>NC_060138.1:61909313-63172262 GCF_021461385.2 Schistocerca piceifrons
TGTATTTCCACAGGACATACTATGGATTATTCGGCCACGAAAATCTTCGGCCCATCGAGATCCTTCTAGGATTCAGTTGTGAAGGAATCCGTGGAAAATCGTTTAGCGGAAAATCTCATTAATCGTGATGGCGGCTTTTTATTGAATAAGGCCTGGGACCCGTTGATTTCTTTAATTTCAACCAAAAGAAAACTTTTTACGGCTTCTGACATCTCGAGCGACAAGTAATTTTAATTTTAATAGTGAAATTTTGCATGTTATTGTTTTGTACACGTCTGCGTGCATGTTTTACTTTTTTCACGCATTCGTTTGCGCTCCATAGATGCAGTAATATTGTACAGAGCCTTGGAATCGACAGGTGGCGCGCATGCTACGGTAACTTGCGCATGCGCGCCTGCGGCACTTTTACGTATAAATACAGCGACTTGCACTAGCAATCTCCAGTGTCAAACACTCGCCTGAAGATGGCTGTAAGGTTGTCAGCCGAAATATCGTGGAAAGAAGTCGATGAGATCCGGCTGCAATCCCGAAATCTTGTGGAATGTCCGTAGACAGATTTGTCAAGTTGATAAAACGAAGAACGCAAGCAGCAGCTCCGGGGTCATCCGCTAAAATGGCATCCAGAGTACATGGTACGCCAAGATCAACGCGCAGTTTAGTCAAAGTCGGACAGGACATTAAAATGTGGCGTACCGTCAGTAATTGCCCACATGAGCAGAACGGCGCCGGTGCAGCCGTCAGCAGATGGCGATGGCTGAACCGGCAGTTTCCAATTCGTAACCGGGCCAAAACGACCTCTTCCCGTCGAGAAGGGTGGGAAGAGGTCGTCCAAGCCGCGGGAAGAGGTTTCAAGGCCCGAAGGTTGTTGTCCGTAAGTGCAGACCAATCGGCAAGCCACAGCGATAAAATGCGCTGACAAATGACCCTGCTACAATCTGATGAAGGGACACAACAACAAACTGTCCGAGGCTGGAGGACCGCAGCCTTGGCCGCGGCATCCGCAGCTTCGTTCCCAGGTATACCTACATGGCCAGGAACCCACATAAAGCTAACTGGAGAACCGTCGTCCACCAGCTGCTGAAGAGAGCGTTGGATCCGGTGCACGAAAGGGTGAACCGGATACGGATCACTGAGGCTCTGGATGGCGCTCAGGGGATCGGAGCAGGTGACATAAGCAGAATGTCGGTGGCGGCAGATATAAAGAACAGGCTGGTAGAGGGCAAATAGCTCAGCTGTGAAGACCGAACAATGGCCATGGAGCCGGTATTTGAAACTGTGTGCCCCGACAATAAAAGAACACCCGACACCGTCATTGGTCTTAGAGCCATCTGTCTAAATGAAGGTCATATTAATGAACTTCGAACGAAGTTCGACAAAATGGGAGCGGTATACCGAACCGGGGGTAACCTCCTTTCGGAGCGAGCTGAGGTCAAGGTGAACGCGAACCTGAGCCTGGAGACAAGGTGGCGTTTGGCTCTCGCCCACTCGAAAGGTTGCAGGGATTGAAAAATCAAGGTGCTGAAGGAGGCGACGAAAGCGGACTCCAGGGAGTAGCAGGACAGAGACATACAACCCGTATTGACGGTCGAGAGAGTCGTCAAAAAAGGAACGATATGACGGGTGGTCGGGCATTGACAACAGCCGACAGGCATACCGACAAAGCAGTGTATCGCGCCGGTAGGTTAGTGGCAATTCACCGGCTTCGGCATGAAGACTCTCGACGGGACTAGTATAAAACGCTCCGATCGCAAGACGTAAACCCCGATGTTGAATGGAGTTGAGGCGGCGTAAGATGGACGGCCGTGCATAGGAGTATTCGAAGCTCCCATAATCCAGCTTGGAGCGGACGATATAGGCGATCGATATAGGCGAAGTAGGACGGTTCGATCCGCTCCCCACGACATATCACTCAGAACACGGAGGACATTTAGAGAACGGGTACAACGAGCAGCCAAATATGACACATGTGGAGACCAGCTAAGTTTCCTGTCAAATGTAAGACCGAAAAATTTAGTTGTCTCCACGAATGGGAGAGCAACGGGACCGAGTCGTAAGGACGGTGGGAGAAACTCTTTGTAGAGCCAGAAGTTAACACAGACCGTCCTCTCGGCAGAAAAACTGAAGCCATTGGCGACACTCCAGGAGTAAAGACGGTCAAGACAACGCTGAAGACAGTGCTCCAGGAAACATGTACGCTGCGCGCTGCAATAGATGATAAAATCGTCTACGAAAAGGGAGCCTGATACATCAGCTGGGAGGCAATCCATTATTGGATTGATCGCTATGGCGAAGAGAGCGACGCTCAAAACTGAGCCCTGTGGCACCCCATTCTCCTGGCGAAAGGCGTCGGAGAGGACAAAACCCACACGTACCCTGAACTGTCAATCGATTAAAAAGGCACGAATAAAAAGCGGGAGGCGACTGCGAAAACCCCATGTAAGCATGGTGCGGAGAATGCACGCACTCCAGCAGGTGTCGTAAGCCTTCTCCAAGTCAAAGAACACAGCCGCGGTCGGGCGCTTCCGCAAGAAGTTATTCATAATGAAGGTCGACAAGGTAACCAGATGGTCAACAGCAGAGCGGCGTCTACGAAACCCACATTGTACATTGGGAAGTAGGCGTCGAGATTCAAGCAGCCAAACCAAACGAGAGTTAACCATTCGCTCCATCACCTTACAGACACAGCTGCTAAGCGAGATGGGTCGATAACTGGAAGGCAAGTGCTTGTCCTTCGCCGGCTTAGGAATCGGGACAGCAATAGACTCGCGTCAGCATGTGGGAACATGATCCTCAATCCAGATGCGATTGTAAGTACGAAAAAGAAAACCTTTACCCGCAGTAGAAAGGTTCTTCAGCATCTGAATATGAATAGAATCAGGCCTTGGAGCGGAGGATCGTGACCGGGCAAGTGCATTTTCGAGATCCCGCATGGTGAATGGGGCATTATAACTTTCACGATTCGAGGAGCGGACGTTAGGTGGCCCAGTCTCCTCTGCCTGTTTTCGGGGGAAAAAGGCAGGCTGGTAATGAGCGGGGCTCGAAAGCTCTGCGAAAAAGCGGTCGAAGGCATTGGAGACATCCTCAGGGGCCACAAGGACGTCATTCGCGACCCGCAAGCCAGAAACTGGTGAGTGGACCTTAGTGCCAGATTGACGGCGCAGGCTACCCCAGACAACAGAAGGAGTAAAACTGTTGAAGGTGCTTGTGAAAGCAGCCCAGCTGGCTTTCTTGCTTTCTTTAATAACACGACGACACTGCGCACGCAATCGTTTATAATTGATACAATTCGCCACCGTGGGATGGCGTTTAAAGGTGCATAAAGCACGTCGACGAGCACGTAAAGCGTCTCTACATGCTGCGGTCTACCAGGGGACCGGTACGCGACGTGGAGAAGAAGTAGTGTGAGGGATGGAATATTCAGCAGCAGTGAGAATGACTTCCGTGAGGTGTGCGACCTGACTATCGCAGCTTGCGAAGGTTTGATCCTGAAAGATCGCCCTGGAAGAGAAGAGCCCCCAGTCTACTTTGGAGATGTTCCAACTAGTTGAGCACGGAGAGGGGGTATGATGCAGGAGATGGATAACACACGGGAAGTGGTCGCTCGAATACGTATTAGAAAGTGCATACCACTCAAACCGGCGTGCAAGTTGGGTAGTACATATAGAGAGGTCTAAATGGGAACAGGTGTAAGACGTATCCGAAAGAAAAGTAGGGGCGCCAGTATTGAGGCAGACAAGATTGAGTTGGTTGAAAAGGTCTGCTAACAGGGAGCCCCTCGGGCAGGATGCTGGAGAGCACCAAAGCGGATGGTGGGCATTGAAGTCTCCAGTTAACAAAAATGGTGCAGGTAGCTGAGCAATAATTTGCATCATGTCTGCCCTGGTAACGGCAGACGACGATGGAGTGCAAACGGTACAAATGGAAAATGTAAAAGTGGGGAGAGTAATTCGGACAGCAACTGCCTGCAGGCCGGTGTGCAATGTGATGGGATCGTAGTAAATATCATCCCGGATCAGCAACATAAACCCTCCATGAGCCGGAATACCTGCCACAGGGGGTAGGTCAAAACGCACTGAGGCATAGTGTGCCAACTGGAGGGTACGACGAGCGGACAGTGCAAGCGTAGCAGCAACTTTAAGTCCTCTCGGTTGGAGCGAATGACGCGAATATTCCAATGAGGAAGTGAGATCGTGCGAAGGAAAAGAAGGAGAAGCAAGAAGCGCGTCGCGGGATGTAATGCATAACCTGATACAGGACGTATAACTCTGCTGTAAATACTGATTAGTGTTTCGGAAGCCGACACTGAAGATCGTCGGTGCCAATGAAAGAGGCCCACCCGAAATCACGGTCAGTCTGAGAGCCATCAGTGTACACACATGCACTATCGCTAAGATACGTGCGAAGATCGAGAAATTTACAGCGATAGATTGTATCTGGAATAGTTCCCTAAGCAAGCAAATTAAGTCCAAGGTGAACACGGGCAGCCACACAAAGCCAATGTAATGAAGGATTCACACCCATCAGGAAAGTGGCAGGCAGCATGCAGTGAGCAATAACCCAATGTGAACTCCAGAATGTAACAGAGAAAAGGGACGCGACCTGTACTGCCTCTCAAAGGAATCCAAGGAGGAAGCACAGGGTGTGCCAAGCATGGCAGACAAATGGCATGCGTATCTGCTGAGTAGAACATCACGCCAGTACGACAACGGTAGTTCGGCAACTTTTGCATAGAAACTCTCAACTGGTCTAGCGAGCAAGGCGCCAGTGGTAGATTGTATTTCGACGACGTAATATGAACGGACGTGCAGATGCATAAACGAGAAACACGTAGTCTAGTTTTGAACTAACAAGTGATCGATACAAATGGAGGAGTGTTGTCTGATCCGCTCCCCAGGACGTACCGCTTAGGATACTGAGGGATCGGGTGCAGTGGGCGGCCAGATAAATTATGTCGGAGGACTGAGGTGGTCTTCTATCAAGCCACAGGAATTTCGTAGTTTCAGCAAACGTAAGTGCAACGGGCCCAATGCTGTGGCTGTGCCCTCTTGCAATATTTGATATTCCTGGCTGGATGAGGAGAGGGTGGTATGATAGGTGGGTTGCTGGTTTCCTCTCACTACTACGCTAAATGGACAAGTGGTTAAATACACTTTATTGCAGGAACCAGTTGAGTAGTTAACTTCAATGATTTCCAGTCTGAAGTTCTGTTGTTAACAGCAATCAAATAACATGTAACAATTCTTGAATCTTGTCTATGTCCATATCACAGCTATATACAATGACTAACGTTTCGTCGGCCGGAGTGACCGAGCGATTCTAGGCGCTACAGGTTGGAGCCGTGCGACCACTACGGTCGCAGGTTCGAACCCTGCCTCGTGCATGGATGTGTGTCATGTCCTAAGGTTAGTTAGGTTTAAATAGTTCTAAGTTCTAGGGGACTGATGACCTCAGCACTTAAGTCCCATAGTACTCAGAGCCATTTGAACTAACGTTTCCTCACAGCTAGCTAAGGTACGAGGTGACGACTTGTAACCTCCCCCTCACTTATCGACCTTAGTGACAGTGAAAAGTTAAAACGCGTGTACCTAATGGAAATTTGGGAAAAGCAATCGTCACAAAAGTTAACCTTTCGGTAAAGAGGGAGGAAGGATTACGTCTAAATGAAAGGAAAAATGCAATCGAAATTGGTGGAAATTAGTTTTGAAAAAGGGTAAAGTTACTAAAGAAAGTAAATGTGCGGTCGTTACGTTAACAACTAACTAGCGTTAATTAGATATTTGAGATTTGGGGAAAATTACGGACGCCAGTCCTATGGACAACTACTACAATAACTGAAAAAGAAAGGTTAATGCACATATAATTAGCACTAAAAGCGTAGCAACTGAAGGTTGACACGTGGTGTGTGAAAACGGAATGTTTGTCCGAAGTAATAAATTTCGCTACACTTTGACTTAATGTAGCAAAAGAATTAATAAAATCGGAAAATTGATAGTTAATTTAGTGACTGAAATTAATAGTCAACTTTGCTTCTGAAGCACTACGAAATTACATAAAATAAGGTTAGTCTTGGGCTACCTCAACAATCATCTCCAAAGCTACTTGAATCTACGCAATTTGGAAATAAGAGATTTAACTTTGAACTTGAATTAAATGATCTTGAACAATTAACAATAGTAAAATTTCGTACGTACCAAGCTGAGCTGCAGTCACAGGTAAGCTAAAATATGGTAACAAAACTCACTCTTAATTTGTGCCTGTGTAATCTAAATATTGTAGCCAGCTAAGAATACTTTAACTGAACTTTGAAATTAAAGCAGTGAAATGGAATGATATTACTTTAACGCTGGCGTTTGGATATCACCGACACACGGGTTCATTTAGAAAAAGGAAGGGACCCTGCTTGGTAATGCAATTGGGACAATAAGCAACAAAGGTTCATGCTAAGTTGCTGTATTTTAGTGATGCAAATGGAACAGTTTGAAACGCTGAGGTGCTTTCAGTCTTCCTTGTTGGTGACTAAAGATTTGAAGTCGTCGATCGAGGAAGTGGTGACAATCACTTATTGTCGCAGTAACTGTTGCAGAAGCTTGATGTTGGCGCGCCTTCTTGTCAACACGGTCACCAGGCGAAACGGGCTCTTGATCTGTGCCAGCCAATGTTTCCCGTCCGCGACACCGTGCCAGAAACTATCATAGCAAGTCGAGCACAATTACATGCTGCCAAAGCCCGAAAGCGCGGCAACTCGCGGGAGCGTCACACAACACACCTGCTCCACCGCCCTACTCCAGCCAGACTCTCCTCTGCCCGTGCTCCACGCAGCAGAGTTAATACTACCCAAGACCCTAAACAATTTGGTTCTCCACACGACCTATTGATGTAATCGTTCGATAGCATAGTTTTCCCTAGGCAAGACCAAGCGTAAACATACAAATAATATTTTCAAAACAAACCAATTATACACCGACATAAATGCATAACTATATATATACAAATTGTAAAACAATTGCTATATATAAAGACACAGAAAAGTCATTTCTTCAGGTAACAAAATAAGGAAAAAATTTATAGTACAATAGATGGAAATAGGAGGATATGCATTTCCGGCGTTACGGACTTCTACTGTGGAAGAGAAGTGCACATTGCTACGTACTGAGGTGTAATGTGAACTCAGTCCAGATGCGACGTTCTGAGGTACTGAGATTGCGACAGGTGGGTCGGCGGCGGGGGCCTATATGCACGCTGCCCAGGGTAATATATCCGCCGTCCGCGGATAGGAAAATCGCAGAGTGTGAGTTATAGCGTATTTATTTAAACTAAAGTCTTTCTTCATAATTTACAAAACAATATTCGTGAGGTAGGGCTGATCCTCCAAGCCTACCAATAACTAAGTCAGAGATTCTTCCGAACATAAACTGTCTGTAGTAACCATACAACTTCACTAAACCAAGCTCCGAGCGTCTCGTGAAGAGTGGCGCGGAGTCCTCGTTCCCGTCAGCTGAGCCCGAGGACGAGTAGAGGCCCTGCGAGGATGGCTCCGGTACGCTGGCGGCGGTGGACGATAACGCGGCGGCTACGATGACAGCAGTGGGCTCGCTCCGCATGAACTGCCTCTCCAGGTTTTTTTTTTTTCTTTATTGATTTTCAATTCTCCCCGAAGGGGGCGGGCTGGCAGCAGCTTACTACGCTGCTCTACAGCCTACAGACTTTTTTTAAATAAAGGAAGAAGAAATAAACAAGGAAAAACAGGCGATAAAATGGTGATTTTAAGTGTAAAATGGCGTAAAATTGCGGAAAGTTAAAACAGAAAGCAAAAGGGGTTGGCAATGTAGATAAAATACACAGGAATCAGACAAGTAACATAGTAGACACACAATTAAAAAAACATGGCGACAGTGTGGTTTCTGTTCGCAAGAGATAAAAGGCACACCCAGCGACAGTATGATGGCCGTTCGCAACAAGTCCCAAAAACCACAACACGGAACACTCACTGTAAAACACGCACTGGAGAACACTCACTGTAGAACACTGCACGAAAGTGGCAGGACAAAGGCGACACTACCGAGCCAAAGGCAGATGGGGGGGGGACCTGCAGGAGGGGGAAAAACAAGGAGGGAGGAGAGGAAAAAACGAAAAGGGGGAGAAACAAGGAGGGAGAGGACTAATAAAGGGGGAGAAGGGCAGACGCGAGAGGGAATGAGAGGAGGCAGAGGAAGGAAATGTAAAAGGACGCGGGGGAGAGAAGGGGGCAAAGAGAGGGGAGGTGGGGAAGAAAGAGGATGGAAGGAGGGGAGAGGGAGCCCGGTAAAAGGACAGAGGAAAGGAGGGGGAGTGAGGATCAGAGTTGATAGGAGGGATAAATGGAGGGAGAGAGGGCATCATCCGGGAGGGGGAGTTGATGGAAGCCACCTTGGGAAAGGAGATGTAGGGTGTAGAGATGGAGGGTAGGGGGGACACAACGGTGAAGACGGGGCGGGGGGCGGGGATCGGAGAGGAGAGGAGCAACCAGGGGGTGAGGGGGTTCAAGACGGCGGGAGGTGTAGAGGATGCGGATATGTTCGAGGAATAGGAGCAGATGGGGGAAAGGAATAAGATCATAGAGGATCCGCATGGGGAACGGGAGGCGTATACGGAAGGCGAGGCGGAGTGCATGACGCTCAAGGATCTGGAGGGACTTACAGAAGTTGGGGGGCAGATATCCAGGCAGGACTGGCATAACAGAGGATGGGACGGATTAAGGATTTGTAGGTTTGGAGGATGGTAGAGGGGTGCAACCCCCATGTCCAGCCGGAGAGGAGTTTGAGGAATCGGTGGCGGTTGTGGGCTTTGGATTGGATGGAGCGGAGATGAGGGATCCAGGTGAGGCCTCTCCAGGCTCCTGCGCCAGCCTAAATACTGCTCGACGCATGGATATGGCTGGCTCTATTTGCAGTCACGTGTCGAGCGGTAGGAAAGAGGTCCGCGGCTGTAGCGACCTCTTGCGGTGCCGTGGACGGCTCCTGGTGGTCTCTGGGAAGCGTCTGTGTTTCCGGGATGACGGGCCAGGCTGACCCCTACTCGGTCCGGGGCCCGCTGTACCGGTCTGCTTCGCGGGAAGCGAGAGTTGCAGGCGGTTAGTTTGGACACTCCAGGGGGCGTTATCGGCGCGTAGCGTGGGGCCGTGGCTTGGTTCTGTCTTGTCATAAGCGCGCCTAGTTCAGCGCCTGCTATACAAAGTTTCCTATAAAAAGCTGCCGATCAGTATGCTGGCGAAGGGGAACACCAGCACATTTGTCTGCCCCGAAACGCCGCACCGTTGTCGTGCACTAGAGATGTGAACCACAATGGGTGGAGGCGAGAGATGAGCTGGGAGCCACAGCTGTGGAGGACAGCGTACTCCTTACCGTACCCCGCAATATGGCTTCTGAGAGCAGGCGAACATCCTCCCGAAAACACTGCTCAGGGTACACGTCCAGTGCAAAGGGTGTCTCCTAGGGCGATGACGCCGATGGCGATGGCGGGTCTAGGTCCTTCGGGTCGGAGAGCGGCGATGGAGGAGGCCGTTCATTCGCTCGTCCTGGGTTTCCGTGGCGGCACCAGTTGACGGATGCAAAGGACACGTTGTCCCGTGAGGTCGCGAATGTAGGGGAAGAAAAGCAGCAGAATCACGGGGCAAACGGGAAATGCGAATCTGATTCTGGTGACGACGCTGCAAAACCATCCAGAGCTACAGTTAGATACGTATAAGTGCCAATGTGTTTCAGGATCTCGCCTCGCTACCAGAGCTGACATCGGCCAAAAACCCTGTGAAGAACAAGATCGCGCGCTGCAAAGCAATACCTTGTGGATAACATTGGAAGTTCACTGAGGCCTTTTGCGGATGATGCTGTGGTATATCGAGAGGTTGTAACAATGGAAAATTGTACTGAAATGCAGGAGGATCTGCAGCGAATTGACGCATGGTGCAGGGAATGGCAATTGAATCTCAATGTAGGGGAGTGTAATGTGCCGCGAATACACAGAAAGATAGATCCTTTATCATTTAGCTACAATATAGCAGGTCATCAACTGTAAGCAGTTAATTCCATAAATTATCTGGGAGTAGGCACTAGGAGTGATTTAAAATGGAATGATCATATAAAGTTGATCGTCGGTAAAGGAGATGCCAGACTGAGATTCATTGGAAGAGTGCAATCCGAAAACAAAGGAAGTAGGTTACAGTACACTTGTTCACCCACTGCTTGAATATTGCTCACTAGTGTGGGATCCGTACCAGATAGGGTTGATAGAGGAGATAGAGAAGATCCAACGTAGAGCAGCGCGCTTCGTTACAGGATCATTTAGTAATCGCGAAAACGTTACGGAGATGATAGATAAAATCCAGTGGAAGACTCTGCAGGAGAGACGGTCAGTAGCTCGGTACGGGCTGTTGTTGAAATTTCGAGAACATACCTTCACCGAGGAGTCAAGCAGTATATTGCTCCCTCCTACATATATCTCGCGAAGAGACCATGAGGATAAAATCAGAGAGATTAGAGCTCACACAGAGGCATACCGACAATCTCTCTTTCCACGAACAATACGAGACTGGAATTGAAGGGCGAACCGATAGAGGTACTCAAAGTACCCTCCGCCACACACCACCAGGTGGCTTGTGGAGTATGGATGTAGATGTAGATGTAGATGTAGATGTAGATGTAGATACATGTGGACCATCGGCGGCACCGGATGCTGCGGTGGGTCGAGAAAGTGAAGCAGTGACTGATGTTGGCGGCTGTGCAGAAGTTCTGCAGGTGATGGTCCGTCGGCTGGGTGACAGCGACAGGAGGCGAGAAAGAGTTGCTCGAGAAAGTGAAGCAGTGACTGATGGTGGCGGCTGTGCAGAAGTTCTGCAGGTGATGGTCCGTCGGCTGGGTGACAGCGACAGGAGGCGAGAAAGAGTTGCAGCGCCCCTTCCCGTGTGTGGGAGGTGCGAAGCTTGACCTTGTGTTGTCTGAACTTGCGAAGAAATCGTCCACTTCCCTGTTGAAATGCAGGTGAAACAGAATGCTTGTTAGACGACGAATGTCATTTCGTGCACAAGACTGTTCAAAGTCATGAGACGTGAACTGAGGTCCGTTGTCGGTAACAATTACTTCAGGAAATCCTTCAATGCAAAAACTGAGGATAACGCTTGAACGGTGCTACGTGACGTGGTAGCGTTCATAGGCACAGAAAATGGGAACTTGTTAAAAGAGTCTACCACTATGAGCCAACGAGCGTTCCAAATTAGTTCTGCAAACTCAATGTGCATTCGCTGCCATGGTGATTGAGTCTTAGATCAATCTGCGAACGTCTGTGGCGGATCTCATTGGCTGTCAGCGCATACGCGACACTGTGACGTCATCTGTTTAATGTGGGCATCCACGCCATTCCAAGTACAGTGCTAACGCTCTAACTGTTTAGTGCGAACCATTTCCGAATGTCCTGGTGAAGCTGGTGTAACACATCCTTTTTCAACACTGTGGCATTGAGCACACGCGAGTGTCCATTGTCAGATTGTGCTAAGATCACACCTTGTTTTATTGAAAGGTTATGTCGACATGCAAAGCATCGGCGCACTACTGAATTCTGTTCAACGAGTGAGGCCAAGACGTGCGAATGTAATGCAACAAAATCTTTAGATCATGGTCAGCTTCCGTGGCCTTTGCAAGTTTTCTGTTATTCAGTGGAAAAGACTGCAGCAGTTCAGAGTCCTGCGCATCGATCTGGCAACAAGATGCGTCAGTGGAGTCAGGATCAGAGTCGGGGCCGATCGGAAGGCAAGAAAGGGCATCATCATTGCCTTGCTGTGACGTAGGACTTCGCAAAATTTCGTACAGATACTGGGAAAGAGGTGAAAGCCAACGCTACAGTTATTGAACTGTACCTGTAAGAACCAGCTTTGACGAATGAAACAGGAATGCAAAGAATTGTGATCTGTCACTAAATAGAACTCGCGACCAAACAGATAGTGATGGAATTCTGACACACCATACCCCAACGGCGAGAGCTTATTTTCCAATTTATTAATAATTGCACTGAGTCTGGGTTAACAACTTTGAGGCAAAAGCAATAGGTTTGTCTTGTGTACCAATTCTGTGCGAAAACACAGAGCCGAAGCCGTAAGAGGAAGCGTCTACTTGCAAATTCACTGGTTTGGCAGGATCAAAATGTACTGAACATCTGTCACTCAGCAAGGCATTTTTGAGTTTCTGAAATGTATCGCGACACTCTTCACACGAAAGGCACATTTTTCCCTACACAAGTGATGCGATGGGGCCACGATCTCTGAAGCGTTAAGAAACAAAAGTTTTGTCTCAAGTACAGATAGTGATGAGGATCAGTGGACAAAGTTCAGAACCATCGTACAATATGCGTTAGATGGGTATGTGCCAAGCAAGATCGTAAGAGATGGAAAAGAGCCACCATGGTACAACAACCGAGTTAGAAAACTGCTGCGGAAGCAAAGGGAACTTCACAGCAAACATAAACATAGCCAAAGCCTTGCAGACAAACAAAAATTACGCGAAGCGAAATTAATTGTGAGCAGGGCTATGCGATAGGCGTTCAATGAATTCGAAAGTAAAGTTCTATGTACTGACTTGGCAGAAAATCCTAATAAATTTTGGTCTTATGACAAAGCGATAGGTGGATCAAAACAAAATGCCCAGACACTCTGTGACCAAAATGCTACTGAAACAGAGGATGACAGACTAAAGGCCGAAAGGTTGTATTTGCAAGATTACTGGAGCATTTAAATTCACATAATTTGCTGTCAAATGTACACTTTGGTTTTAGAAATGGTTGAATAACTGAAAATGCTATATTCTCTGTGAGGTTTTGGATGGATTAAATAAAAGGCTGCGAACGGTAGGTGTTTTCTTTGATTTAACGAAGGCTTTTGACTGTGTTGACCACGCAATATTACTGCGGAAGTTGGACCATTATGGAGTAAGGGGAGTAGCTTACAATTGGTTCGCCTCTTACTTTAAGAACAGAAAGTGGAGGGCAATTCTCCGCAATATTGAGAGTGGTAGTGATGTTCAGCCCCAATGGGGCACTGTTAAGTGGGGCGTTCCCCAAGGGTCGGTGCTGGGGCCACTGGTGTTTCTTATTTATATAAATGATATGCCTTCTAGTATTACAAGTGACTCCAAAATATTTCTGTTTGCTAATGACACCAGATTGGTAGTGAAGGATCTTGTGTCTAATACTGAAACAGTGTCAAATAATGTAGTTCATGAAATAAGTTCATGGCTTGTGGAAAATAATTTGATGCTAAATCACAGTAAGACTCAGTTTTTAAAGTTTCTAACTCACAATTCAACGAGAACCGATATTTTGATCAGGCAGAATGGGCATAATATAAGCGAGACGGAACATTTCAATTTCCTAGGCGTTCGGATAGATAGTAAGCTGTTGTGGAAAGCCCATGTCCAGGATCTTGTTCAGAAACTAAATGCTGCTTTATTTACCATTAGAACAGTATCTGAAATAAGTGACAGTTCAACACGAAAAGTAGTCTACTTCGCATATTTTCATACGCTTATGCCGTATGGTATTATTTTTTGGGGTAATTCTTCTGATTGAAAAAGTGTATTTTTGGCTCAAAAACGGGCTGTTTGAGCTATATGTGGTGTAAGTTCGAGAACCTCTTGTCGACACCTATTCAATAGTCTGGGAATTCTGACATTGCCCTCACAGTATATATTTTCTTTAATGTCGTTTGTTGTTAGCAATATTAGCCTATTCTCAAGAGTTAGCAGCTTTCACTCAGTTAATACTAGGCAGAAATCAAATCTGCATGTGGAATGCACTTCCTTGACTCTTGTGCAGAAAGGAGTGCAGTATTCTGCTGCATCCATTTTCAATAAGCTACCACAACAACTCAAAAATTTTAGCAGTAGCCCAAACTCTTTTAAGTATAAACTGAAGAGTTTCCTCATGGCTCACTCCTTCTATTCTGTCGAGGAGCTCCTGGGAGAGCTAAAAAATTAAGCATATTCCAGTGTTACATTGTTGATTTTCTTTATTTAAACTTACGACTTGTCGCCTGAATATGTTTCTTATATTCCATTTTATCTGTTTCTACTATCGTGTTATAATTTCATGTATTGACTCGTTCCATAACCATGGAGACTTCTCCTTAATTTGGTCTCACGGAACAATAAATAAATAAAATAAAAATAAAATAAAAAACTAAATGCCTTTTTCCAAAGCTGTTTCACAGTGGAAGACTGCACTGTAGTTGTTTCTCTAGATTGTCGCACAGATGACAAAATGGTAGATATCGAAATAGACGACAGAGGGTTAGAGAAACAATTAAAATCTCTCAAAAGAAAAAAATGGTTCTGAGCACTATGGGACTTAACAGCTATGGTCCCTAGAACTTAGAACTACTTAAACCTAACTAACCTAAGGACAGCACACAACACCCAGTCATCACGAGGCAGAGAAAACCCCTGACCCGCCGGGAATCGAACCCGGGAACCCGGGCGTCGGAAGCGAGAACGCTACCGCACGACCACGAGCTGCGGACCGCTCAAAAGAGGAAAGGCCGCTGGACCTGATAGGATACCAGTTCGATTTTACACAGAGTACGCGAAGGAACTTGCCCCCCTTCTTGCAGCGGTGTCCCTTAGGTCTCTAGAAGAGCGTAGCGTTCCAAAGGATTGGAAAAGGGCACAGGTCATCCCCGTTTTCCAGAAGGGACGTCGAACAGATGTGCAAAACTATAGACCTATATCTCTAACGTCGATCAGTTGTAGAATTTTGGAACACGTATTATGTTCGAGTATAATGACTTTTCTGGAGACTAGAAATCTACTCCGTAGGAATCAGCATGGGTTTCGAAAAAGACGGTCGTGTGAAACCCAACTCACGCTATTCGTCCACGAGACTCAGAGGGCCATAGACATGGGTTCACAGGTAGATGTCGTGTTTCTTGACTCCCGCAAGGCGTTCGATACAGTTCCCCAAAGTCGTTTAATGAAAAAAGTAAGAGCATATGGACTATCAGACCAATTGTGCGATTGGATTGAAGAGTTCCTAGATAACAGAAAGCAGCATGTCATTCTCAACGGAGAGAAGTTTTCCGAAGTAAGAGTAATTTCAGGTGTGCCGCAGGGGAGTGTCGAAGAACCGTTGCTATTCACAACATACATAAATGACCTTGCGGATGACATCGGAAGTTCACTGAGGCTTTTTGCGGATGATGCTGTGGTATATCGAGAGGTTGTAACAATGGAAAATTGTACTGAAATGCAGGAGGATCTGCAGCGAATTGACGCATGGTGCAGGGAATGGCAATTGAATCTCAGTGTAGGGGAGTGTAATGTGCCGCGAATACATAGAGAGAAAGATCCCTTATCATTTAGCTACAATATAGCAGGTCATCATCAGCATTAGGAGTGATTTAAAATGGAATGATCATATAAAGTTGATCGTCGGTAAAGCAGATGCCAGACTGAGAATCGTTGGAAGAATCCTAAGGAAATGCAATCCGGAAACAAAGGAAGTAGGTTACAGTACGCGTGTTCGCCCACTGCTTGAATACTGCTCAGCAGTGTGGGATCCGTACCAGATAGGGTTGATAGAAGAGATAGAGAGGATCCAAGGGAGAACAGCGCGCTTCGTTACAGGAATATTTAGTAATCGCGAAAGCGTTACGGAGATGATGGATAAACTCCAGTGGAAGACTCTGCAGGAGAGACGCTCAGTAGCTCGGTACGGACTTCAGTTGAAGTTTCGAGAACATAACTTCACCGAAGAGCCAAGCAGCATATTGCTCCCTCCTACGTATATCTCGCGAAGAGACCATGAGGATAAAATCAGAGAGGCATACCGACAATCCTTCTTTCCACGAACAATACGAGACTCGAATAGAAGGGAGAACCGATAGAGGTACTCAAGGTACCCTCCGCGACACACCGTCAGGTGGCTTGTGGAGTATAGATGTAGATGTAGATGTAGAATGAGACGAACGTTGTGTGTCAACTTGCCTAGTACTGACTGCAGTTCAAACACATCGCAAGGATCTGGCAGGTCACGGATTGCAACCAAATGAGACTGGAGGGGACGTACAGGACCTAAGTATTGTAGTTCTGTCTGAAAAGTGTCACACTTTTCGAGACGACACTTGAGTCCTGCATCTGACAATACTCGAAAAAGCGTGCGCAAATTGGCAGTTTTCCCCTGACGTACGACCTCATACGACAATATCGTCAATGTAATTCTAACAGAAGGGCACTTGAGGAATGAGCTGTTCCAAGTAACGTAGAAAATGGCGGGGGGGGGGGGGGGGCGTACTGGCGAAGGGCAAACGCAAATACTTGAACAGTCCTAAGCTTGTATTTATAACTAACACTTTCTGTGATCCTTCATCCAATGGAATTTGCAAGTAGGCATCACGAAAATCTATCTTAGAAAAGTATCGGCCTGCGGCAAGACTGTCGATAAACTCCTCAGTGCAAGGCAATGGATAAGTGTCTGTGGTGTCACCGCCAGACACCACACTTGCTAGGTGGTAGCCTTTAAATCGGACGCGGTCCGTTAGCATACGTCGGACCCGCGTGTCGCCTCTATCAGTGACTGCAGACCGAGCGCCGCCACACAGCAGGTCTAGTCTAGAGAGACTCCCTAGCACTCGCCTCGGTTGTACAGCCAGCTTTGCCAGCGATGGTTCACTGTCTACATACGCTCTCATTGGCAGAGACGACAGTTTAGCGTAGCCTTCAGCTACGTCATTTGCTACGACAAGCAAGGCGCCATATTCTTCAAGAATGTATTCTGAACAGATAATATTGTGAATCATGTACCGTCAAGAGCGACGTTCATCATTAATGAATTAAAATTAAGTATCAAACAAATTACTTCCGCTTTCTGAATTCTCATTCCTTGTCATTCTCCAGACCTCACGTCAGTATAGTTTCCATCCTCACGCCAGCCTGCGTGAGCTAAAACGCGTGCATTTCGGACTCCACTCGTAACACGGTGTTGGCTCTTCTGCTAACACGAAAGTGTCAATTATTGTCTGTGGATTGACTGTAGTATTGAAGTCCAGAAAAATGCGAATGCGACGAGAAAGTTTGGGCATCAAAGCCAATGGTCTTGCCCACTGACTAGCTTGTGCTGGAGCAATCACACCTTTGTCTTGCAACTAGCTACTTCGTCTCGTAAGGCAACGGGATCAGGTCGAGCACGGAAAAACAAGCTGTGCATTCTCTTTCAGGATAATGTGTGCTACAATATTATTAGCCCTTCCAAGCCCATCAGAAAAGAGTTCAGGAAATTCCTTAAGCAAACTGGCTACACTGTCTTTTGGATTGAAAGCCGTCACTGAAAGTACATTGCCTTGGATGCTGAGACCAAAGAGGTCAAACGAATCGAAGCCAAAAACATTTTCACTGTCTCTTGACTGCAACACAGTAAGTTTCACTGTTCTAGTGCGAGATTTGTAAGCAGCAGGCAAACTAAACTTTCCAAGTACTGGGATTTCCTGTTGGTTGTATGCAGGGAGGTGCGTACTAGATTCTTACAGGCGTGGTGAGCGTAACTGTTGGTAAGTGGCACGATTAAGCCAAGTTACAAAAGCACCTGTCTTCAATTGAGAGACAACACGACGACCAGCAATTTGTAGTGTTAGAAATAGTTTGTTGGAGTGGCGGCCGGCCGGTGTGACCGAGCGGTTCTAGGCGCTTCAGTCTGGAACGGCGCGACAGCTACGGTCGCAGGTTCGAATCCTGCCTCGGGCATGGATGTGTGTGATGTACTTAGGTTAGTTAGGTTTAAGTAGTTCTCAGTTCTAGGGGACTGATGACCTCAGAAGTTAGCCGGCCAGAGTGGCCGAGCGGTTAAAGGCGCTACAGTCTGGAACCGCACGACCGCTACGGTCGCAGGTTCGAATCCTGCCTCGGGCATGGATGTGTGTGATGTCCTTAGGTTACTTAGGTTTAAGTAGTTCTAAGTTGTAGGGGACTTATGACCACAGCAGTTGAGTCCCATAGTGCTCAGAGCCATTTGAACCATTTGAACCTCAGAAGTTAAGTCCCATAGTGCTCAGAGCCATTTGAACCATTTGGAATGGCGTCGCCTAGCATTGGGGCGAGATGAGGGCACAAGCTTATATGAATTACTGCTAGAACCTGTAGACGATTTTGAAAACATTGCATGCACGAAATGTGCATGAGACCTGTTGTTACAACAGCAGATAGAACAGGCGTTCGTTTGCCGTTGCAAGCTATCTGCTTGAACATGGAGTTTCTTTCCACATGAGTAACACGTCGCGTTGCGTGGCGGGAAATCTTGCTGCCTATGACGAGCAAGACTTCACTAGCTTTCCAGGCCTGGCTACTTGTTTACTAGGCTGTCTAGGTGTTTGTGTGAGCGCTCCTTGTGGTGGCTGTGTGGGGCTGTGGCGGGCAACAGGTGATTTGACACGACAAATCGGCACCTGATCAAATTTATCGGCGGCTAATGCGCCGGAATCGAATTGTTCTAATATTTACAACACTTGATGGAGCGCAGGATCTGAGTACTTTAGAACCTGTTATGTAATTCTGCTATCAGGGACATTATATGTGATCACATCACGGATCGTCGTGTCACTACAAAAGTTGCCACAACTACACTTGAATTTAGACTTCCTAGTGATACCCTGTAAGTCGATATACCACTGACGTTACGTCTGTTCCGCCTTTTTCTTAAGGCGAAAGAACTGAAATCTGATTGCTGCGATCTGATTTGCTGTTCGTAATACTGACATAATACACCCACATCATAGGAGAGTGCGTCGGAAGAAGACGTTGGGAAGAATTTTTGAATTAAGTGAAACACAGGGGTTCCCGCGACGGACAGGAAATAATGAGATTTCACGATACTTTGAATTCGGTGGACTTGAGAGTGGGCCTGGAGCTGGGTGAAATGTTCCAGCCATTCCTCTTCTTTTTTATCGAAGTGCCGAAGCGGTGGAATATTGTTTGGTGGCACATGGTGGATCGGCTGGTTGGTCGGTTGGGCAGCCGACGCAGCTTGTCCGGCAAGCAGTTGCCGTAAAGTAGACAGCAATGCGGCGATTTGCTGGGTCTGGAACTGAAACATGTGATTTAATTCCAGAGCAGGAGCAGTCTGCGACCGAGGTGCAGGGTCAGGGGCTGGAGGGGAAGGGATAGCCATTCTAACGCTAGCAAATTACAACAAAATACGAAAAGACAAATTGAAATGCAATGTTCGATGTCTCTGAAAAGTGGGATACGTTAGTTCTACAGCTTACCTCCTGTAATGCATGCAATAACAAGAGCAAACGAGCAAACAGAATCACTAACTACAGCTCCCCGGTAGCAACCTTAAACACACGAAAAGTAAACAAAAGTTGTTGATCACACTTGTCGCCACTTGTTGTGGCTGTGCCCTCCTGTGATGTTTTGTGGTTCCTCGCTAGATGAGGAGAGGGTGGTATGATTAGGTGGGTGGACGGTTTCCTCTCACTATAACACAAAATGCACACATGGTACCTAACTTCAGTGACGTCCGTGGTTAACAGCAATCAAACATCATGTACTAATTCTTGACTCTTGTCCGTGTACGCCGGCCGGGGTGGCCAACGTTTCTAGGCGCTACAGTCTGAAACCGCGAGACCACTACGGTCGCAGGTTTGAATCCTGCTTCGGGCATGGATGTGTGTGATGTACTTAGGTTAGTTAGGTTTCAGTAGTTCTAAGTTCTAGGGGACTGATGACCCCAGATGTTAAGTCCCATAGTGCTCCGAGCCATGTTTTTTTTTTTTTGGCCGTGTCCATATCACAACTATATACTATGACAACCGCTGTGGAAGACTAACACACAGAGCGGCATATTGAGGTGCAATGCCAACTGAGTCTCGATGCGACATACCAAGGCAAGGTCACAAGATGAGACCCCCAGAGGGAGTGGGCTGGCAGCAGCTTAGTACGCCGCTCTTCGGATTACAGAATATTTAAGAACGTAATAATAATAAACAGTAAAAGCAAGTGATAAAAATTTTGAAATTGTAAAATGACGGAAATTTGTGGAAGCTAAAATAGAAAAACAAAGGGTTGGCGATGCTAATTCAGACACACAGTAAGCAGACAGGTACAATAGTAGACAGATAATTAATAAAACACGACGACAGTCTGATTTCTGTTCGCAAGAGATAGAAATCGCACCTAATGACAATATGGTTTCTGTTTGCAACACTTCGGAAAAGACGATCATCACTGAACACTCACTTAAACACTGCACTAAAAAGTTGGCACGGAGACTACACACCACAGCCTAAGGCAGATGGAGAGATGGGGGGGGGGGGGGACCCGGACAGATGAGGGGAAAAAGGGGGGCTGAGGAAAGAGACAGGTCGGTCGGTAACGGCTGCCTATATGCACGGATATGCACGGGGCCCAGGGGGCGTCATGGGCGCGGTCCCTGGGGGTGTGTCTTGGTCTTCTCTTCTCATAGGGACGCCTAGTTCAGCGCCTGCTATACAATGTTTTCTAGTGCCCACCGGTGAGCTGGGGAAGGGTACGCCTGCGCACTGTGGACCACGGAATATTGAATTCCCTAATGATTTTCGAAGTGGAATATCCCATGCGTGAAGCTCCAACTACTATTCCGCGTTCAGAGGGAAGCCTTTTCACATGAATCATCTGAATACAAATGACAGCTCCGTCAATGCACTGCCCTTTTATACCATGTGCATGCCATACTACCATCATCTGTATATGTGCGTATCGCTATCCCATAACTTTGGTAGCCTCAGTGCAAATGAAACTGAGTTAAGAATATTTTTAATTGGCTGTGTTACGATTTTCCTTATTCAACCTAGGAGCTGTTGTCATATTGAAATAACTGAGATATCGATAACCACATGTTTCTGTAAAGCGCGAAGCATACAACCACTACCACCGTCATACCTTAGCAAAAGATCTTGCTGAAAACAAAAGGAAATTCTAGTCTTACGTAAAATCGGCAAGCGGGTCGAAGGCTTCCATCCAGTCACTCTCTGATCAGTCTGGCCTGGCAACGGAAGACAGCAAAACGAAACCTGAAATTTTAAATTTAGCATTCGAGAAATCTTTCACGCAGGAGGATCGTACAAACATACCGCCGTTTGAGTTTCGTACAGATTCCTGTATGGAGGATTTCGTGATAGACATCCCTGGGGTTGTGAAGCAGCTGAATGGATTGAAAATAAATAAATCGCCAGGTCCTGATGGGATTCCAACTCGGTTTTACAGACAGTACTCTACTGCATTGGCTGCTTACTTAGCTTGCATTTATCGCGAATCTCTTGCCCGACGTGAAGTCCCGAGCCACTGGAAAAGAGCGCAGGTGACGCCTGTATATAAGAAGGGTAGAAGGACGGATCCTCAAAGTTACAGACCAATATCTTAAACATCGGTTTGTTGCAGGATTCTCGAATATATTCTCAATTCGAATATAATGAATTTCCTTGAGACAGAGAAGTTTCTGTCCATGCATCAGCACGGCTTCAGAAAGCATCGCTCCTGCGAAACGCAACTCGCCCTTTTTTCACATGATATCTTGCGAATCATGGATGAACGGTATCAGACGGATGCCATATTCCTTGACTTCCGGAAAGCGTTTGACTCAGTGCCCCACTGCAGATTCCTAACTAAGGTACGAGCATATGGGATTGGTTCCCAAATATGTGAGTGGCTCTAAGACTTCTTAAGTAATAGAACCCAGTACGTTGTTCTCGATGGTGAGTGTTCATCGGAGGTTAGGGTATCATCTGGAGTGCTACAGGGAAGTGTGGTAGGTCCGCTGTTGTTTTCTATCTACATAAATGATCTTTTGCATAGGGTGGATAGCAATGGGCGGCTGTTTGCTGTTGATCCTGTGGTGTACGGGAAGGTGTCGTCGTTGAGTGACTGTAGGAGGATACAAGATGACTTGGACAGGATTTGTGATTGGTGTAAAGAATGGCAGCTAACTCTAATATAGATAGATGTAATTTAATGCAGATGAATAGGAAAAAGAATCCCGTAATGTTTGAATACTCCATTAGTGGTGTAGCGCTTGACACAGTCACGTCGATTAAATATTTGGGCGTAGCATTGCAGAGCGGTATGAAAGTGGGAGAAGCATGTAATGGCAGTTGTGGGGAAGGCTGATAGTCGTCTTCGCTTCATTGGTAGAATTTTGGGAAGATGTGGTTCATCTGTAAAGGAGACCGCTTATAAAACACTAATACGAGACCTATTCTTGAGTACTGCTCGAGCGTTTGGGATCCCTATCAGGTCGGATTGAGGGAGGACATAGAAGCAATTCAGAGTAGAGCTGCTAGATTTGTTACTGGTAGGTTAGATCATCATGCCAGTGTTACGGAAATGCTTCAGGAACTCGGGTGGGCGTCTCTAGAGGAAAGGAGGCATTCTTTTCGTGAAACGCTACTGAGGAAATTTAGAGAACCAGCATTTGAGGCTGACTGCAGAACAATTTTACTGCCTCCAACTTACATTTCGCGGAAAGACCACAAAGATAAGATAAGAGAGATTAGGCCTCGTGCAGAGGCATATAGGCAGTAATTTTTCCCTCGTTCTGTTTGGGAGTGGAACAAGGAGAGAAGATGCTAGTTGTGGTACGATGTACCCTCCGCCACGCACCGTATGGTGGACTGCGGAGTATGTATGTAGATGCATGTGGATGTAAAGCGTAGTATTTTGGCAGAAACTCCTGAAAAGTAGATCCGTGAAGAGCAGTGAGCCCTTGAAAAGTCTGTTACTAAACAGGTAAATTTAATAATATCGTCCGGCTTAGGGAATGAATTTATGTGATACCGAATTTTGTACACTGTTCGATAGTGATCATTTGTAGCTAAGAATAACGAAAATGGAAAATTGGCAATGATTAACTGTAACGCTGATCGTCCTATGAGCTCTAGTGATTACGTGTCTGTGCACCAACACAACAATTTCTGTCACATCATTCGACATACATCTATCTCAGGAAATTTGGGTACAGCTAACCACTTGTGAGTTACAACTACAATTATAGCACATTTTATACAGAAAACTCATTTATTTTTTGATTAATTTATTTACGTAATTATTTTACGAGACAATATTAAGGAATTCAGGCCTCCCTTATGTCTAAACCATCTTCAGAGAGTTAACACTGGAGTTTGCCTAGCTCATGAATTGCAGCTCTTAATGTTAATACTATTACTACCAGTACTAGTAAAAGTGAATGTATGCTGTTACAGTAATGCCGGTGCTTTTAAAATTGTGTTAAATAATTATTACGGGATGTGTCATTCCTTACGAATGGAAACAATGACGAACCAACAGTCGTTCAAGGCAGCTATGGATGATGGAATCACATCTGAGGAACTAGATGACTGTTCCGGGAAAGAGAAAAAAATACGGATCGAGGAAATCTGGGACAGTGTTGACTATGAGACAGAAATACTGATTCCCCGGTGGACGGAAGAAAGACAACGGTGACATAGAGAGAAGGAAGCTATGCCTATGGTAACATGTTAAGCCTTAATCTGTTGTTGATTAGAAGATGGTTTTGAATAAGATCCTGGTTAATGGGTGAGTTGTGAATTTGACAACTGTATAAAAAGAAGGTTGACGAATGGACTGGAAAAGTTGCAGGCCAATATCCCTAACAATGGCTTGCTGCAGAATCTGTGAACGTATTCCGAGTTGGAACATAATAAATTTTCTGGATACCAAGACGCTTATGTCCACGAATCAGCATGGTTTTAGAAAGCACCGCTCATGCGAAACTCATATTGCTCTTGTCTCACATGCTATACTACGAATTACGGGTAAGGGAAAAAGGCACATTCCACATTTCTAGATTTACATACAAATTTGACACGGTGCTCCATTGCAGACTGTTAACGAAGGTACGATCGTATGGAATAGATCCCCAGACATGATAGTGGCTCGAAGACTAATAGTATGTTGTCCTCAACGACGAGTGTTCATCAAAGACAAGAGCATCGTCAGGAGTGCCCCAGGGAAGTGAGTCAGAGCCATTGTTACTTATTATACTCGTAAATGATCTGTGAACAGGGTGAGCAGCAATCTGCAGTTGTTTAGTGATGATTCTGTGTTGTACAGGAAGATGTCGAAGTTGATTTATTGTAAAAAGATACAAGATGACTTAGACAGAATTTCTAGTTGGTGTGGTGAATGGTATCTAGATCTAAATGTAAGTTAATACGGATGAGTAGGAAAAACAAACCTGTTATTTTCGGATATACAGCATTAGTAGTGACCTGCTCGACACAGTGACTTTTAGATATCTGGGCACAACGTTCCAGAGCGATATGAAATGGAACGAGTATGTGAGAACTGTGGTAGGAAATGCGAATGGTGAGCTTCGATTCATTGGGAGAGTTTTGGGAAAGTGTGATTCATCTGTAAAGGCGACCGCATGTAGGACACTGGTACAACATATTCTTGAATTCTGCTTATACTACAGTGGCACGGCAACTTTTCTTGCTTGGTGACGAAAAGGTGCTACCTGTCAGTTACGATATGCTACTGAAGTAGAAAAAAGCACACACTTTAGCTGCCGTACACTGTGTAGTTCCGAAGATACAATCAATAAGCAGCTTCAGTTTTAACGGTCGATCGTCGAGGGCGTAAGCGCATTGTTAGTAGTAGCTTTAGCAGTATTCATGATTTAAAAAATTTCCTCATCACTATGTTGTTTATTATTTTGTCGACATAGCAACCCAAAGATATTCGCTTTCTGTCAAGTTTCCACAGGAATTGATCCATGGTCCTAATAACATTTAATGTTGGAACAGTTTATGATTTTTCACTAAAACAAACAAAGACTCACGAATTTTCACTTTTAAGGAATAACTGGCTTTTGTACTAATCCCAACTAACACTTTTATGTAATTAGTATGACTTTCCACATTAAAACTGCATTTAGCGAACCGGTAACTCACGAAATCCAGCGACTTAAGTGTAGTGGTCCACCGCAGATGCGCTTCAAGTACAAAAATGACCTTTTTCTGTTGATTTATAAATATAAATAAATAAATATAAATTTCGCCCGCAATCTGATCAACCTTCGTTTCTGCAGTGTTATGAAAAAAATGTTCAAATGTGTGTGAAATCTTATGGGACTTAACTGTTAAGGTCGTCAGTCCCTAAGCTTACACACTACTTAACCTAAATTATCCTAAGGACAAAGACACACACCCATTCCCGACGGAGGACTCGAACCTCCGCCACGTCCAGCCGCACGGTCCATGACTGCAGCGCCATAGACCGGCAGTGTTATGAATTTAGTTTTATCTTTTGTATGCCTGCTAATGGAAATCTCAGCATCCTAATCGCCGTGAGGTATAGTCCATGAAATATCACGTCCGTACATTCAATATTCCGAAGATAGCCTTATCCCGTATAATCTGATCTTCCGTTTCATTAAGCTCACTTCAACTTAAAAAAAAATCACTTAATCCAAAATGTATTCCAGTCAGACTCTATTTGTAACAATTATCTTCATATAAACTTTTCGACTGAACACTTCAAAGTTAATAACTTCACTCTTTATCCATTCTGTTACAATGAAATCATACAGCCACGTATCAAACATTAACAACGTCGTTGAGTAAGTTTACACCTATGAACATGAACTTTCTCTATCTCTACAGTATCAGTTACATACAAAATCTTTTTCAGTTTGTAGCATTCTGTTTTTTCCATTATTACCGCAAGGTTGGGCGAGTCGTTTCTGGACGTCTTCTTTGGAATTCGACAGTCGTTGTTACGTTTCTGATGGCCGGTAACTCTATGTGACGACGGGAAGACCTTTTCTTCCGCCACTGCCACGCCTCGGCTCGTATCATGAAACAGGAATAAACACAAACGTTTCTTCCAGTATTACAGTTGCAGCAACAGAATATAAAATTGATTTCACCATATCTAAAAATCAAAGTAAACCTACAGCTACTTACATTCCATGTGTCACGTGGCGGGGACAAATCGATGATACAGCACTCCAAACATTGTATTAACATAATACGTACACGGTCTGATTAAAAACGAGTACATCCAAGTAAGTCAGAGCCACGCTACTAGATTTGTTACTGGCAGGCTCGAACAATACGCAAGTATTACGGAAGTCTGCTTCTTGGAGGGAAAGCGACTTTCTTCTCATGGAAAGCACTGGAGGAAATTTAGAGACCCGGCGTCTGAAGCTGATTGCCGTCTACGTACACTCTTTGACATAAAACTTGACCGGCGGCCGGCCGCTTCAGAGGCTAAGTCTGCGCCGATCGCGACATGGGACAAAAAAACTGGCCAACTCGCTAATTCTTTAAGTCCGGTTATCTGCACAATCTGGCAACACTGTAGACTGCGGCACTTCCTGGAGGAAAACTTGTCCCATGATAGAGAAACTCTAGCCTGATTGCGCCTGTGGTCTAGCGGTAGCGTGCGTGGTTTTTGTTCATAATGTCAGTGGATCAAGAGCAGCTGGTATAAAATATTTTTATAGCCTCTTCTGTCTGAACGCTGAAGACGTGAATGTAATGGTACCGCAGATTCAATCTATTTCGCTTTGTGACACACCGATATCAAAATTTTATCCAGTAACGATTTTGCGGCAGATTTCCTGCAGACTGTCCTCCTCTGGACGCCGTATGCGGCAAAGCTCCGGGATCCATTTGCTGGCTACTGGCAGCGGCCGTGGCGACAGCAGCGGCGCTGCACTCCCCCGTTCTTTATCGAAAGCGCCTGCTACCGCTCATCGCTTTTGATGATTTAAAACGCTTTATTATTAAATGTTGCTCCACAGAAAATTTCTACAATTTCCATTCACGCTCAAAAGCAACGGAGACAGACGCCCTGATTAGTAGGCGGGTATTATATTACATTAATCGGCAAGAGCTGAGTATGGCCCGAAATTAATTTTATAGACTGGGACGAAATGAAACCACCTCACTACATTCGATGAATTTATAAATGCTTCATACCTCGTTTCTTTTCCTTTCAAACTCAATTATTTGTGCAACTTTTGGTCAATGTTTGGATGTTTTCGTCAAGCCAGAGTGAGCGTCTGTGGTGTAAAGTGTATTACAGTTCTTGTTTCATTCCTTATGGTAAGTCTATGCGATAAACTGTGTGAATACCTTGCAATGCATGCTCTGTAGCAGTGCAGGAACACTGCACATTTGGAGTTCATGAAGTATTTATTGTTGATCGGAAGTGATAGTTAAGGTCATCAGATTTAAACCAGAAAAATTTGTCGTTTTCAAGGTTTCAGAGAACGGAAAGGAATTGCTAACGCCGGTGTTAGAAAACGTCTACAGTTAAATGCTATTGCAAAAATTTAGAAGAAGGGAACTATATTAATGAACATGTGCACTTCATAAACAACCTTCTGACATGTTAGACCTATATGACGAACAAAGCTCAAATTTATATCGTTGACAGTCGGTTTGAATCTTTTCAGAGTCTATTTTAGAGTGAAGCACCTTGGAATTTGCAAAGCAGAAATCCATGATATTAACTTAATTTATTAAGTCGAAACCGGACGAAGATTGATGTTTAAAGGCATTCTTCAGATTTCGCATAAGAAATTTTTACTAGCAGTTTGCAACTCCATTAATTAAATTGGAAAATAAAAGGTTGTAGTCAGCGGCTTCTACCGTGATTCGAACTGCTATGTCTTATAGTACAAGCACTGCAACGCACAAGGAAACCTCTGAGCTAACGACACACTGGCTGCCAAAGGCGGAATATAGTCACTGCGATGTTGCCTGAGCCTCAAAACGCAACCTTAAACACACGAACAGAGCAGGTGGAGATTACTGTTTTAACGTCCCGTCGACAACGATGTCATTAGAGACGGAGCACAAGCTCGGATTAGGGAAGGATGGGGAAGGAAATCGGCCGTGCCCTTCCTAAGGAACCATCCCGGCATTTGCCTGAAGCGATTTAGGGAAATCATTGAAAACCTAAATCAGGATGGCCGGGCGCGGGATTGCACCGTCGTCCTCCCGAATGCACACACAAACAGGTGTTACTTATGTGAAGAACGCCGTTCTTGGAGTCCAGAAATTAAATATGCTTTCTAATTGTGTCATCTTGCAGTGGATTATATCGTACGAGTCTTCGATGCGGAAAACGAATGTCAAGTGAATTTAGCGAGGTAACGCCGACCTACACCCGGAAGTAAATGCACTATCAGAGTGTTGACAAATACTTGCTACGACGCTGCCATTTCTAGGCTCTCTGACGAGGCAGCTCTTCAGCGAAATGCTTGCCGTGATTCTCCGATACGGTTCTTCAGAGTGGAGACGCGCGCGCACGTTTGGTTTTTATGCGGCGTTCTCCCCTGATGGTTTCTGACGTCGCCTTGTGGGCTATGTATACATATGAGACATTCAATTATCATTAATCCAGAATCATATAAGTTTCGGCTTCCGGCGTGGAAGAAGGCTGTTGACGCCGACATTATATCATTTCAACGTAGGGAAAGCAAAACGGATCATTCAATGTTTCTCATTCAACATAAAGCATGTGAGATAATTTTCCGTAACGTTCATAATCATCTAAAAATACAAACGAAGTAAAAATACACCGGAAGCTCATTCGAATTGAATATAACGCTTTGCACCTCGATGTCGAATTTGTCCACTTGCAATCTTTTGCAGCATACACGTAGAATGTCATGATTACCACGAGAATGAAGAAATATGTTGGTAAGGATGGAAGCAAGAAGAGACGCAGTCAACAAATATTCTATTCCTCATGGCATTCATTTCATTTGACGCGTAAGAAGAGGTAAAGCGGGAATTTACTTTCGTTAACACGAAAGATATGGCGCACATATTGATAACGAGGAAGTCTGCGTCTTCATACGTTTCCTCCTTGAAATCTGTATGCTCTATTATATAATAAGTAGCCCGATCATTGTTTCAGTAATGTTACCCTCTTGTTTGACCCCGTAACGATGAACAGATTCCAAACGCATGTCTCCCTTCCTGGGTTGTTTTTTTGTGTTTTATTGCTTGGAATTCCTTAAGCAGACCACTGTGCCTTCCCCCCTCGTGGGTTAGGTCTCAAAACTAAACCGCTTTGTATCCAATGGCATAATTTATTCAGACAGCATCAGCATAAGACTATCAAACAAAGCCTTCCATTTACAGTTGCAGCACTCTAACCAGCACTGACCAAAGTGTAATCCACGGTCATGGTCCTAAATTACCAGCTGTCTGCTACTGTGGCAAAGTCCATACTACACTTTCGATTCCGCAGGACCATTTTATCTGGTAACACTGCGTAGTTGCACAGTTGTGCTACCACGTCTGTCCTCACACTGTCAACTTTATGTATCTCACTTCTCCTGTAGCGTAGATCACGAGGAGCCGAAGTAAATGAGTGTATTCTGCATGACGTAACATTCAGTATTCCCTTCTTTCATAGCCACTCTTCATGTGCATCGATACCAAATAGGAATGCGAAAACTGTTGCGAGTGAGAGAATGACAATAACAATCGTAACAAGAACAATCAAATAATGAATGATGTTTATTCCAACGCAGAACGAGATTGGCTTTAAATATAAAAATCTGTATCTATATCTATATCCATATATATTGATCTTTGAGTTGGCACAATGCAAATATATTCTTAGCATTTAGTTACTGAATTTAGTTCCTGATGTTTGCAGAGAAAAGGAAAATCGGTACTTCTCGCTAGTGTAATATAATGTGAACCAGCAACTACCCTTTCCTTAGAACACGACTCAAGCAGGTCCTCAAGTAGGTAGCAAGGCACTGCTGCATTCTGTTCCCTGACATTGCTCTGATGACGGTTAATGCAGATAGTTCGGATTATGAAATACAAAACGTATTGCAGGTTAGTTCCTAGGATAATAACATTAAATTTGCGTTGTAGACGGCACATGAACGTGACGACTATCCATATTACTCATCAATATAAAAAGACAATATTTTGGGAATTTAGCAGGATTACTCAAAATGAATTCTGAAATTGGGTGACTGACTGCACAGGTGCTAAACGTCGTCAAGAGTATACGATGTCCTAATCGCATTAGGAATATGAAGATCGTCTTCGACAGCTCGCAACTTTCACATTGCTATCTCCACCCTACTCCAGATAGCCCTCGGTGGAGTTGCACTACGTTGCCGATGTTATGGAAGGCCTTCAAACCGACAACAGACCACATATTGAAAAATACAAGCGAATTCTCTTGCAGCGTAAGCTTATTGTAACTAATCTAAAAATTATTGGAGAGGAACATTGTCCTACTCAAAAAAAGTAAAATGTTACACACTGTTGACGTCAAACGGACATTATCTATGTCCTGTCTTGTGTCCTACTCATCTATAATATCAAGTGTACTATGAAAATGATTATATATGATGGATGATAGGGTAATGCATTGATACCAGATGGCCGGCCGATGTGGCCGTGCGGTTCTAGGCGCTTCAGTCTGGAACCACGTGACCGCTACGGTCGCAGGTTCGAATCCTGCCTCGGGCATGGATGTGAGTGATGTCCTTAGGTTAGTTAGGTTTAAGTAGTTCCAAGTTCTAGGGGACTGATGACCTTAGAAGTTAAGTCCCATAGTGCTCAGAGCCATTTGAACCATTTGAACTATTTAACACAAAATGACATTAAAAATTAAAGTTATTCACGAGCAGCTAGTTGAGAATATGTATGAACATTAAATGACACGACGAACTGAAATAATATGACGAAGAGTTCAGCGCTCACTGGGAATAGAGCCCCACACATATCGTTGTTGACTACACACAAAGAGACGTCAGCTACCGAATTTTTCTCCACCAGCTGCTCAGAATAGCATCTTGAACTTACAGTCATCTCGCAAATAGTTCTGTGTCTCACTGGGAGTTAAAAACGTCAGATATCGTTAGTGTTGACAACGAATGAAAATACATTAAAAATCAAAATTATTATCCACCAGCAGATAGGTGTTCTCCTGATAGAGCTTGATAATACATAATTAAATCTTTAGTGCCGGGCCAGGATTCGATCCCATTCACGCGTAATATGTGAAGGTGTTGAGGAATCTGCAGTTTTGAACAAACAACAAATTGTAGCCGAGCTGTATTGCCACGAAGGGATCAAATTCCGCGTTAAGGGCGGTCTGAGTTGCATTCCCAGTTTAGAACCAATTTTATCGACATACAGAAGCTCAAATAAAAGATGGAATAAGTGTCCTGTGACCATACATAGCGTTTGTGTCGTCACTTGAAATAAATAACTAGTATAAGAAAGGTTACTGGTGATTGAGTTTCTACATGTCGCCACTCCAGACTTTATTGTGGTTCAACCTACCGTCTACGTGGTAAAGAAGGAATATCATCTTTAATGTGAATTTTCAGACCACGCAGCCATTATATCTCCTTCACTTGGTGTAGCCAGGAGAGAATGGAATCTGTCTCTCCCTATCTAAAATCATTGACGGAAGTGGGAACCGAACCCAGACCATAGGTATAACAACCTACCATCCGTCCAACAGACCACGAAATCCTCTTCTCTGCGAGTCATTTTTCTATCGTAACGCAGTTGCGCCACACTGGATGAGAATTCTGACACACAGGCTCCCTGTAGTAATTTGCAGCTTGTTCAGTAAATTCATTTACTTGGTTGACCGAATCACCATGAACTAGCTGCCTCGGCTACCCAGTGCATACATTCGACTATTTTGTAATCACAGAAATAAAATCACGTAACTGTCACCTACACACAACTGCCAGCAGTGTAGGATGCAGAAGTTTAAATAGGAAGTGTTCCTTTCCACTTGAGCTATTCTATTGCGCTATCTGTTACTAGAAAACGTCCTTCAGACCAAAAGAAAAGCTGTAACTGTTTGTCTCTCAGAAGTCAAGACCTGGCCATATGCATAATCTCACAGTGCTGTGGAATCCAAAAGTTCTGGAGGAATAGTTGCCGAGCTCTGGAGCTTATGTAGCTACGTGTCAGCTTGTAGCATAGATAAGATGTCGCGAGTTCGAATACATTCAGTGCTACAATTTTTTAAAACGCAATTCTGCTCTCTGCTGATGGTATCAATCTAATGGAACTTTGAACATAATTCCCTTCACTTCTCAACCCAAAGTAGTCGCATGTGGAAAAAGGGCTAACTACTGTGACATTTTGTTCTATTCAGGTTTAATAGACAGCAGGCAGCAGATGCATCTCGAAGATGTGCAGGGAGAGCGCATCGTGCCATAATATGTCAGAAAAGTATTTTCTACATTAGCCGTCGTGTGGTAGTGATATTTTATTCTTCTTCAAACTTTGTTTGACAGCTTTAACTCAGAACAAGTTTTCTACATGCATGTAATCAATAAACTGCATGTGCATTGTCAGACTGTCATAGGTAACATCAGAGAATTCGCATATATCGTTGATGATTAATTTCTCTCTCATGTTTACTATTGTTTTAACAACACTAAAGGAAACTTTACGAAAATTGTGCACTGTATTATAAGAAATGAATTAAAACTAACCATGATAACCTTACGACGAAAGTATCTGTACACAAGCATGCCTCTATCGACACGAATTAGTAAAATACTACTCACTTAGATGTTGATTGGGTCTGTGTTTAATTGGTAAGCTGTGTCATACTCAAGAGGTATGCAAATGTGGCAATTCATAAATATAGTTACGTGTTCCTAGAAACCCAAAATTCGCTTGGCAGCAGCGGAAAGAGGCCTTACCTGTTGTGCAGCATTGTAAGTTTTTCAACATTGCACTATGAGCTGAAAGCATTTTCTTGCGATTTCCTTATTGATGTTTGATCTGACTGCTTGTAGCTCTTTCACAGAAGGGATAAAAACGTTACAGTCAGTGAGACTGGAACTGCGAACCGTAACAGACGCTTTTTCACAGGCCAGCACGTTACCACAGAGCTGGTGAGGAGGTATGTGTCTGAGTTTCCTATTACGACAGCAATAGGAACTCGAACTCGTAAACCGCTATTTGAAGGTCGAGATTAGTTGCGGTTTCCACCTGCAACGACTTTCCTGGGCTGAAAACCGTAAATTTTCAATCTTTTGTTACCCTTCAAGCGATAATAACTCAGATTATTCAATGGAAATGACAGGTAAAATCAAGTGAACTTTGAGGCTTAATTCTGTGCACACCAACAAGTAACTCGTCGATCACAGAGTTGCCAAACATACGTTGCCTTGTTGCCAAATCTCAGTTACAGTACCAGCAGGAAGAAGACGAACCGATGTGATCCTACAGCGGTGTGGGAAGTGACCATAGCTGGTGTCTCCAAGTCGCGGCTGCTACGGCCTGGAATACGCAATGCGTCTGATTCGCTTTCTGTAACTAGGTTTAGGGACTGGAGCGTAGTTACTAATAATACTCAGAACTGACTGCAAACTGAGCATCATAAATCAGTAACTCTCATTGTTGTTTTTATATTTCTTTCGTAAGTGTACTCAAAACTAAGAAAGTCATTCACAGGCGTTTTCGTGCCTCGCCGATAGTCGAGCACAACATACAAATAAAAATAAAAAAGAATGTGTGTGTGTGTGTGTGTGTGTGTGTGTGTGTGTGTGTTTGTGAGAGAGAGAGAGAGAGAGAGAGAGAGAGAGAGAGAGAGAGAGATAAATAAAAAGCAATGAGTGAGAGTGTAAAAAATTGTTGTAAAGAAATTTAATCATGGTATTTAAAGAAATCTTTCATTAAAATGACACGTTCCACATCATTACGAAATGTCGTATTCATGATCTATGGAACAAGAGTTAATCTTATAACGTCTTTCTCTTGAGGTTACCACAGGTAAAATAAATCTGTTTGTGCCTCTTAAAAGTAAATGCCTGAATCCACGCATTGCACCTGTGATAGCTCGTTCCAACATACCATTGTGGCCACATTACCCAGCCCCAAGAGTGTGCTGTAACGGATGATGTGCTTAGCTTACAAAATTAGTCACGGTGGAAAAAATGCGAGTCTATTAAATGGTCAAGTAGAAGCAAGCTTCTGACGCACAGATTATGCTATTCTCATGTCAGCAGAATGTAAAGACTCTTCTAGGCATCATAGGCTGGATGTGAAGCCATTTTGATTTTTCACAAATTCAGCAAATTTCTTAGTTCGAGAAAATCCACTGTGAAGTGTGAAGTTGCCGGATAATTCGATTATTACTGTTATTATTAATATCATTTTATTCATACCGCTGCTGTAACACAAGTGCTTGAACATCATTTAATGCCTTTTGGTGACTATAGATGTAGTTTCCCAAGAACAAGTTCTTTCCCTGTCTACGGAATCCTTTTCATGTTAATATCAAACACCAGAAATTACTCGTAGATTACTTTAAAACTAAAGTAATTGACGAAGACGTTACTTGGTAACAAAAACGCACTGCCTTTCTTCATTTACTTTCGCCTAGAAATGGCTATCGAGTACTGACAAACCAAAAGGCAAGAGATCGTACTGCCTTCCGATATACGTTGCTGTTAGTTCTTCCACATGATTTGGTCGACATGACCTGTTTCAAGTTGTGTATGACAGACAGTGTTTTAGAAAATCTATTGTTTCCCTTTGAAATAAACAGAAGTATTTTCATTCTAAGCTGTCCAAGTACAAAATTTTCGCAATATTAGTTCAAATTTTATATTCCCTTCTATAATGTAGGAAAGTATTTCACAGTCGCAAAACTCGCATCCGAAACGTTGACCTTACACTTAGTCGCTGCCCATAAATTCTAGCTCAGAGTGACACCAGTTTAAATAACCTAATGTAGCGAAGACTGTTTGCCAGTGCTCTTTCTCACCGGAAAATACGCAATTCACTCATTTGGCTCCATAATTACACTGTAACAGTAATATCTGTGTGAAATTTGTCAGTAAGCTTTTGCCTTCCAACCGGTAAAATACGGCAGAGTACGGCCGGTAAACAATTCACAAACCACGATTTAGTGCCAATAAGACGATTTCTTTAAACATTGTCGAAGCTGAGGGAATTTAGTTTCTGCTTAAAACGTCTTAAGCAGCAACGTTCACAGATATCTCAAATAGGAAAAAGCTGAATATCCAGGTGCGAAGGTTGTAAAACAAACTTCCCACAGTTTGTGTCAGGTTGATCTTTTCGTCTGATAACACTGCTTAAGTATTTTGTCTAAGAGGTATCACTAGTAGTATCCCTGTAGCTGTGGGAATCATTGGTTGAAAACGAGTTTAACACCAATGGGTACAGTGCTGCTAAATTTTCACAGTTATTATCAACCTAACTCTGAGTTCATCCACAAACTGAGGCGTATTTATAATATTGGAGCTAGACTGTGTATCCTTGTCTTTCTTGAGTGGTCATTGGAAGGCGTTTACACACCCGTATACAATACTATGAATACTTCGAACGCTATGGTTAACGTTGCTCTCATAAACTACTTTTTTTTTAAATTCTTCTGGGTCTTCAGTGTGCAATATGTGTTGTAGATACAGTCTCAGACTAAAAAATTGACCGCCGAGTCGTTCACGTAAGGTGGACAACACAATCGTGCTCCTCTCAGAATTCTATGTCTGGCAATATGCTCGATCTAGCAACATGTAGACTGCGGCACTTCCCAGAGGAAGTCTTGACTCCAGTCTTAGTACATTACTCTTGACTACGACCGTAGTCTTGAGGTAAAACGCGAGACCAGCTAATATGATATTGTAGATTCGCTTGAATTACACTCATAACTTCAGCACCGAGAGGAAAGGGGCGATAAAAATTTTGTCGATATGTGCTTTCGGTCGCCAGACATCATATTAGCTGGTCTCGCGTTTTACCTGAAGACTACGGTCGTGTTCCAGCAGCGGTATGAATAAAATGACAGTAATAATAACAGTAATAATCGAATTATCCTGCAACTTCACACTTCACAGTGGATTTTCTCGAACTAAGAAATTTGCTGAATTTGTGAAAAATCAAAATGGCCTCACATCCAGCCTATGATGCCTAGAAGAGTCTTTACATCCTGCTGACATGAGAATAGGATAATCTCTGCGTCAGAAGCTTGCTTCTACTTGACCATTTAATAGACTCGCATTTTTTCCACCGTGAGTAATTTTGTAAGCTAAGCACATCATCCGTTACAGCACACTCTTGGGGCTGGGTAATGTGGCCACAATGGTATGGTGGAACGAGCTATCACAGGTGCAATGCGTGGGTTCAGGCATTTACTTTTAAGAGGCACAAACAGATTTATTTTACCTGTGGTAACCTCAAGAGAAAGACGTTATAATCCAGAAATCGCATTAAACATCATGTTCCTTCATTACCAACTGGGCAGAGCCGGTTTACGTTGGGAAATGACACAGCGGAAGTCATGGTAAACAGAAATACAGTCGCCAGTAAGCTTACTTACATTAGAAAATTTTATTTTATTTGATGAACCGATAGCCATTTAAAGGGACAGGGCTCTTATTTCACTTGTACTTGATTGAACTAGAGACGTTTAAAAATTTGGTGCTGGACTATGATTCGAATTCGTATCTCCTCTTTCGAGGATCTGAATCTCTCGGAACAGTATAGTTCAGTCATTTCGTTCCTTTTCCCAAGACTGCAATCTTCTCTAGGTCTCCTCCAAAGGTAAGCATGTGGGTCTGAAACCTGATCCAGTACAAAAATATTCATAATTTCATTTCTAGCTTTATCAAGTGCACACCCACCTGCTAGTGAAAATTAACGCGCAATTTCAATGTCTGTTCATGTGTTTCCAACAATCGCAACAGGTGCCGTTATTTCTGGTCAAACACGCACACATCTTACTGTTCATGAGTAAGCAACTGATACTTAAGCTATATTCGTGGATGCACGGTAGGTGTGCAGTTCGATTGTCGCTTAGGCACAAAAGTTTGTATCCTTATTTTAGATTCAGACACCTAGCGGCTCGTAAGAAAAACCGATACGTAACATTTGATTTTTCTTAGTTAACAATCGGATTACGTGTTGGGTTCGTATCTCCGTCACAGAGCTTCACATCATGCACTTCATCTTTAAATGCATGCACACTTTGTTACTTCAGAATGGAGGTATATCAGACATCTTTCGTGGTTAGATAACAGGGACGAAAGGGTCTTGATAGGAGTCACGGTTTATTACAAAAATTGTCATTTTCAAGTTTAGATTTGGTTACTGGTATGGGCCAAAATTTCGGTAATTCATGACTCTTCATGGCTAATCATCAATATACCATGATTCAATTTCTTTACAACAATTTTTTACACTCTCTCTCATTGCTTTTTATTTATCTCTCTCTCTCTCTCACACACAAACACACACACACACACACACACACACACACACACACACACACACACACATTCTTTTTTATTTTTATTTGCGTGTTGTGCTCGACTATCGGCGAGGCACGAAAACGCCTGTGAATGACTTTCTTAGTTTTGAGTACACTTACGAAAGAAATATAAAAACAACAATGAGAGTTACTGATTTATGATGCTCAGTTTGCAGTCAGTTCTGAGTATTATTAGTAACTACGCTCCAGTCCTTGAACCTAGTTACAGAAAGCGAATCAGACGCATGGAGACACCAGCTATGGTCACTTCCCACACCGCTGTAGGATCACATCGGTTCGTCTTCATCCTGCTGGTACTGTAACTGAGATTTGGCAACAAGGCAACGTATGTTTGACAACTCTGTGATCGACGAGTTACTTGTTGGTGTGCACAGAATTAAGCCTCAAAGTTCACTTGATTTTACCTGTCATTTCCATTGAATAATCTGAGTTATTATCGCTTGAAGGGTAACAAAAGATTGAAAATTTACGGTTTTCAGCCCAGGAAAGTCGTTGCAGGTGGAAACCGCAACTAATCTCGACCTTCAAATAGCGGTTTACGAGTTCGAGTTCCTATTGCTGTCGTAATAGGAAACTCAGACACATACCTACTCGCCAGCTCTGTGGTAACTTGCTGGCCTGTGAAAAAGCGTCTGTTACGGTTCGCAGTTCCAGTCTCACTGACTGTAACGTTTTTATCCCTTCTGTGAAAGAGCTACAAGCAGTCAGATCAAACATCAATAAGGAAATCGCAAGAAAATGCTTTCAGCTCATAGTGCAATGTTGAAAAACTTACAATGCTGCACAACAGGTAAGGCCTCTTTCCGCTGCTGCCAAGCGAATTTTGGGTTTCTAGGAACACGTAACTATATTTATGAATTGCCACATTTGCATACCTCTTGAGTATGACACAGCTTACCAATTAAACACAGACCCAATCAACATCTAAGTGAGTAGTATTTTACTAATTCGTGTCGATAGAGGCATGCTTGTGTACAGATACTTTCGTCGTAAGGTTATCATGGTTAGTTTTATTTCATTTCTTATAATACAGTGCACAATTTTCGTAAGGTTTCCTTTAGTGTTGTTAAAACAATAGTAAACATGAGAGAGAAATTAATCATCAACGATATATGCGAATTCTCTGATGTTACCTATGACAGTCTGACAATGCACATGCAGTTTATTGATTACATGCATGTAGAAAACTTGTTCTGAGTTAAAGCTGTCAAACAAAGTTTGAAGAAGAATAAAATATCACTACCACACGACGGCTAATGTAGAAAATACTTTTCTGACATATTATGGCACGATGCGCTCTCCCTGCACATCTTCGAGATGCATCTGCTGCCTGCTGTCTATTAAACCTGAATAGAACAAAATGTCACAGTAGTTAGCCCTTTTTCCACATGCGACTACTTTGGGTTGAGAAGTGAAGGGAATTATGTTCAAAGTTCCATTAGATTGATACCATCAGCAGAGAGCAGAATTGCGTTTTAAAAAATTGTAGCACTGAATGTATTCGAACTCGCGACATCTTATCTATGCTACAAGCTGACACGTAGCTACATAAGCTCCAGAGCTCGGCAACTATTCCTCCAGAACTTTTGGATTCCACAGCACTGTGAGATTATGCATATGGCCAGGTCTTGACTTCTGAGAGACAAACAGTTACAGCTTTTCTTTTGGTCTGAAGGACGTTTTCTAGTAACAGATAGCGCAATAGAATAGCTCAAGTGGAAAGGAACACTTCCTATTTAAACTTCTGCATCCTACACTGCTGGCAGTTGTGTGTAGGTGACAGTTACGTGATTTTATTTCTGTGATTACAAAATAGTCGAATGTATGCACTGGGTAGCCGAGGCAGCTAGTTCATGGTGATTCGGTCAACCAAGTAAATGAATTTACTGAACAAGCTGCAAATTACTACAGGGAGCCTGTGTGTCAGAATTCTCATCCAGTGTGGCGCAACTGCGTTACGATAGAAAAATGACTCGCAGAGAAGAGGATTTCGTGGTCTGTTGGACGGATGGTAGGTTGTTATACCTATGGTCTGGGTTCGGTTCCCACTTCCGTCAATGATTTTAGATAGGGAGAGACAGATTCCATTCTCTCCTGGCTACACCAAGTGAAGGAGATATAATGGCTGCGTGGTCTGAAAATTCACATTAAAGATGATATTCCTTCTTTACCACGTAGACGGTAGGTTGAACCACAATAAAGTCTGGAGTGGCGACATGTAGAAACTCAATCACCAGTAACCTTTCTTATACTAGTTATTTATTTCAAGTGACGACACAAACGCTATGTATGGTCACAGGACACTTATTCCATCTTTTATTTGAGCTTCTGTATGTCGATAAAATTGGTTCTAAACTGGGAATGCAACTCAGACCGCCCTTAACGCGGAATTTGATCCCTTCGTGGCAATACAGCTCGGCTACAATTTGTTGTTTGTTCAAAACTGCAGATTCCTCAACACCTTCACATATTACGCGTGAATGGGATCGAATCCTGGCCCGGCACTAAAGATTTAATTATGTATTATCAAGCTCTATCAGGAGAACACCTATCTGCTGGTGGATAATAATTTTGATTTTTAATGTATTTTCATTCGTTGTCAACACTAACGATATCTGACGTTTTTAACTCCCAGTGAGACACAGAACTATTTGCGAGATGACTGTAAGTTCAAGATGCTATTCTGAGCAGCTGGTGGAGAAAAATTCGGTAGCTGACGTCTCTTTGTGTGTAGTCAACAACGATATGTGTGGGGCTCTATTCCCAGTGAGCGCTGAACTCTTCGTCATATTATTTCAGTTCGTCGTGTCATTTAATGTTCATACATATTCTCAACTAGCTGCTCGTGAATAACTTTAATTTTTAATGTCATTTTGTGTTAAATAGTTCAAATGGTTCAAATGGCTCTGAGCACTATGGGACTTAACTTCTAAGGTCATCAGTCCCCTAGAACTTGGAACTACTTAAACCTAACTAACCTAAGGACATCACTCACATCCATGCCCGAGGCAGGATTCGAACCTGCGACCGTAGCGGTCACGTGGTTCCAGACTGAAGCGCCTAGAACCGCACGGCCACACCGGCCGGCCATCTGGTATCAATGCATTACCCTATCATCCATCATATATAATCATTTTCATAGTACACTTGATATTATAGATGAGTAGGACACAAGACAGGACATAGATAATGTCCGTTTGACGTCAACAGTGTGTAACATTTTACTTTTTTTGAGTAGGACAATGTTCCTCTCCAATAATTTTTAGATTAGTTACAATAAGCTTACGCTGCAAGAGAATTCGCTTGTATTTTTCAATATGTGGTCTGTTGTCGGTTTGAAGGCCTTCCATAACATCGGCAACGTAGTGCAACTCCACCGAGGGCTATCTGGAGTAGGGTGGAGATAGCAATGTGAAAGTTGCGAGCTGTCGAAGACGATCTTCATATTCCTAATGCGATTAGGACATCGTATACTCTTGACGACGTTTAGCACCTGTGCAGTCAGTCACCCAATTTCAGAATTCATTTTGAGTAATCCTGCTAAATTCCCAAAATATTGTCTTTTTATATTGATGAGTAATATGGATAGTCGTCACGTTCATGTGCCGTCTACAACGCAAATTTAATGTTATTATCCTAGGAACTAACCTGCAATACGTTTTGTATTTCATAATCCGAACTATCTGCATTAACCGTCATCAGAGCAATGTCAGGGAACAGAATGCAGCAGTGCCTTGCTACCTACTTGAGGACCTGCTTGAGTCGTGTTCTAAGGAAAGGGTAGTTGCTGGTTCACATTATATTACACTAGCGAGAAGTACCGATTTTCCTTTTCTCTGCAAACATCCAGAACTAAATTCAGTAACTAAATGCTAAGAATATATTTGCATTGTACCATCTCAAAGATCAATAGATATGGATATAGATATAGAGACAGATTTTTATGTTTAAAGCCATTCTCGTTCTGCGTTGGAATAAACATCATTCATTATTTGATTGTTCTTGTTACGATTGTTATTGTCATTCTCTCACTCGCAAGGGTTTTCGCATTCCTATTTGGTATCGATGCACATGAAGAGTGGCTATGAAAGAAGGGAATACTGAATGTTACGTCATGCAGAATACACTCATTTACTTCGGCTCCTCGTGATCTACGCTACAGGAGAAGTGAGATACATAAAGTTGACAGTGTGAAGACAGACCTGGTAGCACAACTGTGCAACTACACAGTGTTACCAGGTAATGTGGTCCTGCGGAATCGAAAGTGTAGTACGGACTTTGCCACAGTAGCAGACAGCTGGTAATTTAGGACCATGACCGTGGATTACACTTTGGTCAGTGCTGGTTAGAGTGCTGCAACTGTAAATGGAAGGCTTTGTTTGATAGTCTTATGCTGATGCTGTCTGAATAAATTATGCCATTGGATACAAAGCGGTTTAGTTTTGAGACCTAACCCACGAGGGGGGAAGGCACAGTGGTCTGCTTCAGGAATTCCAAGCAATAAAACACAAAAAACAACCCAGGAATGGAGACATGCATTTGGAATCTGTTCATCGTTACGGGGTCAAACAAGAGGGTAACATTACTGAAACAATGATCGGGCTACTTAGTATATAATAGAGCATACAGATTTCAAGGAGGAAACGTATGAAGACGCAGACTTCCTCGTTATCAATATGTGCGCCATATCTTTCGTGTTAACGAAAGTAAATTCCCGCTTTACCTCTTCTTACGTGTCAAATGAAATGAATGCCATGAGGAATAGAATATTTGTTGACTGCGTCTCTTCTTGCTTCCATCCTTACCAACATATTTCTTCATTCTCGTGGTAATCATGACATTCTACGTGTATGCTGCAAAAGATTGCAAGTGGACAAGTTCGACATCGAGGTGCAAAGCGTTATATTCAATTCGAATAAGCTTCCGGTGTATTTTTACTTCGTTTGTATTTTTAGATGATTATGAACGTTACGGAAAATTATCTCACATGCTTTATGTTGAATGAGAAACATTGAATGATCCGTTTTGCCTTCCCTACGTTGAAATGATATAATGTCGGCGTCAACAGCCTTCTTCCACGCCGGAAGCTGAAACTTGTATGATTCTGGATTAATGATAATTGAATGTCTCATATGTATACATAGCCCACAAGGCGACGTCAGAAACCATCAGGGGAGAACGCCGCATAAAAACCAAACGTGCGCGCGCGTCTCCACTCTGAAGAACCGTATCGGAGAATCAACCGTATCGGAGAATCACGGCAAGCATTTCGCTGAAGAGCTGCCTCGTCAGAGAGCCTAGAAATGGCAGCGTCGCAGCAAGTATTTGTCAACACTCTGATAGTGCATTCACTTCCGGGTGTAATTCGGCGTTACCTCGCTAAATTCACTTGACATTCGTTCTCCACATCGAAGACTCGTACGATATAATCCACTGCAAGATGACACAATTAGAAAGCATATTTAATTTCTGGACTCCAAGAACGGCGTTCTTCACATAAGTAACACCTGTTTGTGTGTGCATTCGGGAGGACGACGGTGCAATCCCGCGCCCGGCCATCCTGATTTAGGTTTTCAATGATTTCCCTAAATCGCTTCAGGCAAATGCCGGGATGGTTCCTTAGGAAGGGCACGGCCGATTTCCTTCCCCATTCTTCCCTAATCCGAGCTTGTGCTCCGTCTCTAATGACATCGTTGTCGACGGGACCTTAAAACAGTAATCTCCACCTGCTCTGTTCGTGTGTTTAAGGTTGCGTTTTGAGGCTCAGGCAACATCGCAGTGACTATATTCCGCCTCTGGCAGCCAGTGTGTCGTTAGCTCAGAGGTTCCCTTGTGCGTTGCAGTGCTTGTACTATAAGACATAGCAGTTCGAATCACGGTAGGAGCCGCTGACTACAACCTTTTATTTTCCAATTTAATTAATGGAGTTGCAAACTGCTAGTAAAAATTTCTTATGCGAAATCTGAAGAATGCCTTTAAACATCAATCTTCGTCCGGTTTCGACTTAGTAAATTAAGTTAATATCATGGATTTCTGCTTTGCAAATTCCAAGGTGCTTCACTCTAAAATAGACTCTGAAAAGATTCAAACCGACTGTCAACGATATAAATTTGAGCTTTGTTCGTCATATAGGTCTAACATGTCAGAAGGTTGTTTATGAAGTGCACATGTTCATTAATATAGTTCCCTTCTTCTAAATTTTTGCAATAGCATTTAACTGTAGACGTTTTCTAACACCGGCGTTAGCAATTCCTTTCCGTTCTCTGAAACCTTGAAAACGACAAATTTTTCTGGTTTAAATCTGATGACCTTAACTATCACTTCCGATCAACAATAAATACTTCATGAACTCCAAATGTGCAGTGTTCCTGCACTGCTACAGAGCATGCATTGCAAGGTATTCACACAGTTTATCGCATAGACTTACCATAAGGAATGAAACAAGAACTGTAATACACTTTACACCACAGACGCTCACTCTGGCTTGACGAAAACATCCAAACATTGACCAAAAGTTGCACAAATAATTGAGTTTGAAAGGAAAAGAAACGAGGTATGAAGCATTTATAAATTCATCGAATGTAGTGAGGTGGTTTCATTTCGTCCCAGTCTATAAAATTAATTTCGGGCCATACTCAGCTCTTGCCGATTAATGTAATATAATACCCGCCTACTAATCAGGGCGTCTGTCTCCGTTGCTTTTGAGCGTGAATGGAAATTGTAGAAATTTTCTGTGGAGCAACATTTAATAATAAAGCGTTTTAAATCATCAAAAGCGATGAGCGGTAGCAGGCGCTTTCGATAAAGAACGGGGGAGTGCAGCGCCGCTGCTGTCGCCACGGCCGCTGCCAGTAGCCAGCAAATGGATCCCGGAGCTTTGCCGCATACGGCGTCCAGAGGAGGACAGTCTGCAGAAAATCTGCCGCAAAATCGTTACTGGATAAAATTTTGATATCGGTGTGTCACAAAGCGAAATAGATTGAATCTGCGCTACCATTACATTCACGTCTTCAGCATTCAGACAGAAGAGGCTATAAAAATATTTTATACCAGCTGCTCTCGATCCACTGACATCATGAACAAAAACAACGCACGCTACCGCTAGACCACAGGCGCAATTAGCCTAGAGTTTCTCTATCATGGGACAAGTTTTCCTCCAGGAAGTGCCGCAGTCTACAGTGTTGCCAGATTGTGCAGATAACCGGACTTAGAGAATTAGCGAGTTGGCCAGTTTTTTTGTCCCATGTCGCGATCGGCGCGGACTTAGCCTCTGAAGCGGCCGGCCGCCGGTCAAGTTTTATGTCAAAGAGTGTACATTTCGCTGAAGGAACTTGAAAATAAGAGTAGAGAGACCACAGCTCGTACGCATGCATACAACAAACAGCCAAAACATTGTGACCACTCCCCACCGCTCCGTTGGATGCTCCTCGTGGCATTGCGCGCATGTGACGCTGTAACGAAAGTATGTAAGCGGAGCAGAAGCAAACGGGAGATGATCCTAGAGAAGATATGGGCGGCAAATTGGGAAATCCATTGAGATAAGCGACTTTAACAAAGGGCAAGTTATTACTGCGCAGAAGGTGTGAACGAGTATCTTGAAAACGGCTAAACTGGTCTAATGTTCACGTGCTAATATCGTGAGCATCTACGGAAAGAGGTAGAAGAACAGTGAAACTACCACTACCTGCTAAAAGGTTGGAAGGCCACGACTCTTCACAGAACGCAGGGTTCGGAGCCTTGTCTGTTCTGTTACGCAGGACAGATGATGACCTGTGGCATATCCGTCGAAGGAGCATAATGCTGGTCCTCTCAGAGGTGTTTCGGAGCACCCCGTTCATCGTACGTTGTTGAACTTGGAGCTTCGCAGCAGACCACGCCTACATGTTCGCATGTTGACCCAACGACATCGTCAGCTATGATTGCAGTGGGTAAAGGACCATCGGGATTCTACAGTCGATTAATGGAAACGAGTCGAGCCTTCCGGTGAACCACAGTTTTGCTACACTAAGTAACTGTTCGCCTCCACAAGCGCCGTCATAGAAGTGAACCGCGGCTTGAGACGTGTAGCAAAGCACGGACGCAGGTTGTCCTTCCCGACGGCGATGTCATCTTCCAGCAGTATAATTGCCTGTGCCTAGGAACAAGCTCCTTGCTGTTGTTGTGGTTTTCAGTCCTGGGATTGGTCTGATGCAGCTCTTCATGCTACTCTATCCTGTGCAAGCTTCTTCATCTCCCAGTACCTACTGCACCCTACATCCAAGATCCTTGCTACAGTAGTTCTTATTTATTTATTTATTTATACGTCAAGTTCCGTAGGACCAAATTGAGGAGCAAATCTCCAAGGACATCGAACCTGTCGCTACATGAAATTACAACATAAAAGTAATAACAGATAAAAATAAATGTTCATGAACCCGAAAAAGGTCAATCCATAAGTTTAAGTAAGCGCAGTCAACAATACAATAAGGATCAGCTTAATTTTTCAAGGAACTTCTCGACAGAATAGAAGGAGCGACCCATGAGGAAACTCTTCAGTTTCGATTTGAAAGCGCGTGATTACTGCTAAGATTTTTGAATTCGAGTGGTAGCTTATTGAAAATGGATGCAGCAATACACTGCACACCTTTTTGCACATGAGTTAAGAAAGTCCGATCGAAAAGCAAGTTTAATTTCCGCCGAGTAGTAACCAAGTGTAAGCTGGTTGTTCTTGGGAATAAGCTAATACTGGTAACAAGAAACGACAGTAAGGAATATATATATATATATATATATATATATATATATATATATATTTTTTTTTTTTTTTTTTTTTTTTTGAGAAGCCAATGTCAAAATACCCAGACTCGTGAACAGAGGTCGACAAGAGTTTCGTGAACTTACACCACTTATTGCCCGAACCGCCCGTTTCTGAGCCAAAATTACCCTTTTAGACTGGGACAAGACACCTACAAAATACACTCCTGGAAATGGAAAAAAGAACACATTGACACCGGTGTGTCAGACCCACCATACTTGCTCCGGACACTGCGAGAGGGCTGTACAAGCAATGATCACACGCACGGCACAGCGGACACACCAGGAACCGCGGTGTCGGCCGTCGAATGGCGCTAGCTGCGCAGCATTTGTGCACCGCCGCCGTCAGTGTCAGCCAGTTTGCCGTGGCATACGGAGCTCCATCGCAGTCTTTAACACTGGTAGCATGCCGCGACAGCGTGGACGTGAACCGTATGTGCAGTTGACGGACTTTGAGCGAGGGCGTATAGTGGGCATGCGAGAGGCCGGGTGGACGTACCGCCGAATTGCTCAACACGTGGGGCGTGAGGTCTCCACAGTACATCGATGTTGTCGCCAGTGGTCGGCGGAAGGTGCACGTGCCCGTCGACCTGGGACCGGACCGCAGCGACGCACGGATGCACGCCAAGACCGTAGGATCCTACGCAGTGCCGTAGGGGACCGCACCGCCACTTCCCAGCAAATTAGGGACACTGTTGCTCCTGGGTTATCGGCGAGGACCATTCGCAACCGTCTCCATGAAGCTGGGCTACGGTCCCGCACACCGTTAGGCCGTCTTCCGCTCACGCCCCAACATCGTGCAGCCCGCCTCCAGTGGTGCCGCGACAGGCGTGAATGGAGGGACGAATGGAGACGTGTCGTCTTCAGCGATGAGAGTCGCTTCTGCCTTGGTGCCAATGATGGTCGTATGCGTGTTTGGCGCCGTGCAGGTGAGCGCCACAATCAGGACTGCATACGACCGAGGCACACAGGGCCAACACCCGGCATCATGGTGTGGGGAGCGATCTCCTACACTGGCCGTACACCACTGGTGATCGTCGAGGGGACACTGAATAGTGCACGGTACATCCAAACCGTCATCGAACCCATCGTTCTACCATTCCTAGACCGGCAAGGGAACTTGGTGTTCCAACAGGACAATGCACGTCCGCATGTATCCCGTGCCACCCAACGTGCTCTAGAAGGTGTAAGTCAACTACCCTGGCCAGCAAGATCTCCGGATCTGTCCCCCATTGAGCATGTTTGGGACTGGATGAAGCGTCGTCTCACGCGGTCTGCACGTCCAGCACGAACGCTGGTCCAACTGAGGCGCCAGGTGGAAATGGCATGGCAAGCCGTTCCACAGGACTACATCCAGCATCTCTACGATCGTCTCCATGGGAGAATAGCAGCCTGCATTGCTGCGAAAGGTGGATATACACTGTACTAGTGCCGACATTGTGCATGCTCTGTTGCCTGTGTCTATGTGCCTGTGGTTCTGTCAGTGTGATCATGTGATGTATCTGACCCCAGGAATGTGTCAATAAAGTTTCCCCTTCCTGGGACAATGAATTCACGGTGTTCTTATTTCAATTTCCAGTAGTGTATAATACCATGCGAATGAAAATGAGAAAATTAGACTAATTTTCGTGTAGAACGATCACTCACTTCTGATACCGTTCGAATAGTAAAAATGGCAGTATTATGTCTTTGAGCAAGGTCCTGAACGTGGGCTTTTCACGACAGCTTACTATCTGTCAAAACACCTAGAAATTGTAACTGTTCAGTTTCACTAATCATATGTCCCGTTCTGTGAAATTAAAACGCCAGGTTTTGTTGAATTGTGTGTTAGAAACCGTAAAAACTGAGTCTTACTGTGATTTAGCGTTAGTTTATTTTCTACAAGCCATGAACTTGGGCCATGTACTGCACTATTTGAAATCGAGCCAATGTTGCACACAACGTCCTTTACTACCAAGCTCGTGTCACCAGCAAACAGAATATTTTGAAGTTACCTGTAATACTAGAGGGCATATCATTTATACAAATAAGGAACAGGAGTGACCCCAACACTGATCACTGATCCCTGGGGCACCCCCCCCCCCCTCCCACTTGACAGTACTCCACTCAGATCCCACATCACAGCCGTTATCAACATAGCGGATAATGAACTTTTGCTGCCTCTTGCTGAAGTAAGAGGTGAACCATTTGTGAGCTAGTCCCCGTATTCCGTAATGATCCAACTTCTGGAGCAATATTTTGTGATCAACACACTCAAATGCCTCAGTTAAATCAAAATATATGCCAAGCGTTCTAAACCTTTTATTTAACCAATCCAATACATCACAGACAAAAGAGAATATAGCATTTTCAGTTGCTAAACGACTTCTAAAAGCCGAACTGCACATTCGATAGTTATCCTTACATACACAGCGTTTTCAAAAACTTTTGCAAACACTGATGGCATGATTTAATTATTGACTCAGTCTCCCTCTTGTCTGTATCACAGAGCAGTATTTCACACATCCGTCTTGGAAGAGCGTTTGCCAAGAAAGTTATATGGTTACCTGAAGAAACTAAATTTTTATTTAATTCACCAGCAATGCTCAGAAAATGATTGTTAAATACTGTAAATATACCTGATTTATCAGTAACAGAAATATTTTTATTGCGAACTGACTTTATATCGTTGACCTTGTGCTGCTGACTAGACACTTCCATCACAACTGACCATATGTTTTAATTTTATGCTGTGAATTACCTATTCTATTTGTATATCACATACTCTTTGCATTCCTAATAACCTTTTAAAGAACCCCACAATACTGTTTGTAATGGGCTAGTGCAGCTTGACTGTGACTACCTCTATCATTTTTATATAATTCCCGCTTTGTTCTCCATGATATCCTTATCCCACTAGTCAGCCACCTGGGCTGCCTATTACTGCTAGTACCCAGCTGAGAACGTTCTAATGGAAAGCAACTCTCTAAGAACATGAGAAATGTATTAAGGAAAGCATTGTATTTATCACAATGTTATCGGCCCTATAAACATCCTGCCACTCTTGTTCATTCACAAGGTTTAAAAAACTCTCTATTGCTGTTGGATCAGCTTTCCTACATAGTTTGTAATTAAATATGACATTGGTTTGAGCACAGAAGCCTTTTAGTGTTAAAATTTGTGCATCATGGTCTGAAAGGCCATTCACACTTTTACTAACAGAATGCCCATCTAGTAATGAAGAATGAATAAAAATATTGTCTATGGCTGTGCTATTGTTCCCCTGCACCCTAGTTGGAAAAAACACAGTCTGCATTAGATCATATGAATTTAGGAGATCTACCAACATCGTTTTCCTTGCACCATCATACACAAAATTTAAATTTAAGTCACCACATACAACTGGTTTCTGGTACTTCCTACAAAGCGAATCAAGAACACTCTCTAGCTTAAGCAGATATGCTCTGTAGTCGGAGTTAGGGGACCTATGAACAACAACAATTAGAAGTTTAGCTTCATTAAATTCAGCTGTAACTGCACATCATTCAAATATCTGTTCAGTGCAGTCTCTAGCTTGAGCAGAAATGCTCTGAATTCGGAGTTATGGGACCTATAAACAACAACAATTAGAAGTTTAATTTCACTAAATTCAATTGAAACTGCACAGCATTCAAATATCTGTTCAGCGGAGAGTCGTGGTACGTCTATGGACTCAAACGGAATACTGTTTTTTACGTACATAGCCATTCCCCCACTCCGCAAGGAACTCCTTGAGAAACAGCCAGCTAATCTGTATCCTGGTAAAGGAAGCCTCTGAACTGTCAAATTATTTAAGAGGTGCTCTGATATACCAATAACTTCAGAGTCAATATCTATAAGCAGTTCACTAACTTTATCTCTAATACCTCGTATATTTTGATGAGATATGCTAATTCCTTCTCTACTTGGAAACATAACATCCTCAGCAAGAGAGCCCTTAGAGGGACTTCCTTTAAGCAAGTATACCTATCAACTGATTTCAATCTAAAAAACGTGCAGCTCTAACACCAACTGCTACAGGAATTTTTCCATCAGTGACCCCCACCACCACCACCCACTACACTGTCACCTATAAGCTTACCAGCCGCCCCTTCCCATACCTGTTGAGGTGCAGGCCATGCCTAACGAAACCCGATCTTCTGATTGACCCAACTGGCACCACTGAGATGTGGACCATGCCCTCTGCCATCAGCGTCCTCCCCAGCTCCACGTTAACGTGCCTAACAGCCGCATTAAGGTGAGGCCCATCATGACGCTGAAACCGTTGCACGAAATGCACATTAGTGCCACAAGTTTGAGTAGTTATCTTTACCAGACGACCTCCTACATCATAGTCCCCGTCCCTATAGAGACTGTTCCCTGCTCCACCCACTACCACTACCTGAGCCTTCTTCGTAAAATTCCTACATAGCTCCCCTATGCTGTCAGTCACTTGAGCCATCCCTACACTAGACTTCACAATGCTGTTGACCTGGTACTCACTCGCCAACACTTCCTGCTACTGCTGGCCCAACCTCTACCGTGAGAACTACCTAGCAGCAGAACCTTCTTCTTTCTGCTAGACTTTGCAGCTAACCTAGGCCTCCTACTTGCTGAGGACTGCTGCATGTTTCCTACATCTATAGCTACACGAAGAATGAACTCTCGTAGATGTCTAGACGAACAAAATCGCATAATGTAAATCCTATGGAACCCATCTGGGTCGATATCTGGGCCCATCACCACGTATGTAATTCAGCGACCTTTTATTTATGTGAATTACACGACCTCTGAGTAGACACAGAATGCCACATACCTCCACAAACCTACCAACAAACTGCCGGATTCCTGATACGCAGATTGAGTGATGTATTTCGTTCCAAAGACTAACAGACACGCTATTAAACCTACGTGATCACTTACTGTATACGTGGTCGTATGTTTCGGCTCACCAGTGTACAGACAGTCGTTTTCGCCTCGTTCTATCTGCGTGTGGAACAGAAAACGAGATGACTAGTATTGATATAGGGTATGAGGGTACTCTCCACTACGCACCGCACGGTGGCTTGCGGAGTATGTATGTAGATGTAGATGTACGTTTCTCTGTCCCACTTCATGTTACCTGTTAATGTGTTTCACACAAAAACAAATAAGTTTTCCAGATGTAATCTGTGACTAGACGTAAGCTGCAACGCAGTCTCACAATTGTTACTGACTTCCGTACCACCTAAATAGTAACGATAAGCTACAGAATTGTGTTTGTATTGAGAACACAACAGTCGTCACCATTAATAAAGTGAACACAGACTTAAATCGTTTCTATTCCTTTTATTGATAGTCGCTTTGTTTTCAGCACATTCAACCACTTTAAAATGATCGAAAGTCACAATTACAATCGTGGAAATTGCAATAACCAGTACAATCGATAGCGAATTTGCTGAAATTAAGCAAAAGGAGAGAGAAATTATGTCGCAGCTATTAAGATAATCTTTTCCTTACTATTGCATACAGTAACCTGAACAAGTATGTAAGAGATGTCTAAATTGTACCACTTTTGAGAATTTATTTATTATAGCCTGAAAAGTAGGTTATAAAATTATTTAAACATTGCCATCCTCAACTGTCGGATGTTGTTCTCGTTGTCTGATTTAAGGAACTGAAAATCTTGGAAAACAAAGTACACTTAATTCACTTAATTTTCTAGACTTCTACAGGCTGAAGAAACTGAGAATCTGGTTTCTTAAGTTGTAACTCCCTTAACTTAAAGATACGTATTACTCTAAGTTTAAGGAAATGTCCCATGTTTTAGTTCTTACAACACTATCTGCAGGCATCGCAATACAACTTTCTCCCTACTTTCCCCATCCCTGTACACTTCACAGGTGTCCACATTTTTTTTTAATTTCATACATCTATTCACTTCTTCTATTCGGTCTTCATCAAAAACACACTACATCATTTCTGTGTTTTAGGAATGAGTTTCTGTAAGGGCTTCCCGCAGTCTCCGAAACACTTCCATTTCGCAGGTCGAGCTGTGGTTCTAATTTTCTTCACCATTGGTTGGATGGACACCTTCAGCATACTTTTTGTCTGTCATTGCTTCTTCTACATCGAAGTTAGAGACAACTACTAACTCATCAGTCCACAATTTTCCAAATTCTCTCTATTTCTTCCTATACTCCTTATGTACTTCTCTTGTCCTGGTGTTCTTTTACAGTAATTCTTGTTCTCCTCTGGAGCAATCTTTCTATTGCCTCATTCCTTTCATCTGTCTTCCATCTTCCTCCTACAATCTTCATGATACCAAATCGGGGATCTTGACTGCTTCTTTCTAGCCTGTACAGTTGCAACTGTCTCATTGGCCGTTTCCATCATTCTTCAGTACCCTTTCCGACCCGATTTTCGCTTCGTTAAGTCTATTTTCCAAAATAGTTTTACACTATTGTTCTGTTTTTCATCACTTCTTAACTTGGCATCATCAAACCGTGGCACAGTCAAGTTGAAAAATCACTTTTCATGACTGTCGCTGTATTGTGACCATCTGTCTTCCAGGATTGGTCTCAAATGCTTCAATTGCTTTCGAGAACTATATCCTGTGATTGTTTCCATCGTTTGCAATAGCTACGAAAATCTTTTCTCTTCCGCCGCCGTTCCGGTATTCGACGTCAGAATCACCGTTCCTGAAGCTCTTAAACCTTTCTCTGCAAGTTCTTTCACTAATAGGTAACTCACTATAGATCTTACCCAGCATTTGATGGGTCTCTGCCGCAGATTTATTCATGTTAACGAATAAAATTAATATTTCTAGCTGACGACTAGAACTGCACTCGGAAGTTGACATATTCCGTCGAGATCAGCTGCATGACGCCATCACAAACAGACAAATATTCTGATGGCACTATGCTCACAGATGCATCAGCTTATTTTATGACACTTACCACGTGCACCACCACTTTTCGCTACTACCATCTATTGGAAATGGCGAAAGCAAAGTTGTAGACTTAATAGATCAGTTTATCAACGACGAAGAGGACCATAAGCTATAAAGTTAGACTAGACTAACCTTAGGCATGGCGTTTAATCGGCCTGTTTCACATATATAATTATTTGATGGAGCATTGATTATCTCACTTTATACATGATCGATACATTAAACGCCAGAAGACAAAACTTTTCTAGCGCAGGCAAGAGGAGCTAATCCAACAGACTTTCAGTCACGTTTGATAAAAAAAAAACACAATGTTGACGCAAAAGTAAATTAATGGTAAACTGTTTAGAAACGTCACAATAAAAAGCGCGTCAACTAATCACGAATATTGGCCATGTATCACAGAAACTAATCTTCATTCTTTACTGTTCCCAAACAGTTATTTGGTAATTTTTTTATTTTTCTACATATTTATACACCCAAGTGAGACTTCATTTTCAGCTACTTCACGGCTAAGAAAGTACGTATCGGCCTTCCGTAATCCATACCTTTCAGAGTGAAAAGGACGGTACACAGGTTATATAAGGTATAACACAGAAGAAGTATGTTTTTTACCTCCATTAATAGGGGCCCGATGTCCACCAGCTTGCAAAAATACGGCGATGTATAGCAGTGAAGCTTCTTCTAAATGCGGCAAGAACAACCGGATTGACCGGATCAAAAGAACATTGCCTAGCAACGGACCAGTGTTACGTTCACAGAACGTAACAATAAGAGTAGCTGCCTTAGAAGCCTGCAGCGTGGGACACACACACAAACAGTTGCAGCGAAGTGTGTATGATCGAGACACTAATTCAAGATTTATTGATTACACTAAACGGGGTACTAAGCGCGTAGAAAGAGTTGTAGTGGTTGTGAGCGTATTCGGGAGAACTCTGTAATTGTTAAACAAATACAGTGTGTAGCAGAAAAATTGCCGATTTCCATACGGCGAAACAGGCAGAGAAGTATACTGCAAGATATTTTCATTCACAACAACGAAACCCTTCCGTATTGCCATTTCACGCACCGTTCATCTTTTGGAAATGATGTCTTGTAGATGGCCATCATTGTTAAGTTGACCCACCGCGCAATCTTCACTGTTAATCGCTTATGGGACGTACGAGCAACTTTATAGGAATGATTCATATTGCAGCGTGAATGGTGTCTTTCAGTTCCGCAATTGTATGCAGACGTCTGTCATGCACAATTTTTTTAAGGGACCCCAAAAGAAATAGTCACAGATCGATAAGTCGGGAGGCCTTGAAAGCCACAAAATGTCTCTAGTCCTTGAAATGATGCGGTTGCCATACCATCTGTTCACTGAAATTTGAGCACAATAAGACGTAGCACCAACTTTCCGAAACTGTTCAAGTTCAGGTGCGAGGAATGTCCCCACCATGGCAGCGTACCGCTGAAATGTGGCTGTGGTCGCGATTTCATATTCGTCCTCAAAAGAGAAAGGATCGATTATGTCCGTTGAGGAGGCAGTGGACCAATCTGTGGCTTTCTGGCCGTGTAAGGGGCGTCGATGGAGATGTTGAGGATTACCCTCGCACCAGTAACGTCCTCTATCTGTTCCTGTGAGTGACAACTTTTGGGCCTTCCTGCCGATTTCAGCTTAAGTGCACTTCCCGTTGCTACACAGTTTTTCACCCACAATATTTCATGTGCCGACGGTAAAGCACCACTCCGATTGACGCCGAATTGACGACGGTATTCCCGTCTAGCAGCAGCGACGGACAGTCACCGTCCTTATGAGAGGCCTTCACAGCCATAGCACGTTCAGGCCCGCTCCACTGCTTCATCTCGGCAAATGGCGGAACTGCCAGAAACGCGTAACAGGCATTAAGAGTCGCCAATAATAACATGGAGATTAATTAAAATAGTTCGTTTTTCTGCAACATCCTGTACTTTACTTCACGCCGGCCCGAGTGGCCGAGCGGTTCTAGGCGCTTCAGTCTGGAACCGCGCTACCGCTACGGTCACAGGTTCGAATCCTGCCTCGGGCATGGATGTGTGCGATGTCCTTAGGTTAGTTAGGTTTAAGTAGTCCTACGTTCTAGGGGACTGATGACCGCAGATGTCAAGTCCCATAGTGCTCAGAGCCATTTGAACCATGTTTTTGCTTGACTGTGAGTAAATGGAGAGTTTGGAGCAGTACTGTAGCTGCCGCAAAAGTCTACTAAATAAAATACTCGTATTTTGTACCGGTAACTCGATAAAGTGGGAGCCAAAGATATAAGTAATTTACATGGATTTATTTTCTTTAAATTACATCGTTTGGATCCATTGTAAACGTTTCTGAGTGTACGTTAATTTGTGATTTTGTGTTATAAACTGTTCTTCTTAAAAAAAAAGAGAATAACTTAAAATTTGTTCGTATTAGTATAACTCAGTGAAACATAGTTCACGCAGTACAGCTTCGATAGTGGACAGTGGTATCGCGTACAGCAAATGAAAAAATGAACCTGAAGCGATCCTAGTGGTCCGGAATTAATATACGGATCTTGGAGAAGAGTAATCTGGTAGCAAAACTGTGATCAAGAGAACAGGTTTAAGCGAATCAACATCAGAACACAGGACAGCCCTAACGATATGCGTCGTGCAGTTTTTGATCCATCACTCATACGTTGATTTATTGAAAGCATTCGGTATTTCAGTATGTTTCTTTATCATCTGTTATCTCTCACTGAAACGGAGTCAGAAAATTAAATAATGATAACAAATTATCTTCGAATTAAGATTTCATATTCGTTCACAGTCACATGTTAATTTAGACCGTTTCCAGCTTGCCTGACAGTTGAAATGTATAGCATCGTATCAAATGGCATGAAAGTACATTAATTATTCCATCATAATATGTGGGAAACAACGAAAGCAAGATAGCGAGCGCGAGAAACGTGTGATCAGACAGCTCGCGGTGGCGCAGTGGTTAGCACTCTCGACTAGCATTCAGGAGGACGACGGTTTAAACCCGCGCCGGCCATCCTGATTTAATATTTCCGTGATTTCTGTAAACCACTTGAGGAAATTGTGGATGGTTCAATTGAAAGATGACGGCCGACCTACCTCTCCATCCTTCCTTGATCCGATGGGACCGATGACCTCGCTCTTTGGTCCCCTCACCCAAACCAACCTTCCATCTTGTGCCCAGCTTACACAGGTAGTGTGCAACCTTCTTATAAATACGATGAACGTGTTACTGCGGCGTATAGTGTTACAAGGAACACATAATTTTGAGTTGAAGTAACTTAGTGCATCGTAGATGTGAATATCGGATATTCTACCCCGTTAGAGCAACTTAAATACGTTACACTTCAGACGCTCGCTTTGCAAACATTTAATACGTTTGGTTTGCAGAGGAACTGCTTGCTGTCTTAGTGTTTCATGAGGCCATTATTTCACCGAAGGGTCCGTTTGATTTTAAAGAAAGTACATTCTTACTGAACATGATTTTTATTTGAGACAGAAGTGTCCTTTCTCTAATCTATCACTGAGTCCATTTGCTAGATCTTTTACTTAGCTGTCACACGTTCTTTCACATGAGGAATTCGGTGTTGACTGTGTAAACTGGCACAACATGTGGTCATCTAACGTTTTACTAGTTTGCTGTTTTGACACTTGTACGAATGATCAGTGTGCTGTAAAATAATCGACTGTTACTAACGCGACTCGCTAGCACTGATAATAGTTACTGATGATTATGGTCAAACGGACTATATTTAATTCTGAATTAGCGGAGGACCAGGTGTTACGTAATCTCGGCACTGTTCATTGTGTTGGAATTTAGGTTTAACACGAGACATTATCGTGGTTATTACATTGATCTTCAAGGAAGCTGTATCCTATTGAAAGATTAATTATTTTACTGTTATCGAACACTTCATTTTTAAATTCTGTAAGGCAAAATTTAGAGGCAAAAGATTTCTTCGCCAGGTACTCACCGCTGCCCTAAAATTTTATGATAGTTCGCTTATAATAAAAACATACTTTTTAAAGAGTAGGGTCCAGTGCCTGCAACTATCTTTTAGCATACGTACTTAGCAGTAATAACTCACACGTTCTACCAAGGTCGTGGGTGATACTTTGTGACCATCACAAAAAAATTTTAAAGTACATATTTCGTTAGCTACTGATAACTTTTAATCACAACATAGTTTTTAAACAGATTTATGTCTAACTAGGGTCCCTAAACTGGAAACTATGGAATGTGGTAAAATAAATCATGAAAAACAAAAGTATTTTTTCAAAATTTTAAAATACACTGATGAAAAAAATTGCAGCACCAACAAATAAATTATGTAGAATAATGAAATTTGTCGTCCAATGACGTCCCATATTACCTAGAATGGAGCGAGCGTTATCCTGTTGGGAAAAATCCCTTGGAATATTATTCATGAACGGCAGCACAACAGGTCGAATAACCAGGCTGACGTACAGTTGCGCAGTCGGGATAACGAGCTCCCGTTGTCATATGAAATTGAACCCCAGACCATAACTCCAGGTATAGGTCCAGTGTGTCCAGCACGAGAACAGACTAGCTACAGATCCTCCACCGGCGTCCTAACCAACACACGGCCATCACTGGAACTGTGGCAGAACCAACGTTCATCAGAAAACACAACAGACATCCATCCGGCTCACCAATGAGCTCTCGCTTGACACCACTGAAGTCGCAGTTGGCGGTGGTTTGAGCTCAGTGCGTCCAGTACGCCATAGCCATAAACCGAAAACGAGTGCCACGTGGCTATATCGAGTAGTTCGTCTCATTTCAACAGACACCGATAATGAGATCCATTACGTCTCTACAAAAGTGGAGGAGACCATTATAAACAATATTTACAATCCACCAAATGTTCCATAGCCACTGGATGTTCTGCCAATTACTGCCCACCCACTGATTTATGTTGGAGATTCTAATAGTCACCACGGTCACTGGAACTATGCACGTGACAATGAGTGTGGTACTGCACTCAACGACTGGCCTGAAAACGAAAATCTATGCCTGGTTTATGATGCCAAGGATTTGGGATCATTCAGATCGGCTGCTTGGCGATGACGTTACAACCCGAATTTCTCCTTTGTGTACCGGGAATGCAGAGGCCACCCAGTGCCTACATCCAGAGAGGTCATACCTAATTTCCCACACAGCCAGCACAGGCCAGTAAACCTCGGTATGTGGCTGCTCTCTGTCCCAGTAGCGAGATCTGTACCACGACCCAGATGGAATTTCCGCAGGGCTGATTGGCCAAGTTTTGCTCATCACCTAGATAAATATATCTTTTGAGAACATGTGTGCGAGGAGAGGAAATTAAGTAACGGTTTACCACAGGGCTCCGCCTTAGCCCCCCTGTTATTCAACCGATATATCTGCGATCTCCCCAATCCCCACGTCAACAAAATTCTGCTACGCAGACGATATTGCTCTTGCTTGTGGAACCAAGGATTTTAGATGAGTGAAGACAATTCTCACAGAAGATCTATCTGTTATGAGCGCCTATTTTAAAAAGTGGCGACTTATCCCAGTACAAGTGAAACTGAAGTATGTACATTCCATCTGCACAACAAACGAGCTAACGCAGAGCTCAGAGTGAAACTTAACGGAAACATTCTTTGCCATTACAACTACCCTAAGTACCTTGGTGTCACCCTTGACTGCACCTTCTCATATAGGAAACATCTTGAAAATACTGCTGCCGAGCACAGCCGAGTATTGTGCTCCCATATGGCTTCACAGCTGCCACACCAACTTGATCGACGTCTAGTTGAACGGCACTAAGCGGTTAATATCCGACAACGCCGATTTATTGGCTTCCTCTGCTGAGCAACATCTATCCACCCGCAATCCGCAGAAGCGAGGCCTTGCTTAGGGAATGCCGCAATCTACAGGAGAACCTGGAATTACCCATACAGGAAGACTTACCAAGCTTACTACAAAATAGACTCCGTTCAAGGAACCCACCGTTACAACAAGCAGAGGTGTTAGATGCCAGTAATACTGGGGTGAGAGTCCTGTGGAACCAGAACTGTCAAATTATTGAAAATCCTGAAAACTGTGAGTGGTTTCGAAAGTATAATTGTGATACTGCTGGCACGGAACTTGACAGGAAACTGTGGGTCCAATTGAACAGAGCTCGCACTGGGAACTCTCTTTACAAATGGGGTGATACAGAGTCTCTCGTTTGTGACTGGGTATCCGAAACAGACAATCAAGCACATTAGACATGAATGACCCTTGCCTTCGACCAGGAGAGTTGGAGTGACCTCATGAAAGCTGACGACACGGCACTTACAAGTGTTAGAGACCTAGATATTGACATTTAGTTAGTTTTGTGTATAGTTTTGTATTTTCTTATTCCTGTTATACATAGTACTACTAATGTTGTATAGCTGTAATTTTAAACTACATGTGAGTCATACGAATAAATTAAAAAAATTACCTGATCTTCATCCTCATAGCGGTGCTACTGACGCTACTCTCAAGGGACTGGCGCAAAATTTGAACAGATGTCATCTTTCAGACGTAGAAACGAGTCTATCATCTTTCGTTTTCATGGCACAACTCCTTCTTGTTGTTGCGATTGTTTTTCAGTCAGTGTATAAAGTGCCTGAACAGAGTAGAATATTTTCTAAAGATGAACACATATAACTCTCCCCTCACAACACCTACCCCCATTAGACTGCGAGAGTTAATTTTATTTCATTATCTTTTGGCCTTCACTGGAACACTCTAGCCTGTTATAATAATGTTTATAAAGGTGCTGTTATTCAGTAATACAATGAAATTCAATAATAATCCAATTATACAGTCCAATAGTGCAGTGGTTATTTAGGGATTATTGTAATCTATTATTATATGGAAGCAGTTTGACTCTTCTGTCGGCCCAATACTTTTTCATTCTTTCAGATATTTTCTTTCTTGCTTCGTCTGAGATCACTCTTACATAGCTCTTTTATTGGTCTTCACTTGTAGATTTTCTCTGTTTCGTTTTTTAAGTCATCTACTGTAATTTGGAGTTCTCTTATATCTTTCTCAATTTATGTGATCCATTCAGTGTTGCTCTTACTGTTGCACATTATTTTTTACTAATTCCCTTGTTAATTATGATTGTTGTTGTTCTCATCAGATGCTTCTTCCTGTTGTGCTCATTACTGTTTCTTGTACACCCTTTCATTTGAAGCTGTTCTCCAATTCCCATTTACTTGATAGTGTTTATGTACGAAAGTCCTAATTATTCTTCTTTTTGTCTTTAGTATTTTATCAATTTCTGGTGTATTAACTGAATTGAAGATGGTTTCAGTTGCATAAGTTATTTCTGGTTGTGTAAATATTTTTAACGTTTTAATTTAACATCAATGGAGAGTATTCTTTTGTCGTATGTGTTTTTGGTAATGCAGTTTGCTTTTTTCAGTTTTTATGCCATTTTGCCATGGTAGGTTTTCATTTAGATTGTAAGTTACGAATTCACCTGAATATTTAAATTCATCAACAGTTTTGCTTTAATTTCCTCCTATTGCAGTTCTGTTTGCACCTGATGGGTCAGTTAGCATAACCTCTGTTTTTTCAAATGATATTCTGAGGTGATTTTTCTGTGCTATTTGTTGTAGTAATTTAAATTTTTGCCTTGTTCCTTGAACATTGTTGGCTAGGAGAGCAAGATCATCAGCAAATCCCAAGCATATTAAACTTATATTATTTTTAGCACTTCCAATTCATATATTCTTTGGGTTATCCGTGTACTATTCTCTTATAATATGTTCCAGCGTATAGTTGAACAGTAATGGTGATAAACAGTCACGTTGAGTCAAGTATTTTTTTATAGGCGATTCATTGGCAGAACTCTTTGAAGGTGCAACAGGTCTACCAAAGAGACTGCTTACACTACGCTTGTCCGCCCTATTCTGGAGTACTGCTGTGCAGTGTGGGAACCGCATCAGGTGGGACTGATGGATGACATCGAAAAAGTACAAAGAAGGGCAGCTCATTTTCTATTATCGTGAAATAGGGGAGATAGTGTCACAGACATGATACGTGAATTGGATTGGCAATTATTAAAACAAACGCGTTTTCCGTTGCGACGGGATGTTCTCATGAAATTTCGTTCACCAGTTTTCTACATAAGGAGAAATGATCATCACGATGAAATAAGAGAAATCAGTGCTCGCGCGGAAAATTTAAGTGCTCGTTTTTCCCGCGTGCCGTTCGAGAATAGAACGGTAGAGACACAGTATGAAGGTGCTTCATTGAAATGGTTCCAATGGCTCTGAACACTATGGGACTTAACAGCTGAGGTCATCAGTCCCATAGAACTCAAACCTAACTAACCTAACGACATCACACACATCCATGGCCGAGGCAGGATTCGAACCTGCGACCGTAGCAGTCGCGCGGTTCCGGACTGAAGCGAATAGAACCTGGTTCATTGAACCCTCTGCCAGGCACTTTATTGTGAATAGCAGAGTAATCACCTATATTTAGATGTAGATGTAAGCAATGGTTGAGAAATTTTCCTCTGAACTTAACTTTCGATTTGGCGTTGGTTACAGTAAGTCCTATTAATTTAATTAGTTTTGGGAGGCATCCCATATTCCATAAAATTTTTAATACTGAAGGTCTGTAAAGGCTGTCTTATACCTCCTTAAAATATAGAAATGTCACTATGAGAGGTTTGTTATTTTTCAGAAAGTATGCCACAATCAATTTTAAGCTGCTTTGCACAGCTTCTCCATGGTCTAAAACCTTCGTGGTACTCCCGAAGCACCTGTTCTAGTTGTTCCATGATTCTTCCATACACGATCTCCGATGAAATGAAATGTCGTTTGGCTAAGGCCTCTCGTCGGGTAGACCGTTCGCCTGGTGCAGGTCTTTCGATTTGACGCCACTTCGGCGACCTGCGCGTCGATGGGGATGATATGATGATTATTAGGACAACACATCACCCAGTCCCTGAGCGGAGAAAATTTCCGACCCAGCCGGGAATCGAACCCGGGACCTTAGGATTGACATTCCGTCACGCTGACCACTCAGCTACCGGGGCCGGACACGATCTTCGATGAAATCTTGTATGTGGTCTAGGATTGAGATTCCTCTGTAGTTGTCTGGATTGTTTTTATCCCAATTCTAGAATACGATGGCTGTGGTCCAGTGTTCAGGCAATTGTTTTGTTATTCAGATTTTTGTTGAGAGCCCTGTGTAATGGGTGTCTTGACAGTGTTACTTGAATATTTCCATATTTCAACCAAAACTTGATCTTCTCCTTATGCCTCATAGTTTTTATCCTTTGTTGACTCATTCGACTTCTTGGAGTGTTGGGGGGGGAGGGGGGTTGTCTTATTTGTTAGGTTCTATTTTAATTGGGGTAATTACATCTGTTTGTAAGAGTTATTTGTGTTATTCACAACTCAAAAGTTTATTAAATGCTTTTACCATGAAGTGTGATTACTAAATTAGTACCAACTACTAAGCATCGTGCAGTTCAAGTTTTCTTCACTTCCACACATTTGCAACCCAAAACGGCAGGCTGTCGTAAGTGGCCTTTCCGTATGACCACTCATTACGTACCCAATTTTGAAACATTCATGGGACACTTAGCGAATTATATTTCGTTCGCTATTGTATGGTTTAATCTTCACTAAAAAGGGTGGAATGACAACAGTCAACTTCTTATTAGTCAGCTAACAGATTTATGAATACAAAGATTGATAGAACAACTTCAAAACGGTCAGTTATTTGTATATACATTAAAATTATTGTATCGATGGTTACTATTCAGGTAATTGTGAAGTATGACGAAGTGAAACGAAGTATGCTGTGGGAAATATTTCCAGATATGGGCTTTCTAGAACACCTGGTAAAAGTTTCTGCCCTGAGGTGACAAACTTTGTGAGATACATCCTAATACCATCCCTGACCTCCTTTTGCCGTCACAGTGCAGCAGCTCGACATGGCATGGACTCAACAAGTCGCTGTAAATCCTCTGTAGAAATACTTAACCCCGCTGCCTCTATAGCTGTCCATAATTGTGAAAGTGTTGCTGGTGCAGAATTTTGAGCACGAACTGACCTCTCAATCATGTCCCACAACTGTTCAATGCGATGCATGACAGGCGACGTAATTGACCAAATCATTCTTTCCGAACTGTCCAGAACTTTCTTCAAACGAATCACGAACATCTGTGGCGTGATGGCAAGGCGCTTGTCATCCACAAAAATTCCATCATTGTTTCGGAACATGAAGTCCTTGAATGGCTGAAAATGGTGTCCAGGTAACTGAAAATAATCATTTCTAGTCAATGATCGGTTCAGTTTGACCAGAGGACCCAGTTCGTTCCATGTAAATATAGCCTACACCATTACAGAATCACCACCAGCTAGCACAGTGCCTTGATGACAATCTGAGTCCATGCCTTTGTGTGATCCATACCGCAATCGATTCCTACCGTCAGCTCTTATCAACTGATGCATCTGACAAGGCCACGGTTTTACAGTCGTCTAGAGTCCAATCAATATTGACACGAGCCCAAGAGAGGAACTGCAGGTCAATGTCTTGCTGTTAACAAAGATACACCGGTCGTCTGATGCCATAGGCCATTAATGTTACATTCTGCCGCACTGTCGTAACTGATTCGATCATTGTACGTCCCACATTGGTTTCTGAGGTTACTTTACGCAGCGTTGCTTTTCTGTTGCCACTGACAACTCTACATAAGTTTTGCTGCTGTCAGTCATTGAGCGAGGTCCATCGGCCATTGCGTTATTCGTGGTGGGAGGTGAGTTTGGTATTCTCGGCACTTTGTTGAAACTCTGGATCTCGGAATATTGAATTCCTTAACGATTTCCGAAATAGGATGTACCATGCGTCTAGCTCCAAGTACCATTCCTTGTTCAAGGTTGTTATCTCCTGTTGCACGGCAATAATCAGTGGGTTAGGCAAGTTTGTTATCTGGTCCCACTATTACTCGTACAACATGTGCTTAGCCTAATGAAAAGCAGTATACGGAGCAGGTGCTCAGATCCATAATATAAAGTTTTTAGTACAGCAGTCTTTCTCTAAGAGCAGGTTGTTATCCCCACGTTGAAGATCATCATCTACTTCATTTCAAGAACGAGGCCTTTACTTGTGCCGCCTCTTACGATACCATCGCTTCGTCGGTATTTGTTCAGTTCTTCTCCCATCTGGCTTTAATCTCCTTATCTGGAGAGGTAATCTTTCTGCACTCATTCTTTCGAGATGTACATTCAACTTCTCCTATTTCCTTGTATGTTGTTCAAGATGTTAAACGTATCCAGTTCTTTCCTAATTTCAGAATTTCGATATCCGTCCACTCTTGTGCATCCCTTTACTGCTCTTAGGTATCTCAGCACAGTCGCTTGCATGCGAATTTCCTGGCATTTACTTATAATCCACGATTCACTTCCGTAAACAAGCATTCGAACCAGCACTGTCTTGTAATATTTCAATCTTGTTTCCTTTCATGGCTCTGAGCACTATGGGACTCAACTGCTGTGGTCATCAGTCCCCTAGAACTTAGAACTACTTAAACCTAACTAACCTAAGGACATCACACACATCCATGCCCGAGGCAGGATTCGAACCTGCGACCGTAGCAGTCGCTCGGTTCCGGACTGCGCGCCTAGAACCGCGAGACCACCGCGGCCGGCTTTCCTTTCATGTTTTATTTTATTTTATTTTTTTTGGGCACCTGTTTATTCTTCCACATATATTCCCAGTCTTTGCTAATTTTCTCTCTATATCTTGCTTATACTCACATGTGTCGTCACAGTGACAGTAGTTAGAGAAGTTTGAAGATAACTTCCAGAAAGCAGAGAGCTGAAGATACCTTTCATCTAAATGTGAGCAACGGAGAGAACATAGTGAAGAAGCTGACATGCGACTTTGTGCCATAAAAAAAAAGTAGAATAGAAGCACTTGGAAGGCAGAATGCTTACGTTTAAGGAATAATCGAGGAAAATCGGTTGCAGGAGAAACATAGTAAGAATGATACAATATGCCGAGGTGCATGGTTATCTAGGAAGATACCATTGCTGCCTAGAAGAAGTGCACACTGACCAGTCATCAAAGTGGTCTTCGTAACAGAAACCACCTGTACTCGAATTGTCGTGTAGGACATTGTACACAACCGTAAGTATACGTGGGCTACAGAATGGTGTGGTAACTGTCATCGCAGGAAAGCTGGACAGGAGTAGTAATGTTTAATGAACAAGATAACAAAACAAACAGAAGATTTACTTAACTTTTATTTTTTCAAACGTATGAGTCCCAGTGGAAATAAAACAACAAGAAACAGAGCACAGCCATCACAATGTCCACAAGGAAAAGTCTCTTTGTATTAAAGCACAAACGACGAAGTTGGCGCCGCAAGCAGGCGTCGTATGTACAGCATCGCATTGAAAAGTGGCTCCAAGCATGAGTGAGTCTGAGTCGCTACTGCTGGCAGCAGAAGGCACCGAAAATACAGAGCTGCAGGAGGTGTGGTTCGGCAGGTGCTCACTGATGGGTCCACCAGATGCTGCACGACTGCTATCAGTGCCGGAAGGAAACGCCCGTGTGGTGGTATCGATACGTGATGTAACACCTCCAGACCTTCACTGAATGTGCGAGTAGACCTGTGATCTCATGCGTTAGTATGTGGGGAAGTGTAAGATCTATAGCTTTGAGTTCACGTTCAGTTGCAGTACTCCCTGGAAACGGTATACAGTTTTTGACGCATCAGCGTCAGTGTTATTAGCGACAGAGCAGAAGGACGTATTTGGCCAGGTTTGGGAATGAAATCCACCTATGTAATGGAACCATCCTGGAGTTCACGACAAGTAATTTAACGAGACGTGATTCATTATGGCTGTGAGGGAAACTGTTTCCTGCGTATTATGAATACACAAATTCTGGGAGTAGTAATGAAACAATGTATACTTGTGCTCCTTTCCTACCACTCACTCCTCCAGTAATACGATGCAAAACTTAGCCCTTGTACGCTGTAATTAGTGTCTTATACTCTACTCTCTACACTGGAGAGGCTAAATAATGCATGTGTTATCAACTCGGTAGATGTGTGGTAAACAAGAGAGTTAGATGATTCGGTTGCAGAAAGCTGAAAATTAAGCTGATAAAACTACACTGAACTAACAGAAGGAATGAGGTTTTTTCTGTGTGTAAATGCATATGCTTGTATTGATAAAGTTACAGTACTAGAATATTTGTTTTCCGATTCGTTACCCTACCAAAAAATCCTATTTATGATGATCTATATGTTTTTTATGTTGACACTGCAAAGTAGCTACTAGTAAGTAATTGGAATACCAGTCAGCAGAATAAAGTTATTAGATACACAGCACATTTCGTCTTATTGATTTCGAAACCGTTTTCTTATTGCGGTCAGCATTTCTATTTATTTAACTGCTACTTGACAATATGGTAATCGTCCAAAATTGCACCCATTGGTAGAGGATAGCTGGTATCTCATAACTCCACATGGCCATAACATCTGGGTGACTACACCAGCAGGCACATGTATATCTTGTAGAGAGATGCTGTACAATGGCGATCGCTTTACTATGCAGGGGTACTACATATCCTTCGGGTTAATTCATACTGATTAAAAGAACATCGAATAACCGTGTAAAATCACATTCATAGCAGGAAATAAACTGACATTTTTCTATAGCATTAAAGACGTGATGAGCAGTATTTGGCGCTCCTGACCGCTGATGAAACTTGAAATATCTGCGAAAACACTTGTAAAAATTCGTATGACGACTATTATTAGCGATATTCTGGCTTTCCGATCGCTACAACAGTGGTAGTATTGATAGTAGATGTCCAGATACTTTTGATCAAAATATAGGTAGCACGTCGCCAGTAAATTCTGTCCCACTGTTTTATAAGAACGAATCTGATGTCTCCCTCACTGTGGACAACCTTGTCTGGACGGAAGCCTCAACCCCCTGTCATATCAGCTTTTAACTGGGAACAGAAAATGCGGCGGCAGCTGCGGTGGCCTCTGGTCAGTTCATATGTAGCCAAGTCAGGAGATAGAGGGGTGCAAATGGCTACCGGCTGTTGCACTGGACGAATACTCACACGTGTCCTCGCGGTGAGGGCAGGAAAAGGCTTATCTTGCCGGTAAGCGCTAATTGGAGGCAAAGGTCCAGCTGCCCTCAACGTCCCCTCTGGCAGGATCCTCCGGTGCCGTTTGGTAACCCAGAACACTCTGTCCCCACTGCAGAAAGCACTGGAACCGCCATGGACACCGGTCGGAGCACTCTGGACTCTGGTCAGCGTAATAAAATCTACGTACCCTACGCTACCTCACAGTGAGTCATTGTAAGTGTGCATCACGTAACAAAGAACGCGTTAAATAGTTTGTAGTTCCTACTAAATCCCTATCCTACTCGTAATTGTGAGTTATTGTGTGTATGACATGACTGTAGAACAGTTCCTAATTCCCAACCATTATTTACATATACACAGTGACATGGTGTTGAACTCCTCTTAGAAGTAGTGACTCTTTTAATGCTTATCTAAACCATTGTTTTTAATGCTTATCTAAGCACTAGGGTGGTACATATCCGATGGCTATTAAGTACTAATTTCCAAGAACAGCAGAGTTGCCATTGTGGAAATATGTAATTTGTTTAAATAATACACTGCAGTATTTGTTATAATTAGAGTGGAGTGTATTTACGATTTCGATAAGTGTTAGATAGCGAAGGAGAAAGATTGTTAGACGATGGACTGGTTACAGAAATTAAGTGGGTACAATATTCTATTGCAAATTTCAAAAAACGAATTTTCATAAAAACCTGAGGAATACGCATTGGGTAGACAGGCATCGGTCCGATGCTTCCACTACTGTGTACAAAACACAAGTGATGAGTCAGACAGGTAGTTGGACTCGTGGTAGATAATCATTGTTATTGGGTCATAAATTATTATAATTTAGTATTAAACAATGGTGATAGATCATTTATAATTACGAAGAAACGTGGCAAGTTATTAACGCAAATAAGCCTAATTTATTTTTGTTACATTTATTTTGAGACAGCTTGTTATTACAACAATGTTGCATTTTTTTGGAAGTAACCTTTCAGACTGTGTGTAGCAGGAACTTACGGCACTGTCTTATGGAGAATCAAAATACTATTGCAAAACAAGATTTTGGGCTTTCTTGTTTACGAAAGCTAAACATATATCTAACAGTAAAAATAAAATAAGTGATACAGAGTACTTCCAATAGTCACAGGTTCATTTCACTGTCGTAACACATCGCATGTAAACTGTCACATTATGTAAACAAATGTGGCGTCTGGAAACTAATAGGTTGAAGGATCATATCGCAAAATAGAAACCTAATCACGAAGTACAAAGAATGTGCATCATAACAACATTATTTCAGAATAAGTCTTAAAGAATTCTGGAGATCTTTGTTTTGAATGTTGAATATACACGTTGGAATAAGTATTTCAGGTGGTATTCCACCCCTATTTTGTCAAGTTTATACAGCTTAAACTTCATATTCGGCTTTTTGATCAGGTGACATGTTGCAAACTTTAAGTACATTAATTATATTGGTCATAGTGGTAAAATTATACATAAATAACAATTTTGGTTGGGATCCACAGATAGGAACGAAAGGTTGGAGGCAGAGGGGGTGGGAGAACAAGAGATAGACAGAGGGAGAGAGGGTGGAAGGAGAGATAGAATGTGTGAAAACTTTCTACAGCAGCAGGTTCTTAAGATTGTATCTGTTACATGTAACAACTGACTAAAGGTTGTGGTAACAGATTAGTTAACGCTTTAAAATATGCAAACTGATGTACAATTTGTGCCATTAGTTGATGTACATATAGTGCCAAGCTGTAGAGGGTACAAGCTGTTGGTTTCATGGTATATTTGTAAATGAGGTCTATCCCTTGTATATATGGGGAATGTCATGATAACATAACTAAATATTTGAGTGTATGTGCGTGTTTGTGTGTATGTGTGTGTGTGTGTGTGTGTGTGTGTGTGTGTGTGTGTGTGTGTGCATTGCAAATTTAATAATCAGGACAGTTGCTGAAAACAGACATGATACTATTTTAAATATTGTCATTTAACATGGATTCAGGTTGTTTTGTTTGGTGCTTGTATAATTGGAGAGTTCCAAGGATGTGTAGCCTTTAGGTTGGATGTGCAGGGTGCTGACGCTTGTGTTGTTAACATAGTGTTTTTTTCATACAACAGGGTGCTTTTGCTGATATGTATGAAAGTTTTTTAGTGCTGTCATGCGTTCTTTGAATCACTTCTGAAACGATCTACCTGTCTGGCCTATGTAGAGGTAGCCACAGTCCAAATATTTCATTTTGTACACATCTGTTTGATGAAGGGTTTCATGTGTTGCTGTTATGACGAAGTTTGTCTGTGTTAAATGATATGTTTATGCCCTTTCGTTTGAAGACACTGCAAACCTGATATAAAATATTATCTTGAGATGTGAACAAGAAATTCAAATAATAAAGCAAATAGTTATTGCAAAAGGTTATAAGAGTTCCATAATAGACACGCTAAATCACTCAATAGTGGCAAAGCAATTACATCTCAAAAATAAAAAGACAACATCTATCGTACAATCCCATCTCTATGTAATAATTGAGAAAGCACAACCTTCAGGTGCAATCTCTAATATTTTCCATTAGACCATACTGCACATAGAAATAACACACACCAAATGCCCACCAATTCCCTGACAACCTCTCACGTGACACAAATATTCCAGTGGTAGTGAACGGGCTACTAAACGAACAGTTTCCTCTCGGTGACTTCAGACATACTAGCTCGACGGTTGATATCACTTTCATTGCAAACATTTCCAAATAAAGAGCTAATATATTACGTGGGTGACACCCTCGGTCATGTAGGAATATAGCAGAGAGACCCTGACAGAATTACTGGACCGCCTGAACAGCGTCCATGAAAACACACAATTGACGATGTAGCTAGAACATAAGAGATATCTTCCAGTTTTGTACATACTAATAAGATTAAATACAGGTGGTTTCCTAGAACACTCAATCTATGGAAAAAAAGACCCACTCAGATCTGTGCCTTCATGCAACGAGTTGACGTCACTGTCGCAGAGATACTCTGCAACAGCTTGGACTGCATGCTGCCAAAAAAGGGGTAAAGTAAAGCGCAGATTGACGTGAATCGAAGAAAATGAATGATATAGTCATCTGCAAATAAGACGAAGGGAAAGAAGAACAGAAACAAACCTTTATCTCCTATGTTGGGACTCCCTTAGACGATACTGGGAGAAACTGTTGGAGGATTACTGGCTATATTTTGACTACTACGAAAAACGAAAAATATCTTTAGCTCAGTAAAGGTCATTTCACTTGCGAGTACCCGGTTTATACGGCATTCCTTGAGAGTGTCGCCGCCACCTTATCGGGAAAACGCAGCACAGCGTCTCGAAGCGGAGGATGGAACACATTAGATGCGTACGCATTGGGCATAAAGACAAATCGGCACTAGCTAAACACAGCCTCAACGAAGGGTATACGTTCGAACTTGAAAAATCAAATATGTTGTGCCGAGCTAGTGGGGAGAGCATCATCAAATAATTTAGTGAAACTAGCTATACCCGGTGAACTTCGTTCCACCTCTCAAAATCTTTATACGTTATAGCTGACCCGGCAAACGTTGTTTTGCCATATATATTATCTGCAGTCTGTAAGAATAATGTATACGCGTAACACAATGTCTACGTGTAACGCAGTAGCCATTGTTGGCGGGAGCTCGTGACACAAACAATAATACTTGCCGAAAACTGTGTAGGGAGTGAGAAAAGGCTTAGGGGGAAGTCCGGCAGTATATGCCACTATTAGTTCTAGCGTTTCTACCGTAGATCGCGCGGATTTAACAATTGCAGCCGATTCACGACTCGTCCATGAGCATACAAACATAGCTGAAGTTTCTTGTCGAAACGTGTTCGCCAGCATTATGAATGAGGCTAAGCGCACAAACATCGATTTTTATCGTACATAAATATATACATTCTTTTAGAGGAATAAAGGGGAGCATAGGAACTCCTTTGTTCCACTAAAAGAATTCGATCGTACGATGTATTTCCTTACGATATGCGTGTGCGTGTGCGCTAGGCCTAAATGTCGGTTTGGCGAATGACGCGTGCTACCTAGTTAAACTTCTCGGTCTATTTCCGTCGATTGGAAGAGGGATATTCGAGTCGTTGCTCATGGTACGTTTTCTTCAATTACCTATCTATCGAATAGCGAAAGACTATCACCGGTAGACACCTGGCGTGGATAACTGATCAAGTGGTAACTGATCAGTTATCGACTGGACTTGAAAATTGTTAAATTACTAAAATCGCTGTTAAAAAATAGGGGTTGGTGGAGGAAGTGTGAAAATTTAGAGTTACGTGTATTTTGTAATGCCACATCATAAAAAATAAAAAGTTATGTCCGAAAAATAAGGAAAAAGATTTTGGGGCGGACCACCCTTATCACTTAGGGGTATGAAAAATAGATTATGACCGTTCTCAGACATACCGAATGTACATGTAAAATTTCATCAGAATCGATCGAGCCGTCGATCAAGTGATAATTGATCAGTTATCGAATGCGGTTGAAAATTATTAAATTACAAAAATCACTATTAAAAATAGGGGTTGGTGGTAGAAGGGTGAAAATTTTATTGTTGTGTGTGTTGTTTGATGCTACATCACAAAAAAATAAAAATAAAACTTCTGTCCAAAAAATAAGAAAAAATTTTTGGGGTGGACCACCCTTACCACTTAGGGGTATAGAAAATAGATTATGGCCGAGTCTCAGACCTACCGAATATACACGTAAAATTTCATCAGAATCGATTGACCCGTTTCGGAGGAGTATGGCAACTAACATTGTGATACGAGAATTTCATACATAAGGAATAAGGCTCCATGACACACTCGTCAACAGAGCGGAGGACTATTAGCTGAGTTCTGCATGGAACTCTTTACTAGCAGCCTTACGCCAAGAACACATCCAGCAGATGATGCTTTGCGAATCTGGGTATGGCTGAATGCACTGAGGGTCGAATGGCCTTCAGCGTCCCCCACCATACGTCACACTTGGGGAGAGTCGGCCACCTCTCGGGTATATAATGGGTGTATCTGCTATAAGTGCAGGTATTTCTATTGTTGACAGGATGGTGTATTGAACGACATTACATCAGTATTCACGTCATTTTCAGACTCATAATTATAGCTAACACAAGTCGTAGGTTTGTAGCTTAGTTATTCTCGCCAATTATGCGTGGGAAGAGCAAGCCATTAATGCTAATTTTCCCCTGGGCAGCAAGTCAGATATTGAAGTGTGGACACGAGAACGTAAAACTGTTAGTCTATACTGGAAGTTGTAGTCGACATAGTGGTGTTGTTAAGACTCTGCAGCAATCAAATCATAAAGTTTGTGACATCTTTGTGGGAAGACTGTAGGACAGAGAGAAAACACAACCAACACATTTATGAGTGTACTAGTTAAGGTACCACTGCACTAATACATGTTACACCCTGTATATGGGACACCCACGCAAATTCGATATTTTGCTAGAATATGACGGGAGTGCCATTCACCGAAACGTCACGGAATTTCGACGAATCCTCACGGATGAAAACCGAAGAAGATTTCATCAGTGCCAATAACGTTCACGCACTAGCAAGGTACCTTTAAACGGACAACAGAGAAAAATGACAAGTAAGCAGTATTATTGCCAGACAGATCTAAAGATTTGATAAATACAGAAGAAAGGAAAAATTGTTTTAAACCTGCAAAAAACAATGAAAAAATTGGCTTTAAAATACGTCTGCTTTAACAAGATAATAAATTATTCACTACAGAAGTGACATTTAGTATTCCGAAATGCTAAATTTAAGAATCTATGGTGCAGCAATGGGGAGAGTACTGTAGTATACAGGCAAGTAGTGTGCTTTCCGGGTTCTACATCTGAAGAATTCCTTGTCATGGGAACAATCAGTAGTCAGTAAACTAATTTAGTCCCATAACAAGTAATTTACCTTATTCCCCTAGGTCATCTTACTTTTTCTTTTTTTTCATAGAAGTAACGACTATCCTCCCCTTCCCCTCCCGCCTCCCCCCCCCCCCCCAAAAAAAAAAATCCTGATTGTTTAGAGAATCATTCTGCAATGTATAAAAAATTTCTTCAACATCACATAACAAATGAGTTAATATTTGACATGTTGTGCTAAACATTTAATTAAGAGTAGTCTTACACTTCTTAATGACTATATTATAGCAGCATTTTCAACTGTTTCAATATGTCAAGAATTGTACTAAATATTCGTAATCAATTGTTTGTTGCACCTGGAAGCCGTTGGATAGGTAAATTGCAACTGTGGTCATGCGACGTTCTGCTGTTTTCAAAAAGATTGGGAAAAATACATTTTTATGAGAATTTTGATGTACTAAATATTCGTTATCAATTGTTTGTTGCACCTGGAAGCCGTTGGATAGGTAAATTGCAGCTGTGGTCATGTGGCGTTCTGCGGTTTTGTAAAAAAGGTTGGGAAAAAAATACATTTTTATGAGAATTTTCATGTGCAACATATGTGGTATCCTAGAGCTAGAATGCGAGGTGTGACAATAAAGTGATAAGCCTGATTTCCTTTGCAAGATGTGGGAGGCTTGTGTAGGCACAATATCTTTGACCTTGGTCTATAAATTGGTTCTAGTCCAAGCGGCACGTCGATGCAACTGCTCAATCGTGCGTTGTACGGTATTAAGTTAACATGTGTTTGTGTCTCTCGTCACGGTAATGGAACCGCATAATATTGCGCAACAGTACGCCATTTCTTTATGCGTTAAATTGGGTGAAAACGCGACGACAACTTACGGTAAGCTTCAGAAGGCATTTAGAAAGGAGGTTATGCCAAGAGCTCAAGTTTTTTGTTGGTATAAAATGTTTAGTGAAGGCAGAACGAATGTTGAAGATGAAGACCGCAATGGACGACCATCAGCCTCACGGACAGATGTCAGCTTGGCCAGGGCGATTGAACTCGTACGACCTGATCGAAGATTATCGGTGAAAATGACTGCAGAAGAGCTGAATATCAATCGAGAAACGGTTCGTTTAATAATAACTGAAGATCTTGGTATGAGAATGCACCGTCCCATACTATTCTGTCAGTACAGCAATGTTTACTCATAATTCAAGTGTGTGTGAAATCTTATGGGACTTAACTGCTAAGGTCATCAGTCCCTAAGCTCACACACTACTTAACCTAAATTACCCTGAGGACAAACACACACACCCATGCCCGAGGGAGAACTCGGACCGCAGCGCCTAAGACCGCTCGGCTAATCCCGCGCGGCCAGCAATTTTTAACCTCAAAACAAATTCCAGTACTACCACAGCCACCTTATTCACCAGATATCGCTCCGTGTGACTTTTCTCTATTTCCAACAGTCAAAACGGCGGTCAAGAGACACCATTTTCAAACAACACAAGATGTCCAAAAATTTGTGACGAGGGTCTTGGAGGATATTACAGAAGATGAGTTCCAAAAATGTTACCATCAATGGCAGAAGCGCTGGAAAAAGTGTGTGCAATCAGAAGGGAACTACTTTGAAGGAGACAACACTAAACTTGACTAAAACGGTAAGCAAAATTGTTTCACATCATTCTCATTACTTAAATATCGCACATCGTATCTGTCTAAAATAGTCAACAAATAAATATTAATAAAAATGTAACAATCGTCCCTCCAGCTGTATGACCCAGTAAGAGGTTCTCACTTCATTAATTCAAAGTGATAGCTGTTAGTTCCCTGCCCCATTGTGTTTCTCTCATGGCATAAATACGAGCCTACGTGGTCTACATAATCATTGGATAATTAATCCCGACAGTAGTAAGCACGATAAAATATAACATTGACACCAACGGGTTTGAGAAAATACGAAATATTCAAGTACGGAAAAAAATTATGGAACAGAAAGAAACATGTGGCTTTTAGTCTTCTGTATTGATTCGACACGTCCTGCAGTGGTTATCAAAAAGATAGCCACCTTAAAAAAACATTACTTCCTTAAGATATTACTTCCTTCCTGCGCTACATCAATTTCAGACCACTCATATTTTAATCAATGTGTTTGTCGTTTATCACGAACGTACAATTGAGAGACAGCCCAAACATTCTGCGTCGTTTCTCACAGACGCAACATACATATCTGTCACCTAGTAGATGTTATTCAGCGACCAGAACTGCCAAGCAAGACGCAGTAAGAACTTTCAGCCGTAACTGCCAAGACAAACGGACTACGTGTTCTTGGGAAAGAGATTAGTGCCTTCGTAGACAATAATATTCAATGACAAATAGCTGTCAGCCACGTAGGTTGTAATTTAATACGGAAGAAACAAACGTACACCGATAGCTATTAAAAACAGTATGATCTTGACCATGAAGGCAGCATGCAATAAACTACAAATTACCTGAAATGTTGTGTATGCTTTTACGTGCAGAGAATTTGCATATCAACGCAACCGCACAACGTGGATAGTTATAACGCCACCTGCATACTGGATGTAATTGAAGAACAAGCATGGAGTATCTCAATCACAAACCGTATTTCCACGTTATTTGCTTCTGAGATGATTGGGATATGCCTCGTGTAAAAAGTTGAATCCACACTACCTGACGAATGTCAACAGCATCTGAGTCTCAGTTTATCTAGACTGCATCTTATTGTTCCAGAATACTGCTGTTTGCGTTGATCATAATTCATCGATTGTCATGAGACTACGAAACTAATAGGACCAGCAGATTCATACCCAATGTCATGCGACGTCTCCTCGGCGGTAGGAGGGCACTGCGGTTTTAGGGAGAAGATAAACAGGTAGGCTGGGAAAACCCAGGTGCACTTGGCCTATGGAGAGGAACGTGACGTTCTAGCCACCATGGTGGAAACGAGTAACGAACTAAACAGATCAATATCCTGTAAAACGTGATCCAAGAACTATTACATGACTAAACACATTTACAGCTAGTAAAAGACTGATGTCTGATTGTAAACATGCCCTCAAGCAGACAGGTAGCTTCTGGTTTACAAACTATCTAAGTTTTGCAAATAATATGAAATTTAAAATTTAATGCTCATATATTATCAACGTCTTGGACGAGATGGATAAACTATGTCACAATGCATGAAGCTAGATGAACCCCATCAGACAGTATTTTAAGAACTCTGGCACATGCGAGATAATTTAAACTACCTGACAGAATATGTATTCTGTAATAAAGAAACGACAGTTTTACGCAAAACAAGTAATAAAGTGAGGAAAGTAGTAGGATCGCAATAAATTAGGCTACCATATTAATGTGAAATGTATTAAATCCTGTACATTTATAATTTTCACACATTAAAACTTAGTAAACTAACGAATACAATGATAATACTGTAGCTTACGACAAATATAGACGACTCAACAGAAACCAAAGTCTCTTATCTTAAAGGTGATAAGAGTTAGGTTTAGTTTGGTATGTCATATATACGTGTGTAACATATTACACGTGTTTGGTAAAATGTAAGGAAAATTTTTTTGAGCTATTGGAATGACGATCTAATAGCTTAAGTAGTAGGTGGCCACCTCGGTATGCTCCCGTTCTGTGGCAGTGCAGACCTATGTATACATGAGGAGTGAGTAAGTAGCGATGTGAAGTCTTTCTAATCTTCCAAGTAAAGGTTTTTGGACTTGTGAAATTATCGGCGCGTTGTTGGCGGGAAACTTAGAAAATTTTTTAGGAACTAATCATGTGCATGTAGAATATTTTCCCGACTTAATGAATTTTTCAAATATACAATAGTTCTTGCAGTTTGGAAATTCTTGTATTAGCATATTTTTATGAGTCTGCAAGCGTTTGTAAGAATACTTGCTAGCTAGGAAGATGCAACACGGAATGTTTCCATTAGTCAGCGATTGTTTGGACTTGTAATAATATTCGCATATTGGGCAGACTTAGCATAAACTGGACTTAAAATAACTTCATGATGTTTAGCTATTGGGGAACATTTTTACCATACAACAAGAGTGCTAGGACTTGAAAACAATCTTTTGTAGTTTGCTGGGAGTACACACTAGTTAATGTGGTGCACAGTTTGGACAATATTTTCAAAAAGCATTAGTCCTATCGCTGTGATAATTCAAACATAAATGGTAATCGATAAACTATACTTATGTTAAACCAAACCCAAAGTGGGTTGAGAATGTTGTTTGAACATCTGGTATAATATACTTAAATCCTGCTGGCATTTATGGTCTACTGAAACTAAAGAATAGGTAGAATGAAGATTAAAATGGGGGTTGCAGAAAACAAAGTCTAAACATTTAAAAACCGATTGGCACGTTTAATCTATTTGATGAAGAGTCGCAATGTGAACTGCTGGTTATTAGAATTGGGACTCTCTGTACTTGAAATATAGTTATGACATAGTGAGTTCTTACAATTTTGACCCCACTTTCTTGGCCACGATACCACGGTATTGACTCTTATTTTTTTCTCCCAAAGGTTTACTGGGAAACAGTTATTATTAAAGATCTTAGCAGCAATGTAAGGACCATCATTACCTTACACGACATTACATTTTGTCTTCTCTTTTGCAATTCTTTTTCTAGTCCCAAATTTTGTGTTGACGTAACTTTTTGCCACTGCCAGTGTCCTGATGTTATTATGCCAGTATAGTTGCTACTGTGATGCACATTAATGTGCTGCTAGCTTTAGTCTGTGTCAGAGGTGGCTGCTTTACATCCACCTTCTTGGCGAGAGTTTTATTACACGACTCACTATTAAAATTGAATTTCTGTGTTCGTAATTACCATGATCTGGATTGGAGCAACTGACCGTTAAGTAAACAGACCATCATGGCTATATTGTTCTGTATGGACAGCGTTAGGCGTCGTAAGAGGCAAACGCTTGATGATAGAAACATCCAGATGGGAATACCAGTACAAATTTAACAGACTTTTGTTGTACAAAGCAGGGAATCATGCCGACAGAAACCATATTTTATGTTCAGAATGTATGGACGGACTTAATATGAATCGTTATTCACTTGATAATATGAGATTACTGTCAGATCAAAAAATTAGCTATTGTCGACGGTGCTCTATGTCAACGCACTTGATATGTCAGATTTCCAATTACTATATTCCGTGCTTGCAGCAAAATTCATGTAATTTTACCTGATCCCCTTCTAACACTGTTAAAAACCATTTCCTAGCGACAAAATTCGTTAGATGTAGAAATTGCTTGAGTTCGAAAGCGGTAAACCTACCGAAATGCAAAGGTTTTCCATCAATTTGCACTTAAGATCGTTTGATTTTTTATGCTGCTTAAGCGTATTTGGGGTATGTGCATTACTCTGAGGCGAGAGTAGTTTTGTATTACTTTCAGATTTTGTACACCTGCATTTTTTTATCTAGTTACTCCGGTCATTTACGTGGTGAATGAGGTCGATGACGCTTTGGACTGCTGGTAGTTATAAGTAAGGAGTCATGATCAGGACTGCATTGGGAATAAAATTGGAAGAAAGAAGATTTTCCGTAGATATGAGGACAGGAACTAATTTTTATTGGTTCAGATGGTTCAAATGGCTCTGTGCACTATGGGACTTAACATCTGAGGTCATCAGTCTCTTAGAAATTAAAACTACTTAAACTTAACTAACCTAGGAACATCACACACATCCATGCCCGAGGCAGGATTCGGATCTGCGACCGTAGCAGTCGCGCGGTTCCGGACTGAAGCGCCCGGCTAATATTATTTTACTATCATCATTTTTAGCTTTCGATTGTGAAGTGACGAGTGCGTTAGATTAAAGTTTAAAAAATGGGTAGGTCTCTGGGAGTACTTTGTACATTGGGCGATCGTGAGTATTCAAAATGAACTGGGAGAAGTATGTTTTGTTTTGGGTTACTGAAAGTACCTGGCGTCAGGGCTGTTGCTATTGGGGTTGACTGACATAAACTGAACAACAGAGAATTTCTCTATTTGCTGGGGTGGTAAGAAGGTCAAATGTCCATCATTAACACTAGTGGCATTAGAGAAGACAAAATATCTTTCCAGATTTACGTCGAGTGACTATGTTTCTTACTAGTTAACGTAACAACTGTTTTTTTACACTACTTACATACAATGACTTGTTAGCAAATGTCAGAGACATTAGCTACTAACATATATAATCTTAACTGATTATATGCTAGTAGCAATCAGCACATAGATTTGGTTATTGTGTAATTTTCAGTTGCATTGTGTTTTAAATACAAAGATAATGATTAACTTTTCTATATAATATATGTAATTTCACCTCTAAATAATGTTATCTATGTTAACACATTATCTAGAGACAGGAATGTATTTCAACATGAAACATGTCGAATAACATTGGTGGAATTTACAATCAATTTATTTGGTTCGACCTGTTCGTTAAAAAATGTCAGGATCTTTCATCATATATATGAAACTTTCTATTTCTTATAAAATATTTAGCACATATCCTTTTTCATTGGTGAGTAGAACTGAGAAGCATTGAGTAATGTCACTAAACTTGTTTTTTTAACTGTGAGCCAATGAAAATAATTTCATGCCAGTGAGATTCAGATGTGGTATAAATATTCTTTCGAAAATTCCTTGTGTCTATTCTAATGTATATTTGCTTTTAGCTCCCATATGTCAACTTATAAACACCTGGTCGAGTAAATTTTCAGGATTGACCTAGAGAATGGCAGAATTGTGATCACACTATGTTGTGTATAATGATGTTTTTTCTCAGGTGTAAATTTAATTTGATCTGCTACTTTTCCTCAACATAGGACATATGTTAAATATTTGACAAAAAATAGGAACTATAAATGCCAAATTAGTGAAACTAAGAAATGGGAATGGCAGGAACATATCCAAAACGGACAATGAAAGGAACGCTAAAGTTATTCATCAAAACCCTACTTTCACAAAGAAAGACACTGAAAGAGTCGATTCAGTGTTTTATACATAGTTAACATTGAAAGATTATTTGACAAATAAACTTAATGGAACATGATGAACCTATCTTCACCTAAACTCTAGACCCAATAAAAGATTCATAATAAAAGCAGCCGTATCAAACCAAAAGTAAACAACTTGCATTACTACCAAGTTATATTTATTTTATGTTTGCTGTTTGATTTCCATGTCAGAGTTAATTGTATGAGCTAGGGTATTTCATGTTTAGAGTTCCTTTTGTGAAACTACAGAACTCCATTTACCTGTCTTTGTTTAGGGGTGATGATGGGCACGATAATTTATTGCCATTGAGGTGTCCATTTTGTAATTTGTCTGGGCTCGAATTGCTGTATACCTCAGCTGTAGCATCTACTTGATCTGTATGTAGGCGAATTTGTCATCTGGGTAATAACTGCACTAAGTACAAATTGTCGATGACTCACTGGAAAAATTAACCTGTGGTTAGATTTTTGTGTGTGGGATGGTTAAACGGGAATGTGTGTGTTTTCCTAAACACTTGAATTATGGTAGAACTACAGTACAGAAAATGATGGAAACACGTGCTACCACTGACACGAAGGCAACTGCTGCCTTAACTCAGCAAGTGCACATCTTAAGAGAGGAACTGGAGCACAAGAGGCAGACAAATTTCCAACTTTATCTTTGGTTAGTATCTGGCAAAGCGATTCAGGTTCAAAGGCAACTAGACGGAAATTTAAGATATTTAAATAACACACCCAATCCAAAACCTATGCACTCATCGGAGAAATTAATAGAGTCGCAGCAAGGGCGAATTTCGATGAAACCAATATCATACACACAATTTCAAGGAACAGTAGCATTACGAAGTGTTAATACTAAGCGTTTGGACTACCTTTTGTGTTGTGTTTCTATCAGGCTTTTGCATACTACATTTCCGGGTAATACGCAAGCAGCCTTGCGCTGTAAACGTGGCAACACATCAATTAGCAGTAGAATAGTTGAGCAGCTTTGGCCTGGGAAACAATTAGTTTTGAGCACTTAATAGGGGCATGATAGGGATTCGTGGCAGTTAGTTAAGGATGGAATACAAGTGTGGGGAAAATTGAGTGTGAGGACACTACACTGTGTATTGGGGGGATTGTCCGCAACATATAAATAATTAATGAAAAGGTAATTTAGTGGGAGCCACATATTAAAGATTCAGAACGAGTCTTCTCGGAAGAGACGAGGAATGCTGCGTCACGAATAAGCATAGTCATGGATTTAGAGACTTCTTGAAAATTTTGGACAGTTATTTGCCGAAGATAGAAGTTAGGCGACAGATGGACACATCAAGTAGCAGGCACTGGCTCTATTGTTATTAAGCAAAGGTTTCTGTGAGGCAGGATTATGAAACCACTCACAGACGAGGAAGTACGGCCTGGCAGTTGCTATAAACATTTGTGACTACGAGGGTGAAGTCATCAGTTACTATACGGGGCACTGATGTGCTATGAAAAACAAAAACACCGGCTGATAACTACCTGAACGTGGGGGCTAAAGTGGGCTAGAAAAAGAAGATTTTATAATTCCTAAGGGAACTCCCTTCCAGAGATACTATGTCATATAAATAGGAAAAGAAGTACATGTAGGGAGCCCAGAGACCCAAGGCAGTCAAATGTGTAGTCGTTCTGTCCGCCTCTGGAAACGGAGAGGACGACGTTTGTTTAAGTAGCAGGCAAACTACGGCGACCTTCTAGTGATAGATATTGGCGGCGAATTAGCCTGCCGTATCAACCGCCGAGCTCCACTGTACAGACGCGGCACAGCCGCGGAGAGGCGGTTAAAAAAGTTGGCGCTGTAGGTTGCGGGGAGCAGGGGGGCAGATGTCGTCCGAAGGACTCCAAGTTGCCATCTGCAAGGACGCAGCCAGGGCGCGACATCGCGGCCCTACTGCAATGACCGCTGCTGGCTGTTACCCCTCTGTATGCTACACAGTGAATACTTAGCGTTGGAGATAATAGCCAGCGGCACTCCGGCAGACAGACGTAGGGGCTTCTGGGCACACCGCCCGGTCGAGAACAACAACCATTACGCCACAGCGACGAAGTGGTCAGGTGTCATGGCAGCAGATTCAGACACTGGTGATAACGCTAAAAGAGGTAATGTGTTTTCGCGATAAAAGCGGTCAGGCGTCGTGGCAGCAGATTTAGACACTGGTGTTAACGCTGACGAGCCTACAAATGCCACGACGCCATCATCTAGCTCAGCAGAGGCAGTGTTTTCTTTGGTGGAATAAAAGTCAATGTCATTCACACCCTGGTGTTATTCACCCCTCTCTCCCAAGCCATATTTCTTAACCATCCTGGCGCATTGCGTCCCCTGAGGCTGGGGCGTCGTAACAATCCTTTTGCTTGGTCAAAGAGTCTGCAAGTGTTTCGATGGTTCGTAGTGTCCAGTGGGCAAAAATTGGCATATACGCATGCCGCTATCGTCAGGTGCGCAAACAAACTATGCTCCTGAGGGTTCTGACAGACTTATATTACCGCCCTTCTCAAGTTGTTACCTCCGTGGTTCGCGCCGGCAATCGAGCGTCTGCACTCGTGGAGGCACTAGCGTCAGCGTCTGTGATAACATTGATGTAGATGCTTTGTCCTTCCTGGTATCCAGATCGATTCGTTTGATGACAGTATTCTTAATTAAACTCAGTGCTGGTTCCCGAGACTTGCTAAGATTACAGCCGCAATTTCGGTTGATGAGATCGTTCTTGGTGCGAATTTTTGTGTCCTCTCTAACGACGCAGACCCAGTATCTGGAAGTCAGAGCTACGATTCTCGTACGTTCGTGTTCTATTGCCTGATTCTCGGGAAAACGGTGTAACCGATGATCTGCTGGGATACGTCAGTGGAGTGTGCCTCTGGTGTTCTCGGCCATGGTCTTCAAAGGTACGTGCTGTCTGCCCAATACATACTTCCCACAGAGACACTGAACCTGGTATACACCGGTATTCAGCAACCGGGATCATCTTTGATGTTTCCCAATACTGCTCCGGTGTATTTTCAGTATGCTTCAAATTGTTCCTGACAGTGGGCCATTGTATGGTATAAATGCAGTAGTTGCATCTTTTGTTGTGGAGCGGAGATCACGCCTAATCTGCCATTCTGCCTAACTGGGCTTTTCGGAATACAGTTCTGTTGTGTTCCAGTTTCTGAGGCAGTCTCTCTGCGTCTGAGATAGCGCGCCCTTTGTACTAGTGCTTTTAGTACCGTATTCCTCTGCGAAGAATGGTGGCAGTTGTCTGCATACAAATATTGTTCAGTGTTCGTTTTCTTCCGAACCAGAGTGCCATTAGTTCTTCTCTGACTGTAACGTCCAGAATTGGTAATCTTCCTCCTGATTCGGTGTCCATACTATATTTGGTTTTGGGATATGTGGAGGTCAAATGTGCAAGGAAGCCAAAGAGTTTGTTTCTTCTATGGGACCAGATGACGAACCAGTCATGCACATACCGGAAAAACACGTTGGTTTCCATCAATGTACTCCTTATACAAATCTGTGACCAAGGGCGAAAGTAAGATTCCATTTCGTCTCCCTCCAATTTTTTATAATATTCTGCAATAAAAAGAACGTATGTGGAGGTCAAGAAATGTCTGAAAAGTTCGGTGGTCTTTTCGTCAAATCTCTGATCAATAAGCTCCAGTGACTCTTGTAAAGGCATCCTGGTGAATAACGAAACGAGTTTAAAATTCACCAGGACATCTGAGACTTTCGTCCTGACGTTTTCGAGACGGTTTACAAAATCCACAGAATTGCGAATGTGATGAGGGAATTTATCCTAATAAGGGCTTACTTTTCCTTCAGGTAATTTGCCAGAAAATATGTTGGTGCCCTAATGTTGCTGACAATGGAGCGCAACAGCACCCCATCTTTGTGGACTTTAGAGAGTCCATAAGGTCTTGGCGGTACAGGTCAATGAGGTAACAGGTTCTAGGCGACCCCCTGTGGTAAATCCGTGTCCTCGAGAAGAACCCTAGTCTTGTTTTCCTTCTTCCCGCAGGAGACGCCACATAATAGGCTCTGCATTTTTCTCAGTGTGGTTCTTGTGGGAAAGAGCAACAGTAGCGTTGCCTTTGCCAGCAAGAGTGACAGCAGTCACAGATGAGTCTCTCAGGTGCCGAATAGTCGACCTCTCCAGGCCACTAATGTTCGACTTCGCAGGCTTAGTTGTCATCAGTTAGTTTCACGACATACTTCTTCTGCTGCTTCAGGCGGCAGCTGCGCCACAACCTGTTCAACTGTGCTGTTGATGTCCGCAATGGGTGTACTTAGGGGTAGGAGCGAAGTTAAGTCCCTTCTCCAGAACTGCAATCGCATCGTTACTCAGCTCCATGTCAGTCAGAATGATGAACGTCTTGCATGGGGCCTCCAATGATGGTTTGTCAGAAAGACGTGAAAATGTTGATATTCGACGTCCTGTGGCCTTCCTAAGGGCGGAATCGTCTGCCACCTACGTAACACCATAAATGCAGCCCCAGGTACAGGAATTAAAATGATTGGACCGTTGGAAAGGTCGTCTTAATAGTTCCTGGGAACTGTACTCAAAGCTCCGGAAGGTAAGAGTGCATGCTCTCACGTACCAAGCTTTCACCGCACTCTAAGAAAAATCAAAATTGTTGTTCCGTCTGATAAGTTAAACTAGAACTAGGCTTAGTAACCTTGACTGCCAGACTTAGGGACAGCTAGTTATGGTTACTGCAGCGCCTGCGCCCACCAAGGCTAAGGTACAGAGTTTAGGGCCAGAAATAGAGAACGTTAGTAGGTTTTGGAGTCTACTGACTCATCCCATATCCACCATGCAGAGTCAACGTTCTTCACGCCAAACAAAAACCGTGAGAAAATCATCAGATCAGACGCAACGACACCGGCCGGATGTCAACAACCACCAACCGACTCCTACGATCCCAGCAGCCTCAGCAATCTTTGTCCGACCAACAACCAGCTACGCATTGCTAAGCAAACGATTCTCCTCATGAAACGGACTCTCTTGAGATACATGACTACGAAGGTTTGTAAAAGGTACGCTTCAGGCGTAGCTCGGGATGAAACTCCATGTCCACAGAATCCAGTGAGAAGCCAATAAAGATAGTTCAGAACATTATAACTAGAATTGTTATCATTGAAAATCTGGACCCCAAGGAAACCGCTCAGTTTTCTCATACCTGAACTAAAAGAATTCAACCTTGTACAATTTGTGATTGACATTAATTGTAGAAGGAACCGTGTCGAACTCACAACTCAGCAAAACCGACTTTGAAACCAAACTAAAAAACATAAAAATAAAAACAAAAAATTGGCAAGACCGTGAAAGAAATAACTGACAACATACCACAATATACTGCAGAAGACAACAACATTATGTCACATGAACAAGCTGGTTTCAGAAACACTTAGAATACCACAGATCCATTATTAAGGCTAACTAGCAATGCAACGGAAGCCTGCAATTTATTAGATGCAATTGCTACCCTCTTTCTGGACACAGAACGCGCTTTTAGTAAGGTAAGGACATATTCACAAAGTGTTAAAGTACAGCTTCCTAGCTGCAATTGTACAATTATTACCTAACCTCATTTGGAACTGGAAAGTACAACTACTAGATGGGAATAAAGAATCATCACACTCCACACCCAGACCGGGAACGCCTGAGGGAGCCCTCACATCCACTATTTTATGTACAGCGGAAATCACAAGACCTAGGTGGTGGAATGAAGACATTGTTGTACACGCAGGTGACACCACTTATTGGTGTCATGCACCCACTTCGAATGCAGTCTATGAATAATTCAACAGCTACATTAGTAAACTTGAAACATAGCTGTGAATGAAGAATCTTACCTAATCCAAACAAAGGCAAACTTTTCCTATTCAGACATAGAAATCCTACTAATCGCCAACAACAGGATACCCCAAAACTCTACATTCGACTTTGGGGATAAGAAATTGCTCCACAACTAAACTTCAAATGCCTTGTCTACATCTAACTAGATGACCTCTTAAGTAGGCAGAAAAACATGACTGAAGAGATTAAATAAGCTGAAAGCCGACTTAATTTTGTACGTCTCATGAAATATCAAACACATGGACTGGGGCAATCAGTTTCTCTTTTTACACATAAAATATTTATCCCACCCGTTCTCGATTATGGATGTCAAGCATGGATAGTCTAATCAAACGGAAAAAGCTCTTACCTGCTGTCTAGAGGATGCTTCGACTAGCTGAAAATCTACGGTATAACTTCCAAACAAATTCCCTTCACGAAACACTTTAAACCAAGAACCTACTATACAGAGTAAAAGAAGAATTCACCAGAATCCAGCTCAACAGGCTACATAACAAAATGACTCTTGCAGCACTGTCATACAACGTTCCATTTTCCGAAATTCAAAAGTTCATTTCCTCCAGATATTTTTCTCGAAGCAGTATCCAATTCACCCCAACAGAATATTCTGGAAAACGAAGAAATCAATGAAACTGTCCACAAACCAAGAGCAGCTACAAGAATTTGGGATGATATAGCAGCCTGATATAGAAAGAGCAACTTACTGAGCACAATTACTTCCGTCAACTCCTATAGCAGAATATCCTCTGCAGCGACAAGATTTTAAAGTTTCTCGTCTGCTACAGAATTAGACAGAAACGTTCCTACACCAACGTATTACAAAATCGCCCTATAACATTACAAAGTTCTCTGAGACAATATAAAAGTATATAAGACAAACAACAGGCAACCAATTTCTACAGGGGTTTTATCGACAGAAAGGTTTTTCGCTCAGAAGTAAGGCAAATGCAGGAACTTGGCACGAAAGAAACTTAATGAACAATATCTTCCTCTCAACTATCCATATAGATGTAGTTAAAAATCCTACAAAACTAAATAAGCATCCAGTTGTCGTAAATAAATGGCGTCACAACAGCACAGAATACAAATACTGGCTGAAAAGACCTATGCTATCCTGTAAAGCACCATCTCCTTTAGAGGTGGAATGAAAGATGTAAAAAAAATGCTTTGTAGATGTTTGTCACTTATGAACTCCTGTCGACATTGTCCAACTAGTATTTCAGTTAGTAGGTTATATGCATATGTTTCAATGCGTTCGAGTAGTTCTATGGAAAGACAAATTCTCGCTGCTCGCATTCAAAGTGCCAAGTCTCGGTCAGTCAGTTAACGACAAATAGCCTGCACAAAACAAGGTGTGCTGTCGTGCTCTTCTGTATGTCCACAATGCCGTGAAGCGGTTTCTGCTCCCTTGTGCAATTCTGTTACTGCTGTGAACTTTTCCTGAGTCAAACAACTCTCATTTTACTTAATAATTCATTATTAATATCGTGAAACTCAAACAAGCTGGATCATTACATGCACTAAAACTATTGCAGAAATACCACCTATGCTGCCAATTACATGTACAAATAAATTGTGAAGCTAAGAAAATCCAAATTACAAACTGTAATTTCTTGTCATAGTTCTGAATTCCCTTTCATGACATTAACGGCTAATACTTTTTATTCGGGACTAGGAAGAAAAGTCCGTGTTGATACTATGTTGCCTCGGAGAGAGTATTAAAATGGCTGTCGCTTAGAAACAAATGAACACCTATCACCGCCACGCCTGTTTCAGGCCAATCCATTCTCCCTGCACTCATTTTCTCTTCCTTGTTCTTTACGAATGTGCATCTCAGACATAGCTCTATTCATCCAAGTATTTTTTCACAGTCGAAACATACGTAGCTCTCCGTTCCCTGTGTTTACGCATTATTTCAGCGACCATAGCTGCCGTGGCCGGTAGAAGAAGAATTCGCAAGCGAACCTGTACACGCATGGTCTGCTTGTTCAGGGTGAACAGGTTAGTGTCTTCGAGGCAAAATAAGGTGTGATAACAATGGCAACCGTGTGCCTCGAAATTTAATACTTAAGAAATGTTGTACACTGCTGCGCATTAAAATTGGAACAACATGAACATGAATATGGCGTGCAATTAACGAGCAATTGGCGTGAATACTACTTGCACCACATCTGTATGCAAGAAAAACTTACACAGAGGGTTTCTTATTCATAAAACGCATTTGAGCGTTGATTATTGTAAGTCGTATAAGAACGAGGACTATCTAGCAACACATTCTAGTATTCGACTGCAGCAGTAGCGTGACCTATCGGGTCTGCAGTTCCACAATGTTGCTGCACGTGTTGGTTGGCACGCCACGATTGCCGCGTAAATATGAGACTGATGAGTTCATAGTGCCTTTGCTGAACACCACACAAGTCCTCAATGATCGCCCGCGACTAGATTGCGAGAGGGCAGCATCGTACAGTAACATCACTTTTCTTGAGTCAGGAAATGGGTTTTCTTCCAGCAAGGCAAGAATGTATACGCAAAGTGCGATGACGTATGGTGCACCACGGAATGTCAGCACGGCGACCGTTGTCAGAGCAACGGAGAGGGGCTCACCAGCAGAGGTACGGCAACAATGGACACTAGAGTGGCACCATAGCATCTTTTGAGACTAGTCTCTCTTCTACCTGTAGCGTCCCGAGAGATGTACCAGTGTGTGCAAGGCTCTGAAGTCAGCACGACAGTGTCATATGGACACAGCACATGGAGTGTTGGTATGGGATGTCGCTGGTTGCACTACACGATCAGTTCTGGTTCGCATAGTCGATAAGATGAACAATAATTATATTTCTTCTCAGGCCGGTGACTCCACAACGTTACATCTAAACAAGACACTATAAAGCTTCAAGCTGCCAGTTCTATTATGACCTACGTTGATACTGTTGATATTCAACTCTTGAGTAGCTCAGCTTCTTCTGGTATGTGTCATCCAGTGAAACTATCTGGTAATAAGTTACAGAGAGGCTGGAATGCCCTCATCACTAACCAACCACCTCGACGACAGGACAATGGAATGACATGCGCATAATTGTGATCCAGCTCCATTTCGACTATTTACCCTGCAAGTTTAGAGATGGCTCTAAACTCACAGGGTACGTAGTCTAAATGGAGCTGTTGCCGTCAGAGGTGGAAGCTCTGTGTTATGAATGTCATTCTTCTGTTGTGCCACGGTTTCTTTGTACCTGATGTGGACGGATTGATGTCGGTAGCCATCATTACTTGGCAGAAGAAGGTACAGGGTAGGGGGACAGAGGAGGGCGCCTAGGCGTTCTTTCAAAAATTACTATTCAGGCCTTAACATACAGAAAGTTACCATACTTATAGGAGTCACAGCCTCCATCAGGGCCGGCCACTGGTGACACAGAAGAACTAAAGGAGTCAGAATGTAGTAATGCCGACCAGAGTTACCACACTTCCTGGACCAACGCCTGGCTATTAATTTTCCTATGTAACAAACCGTTTGTGGGTGAAACTCGCATTCACGCTGCCCATTTTAGCCAGGAAGCATTAGCCACTGCCACCAGATTTCGAGAAATGCTCCATGCCACTCGCTGTCCTGGTATGGTTCATCTAGCTGCATTATGCACACAGGTGGTAGAATTTGAATGATTAGAAAAAGCAGCATTCTAAAAATTATTAGTGGAATTAAGAGCGCTATTTAATCTTCAGAGTTCATTACCAGAATTCTGGTGAAGCATATGATTCCAATCGGAAATCATTTACCTATTTACCATAAGCCACACGGATTACCCTCCACTTATAGATAGTAATGGTTGTAAGCAGCAGATACTGAGGATAGCACAAGTTTATAAAATACACCAGTTGTAACAGTGCCTATGACACGTTCAGACAGAAAACGAAATATCGCTGCTCCTGTAATTACACGTACCTCAGTGCACGTACGCTTACAGATGCATATAGAGTAACAAATATCATGGAAACCCTGGAGAACTTGGCACAAGAGAACCGACCAGAAACTCCGTTTACAGTTCCTGGAGATCATTCCTAGTATCAGTGAATGCCACGTGGTTCGAAAAATGAGCAGACACGTTTCAACGATTGTTGAATGAAGTTTTGAGGACATTAAAGCCACAGCAGTGTATAGTGCATTAGTGTATCTCGATGATACTGTATCTGCAAAAGATTTAAAGCAACATTTTCGCAGATAGAACGAAGTTTTTAAAAGGTTCCATTCATCAAGCCTCAGCCTAATGATAGAAATGTGTCATTTTGAATTGCGCAAGTGAGTTGCTTGGAAGATGTAAGTAGCGAATATGGAAACATTTCTGATGTTAATTCTAGCTGTGTGAAGTTTTCCAAACTCTGGAAATGACTAGGGAGATACACTATTTTTCAAGATCTGAAATTGCTATAAAAAATTCACCTTCAGTTTTCCTTTTATGCCAAAACTCAATGTGAATTTCTTATAGCAATTTGAAAATCTTAAAAATGAGTGTATTCCATAGCTCTTGAGCCATGACCACTGATTCATTTGTTGAGTAAAGATTTGGAGTTCCAATGAATAGCAGAAGATCAAACCACATTTTAAAAATTTAAAAAGATGCTACCAGCTAGTCAAGTAATGTTCATCCGCCCCCTTCCCCCCAGAGGTCTGTGAATACATTTTTCAGATATAATTTAACAGTGAATACAATTGTTAAAATCTTCTTTGCTCATCATAAGTGTGTTGTCAGTCGAGCATGTGAGAACCAGAGGTTAAAACACTAAGAAGAAGAAGAGTTGCTTCTCAGTCTTTTGTGTATTTATTAGTACATACAGGCCGGCCGCTGTGGCTGAGCGGTTCTAGGCGCTTCAGTCCGGAACTGCTGCTGTGGTCGCAGGTTCGAATCCTGCCTGGGGCATGGATGTTGTGATGTCGTTAGGTCGTTAGGTTAGTTAGGTTCAAGTAGTTCTAAGTCTAGGGGACTGATGACCTCTGATGTTAAGTCCCATAGTGCTTAGAGCCATTTGAGCCAAGTACATAAAGAACCTGCTACTGTGTGAGCCTATTGCCAAAGAGCAATGGAGTTCTGAGATTATTGGCCAAGGACATCATGACATAACTGACTGGCCTGCCCTCTCATTCCCTCCCCACCACTCTTGTCCCCTCTCTTCCTTTCCCCAGGGGTTACCTTGAATGTAATAGGCACAGCTGTGTCAGCTGTAAACTGACACTGCTGATGTCAGCCATTTTCCGGCTCGTATATACCCACTGATATACTACTGACGTGCCTGTATCTGTAATTGAATCTCAGGTCGACTCGTTTATCTGCCGATTTAGACCCAGTGTTGCTGTCAGAGGTAGCAGCTGTGTCTTCTCAGATTTTTACGTTGCCTGAACATATTTTTTTCTTCCACTTATTCCTGAAAACTTGTACAATGGGCTGGTGATGGTGGCGATTGCTGAAAGCTCTGGATAAGGAATCATTATGAAGAAAGTGTTGGGGTGAATGTTGCCTGAAAAAGGATGTGTGCTATTTATGCTGGTAATAACTAATACCTGGCATGTGATAACTAGGAGGAAAATACTCGTCCAGATATCCGAGCTCGTTAACAAAGGGCTACAGGGATTCAGGGAGGTGACCCTGACTCAGATCGAACCCTCCTCGCGGATTAACTACGAGCGCTCTTCAGCCACTTGGCCTAGAGGTGGCTTTTATGCGCTTTCCCCCGGCCCCAGTGTAAGTACTGGGCTGTAGCCTCCGTCCCGCGTCATATACCTGCTACACAAACATTTAGAAGAAAGCTTCCGCACTCACACATGAGCTGTACATCAGACGGAGACAGATGAGACACAGAGACTCTTTGCCACGGGGAGTGGTCGCGTCAGGAACGGTATCTGGTCACACAACAGTCACCAACATAGCTTCAGCACATGCAACCATTTCGATCCCGTAGGGAACTGGTAAACGGCGAAGGTGAAGAAAAAGAACTAGGAGACACGTAGTACTTCAGTTCTGTGGGAAGAAAAAGAATTCGAGCCTTCGCTTCTGATGGAACGAGTGTGCTATATGAAAGTTAATACATTGGATTTAATCTCTGGTATTAGTTTATAACCTGTGAGGTGCAGTTTATTAAAAGTGAACAGCAAAAAGACGGGATACGGAAGATAGATGGAATATGCAGATATAACGAGCGCAGAAGACCAGAGCTGTCAAGGATTGGTGATAGATTGAGGCTGACTGTCAGAAATTTTCCTATAGATAATATTCTTATTTATTTATTTCCAAACTGGAACTGGGATACATACTCATCTCCAGCGGTATCAACACTACAGATGACATTTTCCTCAGGTGTATAGTGTCTCATATCAGTTGTTTTTTCATATAACGCACAAGTTACGTATATTTTTCTTAGCACATGCGAAAATCTGTTGTCAATAATTTACACATTATTACCTTAGCGTATGCCACAGGTATGCAGCACATACAGGATGAGTCATAATTATGTGAATACTATTTGAGAAGAAGGACTTGCTCCGAGTTGTCGTTACACAGTCTCAACCTGATCAACACAGTTAATGCACTCAATGTTCAGCAATACAGTTTAGTGATAATTGTCTGCTACTAATCCAATTGCTACAAATCTTCTGGTAAACGAGCAGGTGACCATCTACCTGGCAATCGTTCTGCAAGCCTTCGCCACACTTCTGACGTCAGCTGCGCAACTTCCAGTAAGCTTGCAATCATTCTTCTCCGCTCAAGTGTGAGTCTATCAGCCATCGGTTCTAACAAACTGGTGTAAAAAACGAAACAAAATTAAAATTCTTCTCATAATTTTGACTCACCCTGTTGGTATGGTAAGTGTTTGTCAAATGTGATGTACTTTAAATCCAAAGACGATTAACTTGACTGATCACAGGTTGTACCTAATCGTTTGTACATTACATTACCTTTGTTAAAAGAATATCTTACAAATGAATGTGTTTCAACAATAGACATTTATAAGAACTTTCTTGAAATTTGTTATGCATGTTTTCTTTTTAACACCGGCTCTCTGTTAAAAACAGTGCAGGATGTTTTGTCAAATATGTGAAACTTCATGTTTCATCTAAAAATTTTGTTGCCTACATTTTTCAGCAGTCGCTGGGTCTGCCAGGCATTGTGTTACGTCACTAACTGAGTTTTTGTAGTTTTAGGTGTGAACTGAATGAAGACAGTTTCATGTCAGTGAAGTTCACAAATTCGATGAATATTGTTTTGAAATGTAAGTGTTAGTCCTATGATTGTTATTTCATGGCAACCACATTTTGACTTATACAATGCGGAATGTGTGAAATTACAGGGTTGTTCCATAGAATGACAAGTTTGTCTTCTGTTGCGTGCTCTGATATTTTTTCTCAACTTGGACTTTTGGCATAAAAATTTGATATTATCTGATACTTTTCCCAATATGTAAACCATCGGTACCATTTGTGAGAAAATAAACACTAACGATGCAATAGTAACTGACAAGGGAATACAGTAGTAGTCATGTTGAAGACAGTCTGTGCCGATCTTTCTGGCCGAGCGGTTCTAGGAGCTTGAGTCGGGAACCACGCTGTGGTGTGGTGTGGTGTGTTGGGGCTTATGGGCGCTCAACATCGAGGTCATCAGCGCCCTGACACACATTAAAAGGAACGAATGTGGACAGACATAAGAAAACTAAAGCACACACTCAAAGAAAGCAGGAAAAGAAGGAAAATGCTACATCAGAAAGTAAAACCTAAGGAAAGGGGAAGCATAGCTACAAGAATGTCACAGGAAATTGTTATTGGCTGGCCACTTACATAAAATATGGGCGAGCTTGTCACACAGTGAGCAAATTAAAATCCTCTCCCTAAAATCTTTGTAAAAACATTTGACAGGGCACAGAACTTTAAAACTTTAGCCACATTCGTCCGAGTGTTGCCTAAAAGAGATGGCAGGTCCGCTGGCAAGTCAGCCGCGACCCGCTGGTCAGAAAATAAAACGCAATCCAATAAAACGTGGCGCACAGTGACCTGGACGCCGCAAGCACCACACATTGGAGGGTTCTCTCGCCGGAGAAGGAAGCCATGCGTCATAGGGCTGTGGCCTATTCGAAGCCGAGTGAGGAGAACCTCGTCCCGTCGGTGGGGCTGAAAGGAAGTACACCACACACGCGTTGTGGGCTTGACTATACGGAGCTTATTGTCAGTCACTTCCAGCCACTCATCCTGGGAACCACGCTGCTGCTACAGTCGCAGGTTCGAATCGTACCTCGGGCATGGATATGTGTGAGGTCCTTAGCTTAGTTAGGTTTAAGTAGTTCTAAGTCTAGGGGACTAATGACCTCAGATGTTAAGTCCCATAGTGCTTAGAGCCATTTTTGAAGACAGTCCGCAGAAAAAGAATCTTCAGGATTCCGACAACAATAACATCATTTGCATAAAAAAAATCACATACTGCCCCATGATGAATCCGAAAATACATTGCAGTCACTACCAAAAGGTCACATATGTAGCAGCCCTATCAATCTAGTAATAAACTGTATAACATCTCTACAATCTGACTAAACAAACAAGGTAAAGTATATACTTACTCAAAACTGTATAAGCAGAAGTGAATATTTTGAGTGAAATGATACAACAAATTACAGACATTGACATTCTACACCACTTAAAACGTTATGTTGAACGTAATCAACATGTTCACCAACAGAGCAGTGGATGAGACCATTAAAATTGAAATTTTTAAAGACTCCGCAGAAAAAGAATCTTCGATATTCCGACAACAATAACATCATTTGCATAAAAAAATTAGAAATCTCTAAATACTCACACATCGTCAGATGAACGCAATAGTTGTAGACGAATTTCATTACATTACTAAAATTATAACTCTCCCATAACTATTCCAAGTCCAATAGCCAAGTACATGTACTAGAATACGGTTTGGTAATGGGAAACTACCTTGCTGGTACACTAGCTAATATTTTACTACACCATACTGAGAACTAATTTCCTTATAACCATTTCAAATGGATTAATAATATTTATTTCTCGTACAGGTGTGTATATAACACCCTAACAATACAGGACTGATCAGAAAAATAAATAGATATATTCCTCTGAATCGAAAAAACTACACAAAAATATAACCAATATGGAAGGGATAGATTGCCACTCACCACATGAGGAGCCATTGAGTCACAGAGAGGTTCGATCAAAGAGACTGTTACAATACTGAGCCTTAGAGCAAAATTCTTCTTCAGAAATAAGTAACACACACGCGTTCATGCGAGCACAACTCACACAGACGTAACCACTGTCCTTCGGCACAGGACCACGACTTATCATGAGTCAGATCCTAGAGTCCAGATACAGTGTCCATGTCTGTGTGGACTGTGCTTGTCTGAATATGTGTGTGTTTCCTATTTCTGAAGAAGGACTTCGTCTTGAAACTCAGAATTCAAGCTGTTTTTTTTCACTGTGCCTGTCTGCAGCTCAATGCCTCCTCTGTGTGGTGAACAGAAATCTGTTCTTCCCATATTGTTATTCCATTATCTGATTTCACACAAAAATGAGCATGAACACCATAATAAAATAAACTTTTTAGATCTAACTTAAATACCAAAAAAACAGAAGAAAACGATGACTACTATTCCACTTCACACGACAAAACTTGTATTAAAAAGCTACACCTAAATGGAAGCAAAATAAAATAGAAGGCAGCATTACACCAACAAGGAAACATGATGACAAAGAAGATCAGTTTACTGTCATACCACATTGGCAAAAAACTTCCGATAAAATTTGATATACGTAACTCATTTCTAGGGGACACGGAATACAAATTTCCATTTGGCCAGATGAATTTGCTTGGCTTACCTTGATGACTGTCGACACTACTCCTTCAAGTGGCAACCTCCAATCCCCTCTCCAGCTGATGATAGAATATATTCTCTTAACTCTCCATCTTTACTGTCTTATTTTTTTCATTTATTTTGTTACTTTACCCAAAATGTTGAAACCTTTCAGAAACTGTCTGAGATGCAAGCAAGACTCTTTAAAGACATTTGTAACCGTAAACTTTGCAATGAGCTTGAGGGTGGTTTTTGCGCAACAATAATAATACTTGTAGTATTTAATAAATATATTAGAGCAAGGTCAGTCTTACTGACTTTGTTAAATGTAGGCCTACGTAAGAACTCATACGTGACTGATTCGAGTTCTCAGTTTTCATCATTTGCGGTCTATAGATGCAGCAGCTGTACTGGATTCTCAAGTTTTGATTTGCTGTAATGGTTGTATCTGTTGTGGATTGGCAGGAGCCAACCCACGGAGTTTGGAGGAAGCCGAAAGGCACGCGTTTAAGCTCAACAGGCTGGCGTGAGGTCTGGAACAGGACAAGGAATTTAGACTTCAGGAAAAAGGAGGTAACTGGTGGAATACTTAACTCTAATCCATTAATGTTGAACGTAGCTCTTGACTGTACATTGTTTACAATATCAATAGTAACAGAACATGGCGCCTTGCTAGGTCGTAGCAAATGACGTAGCTGAAGGCTATGCTAACTATCGTCTCGGCAAACGAGAGCGTAATTTGTCAGTGAACCATCGCTAGCAAAGTCGGCTGTACAACTGGGGCGAGTGCTAGGAAGTCTCTCTAGACCTGCCGTGTGGCGGCGCTCGGTCTGCACTCACTAATAGTGGCGACACGCGGGTCCGACGTATACTACCGGACCGCGGCCGATTTAAAGGCTACCACCTAGCAAGTGTGGTGTCTGGCGGTGACACCACAGTATCTTTGTATCTATTTAAGATGCCGAAAATTAGTGACTATCATGCCTATATTTACTCCATTTTTCTCCTAATTATTTGTCCTGCAAGTGCTATTCAAGGCTGAGTGTGCTCTGTTAATCAGTCTTATGTCGATACTTTTAGATTAAATCTCTTTGTAATGCAAGCATCTTGCTTAACATAACTGGGAACTTTTTTCTTTCATCACAGGTAACGAAGGCATCCTGGAGTGCTACTCGATGTTGAAATGGCGAATAGAGGAGACCTCTTAAGATCTGTAGCGCGATACCACGCCATATGCAGGGTTTTCGGGTTGACGCCGTTCACAGTGGACATTGAGATGTGTGAGCTACGGAGGACACGTGCTGGTACACTGTATGCGTCTCTTGTCCTCGTCATGAACTTAGCAGTAACAGCGCATGTGGAGGACTGGTTGCCAGCTTTGAACGCAAGAAAAAAGCATTACCTTCGTGTGGTTGGTAGGCTGCATGACGACATACTACGCCACCACGGCTATGGCGGTCGCCGCAGACCTGTTTCGAAACACCTGCAAGTACCAGAGGATGCTCAGTCTGTTGTCATATCGGGACAGTGGTATCCTGTGGTCGCGCCAATTCTCCAATGCGGCAGTGAGGATCTCCTGCAAAGTGGTGTATGCAAGCTCTCCCGAGCAACGTGTAGCTATTGTGACGTTGAAACGTCTGAGGAAAGAGATGAAATGGACATATATGTTAACACTGCTCTCAAGTGGTATTGTCCTTACCGCCGTTGCCAGGTATGTGGGCCTCGTTCTTCTTGTGAGGAGTGACATACGCCAGCTCAACAAGTGACTGAGAGCTACAGCGCAAGTGAGATACCAGCAGCGACCACTTGCGGACCGCTACCGGAAGCTGAGGAGAGTCTACTCCGCACTGTGCAACCTGTCCCAGGAGGTTCTTTCGGCCCACCAGATATTCTTAGTTTTCTTCATGGTGACAGCACTGTGCAGTATATCTTGGAATGCGGTTTCCGCTGTTTTATTACAGCAGCAGAAACAGCTAGTGGTGACACATATTTTGCTTATATCGTGGCAGTCGTCGCAGGTGTTAATGGTGTCAGCGGCTTCGCACGCGCTATCCAGGGAGGCGGCGCAGACAGCTCCTGTACTGTGCCGGTTACTCCTGGGTTCGACTCTCCGCAGCTCAGAAACGTTAGAGCTGCGCCACTTCTGCCGACTGGACCGGAGCCAGAGTCCAACTCATCAACTTTATGGCGTCGTTCCCTTGGATATGCGGATGCTATTGGCCTCATTGTCTTTCGTTACAACTTGCGCCATGATTTTGTTAATTTTCTGGGAAGTGTTCTGAAAAAAAAAATGAACAGTGAGCTAAATATTATTACAGCAGTATTGGCGAATATGGGTTGTTCTTCACTAAAATTCTATAACAGTGTTGCTTTGATTACGAGCTTGTAGAATACATGGCTATTACATCAATTTGTACCAGGATCTCGGGTAGTTATTAAAAATCTGTGGTGATGTAAATAATAAGACTTTATTTCTTCACAATTTTCCCTTACTTAGTATTGCACAACACGGCCAAGGCGTACAAAGGTGGACTTCTTCAAGTCTCTTGTGCAGTATATAAAGTTATAGCTCGGCCAACTTCACTCAAAACCAATATGTAACCTCCCATCGGTGGAAACCGTAGGAGACAAATCACAGCTGCTGTACTTTCTTCACTATGTTAAACTTTCTCGCAATTGGTAATTGCTTATAGCAAGACTGAAATGACTTACTTACACGAAGATATAAATTGCAGGAAATATATAATTCTTGAAGCATACAACAAGTTACTGCATTTAAGTGACAGAGTAAAGTTCAGGAACAACAACTCGAATGTTTTTAGAGAGACAGAGTTCTGCAAGAGACTACAGAGAAGCTGTGATCCTCAGAAGAAGACGGAACTTTGACAGAGAGGTTCAAATGCTACACGGAAGTACAGCAACCAACAGGATGCGTCAACAGAAGAAGGCCAGGGCCACTAGCTGACTTATGAAACGATGTCTCGTTACAGTTGTCGGTCGGACATCAAATATGAGCGACTGCAGCTCAAAGAACCTACGCACAAAAATTATACTAGAGCTAATCTCGGACGTAAACATCTAGTTGCTTTGTTGCACAGAAAAATGGGACCAACACAGTCTTAAAAACCACGTCAGTTGGAGTAACCTTCAATATACATGAAACGGTATCCATAACGATACCTTAATCGCTATTATTACTTCATTTGACACAGTCCACCATGTCTCTCTCAACCAGAATGAATCATTTCATTTTGTCACATAGAGACACACACTTTCTCGTAGATGGCCAACCTATTCAGACAACTGTCACACCATATCCAGTGCTTGTAATCTATCTACACACATCAAATAAGTTTTGCATCACCTCGATTCCGAGAGTTTCGGAACCTGTACAGAAAATTGGAATAGGGATCTAGATAAACATCATTTCGCCCTTTTTTATTGTTCATGAAAACCACAAATTGCATGTTATACCACCAGACAGCGAGACCTTCAGAAGTGGTGGTCCAGATTGCTGTACACACCGGTACCTCTAACACCCAGTAGCACGTCCTCTTGCACTGATGCTTCCCTGTATTCGACGTGGCATACCATCCACAAGTTCATCAAGGCACTGTTGGTCCAGATTATCTCACTCCTCAACGGCGATTCAACAAATCCCTCAGAGTGGTTGGTGGGTCACGTCGTCCATAAACAGCCCTTTTCAATCTATCTCAGGCATGTTCGATAGGGTTCAAGTGTGGAGAACGTGCTGGCCTCTCTAGTCGGGCTATGTCGTTAGACTGAAGGCAGTCATTCACGAGATTTGCACGATGGGGGCGTTAATTGTCGTCCATGAAGATGAATGCCTCACCAATATGCTGCCGATATGGTTGCACTATCGGTCAGAGGATGGCATTCAAGTAGCGTAGAGCCGTTACGGCGCCTTCCATGACCACCAGCAGCGTACGTCGGCCCCACATAATGCCACCCCAAAACAGCAGGGAACCTCCACCTTGCTGCACTCGCTGCGCAGTGTGTCTAAGGCGTTCAGGCTGACCGGGTTGCCGCGAAACATGTCTCCGACGATTGTCTGGTTGAAGGAATATGTGACACTGATCGGTGAAGGGAACGTGGTGCCAATACTGAGAGGTCCATTCGGCATGTTGTTGGACCCATCTGTACCGCGCTGCATGGTGTCCTAGGTGCAAAGATGGACCTCGTTATGGATGTCCGGAGTGAAGTTGCTCATCATGCAGCCTACTGCGCACAGTTTGAGTTGTAACACGAAGTCCAGTGGCTGCACGGAAAGCATTATTCAACATGGTGGCGTTGCTGTCAGGGTTCTTCCGAGGCGTAATCCGTGGGTAACAGTAATAGCACTTGGGCGGTCTGAGCGAGGCATCTCATCGACAGTTCCTTTCTCCCTGTATCTCCTCCATGTCCGAACAATATCGCTTTGATTCACTCCGAGACGCCTGGACACTTCCCTTGTTGAGAGCTCTTCCTAGTACAATGTAACAATGCGGACGCGATCGAATCACTGTATTGATTGTCTAGGCATGGTCAAACTACAGACAACACGAGCTGTATACCTCCTTCTTTGTGGAATGAATGGAACTGATAGGCTGTGGGACTCCCTCCGTCTGATTGTTTACATCTTTGGGCGGGTTTAGTGACATCTCCGAACAGTGACCATCAGTTTGCTACACTCGTCATATACACAGTTACTATAAGCCGTTGAGTGTTAAGTGGTAACCGCACTGCACATCATATACACTTTCATCCTCACATCGTACTCACTCAAATACCGAACAAACGAAGCATCCTCCGCATCATATACTCATTTGACACAGACCAAGAGACAACCACTGTAAATCAAAACTCACATTTCAACATAATACGACAAACCATCTCTTCATCCAGACGACTTTAACAGAAACTTTTGAGCCCGCATCTCGTGGTCGTGCGGTAGCGTTCTCGCTTCCCACGCCCGGGTTCCCGGGTTCGATTCCCGGCGGGGTCAGGGATTTTCTCTGCCTCGTGATGGCTGGGTGTTGTGTGCTGTCCTTCGGTTAGTTAGGTTTAATTAGTTCTAAGTTCTAGGGGACTGATGACCACAGATGTTAAGTCCCATAGTGCTCAGAGCCATTTTTTAGAAACTTTTGAAGAATGTAAATATCCACAACATGTTTCTATGAATGAAGAATATCACTCATTTAAAGAAACATAAAGTATCAAGCAAAGGCAAAATATAACTGTCATAAATCATCTTACATATCATTCACAGCATATACTGAACCTCACAACATATAAAATATCCACACATAATCACACATCATAGTTTCTGACACAACAAAGCACTTGCCCGCGAAAGGCAAAGGTCCCGAGTTCGAGTCTCGGTCCAGAACACAGTTTTAATCTGCCAGGAAGTTTCATAACAGCGCACATTCCGCTGCAGAGTGAAAATCTCATTCTGGAAACATGCCCTAGGCTGTGGCTAAGCCATGTCTCCTCAATATCCTTTCTTGCAGGAGTGCTACTCCTGCAAGTTTCGCAGGAGAACTTCTGTAAAGTTTGGAAGGTAGGAGACGAGGTACTGGCGGAAGTAAAGCTGTGAGGACGGGGCGTGAGTCGTGCTTGGGTAGCTCAGTTGGTAGAGTACTTGCCCGCGAAAGGCAAAGGTCCCGAGTTCGAGTCTCGGCCCGGAAGACAGTTTCAATCTGCCAGGAAGTTTCATATCAGCGCACATTCCGCTGCAGAGTGTAAATCTCATTCTGACAACAAACACTTGTTCTTACGCTTTATTTTCTCACTGTATCATACATTACTGAGATAAATCCAATATCGCAACATCAAAACATTCATGAAAATCATATTATGGAACTAGTCGTTAATCAAATCGGACCTGACACTCAAAGATGAAGCTGCACAATGCATGTAGAAAATTATCTCATTAACGAATAAACAAATATAAGGACACAGGAGACACACACACACACACACACACACACACACACACACACATATATATATATATATATATATATATATATATATATATATATATATACTCCTGGAAATGGAAAAAAGAACACATTGACACCGGTGTGTCAGACCCACCATACTTGCTCCGGACACTGCGAGAGGGCTGTACAAGCAATGATCACACGCACGCCACAGCGGACACACCAGGAACCGCGGTGTTGGCCGTCGAATGGCGCTAGCTGCGCAGCATTTGTGCACCGCCGCCGTCAGTGTCAGCCAGTTTGCCGTGGCATACGGAGCTCCATCGCAGTCTTTAACACTGGTAGCATGCCGTGACAGCGTGGACGTGAACCGTATGTGCAGTTGACGGACTTTGAGCGAGGGCGTATAGTGGGCATGCGGGAGGTCGGGTGGACGTACCGCCGAATTGCTCAACACGTGGGGCGTGAGGTCTCCACAGTACATCGATGTTGTCGCCAGTGGTCGGCGGAAGGTGCACGTGCCCGTCGACCTGGGACCGGACCGCAGCGACGCACGGATACACGCCAAGACCGTAGGATCCTACGCAGTGCCGTAGGGGACCGCACCGCCACTTCCCAGCAAATTAGGGACACTGTTGCCCTTGGGGTATCGGCGAGGACCATTCGCAACCGTCTCCATGTAGCTGGGCTACGGTCCCGCACACCGTTAGGCCGTCTTCCGCTCACGCCCCAACATCGTGCAGCCCGCCTCCAGTGGTGTCGCTACAGGCGTGAATGGAGGGACGAATGGAGACGTGTCGTCTTCAGCGATGAGAGTCGCTTCTGCCTTGGTGCCAATGATGGTCGTATGCGTGTTTGGCGCCGTGCAGGTGAGCGCCACAATCAGGATTGCATACGACCGAGGCACACAGGGCCAACACCCGGCATCATGGTGTGGGGAGCGATCTCCTACACTGGCCGTACACCACTGGTGATCGTCGAGGGGACACTGATTAGCGCACGGTACATCCAAACCGTCGTCGAACCCATCGTTCTACCATTCCTAGACCGGCAAGGGAACTTGCTGTTCCAACAGGACAATGCACGTCCGCATGTATCACGTGCCACGCAACGTGCTCTAGAAGGTGTAAGCCAACTACCCTGGCCAGCAAGATCTCCGGATCTGTCCCCCATTGAGCACGTTTGGGACTGGATGAAGCGTCGTCTCACGCGGTCTGCACGTCCAGCACGAACGCTGGCCCAACTGAGGCGCCAGGTGGAAATGGCATGGCAAGCCGTTCCACAGGACTACATCCAGCATCTCTACGATCGTCTCCATGGGAGAATAGCAGCCTGCATTGCTGCGAAAGGTGGATATACACTGTACTAGTGCCGACATTGTGCATGCTCTGTTGCCTGTGTCTATGTGCCTGTGGTTCTGTCAGTGTGATCATGTGATGTATCTGACCCCAGGAATGTGTCAATAAAGTTTCCCCTTCCTGGGACAATGAATTCACGGTGTTCTTATATCAATTTCCAGGAGTGTATATATATATATATATATATATATATATATATATATATATGTATACCACATCTCTAATTAAATCATGTCTAAGAGCACTCCACACTATCTAACTCATACTCATAATTAAGAAAATCACCATAGACTTTTTAAAATACAGTAATCCTCAAGAGTACTAAATTCTTAATCACTTGTTGCAACTTTAGTGTTGAAACTATAGTGCCAATCTTTCAAATCCAATAGCACGTGGAATATCCAAGTAATATCCAGGGCCGACAAGCTGAACTTTGTTGATTGCGTGAGATCCAATGTGGCAAGACTATGGCTATATTGGCATTCATATGGCAGAAATTATCTAGGCATATGACTAATGCCTCACTCATGCAAAAAATAAAAATCTTTAAAACATAGAAATATACACAAAAGAGAACACATGGAAACAGCGTGGTTACACAAAGAAACTTAACTAGGACGTACGCACAAACAGTAGATATACTACACTAGATACATGGACATCAGAAAATATGATATCTCCACAGTACCACAAACTAAGGTCTGAACTGACGCTGCATAAAGTCTATAGATCCATAGACTAGTGTTTAACTTGCCACTGAAATTAAGGCGATTAGAGACGGCCAAATACTAACAAAATTACATATTAGTTTTAAGGAAAAAATTTCGTGTTTTGAAGAGTTACTCCTTGTTGGGACAGCATTCATAGAGCCACTGTAAGTGTGACGTTGCTTCTCCTCACTAAAGTTTGCTCCCTCCATACTTGTTAATAATTTCGTATTATCAAGGCCCACGACAAGTTTTGCAGCTAGTTCACATTGTTTCTCCAGTATCACATCAACCCTCAAATAACTTTGTACATTTACTGTAAATAATCCTAACTCAGATTCATCCTTCAATTCTGGTTTGACATGTTCCGTCTGCTCAGGGAGTGTATCCACCAGCTCCTCCTGACAGACTTATCTCAGTCCAAAAACAATGGCCTGCACTGGGCTATCCGAGCTCTACTTACCACCACCAGCCAGTTTGGCTACTTCAGTAGAAAGTTCATAAACCTTCTCTGATTCTTACAATGCTGTTTTCTATGTTGACATTTAATACTCCTACTCTGTGTTCAAGATTTTCCAAAGCTGTCGTAAGCTGTTTACTTGCTCTTTAATCTGATTCGCTACAGTCTGACTTGGAGCAGCTTCTAGCGAATTATGCAACTCAGATTGTTCCCTTCCTCCAGAAACATTATCCTCCTGGTCTTTCACTTCTTTTCAAGTAGTTTTTGACGGTTATAATCGTCTAAGATTTCCCTCCTCCATTGCTATTAATCTGTACAGTTCTACCATTTCCCTGAGGTCCAGCGCAGTCTGTTGTTGTAACATGGGACATTCATCCCCTGTTAAATCTAGAAATTTCCAAAACAATCTTCCGAAGAGGGATAACGTAGGGCCTAAGTAACATAAACCACACTCACGTGAGACCAGTCCACCATCTCCCAACAAAATAACATTAGTTTCATCGCAGGTGCACACTAAACGGTATAGTAATAATCCAGCAAGGCATTAAATCGAACACAAGCAGTAGATGATCCAAACTACTAGTATGAGACAATTCAGACTTCTGACATTAACCCGGTCATGCTACAACATTTACAAAGTCCAGTATCTACTTCCCTGAGCAAATAAATCCAGTAAAGCCATGAAATCCATATTTCACAATTTATTTACTACTCCTAAGAAATGTGAAAATGATCGTAAATTCTGCCATGGCCAAAGCACAGTGAGGGCAGGGGGGGGGGGCGAGATGGTTGAAGAACGGTGGGGACTGGTTCACTCTCCACTCTACTATGCTACAACTTACACCACTGCAAAGTAGAGCGATGAAATTCGCAATCAAAGTTACTCTTACTACTCCATTCTAATTAAACTACTTGTTGCAATAGACAACAGAAACCCAGTAATAAGTTTTGTTAGAGATATAAAAATCACCAGCTGGCAACGGATAAACTCCAGATCCCTAAGAATGCTCAATGGCAAAGACACAACTCCAGTATATTAGTTTTTGAATCTTTTAGGCTAGGATTCCATACAATACGGTACATTTAATCCACAGCAACATTTCGTATAAATAGCATATAAAGTGTTTTTGTACCTAGGACTTCTATATAGATCTGAAATCAAGTGTGCAGCTACAAAACTATTCATCATAAATGTTTTCTTAATGTAAAACTAAGTTAGTACTGATTTTACAAGATCAGAAAGTGTAATACAATGTCAGTAGTATCACTCAGGAAGTTCCGCCTACGGATACGTCGCTGTCCAACAGAAACTTCAGCTAACGATAACACTAACTTTACTAATCCTGACAAATCCCTTGAGCCATTCACTATTCCAGAATATCACTCTCTAATAAATATCTTAAATTTCACCAATCTGACAGAGAATCTCTACAGGCAGTAGTGTGCTAGCAACTCACATTCGACCATTCACAGCAATTACAAGCTCTTTTTGCAGCAAAGCATACGAACATTTGCTCCTCTCAAATGAACAAGTAGAAAGTATAAAATTATCCCAGTATCAGCTTACCACTTCAGTACTACTATCCCAAGCCTCGTTTCATGAAATCAAATGACATATTAATATGTCAGCCTTCTTAGTTTGTAATTTATTTATTTACGCATAAAAATGAGGTATCACAAAAGAAGAGAAAGACAGTAGATCAGTAATAAGCAAAGTAATTGCACTTCGCCAAACGTGTTTGTAACATTCCCCTTAGTGTGTACTCGAAATACTCCTCTAACAGCTTGAGAAGAGGGGTCAATGCACTTGCGTTTCAGCTATTGCATCAGTATTTAATAAGAAACATAGCAAAAGAAATAGCTATCATGAAATCTTGTGTAAGGATCGCATTGAGATGCATGAATGTAACAGTTATTCGTTAGAGTATATTTCAGAAATTATCTTCCATTAACGCAAACCAACTAAAATGAAGTTCGGAAATCAAGTTAAAAAGAATGCACTGCCAGAGAAACGCCATATTGTGAACTACGTATTGCATCGAATAAACGGGGCAAGTTCTGTGAGATTTTTTTCACAGAAGGTATTATTCTAGTAAGTACAGAATCACTTTATTTCAAAATATTATTACTCGTGTTTAGTGGGTTACAATAATTGTTTCGCGAGTAGATGGACATCGACGCTAGAGGCTGCAATCTTCCTAATATTATTTCGATTCCAACTTACGAGAAAAAAGGAAACGAATAACGATGGTAATCGTAAACTCGGCGAACTTGTATCACGCATTATAATCCACATAAATACATCGCCAAACTCAGAGACAAAAATTAAATAAAACTTGAAAGCTTATATATAAAAGCAAAGTAATACTGTCACTAAAAGTAAATTTAAAAGTATTCAACCAATTTAATTATATTACAATGGTTCCCTTATAGCAGGGCTACAGTACATTGTAAAAATGTTCTTTGTGTTATTATATGCCTTGCACTAACAAAGTTCATGTTTCCTTGTTTCACGCAGTGGAAATATTGAGTGGAAGATGAAAATACCGGGTGGTTGTAACTAAAGCTCAGCTACTCACAAACGCCCAGTGTGCACTGTGAATGCAGTACGGCAGTGGAAGTTGGTAGATATTCTAATGCGTTTACTTGGAACTGACGCTGGGGAAAAAATTGTCCCAGTTTTGGTCACCAGGTGCAAATCTGGCGCTATGAATGCGAGAAAGACTTATACAAACGTTTTCATATATCATGGAGTAGTGGATCCGACGACGCTTCACAATTGGTAAATGAAATCGTGGTCTTTGGGACAAGTAAACACACAAAGCTGTGGAGTGGAAGGCTTAGCCCAGCAACACGAACATCATTCACAGTTTACATGATGACACTTTATTTGTACAAGTTTAACCAGTGAGTGCTGGAACAATTATGCAAATTTCTTGTAAGAAATACACAAATGAAGTGCTAATTACACAGTAAACAATTAACAGCTACGAAAAATACGTCACGACACACAGTAAACCAGATGTTAGTGAGGATTTCGGTAAAGATTAGGTTTAAGAAAGTATGCGGGCCGGCCGAGGTGGCCGAGCGATTCTAGGCGTTACAGTCTGGAACCGCGTGACCGCTACGGAAGCAGGTTCGAATCCTGCCTCGGGCATGGATGTGTGTGATGTCCTTAGGTTAGTTATGTTTAAGTAGTTCTAAGTTCTAGGGGACTGATGACCTCAGAAGTTGTCCCATAGTGCGCAGAGCCATTTGAACCAAAGTATGCGGCTAGTGGTTAATGAACCATCTGTCAATAACAATTTATCTTTTGAAAAAAAAACTGAATAATACACTCCTGGAAATTGAAATAAGAACACCGTGAATTCATTGTCCCAGGAAGGGGAAACTTTATTGACACATTCCTGGGGTCAGATACATCACATGATCACACTGACAGAACCACAGGCACATAGACACAGGCAACAGAGCATGCACAATGTCGGCACTAGTACAGTGTATATCCACCTCTCGCAGCAATGCAGGCTGCTATTCTCCCATGGAGACGATCGTAGAGATGCTGGATGTAGTCCTGTGGAACGGCTTGCCATGCCATTTCCACCTGGCGCCTCAGTTGGACCAGCGTTCGTGCTGGACGTGCAGACCGCGTGAGACGACGCTTCATCCAGTCCCAAACATGCTCAATGGGGGACAGATCCGGAGATCTTGCTGGCCAGGGTAGTTGACTTACACCTTCTAGAGCACGTTGGGTGGCACGGGATACATGCGGACGTGCATTGTCCTGTTGGAACAGCAAGTTCCCTTGCCGGTCTAGGAATGGTAGAACGATGGGTTCGATGACGGTTTGGATGTACCGTCCACTATTCAGTGTCCCCTCGACGATCACCAGTGGTGTACGGCCAGTGTAGGAGATCGCTCCCCACACCATGATGCCGGGTGTTGGCCCTGTGTGCCTCGGTCGTATGCAGTCCTGATTGTGGCGCTCACCTGCACGGCGCCAAACACGCATACGACCATCATTGGCACCAAGGCAGAAGCGACTCTCATCGCTGAAGACGACACGTCTCCATTCGTCCCTCCATTCACGCCTGTCGTGACACCACTGGAGGCGGGCTGCACGATGTTGGGGCGTGAGCGGAAGACGGCCTAACGGTGTGCGGGACCGTAGCCCAGCTTCATGGAGACGGTTGCGAATGGTCCTCGCCGATATCCCAGGAGCAACAGTGTCCCTAATTTGCTGGGAAGTGGCGGTGCGGTCCCCTACGGCACTGCGTAGGATCCTACGGTCTTGGCGTGCATCCGTGCGTCGCTGCGGTCCGGTCCCAGGTCGACGGGCACGTGCACCTTCCGCCGACCACTGGCGACAACATCGATGTACTGTGGAGACCTCACGCCCCACGTGTTGAGCAATTCGGCGGTACGTCCACCCGGCCTCCCGCATGCCCACTATACGCCCTCGCTCAAAGTCCGTCAACTGCACATACGGTTCACGTCCACGCTGTCGCGGCATGCTACCAGTGTTAAAGACTGCGATGGAGCTCCATATGCCACGGAAAACTGGCTGCCACTGACGGCGGCGGTGCACAAATGCTGCGCAGCTAGCGCCATTCGACGGCCAACACCGCGGTTCCTGATGTGTCCGCTGTGCCGTGCGTGTGATCATTGCTTGTACAGCCCTCTCGCAGTGTCCGGAGCAAGTATGGTGGGTCTGACACACCGGTGTCAATGTGTTCTTTTTTCCATTTCCAGGAGTGTATTTGCAATTTTAGAACAATGTGCTCCTGGCACTTATCAAACTCTATTAATAACCTTTAGTTAACAACTGTAATTCAGAAACGTGCACCATCGCCCTCACTATATCTTTAACGGATAGCAATTGAGGTTAACATCAAAACGCGCCACAGCTCTCATCAAATGATTAATTAAGTAACAACAGATCAGTGTGAAGTAATCTCCGAGCATAAATGTTAACAGCCTTCAGTATAAACCCAGATGTGCTTAAGAAAGTAAGATAATACAAAAAAGTTTATGCCTCGAACTGTCTGCATTTTTTCTAACACCAGCACTGCTCGGAAGTAGCGTACTCGTAAGGTAGTGTAAAGCACCTCAGATTTATTCTATGGGCATAACATGGGGTCATGGGAGCAATGACATATATGGCATAAAAATAATCCGTAAAATATTTAAAAATCTCCTAAGGCCAAAATTGCACTATCGTACTTGAATCAAAAAGAACAGTAGCTGAAGACATCACGAAATCTTTCAAAAAATTCTTCGCAGCTGCAAATTATGGTATGGTATAGTCGGGGAGTGAGTTATCACATCGTCGAAGCAGAATCTTTTAAGCTGTTATGAGAGGGAGGCAGGAGAGTTGTTGAAACTTTCTGGCAGATTAAAACTTTGTGCACCGGCGGAGACTCGAACTCGAGACCTTTGCCTTTCGCGGGCAAGTGCTCTACCATCTTTTTTTTTTATTTTTTATTTTCTCCCTTTGCTTGCGGCCCATCTGTATTTCACAAAGTGAAGTATTGTAATCATTTCTGAGCAGTGCGTGGCTCATCTTCATGCCACCTACTATTTTAACATCTTGTACTTACCGTACGGCCGCCTCCTCATTTTAATTTCAATTACTGGTGTCACTGAATCGCTGACTTGTCTGCCAGTGAGTGGCAGCAGCAGCGCGTATCGATTTTAGCCCTGCCATATTATCTTTGCTGGACGTCTATTACTTCCCAGTTGTCGTGTGTCGTGGAGTGAGAGTAGTTTGAGTTGGAACGTGACAGAAGTGCAGTCGGGACGGAGCGGGAGGGAGGCGTGGAGAGGCAGTACTCGCCGACCGCTCGCGGCACAAGATAATCACAGATGGCAGCAGGATCGACCGTTGGTTAGAGAGCCTGTATAGGGAGAGAGTGGCCAACCGGACGATACGGCGGCCATTTTTCTGCCAAACTGCGGGCGGGACTTTTGAATGGCCAGTAGTGGAGTACACACTCGCCGAATCAAAAGCACAAGACAATATCTTTTAATCGTTTCCAAAAGTCCTCTGAAGCCGGCCGCAGTGGCCGTGCGGTTCTAGGTGCTACAGTCTGGAACCGAACGACCGCTACGGTCGCAGGTTCGAATCCTGTCTCGAGCATGGATGTGTGTGATGTTCTTAGGTTAGTTAGGTTTAATTAGTTCTAAGTTCTAGGCGACTGATGACCTCAGAAGTTAAGTCGCATAGTGCTCAGCGCCATTTGAACCAGTCCTCTGAACTTCAATTCAAATCAAAAGCACGGCGAACATAGGAAGCGCGAGAGACGTTTGGCGCCATTTTTCTGCCAAAGCTAATCAACCAATCACGGGCAACTTCACCTATGGCCACTCTCTCTGTATACGGGCTCTCTACCGTTGGTCGGTCGTTCAGTTGGTCGCCTCTTTGGGCTACGTGTGTTTGGTCTTTTGACCGTTTCTGGGCTTCGTCACTGGGTCATCTTGCTGGTCGTGGCTCGGTTCCTTCTTGTGCGGAGACATCGTGGCCAATGGACAAGAGTTACCTCTGCATGACTGGGTCAGAGCCAGTGTGCCCAGATCGGCGTGTCTCCAGTGCCGGACGGACATCGTCTTGAGTCGGATTGGAGCTGCAGTAAAATGCCGTGAGTCTAGGGCCTCCCGTCGGGTAGACCGTTCGCCTGGTGCAAGTCTTTTAAGTTGACGCCACTGCGGCGACTTGCGTGTCGATGGGGATGAAATGATGATGATAAGGACAACACAGCACCTAGTCCCTGAGCTGAGAAAATCTCCGACCCAGCCGGGGATCGAAACCGGGCCGTTAGGTATGACATGCCGTCGCGCTGATCACTTTGTTTTTGCGGACGCTCTATCCATCCTTTTTTGTCCAGCAATCCAATTTTTTTACCACTTTTATATTTTTTATTTGTTATTTATTTTTATTTTTTATTTTTAGGATGGTCAGGGCGTGGTGCACGCCGCACTAGCAGTGGTGTATCTTCACGGCACTGCCAGTGCGTCGAAGCCCAAACCCCTCCCACTGCTTTTTTCATGTTCCCTGTTGGGTCATAGCACCAAGTGTGCAGAAATCTTAACACAAAATTCCCATTCTCCGATGTAAGAAAGACAAAGAAACCTCTTCTCTGAGTAGAAACGGAACACTGATAAAAACTTAACAATTCTTCTTTAATCACACAAATACTTTGGAAGTCGAACACGAGTAATTCTGAACAAAATGTTTTGCAGAAAAAAAAACTTTTCGTGTAACATAGAAGTTCCGGAAGCAAGGAAATAGTAAATAATAATAAGAAACCAAGTGACTTTTAATTTTCTTCTGTTCGTTTTCGTTCAAGGTGTTGTAGTGGTTTCACATATTTAACCAACACCCATTCATTCAAAAATGATCTTCATCATCTTGCCGTAGTGCTTTTTGTGGTTGCCATAGTGCTGATTTTTGCATATTCACACTTCATGTAAACGCGGAATTCTATCTCGTTGTCCGACCCAAGTTTGTGGATGACATAACTAACATATTTTCCCAGTAACCAGTTAATGGCGTTGGTTTTTAATTTCGGAAAGTATGTCATGTCTGGTCTCAGGAGGAGCGATGGCGTTATATATTCCGTAAAGGATCTGGTGAGAAAGGCGATTTGTTGCCTGGTCCAATTCCAGTTATGCACATTGCCACCACAGGTGAATCTGTGGATGAGTGTATCCACCAGATTGCATTTTCCACAAAGGTGTGTCTGGTTTAAACCGATCCCATATAGTCTCTCGTTGGTGCTGATGACATTGTTAACTGTTTTGTACCATGCGGAAATAGCGTCTGTAGATAGCCCGGCATAGTTGATGTTCCACCATACAGCTTTCCAGTCACAATTTGGGAATTTCGTTTCAATTTTGTTCCTGCTCTCATTTAACTTCCTTTCAAGTATGATGTCGCGCGCTGTGATACATGTGTTGCTTCTGATTTCGTCACTAAGATAACTTGCTTCGAGGAAAAAGTTCCTCACATACTGCAGACTGGCAGTAATCGTTCGCACATCAATCGGTGCTTGCAGGCTATGGGGTGTCATAGCCTCAAAGAGCTTTGCGGTTATACATTGTGGAAGTTCTCTGAGTGTATGGAAAGTCCGTTTGAGGAACAGAGCAGACGCTTCCTTGTGAATACCCACCAAACCGAGGCCCCCGTTTCTGACATCCAGTATAACGGTAGTCTCACCAACCCTGAATATGTCTCCTCGCCATAAATAATTGGTAACAGTGGACATGACCCCTTTCGCTACTAGTTTAGGGATTGGAAATGCCTGCGCAGTGAAATACGCTTTAGACAAAACGCAGGAGTTGATGAATCTGACTTTTTGCGCCAGGTCCATAGTTCGATGGATGTTCTCCATTACAGCACCATGAACATTCCTCCTAGTTTCCGTCCAGTTAAAAGCAGCCATCCTCATCGGACATGCCATTAAGGTTATTCCCAAAGTTTTATGTTTGTTGTCTTGTTTTGCCCATGCCAGTCGGAGGTGATCTAGGCCCCGTAGATTCAATATTTTACTTTTGTTTCATTTGTTGTCGCTCCCGAAGCTAGACAATACCTTTCGATTTTTCTTTCCAGTGCAACTGTCTCCTCCTTATTCCTTATTACAACGCCCACGTCATCAGCATAAGCTCGCACGACAGTTTTCTCACCACTCAATGTTATGCCTGTTAATCTTGCGAGGACAGTGCGGAGGAAGGACTCTAAAGATACGGAAAATAAAAACATAGATAAGGGACTGCCCTGTGGAACCCCTCGTCTTATCTGTATGGGTTTAGATGTTTGGCCATTGATTGCTATTTTCGCATTTATACCTGTTGCAATATTTCTTAGCATGTTGACAATCTGCAGGTGGAAAGCCATTCTTGACAGCGTCGCAAAGAGGTATCTATGACTAACGCGGTCAAAAGCTTTGTTGAAATCTATAAAGATTAAAGCACATTTTATACTTGGCACTGAGGTAATTGCAATGACGTCTCTGTATGCAGATAGACTTTCGAATATCGTTCTGGTCGGAGAACAAGATAGATGATGACTCAATATTTTGTTGGAAAAGGCAGAGAGTCATTTGTTGATAATACGCGAAATTATTTTGTAATCAGAATTTAGTAGCGAAAGAGGCCGAAAATTGTTTAAGTTGGTTTTGCCTTTACTCTTAGCAATCAGTACTATTTTACTTTCCTTAAACTCTGCAGGGACCGTTTTTCCGTTCAGGACCTCATTTTCCATGGAAGTGATCTTGTCCCCAATTATAGACCAGTAGCGGGCATAAAACTCCACAGGGAGGCCATCAAGTCCCGGAGATTTTTTGAGAGGTGAGTTACACACTGCCTCATGCACTTCATCTTTAGTAATAGGTGACAGGATGTCAGCGTTGTCTGTTCCCGACAATTGTGGACCTAAAATAGTGAGAAAGTCGTCGAGAGCTGCATCTTCCACTGTGGCAGGGGCATATAAGGTTTCATAGTACCTGTGGACTTTGTCCAGTATTTCTTTCTGGCATGTGAGCCTCGTACCAGTATGCGTCCGGACTTCATCAATAAAAGTTTGACGTCTGTTTTTAGCATGCCGCACCAAGTGATACAGAGAACCTGTTTCAGCTGCTACGACTGATGTGGCTTTCGATTTAATTTTTAATCCCTCCATCTGTTGCCGTTTAATGCTCAATAACTTGCCTTTTATTTTTTTGATATCATTCAGACGAATTACGTCATCATGGGCCTGTTGATATAAGTCTCTTAAAACTTTATAATAAAACTCCATGGTATTCCTCAACTCCCTGTGCCTCGCTGCTCTGAACTGCATGACAACTTTCCGCAGCCTTGGTTTAGCCCTCCTAGTCCACCAGTCAATGACTGTTGGGTGCTTGTCTACTGTGCGGTGACACATAGTCCACGCTACTCTTATTTCCTGTTCCAGTTCTTCGTCAGTTAAAACAGAGATATTTAAATTCCATTGGCCTCTGAATCGATGGGTTGGCTGTACACTTAAATTAAAGCAAGTTAAAAGTGTACTGGCGAGTAGTTGAAATTGGGTTGTTGATCTTTCTGGTTTAAAACACAGTTAAAATCTCCACCTAGTATAAGAGAACACGGATTTTTCCTCAATAAATAAATCAGTTCATCTTGAAAAAACTTCGCACGATCCATATTGTGGGAATGTCCTGATGGGGCGTAAAGGTTAATCACTGTCACATCGAAAATTTTTATGCCTATGGCTCTTCCTGATACTAGTCGTTCGATTTCAGTCACCGGAATGCCTTCCCTTATAAGGATGGCTGTACCGATATTGGCTTCCGTAGAAACATTTACAATTTCAAAAAAGCCTGGGATCCGAAATTCCGTTATCGCAACTTCTTGTAGCAACGCGATATCTGTCCCAGACTGTTACAAGAATTCTTTTAGTGCTGCCAATTTCAAGGGTGACTGTATTTTATTAATGTTAATAGTAGTAATGCTATAAGCTTGCATCACAGACATACCAGAAGAAGCTATTTGGGATGAGGATCGGTATGATTTTAGCAGAAACGTGCTTCTCTACAAGTCACGATCTTTACAAGCTGTGTGCCCATTACATGTACTAACTTCCTAGAAAATTTTCGCTGCTTTTAAACAAAGAGCTTGCGAAGAAAAGTATCCTGAAATCCTGACAATGCATTACTATAAGTCACTGTGGCCCTCTTCTTTCTCCTCTTCAGTAATGGCCCTGATGACTTCATATTTAAAATTCTTTTTCTTGATGTCTTTCTTCTCTGGTGTGGCTTGCGCTTGATGACGCGTGGCAGCAAGACCCGGTTTCGGTCGCAGCCGCCGGCGGTGGCCGTCTGGCGCAACGGCGGTGGCTTGCGAGTCGTCAATATCACAGCTCTACAAAATAAAATGTTTTTTTCGTTGCCAGGGAAGTTTGAGCGAAAATGGGATATTGTTATGTTACTCATTCCGAGTATATTTGTACTTTTTCCAAATTGGCTCTGGTTTTTGAGATATAGGTTATTTGTGGAAATGAGAGTTTCGTGTGGATAATATCGAATCCAGGGTCCATATATGGTGTAATGTATTTGCTACCTGTTTTTTAATTAGTGATATTGTACTATCTTTATTAAACAATTGTGCTCAGGGAGTGCATCTGTGTGGTTGAGGATTACATCATGCAAACATCACACTGTCAGCATGTGTTCAGTCCTGTTGTGCGGTGCGTGTGTTGAAGATATTGAGGGTTGTGCAGATTTGAATTCGGCGGTACTCGACATTCATTTGTTGGCCGAGGTAATCCCCGCAACAGCCGATAGGTAGCGTTCAGTGTAAACAAGAAAAATGGCGATGGTCGAAAGTCACACACATGTGCAGTGCAGCTTCAAGGAGATAGAACCTTTTCATCGTGACGTAGCAAATAAGAGGTGAGTATTCATTTCACACAAAACAATTAATGATGTTTGTTGGATGTGATTGACATGCAAATACAAGAAAGTTCTGCATAATATGTAGTATTTGTGCAATTTTGTTTTAGGAAAACATGAGTTCTTCACGCCGTCTTTGAGTGAACCATCCAGATGAGTTCTGCTGCATTTGTGGTGAATACGTTCTTCAAAAGAACAAGAAGAATATCACTCCTTCTGTGAAGGAAGCGTATCTGGCATATTTCGGAATTAAACTTGGAGATCAAGACAAGGCGTGGGCACCCCATAAAGTTTGTAAATGCTGTGTGGAGTGCTTACGGCAGTGGACAAAACGAAAAAGGAAAAGCTTAAACTTCGGAGTGCCTATGGTATGGCGAGAGCAGAAGTACCATACAGATGATTGCTATTTTTGCATTGTTAATGTGAAAGGTTTTAATAGGTTCAAAAAACGAAAGTGGGAATATCCCGATTTGGAGTCAGCAAGAAGACCGGTGGCGCACAGCAACGATGTTCCTGTACCAACCTTCACAACATTACCCACGCTAACATCATCAGATGACGATGTGCACGGCGAGGAATCTACAAGTAGTGGTTCGGAATACGAAGGACGTGAGACACAACCCCAGCAGTTCGACCAGAAGGAGCTCAGTGACTTGATACGAGAACTCAATCTTTCAAAGCAAGCATCAGAACTCTTAGCATCCAGGCTTAAGGAAAAGAACTGTCTTCATCCAAGTGTTAAAATAACAGCTTACCGGACGAGAAACGAAAACCTTCTTCCATACTTCAACCAAGAAGAGGTTATAGTGTATTGCAGCAATATACCTGGACTTTTACTTGAATTGGGGCTGCCGGAATATAGACCAGAGGACTGGCGTCTCTTCATAGACAGTTCCACTAGAAGTTTAAAATGTGTTCTCCTACACAATGGCAATCGTTACGCATCTATTCCAATTGCCCACTCAACAAAACTTTGTGAAGCATATGCTAACATCAAGATGGTTCTGCAGAAAATTCAGTATATGCAGCACCAGTGGTTGATTTGTGTTGATTTGAAAATGGTGAACTTCTTGCTTGGACAGCAAAGTGGATACACAAAGCACCCATGTTTTATCTGCATGTGGGATAGTAGGGCAAAGCACGAACATTGGAAGCAGAAAACATGGCCTCCAAGGGAACATATGGCTGTTGGTGAAGCAAACATCATTAATGAACCTCTGGTTAGTAGGGACAAGATTGTTCTTCCACCATTACATATTAAGTTAGGACTAATGAAGCAATTAACCAAAGCCTTAGACAGAAATGGTAATTGCTTCACATACATCTGCAATACGTTCCCTGGACTCAGTAGTGAAAAACTTAAGGCAGGAATATTTGATGGTCCTCAAATTCGCAGGCTCATCAACGATACCAATTATACAAGTGTCATGACTGTCACTGAAGCATCGGCCTGGAACAGTTTTGTCGCTGTTGTAAAATGTTTTTTGGGCAATCATAAAGCTCCCAATTACGAGGAACTGGTCAAAAACATGCTCACTAACCTTCAAAACTTAGGAGCTAACATGAGCACAAAATTGCACTTCCTTCACAGCCACTTGGATCGATTTCCTCGTAATCTAGGTGATTTCAGTGAGGAACAAGGAGAGCGGTTCCATCAAGATATGAAAGGAATAGAGGAAAGATATAAAGGAAGATGGGACAGGCATATGATCGCAGATTATTGCTGGAATCTGCAACGTGACTGTTCTGAAGAGACCTATAAAAGGAAAGCGTGCAGGAAGCGGTTCGTCATGGACGGAAAATGATATATTTATAGAGAAACTTTTCAATTATGTTTTATACGTGGACAAATGCCTATCAGGTTTTCATAGAAGCTATTTATAAAGATTATTTTCTTTTTTCATTGTAGTTTGTAGCGCTCGAGTTCAGTATTAGCAATTTTTTCTAATTTTTTGAATAAATCATGCATTATCTCAAAAACTAGAGCCAAACTGCATAAATGGTTGCTATATTCATCCTCAGCACCACTAACCCATCCTAAAGCCACTCAGATATCCTTGGCAAGAAAATGAGTGTTGACCAGTGTATTTGGCTCCGGCGTGGTGTCTGTTGTGTTGTCTTGCTGGCGAGGCGGTGATGCTTGTTTATTTCCTCCTTCGGCGCGGCGTTGCGCTTCGGAGTCAGCAGGTTGTTTACTTGGTACTTCCTCGTACTGTTCGCACTGTATGGGCTGTGCACTTGATGCGGTTATTGCAGCTGTGACCTCAATCTCAGGGTCACATTTCCGTGAAAGGTCACTACCAGCTGCGTCACCATCTGTTCGTGGCGGTATAAGTCCTTGTGCGGAAGTGGGAGCCACATCGACCTGCATTTCATCTCCTTTTTTCACTCCAACAGATCTTCAGGACTGGCCTTCGGCTTCCTGACAACGGGTGTTTCACAGGAAGAGTCCTCATCAACATTTTTTTCAGTGTCCTCTAGAGGACGCTTCTTAGTGGGAATCTCGCTGTCACGGGACGGAATTTCAGCAGTTAATGCAGGTTTTAAAGACGGAAAGTCATTAACATTAAGTGCAACATTTTCAGAGGTAGTAACAAGATCCACGACAGCCGCCGGCTCTGTTGTATTACTGGCTGGCAACAAATCGTTGAGTGTTAATTTCCGACGTTGCGTAAGGTTATTTGTTAGCACAAAAACAAGGCGAGGGCAGTCCTGACGGAGGTGACCAGACTCGTTACATATATGACGTGTAGGGGTTTGCCCTGAGTACATAACATGCGCCTTGTACCCGTCAACAAAGATGTGAGAGGGAATATTTGCCTTCACTTCCATCTCCACGGAGCGAATGCTGTTAAAGCACTGCAGCTTGAAATGCGAAGCCCACCTTTCGTTGACTATTTGCCTGACAACCCCATACTTTGAAAGGACATCTTTAATTTTCGAGTTGTCTACTTCTATGGGAATATTCAAAACCCTAACATTCCTAATTATAGACTCGGAATTCAGGAGTTTTACAGTACTTTTAGTACCATCATGGCGTATAAATTCCGTTTCATAACCAAATTTTGCCAGAAAGCGGTCTACACTCACGGAATCGTTAAACTTTACAAAAATGCAGCATTCATCAGAGTCTAGCTGCATGGTATGAACAGATTCAGAATGAAGGCCAATTACCTCGGTAATCCAGTCGTGTATATCAAGTTCAGAGAGCTGTACTCGACGGGTGTACTTGTCGAAGGTGAAAATCACGGTGTTATTTCTCACGGAGTTGGCCATGGTGATATGCAGCGAAGAAATCTCGGACAACGCCGAAATCCCAATGGCACTACATAGAAAGACGACACGAACGAAGACCAAATGCTAAATTGATAACGCTTAATTCACGTGCAAAACGCCAATAATCGATCACGAACTACGAAAACACTGGCGCAAGCACTGAACGTTAACGGAGCAAACTTGAGGAACGTGCGACCGCTGCGACAGCTAAAGCCAGACTGACCATTGCCTTTCACGGGCAAGTGCTCTACAAACTGAGCTACCGAAGCACGACTCACGTCCGATCCTCACAGCTGTACTTCTGCCAGTATCTCGTCTCCTACCTTCCAAACTTTACAAAAGCTCTCCTGCGAAACTTGCAGAACTAGCACTCCTCAAAAAAAGGATACGCGGATACATGGCTTCGCCACAGCATGGGGGATGTTTCCAGAATGAGATTTTCACTCTGCAGCGGAATGTGCGTAGTTATGAAACTTTCTGGCAGAAGTAAAGCTGTGAGGACCGATCGTCAGTCGCGCTTCGATAGCTCAGATGGTAGAGCACTTACCCGCGAAAGGCAAAGGTCTAGAGTTCGAGTCTCGGTCGGTGCAAACAGTTTTAATCTGCCAGTAAGTTTTATATCAGCGCACACTCCGCTGCAGAGTGAAAATCTCATTCTGGAAACATCCCCCAGGCTGTGGCTAAGCCATGTCTCCGCTATATCCTTTCTTTCAGGAGTGCTAGTTCTGCAAGGTTCGCAGGAGAGCTTCTGTAAAGTCTAGAAGGTAGGAGACGAGTTGTTGTTGTGGTCTTCAGTCCTGAGACTGGTTTTATGCAGCTCTCCATGCTACTCTATCCTGTCCAAGCTTCTTCATCTCCCAGTACCTCCCGCAACCTACATCCTTCTGAATCTGCTTAGTGTATTCATCTCTTGGTCTCCCTCTGCGATTTTTACCCTCCACGCTGCCCTCCGATACTAATTTGGTGATCCCTTCATGCCTCAGAACATGTCCTACCAACCGATCACTTCTTCTAGTCAAGTTGTGCCACAAACTTCCCCCCAATCCTGTTCAATACTTCCTCATTAGTTATGTGATCTACCCATCTAATCTTCAGCATTCTTCTGTAGCACCACATTTCAACAGCTTCTATTCTCTTCTTGTCCAAACTATTTATCGTCCACGTTTCACTTCCATACATGGCTACACTCCATACAAATACTTTCAAAAATGACTTCCTGACACTTAAATTTATACTCGATGTTAACAAATCTCTATTCTTCGGAAATGCTTTCCTTGCCATTGCCAGTCTACATTTTATATCCTCTCTACTTCGACCGTCATCAGTTACTTTGCTCCCTAAGTAGCAAAACTCCTTTACTACCTTAAGTGTCTCATTTCCTAATCTAATTCCCTCAGCATCACCCGACTTAATTCGACTACATTCCATTATCCTCGTTTTGCTTTTGTTGATATTCATCCTATACCCTCCTTTCAAGACACTATCCATTCCGTTCAACTGCTCTTCCAAGTCCTTTGCTGTCTCTGACAGAATTGCAATGTCATCGGCGAACCTCAAAGTTTTTGTTTCTTCTCCATGGATTTTAATACCTACTCCAAATTTTTCTTTTGTTTCCTTCACTGCTTGCTCAATATACAGATTGAATAACATCGGGGAGAGGCTACAACCCTGCCTCACTCCCTTCCCAACCACTGCTTCTCTTTCATGTCCCTCGACTCTTATAACTGCCATCTGCTTTCTGTACAAATTGTAAATAGCCTTTCACTCCCTGTATTTTACCCCTGCCACTTTCAGAATTTGAAAGAGAGTATTCCAGTCAACATTGTCAAAAGCTTTCTCTAAGTCTACAAACGCTAAAATGTAGGTTTGCCCTTCCTTAATCTAGCTTCTAAGATAAGTCGTAGGGTCAGTATTGCCTCACGTGTTCCAACATTTCTACGGAATCCAAACTGATCTTCCCCGAGGTCGGCTTCTACTAGTTTTTCCATTCGTCTGTAAAGAATTCGCGTTAGTATTTTGCAGCTGTGACTTATTAAACTGATAGTTCGGTAATTTTCACATCTGTCAACACCTGCTTTCTTTGGGATTGGAATTATTATATTCTTCTTGAAGTCTGAGGGTATTTCGTCTGTCTCATACATCTTGCTCACCAGATGGTAGAGTTTTGTCTGGACTGGCTCTCCCAAGGCCGTCAGTAGTTCTAATGGAATGTTGTCTACTCCGGCGGCCTTGTTTCGACTCAGGTCTTTCGGTGCTCTGTCAAACTTTTCACGCAGTATCATATCTCCCATTTAATCTTCATCTACATCGTCTTCCATTTCCATGATATTGTCCTCAAGTACATCGCCCTTGTATAGACCCTCTTTATACTCCTTCCACCTTTCTGCTTTCCCTTCTTTGCTTAGAACTGGGTTTCCATCTGAGCTCTTGATGTTCATGCAAGTGGTTCTCTTATCTCCAAAGGTCTCTTTAATTTTCCTGTAGGCAGTATGTATCTTACCCCTAGTGATACTCGCTTCTACATCCTTACATTTGTCCTCTAGCCATCCCTGCTTAGCAATTATGCACTTCCTGTCGATCTCATTTTTGAGACGTTTGTATTCCTTTTCGCCTGCTTCATTTACTGCATTTTTATATTTTCTCCTTTCATCAATTAAATTCAACATATCTTCTGTTAACCAAGGATTTCACTAGCCCTCGTCTTTTTACCTACTTGATCCTCTGCTGCCTTCACTACTTCATCCCTCAGAGCTACCCATTCTTCTTCTACTGTACTTCTTTCCCCCTCTGCTGTCAATTGTTCCCTTATGCTCTCCCTGAAACTCTGTACAACCTCTGGTTCTTTCAGTTTATCCAGGTCCCATCTCCTTAAATTCCCACATTTTTGCAGTTTCTTCAGTTTTAATCTACAGATCATAACCAATTGACTGTGGTCAGAGTCCACATCTGCCCCTGGAAATGTCTTACAATTTAAAACCTGGTTCCTAAATCTCTGTCTTACCATTATATAATATATCTGAAGCCTGTCGGTATCTCCTGGCTTCTTCCATGTATACAGCCTTGTTTTATGAATCTTGAACCAAATGTTAGCTATGATTAAGTTGTGCTCTGTGCAATACTCTAATAGGCGGCTTCCTCTTTCATTTCTTAGCCCCAATCCATATTCACCTACTACGTTTCCTTGTCTCCCTTTTCCTACTACCGAATTCCAGTTACCCATGACTATTAAATTTTCGTCACCCTTCACTATCTGAATAATTTATTTTATTTCATCATACATTTCTTCAATTTCTTCGTTATCTGCAGAGCTAGTTCGCATATAAACTTGTACTGCTGTAGTAGGCGTGGGCTTCGTATCTATCTTTGCCACAATAACGCGTTCACTATGCTGTTTGTAGTAGCTTACCCGCATTCCTATTTTCCTATTCATTATTAAACCTACTCCTGCATTACCCCTATTTGATTTTGTGTTTATAAACCTGTAGTCACCTGACCAGAAGTCTTGTTCCTCCTGCCACCGAATTTCACTAATTCCCACTATATCTAACTTTAACCTATCCATTTCCCTTTTAAAATTTTCTAACCTACCTGCCCGATTAAGGGATCTGACATTCCACGCTCCGATCTGTAGAACGCCAGTTTTCTTTCTCCGCCGGCCGCGGTGGTCTAGCGGTTCTGGCGCTGCAGTCCGGAACCGGGGGACTGCTACGGTCGCAGGTTCGAATCCTGCCTCGGGCATGGGTGTGTGTGATGTTCTTAGGTCAGTTAGGTTTAAGTAGTTCTAAGTTCTAGGGGACTTATGACCTAAGATGTTGAGTCCCATAGTGCTCAGAGCCATTTGAACCATTTTTTTCTTTCTCCTGATAACGACATCCTCCTGAGTAGACCCCGCCCGGAGATCCGAATGGGGGACTATTTTACCTCCGGAATATTTTACCCAAGAGGACGCCATCATCATTTAACCAAACACTAAAGCTGTTTGCCCTCGGGAAAAATTACTGCCGTAGTTTCCCCTTGCTTTCAGCCGTTCACAGTACCAGCACAGCAAGGCCGTTTTGGTTAGTGTTACAAGGCCAGATCAGTCAATCATCCAGACTGTTGCCCTTGCAACTATTGAAAAGGCTGCTGCCCCTCTTCAGGAACCACACGTTTGTTTGGCCTCTCAACAGATACCCCTCCGTCGTGGTTGCACCTACGGTACGGCTGTCTGTATCGCTAAGGCACGCAAGCTTCCCCACCAACGGCAAGGTCCATGGTTCATGCGGGGAGGGGGGGGGGGGGGGGGGGAGAAACGAGTAAAGCTGTGAGGACCGGGTGTGAGTAGTGTTTCGGTAGCTCAAATGGTAGAGCTCTCGCCCGCGAAAGGCAAAAGTCCCGAGTTCGAGCATCGGTAGGTGCACACAGTTTTAATTTGCCATTATGTTTCAAATCAGCGCACACTCCGCTGCAGAGTGAAAATCTCATTCTGGAAACCTCCCCCAGGCTGTGGCTAAGCCATGTCTCCGCGTATCCTTTATTTCAGGAGTGCTAGTTCTGCAAGGTTCGCAGGAGAGCTTCTGTAAAGTTTGGAAGGTAGGAGACGAGATACTGGCAGAAGTAAAGCTGGGAGGACCGGGCGTGAGTCGTGCTTCGGTACCTCAGATGGTCAGATGGTAGAGCACTTGCCCGTGAAAGGCAAAGGTCCCGAGTTCGAGTCTCGGTCGATGCACACAGTTTTAATCTGCCTGGAAGTTTCAACAACTCTCCTGCCTGCCTCTCACAACAGCTTAAAAGATTCTGCTTCGACGATGTGATAACTCACTCCCCGACTATACCATACCATAATTTTCAGTGCGATATGGTTTGCAGCTGCGAAAAATTTTTTGAAAGATTTCGTGATGCCTTCAGCTACTGTTCTATTTGATTCAAGTACGATAGTACAATTTTGGCCTCAGGAGATTTTTAAATATTTTACGGATTATTTTTAAGCCATATATGTCGTTGCTTCCATGACCCCATGTTATGCTCATAGAATAAATCTGTGGTGCTTTACACTATCTTACGAGCACGCTGCTTTCGAGCAGTGCTAGTGTTAGAAAAAATGCAGATAACAAAGTACTCCCACTTGAAATTTACGCCCTGGCAATGATTTGCCGTTGAATACATCGTATTTAATTTTACACAGAGCAGGGTCTTGGTCGTATGTTTGCCCCAAATTATTCGATGGCTCGGGAACCGCGGTTTTCACAAAAGCAACCCATTCTGGTTCCTCCATTTCCTGTTTCTTACTGTGCTGACGACACAGCTGGTGTCAACCTACAAAGCGGCTGATCAACTGAAAATTTTGATTAAGGCGGATCCTGTATTATATCCTGTTGGTAACACCAAATTTGTCGGTTAAGACATCCGGATAAATCGCTCAGAAAGAGCAACATTACCTCAGCCTCAGAATCATCAAGCTGAACTACCTTAAGTTTACCATCATGCGCAGTAACTACGTTTTCCCCCACGACGGGAATCCACTGGCACAGTTTGAAGTTCTTTTTGGAGTTAAATTTTCAAGAAAAGTCCTACCCACGTAATTCAAGACAAAACCAGTATGCTTAATCCAGTCGCAGCCCAAAAGACACATATCATCGCCAAACTGCTTGACAATAGCGAGCTGAATGGGGCAAGAAAACCATCGCACAGAAATACACACCTTACAGCTACCAATCAGAGGCAAAACCTTCCTATTCGCAGTACGACATCCCTGAAGGCCGGTTTTACGCTACCAAACTTACAACTGCTGCGATTGCAAATATACCAATAATAATTAAGTAATTAAAGGCCACTGCCTGAATAAAATAGGGCACACGCAAGTTCATGATTTACTGCAGCAGAAACAAGGGGTAAAAACAAATTTACAGAAGCTCTAATGCGGCTGTAGCATTTAACAGAAGATTTCAACGCTCCCGCACACTTTTGGCGTCAGCTGGCCCGACGCCCCTGATGCGGCGCTGGACACAGACTCACCAACTGTCCAGGACCACCGCAATGAAAACACCGCTTGGTCTCAACCAACGTGGCATCCCGACTATCCTGGCTCCCTGTCCAACGGACGGTTATTACGAAATCCCCTCGCACCTCCCCACTTCGTATCGGCAAAACGAACACAGTCAATCTCAAGCAATAATCCAATTCCGCAAAAGTCACCAGCTTATTACAAACCATCAAGCGCGATCGATCTCTGGGCTTAACCCCTTGCAGAACACAGTATTTTCGATCGCCTCCTCCTCACTCACATCAACCTCCAAAGCCATAATTGCGTTACACCCCTTCTACATATTTCTGCAAGGTTTCACTCTCTCCCTGAATGTGAAGGTAGTATACGTTGGTCAATTCATTTTTGATATGTGGGGGCATTTTTTCCCTTACAGTATTCTTCCACAAACCCTGCAAGATTCCTTGAGTCTGTAATACTTCCAGAAGATTAGAACTTGACTGTCATTTGGGCAGAGGATTTAGTAATTGCAGAATAACTGACGACTATACGTTGCTGGAGGCTCTAACAATACCACCACTTGCAAAGTAGGTTAGAAATCAGATTATTAATGTTGCTCACGCAGCGTATGTTCACATTATCGGGCAACAACAAAGTTATTGGCTGTGGATGGTATCGTCAGAATAGGAATAATGAAGTCACTTTAAAAACGACACTAATTTTGGTACTTATCTTGAATGGATTCCCACATAGATTTCGTCGAAGTTGTTATGGCTCATCTTGTTGATTTTAGGGTGATTCAGCTTTCACTGCTAGAAGGTCCAGAACTGCATTTTAGCAATATTTGAAGACCTAACAAATGCGTTTTTCAGGAAATTCTTAATGATCAAATAATCCCAGATCGGAACAATGGTATGGTAGAAATAATTTTTGACTTGGTGTTCACGATCCACATTTTTATTAAACTTCTTGTAAATTCACATATACTTCTTCTTAATTGTGACATCGCCAAGAAAACAGTATTGTATCAATCTTCATATACTTAATTTCCACTTTAACCAAACACAAGACTTGACTGTTCTTTTACAAAGCGAAATAACAACTTCTGCAAAATGAAACAAAGACTGCTCTGTGCGCATTCGCGCCAAAACGGTTACAAGTAAGTCAAAGATTATGACAGTCTCACAGAAATGAATACACACAAGAACCATATCACTGTAATATATCGATACATCGGAGTACCTATACATTAATAAAACCAAATGTGAATATTGTCACAAAAATATGTCCGTTACTTCGCAGAAAAGTAGTACGATATTACTGGTATCGAGAACCGGGGTTGGAGTGCCGTGATGGTCACGTAAATAAAGAACCATTACAAGGTCCACATGTAGTTTTCAAGGAAGAGACCAGTAAGGCAAAGTTTATTACCTTCATTATGGAACCACTTAAACCTTTGTGTGCAGCAGTTTCGAGGTTGAAATAAACTTGTTGTTTACGTTCTGACCATAGCCAGTGACACGGTTCATGTTCTCGAACTGCCACTGATGTATTATCTCTAATGAACAATGCTTGCTGTTGTCTTCTTCAGCACAAAAACGGAGCCGTTTGTAATTTCAAATGCAATTATGTTTCCATGGTGATCACCTCCCATACCCAGTCATGGCGCTATATTTCTTTGTCATACATTAATCTACAAAAGAGTGTGGACAGCGGTAAAATATTACACCTCCATAAAACCCTGTCAGAAAATAAGCGTATGGAACTCATTGTATGAATGTAGAAAAAATGTATGATGGATTAACGCGTGGAATTCTCGTACATCTCATCAGTATTGGTTATTGTTTCCCATTGCATTGTGAATCTTTATCCATAAGCGGCTGCATATTAATTATTTTCTTGTTGGAAGACCAGTAAACGACAGCCGTCTTTATCAGATGACCTTTCTCTACCACCACAGTTTAAATTTTCATACGTTCATAATGCATTTCCGTTTGTCTCTCTTTCCCAACAAACAAAGCCACCTACCCGTAGTCTTTCTCTGGCAGATTCAGTGATCACAGCGGCACAGTAGCGTTTATTAAGAACTCACAAAAGGATTTACGAACTCTCGGTAGAAAGGTTAGTGCTTGCTGGGTCAAATGAGGTACAAAGATAATCGAGGTCTGTGAAACGTGATATTCTGAGCACAAAAAATGAAAGTATTTGTTGTTCTGCCTCTAATAAGTTCGCCGTGCGAAATGTATCTTTTTTTGAAGTTTTCGCCAACCGCGACCAGAAAGTAGGAACCAGCACAGCACCGACGTGCTAAATAAGTAAGCCATTGGGCAGCAGTTTTGAAATTATGCCGAAACACTGCCCACATGTGAGGTTTCCGACACGGTCGCGGCTGAAGCCCATGGAACAGCTAACACCGCAACACAGTGCGACCGGGAATGAAGCCACTGGCTCAGCTGTGCTTCTTTCCCCAACCACCTTCCTCTCATTTCACAAGAAATCGCAGAAAAGTATTGACAGAAGACATTCTGTTACAGAGAGTTAATAACACCCTCCATTCCCTCTGACCACCCACCACCCCTACCCATTGTCTTTCCTACGACTCATAGCACAGTACTCCTTATCACCATCACAAAATCAAAAATCCATGCTGATGGAAACAGACCAGTTCTGTGGTTAATGCAAAAAATGGTTCAAATGGCTCTGAGCATTATGGGATTCCCCTAGAACTTAGAACTACTTAAACCTAACTAACCGAGGGACATCACACACATCCATGCTCGAGGCAGGATTCGAACCTGCGACCGCAGCGGTCTCGCGGTTCCAAACTGTAGGGCCTAGAACCGTTCGGCCACTAAGGCCGGCTGTGGTTAATGCCTTCTTATCCCTCTAATCTCTCCAACCCATCAGAGTGCAGAACTAGAGATTAGACCAGGTTTATTACTGGGAAATTAAAAACTACTACTCATCCCCTCCCCTCCTTATTTCTAACCAACCATAGCAGAGTATTACAAGTCCAGACTGGTTGTCTCTTCACACTGCGCGCCACGTCTCTCTATATCCAACCAGCCACAGTAAAGCAATAGTGCCAAATTACGTTATTTCAGATGCACACACAAGTCACGCCTCTTCCTCACCGCATCTCCACTTAACCATGACGATGGAAACACATCAGTTGTGTGATTTAAACCCTCGCTCCCCCCCACCCCCTCAAAAAAAAATCCCTCTCATCCTTCAAAGCAATCAGAGTAATGCATTTAAGTGATGTGCTAGGGCTGTAGTAAAAACTATGCAGCCTACACTTTCAGGACAAAAATATTCGTTATTTACTTGAAAGTGAAAGATACACATTGTTTCCAGCATAAAAATGGTGTCAAGCTACATAACTACAGACCAGAGTGATTGTGTGTTTTATAGTATACATCCTCTGTTTTTTGTAATCAATCTTATGGAAGTAATAAAATTCCAAGATGATGGAAATAGATGAGTTTTGCGCTTTATGCCCCCCACCCCCCTCCAATCTCCAGTAAATGCGAAACGGTAACATTAAACATATATTGGTAACCAGTAAAAATTATACATTAAACACTGAATAGTGAACACTAAGTGGTAAACGATAAACAGTGAATGCTAAATGCTAATCGTAAACACTAAATGCTAGACTTTATATGCAAAACAGCTAACAAAAAACAGCTAAATGGTAGACACTAGGTGGTAAATGCTACTTGCTAAACAATGAACACTGAACAACTAACAGTAAACAATAAAGAGTAAACGCTAAAGGGTGAACGCTAAGTGCTGACCATTAACGCTTACTGGTGAAAGCTAAGCAGTATTGCAATATGCACTTGTAAGTACAGATCTTATGAAATATACGATGCATAAAATGTTGCTTGAATTGTTTTTGCGAAAGACGGTTTTGATTATGTACATGAGAATACCTCTCCAATAATATGAAAAAGTGATTTCAGGGTCAAAGCCATGCATTATTTATGTACAGACACACTCTTATATCTGTATCTCATATGTCAAAAATACGGTACATCTTTGTGTTGTCTCTTATGCAAAGCAATAATTTCTTGTCTTTCTCTCACTCTCTCTCTCTCTCTCTCTCTCTCTCTCTCTCTCTCTCTCCCTCTCATATACACACACACACACACGCGCGCGCACGCGCGTGCGCGCATCTCCATAAAAATTACCTAATTGTTTCATGATATATTTTCAAGCAATAAACAATAAATTGAAAAACGAAGAATTTTATTTTATTTAAACTTTCTCAGGTAACTACTGCAATTTATACTGTGGATCCTACAAGTCGGATCACTTTTTAATATACTATGTGCAGGATCGTCGAGCAGTTTGTATATTTTGCTGTTATATTCTGTGCGTGAGAGAAGCAGGTAAGCAGGTAAGATGACGATTCTGGGTCTTCTCTCAATTCTCGTAGAGCATTTCTTTTTGCTAAGGTGATGTTAAAGTTGGACCTCTTAGACGAAGCTTGAGTCAAGATGCGGCATGTGTCACGCCTAATCTCTTCGGCAGCATCCTTAGGAAGTTGCGAAAAAGCCTGCTCTGTTCCAGTAATCACATCTTGGATGGGAATGGTCCCTGAATGGACTGAACGACAAGCTAATGTTGGTCAAATGACTAAATACGATCGACTCGAAGCCGAACGCAAGAAAACTTACCAAGAAGACGTTCCGTGTTTCATCTCACAAAGAAGACTTTGGACGCCGCTGCACAATCGGTGGCAGAGAGGGGTCTGAAATTTGCGGCTACACCAGAGACCATTCCCATCCGAGATGTGATTGGTGGACTAGAGCAGGCTGTTTCGAAACTTCCTAAGGATGCTGCTGAAGAGATTAGGCGTGACACATGCCGCATCTGGACTCAAGTGTCATCTGAGAGGTTCAACTTTAACATCACCTCAGCTGACAGAAATGGCATACGAGAATTGAGACGAGACCCATACTCGTCATCTAACCTGCTGACAAAGGAAATGGTAGTGCTTCTCTCACACACAGAATATAACAGCAAGATACACAAACTGCTCGACGATCCTGCATAAAGTAAATTAAAAAGTGATCCGATGAGTAAGAGAAAGACTGTGGAACTAATCAGGAAGAGCTCGATTCCAGCGAAAGTCGCTAAGGGTTTGCGTCAACAGGCTGCAGTTCCTCCTACACTCTACGGCCTACCCAAGATCCATAAGAATGGGGTGCCTCTCCGTCCCATTGTAATTAATATATGAGCACCTAATTATTTTGTAGCCAAATACCCGACGTCACTATTGGGACCTCTCGTAGGCAAGTGCGACCATCACTTTCGAATCTTCGAAGATTTCATACGTAGCCTGAGAACTGTTAGATTGCAGTCATCGGATTTCTTTGTAAGTTTCGATGTTGTGTCTTTATTTACAAAAGTGCCCTCGACTCTTTGGAGCTCGTTAGCAACAAGTTTGAGGAGGATATAGTAGCATTATTTAAACACGTGCTCATTTAAGACACTTCTTTTGGTGTCACCGCCAGACACCCCACTTGCTAGGTGGTAGCCTTTAAATCGGCCGCGGTCCGTTAGTATACGTCGCACCCGCGTGTCGCCACTATCAGTGATTGCAGACCGAGCGCCGCCACACGGCAGGTCTAGAGAGACTTCCTAGCACTCGCCCCAGTTGTACAGCCAACTTTGCTAGCGATGGTTCACTGACAAATTACGCTCTCATTTGCCGAGACGATAGTTAGCATAGCCTTCAGCTACGTCATTTGCTACGACCTAGCAAGGCGCCATTACCAGTCACTATTGATGCTGTAAAACATGTACCGTCAAGAGCGATGTTCACCAATTATGAATTAAAGTTAAGTATTCCAGTAGTTACGTACGTTCTTTGCTACTATAACGTCCTTGTCCAGTTCCAGACCTCACGCCAGCCTGCGTGAGCTTAAACGCGTGCCTTTCGGCTTCCTCCTAGTGGCGTGGCTGTCTTGCCAAGTCACAACACTTCTTATTTCATGACCAATATTTTGAACAAGTTGATGGTGTCGCCAAGGGAAGCCCTCTGTCTCCTGTGATGACCAATTATTTTATGGAGCACTTTGAAGAACAAGCACTGCAGGCAACCACTCTCAAACCCTCTTTTTTCATGCGGTACGTGGATGATACATTTGCGGTGTGGCCACATGGAGTTGATACTCTACCTACGTTTCTTCAGCATCTAAATTCGCTCCATCCATACATAAACTACACAATGGAGGTGGAGAAAGATGGTACTTAACCTTTTCTTGATGTTTTGGTACGAAGAAAAGCATATGGAACCTTGGGACATAGCGTCTACTGCAAACCAACGCATACAGACCTATATCTGCAGGTCGCAAGCTGTCATTATCCTGCACAATGCGGTAGTGCATTACGTACGTTCGTTCACAGAGCACATGTGGTATCTGATCCTGAAAGCCTGTCGAGTGAAACACAACATATGAAGACAGTGTTCTGACAAAACGGTTATTCTGAGAGACCCATTCAGGCCCATGAGAGTTCAATCAGTGTATCCCTCGCATCCTCACACTGACGATTTATCAAAGAAATTGGGCCTCTATTAAATACTAAAGAATCCATGCCGACCTAATGTGGAAACACGTTTAACAAGTGACTGTTTCAGGTGAACGTAAGACGAAGGCCAAGTATAAATTGACTTAAAAATTTTGTGTTAATGACACACAGAACGAATGGATGTTCTCGCATGATGAAAGTTGGTGTGGATAAAAAAGGACCAAATTCTCGGACAGCACTGTCAGCCATCAGATGAGTAACAGTTAATTTTCTTAATTAGTGTTTTTGTAAAGTGACAAACATTTGTGTGGAAAGTTTTATATTTTATAATTTACCGTAGCCGACAATGACAGGGTAAAAATGAGTGAGGAAGAACTTGTAAGTAGTGAATCTGTAGAAAACACTTCGGACCTAGGATCAAGTGTTGGTGAACTATTGCCCAGTAGTGACCAAAGTGGATATTGAAGGTTTGGTGGAGAGGTTTCCAGTGAAAATGTCGCCACGAGTACTCCAATTGCGCAGGGAAGAGTAGGTGGAGATGATTTGTTAAAGTTATTAATGCAGCATATGAAAGAATTGAAGGAACAGATGGGACAGATTAGGCAGAATACTAATAAGACAAGGGAAATCCAGGATGGTTTGGCAGCACTAAGAATTACTGTTGACGCAGGACAGGGTGAACTCAGTACTCGTGTAGGAGCAGTAGGAGGAGGTTAGAGATATTAGAAACTAATTTCACACAAGACTTGTCCAAAAACGAGGAGAGATTCAAAAAATTAGATAAACGTGTAGAAGTAGAAAATTCTAAACTGAAAGTAGCGGTTGTCCAGACTAGGACAATTTTGGAAGAAAAAGTAAAATATTGCAAAATGAACACGGAATCAAAACTTATAGACATTACTAATCAAATAAATAGTGTAGAAATGAAGTGTCAGTGTGATGACAAAATAGATTTGTGTTGTAGATTTAAGTAAGAAAGTTGTAGAATTACAAGAGGGTGTAGCTCAAAGAAATTTTGTTAGCAATATTAATTGTCTATAGGGTGGCATGCCTTTAAAATGCTTTCCAGGAGATGGCAAATTGCATCCTGTTGATTTTTTACAGCATTGTCCAGATAATTTTAGTAACGACATGACAGAAAATGTTGAAATTAAATTTGTTAAGAGTATTTAGATGGAGAAGCAATCTCATGGGCCAATCAGAATGTTCATTCTACCAAGTCATATGATGAATTTGAAAGAAAGTTTTTAAAAAGTTTTGATCAGAATCTCAGCAAGCTAGGATTAAGAATGAGGCTTTCAATGGTCGAATGTATAGGGAAGGTGATGGTAGCTTGAAGTGTTTTTGTGAAAACCAGTTGAGGCAATTAGTACATTTAGACAAACCTTTTGACAAACTAATAAAAATAGATGCCTTAAAAAGGAGATTACCGAAAGGAGTACTGTGGGAGTTGATTTATGTATCAGACGACTCTGTAGGTCAGTTCTTGAGATGTGTAGATAAGTTGGATAGTGCCTTGAGAGAAATGAGAGGTTAAGTAATGGCAGATTTGGCAATAAACCATCTGGAGAGTAAAATCAGAGCAGGAATCAAGGCAGAAGTGACAATGAAAATCAGAGTAATAATAATAATAATAATAATAAAAGAGAGATATGACATCAAGCAATCATCTGATGTAACTCTAAGCAAAATTCAGACAAGTAAGAGAAATTGTGGAGAAAAAATGGCATAAACAACTTGGACTTTAGAGGGATTGAGGGTGATTTGTTGCACGAAGATAAGGGAAGCAGGAAGGAAAAAGTTTTAGGTTGCCCGTGTATACATAAAAAAGTTGCAAATTATGAGGGAGTTTGCCTCTTAGACACATGTAGTCCTGTGTGTAACATTTCTGAAAAATTTAGAGTCCAGATAAGACATAGTGGTAACTTTGAAGAATATCTTGTTACTGGAATCAAATTTAAGGGAGCAACTGGTAGGCACAGCAAAGTTGTAAACAGGCAAGCCTTAATATCTTTCACAATTAATGATATACCGTATAACCAAGGATATTTTGTAGTACCTGACCTCAATGAAAATATTTTGTTCGGAATGAACTGGATACAAGAGGGAAATGCAGATTTTGACTGGAATAACAAAAAGTTAAGCTCAAGTATCATGTCGTTTTTGGAAACCCAGAATCTACTATGTAGGAATCAACATGGATTCCGGAAACAGCGATCATGTGAGACCCAACTCGCTTTATTTGTTCATGAGACCCAGAAAATATTAGATACAGGCTCCCAGGTAGATGCTATTTTTCTTGACTTCTGGAAGGCTTTCGATACAGTTCCGCACTGTCACCTGATAAACAAAGTAAGAGCCTACAGAATATCAGACCAGTTGTGTGGCTGGATTGACGAGTTTTTAGCAAACAGAACACAGCATGTTGTTATCAATGGAGAGACGTCTACAGACGTTAAAGTAACCTCTGGCGTGCCACAGGGGAGTGTTATGGGACCATTGCTTTTCACAATATATATAAATGACCTAGTAAATAGTGTCGGAAGTTCCATGCGGCTTTTCGCGGATGATGCTGTAGTATACAGAGAAGTTGCAGCATTAGAAAATTGTAGCGAAATGCAGGAAGATCTGCAGTGGATAGGCACTTGGTGCAGGGAGTGGCAACTGACCCTTAGCATAGACAAATGTAATGTACTGCAAATACATAGAAAGAAGGATCCTTTATTGTATGATTATATGATAGCGGAACAAACACTGGTAGCAGTTACTTCTGTAAAATATCTGGGAGTATGCGTGCGGAACGATTTGAAGTGGAATGATCACATAAAATTAATTGTTGGTAAGGCGGGTACCAGGTTGAGATTCATTCGGAGAGTCCTTAGAAAATGTAGTCCATCAACAAAGGAGGTGGCTTACAAAACACTCGTTCGACCTATACTTGAGTATTGCTCATCAGTGTGGGACCCGTACCAGATCGGGTTGACGGAGGAGATAGAGAAGATCCAAAGAACACCGGCGCGTTTCGTCACAGGGTTATTTGGTAACCGTGATAGTGTTACGGAGATGTTTAACAAACTCAAGTGGCAGACTCTGCAAGAGAGGCGCTCTGCATCGCAGTTTAGCTTGCTCACCAGGTTTTGAGAGGATGCGTTTCTGGATGAGGTATCGAATATATTGCTTCCCCCTACTTATACCTCCCGAGGAGATCATGAATGTAAAATTAGAGAGATTAGAGCGCGCACGGAGGCTCTCAGATAGTCGTTCTTCCCGCGAACCATAAGCGAGTGGAACAGGAAAGGGAGGTAATGACAGTGGCACGTAAAGTGCCCTCCGCCACACACCGTTGGTTGGCTTGCGGAGTATAAATGTAGATGTAGATGTAGAAAGACAGATGTAACACACATGACTGAACTAATTATCCAAAATTGCACAGAGAACAATTTTCAAATTAGAAGAGTGATTTGTGCAAATGAAAAGATTGATATTAACAAGGAAAACAATGAAGAAGAAAGCAGTGAAGACAATTATGCTGAATTGTGGTCACCAAACGAAAAGAAGCTGGAAGTCTACAAGAAGAACAGCCAGATCAATTAGGTAGTTTGTTGTGGGAATACAAAGATGTGTTTAGTGAGAAACCTGAAAAAGTGAAAAACTGTGAATGTAGACTTAATCTAAAACCTCACAAACCATTTTTTTATTACACCATATGGAGTAAGTCTTTCAAATAACTTCTGGGAATTCAGCCAGGTAACACTTTCAGCGACCACTGATATTTCGGCGGGAGAACACCCCACCATTTTCAAGGCAAACTGCAACGGACAAGCAGCATACATGCAAATTTAAAACCTCGGTTCTCGGACTGAAGCAGGAAAGATAACACACACACTGAACACTAGTGCCACCAAAGATGGCCAAAGTCAGAGCCATCGATAGTGAGACTATGAATTCGCAGGTGAGGTAGCATTGACTCTGTCCCTCTGTTTTTTGACAAGGGAGAGAGCCGGATTCCAAACAGAGTTTAAGCAGAAATCTCCATTCCTGTTAATGAGGTTGTTCGCTAATTTGATCTTAACTGCCTCCCTAATAACACTGTCCCAATAGCTGGACGTGCATGCCAATATCTCAGTGTTATTATATAACATGGAGTGACCAGTATCCAAGTGATGTTCGGCAATAGCAAATCTATTTGGCTGCTGTAATCGTGTGTGCCATTTATGCTCAGTACATCGGTCCTCCACGGTACTGATAGTTTGACCAATATATGCCATGCCGCAGCTGCAAGGAATACGATATATGGAGTAAGTGTCAAACACCAAGAAAAATCAAAATGATGTAACAGCCCTCAGGAGGACACATCTTTGTGTCAAGTGCTTGGCAAGCACTAGGTCTCCGAGCTACGTAGAATTCTATTTTTCTTCTTTTCATTTTCAGATGCTACATCTTTTACTATCTATAAACCTATAATGAAGTTGTCTCTTAATGAACATACTATCCATTCTCTGTAGTATACGTTTTCTGTATGTAATATGACTACTGAGTGATGTTATTTGGGGAACAATTTGAAAATGTAACTGTATACTAAATTTGACTTTCCTACAGTAGTGATTGACAAATTATTGTAGTTATATTCTGTAGAGAATGTATTTCATTTGTGGATACTTCTTTGAGAATTACAGATAAGGTCATGATTTTATGAATTTGCTAATGAGATATACAAATGGACAATGTTAAAAATGTACATGTGTTTCTAAATGGACAAGTTGTACTGTGACAAATGACATTTTGTGAAAAGTTTGTTCTTACAAGATCATGTGATGATAAACAGTCTGTGAGTTTGTTTGATATGATAAAGAGTTAATTGAGATCTGGGGGTCAAATATACTGTATAGTGGAATATACTGAAATATGAATCAAAATGAATGGATACATATATAATTTATTTTTGTTCTTTGACTTTAATCTGCATATAGCTAAATCTTTACAGTTTAGAGATGCTTAATTTTGTGTGATTTTGTTTGTAAATATGCTAATAGTATAAGATATTACGTGAATGGTTTTGACATATTTATACCTGATGTGGCCTTAATTGTAACCTGCATGAGTACCTTAAGTAATGAGTTCATCCCTGTTCCTACCTAGAGAACTGTATCCAAGATCCTTGCCTGACCTGGAAGTGAAAATTAAAAAACTGTGAAACTGATAGTGGACTGTGCTATTGCAGCATAAAGACTGCCAGAAAGAGAGGGGTTGCAGACACAAGATGGATAGTGCAAAAGGACAGACAATTGTGAGCTGCCAATTCCTTAAGATGTGCAATGTGAACCAGTGACTGGAGTGGCAGCTAAGAAAAGAAAACTTTTTTAAATTTTTTTCAAAGTTGTGTATCTATTTAGCATCCAATCGTACAAGCAATACTTTTAAGAGTGGCTGGGGGGGGGGGGGGGGATGGGATTGGTGGGGGGGTGTATAACGATACAGCCTCCCCCAAAATTCATATTAAATGTCTGATACCACCTTCATTTTAAATGCATCCAGATAGTTATCGGACAATTCACTGCTTATTAAGACCTTGTTCTTGTGTATTTTTATGTATCATTATGTCCTACTTTATATTCATTGCAAAGGCATAAAGAATGTTTTAGAGGAATGTATATTGTCATCATTATCAAGAGATTGTTGCCATTAACAAAATTATGTACAAATGCTGGATTAAATGTATAGTAAGGAAACTGAAGGGATAAATATTGGGCAGAAAATATTAAAATGCTATGGATGTGTTGGCATAGGTGACCAGCACCTCTAATTACCATAATTACAATCAAGTAATGAGTTAAAAGAAATAACCTTACTATCTTGAGAAATGGCTTGAAACTTATTAGCAAGTGACACTTTTTCATGTGTTATCTATTCTTATGTCCTATTCTGCAATTGATATTCTTTGTAATTACATCTCTAATTAACTCTTCAATTGTTTACATCTCACAGTTTTCCAACTGCAGTGATTGAGGCCTTATTTGTATGTTCAATGTATTTAATCGGATAAAGCATGAGCTCTGTACTACCATTACATGTTAGGAACCTAATCCAAACTAAAATTAATTACGTAACTAAAATAATACAAGAGATATTATTGAATTAAAGTTCAGAATGATTCCCTTGTGGAAAACTAAAGAAATTACTACAAAATACTGTTATTCAAATATTGAATTTATTACCTAATTTGGCTGTTCGATCAGTTTTTTTTACACTTTGTAAATTTTAATTGTAATATTGATATTATACAAAATTAATAATGGAATATGTTGTGAGCAATCGGTAAAATTCCTTGTAAGGGAAAGCAGTGAGGCTGTGAGTCAGTCTGCTAGAGAGCCTGTTTGAAAGTCAACCTGTGAAGTCAGTTTTGAAGTTACTTTTGGATGTCAAAGAGATCAGCCTGTGTGGGTTTTGTTAACATGACAAGTGTGCAGAATGGATGTCAAGTAATGTGAATAAATCTTGTTAAGCAAGAAAATTTTGCATTCACTCATCACTGGACCAGGCAGAAGAAACTTAAGTAACATTCAACATGAATTGTTACAATCTTATATCCTCCTTTCAAGACATGGTCCACTCTGTTCAATTGCTGTCTGATGGAATTACTAAGTCTTGGCAAAGTTTTTATTTCTTCTCCATGGGTTTTAGTTCTTATATTTTTCTTTTGTTTCCTTTACTGCTTGCTCAGTATACAGATTGAATAACATTGGGGATAGGATACAACCCTGGCTCACTCCCTTCCCAATCACTGCTTCCCCTTCATGCCCTTGAGTTTTATAACTGCCATCTGGTTTCTGTACAAACTGTAAATAGCGTTTTGCTCCCTGTATTTTACCCCTGCCACCTTCAGAATTTTAAAGGGAGCATTCCAGTCAACATTGTCAAGAGCTATCCCTAAGTCTACAAATGCTAGAAACATAAGTTTCACTTTCCTTAATCTATCATCTAAGATAAGTCTTAGGGTCAGTATTGCCTCACGTGTTCCCAACATTTCTACAGAATCCAAACTGATCTTCCCCAAGGTCAGCTTCTACCAGTTTTTCCATTCATCTGTAAAGAACCCATGTTAGTATTTAGCATCCGTGAAATATTAAATTGATAGTTTGGTAATTTTCACACCTGTCAACACCTGCTTTCTTTGGGACAGAAATTATTATATTCTTCTTGAAGTCTGAGGGTATTTCGCCTGTCTCATACATCCTGCTCACCAGATGGAAGAGTTTTGTCAGGATTGGCTCTCTTGAGGCTATCAGTATTTCTAATGGAATATTGTCTACTCCTGGGCACTTGTTTTGACTCAGGTCTTTCAGTGCTCTGTCAAATTCTTCATACAGTATCAGATCACCCATTTCACCTTCATCTACGTCCTCTTTCATTTTGATAACATGACCCTCAAGTACATCGCCCTTGTATAGACCCTCCATATCTCCTTCCGCCTTTCTGCTTTCCCTTCTTTGCTTGGATCTAGTTTTCCATCTGAGCTCTTGATGTTCATACAAGTGGTTCTCTTTTTTCCAAAGGTCTCTTTAATTTTCCTGTAGGCAGTATATATCTTACCTCTAATGGGATATGCCTCTACATCCTTACATTTTACCTCCAGCCATCCCTGCTTAGCCATTTTGGACTTCCTATCAATCTCAGTTTTGAGATGTTTGTAGTCCTTTTTTCCTGCTTCATTTATTTCAGTTTTATATTTTCTCCTTTCATAAATTAAATTTAATATCTCTTCCATTACCCATGTATTTCTGCTAGCCCTTGTCTATTTACCTTCTTGATCCTGTGCTGCCTTCACTATTTCATCTCTTGAAGCCACCCATTCTTCTTGTACTGCATTTCTTCCCCTCTTCTTGTCAATCGTTCCCTAATGCTCTCTCTGAAACTTTCTACAACCTCTGATTCTTTCAGTTTATCCAGGTCCTATCTCCTTAAATTCCTACCTTTTTGCAGTTTCTTCAGATTTATTGACAGTTCATAACCAATAGGTAGGTTGTCAGAGTCCACATCTGCTCCTGGAAATGACTTACAATTTAAAACCTGATTACTAAAGCTCTCTCTTACCACTATACAATCAATCTAATACCTTCCAGTGTCTCCTGGCCTCTTCCACATATATAACCTTCTTTCATGATTCTTGAACCACATGTTGGCTATGATTAAGTTATGCTCTGTTCAAAATTCTACCAGGCAGCTTCCTCTTTCCATTCCTTACCCCCATTCCATATTCACCTACAACTTTTACTTCTCTTCCTTTTCCTATTATCGAATTCCAGTCACCCATGACTATTAAATTTTCATCTCCCTTTACTATCTGAATAATCTCTTTTATCTCATCATATATTTCTTCAATCTCTTCATCTGGAGAGCTGGTGAATATATAAACTTGTACTACTCTGGTAGATGTGGGCTTCATGTCTAACTTGGCTACAACAATATGTTGACTATGCTGTTTGTAGTTGCTTACCCACACTATTACTGTTTTATTCATTATTAAACCTACCCCTGCATTACCTCCATTTGATTTTGTATTTATAATCCTATATTCACCTGATCAGAGGTCTTGTTCCTCTTGCCACAAATTTCACTAATTCCCAGTACATCTAACTTTAAACTATCCAATTCCCTTTTTAAATTTTCTAACCTACCTACCCTATTAAGGGATCTGACACTCCATGCTCCAATCGGTGGAATCTCACTTTTCTTTCTCCTGATAACGACATCCTCATGAGTAGTCCTCACCAGGAGATCTGAATGGGGTACTATTTTATCTGTGGAATATTTTATCCAAGAGGATGCCATCATCCTTTAATGATACAGTAGAGCTGCATGCCCTTGGCAAAAATTACGACTACAGTTTCGACGTGCTTTCACTCATTTGCCGTACCAGCACAGAAGCCCGTTTTGGTTAATGTTAGAAGGCCAGATCAATCAGTGATCAAGGCTGTTATCCCTGTAACCACTGAAAACGCTGCTGCCTCTCTTCAGGAACCAACATTTGACTGGCCTCTCAACAGATACTCCTCCGTTATGGTGGCACCTACAGTATGGATATCTGTATCGCTGACGCACAAAAGCCACCCCACCAATGGCACTGTCCACGGTTCACGAGAGTGTTCCTTCTATGTGTCTTAGAATGTGAAACAAAGTGGAATGACTGTATTTGTTTTATCACCACTCAGATATTTCTGTCCTGTTCCATATACAACAATGATTAGTACTAACCTGGTCAAACAATGAAAATTGCGTCTAAATTACTTTGTATTTGCATGAGTCAAAACAGCTACTTCAAAGAAGCCACTGCTGCTGCTGCTGCTGCTCTTACATTAATCGGTTGCTGTCTAACCCTTCAAACAAAGTTTTTGGATAAAACGGATAGCTGTCCAAGTTACACAATCTGCTTCACAAAAACAATACAGTTACGAAAGGTTCCCAAGTCTAAGTATTACAATAAATCAGATGTTAATAAGGCTTTTGCTTTGTTTCTGAATCTTCAATTCCTCCTTGATATCTACCAGCAACCAGTTACCAACTTTTGCATTGGAATACAATATACACTCCAAATCCCAGATATAGCTGCATGTTCTATACTGAAATACATTTAGATCCAGGATTGCGGTTATAAATTTTACAGCCCTTCTTAAATTCACACTTGTTATTGAAGATGATGTTCCTTCACTCATGACTTCAGAGGTAACGCGTCCATGCAGTTCACAGGCAGCTTAGAAGCCACCTGGGTTGGCCCCTGATGCACTTTGGTAAGCCACTAAAGAAACAGTGGTCTTTACATGACCACAAAGGACTGCTCAGCCTACTCTGAAACCTGTGTTACTAATGTCCAGTCAATGTGTTCAATGCTACATGCAACCTGTACATTTTATCTTATGTATGCTCTATAAAGTACTACGTTCCATAAATCGCTTGTGTTCTTAATATAACAAACTTGGCGACAAGTGAGTGTTATGTTATCTCTGCATACCACTGCTGATGCTGAGTCACCTGACAAACATCTCACTGGAAGAAATATTTGAACATATCACTGTCCAGCAGCAAGCTTTTGTAGACCAGCAGGCTCTCACCACTGCTTTCAAGTGGCATCTTCTTGTTTGCAGCAAGTTACTCTCCCATCGGTGCAACTGTCCAGCATATGAAGAATCACCTGAAGATTGCGACTTCTACAAGAAACTGTTATGCCATATTTCTAGGTTTTTCATGTGGGCGATACTGTCCTGTGAACAGCTTTCTTTCCTGGTTTTCATTGCACAGTTGTCAGTTGTGCCAACTTGCACTTTTGCAACAACAGACTGGCTTGTTTGATAAAGTGTGTCAGCTTCTCTCAACATTTTACTGTGACAAAACCCTGTCATAGTGATGCATCAAGAAGGATTACCATTGTCAGTAATACTCAAACCAATCCTACAAATCCTGGGCAGCAGAATTACACAAGTTGAGCAACAGTCATAAATTTGTCATTAGTACCCATCAAGAATCCTACAGTCATTAAACTGTCCATGATATTCGTCTTGCCCAGATAGGGAAGTGTGCGATAACACATTTTGTGTTAGAATCTCACACTTACAGATGTTTTCAATACAGCACAGTCCTGTGTAGTGTCACGGGCCACAGGCGATCAGATTGCTGTGTCTCGTGGAGGGGAGGGGGATGGAGGAGGTATTTGAACTAACTCATCTGTTCCCTGTTAGGCACACTGCAAATTTTCAGGGTGATGGGGAGCCATGGCAGTCATACCACCTTTGACTCAGCATCACAAAGGGCAGTGTCAGTTACGGCCTCAGCAGCAACAGGCCACATTACAACAACTGCCGTGTGCCCCATTTGTCTCACCCATACTGTTTCATCCTAAACGAGCATGCTACATGCCCTAGGCACTGGGCTGTTTGCAACAACTGTCTAAAGAATGTCCAAACTGCATTGGTGTGAAACTTCTTCAAACACGGGAGACTCAGGAGTACCGATGGACCAACTATATCCCTACAATGACTGTCAAGATCATTGACTTGTATGTGTTTAATACACACAGATGCTGCAGTGACTTTAGTAAATGCACAAATGTAGGTGAACTGGCTCTCCTCCCCTGACACAGGTTACATTGTAGCTAACCGATGTCCATGAGAGCTAAGTGATGTTAGGGAGTTTGTTTTGACTAGTAAGAATTAGTGAAAATGCAACCCTGAGATGTTACCATAGCAAGCACTCTAGCTGCATACTTTTGTTAAGTCAATACTTTGACCTCACAAACACTGAAGTGAAAGTAATGTGAAAGACTTGAAGTAAATATGTGGGGTAACTGACACTGAGCTACTAACAAAATGTAAACCAAACTTATTTTACTTGCCTGAGGATTCAAAGCTTGCGCTCTAGTTCACTTTGCTACACTTAGCTGGCATAAGCACATGTTACTCAGCAGAATCAAACAACAATAAGTCCAAGATGAAATGAAAATACTTGAAGGATATACTGCTACTCGTCACAGGAAGCATAGATATCCACATTTATTTTTCACTGTACCTGTCCACAACTATGCCTTCTCATCATGGTGAGAAGCAATATAACCTTTCCCTATTGTTAACAGTATTAAAAGTATGACAGTATTGTTCATTCAGTAAACAAATTACATTTGCAATTAGACTGTAGATGTGATCTACACACACACATGCCCTCGTACTAACCAGCTCTCTGGCGTGACTCCTGCATGACAGTGAGGTAGTCTCCATTGTTGACATTTATGTGGATGGTCTCACATCTCTGTCACTTTGTGAACAGCTTGCATTCCACCACAAAGCTTGAATGCTCTGGCAGCCCGTAGATCTCGTTCACAAAAAGCACCAGCCTTTTGGGTCTCTTTAGCTGTGGAATAAGAATTGGTTGAAAAAGACTAGTATGCATACGCATCAGTAACGAACTGAGGACATTTGAGACTTCACATAAACATCAGCTGAAATGGGAATAAGTACTTTAACCATCACGCCACTCAGGGATTAGGCCTTAATCCTGTTCTGTGGCTGCTGCATGTAATGCAGTACAAGGAGACATCTATGATTGTCGGATGTGTGATCAACATGTTATCAATCCCTCCAGCCATTGTCAGACATATCCTGGAGATGTTACTGCTGCTGCATTAGAACAGCTCATCTGGCCTCAAAGATGAATGAACTCACTTGCAGACATCTGTACCTCAGGAAGGTACCAGGAATTGAACTCGGATCATTCTACATCCAAAGCAGCACCTACGGTGTGACTACAGAGATTTTTCGGAACAGGACCTATGATGGTTTACTGAGCCAACACTGTTGCATTTTGTCATTTAAACAAAACATTCACCTCTGGTCTGACACATGCCATGTCATGGCCATTGTGTGTATGAGTAAACCATGTCTATTAGACTGAGTTCTTTGCCAACCAGGCGATTGGGCCCAATTCTGGCAATGTGGATATTTGATTTGACAAATTAGTGTCAGATAAGGTTAACAATAGCACTCAAGTAGCAAGAATTATTCACATGTGTCATCAGAAAGATAACTATGTGTGGCATATCATCTTGTAATGCATAGTGCTTATGTATTGTGTTTTGGATGAGAGCCTAACTATCATTTCATAACTGCACTGGACAACAGAACAAGTTCACTTGCTTTAAAAAGTAATGGAATTCTCCCTCAAGGCTACACACTAAATGAAGACTATGCTGATATCTCATGAGTAAAATTCGGAAAGGTACCTTGATATTCTTATGGCTTTAGAATAAATTATGCAGTCAGTTTTAGTTTGTTGCATGTGCATATGTACACACACACACACACACACACACACACACACACTCCTGAACTTTACATCTCATATTTTCTTTTTGCTTTAACAGCAAATGTCTAGTACAAAGGGAAACAGTGTATTTTTGACAATTATTCCACAAAAGTGAGTTAAAGGTAATGTGATACAAAGTACAGCATGCTTTAGATTTATATTGTGAATAAATTTTCAATTTCCAACAAGTCAAAATTAAGTTATGTAGTGGTCTTTCAAATGAACTATGTAAAACATGATATGAAAACAGAAAAAAACTTTAACCAATGGATTCCAGAGGGAACATATTTTGGATTATCTGTGCTTTTGATTAACCATTCAGACGAGTCCACATTAACCTGGATAATGTGGAACTTTTGGTACAACACTGGTACTGTCCTGTTGCTGCCAATCCCCAATGTGCAAGCCTCTTTACACTACTTGTATGAAGTGTCCAATGTGTGGGGTAATCAGAATCTCACCTCCAACGTGAACTCTGCTGTCCTCTCTGCACTGTCACACATTGTCGACTCTACGACCTCAAAGGAGTCATCTGCCCAGTAGATGAAGTGCCACAACGTGTCCGGAGCCAGGCAACCAGAACTGTCCTGCAGGACTGTCCTTGAAGGTGTGCCATCCTAATGCTGCCAGCCTCTCCTTTTTCTACGAAAAGTGCTCATTTCCATCCAAAACAGAAATATTGAACAGTCACCACAGCTATATCTGGTACTTCTGCCACAACATCTGTAAGGGGTGAACGATATGTTATCTATTAAATATTCTTTGCCTGCACAGGTCAACAGTAGGGGAAATCTATTGTCAAGCAGCACTAATAGTAAGAATCAGGGAGTTCATGATTTGAGCCCACCTATTTCAGGCAGAGATTGACCTGCCGAGTGAGTCCCCACTGCTCTCGGTTGACCCTCAGCTGAACATTAGAGATTTGTGAGAAATGACATTTATTGGCATTTCTGACAAGTATTTTATACGGGTTTCGAGTGTACCATTGACATATATTTGCATCTGCATCAACTGCACCAGTCGCATGTTGCAGTGAAGATTATGTGTGTTCACCATTGTTGTAGCTTGTGATGTAATACCCAGCATTCTGACATAACATGATTAACCATAATTAGAATGGTGACACAAAAGTAGTATCGGCCTAATGTTGTGCCCAAAAAAATATCTGTCAAAATGTAAAACATTTTGACAACTGTTATTGCAAGCTCTTTATGATTGTGTGAATGTTACTGACCAGCTGCACCCTAATTAGAAACAACTCCCAACGCAGCTAAATCCAGTTAGCTTCTATGATGCACACAAGGTGTGGCTACAAAAATGGGGGTGATGCTGTTAGAGAGAAAAAATACACATGTGCCAAAGACAAATGATCAATAGCTAAGCTTAATGCCTTCTCAGTGAAATGCAGTGTGGTGTCTACACAAATCTGTAGGGCTGTGACCTTTGTGTAAAATCTGTTATTTCGTTTTGCACAGAAATGTGCAGTCACAGAGCAATGAATTGTCATGAAGCTTAATATGAAACTTGGACAATTTTTTATCTTCCTAAAAGAAGTGTATGCCAAAGGCACCACTCACATGAGTGAGTGTATGAATGAAGGGTTTCAAAGATGTCTGACAAAATGTTTAAAATGACTGATGCTCAGGACCACCCTGAACATCAAAAAGCAGGTAATCTCTTCAATCCAACTATAATTAGAGTATTCAATTGATTGCTGAAATTGTAGCAATTGAAGAAGAGTGATTAAGGAAAATTTAACACAACCAATTGAAAATGAGGAAAGTGTGTGTGCACAAAACTGGTGCAGAAAATTCACACCATCTAACAAAAAGAAGCTTGTGAAATTGCATATTGACTCTTAATACCACTCAAAATAATCCTAATTTCTTGGAAATACTTATAACATGTGATTAAGCTGGTTTTTTTTTTTTTTCACTTCCAATCTAGCAACAAAGTGCAAATCTGTGCATTGAAAGGGCCAAACTTCACCAAGAGCAAAGAAAGCTTCAATTGGCAATCTAGATTCAAAGTGATGACTTTTTCATATTCCTGGAATTTCATCTTCATTGGGTTCCAGAACATCTAATTATTAACTGCTATTACTACCTTGAGGTCCTTGCACAACTCCATGAGAAAATAAACTAACTGAATTGTCAAAGAACAAGTTACAGGTTCTGCATCAAGATAGTGCACAGGCTTGTACTTCATTGTCTGGTTAACAGGTTTGCAGCAAAATACTGCAACTCAGTGCTAGATCACCTAATATACTTGCAAGGCCTAACACTGTGTCACTTATCTATTCCCAAGTTTAATCTGCATGAGAAAGAACAAAATTTCAGTCCATTTTAATCTGTGAAAAAATAGCAGCACATGTCAAGGAGCTCACAGATGAAGAGTTCTAACACAATTGCCTCCTTCCATCAACAGAAAATTCCCATAGTGTTGTAGAGAGAGAGAGAGAGAAGGAGAGAGAGAGAGAGAGAGAGAGAGAGAGAGAGAGAGAGAGAGAGAGAGAGAATATTGCGGATGACAATTAAATATTTTATCTTTTTGAAACCACATGTGTTACAGCAATAGTCACATTATTCTGTAACCGTCCCTCACATGTTCCCAAATCCAGCACTCATAGCTCACAACTGCTCTCAAATACATAACTTCTCTATTTGTAATGGAACATTACGTAGATTGGAAAAGTGAAAAAAATTAACACAAATTCACTTTTCCCACTGCGATGGTAGAAATGTGATCTAGAATAACATGTCTACCCAGAGTTTCAGTGTACTGTTTCCCATTGTCTTTCACTAATGTTATTGAAAGTTGTATTGTGTAATACCCACTTTTCGAAAAAATCACTGAGTGGAAGAATTTAACAATTGCACTACTCATATACAAATTTAAAAGTTAAGGGAAAATTTCTGTCCCTACAAGATACTAAAAATATTACAATCTCCTGTAAAGTCAAAATCCTACACTAAATCATGGACTTGGGAACACAATGAAACAATGGAAAATCCAGGATGGAATAATCACAATATTGTGGAAAGGGTACGATGCTGCTCACCGAATGGCAGAGATGTCTCCTGAAAAGTCAAAATCCTACACTAAATCATGGACTTGGGAACACAATGAAACAATGGAAAATCCAGGATGGAGTAATCACAATATTATGGAAAGGGTACTATGCTGCTCACCGAATGGCAGATATGTTGAGTCACAGACAAACACAACAAAGACTACTGAACATGTAAGCTTTTGGCCAGAAGGCCCTCCCTCTTCCAAAACAAACACACACACACACACACACACACACACACACACACACCACTGTCTCTGGCTGCTGGGGCAAGTCTTACATCACCAATAAATGGGCAAAAAGCATTTTTGCACTTGGGTGGGCCTCAAGAACAGCTGACTAGGGTAAAATAATGATCACACTAAACATAGGGCAAATTGTGAAGTATAAAGCACACTTCACATAAGGCACCTAATAACACTGATAACCCACTATTCACCTCAAGTTGAGTGATAAGAAAGTTAACTACTTTTCCTAATAAAGAAATGAGACTGAAGTAATATTTTGTTACCAGTGTGAAAGCCTTCAGAATTTTTTTAATTCTCAATCTTACACAAATTGTAAGGCCTGCTGACACATTTACTCTTTCTTCTCATATACTCACAAAAAAGTATATTGACTGTTATGTTGCCAATTCTGCTGCCATGTTCGGCCACCACCGTGACAGCACAGAGCTTCTCCTTCAGGTGGTACACCTGTGGAAAGGAATAACACTGGTCAGAAAAAACTTCTGGTCTATACTGTCAATCTCATAGCAAGCAGTTTGTTGTTACTATTTATTGTTTAATCTTCATCATGAAGCCTTTGACATTTTGCTGTCAGCAGATGCTTTTGTGTCCACATTGTTTTCTTGTAATAAATGGCATATTTTATTTGCAATTAAAGTTTTATTTTTGTGTTATTCTCTTATGTTTTATTGCTACAGTATTATTGTATGGTAGTGGCTAAAACAATTTGGTTGTTGTTGAAATATTGGTAATTACCAGTAAACAAATTTAACTGAAAACTAAATGAAAAATTCACAGTGGCGGCAAGGAGACTTTGTAACATGAATATTTCATTTCCTGTGCAAGTTGCTACCAGTGAATAGACAAAATGTGGTATGGATTGACAAAACATGGGTCAAGTGCATCATGCATATTCTGTCACATGGACAGACGACACATGCCACAGATCAATGAGTGTGACAGCTAGTAAGGGTTCATGCTGGCTCTATGAATGATTTTGTGCCCAGTATGATGATGATGTTTCAGTCAAAGAAACTGTTGACTACCACAAGGAGAGGAATGCAGATACATTCAAAGACTGGTTCATTACTCATTTACTGCTAAATGTCAGTTCTCATAGTGTTTTTGTAATGGACAATGCGCCGCACAATTCTGTACTGTTAAATAAGGCACCAACAGTGGCTGGAAGGAGGGACAAAGTAGTCATCTGGTTGAAAAATAGGATTTGAACAGAATATGCAGAAAGGGCAACTTCTGGAATTGGTGGAACAATACAAGCCACAGATGATACATTATGAGATTGATACATTAACAGAGAAGCACAGCCACTAAGTTATACGTCTTTCACCGTACCACTGCCATTATAATGCAACTGAACTCATCTGGCTTCAAATAAAAGCAGACATTGCAGAGTGAAACAAAACCATTATGTTGGAAGACACAGGGAGGCTGGTAAATGAGGCTGTCATATGAATAACACAAGAAAATTGGAAGAACATCGTGAACCACATATGGAAAGAGATTACAAGGTCACACACAGAAGAAGGTGTAAGACAAGAATCCATTCATAATATTGTAATTTCTTTATCAGACGATGAGGACAGCAGCAGCGAAGATACCGAAGACTACATGGTCACAATGATAGATTACCACTCAGGTAATGATGATCTTCAGGTTTCCATTCTCGCACTCAAAAAATACAGGTAACATCCTTATTCGATATTTTACACCTGAAATTTGTGTAACTTGCGTTACCTTATTACTGTTGAAAATCTGATTGTGTTTAACTTTTATTTTGGCTGGAACCATAGTCACAGTAATTTTTTTTAATGATGTTACCGCCATTTGATAGAAATAATTTTTTTAATGTTATACAATCCAGAGTTCGGCCATAGGCCATTTTGAAGTACAGTAACTTATATATGTCAAAAGATATCAGACTTGTATGAAATAGAGTGAAATCTGAACCATATTACAATAAAATAAAAATTGTTGCAGTCAAATGGCTGTGTGTGTGTGTGTGTGTGTGTGTGTGTGTGTGTGTGTGTTTGTGTAAGATCACAAACACTGGTAGCACATGTGAAAAAATATTTCATCAAGGAACACATTGGTCAGTAGAATGTTGTCCCTACAGGAATGCTGCAATGAATGACACAGCACTGTTAGGCTATGAACGAGCCGAGTGTTGCCGTGGGCCGAAGGGTGGGACAGGAAGGTCTGTCACTGTGCTTACTCTGCTGCTGGCTCAATGCCCATTTAATACTGGCAACTGCACTGCCAGCTGTCAGAGCCCTTCTCTCGGCGCACAGGCTATAGGATACATAGTATCTTTGTGATGTACCATTTTTAATCACAAATTCTGCATGTGCAGGTACTTTCAATCATTAATTTACAACAATAGTTTACAAGGCATGAAAAATTAATGACCTATCCCTCTTCTCAGAAAGGTTTGTTGTTACTGTCACTCAGCTGGCAAAGTATATACATGAAGCGTATTTGCAGTTGTGAATCAGGTTAGCTTTGGCTGTACAATGGAATGACAAAATTTATTGTTGACTGAGATGCAAACCTGGATTTCCCACTTATTGTGAGTGGTCCAGCACAAGCTTTGTCATTCCATTACACAAGTGATGGCTGTTCATATTTACACTTCTGAATACATTTGGCTGTAGCCTTGCAGTACCTGTTCCTTCAGACATGCAAGCATGTCTAAAGGAACACAACATATTTTTTTAACACAGGCGGTGCAAAATTGTAAATATGTTTTGCTGTGAATCATTTTATATAGTAAAACTTTAATTTTCACCACAGAAACCAAATTTCTGATTATATCCATGGTGTGAACTCTACTTACTACCACAGTCATAAGCATTAATTTGAAAATAGAACTAAGTTATTAACGTAAATTTTAGACTGCTAGCACTTAATGTATAACTACACCATACACTACTCTCACATGATAAATTTATGGTAACAGATTAAGCCAACACATATATCAAGGCTAGACTCACTGCTCACTAGACAAGTTACCCAAACAAATAATGCATAAACTGACCACAATCTCTCAGAAGTTAATCCCAAGTTCTAAGAAATTCACTTTCATACATTCTTTACACAAAACTAGTGTTATAATACTTACTCATTTAGTCTGGGCAAGAGGAAGGGGCAGCGATGATCACAGTACAAAGTACAGTAAACAATACATCACAGTCACACACTCAACCAGTAAATAATATTGTCCTACTTCCCAGTCACAGCTCTGAGCTTTAGCACCTTGCTAACAAGGAAACATGAGGAACCATGGCAGGTTTTAAATGTTTCTCAAAGCATAGAAAACGAAAATCAACCTCTAGAAGTATTTCCTGATGTTTCCAATGCATGCACAGCACTGGAAGTTTATAAGTTAGAGATGAGAAAAAGTAACAAGCTTAATCCTATCAGTGCCATCTGAGCACACCCGATGGGAAAGAGCTTAAGTATACACCCACAGAATGACCTTACCAGATGTTATTACAGTATCTTTAAGTATGGAGCATAATCAATTTCTGGAAATCCAGAACTGAGCCAAGTTAATTTGCAACCAATGATGACTGGAGATGTTGCTTTTCCAATGCAAATGGACGTGACATTTGCTGCATAACTGGTAGGGTGGCACACAAGTGAACTGTGCAGCATGGTTGAAAGATCATTTGCCAATACATTCTTCACGTGTGGGCAATTAAGATTGTAAAACCAACAGAGGCTATCTTTCTGTGGTGACCTCCAGTATTAAGGAAATCAATCATATATGAAACTACTTTGTGAGGTACTTTTTAGTTTACCAATAGATCCAACTGGTTTACTGGGTACAGGAGACAGACACACTTCAAGACAAAACAGGACACTACAATTTTTACTCATACTGTCAAGTACACCATAGTACTAATTTATGAAGCACTCTAACCTTTTCACTATTGATGGGACAGATGTCCCACTAATGTAGTACAGTCTACATCTACATCCACACCTACATGATTACTCTGCAATTCACATTTAAGTGCTTGGCAGAGGGTTCATCAAACCACAATCATACTATCTCTCTACCATTTCACTCCCGAACAGCGCGCAGGAAAAACGAACACCTAAACCTTTCTGTTTAAGCTCTGATTTCTATTATTTTATTTTGATGATCATTCCTACCTATGTAGGTTGGGCTCAACAAAATATTTTCGCATTCAGAAGAGAAAGTTGGTGACTGAAATTTCGTAAATAGATCTCGCCGCGATGAAAAACGTCTTTGCTTTAATGACTTTCATCCCACTCGTGTATCATATCTGCCACACTCTCTCCCCTATTACGTGATAATACAAAACGAGCTGCCCTTTTTTGCACCCTTTCAATGTCCTCTGTCAATCCCACCTGGTAAGGATCCCACACCGCGCAGCAATATTCTAACAGAGGATGAACGAGTGTAGTGAAAGCTGTCTCTTTAGTGGACATGTTGTGTCTTCTAAGTGTCCTGCCAATGAAACACAACCTTTGGCTTGCTTTCCCCACAATATTATCTATGTGGTCTTTCCAACTGAAGTTGTTCATAATTTTAACACCCAGGTACTCAGTTAAATTGACAGCCTTGAGTATTGTACTATTTATCGAGTAATCGAATTCCAACGGATTTCTTTTGGAACTCATGTGGACCACCTCATGCTTTTCATTATTTAGCATCAACTGCCACCTGCCACACCATGTAGCTTTTGAATAATGGGACATATCTGTCTGGCATTTAGTGAGAAGCTTTGTGAACTGAGAGAAATGTGATTGGCCGAGTATGGATCTATGGATGGCTGTTAGTAGTAAAGTGGGGCAGCGTGTCTGGCAATGTGGCTCTAGCTCTGGAAAATGTCTGTCATCCAAGACTGAAGCCATTTTGTTTCCTTTAACATCACAGACTTTTCAAACAATGCTACTCTTCAGTCATGCCTCTGGCTCGCATATTATTTTGATTATTGTGATGCAGATGCCCACTGAACTTCATGTACTGCAAAAGTGTTACATCAAAGTGTTCTCCAAATTATCTGTTGAAAATTTGTGTGAAGTATTTCATGGTTTTCATTGCTATGAGTGTGCATTGGTACTGTCAAACAGAATGAAGTTGACCAATTATGGACTTCAAATTTGTTGGTTTCAGAAATATTATTGTACTATTTTTCCATTCCGAGCATAGGTATTGAGCTGTAGTAGAACATTTTGTCTTATTACCTTTTGCTCAGACAGATCAAAATTAAAAAAATCTGTATCTCAACTTGATCCCACCTGGGGTTAATTTGACCTATTATCTTTTCTGGTAATTGTGGATTGTTTGACTAGGATGGTTTTTGAATGTACCATCAATTACGAGTAAACATTGCATAATTAAACTTCTGTATCTGTCGTGCGGATAAGATTTCCCAAGCAAAAGTTTACTTTGAATACTCTAGATTCAAACAAAAGCATGGAGTTGGTTAAGATTGCAGGACTTTGGTTCCACCTCACCAACTTGCAGAATTGAATTTTACTTTTGTGGGTGGTAGTATATCAGTCATGAAAGAGTTTTCAACCTCATATTTTGATATCAATATAACATGTGTTAAGCAGGAAGGGCTTAACACAGCCACAATTTTTATCATTACACCCAAGTGCACTTCCAAACACAAAGGGGAGACATGAAAAAAATTTCTGTGTATCACTTGGACACCATGCAGCTTAAATTAAGTGTAACGAGCTCTAATGTATTACTCAACAAAGCAAACCATGGTCCTGGCCACAGCTGGAACTGCAACAACTAGATACAGCCACATTTGACTTGACACACCAAAAGTACAGAGAGCAATGCCAAAACTTGATCAGTGAGGATCTGTGATGACAATGCCATTAAATCTGTTAGCAAGGAGAAAGTCACAAGTGACAAAATGTGATTAAAACAAGGTAAGCAAAACAAAATTGATGTTCCTATGCACAAATGTTTATGGTTAACTGTACTTCTGAGTGTTTTGCCAAGTTTCCACTTTGTGCATGGTATTTCGTTGATAGACCCAGCTGTCTTTCAGATGCTTAAAGCTTTGCTGTTGTGCACCCACTGCTTGGACTCCAACTAGACAGAATTATTGTTTGGTCTCACTTACTTGTAGCAAAGTTATATTCCCGACCCACACTATGCCATTTGATATATATTTTTTATCCTGATCCTGCCAACTGCAAATTCAGCATTTTTTAACTCTGGAGAATATTATGGCAACTGACACCAATAAACTGACTGTCATACACCAAGCATCATTTAAATTGATTGTTCTGTCTTGTGTAATAGGTTTTCTGATGTCTGTTTCAATATCTTAATTTGCTACACAGCCTTGGTGACACGTCAAGTAATCCCTTGTTTGTTATGTCTGAGGAATACAGTGCTGCAAATGGGGTTACCAATTGTAAGTGAATACTGGCCTGTCCTACCCCCACAGCATCGAGGTGGGGCCTTGTGTGCCATTGAATATCCAAGGGCCACTGAGCAGTGTCTTATAAATTATAACTGTGCACATTTTTATCCCTCCGATAACATCACCATCTGTGGAAAAGTAAAGGAAATGCTTCAGAAAAAATGTATGTAGATTTTGCTTCAGAATCTCAATTTGCAATAAACTAGGGTTCACACTGAATATTTCAAAGTTGCCCCCTACCACCCACACATGGTACGGTGGCAGATCGAGTGTGGTATCATTGGATGTTCCCTCTCAGACAAACTGGAATCATAACTTTTTTATTTGATGTGTAGTTTGAGATATTTCAATGTCATCAGTTAAAATGAACACCCAGTACAGTAAATGTGTGACACACACCCAGTTTAATTTTACAACTAATGCAGCTCTTGTATTCCCAAATGCAATAACCATTTGTGCAGTAACTCATGGACATGGGGAGAAATAAGGAAGTAAAGGAAAAATCTGGTTTTAATCCCAGAGCAGGAAACAGGCTGCAATACTTACTACTGTGTTACTATTTTGGCTGAGACTAGTGCACTTAACGACATTTAAATTACGTCTCCAGCTGTCATTTTCTCAGAAACGTTCAGGTATCTACACATAAGCCAATACGCATTTGCTTATTCTGACTTCTCTTATGCCGAACGAAGTTTTTGGTAAACATCATTAGGGCACTTGCCATATTCTCCCCACCAGTTGAAGGGAGGGGAAATATACTAGATGCCTTGTTTCCACAAATCTCTTTCAACATTTTGGAAAGCCTGAGAAAGATGAATTATTTTTGGCTTCTCTTCCTCAGTCTCCATCTCTTCTATCTCAGGGCATTCTTGCTTTTGACTGTATTGCCTGTTCAATAGTTCAGTCTAGCAGGAGCAGGTGCCAAGCACACATAACAGCCAGACTCCCAGCATCTGAAGAAGATGGCTACATTGTCAGAATATTGTGCACAAAAATGTGAGTAACAATTCTGATGAAAATAAGGGTGTATGCGAGTAATCCCACTGAGGAAATGAGATTATGGTTGATATGCTGTTAGAAACAATACAGCTCAATAACTCTACAGTTTTTTATAAATACCTACCGGCTAGTGCAGATACAGTAAAGTTCTTAGTGATATGAAATAGGGTAGCACTCATTTCACAAGACATTCTGCAAATATGACATGACACTCAATACTGACAACTGCAGGAGCTGCAAACTACTTCATAACTAGGAAGAATACAAATTTTATTGCTTTTTCTTTGACTCGCACCAATTTAAACTGTCCTCAGGTTCCTGCCTATCCCCACACCCTGAGATTGCCAAATATTTATTTCATCATCTGCTCTCAAGTCAGATGGAAACATAAATAACATTTAATATTGCAGAACATATTTTATTACATGGCTAATAAAGTCCCAGAATGTTTTAATACTAAGAACAAAATAATTTCATGCATCAGGAAAAAGAATCTACAGCTTCATAAATCACATTCTTTATGTTAGTGCCTCATCATGTGATATTAGTGTCCTGTGTCATCATAGTATTACTGATGACATTAACAACAAACATGACATGTCTGAAAGTTTCAGTGCACCTTTGCCTTGAAACAGGGTACTGCAAGTTTTAATACAAGTATTTCCATGCTTAGCCATCAATAAGTCATTTGGTGTTTACTTATTATGATAATTATTACAATAAAGTGTACCAAGAATGGAGTGTTTTTATAAATCATACGCATGCATGAAGTCTCATGAGAGGCCCATCTCTCATGCTTATTAAAGTTTATAGCAGTTCCTGCTACTGTTAACAGAGGATCTCCATAATTTTCTTTGTCCAGAGGCCTCTAGTTGTGATGTATTAGAGAACTAGTTTAACTGGTGATGAATATTGATAGAATCACACCCCTACCAATGTCAATAGCAAATGTTATAAAAGCTATCTATAGACACTTAGCTAACAAAAACTTGCTCCATAAAACTAAGTGTGGGAGATCTCATTCCCAACCAAAATTTCAATAACTTTGTGTGGGTATGCTTGCCTGTAACAGTGTTTGTGGGCCTCAAAACCCCAAAAACTGGTATCATGGCTGCAGTGATGTGTTTCAACAATGGGTCAGCCAGCAGGCTGAAAGTTTTCAGAAGTATGGGCATAGAACCTGGGGTGAACATCACAAATGCATATATCATTTGACCAGCAGGTGAAGGAAGCTAAGGAAAGTGTCCTCAAAATGTCAAGACCAGAAATATGAAGAATATCTGCAAATTTCAGCTGGAGGATACAGAAATCTACAACAAAGACGGCTATTGACCTGGTGAGTTTTAACTTTGCATTTTAGGCTAACATATTTTATCAAAAATTTTAAATGCATTTTCCCCTAAAGTATGACATTTTTAGCTTTAAATACAATTGTCTTTGGACTACTATGTCTGTTTCAATGAAACTTTGTACAGCCATGGCAAGATAAAATGTGCTCCAGCATCCACCACTTGGCACACTTACTGAGGTCACTCTTCTTCACTCTGGAAGCAACATTGAATTTGTTGGCCCAGTACAATCTGCACTGGCCGTGGATGGCCCAGAATAGATCCTGCCCCGGAGCAGCTACCGATGTCGCAGATCCTGAAAGCCGCTTGAAGATGTGGTGGTCAATACCTGCAAATGTTCACACTCTACTACAATGTGTTTCTACATGTGGAACTTCTGCCACCCAACACTAAATATTCCTTGGGGGCAGAAACTGACTGCTAGAAAACTTTCTCTCTACACTGCCTTACAGCATTATCCTCTAAAACAACTCAAGTTAGATCAGAAGGATTTATTCTACAAAAATAAACATAGTTGATAATATTTTTCAGAAAATCTTCAGGAAACTAGAGTTTATTAGATTTATTGTACGTGTTAATCCACTCATTCATTTTCTAATGTTTGTGGTTAACAGTAATGCCAAATGTGGGATGCATCGTGCAATTCAGAACCAGAGTATCCGAAGACTGAATAATTTCCATGTGGATTATGCATCCCTATGAGGGATTCATAATGGAAAAATTTATACTCTTGCAGATGTCACATGCTGCTAATAGAAATTCCAAGAAAAAGTGGGGCCATCTTACCAGTTTTTATAGGCCTTGTGATCACAGTTTAATTTTTCGTTTTCTGATTTTGTCAACAACACATACACAACATTTACAGGAAATTTCTTGTTTTAATCAATTCAATGCAATTGTACAATGCCATTTGAATAGCTTGTTGTACTTGTGCTTGAATAGTTATAAAACATATAGAAAATTTATAAGTTCATGGTCTACTGTATCTGCATATCTTTTCTGCACTTCAGTGAATTACATACATTGTCACATAGGGAAATTCTTTGATATTGTGAAGAGAGATTCTTCCTCAGTTTCTGCAATACAATCACCGCATAGTAAACTGTTGATCCAACAGTAATTTGCCCAGGTGGAGACTATTTTGAATTTGCATATCTACAATGTTTCGTAAGACCAAATACGGCTAAGCTTTTTGCTACAAAATATGTTGTGTGAAGCATTCCTTGTACTTTTAAAAAACAGTCTCTCTACTGCTCAACTACAAGGTTCTTTACAACATTCTTTTTTCTTTGTTTGCATGCAATTAAATGGGCTTTGGAATTCCTATGTTTATGAATCTTAATCAGTGATGAACTGAGCTTCTTTACTTCCACAGGTTGGACCAACCTAAATGCAAAACTTTTCAAACATGTACACTCCCTCTGATTTACTCATTTTACATTGTGGCAATCTTTCCAAGCTAAGTACTCCATCTTGTCTTCTTTACACACCAACTCACATTTTGTCAGAAATTATGCATGTACTGTTGTTAAAACGAATGGGATATGTAGCTATTTTGAGACTTCAAATATCAAGGAATTACTTCATACGATTAGCTTGTATCTTCAACACCACCTGTTCCAGTGGTACTGTTTGCATATGGTGCAGGTTCATTGTTACCAGTTACACATTCTTTGCACTGTGAGGTCAGTTTTCTGCAGCTGAGACTAACTCACTGAAATAATATGCTACACTGTTTCACGCTGAAAAATATCACCTTTCAATTACTAGGACATTTTATACACCTATCACTTAAAAAAGCAATACATCAGGGCTGAAAACACAGATGTTACACACAGAACCACAGAAATAAACAGAACTGTTTGCTTAATTGACTATCTCTTTACTGTCAAAAAAACTGATACAATACTCATCCCATCCTGCCGTGCCGGGACTAAGGATGAAAGCTGTTAATCAGACCGTAAATACCCAAATGAAAGGCACAATGACTGAAAATAAATAGCCCAACTACCTACTGCAAAAGATCATAGTAGATGATTAAATTTTGACATTTAATATTCTGTAATGAATTATGCAATATTAGCATAACGAAGCAGGAAATATTTTTATTTTACTATACTCGATGTTAACAAATCTCTCTTCTTCAGAAATGCTTTCCTTGCCATTGCCAGAGGATATAAAATGTAGACTGGCAATGGCAAGGAAAGTGTTTCTGAAGAAGAGAGATTTGTTAACATCGAGTATAGATTTAAGTGTCAGGAAATCGTTTCTGAAAGTATTTGAATGGAGTGTAGCCATATATGGAAGTGAAACATGGACGATAAATAGTGTGGACAAGAAGAGAATAGAAGCTTTCGAAATATGGTGCTACAGAAGAATGCTGAAGATTAGATGGGTAGATCACATAACTAATGAGGAGGTATTGAATAGAATTGGGGAGAAGAGAAGTTTGTGGCACAACTTGACTAGAAGAAGGAATCGGTTGGTAGGACATGTTCTGAGGCATCAACGGATCACCAAAGTAGTGTTGGAGGGCAACGTGGAGGGTAAAAATCATAGAAGGAGACCAAGAGATGAATACACTAAGCAGATTCAGAAGGATGTAGGTTGCAGTAGTTACTGGGAGATGAAGAAGCTTGCACAGGATAGAGTAGCATGGAGAGCCGCATCAAACCTGTCTCAGGACTGAAGAACACAACAACAATGACAATGGCTTCTTATTGCTAAGGTTTCAGATAAGAGTGAAGTTAGATTACAGCATTAAAGAATGTAATGTCAGTGTGAGAAAGCACTATAAAGGGAGTTATCATTAATTTTCATCAATCATGTTTCATCATTAGTATCTAAACTGGTAATGTACACAAGCTTGGCATATACCCAACCCTGTGCACCTCATGTTCATAATTTTTTTTTGTCTGGGCCATTTAAACAATGCTAAATTGACTGAACACTTAATATTCTAAGAGTTAGACCTCACCTTTCAGAATTATTAAACCAAGAGACAATGAAAGTAATTACTGTAATAAGTAAATTTTCTCCATTTAAAGTAGCAAAGGGCTGGTTTACCCATTGGCAAAAGTGGGGGACACCATCCACCTACACTCCTCCATCCAATATGGACCTGCTGATGTAATTCTGAAGGATTAAAGAAACATACTGTCTCTTTTGCAGTATTTATTCCATTCATTTCCTTGAACACTACTGCATAAATCTCATCATGAAGCAGAGCCTTATATTTTCCCTCTCCCTTCTTTGCTATTAAAAGGTTTTGATTTCAATGTAAGATGTGGTTAGAATTTCTGAGAATAAAGTAAACGATATTTAATATACTGTTGGTGTCATATATATTGTGCATGTCCGTAAATACGGTTTCCATATATGCTGATGATAATCTAAGTTGCTATGCAGGCACAAATATTAGTAAAACTGGGTACAGTTGTGCTTGTATTGGTTTAATTACATTAGCAAAACTTGTGATTAGCTCAAAGATAATCAGAAGTAGCATGAAACTATTAATGTTATTGCCAGTTAAATTACTTGCTGCGAAGAAAGGTGATATAACCACCTATGTAGCTTAAAGATTTGTACTTATGAAAACTAATTTTATTGATAGCTAGCTGACATCATTTGAGGTTAAGCGTATCCTTGACAGACATAAATTCAACTGTAAACCCAAAGATATCATGAAGCAAACCTAAGCCTTGTTGCCTACTGCAGTTGAATCTACCCACAGAATTCCATAAAAATTCTGATAAAATGAACTTTGCAAATATTAATGCTTGAAAATTATCAGTATTCAAGCATCTGTGAGGAAGTTTCATATTAGCACACACTCCATCGCAGAGTGAAAATCTCATTATGGAAACATCCTCCAGGCTGTGGCTAAGCCATGTTTCCGCAATATCTGTTCTTCCAGGAGTGTTAGTTCTGAAAGGTTTGCAGAAGAGCTTCTGTGAAGTTTGGAAGGTAGGAGACAAAGTTCTGGCAGAACTGAAGCTGTGAGGATGGGTCGCGAGTTGTGTTTGGGTAACTCAGTTGGTAGAGCACTTGCCCGCAAAAGGCAAAGGCCCTGTGTTCAAGTCTCGGTCCAGCACACAGTTTTAATCTGCCAGGAAGTTTCACTATTCAAAGTTTGGAAGGTAGGAGACAAAGTTCTGGCAGAACTGAAGCTGTGAGGATGGGTCATGAGTTGTGTTTCGGTAGGTCAGTTTGTAGAGCAGTTGCCCGTGAAAGGCAAAGGCCCTGTGTTCGAGTCTTGGTCCAGCACACAGTTTTAATCTGCCAGGAAGTTTCAATATTCAAAGTATTTATAATGTTAACTTGAAAGTGAAGCCAAATATTTAATATGTAATTCAGTATTACATAATGGTTGCTTGTGTGCCTTTATAACAAAAGAAAGTTAAATGGTCAGTCTTCTACAGACCTCACTTTAAATTATTTTTCACTTTAATATTTCCACAGAAAGGGATATATTTTGAATAGGGACAAGAGAAATTCACTTTTGACCACACATTACAAAAGAAAATATGTACACCAATACCTAGTGTTTCAGAGTAGCTAAGCAGCTTAATTCTTCAACAGCAGAGACAAAAGTAGTAGTCAATCTTTGAACCAATTCCTTTTTTAATTTTAATGAGATGTCCATGGCTACAAAGAATGTCTTTATATGGCATCGTTACTCTCTCATAATAAAATACGTTTTGTTAACAGTTTTGACACAAATATCATTGAGTTGCAGGTTTTATAGTTACTTGTCATATTAGCTATGGTTTTTATCAACAGAAATACCATTTTGTGCTATCTTTGCACTGGGCCTTTACACATCTGGTGTAGGTTTAGCTTAATTTTTGTAGGGCTTTCCAGAAGAAGTCACAGCCCTCAGGAAGCGCGCAAAATGTAGTAGCCACTAACAGGCAAAAGTCACCAGTCCAGGCAGTTTTTTTTTTTTTTTTTTTTTTTTTTTTTTTTTTTTTTTTTTTTTTTTTTTTTTAATGCACTTGACACAAACTGATGATTCTAAGGATAACTTTAAAAATTGACAGTAGACTTCAACATAATAACTCGGCTGAGACTTTTAGCAAATATTTGAATGCATTTATGGCACTGCACAGAATACTATCATCTGTCTACATAATGGAAAAGTCAAAACTAGTCTGTGTTGAACATTACAGGTAAGAGGAATTTACTTGTTTCAGATCTAGTATTCTGGAAAATTATATAAAGAGAGTCTAGTAAGGTAATTTCTGAAAATTCATGGATACTGCTGAATGTTTCTGATTCATGTTGTAATATTGCTAAGTTTTCACATTTCATACTTCTTGTTGTTGTTCTTGAAAAGTTATGAGCTACTTGAGAGGTTTGTTCACCGTAAAATAGCTTATCACAAGTTCACTTTCATTCATCAGTGCTTTAATCCTAAGACTGGATTGTGTAGAGTATTTTCCAGTTAAAATATGGCAGGTCAGTACTGCCCATACTCTGAGAGGCTTCACATGGTTTTTAAAGTGTTAAAACTGGCAATATAAGGCTTAGATAGGCTGCATAGTGAATACCGACTTCAAATTCTCTGAAAACTCCATGTCTAAAATTTCATTCTGGGGCACTGACAAGTTATGTGAAGAAATATAGATTGTGCACAAGTTCATTGCTAGGTTCCAACTCTGACAGATTTGTGTCTTGACAATTGTGTGATGACTTATGTTTTGTGCATGATTCCTATTTATAGATGCATGAATTACAAAAATTATAAATATGCAAAATACTCATCTACTACATTTTAGCTATTAAATAGAAGATAGCAAACTTGTAGGTTCCACAGATACAGTAGGTAAAGAAGTTTAACTCCGAACTGTACAACTAAGAAATGGCAAAATTATAGGTACTATTTTATGGGACAACAGTGTGCATGATTCTCAAAATCCACCAAGAAGTTTAGAGAAAGTACGCTTTAAACTTGTATAGTTAAATAGACATGTACAGCTAATAAACAGAAAAACAAGGCCTCCAAAACTATTTAATGAATTGTGTGTGGAAATAGTTGCATTTTAGTATTTGAACACTGTAGATAAAAATTATGACTATATAGTTTTTGGGAAAAATGATTATTGTCCATAGGAAAATGAAGGCTTTTCAATGCACTATAAAAATCTAGGCACATGGAAAATTTTTCATGGTTTCCATGTGTAGTAAATCAAAAATAATTTGGATCCAAATGTAGTATTATCAGTAGTTTCAAAATGTCACTGTGAATAAATTTTAACAGATGTTCAAATGAGATGAGTAAAATTGAAGCATGAGGGAAGAGTTCAACAGCTTGCTGAAAATGCTATCAAGCTCCAAGTTTGTGTGTAACAGTACACTGCTTCTGGCCTTTTTTTTTTTTTTTTTTTTTTTTTTTGAGAATAGCAAAATTACTTTCCAAAGTAATAGAAAATGGTTTTGTCAGAGCATTAGTGACAATGAAGCAAAGGCTAATTTCAAATGAAAAAGATATGAAAGATATCAATATTTTGTAAATTAAGAAGTGGCCCTCTGACATTGCGAGCCCACTGCTAGAAGGGCAAGAACATTAGGAACTTTGAGAATTTTCAAATGTAACCAAAGGTTATTGAAATTATGCTCATCATTGAGAGAACATTCCTGAAAACCTAAAACCAATTTGTTTGTGGTGATGTACTCCCTGTAGTACATCAGAGAAACAGCCTACCACACAGTTTTGACAACTTTGTGTAACTCACCGTTTTGCAATCTACACTGACTTTTGCTTCAGTTGTTGGGCCTCTGCTACATACATGGAACCCCAAAAGTTACATTAAAGTAGGGATGAAAACAGGTATGCTGAGGATAACAATTGCTAAAAGGCTAATCTACATGTGAAGCAGTGAGTGATACTTCAAGTCACAGTATCTTTAGGCAAGTCCTATTTTTGTTAGGAATGCAACACTGCAGATAAGGTACTAAATTAACATTAATAAGTGGTGCAGGTCCAAGCACAGCAGGAAGCACACATTCTGCCAGCTTCCTGTGTACATAGAGGGTAAGTTCCCTGGTATTAGCAAACTTGTGTTCACTGAATGTAAGCCGTCCACCTGTTGTCACATTGCAAGTGCACTTAAACCTTCCAAGCTACTGCAATGTACACAACTTACGTGTAATCAGTTTAAGCATATCTGAAGTCCCTGTCCCCTCCTGATCTTCTACAAATGTGCAAATTTATAGGTCTTTAATGGCTACACCAACACTGAAGGCTAGGAGAAGCATTTTGGGCATCATTGTATTGTAGCTTATTTCACTGTTTCAGTTATGTAGCCAACACATTTACATTGAGCCGATACAGTTACATTCTTTAGGAGTCACTAGTGCCATGTGTGTGAGTGTGCAAGTACCTACAGAAAATGCAAATGAAGATAAGTGTTAATAGATACTGCTTTGGCAGGACCACACAGAACTATCTGTACTCCATTTAGATAAACCTACTTTAGTTTCAGGCAGTGTGAGACAGCTTATGTGGTGGACATGGGTGGGGAAACATGTACTACCATTGCTCAACCAGCTGAGCAGCTGCCAATGAAATCTATTTCTACTATGTCAGCTGAGCCAGTACTGAGGCCAACAATGCAAGCGACATTAAATATTTGAAAATCTAAGGAAGCTGAAATGTGTTTTAATTACTTGAGAGCAGCAAGTTGCAGCCTGTAGTTGTCTGTTGGCATAATTTATGAATTCCATGCCTTCCTCAATGGTGTTATTTTCTGACAAAAGTGTGACCTATTGCAATTCACACAGGAGGAATGATGTTTTCTGGCCAAATGGCAACCATTATGTGCAAGAGTTAAAGAGGAACCCACCTCTCATGATGTGGACTAGGATGTCACCATACTTTGACTTTTGAAGTCTACATTAATGAAAATTCTTATTTAAATATACATTGTTGAAACCTCAGGCCAATGACAAGGAAGCCATGGGTCAGGGTTACAACAGCATACTTCACTGTTCAGGTACACAAGCTTCTTCATGGAACAGGCAAATGGATTTCATTTCCAGCTGCATTAAAATGGGCCCATAAGCCCAGACCTTGCCGCATTGAGAATCTCATCAGGGAGAACAATTAAGCTCTACACAGCCCAACATCAGTCCAAACTAAAAATTACATCAAAATGTAAAATTTTCAGACCACAACAGATTTTCTCCAAACTGTCAAGGATGACAAGGAGATGCACAGGTATCTAAGGCACCATTGTGCCCATACAGATGCACTGCATATACAGCATTTTTATCTAACAACTGCAGTATAAAGTGTACTGTCAGCTTAGTGGTACAGATTTATGACACGATCTAAATAAGCAGTGCTTTATCAGTCAACTCTACAACTGCTACTGCAACCAAATTAACTTAGGAAATGAAAATTAAAATGACTGCAGACCCTTCTTCTGCATTTTATTTGCACAGCCAGTTTTTGTGTTCCATTACAAGATATTCATGCCTCATGAGGGATAGTGCTGTGTAATCCAGAGATCTATGGACACCAGTTATTCAATTGTGGCTCCCATAAGGACTGCACCCAAGACTGGATTCCTCCCAATTTACATTTGTCCAGGGATCTGAAGATGGTGTAAGGCAACATTAGAACTGGGTGCATAAATGAATGCACACAGACAGCTGCAGGTGTTTCCATTTCATACTGAATGACTGAAGTCCTTTCAACCACCTATTACACATGTGGGTATACAAAAAGATTACTTACATCCAATTGAAACATCCTTCAACTTTCAGATTAGCAGCACTGTGGCACTTAAACTACTAAATTCCCTTATTACAGATTTTAATAGCAACAGTGAGTTGCTTACATAGTTTGGAGAACTGTGCACTTTACACGAACTGCAAATGTCTCACACAATTACAATGCCAGAGTGAACATTTTAACTAGCCCACTCTTTCAGATACCTGGTGTAAACTTTTTTTGGGACACAGAGTAGTATTAACACACACTGCTTTCCCTGTACCTTACAATTGAGCTTGCCTCTGAAGTGACTGCTTATGAATGCTTGAGAAACATTCTACAATATTGTTCAATTATGTGGGACCCATACTAAACAGCAGTAGCAGGACATTAACATAACACAAAGAAGGGCAGCATGAACAGCTACAGGTTTACTTTTAACACCCAATGGCATTTCAAAGATGCTGAAAAACTGGCTTAAGTAATTTCAAGAATAAGCGCTGACACATTTAAGAATATGTCACAGTCCTCTACATATTTCTCCAATGATGGCCACATGAACCGGATTAGTTATTACAACATGTACAGAGGCATTTAAGTAATCATCCATCCAAACACTGCATGAAAATGCTATAGGGAGTTGTCAAAGTAGTACAATGGGACATACTTTCTACCCTGCATTTATTAGCAGTGGTTTGTAGACCACAGATTTAAATGTGACTGAAGTTGAGTCACAGGAAATACCTAAAAATTATTAAAACTTTGTAGCCTCACTGCACAAAATTTACAGTGAAGATATCTTCAGCTTTACACCTCTCAAATAAGAAGAAGAAAGCAGTCTTGGCTGTGATGTTTAAATTACTTTTTCTTTACATATCAATGACTCACAGGCATTTTCAGATTGGCTAATGTTGTTAAGCAAGTTGGACATACCTATGATTTAAATAAAAAAAATTTCCTTCATGGGGATGTTTTATTTATATCCATAACTTATCACTTATCAGTAAATCGGAAGGTGCCACAAATTAGGCAAAACACACATCACTGATGAATAAAAAACAGGTAATTTCAAAGTTGCAAACAAGACTCTTCTCACTCTAGATATTGGTTGCTATATCTGATGCTATGGAGAGTGGATAAGCTTTTGCATCTGCAGAATAGTTTTATCACTAATTTATGCAACTAAAATAACAATTTAGCTATTATTACCATCAGAGGCAAGACTTTCTATGGTGTTCATCCTCAAATCTGCCATGAAGACTCGGTCCAGGCTGCTGTCATACCATAGAGACATGTAGTGCCCTGACACTTCCTCCAGCATGTGGACCTTCTGTCCAGAACCGTCCATCAAGACCTTGTCCACGTGCACATGTGACGATGAACCGAATGCCACAAACATGTACCTGCAGCAAAACACCAGCCAGTTCATGCTACTCAAGCCAATCTTATTTTCATAGTATGCACAGCTAGTGACCTTTACAGCATATTTAAAACCAACAAATCATTTAAGGCAGTATGCTTCAAATTTTTTCATTTGTTGCCTGCTAAATCATTTGGCTTCTACAATATTTCAAAATATATCAGACAGTCAGCTGGATAACAATGCAATACAATAACAGGTACTGTGTAATGAAGTGGCTTAAATCTTATTGTACTGCACTTACTTTATACACTGAACCAACCATTACTCTCTCCTCACTGATTGACATCAAAGTGGTAGCCATTAACTTCTCATGGAATTCTAATATCAGGGTGTATATGTGGAGAAGCACTAAAAACTCCCTGATTTTTCCCAGATTTCCTGGTTGAAAATACACTTTCTCCTGGGTGGAAACACAATTTTTCCATGTTAAGTAACAGTATATTTCCCTTTGGAACTGAAAACTTATCAATTCTTTGAATGGTTATAGTTTTATACACATGCATAGAATTTCACACCACTTTAGGAAACGAAACTCAGGGGAAAAAAAAAATACATTTTTGAAAGATCTGTGATGTGCACCAACATGTATGCTGCATATTTTTGAATTATGAAAGTATAAATTCTAATTCCACCAAACACTGCATGTTACTCTCTGAAGCACCGAAATTGAGATTGCAGTGCACTTTTGTAAGCCAGTCATAGCTCATATCACGTGATCTCACCAACCGATGACAGTGGATATTCAGAGCATAGGACACGTGATGTAGTCAGCCAATAGCAACATCATTGTTAAGTAGCATGAACACACAAACAGGTGAAGTTAATGGTTTAAATTAATATACATGGTGTGCTACAAGAAAAGCAAAGCTTTCACATATAGTGCTGGTCACTAAGGTTAATAAGCTGCAAGGGAAGCTAAGCTTCTACATATAATGTTGATCTTTAACATATATCACACAAATCTGCCAGTAAAATTTTTAGTAACGACATAGATGTCTGATCTTCTAGGTTCAAAATTCTTCTAAATGGCTTGTCATCAAAGAGTTGATTTTTAAATGAAAGTCAAACGCTCTGTGATTTGAGATATTATTTCTACATTCTCATACATAGTTCAACTTCTGAAAAGGAAAAGCTCTTTGAAAGTAATGCTTTTAAAACCACCATTTTCAATATTTTCTCACGATTGTTAGAAAGATTCATTTCAGCAATTCCCAGAGAACACCAGATAACAGGCACCATCATGCCTGCACAGCTACAACATAGGAAGCCCATATGTTCATATGTATGAGACATTAAAAGATTTTACATTATGTCATAAAAGAAAGAAGACATCAGAGGATACTCCATGACTGTATGAATTTCGTGAACTGTACTAAAATGTGCACATTTAAAGGGCGTACTTAAAGTGCAAATTCATATGTCCAGCATACCAGTGAAGTAGGCTTGGACCTAATATCGAGCTTTTCAGTGTGGTTTTCGGGATGTAAATTTTCATGGAGTGCTGCACTAGTACTGTATTACGTCATGTTTGGTTCTTTACTATGGCATAATGCCATGCATGCTAGAAGATGAAAATGTCCACTTGAAATGCAGTGATCAGTTGAAACTGGCCAATAGTGTGCAATTAAACACTTTGTTTCAGATATGCTGACTGCCTCAGCAGAAAAGAATAATAAAAGCAAAATTTCTTTATCAAACCAACAAATACAACTTCATTGTACTGCAAGGTGATTAATGCTTGACTGTCAGAAATGTGGAAATAAAATAAAATTTGAAACTAATAGCATATTTTAGTCTTCCATAATAACATGAATTTATTTCAATTCACTCGATAGCTCCTGGCAACAGAAGTCCATTTTGTTTTCATTTGAGGTGAGAGCAGTAAATGAAGAGCAAACAGCAAAATCACTAAATGTAAACACAGGTCACATGAAGACTACCCACTTCCCCACTATGACTCAGCCTGATATGTGCATTAGCCCCAATTTAAGATATTTCTGAATTGAGGCAATGCTAGATAGTGCCCCCCCCCCCCCCCCCCCAACACACACACACAAATTTGAGATAGAACTTCTTTTAAAAAAATCGAATTTTCAAAAATATGTTCATTTTGTAGCACACATCTTTCTGAAGGGTCTGATACATAGATCATATGTGTTTGATGAAATGTAGTACATGTTATTTGGTCTTAAGTGTGCCAAAGTGCAGTGCCACACCTCTTCTCATACAGCATTCTTCTATCGCACATCACTGTATTTCGCTCTGTGGAGTTGAAACGTGTATTTCTTCAATCCTGAGCTCCTAGCAGTTTTTTCTCTCTAATCTTACTACAGCGATATGTGGTGTGCTTTCCTTTCTCCAAAAGAATCTATTACCTCATCAAAGTTTGTCAAACATTTTGCTACATGAAAAATGCAAATGACATTGACTAACACTGAAAAAGCTGTTAACAAAAATGGTACCCAAGATTGGTGTGTTTTCTCCATTTAATTACATCTATTTTGTCACTGTCTGCTAGCTAAAACAAAACAGGCCTTTCTAACATTACAGCAGTTTTAACACACACCAAATAAACAAGACTGTTTTGACAAAAATGGTCATTTTTATAACACGGCAGAACATAATTGATGAAGTACCAATATCCAATGCGTATCAGGCCTACTACAACCAAAAAGCTTTATGTTAGGATATAGTTCCACATTTCATTCATGCACTCCAATTTTCCAAGCATGAGATCGAATAGCAGTAGTATGAAATATTTTATATAAATTTGGAATCATCATATTCTTCCATATAATTTGTGTGATGTTCCCATTTCTTCTACTTCCTTGATCTAACAAATAATCTTGTCATCACTAATTCTGTAACTATTCCTGCCCCTATCAAAACCTCATGAGTTAACTTCACTAAGCCTGCCAGAATCACTGGTTTTGTTACCCGACAATTATTCTCCAGTTAGGTGCTGTTACATATTCGTACAATGCATTTTCTGTGCTACTTCCAGAATAGGACTTAGCCAGGGACTGTACAACCACCGTTACTAGTGTAGCAACTTGGCCAAAAACTTTCTATCAAAATTTCTTTTTCTTGGATACGCCAAGAAAATAATACATAATCATTCTTACCTGTTATTCCTGTTAGTAGTTTATTTCCACTCTGGTAGCCTGAGCCTATGCATTTCAGTAGTAATTATAATAACATTGATCATTTGCAAATCCAATCAACCACATAATCAGACATTGATTGGCATTCGTTCATACGGATTCACTCTGCCCAGCTCCTATTGCCCCATCCCATTTTGATTGCAGGAAAGTTTGTTTCTAGATAAGACAGAAATTCCCATGGCAGGGACATCATGTACACTATGCACACACTCAAAAATCAGCTTACAATTCATTCAGAAATCAACTTAGATTGTGTTCAAAAATGTTCAAAAATCATTAGGGATATGTTTCAAAATCATATGAAAATCGATAGACCAATGTGTGCTGGATGCTAGGATCTTTGTGAAACAACGGTTTTTTCCCTCAAGAATATGAATTTGCCACCCAGCCCCCCTCCCCCAAAATTGCCCCCCAAGTGAGATGCATCTGTTTTAAGTACAATTAATCTGGTTATTTAAACATGAACTGCCAAATGAGAGCACAGCATCTCTACATATATAGCTGCATGTTAGCTTTTCCTTTCATGTGTTTTGCTTGTAAAAACAACAGGACTGTTATTTTAATGTGTACTACACACCAAGTGCCACTTATTTCTATACAGCAGGTTACAAACTGTCATAGTAAGCCACAGTGTCAGTATTTATAACAATTGCACAAACCCTAAGGGTAAGAATACAGGCTACAAAACCCATCACACACTCCAGTGGTAAGCTGCAGAACAAACACAAAGCTAGTAAGGTTTTAAGTTGCCTGCATCATTGTTAAGCATATAAATTCAAATAGACATGTGTACCAGACTAGTAAGTTAGGCTACTATAGAACTTGTGATTGACAGCACTATGACATTGTCACTGCAAGCACATAGAATTCATTAACAAATTTAATGCTGTGATTGTCCTTTTCCAAAAAGGAATGTCATGGCAGTGATACAACTCCTGTTGATTCATACCTCTGGAGTAACCAGTAACCAAAAGAATGCAAATCATCCTTAGTGTTGCTTTATTTAGGGGGAAACTTTGTAATGGTTAATGAGCAACATCTTAAGATACAAGTTACATGAAGAGCTTACTTCAGGAAATATGTAGCATAAACTGGATAATTCACACCAGGCTGAATTAATGTCAGCTTTGGGGAACATTTGGGATCTCTAGATTAGAAGCTTCTACAGCAACCTGGGGTCATACACGGCTGTCATTAAAACCAATTGAGTTTAAACTGATGAAATGGTAGAACACAGAACTTCAGGAAATACCTCTACAGCTCTGAAAATATGTACTTGTCTGCTCTGTAAATAAGAGTAAATGAAAGTATTCTGGTTCTATGATGCTAGATCATGTTACGTCAGCATTCAAAGTGGCAAAGTAGTATTCAACCAAATGCCCAAATTAATGACAAGATCTTGCTACTGCCAGATAAAAAAAAAGACAAAAATTCACTCCATGTAAGTATAAAGTTATGAATTTGTGACCAGAAACACCCCTTCAAGGAAACAAAATCAGAACTTCCCACAGTCATACATTGGCCTGGTGCTTCCTGTCTAAAGATTCAAGATCATCTTGAGACATTTTCACTGGTGGCTCAGAAGTTCAATGCGGGTGCCAACTTGGCACCCACAAGCAAGGCAAATATGATTCACTCCAGCAGGACAGTTAGTTGTAAGCTCATCTCTGTGTGGTCATTTGACAGCTAAGTTGTTAAGCCATACTTGGTCATGCATGTTGCTTCTATCTGCAGTCAGTTTCCTCCAATTGCTGCAATTGTCAGCAAGGTGATCCTACTTGTCACTGTCAATATTGGACAGGAGTGGTCCATATGATGCAGATTTTCTAACCACCATAGGCGCCGTTGCTTAAGTGTGGCAGTGATACTCTGTTGTTTTGCAGTATTCAGAACCATATCATTTGTCGTATGATCCTCCCATGATATTCCCAAGATGCTCCGTAAGCACTGCAGGTGTAGGGCATTTCTGTTTGGCATGTGACATCCAAGTCTCAGCTCCATACAGCAGAGTACTCAGCACACATGATTGATACACAAGTATTTTTGTCAACAATGTAAGATGTTTGTTGCCCCCTGCTCGTGTGTGAAACTTTCCAACAGTGCTGGCAGCCTTTCCTATGCTTGCATTTATCCTGTCATCCTGGGAGAGATCTTCTGTCATTATTGAACCGAAATAGCAGAACTGATCGACTACCTTCAACAAGGAGCCATCCAGTTTGATGACAGGCGGATCTGTGTATCCTCATGCCATGATAACCATCTTCTTTATGTTTATAGACATGGAGAAGAGCTTGCATGCAGGAGAGAATTTATCCTTAAGCTCTTGCAGATAATCCCCAGTATGAGCTACAAATGCAGCATCGTCATCAAATAAAAGGCTACTTACAAGCAAGTCTTCTCGGAAGTGCTTGGATCTGAGTAGAGAAATGTTGTAGGCCTTCTCATCAGCTCTGGTATACAGATGAATGCGCTGGTTAGTTTCACCAAAAGCAACTTTGAGGAGTGCTGAGAAAAAATATTGAACAGAGTGGGAGCCAATACACAGTCTTGACAAATCCCTCTTCTCACAGCAAATGGGATAGATGTGATTCTGTCGAACACCACAGTTCCTTCCATATCTTTGAGAAAAGCCTTGATCATCTTTAAGAGCTATGGAGGACACTCTATCTTCAAAAGTACTGTATACAGGCCATCTCTGCTGGCTGTGTCGAAATGCTTGTTTAGGTTGATAAAGGCAATGAACAGAGGAGTTTTCCGCTCATGGCACTTTTCCTGAATTTGCCGGAGAGTGAAGGTCATATCAACTGTAGATTGTTGGGGACAAAACCCACATTGTTCCTCTGGGTATAAGCTCTCAGCAAGCTTCTGAAGTCTGCCCAACACCACATGGGCAAATGTTTTTCCAGGTATACTCAAAGTTAGATTCCTTGGTGACAGTTGCAATTGCCACAGTCACCTTTACTTTTGTATAAAGTAACAATATTGGCATCATGCATGTCTTGCGGCACAGTACCTGCAGTAGCCATTAGAAAGATCGTGGGAGGCGCACATCGACACGGCGCATCACAGACGGTAGTTGCCGCAATTAGATTCCCGTCCACCAGAGGGCACGCGAGAATTCGGCCACGCCCTCTGCTGGCGGAACAACAACAACTCAGGCAGCATGGGCCGTGCCCAATCAGTCTTACATCGGGCATGCCTAGCAGACAGTTCCCGGTTTACACTATGCGAAGTGCGGAGGACAACATGAATCGTGTTAATACACAATTGTCGACAAGTAGGGTCGTTCTTTCGCATGTTTCGTCGTTGTTCCGGTTTCGCAGCTTATCCACAGCATGGAGGATTTAGTGCGGGTTTTGGCTGAGCAGCAGACAGAGCTCATGGCAACCATGAAACAAGCGATTCCAGCGTTGCCCTCCACGCAGGCTGCTCCAGCGCCGTTCCCTCCTCCCTTTCCCCCGATGACGAGACGACGGAGGATTGGGAAGCATATGATCATCGCCTTCGGCAACATTTCCAGGCATTTCATGTTGCCGATGCTGAGGTATGTCATGCTCTTTTCTTGTCTTGGATGTCTCCCTCGCTGTATCAAGTTTTGCGGCAGCTAGCACCGTTGCAGGAACCCTCGTCCTTGTCTTTTGAAGCATTGTGTTCATTGCTGTCTTCCTATTATCGCCGCTGCACGCATGTTGTGGCGGCTAGGGTCGAGTTCTATCAATGCAAGAAACAGCCCCATAAGTCTTACCGGGAGTGGGCCGCTACCCTGCACGGTCTTAGTCACAAGTGTCATTTTGTCACGGAGCAGTCGCGAGAGTCGTATGCCCACGTTATGGTGCGAGACGTCATTGTTCGTTCGGCCCCTGATAGGGAGGTCCGGCAACGGGTCCTGCAGTTGAGAGACCCTTCCCTTGAAGAAGTCCTGTCCGTTGCTCAATCGTATGAAGTCTCTCACGCCGCAGGTGAACAGTTGGAAGCATGGTGCGACGTCGCGGCAGTTCATGGTGGCGCGGCCGCGTCCACTGGGTCCGGGGTGGACGACGTGCGAGCGGTAAAATCCGGCCGTAAACAGAGTTCCGGCCGCCGGCCCCTGTTACCGTCCTGTGCGTCATGCTGTATACATCATGATCGGTCAGAGTGCCCCAGTGTTGGGCCGTTTGTCGCAAATGTAATAAAAAAGGACACATTGCTAAAGTTTGCTGCTCAGCCGCAATCGAAGGAAGCAGGTACAGAGGACATGGACGTTGACTTTCAGGAAGTTTCATCGGGCCAGGCTCCCGGCGCATCAGCACATAAACTCTTTATCGAGGTGTCGGTTCGGTTGCACCTATTACAACTGCAAGTAGATACGGACGCGGCAGTATCCTTGGGTCGCCCCCGTTGGCACCAGTTTACCGGCGTCTATGCGGTTATGGTAAACAGTTCATTCCCCTACTGGGTCAATCCACTACCGACGTGACTTACAAATCAGTCACTCGTCCTCTTACTTTTATTGTTGTCAGTGATGTGAGCTCCGCTAACCTTTTTGGATTGAGTGCCTTTCAAGCTTTCGGTTTTTCTATCGCAGACACCATACGGTTGGTCTCCAAAGACGTTCCCTATCAATCTTTGGAATCTTTGACCTCTGACTTTAAGGATATCCTTGAGGAGGGCCTGGAGCGTGTTTCAGGCTTTGAAGCTCACTTAACGTTGAAGGCGTCGGCTCGCCCGCGTTTTCTACGAGCGAGGCAGATCCCCTTGGCTCTCTACCCTCAGGTAAAAGCAGAGCTAGACCAGCTGACAGCCCTCGGGGTCGTTCTTCCCATTTCTTCTAGTGAGTGGGCCTCACCCCTCGTTATTGTCAGGAAATCCTCCGTAAAATTACGTCTTTGTGGCGATTTCAAGGCCAACATTAATTCCCAATTGGTAGTGGACACCTATCCCTTGCCTCGTTCTGATGAATTGTTCTCCGACGTGGCAGGAGGCCAATATTTTTCGAAAATCGATCTTTCGAAGGCTTATCATCAGATACCACTTGATGAGTACTCCAAACAGCTGGTGGTCATCAACAACCCCGTTTGGCCTTTACCAATACCAGTGGTTGGCCTTTGGAATAATCAATACCCCGGCGATATTTCAGAGTTATCTTGAGCACGTCATGTCGACAATCCCTCATTGTATTAATTACCTGGACGATATAATTGTCACAGGCCGCACAATGAAGGAACTATTGCACAACCTTCGAACCCTCTTTCTCAAATTGAGGTCTGTGGGCCTGCATTGCAACCTGCATAAGTTGAACTTCTTCCAACTGTCCATTGAGTTTGTGGGCTACACCATCTCTCGGCATGGCGTCCAGCCGCTAGGATGTTTGGTCCGAGGTATTGTCGACCTTCTGCAGCCTGCTTCGCTGAAGGACTTACAAGCTTTTATAGGGAAGATTGCCTATTACCACCGGTTCACTCCCAGGGCTTCCACCATAGCCCAACCCCTGTACTGCCTTCTGCACAAGGGTGTTCCTTTTGATTGGTCGCCTGCATGCAAGCGCGCATTCACCTCGTTGAAGGGCCTCCTCGTGTCAGCGCCTTGTTTGGCTACTTTTGACCCCAATAAGCCGTTGGTCCTGGCTACAGATGCTTCGCAGTATGGGGTGGGGGCGGCCCTGGCCCATCTCAACACAGATGGCTCCGAGCAGCCACTGGCGTTTGCATCTGAAACTCTTAGTCCCACGCAGGCTCTAACATCCCTACCACAAAGGTCAAAATTTAGTAATGTTTGTGGTGTTGCTCACGCTGCTAAATACTGCATTTTTGGGCAACAACTAAGTTATTATGTGAGACGTGTCATTAAAGCACAGTTAATAAAGTCATTTCATGTAATAATGAATAAACTAGGCACTCATCTTTTCGTGTTTCCCACACTGGTCTCGTTGTAAAATCATGGCTCAATCGTCGAAAATCTAGGTGGTGATGATTCCAAGCTCGGATGCAAAGAGACCCAGGTTTTATTCTGCTATATTCAAAAGTTTTATAGATGTGTTTCACAAACCATTCTTGAAGATTAAACTTTGAAAGTTAGCACAATGGTGATGTAAAAACTAATCAGCACTCCAAATTCAAGTTACACTTCACTGCTTGCGCGCCCAAAAACTCAGAGTTACAAGTACGTCAAAGATCATAGTGACAAAAGAAAGAATACACATACGAATAATATCATTGCAATATAAACACATCAATGTATCAAAGTTCCTCTACATTAATGAAATCAAATCTGAATGTTGTTTCTGATATATGTCAACTACTTTACAGAAACACTGTAGAATATTGCTAGTATCGAGAGGTTGAGTTGAGGTGCCGTAATTGTTGCGTAATTCAAGTACCATTACAAGGCCCATTACTCCCAGGTGGAAAAAGAGGCTTTGGCCATTGTCTATGCTGTTACCAAGTTTCACCCTTTCTTGTATGGCACGAAGTTTCAGTTAATCACTGACCATAAGCCATTAATATCGTTATTTGGCCCCACCTCTCAGATTCCAGATATTGCAGCCTACAGACTGCAGTGCTGGGCCTTGTTACTCTCTAAGTACCATTATGACATTCATTTTCGCCCTACCGGACAGCATGCCAATGCCGACGCTCTTTCCCGTCTTCCAGTGGGCCCGGATCCTACGTTCGATCGGGAGGAGATAATGTGTTTTCATTTAGATGTGGCATCCCACCAAGCAGTTTATGGTTTCCCGATCACTAGTTCTAGAATTGCCAGGGAAATGGCAGCTGACCCAGTTCTCCGGCAAGTAGTTTGCCTCGTACAGCAGGGGTGGTCGTCCTGACCTCCAGGCCAGGCCTCGGACCCTCTTCATAATTATTTTGTTCTAGGAGACCGCCTCTGTCTCTGAAGGAGTTCTCCTTCTGGCTATTGATGATACAGCTCCTCGTGTGGTTGTTCTTGCAAGTTTGTGAAGGGAGGTCCTCATGTTATTACATGAGGGGCACTGGGGTGTTTCCCGTACTAAAACCTAGGCTCGCAGACATGTGTACTGGCCCTGTATTGACAGAGAAATTGAGCACTTGGTGGCTTCCTGTTCCCAGTGTGTGAGCCAACAGGCGTCTCCCAGGTCAGCGTTCTCTTCATGGTTGCCTGTAACCCAGGCATGGGAACATGTTCAATAAGATTTTGCAGGCCCATTTCTCAATGGCTTTTGACTCATTGTCATTTATGCTTATTCCCGATTCCCATATGTGGTTCGCTGCTCCTCAACCACTTCCTAAGTTGCAATCCAGGCACTCACAAAGATCTTTTCTGTGGAAGGTCTGCCAGTCACCCTGGTATCAGACAATGGACCACAGTTTATTTCGCAGACCTTCTGGGGTTTTTGTAGGCACTTCAGTATTCGGCATGTTTGCTCTCCCACCTTTCATCCACAATCGAATGGGGAAGCCGAGCACATGGTGCGCACATTTAAGATGCAGATGAAAAGTATGTGCACGAATTTTCTGCAGAGGATGCCTTGACATTTTTCCTGACGGCATACTGGATCACACCAATGGGGGAACACAGCCCCGCAGAGCTCCTCCACGGGAACCAACCTAGGACTCTGCTGCACCTCCTCCAGCCTGGTCGTCGCCAGTCTTCACAAAACGGAGTACCCGGCTTTCCACCGGGTATGTCAGTCTGGGCACGTGGGATTGGTCGCAATCCACGTTGGATATCGGCAGTGGTCCTGCGCAGCAATGGCCACCAGCTTTATACTTTGCAGGTGGGTGACCGGGAGGTACCTCGTCACCAATGTCAGCTATGTCCACGTTTGGGCACCCACCCTCCGACCCCACAGGTGCCGCCTTCCTCATTGCCGGCGCCTGTGGTGTTTTCTCACAGGATGCTACCACCCCTCCCACCTGTGATTCTGCCACACGGCGATGGTTCTCAGCCTTGGTGGCTTCCGGTAGCTCCAGCACCAGCATCGCCATCATTAGAGATGCCCCGGCGAGAGCTGGCCCCTCTCGCAGGCCCGGTTTCTCAGGAGGCTGGTTCACCTGTGGTCATGCCTTTCCCATCGTCCCCGCCACTAAGTCTTACCCCTCCCAAGGTGGAACGTGATACGGAGTTCGACAGCTTGTCGCCTGTTCTGTCCTGGGCTGTGACGGGGGGACAACGGGGGCCTCTTCGTGTGGGCCACTTCCAACTGTATTCGAAGGTTCCGGCTCGAGGGCTGGCAGATCCCCCCGACTCCAACATTCCAATGGATGTGGAGGTCATTACTACTGCACAACACTTCACCCTCCGACTCAGTGGATCACAGTGGCTTCACCCCCATAAGGAGGAGGATTGCAGTAGCCACCAGGAAGATTGCGGAAGGCGCACATCAGCATGGTGCATCACGGACAGTAGTTGCTGCGAGCAAAGTCCCTTCCACCAGAGGGCACACGAGAATTCGGTCGTGCCCTCTGCCAGTGGAACTACAACAACTCAGGCAGCACAGGCCATGCCCAGTCAGTTTTACATCGGGTATGATTAGCAGACAGTTCCCGGTCTATACTATGTGAAGCGCGACGGTCAATGTGAATCATGTTAATACAGTACCCTCAGCCCAAAATTTAAGTAAGAGGTTGAAAAGCAGCAGAAAAATTGGCTTAAGTTTTACAATTTCTGTGGAGATGTTTCCTTTGCCATGGCATTTCCCATATTTGAGGTGAGCAATTGCTCTTTGGAGCTCCTCCATAGTACGTGTGGTATTCAAGACATGGTAGGGTGTCATCTGAGGAATATTATCCATCGTGTTTGGACTACTGTTGATGGGAGTTTAATGGAGGCTAGACTGATGTTCTACCCTATGGTGCAAGTGAGAATTTCGAACTATGATGACTTTTCCATTTATTTCCTTTAGTGGTACACACTTCTTTGGAATGGGTCTAATTGCCCCTTTGTTACCCGAGTACACACCACCAACGTTGCCAGCATTGAAACACTCCTAAATGCCAGTGCAAAGTTGCACTGTCTGCCCAGTTACAGACAGTGCATTGAATAGCTGTCTTTGCATTGCTTAGCTCCCTGCATACAGAATTGAAGGATTTTTTATGCCTGACGACAGTGGCCTGATGCTTAGTCTCAGCAGGAGGTTTCAGGACATCTACATTCTTGGTAAACCAATCCTGGGATTTTGCTTCCACATTACAAAACACATTTCCAGCCACAACAGTAAGAAGCGATTTTCTCTTCTGCCAGTCTTCAGACATAGGAGCAGCTAGGTCCCAGGGATCCACCTCTTTTTGTATCTCATTACTAAACAATTCTACTGCAGTAGTGTTTCTTGTTTTGCAAGGATTAATTTTTGCTTTGCAAGATGTTCTGCCCCCATGAACCATGGACCCTGCCATTGGTGAGGAGGCTTGCATGCCTCAGTGATACAGATGGCCGTAACGTAGGTGCAACCACAATGGAGGGGTATCTGTTGAGAGGCCAGACAAACTTGTGGTTCCTGAAGAAGGGCAACAGACTTTTCAGTAGTTGCAGGGGCAACAGTCTGGATGATTGACTGATCTGGCATTGTAACACCAACCAAAACGGCCTTGCTGTGCTGGTACTGCGAATGGCTGAAAGCAAGGGAAAAATACAGTCGTAATTTTTCCCGAGGGCATGCAGCTTTACTGTATGGTTAAATGATGATGGTGTCCTCTTGGATAAAATATTCTGGAGGTAAAATAGTCCCCCATTTGGATCTCTGGGGGGGGGGGGGAACTACTCAAGAGGATGTTGTTATCAGGAGAAAGAAAACTGGCGTTCTATGGATCGGAGCGTGGAATGTCAGATCACTTAATTGGGCAGGGAGGTTAGAAAATATAAAAAGGGAAATGGATAGGTTAAAGTTAGATATAGTGGGCATCAGTGAACTTTGGTGGCAGGAGGAACAAGACTTTTGGTCTGGTGAATACAGCGTTATAAATACAAAATCAAATAGGGGTAATGCAGGAATAGGATTAATAATGAATAAAAAAATAGAAGTGTGGGTAAGCTACTACAAACAGCATAGTGAACACATTATTGTGGCCAATATAGACATGAAGCCCATGCCTACTACAGTAGTACAAGTTTAGATGCCAACTAGGTCTGCAAATGATGAAGAAATTGATGAAATATATGATGAGACAAAATAAATTATTCAGGTAGTGAAGGGAGACTAAAATTTAATAGTCATGAGTGACTGGAATTCGAGAGTAGGGAAAGAGAGTGAAGGAGACATAGTAGGTGAATATGGATTGGGGTTAATAAATGAAAGAGGAAGCTGCGTGGTAGAATTTTGCACAGAGCATAACTTAATCATAGCTAACGCTTGGTTCAAGAATCATAAAAGAAGGTTGTATACATGGAAGAACCCTGAGGATACTAGAAGGTATCAGATAGATTATATTATGGTAAGACAGAGATTTGGGAACCAAGTTTAATATTGTAAGACATTTCCAGGGGCCTATGTGGACTCTGACCACAATCTATTGGTTATGAACTGTAGATTAAAACTGAAGAAACTGCAGAAAGGTGGGAATTTAAGGAGATGGGACCTGGATAAACTGACTAAACCAGAGGTTGTACAGAGGTTCAGGGAGAGCATAAGGGAGCAATTGACAGGAATGGGGGAAAGAAATACAGTAGAACAAGAGTGGGTAGCTCTGAGGGATGAAGTAGTGAAGGCATCAGAGGATCAAGTAGATAAAAAGACGAGGGCTAGTAGAAATCCTTGGGTAACAGAAGAAATATTGAATTTAATTGATTAAAGGAGAAAATACAAAAATTCAGGACCAGTAAATTCAGTAAATGAAGCAGGCGAAAACGAATACAAGTGTCTCAAAAATGTGATCAACAGGAAGTGCAAAATGGCTAAGCAGGGATGGCTAGAGGACAAATGTAAGGATGTAGAGGCTTATCTCACTAGGGGTAAGATAGACACTGCCTACAGGACAATTAGAGAGACCTTTCGAGAAAAGAGAACCCTTTGTATGAATATCAAGAGCTCAGATGGTAACCAAGTTCTAAGCAAAGAAGGGAAAGCAAAAAGGTGGAAGGAGTATATAGAGGGTCTATACAAGGGCAATGTACTTGAGGACAATATTATGGAAATGGGAGAGGATGTAGATGAAGATGAAATGGGAGATATGATACTGTGTGAAGAGTTTGACAGAGCACTGAAAGACCAAATCCGAAACAAGGACCCAGGAGTAGACAACATTCCATTACAACTACTGACGGCCTTGGGGGAGCCAGTCCTGACAAAACTCTACCATCTGGTGAGCAATATGTATGAGACAGGAAAAATACCCTCAGGCTTCAAGAAGAATATAATAATTCCAATCCCAAAGAAAGCAGGTGTTGACAGATGTGAAAATTACTGAAATATCAGTTTAATAAGTCAAAGCTGCAAAATACTAACGCGAATTCTTTACAGATGAATGGAAAAACTGGTAGAAGCCAACCTCGGGTAAGATCAGTTTGGATTCTATAGAAATGTTGGAACACGTGAGGCTATACTGACCTTACAACTTATCTTAGAAGAAAGATTAAGGAAAGGCAAACCTACATTTCTAGCATTTGTAGATTCAGAGAAAGATTTTGACAAAGTAGACTGGAATACTCACTTTCAAATTCTAAAGGTGGCAGGGGTAAAATACAGGGAGCGAAAGGCTATTTACAATTTGTACATAACCCAGATGGTAGTTACAAGAGTCAAGGGGCATGAAAGGGAAGCAGTGGTTGGGAAGGGAGTAAGACAGGGTTGTAGCCTCTCCCCGATGTTGTTCAATCTGTATATTGAGCAAGCAGTAAAGGAAACAAAGGAAAAATTCAGAGTAGGTATTAAAATCCATATAGAAAAAATAAAAGCTTTGAGGTTCAGTGTGAATATTGTAATTCAGCAAAGGACTTGGAAGAGCAGTTGAACAGAATGGACACTGTCATGAAAGGAGGATATGAGATGAACATCAACAAAAGCAAAACGAGGATAATGGAATGTAGTCGAATTAAGTGGGGTGATGCTGAGGGAATTAGATTAGGAAATGAGACACTAAAATTAGTAAAGGAGTTTTGCTACTTGGGGAGAGTATAGATTTAAGTGTCACAAAGTCATTTCTGAAAGTATATGTATGGAGTCTAGCCATGTATTGAAGAGAAACATGGACGATAAATAGTTTGTACAAGAAGATAATTGAAGCTTTTGAAATGTGGTGCTATAGAAGAACGCAGAAGATTAGATGGGTAGATCACATAACTAATGAGGAGGTATTTGATAGAATTGGGAAGAAGAGGATTTAGTGGCACAACTTGACAAGAAGAGGGGACCATTTGGTAAGACCTGTTCTGAGGCATCAAGGGATCACAAATTTAGCATTGGAGGGCAGCGTGGAGGGTAAATATCGTAGAGGGAGACCAAGATATGAATACACTAAGCAGATTCAGAAGGATGTAGGTTACAGTAAGTACTGGGAGATGAAGAAGCTTGCACAGGATAGAGTAGCATGGAGAGCTGCATCCAACTAGTCTCAGGACTGAAGACCGCAACAACAAAGTGTTTTAGCAGAGTGAAACTTTTTAGTCACAAAGCACACTTTTGTCACTACTAGTGCATGATCCACGTCACAGTCTGCACTAAGGAAAGAATGTGTATGATGGAAGTAATGCAGATCTTTCCTTTTACTTAGAATAAGATCTAACTGGTGCCAATGTTTTGAGTGGCAGTGCATCCCAGAATCCTTGTGGTTCAGGCTGCCTTTAAAGTATGTATTGGTGACACACAACTGATACTTTGCACAGAATTCAAACAACCATAGACCATTTTCATTCATCTTCCCCACTCTGTGTTTGCCTAAGCAGTCAGGTTAAGTGGCAAAATTGCTGCCCATACAAGCACTGGACAGTCCATGGAGTGCAGTCCTTGTACCACATCACTGAGTCGTTCATAAAACTGATTCTTGGCATCTACAGCTGAGGTAAGTTTTGGTGCATATACAGATATCAGCATCAGTGGTCCACTATTTGTTGTGAAACGCAAAGTCATAATGCATTCTGAGATCCCAATCTGTAAATCATTGCAGAGAGCACAGACAATTCCATGCTGTCAGGGGCTAGCAAAATCTTTGCTCTTTGAGAGAAATGGGTAGTTTTTTCCTGTATTGAGCCTTCTTCTGACAGCCTGGTTTCCTTCAGTGCTGTTATAGTGATATTGAGTCTGACTAGCTCTAAGTTGATATCAGCCATTTTATGTGGCAATGGTGAGCTTCCACAGGTGTCTGGGAAGCCTTGCAGCATAGTGTGGATGCTCCGTGTAGCAATGCGTAATGAAATAGCTTTACTTTTTACTTTTATTTTTTATTTTTGTAGCAGCGGGTGTCGATATTGTGGTGACGACTTCTAGCATTGCTAGTGTTCCAGACACTCAATGGAACAATCAGCACCAGGACAGACCAGTGCCTAACTGACTGGAGCTGCCCAGCTTAAAGCGGGTGCTGTCTGGTCAGTGGACCTATGATGGACCCTCCCACTGTCAATACCAATCCCAGTTGCCTGCTCCTATGCCCATTAGAGCGAGCATATGACTGGCAACTGCCAATATCTGTGTTGTTTTCACACAGATGGTGTGTCCTCTCTGTGGATGCCCCTGTGCCTCGGATGCAGATTTTAGGTGACAGGGAGCTTCCCCACCACTCATGCCACCCTCTCGGCCTAGCTGACTGGTTCCACAGGTGCAAAAATGCTCGACACATGTGGAGTCAGGTTGGCTGCAGGCAATTGCTGCTCGTTTCCAGAGGGACAGTACTCGCACCTATCGGAAGTGCTGATTCCGGGATTCAATTTCGAGTTGTCCCTCTCCTATACAGATTGCATGCCAGTGCTAATGAAGTCCGTATCTCTGAAGACAAGAGATGGGAAACAGGATAGGATAAGAGGAAAGAAAGGGCATTGTGAGACACACCTTCTCTGGCTCCTCTGCAGAGGCCCGTCTGGCTCGGGATGCCCTGCTGGTAGCTATGCTACCGCCTGCATGGCCCTCTTGCTTCCCAAGAGCACACAGACACTCTTGCCCACATGGACAGTGCTACTCTAAGAGGGTGCCTCCTGAGGGTGCATATATATAAACACATACTATCCAAGTGAAGGTTCATACTGGCTAACAGATTGTCTGTTTATCACATTTATGTTTACAAGCAGACAAAGCAAACTGCCTTGTGGACAGCTCCTTATACTGCAATTGATTATGGCTTACAGCCCCACAGCTGATACATACTCCTGATCTGGGACAACGGCTACACTCAGCAGCAGTTCGGTCCCCGCACTTCTCAGTGTCACAGCCACCATCTTCACGTTCATGCTCATCCCATTCATTGTTGCGGGCTCAGCATCACACCAGTAGACAGTGTTACTGTACAGATCTGCAAATATCACTTGTTAGTCAGAAGAAAGTGACATTTACTTACAACAACAGAATGTAACAGTCCACCCTACTCAACATATGAGAAGCTCGTGATCTTCCCAATTACTTTCTCAAAAAGTGGTCTAATTACATTTGTAGACATCATCATCGAGAACAATTTCTTCTCTTCACTCTCACTCAGTATCAGCATGTCTAGAAGCAGTAATGTTAAGGATAATTTTGTGCATTCACTTTCAATATTTTTGTTAAATGTTGACATGAAAGGTTCAGATTTTCTTGCAACACAAAGTTCATTAAATAACCTATCCACTCAATTTTAGCACCTGCTTAGTTAGTAGGGTCCACACATTAGGTTGATGTAATAAGCAACATGTTGCAAAATAGGCCCGATTGTCAACAGATGACAGGGCACACTAAAGGTGTGATTCCGAACACAATCACACACTGCATACTGCACCAATCAGCTACAGGTGGCACCACAGATTGCCATTGTTTGCAATGTAAGGCATGCAGAACACGGTGGCAGCATTGTCTGCACCGTATACCTTCACTGATGGCAGACTGCACATCTGGTCAGGAACCAGTAGTGCCACTGATGCCGAACCACATAGCGACCGGAGACTACTTTTACTGGCCGAACATACCCAATTCAATGAAAATGAGTTTCTCGGATCCTGACAAAGAAAAGTTAATTAACAGTGTGACAAAATATTCTGTAGTTTATGATGCAGGACACGAAGAATACAGAAATGTTTTAGTGAAAGATAATGTCTGGAAAGCTGTAGCACAAGAGCTAAATAAAACAAGTATGTATATTCAACCAATTATTTACTAACGAATAGATCCATATCTGCATTAACAATTTGTAGTGTTGGCAGAAGAGCCAACACCGTGTTGCTAGAGGAGGCCGAAATACACGCGTTTAACTCACGCAGACTGGCGTGAGGTCTGGAACAGTTATAGGAGTTGAGTCTAGTAAAAAAAGGAGGTAACTGGTAGAATACTTAACTTTAATCCACAGTTGGTGAACATCTCTCTTGACTGTACACGCTTCAAGATAAATATCAAATGCTATGGCGCCTTGCTAGGTCGTAGCAAATGACGTAGCTGAAGGCTGTGCTAACTATCGTCTCGGCAAATGAGAGCGTACTTGTCAGTGAACCCTTCCTAGCAAAGTTTGGTTGTACAACTGGGGCGAGTGGTAGTAAGTCTCTCTAGACCTGCCGTGTGGTGGCGCTCGGTCTGCAATCACTGACAGTGGCGACACGCGGGTCCGACGTATACTAACGGACCACGGCCGATTTAAAGGCTACCACCTAGCAAGTGTGGTGTCTGGCGGTGACACCACACAATTATTATATGAATATGTTAAAAAGGCAACAGTATATATGTTTCATCTTACACAAATCATTATTTACAATCCATTGTTATTCACAACCCATTGTTAACTGCTTCCTCTTGCCACACCACAGAACCGTATTCACTGGAGAAAAAATCTTTAAGTTGGTCTCTAATTTCAAACCACTGATTTTTAGAAATCCTCCAACATGAGAAAAGCTATGCATGTTGTTTTGGCTGGTTGCTTTGTTAATAATGTAGCTATAAAATGGAATACCATTTTCTTCAGGATAACCATCTCATAGCAAATTGTGTAAACAACAGCCGACAATACAAGGTCATCAGCCACATCAGGCACCAGAGCAATAGGACTATAATATACCCTAAATACTTGGCTTAATAGCCCAGATGTATATTCTGACACTCAACGAGCACGGAATAATCTGTAATTATAGATCTGTTTGCCTCGATGAGATGTAGCAACTCTTCTGGAATAAGGTTTCATCATACAATCACTGAGAACAAACACTTCGTCTCTTATCAGGAAATGTGGTAATATCACAATTGTGCCTCGCAAACATTTTGGTGGAGGTATATTATACTCCTTTGTGGCTATTTTCTTGCCCATAGCCAATTTCTGAAATATACAGTTACCAGAATCTTTTCCATAAGTACCGACATCAACACTAATGAATTTACAATTTGTGTCCACAATAGCCAACAGAACAATTGAAAGAAATCATTGTAATTAGAAAAACAAAGATCTACTTTTCTCTGGTGCCCTTATGCGAACATATTTTCCATCTATAGCGCCTACACAATTAAGTGTATTCCATTTAAGTCAAAATTCTTCTTCGATACATCTGAAATCTGATCCAGTAGGAGGTGGCATCAACATGGGCAGCAGCCTTATTCTTAATATCTTCAAAACATTTTAACAACTCTTGATATGTAAGATGGTGATATATGATAGGCTAATGATAAAGACCGGTAACTTTCACCTGTGGCCAAGAATCTGAAACAAATCAAAACATATAGCTAATATAATTTCCATTTACAGGTGATGACTGTAAGAAGAAGTGGAAATTTTTTAGGGACAGTTACCAGAGGTTGAAGATGAGAAGAAAATTAGGAACGGGCTCTGCTGCCTCAAAAAATTCAAAAACAAAATGACACGAACAGCTATTGTTCCTTGACAGTGTTTTACAACACTGATCTGGAGGAACAAATATTACATTGACATCATCACAGAAAACAATACAAGAAAGCCAAGAAGACAGTGGAGATCGAACTCGTCAACTGGACCTTTCGGCATCACAGGAAGAAGGTATGGCAGAAACACATACTCTGGAAAATAGTGGTGAAACATCTGTGGTAACAAACTATGTGTGTTGTGTGTCAGCACTAAAAAGAAAACTTAGTAAAGTTCCCAGTAATGATGATACAATATTAAAATGTGGAAAGAAAGGGACAAAATAAGGCAAAGTTTACTAAAAACATTTATGGAACACAAAGATGATATTGACTTATTTTTCCGGCACATCAGCACAGTTGTAAAGATTTTACCTCCAGTTTATAAGGCAGAAGCCACAAGAAAAATTAGTACGATCATTTCTGATTATGAAATAATGGCTGCACATTGCAACACATATCAGCCAAGTCATAACAGCAGCCCTTCAACCTCCACAACTCTCTCATGAAGTATTGGAACTGCAGCACAATCTAATAATGTATAACATTTTGTGGACTTACCTCAGCATCAAATATAATTTTTCTTCTGCACTTATTGTATTTCTTAGGCACTGTGGTTTTATGTCATCTTTAATAAAACTGTGCATGAAATAAAACTGTCTTTTATTTAAACGGCAGTAGCTCCTGAAGATATTTTCATCACCTAACAAATGTCTTTTTATCAGTGCTGTGTAACTACCTTCTGCAGTTCTACTTTTACATAGAGGCATTACCAGCTTTTATCTTTTCCTGGAATGCAACAATAAAATGTCATCGTCTTCCTCTTCCAATAACAGTACAATAATAGTGGTGGTGTTAACAGACATCTTGCCTTGCACAGTTGTTCCCGGCAACTGCATAGCTTGTCTGTCACTGTGTTCCACAACGCACCAACTGCAGGCTACAGCGTTACTATTTGTCTTCTGCAGCCGTAGTCAGTTGCTGTTGCTGTGTTCAGAATCGCACCTTAACAATGCGCATGTATACTTAACTTTCAAAACAATGAACTTGTCTTTTTAAGACATTATTAGCATAAATTTGGGCATTCCTGGTACAAAATTTTTAGAACTACCTTAAGACAAAAGGAAGAAAACAACCTCTGAATCTAAAATCTACTCATTATCAGCCACACCTACTAACCACATGTAGGCATTGAAAACAAGCAGCTTGATTAACAATAAACTGGTAGCCAAGATCACAGGAATTCTTTTTATTCCATGATTACCGGTATGTGTCCTAAGATCTGATGACAGCAGCTTTAGTTTCACCGAAACTGGTAATCATGGAATAAAGAGAATTTGTGCTATCTTGGCTACCACTTTATTGTTTTACAAGCACCTAGATCGCTCCCGCCTGAGCACAATATGCTCCCTACAAGCAGCTTGAATCATGACTGAGCATGCAAGATACTAAGGCTTCTTTCACACTGATTTGAGGAACAGTACAGTAAACACTGTTATCACATGACAAAATGTTAGTATTGGAATGTTGCTCTTTGTGTCAAAGAGAGACCAGTGAGGTCTAAAGTGTTGCTTTCATTCCGTATTAATATCTCATGAAAATGCTTGCTTTTATAATATGTAAGGAGTTAAAAGGAAGCTTGTCAAGTTGTGAACTACTTCAGAATGCCAATCTCACATGGCAAGGCTATTGTCACATAGCTCCTACCAATCATGTTTTTTAGTGTTATTGCACTATTCCTTATTTCCTAAAGTTGATAAGCAGACATCTTGCAATAGTGTCTTCAGTGATCTTTAGAGTCTTACAAATAAATGGCATAACATATTCCCTAATGGTACTTGGTTAACAGTGGCTTAGGAATGAGCTCACTAAGTCACAACCACAATATTATAGCTTAAATGTACAGAATTATAATTTTCGAGTGGATAGGTAGAATGCCTGTACCAATGACATTTTAAATAATTGAGTTTTCATACTCAGTGGACACATAGGATTGGTCAGAATGAATTGGTTATGTATTTAATGCTATTCTGCATTTGGATTGTGTTCTTTGATGTTGAACATGATTTAGGGACATCACGCAGCACCACAAGACTGATATCTGACATGCTTACATCATAAGAAGTGTCAAAGTGTGTGCTGCCCTGGAGTTCCTTCTGTGTGAAGTTCCATGTTATTGGGCTTCCCATGGACAAAGAGCTCCTGAGTTGCTAGACAATGAAGTGGCAAGAGATGTTAATCAGGCTCTATCCTATTACATGCTTGCTTTTCAATTAGAAAAGGCTATGTTAACTCTTACTGCCCAGTTAATAAATTGATGCTGAGAAATATCTTCCTCCACACTTATTGTGATATTAACTTTCGAGAGCTTTCAACCCCATGGTCAAGGCAGTTAGTGGGAACCCTCTTAAGAGGTAGAAGGAATACCCATACAACCTCTACACTACAAACCATAATAGGCAGTGGAGATTTCTAATCCAGTGGGTAAGAGTACACAGTTCCCAGAAGAGATCAGACAAAGTAATCAGATATCCAGAAGAACTAGAAAGAATACTTTAATAGCTACTACTCCTCAAAGTACTCAAAATTCAGACTAGATGACAAAGCTAATTTCCATTACCACAAGGCAACTGCTGAGCTGACAAGCAGCAGGGTTTTCTCTTTTCAGTGTAGCTGCTTTCCTGCTTACATGCACAGAGGTAAAGTGATCTGGAAATAATCTTCATAGTTATCCCTGAAGATATGAACAACATGGGTAATTGGTGGTTAAAATGTTTCATGGACATAGCCTGTAGTGGCCACTTCTGATTTAAAGTATGTGATTTGTTCTATAAGTCTTCCTATGAAGCAATATCTCCCAAAAGGTGGAGTAATTTTAATGAAAATTTGTGTTCATCTGGGATATCAGTATCAGGATCTCATGTGGGCCACCAAAAGTCACTGTACCTGACTTCAATTTGTCAACTAAAGCGGTAGCCTATAAATTTAGAATCTTCATCGTTGACACCAGATCATCCAACATTCATTCAAGTCAGTAAACTGGAATGCAGTGCTATTACATATTAAATTACTTCAATAAAGGGCAGCTCTTTAGGTCTAATTCATGACTAACATTACTAGACATATTAGCTACCTGTAGAAATTTTTTCAGTTAGAAAATGTCTAACATATGTTTACTTTAATACATTCTGCAATTCTGAAGTTGGAGTTGAATAGAATGGATAGTCTCTCACAAACAAATTGTAAGATGGAGATAAAGTAAAGTTAAAATGACCTAACTGAGTAATTGAATTAGGTGATTCTGAAGAAATTTGTGAATAAGACACTAAATAGTGGATGAGATTTTTTTCTATTTAGGGAACAAAATGACTGACTCTAATATTAATGCAGGCACACAGTAATGAGATGTTAACTTCTGAAATGATAATCCAAACAAATTTAAGTGTCATGCAATCTTTTCTGAAAATATTTACAATGTAGCTCTCTATAGTACGTAACCAAAAATTTACAGGAGGAGAATGGGAGCTTTTGAAATGTGGTGCTGTAAAAGGTCTACCATGGGGAGCCTTGGTGTTCATATCACAGATTTACCTCATCCTATACATATTTACTAGGGCAATGCTGAAGTAGTTATGTATATTGAGGCAATTTCAATGAAATTGCAAGGGAAGCTTTCTGCGCCAGTAATGTACCAATGCAGTGCCACTGAGCACAAACTCCGTAATCTGAGTCATTGGACTCATTCCACCCATATTTATATTTATGTTTTTTAAACACTAGTCGCTTCATATATATTCGATTTGAAAGATAATATGATGAAGACATGAAGTTATATGACATTTTATTGAATTTTCAATGTTATTCAGCTATTCACTAATTTTTATTATCACAATAAATAGCATGTGATTTCTACAGACAAGTTAAGAATTCAAACTTTTTCATTTTCAATTGACAAACGAGAAATTGCTTCTCATGAAGATGCTGGTAAAATATGTTCAATCATACATCACTAATCTTTGGCACTCATTTACAAAAATATTGTGTTATGCATGGTTTTTTATCATTTATAAAAGAAATTTTTCAAAATTTCAACATGCTTTTTTAACCTTATAAATTTCGGAGATTCCTTGTGCATGTGGAAAAATTACATTCATTCAGTGTAATAGCTTCTGTTACATTACTTGTGTCTGTATAAAAAAGATGTCAAAAACATATCTGACGATTAATATTTCATTTCTGTCATATTCTGGAATATTGTATGACACTATTATCAAATGCAGTTATTTACACCTTTATTTATTGGTGTTTCACTGGTCATCCAAACTGGTATGTCCTTGAAATCTGTGTTTGCAGATTGTGTTCAAGTGTGAAGCAATTCTTAGTGCCTTCCCCTAATTACAGGTGTAAGATTCCAGAAATCGCAACAGGCATATATTTTCAGTAATGAAATGGGTTTGGTTGTTTGCTTGTCGATAGTTAGTATCTGCTGCGATAAAAATTAGCAAATTACCAAATAAACTGAAAAATCGGTAGTATGTTTATTCAAATGCACTTGACATTGTATCTTTCAAAATCCATATCTACGAAATATAGCTAGTGTTGAAAAAACAAAAACCATGAGTGGGACTTGATCCAACAATCGACTGACTGCAGAGCTTTAATGCTAACCACACAACTGTTGCCAGCTCACTGCCATGGTCAACACGCACTGGTACATCAATGACATGTAGAACTTCTCTTGCAAGTTTCTCAGTCTCCTACATAGTATGCCTTACTACTTCCACATTATGTTGTCCTAATGGACTAATATAGAGAAAAAAAAAAAGAGGTAGAAAATCTGATCAGGATATCATGGCCTGTCCTTCGAAACAGGAGATTTTACAGACTTGTCCTCGTATGCATGCTTACAGGATTTGATGCCCAGTGTGTAGACACCAGTTTCCTAATCTTGTGTGGCACCACTCAAATACATTAAAAATCTACTTTAAGTCTTTTGTGTCCCGTTAAGTATAAAAAATTTCATTGTAGTTAAATCTGTCAAGTATTTAATTTGATCATACTGCTTCAGAATATTGATATCCATACATTATCATTAAAGATCTTTAAATATGAAGAGAATCAAAAAAGGGAGTCCATAAGGTTCCCTTTTAAGATTGGATAGAAAGATCTAGATGCACTGAATTAAAGCTACAGCTGCCCCTATGGGGCACAGCAGACTCACGTTTAGAGCAGCATCAAGTGCCAACGGACGGGTGGCGAGACCAGTTGGGCCCACCACTGCAAGAGAATAGTTACCACCCATGGAGCCGCAGATGACTGCATTGACACAGCTGACGCTTTTGGTCAGCACGGCTGACTGGGTCCGCTGGCCCAGCAGCCGGTGCTCTGCCTGGATTGTGTGGCTCCCAGCCACTGCCAACACCACTTCCTTCTTCAGCTCAACTGAATGGTTACCAGCTGTTGCAAGCACCACTTAGTACATAGTGGCTTGTTCGTAAAGTGGCACTCCTGTCTATATGTGAAGGAACTGTCCCACCTGACTACCCAGCCGGAACCACTAAATACGAACTTCAAAATTGCAGAGGGTGTATAAGAAAGGATATTTTGAAATTTCACCCCTAACAAAGTAGAATAGGGATGAAAGATTTTTCTAACAGGTCACTATTGAGGCAGTGTTTAAGCTCAAATACGAAAATTTTACTTTGTTCATCAGTGAAATTCAGAAATACCTGTTTCAGCATTTTTCGAAATTTAACTCTTATGGGAGTGCAGTAGTGGCTGAAATGAAACTTCCTAGTGGATTAAAACTGGGATGTGCAGATCAGAGTTTTAACAATCCTGTTCTACAAGGGAGGTGAGCCATAAACAGTCACTTGTACCTGCTTGACAGAGCATTCTCCTCTTTGGTGCTTTAGCTGAAGGACAGGGAGAGTGGTGATCACATTGTCAAAAAAATTCTCACCAGAGAACAAATGAACTTATATTTGTGCAAATTATTGTCTATATGGACTCCAAAAGTCATGCTCTTGTCTGACTGGAATACATGCAGATGTAATCTGTCATCTAGACTTTTACATTATAGGCATCAAGATCAAACTATCGGTTATTCCAGTGGATAAAAACTCTCTTTCAGCACATTTTGACACAAAGGAGAAGTCCACCAAGAAGAGTTAATCCACAGGTAAAGGGGCACTGATTAGGGGGCCCTTACAGCACAAGAAATACAGTGATCAACAAATATATTTCAAATACTTTCAAGAATTAAACTACACATTCTACAGACTGAGTAATTAATTTTTTACCCATCACCAAAACAAGATAAATAGGTAGAAAGATTTCACCCTCTACCAGAGACTTACCAATGGATGTAGGGCAGGGTCATAGACCTATATTCTGTAAATGTGACTTGAGTGATCACATGAGGACTTTAGTTCTTCCCCTTCAACTTGTGACACGAGGAATCTTCTGATCTTCCCAGTCCAACCAGTACATGCTCTTCTCGAAGAATGTGATTGAGAATGAGTGCTTCACAGTTGTTTCCAGAATTACCTGCAAGACAAAATCTATTTTAAACTCAGCAGTACGCTGTTCTCATAGACCAAAGCTCTAATAACACTCCTTCATGCTTTTTATCATGATGAAAACACGTGAAATAATCCAGTATTTGTAACTAATGTATGTGTTAACAGACATTTTCCCCCACATTGGGAAAATATGATCCCCAAAGAAACAGTGCTCACACATTTCAGAGTCCTGCTTGGCAAAAGTTCTCTCTCTTTACACCAGTGAAACTTCACCTAATCAAATACACATTTTAGTTTCACATTGTTCATGTGCATATCAGCTATGATATTTTTTGTGGAATAAGTACACATAATATTATAACAATATATGAGAGACCAATAAGAGACCGAGTGAGGTGGCGCAGTGGTTAGCGCACTGGACTCGCATTCGGGAGGACGACGGTTCAATCCCGTCTCCAGCCGTCCTGATTTAGGTTTTCCGTGATTTCCCTAAATCGTTTCAGGCAAATGCCGGGATGGTTCCTTTGAAAGGGCATGGCCGATTTCCTTCCCAATCCTTCCCTAACCCGAGCTTGCGCTCCATCTCTAATGACCTCGTTGTCGACGGGACGTTAAACTCTAACCACCACCACCAGACCAATAAGAATTGCCACCTCTATGACTTTAATTAATTAATTTATTTATTTTCTGTCCATATAACAAAAAGTTTTTCGGGCATTGTCAGGAAAATTTAGCTTACATTACACATATACAGTAAAATATTTACATTCTTTCATAACATCATATGGATCAGACACATGTCTGCACACACTATTTTTCAAAAGGGCTCTACAAGTAGATCCCTCTATAGTGTAACACAATTTAGCTTATATTTATAATAGTACAGTACACATATTACAGTGTATCATTACATTCTTTCATACCACTGATAGATCAGAGACATTGTCTATATACAGGGTGATCCACTGATCATGACCACGCCAAATCTCTCATGAAATAACCATCAAACAAAAAAAAACTACAAAGAACGAAACTTGTCTAGCTTGAAGGGGGAAACCAGATGGTGCTATGGTTGGCCTGCTAGATGGCGCTACCATAGGTCAAATGGAGATCAACTGCATTTTTAAAAATAGGATCCCCCATTTTCTATTACATATTCATGTAGTACGTAAGCAAATATGAATGTTTTAGTTGGACCACTTTTGCCACTTTGCGATAGATGGTTCTGTAATAGTCACAGACATATGGCTCACAATTTTAGACAAAGAGTTGGCAACAGGTAGGTTTTTTAAATTAAAATACAGAACATAGGTACATTTGAACATTTTACTTCCGTAGTTCCAATGTGATACATGTACCTTTGTGAACTTATCATTTCTGAGAACGCATGCTGTTACGGTGTGATTATGTGTAAATACCACTTTTATGCAATAAATGCTCAAAATGATGTCAACCTCAATGCATTTGGCAGTATGTGTAATGACATTCCTCTCAACAGTGAGTAGTTCACCTTCTGTAATGTTCGCATATGCATTGACAATGTGCTGACGCATGTTGTCAGGCATTGTCGGTGGATCATGATAGCAATCCTTCAACTTCCCCACAGAAAGAAATCCGGGGACAACAGACCCGATGAACATGCGGGCCAATCCACCTGTTATGAAATACGCTATTCAATACCGCTTCAACCACACACGAGCTATGTGCCGGACATCCATCATGTTGGAAGTACATCACCATTCTGTCATGCAGTGAAACACCTTGTAGTAACATCGGTAGAACATTATATAGAAAATCAGCATACATTGCACCATTTAGATTGCCATCGATAAAATGGGGGCCAATTATCCTTTCTCCCATAATGCCGCACCATATATTAACCCGCTGAGGTCACTGATGTTCCACTTGTTGCAGCCATCATGGATTTTCTGGTGAATGAAGCTTCGTCATTATATAGAATGTGTGCAAAAAATCTGTCATCATCTTGTAATATCTCTTGTGCCCAGGGGCAGAACTGTACACGACGTTCAGAGTCATCGACATTAAATTCCTGGTGCATAGTAATATGGTACAGGTGCAATCAATGTTGATGTAGCATTCTCAACACCAACGTTTTTGAGATTCCCAATTCTCATGCAATTTGTCTGTTACTCATGTGTGGATTAGCTGCAACAGCAGCTAAAACACCTACTTGGGCATCATCATTTGTTGCATGTCGTGGTTGATGTTTCACATGTGGTTGAACACTTTCTGTTTCCTTAAATAACGTAACTATCTGGCGATCTGTCTGGACACTTGGATGATAATGTCCAGGATACCGAGCAGCATACATACCACATGCCCATTGGGCATTTTGATCACAATAGCGATACATCAACATGATATCGACCTTTTCCGCAATTGGTAAATGTTCTGTTTTTACACGGGTAATGTATCACGAAGCAAATACCGTCCGCACTGGCGGAATGTTGCTTGATACCATGTACTTATATGTTTGTGACTATTACAGTGCCATCTATCACAAGGCAAAAAAAGTGGTCCAACTAAAACATTCATATTTCTTTACCTACTACACGAATATGTAATAAAAAATGGCGTTCTTATTTTAAAAAACGCACCTGATATCCATTTGACCTATGGCAGCCCATCTAGCGGGCCAACCATAGCACCATCTGGTCTCGCCCTTCGAGCTAGACAAGTTTTGTTCTTTGCAGTTTTTTCGTTTGATGCTTATTTTGTGAGATATTTGGCATGGTTACGATCAGTGGACCACCCTGTGTATTGTTTTCCAAGATGGCACTACAACTTAAAGTCCTTTATAGAGTAACAACACTTCTCTATTAATAGTTGCTTCAGTGTACTCTTTAGCATATTTAGATTTGCTTTCTAGAGTTCACAGGGTAGTGCATTGTAGAAACTTGCTCCCATTCTATGGGGGCTGTGGTCTGTTGCCCTTTTATTGGTCATATTTCTATGAAAATTTTCCCTTCCCTGTGTATCATAGTTGTGTACATTTCTGTTTGCATTTTAAATTCAGGATTTTGTTTCATGAACATGACTGCCTGCAGTATATACCTGGAGTACACCATAAGAATTTTATATTTTCTAAAGATGTCTCTAGAAGGCTCTCTCTCCTTTACCTTGGCTACCATTCTTACTGCCTTTTTTTTGTAATCTAAAATGTCTATCTGTATAAACTGCTAATTACCCATCTCAATAGCATACTGAAGGTGCAGATGAATCAACCCAAAATATATTTGCCTTAAACTATCATGGTCCAAGAAGGCTGAGACCTATTTCAGTAGATACACATTTCTACTAATTTTCCTGCAAATATTACCTACATGTTCTTTCCACGATAAGTGTTCATCAACAACGATGCCCAAAAGTTTATGTGAATTTGCATATGCAAGACCCAATAGGCATATAAATACAGTACCACATATGGCTGCATTATAACTGAGGATGAATTTCATTATTACCGTTTTGTCTTTATTTACAAGAAGCTTGTTAGCTGTAAGGTGTGCGGACAGAGTATCGAAAATGATCTTGATACTATTAGCTGAAGACTTCATATCACTGCCACAGCTGATGAAGGATATGTCATCCACATAGCTTACAACCATGCAATTTTGGGGTTCAAATAAGCTATTTACATATACAAGGAACAGAAAAGGCCCTAGTATTCTTCCTTGAGGCATGCCACATTGAAGTGTCCTGAAGATTGATTTGGTTGTTAGGAGCTGCTCATTATTTTTATAAGTTAGCATTACACACTGTGTCCTGTCTTTCAAATAGGAGGTAAGTAGTTTCAAGGTTAGCCCTCTTAACCTGTACTCTTCTAGCTTACACAGAAGAATGGTATGGTTCACAGTATCAAAGGCTTTACTCATATCTAGGAAAATGCCTATTACCTTGTCACTTTTGTCCAGCTTATTTGATATTTCATGTATAAAAGATGCTACTATTGTTGTAGTAGATCTTCCTTTTCTAAATCCATGTTGTAGGTTGTTTAACTGATTGTGTTTGGTGAAATATGATTCAACTTTATTTAGTATTACTCTCTCTAACAATTTGCCAAGTTCTGAGGTTAATGATATTGGCCTGTAGCTTTTAGTATCAGTTTTTAATCCCTTTTTATGCACTGGTATAATTTCAGTAATTTTCAAATGGTCAGGGAATACACCATTACTGAGGGAGATATTTATCAAGTTAGTTAGGGGTCTCACTAATTCATCCCTGCATTCCTTTGGCAGTTTAGGTGAAATGTCATCCCAGCCACAAGATGTTTTTGGTTGAAGTGCTGATATGATTACTAGAATGTCCCTATCAGTAATGCCATGGATATAAAAGGACTGGCTAGATTTTCCAAGACTAAAATTTTGTGGCTTGACATGAACTTCATTTGTACCAACTGTACTGAACTTTTGTATAAATTTGTCACACACTTCTTCTGGGTCATTTATTTCTTCACCATTTTCTTTTAATGTTAAGTTGCTGTGTTCACAGGAATTCTGTTTCACACTTTCTTTATGCATTATATTCCAGGCAGTTTTACTGATACAGCTAGAGTTCCTTATTTCAGAGGTATTTTTCTGCGCTTTTAGGTTAGTCAAGGACTCTCTGTAATTTTTTCTGAGCAGTTTATATTTTGTTGAGAAATATTGTAGTTTAGTGTCTCTAAAAAGGATATAGAAATCTTTCATTTTCTCCCTCAGTGCAATAATTTCAGATGGGAGATTCTCGGCTTTATGATTTACAGCTTTATTTACTTTTTTAACTAAGGACAGGTTTCATTTAATGTGTTACTGATTAACTTATAGAAATATTCCCATTTTTCATTCACTTCAGTTGCATTGTACACTGGTTCCCATTTTTCATTCCCTAGTGCCATCTTAAGTTTAGAATAATTAAATTTTCTTTTATATACAACAGTATCACTTTCAGTTACATCTATGTTCCCTGCATCAATTTCCATACTCAGGGCTCTGTGATCACAAATGTAGTTTACTAAGGTGTTTACATTTACTTTCTCTTTTCCTACATTTGTGAGAACATGGTCATACATGTCTTCATATTTGCAGTGACTCTTGAAGGTTCTGAGTTCATTTGTTTAAAGTAATAACACTGTAATACATCAATTAAGCACAAATAATTAACACTATTATTTAATGAGTCTAAGTTGATGTCTCCAACAAGCAACAAGTGTTTTTTATACACTACTGTCACCTCCAGCTAGTCCTCTAGGCAATTTAGAAACTCTTCTGTGTTACTTCCAGGTGACCTATACAGTTCCACCATCTGAGCTTACCAATCAGTTACATCAAGAGACATTAGTCAGTTTAACTGCCAGTGACAAATACCTGACCTTCTTCCATCCGGTATCTGAGAGATTACTAAATGGTTTCCAACAAAGCTTACATACAATTTAAAAAAATTTCTCATTGACACCCATTTCGCAGTCTGTAGTAGAAAAGTACAAGCATACACTTTTAATACCACATATGACACTAATTATTTTTTACACAAATCAAGAGCTAGAAAATGTTAGGATTGGCAAAACTTTTAAAATAACCTTTCCACATTACACTTGCAGCACCCAAGACCTATGAAAATAATGCAGACTTAACTTACCCAACTTCACAACCATTACAGTATTAAGGAATGCTGGCTTAGAATGTGAGACTAATTGAAACACACAAAGAATGTAATGGAGAGGTATCACTGAGGCTCTGGCATCAGCTGGAAGGATTTGTTTAGGGTGCAGTGAGCTTAAGAGATGTGAATGAACAGCAGCATTCATTTTATAATTAGAATTTTGTAATTATATACCCATATCTTAGATATGTTTTATTATTTTATCAAGCTGACATTTATTCTCCTCGTGAAATTGTGTTTAGATAAATACAATCTTTTGAGGTATGGCCAATGAGAGTAATTCATGTTGCTTCGTAAATTGAGTGTTTTTATTAACTGTTTTTTTGCAGTTAAATACTTCTTAAATGACAGCCTTTTGGATGTGTTATCTGAGAAGGCTATTATTCGTAGATTTCACAGACAATATTTGCATAGTCTGAATTTTGTAGTATGGTCATTAGACTATGCTTCAAGACATTTCTAATGCTGGCAGCTTCACAGGCTTCAATGACAAAGCAATAATAAACTCAAACAAGCTCAGCAAGTTCTACCCCTCAAAATAAAACCCCCAAGTTCTGGTTTTCATTATTTAGACAGAAACTTAAAATCCTGAGCACACTCAGACAACTTAAGAGCAGACCTCCAAAAAAATAGATCACTGCATACATCTGTTTAGGCACTGGTAGTCAAGCGTTCAGCTGTTAAGAGAGTGTCTGTTCTAGATTTGTAGTGTGGACATCTTATTTGAGTTAAGGTGGTTGCCAAAAGATATCTTTATGTTGTGCAACTTTGAATACTCAAAACATGCACTTTAAGACTCTCCTATATTGTTTAAGCAATGCTTTCAGAATAGGATGGCTACAGTGATCCTGAGTTTGACATTTAATTTAGTCACATAATCATAGATCCCTATCTCATCACCAGTTATGATTCTCTTAAACGTCTCGCATTTGTGCAATTCTGAAGCTCTTTACAGATTACAAGGGAAAGGTCTTTCTGGCCTCACAAGCCATGGGATGAACTTGGCGGCAACCTGATGCATTCCAAGATACTGTGTCAGGATTTCACAACATGATCCAACTGAAATCTTATATTCTTTTGCAATCTCTCAGTCATTCTGAACAGGCAGGCACAATTTCGTTGATATTCCTGACATGAGAATCATCTGTAGACATCAGAGAATCCTGAACAAGGATCACATAACTTCCACAATGTCATTTTTAAATTTTGTGAACCATTCACAACACAGTATAGCTTAAGCACTCACCAGCATAGGCTTCCTGCCTCATCTGGTGTGTCTCTGTGGAGGTTTTCTTGATTCTCACACAAAATTTAACACAGATGTGTTTCACCTCTAACTGCTTTCTTGAAATTCGCGAACTCTGCTGCAACATTCTACTCAATACAGTACTAAACAATAACTGACAGACCTATAACAATGAAGCTTCTGACAATTACGGTGCGAAAAGGGGTGCCAACTGCATCTTGCTCCAATGCACTGCTGGTGTGAATTTATGTGTTTTGAAACTTTTTGAACAGATCTCATAGTCAAGATTTATTGTTGGGTATATGTGACATTTTGAAACTCATTTTCAACTTTAAAAGCCGTCTTTATATGACTTTGAACAATGTCAGTCAAGATTTTCATTCATAGAAACTATACTTCGGAACAATTTGAAAAAACTGTTAAGAGGTTATTTGCCTGTGTCCATGCTACATTGAGTGACAGTGACATCAGGCCACTACTTAAGATTGAAGTGTCCCACCAAAGAGTACTATGGATCTTACACAAAGAAAGAGTTAGTGTTTGCTTTACTCAGCACTAAGGTACACCACTTATCTAAATTTAATCCACTACTTCTGTTAAGGTCGTTTCCGTGTTTTTGAATTTGTGAGGTCTATACATCCTGGCTTAGTAATGACTGTGTTAAATCACAGTAGCTGAGAAATGAATTTCTTGCTTCTTCATCCCAGTGCACGACCTATCCTTGCTTATTTTTTTGTCATCCGATAAAGCCTCGACCAAGAGTTACAAGGAAGTTTCCCCTCAGAAATTTCTTCCAAATGCACATTCCTTCACACCCTGTGATTATTGCCATCCAAGTTCATGGACTCTATTGACTGCAGCTCAGCATCCAGCCTGTACAAGCATCATTGCCCATGTCTACAGTCATTCTGTCGGGTCAGTGAACACCGACCAGTCACTGCTACTTAAGTATGTCATTGCCAGAACACCTCATTTGTAGGGCAGGTAACTGACTTATGAACTATTGGTTTGGGAAAGAAAATTCAATGTATTTAAGAATGAGCTAAAGTGTGCAACCAGATTCTGAGCCAGTCATAGTTTGTACACCAGAAGGACTTCTCCACTGATATGGGATTTAAAATTCAATTGACAGCATTTTAGAATATAAATTAAAATATTTCATTCATCAGGATTTGTGTAATGTATCCATGACACTTCGCAAAATCATCATATTTTGAAGAAGCTTTAAGCTTATGACTTTCAAGTTATAGTCAGTAAATAGTTCACTTAATATTTCACGGGGCTGCAAGATGTTAAAAATTCTTAAATCATTTCTACTTGAAAACTCTTTTTCTGCCAATGACCCTGAATAGATTGTGTATATGTGGTTGGCTGATGTTTGTCAAATTTTGTTGTATGTCAACATCAAAACAAAAATCCTGCTGAGTAAATAGAACCCTGTTTCCACAGAGGAAATTTCTCTTCTGACTGCAATGATGTTCCACATCATGGGCAGTGTTGCAAATATAATCCAAGAAACATGCAAAAACAATGAAAATAAATTAATGTTCAAATTGTTACATGCTCTGTTACTGACTAGATGCTGACTAGTTAAATTAGGAGCAGTTTGTTCCTATTACAGATGTGACTAAGGAAATGTGGTCAAAGATGACTGGTATCTTAATACCTTCTTATGAAATGTTATCCCAACATTTTGCCAACAGAAGTATGTCAACAAGGAATTTCATAAATTCTGAAAAATTGAATTACAAAATCTATGGCTGAAGTTATTTGCTTTGATGATATTTTACTGTAGCAATTTTGAAAGAACTGAAAATTTTTCAGAGTTTACACAGTTACCTTTTTCATCAGCAGCCTATTTGAAATTCACTTACAACAAGAACTAAATACTTGTACAAAAGATACAACCTTTATATATTCAGTAAATGGTAATTGTGTGCTTTTGGAAAACTCATGTGAGTGTACATAATTTTGTTCAACAAAATTTGGGATTTTCTCCCCTCATAAGCATTAGACGTGCCAAGCTTTCTATGTTCTTATCTGCAAATGGGGAAATGGCTCAGTAGTTTATGTTTAAAGTTACACGTTAAATCCTACACAGGTGTCATTTTTATATACGGAACATTCTCTATTAGTGCAAAAATTTTTATTGTAGAGGTACTTCAGCAGCATGCAGTGGTTCGAATTCATTAGGAGACATCTTTATGTCACATGAAGTTTTGTAAAGCTAACACCACACAGACTGCCTAAATGGAATCTCTTAATAGCCAACAATATGAGTGGCCAACGAAGATGAGAAACATCGAGAACTTTTGCAGTTTTGGCGTTTTGAATGCTCATATGTGCTCTTTCACTGCCATCTAAAGTTTCATTTTTTAGAGTAATCCTTTGGGCAAGGAAAAATTTTGAAAGAGGAAGAAAGTGTAATGTGATGTTGACGTTTAGCTAAAATATCTTGTGGATCTTAAATAGACTGTATAACTATTCCATCTTCATATACATAGATGTTATTTTATACAGAAGAACTTAATGTGATCTTTGTATCAAGCTATCACTCAAGCATTAAAGTTCAAGAAGTCAGTCCCAACTGGAATTTGCATTTCTTACTCTCTACTGACTGCATATTTGAAGTTCCATTTGCATTTTGCATTTCCTCAAGAATGAAATTAAACTTTTAGCACCTGCAGAGAAACCAGCACAATTGTCACTGGTTTCATCTGTACCATCTGATGTTTCAATACCTCAATGTTATCACATATTCAAGACTTCTTTATGAAAAATGCTTTTCTCAGTTAAGTTGATTACATGTTACCCACAACTTTAATTTGTTCTGTGATAGCAAAGTTACATGCAGACTGGTGGTGCCAATTCCAATGTTAAGGGTTACTTTGTGGCAACTGGTGCTATAGAACTACACAAACTCTACAGTTATCTTTCAACTTACAGTAAACAGACTGCACAGGTAAAAGGTAATATACATAAATTGAGGGTGAAATGGAGCAATTTTAAAGGAGAAAAGGGCTATAATCCACACATATTTTAGTCTGTACATGCAAGAAAAACTAAAATGTAAAATTGGAAAATAAAGCATTTAAATGACAGTTCAATTCCATCAGATGGAAAATATTTAAAAACAATTATGAATACTTTCTTGTGAACAGGCTTTGAGACAAAGTAAAACAAGGTACATGAATGAAGTCTAGTGACAGGAGGGGGTTAGGTTCAGAAATGAAAAAAGGTTAGTTAAGTATCAGGCGGGTTCAGAAGTACAGAATATATAAAATGTAATTCGTGAACAGAAAGAACAGCTTTCCTAAAAGTTAAATTTCTTTATCAACACAGCATTAGGAAATGCGTTTTGAATGTATGTGTCTGGTAAAATAATATGTGGGAAGGAAACCCTGGTAAACAACCAGACAAAAAAATATGGTGCTGGAAGGTGACATCTACTCATTATCTACCATTTAATTTTTATTGTGTTTTTGCAATGTTCATTACTGATCCCATATGGGTACTGGTCAATTATCAGAAACATGAACATCAAAGGTTTACATTTTGAACCTTCATATTAGCTGATAAGATTATTTTGACACTATTTTACCTTTACATGTCTAAAAAGGGGTACAAATAGAAGTGTGCATCTCAGTGGCACTGCAAGGGACCTGTGACTATATTTTTCAGACACCAGGTGTCCACGAGTAATAGGTGACAGCTATGATGTTTAAAAATCCCAAAGAAGCATGACAAAATCATGAATGGTATCTGTTTCGAGGGGCAGAGAAATTTTAATTACTTCTCTTTGTCAAAGATTCCAACAGGGAAAAGTGTATCTTTTATGACCACATCACTTTATTTTTGAAACAGCTTAACCAATACAATGCTGAATAAAAACATTGTAAGTAGGGTCAATGATTACTTGAAAGTTTTTCTGAGTAATTCATTACATGTAATGAGCTAGACTAAAATATTTTCTTCTTACTTTGTTCAGAAATTCATTTTTTGTTGTTACCTGTGTTGCAATTAGTCATCTGTGAAGTAACTACAAATCATCAGTAAATACTTTTAGTTTCAACCCATGTGCCGCTACTTCCAGACATTTTTCCATGAAAACTTACTGTAGTCTATGTGATGAAAGCCTGATGTGGTGCAATTTTCTATTAATTTTATTAAAATTTCAACACAAACTTAACTGGCAGAGCATGATCTCTACACAAGAGATAAACCAAAATTTTTTACTCTTAATATCTACAAATGTTCATACAAAATGCAGTGCAATTTGTTTGGAAGTGCTGTGCACATTAGATGCTTTATCTGTGAGCAATCACTGCATTGTTATTTGAGGCTATTACAAGTATCATCACAATATGTTGATGCATTAGTTACCGTGGCAACAACTATCAACAGATATTTGTCTATCACTTTCCACCACTCGATGCACAACCTCGGGGCCATGGACAATTGTTTTCGTTTATTGTTCTACACACTAATACTTATCAAATAAGTGCTACAGAATATGGTTCAAAATTACATGGGTAGATCTTAATTACTGCAGATGATGAATAATTTGAGAGAAAAATTTATGGCCTATTGACTAAAATGATTACATGGAAGGCCGCATACTGAGGCATCAGAGTTGTTTGGTACTGGAAGGAAGTGTAAGGGGTAACAATCAGAGGGATACCAAGGTTTGAATACAGTTAAGTATGGATGTAGTGTACACAGAGATGAAGATGCTTGCATAGCATAGACTGCATGCAAAGCTGTATGAAACCAGTGTAAATTGAAGGCATTTTATACCCTTCAGGTCAGGCAATTAAAAGATGGTTCATGTCCCTTATTAGGGAGGTTGAGTGCTAAACATCTAGTAGTAGCCTCACATCCACTGAGGAGATACCTGCATATCGTCCTGGCTGTAACATGGCATGCCAAGAGCATAATTTCAAACCTTACCCATTCCGTGACAGGAGACCTATTCCGCTGTGTTTCCAGTCATCGTGTTCACAAGCCCAGTGCATTCTGTTCTGGTTTTCAAGTGGACTCCTATGTAGCTCTCCTCACCATCAGCAAAGTAGATGTTGCCCATTATGAGGTCCGATGCCTGGTCTTCCGCTAGACTCCGACCTGTAAATTTTGAACTGTATCAATTCACACTTCTCGGTGACAATAGTGCTAACTCTGCAATCCACATTAATACCATTTACAGAAAATAGTCTGTGACCCAAATATAAACTCAGTATCACAAAGCAAAATGGCATTTTCCCCATTAATAAATCTCTGCTAAAGGCAAAATAGGCAACAAATGTAAGTTTTGCATGTGACAGGGGACTGGTAAAGATTGGAAATTTGGGGTAAGGACTATGGGACCAAACTGCTGGTGTCATCAGTCCCTAGGCTTACACACTTCTTATTCTAAATTAAACTATCTCATGCTAACGATGACATACACACCCATGGACAAGGGAGGACTCTAACGTCCAACGGCGGGAGCTGCACAAGCCATGACAAGACACCTCAGACCACATGGATACACCACACAGCCGGGACTGATAACCCCAGACCTTTGGCTCTGGGCCTACACCCAATGAGCCATCAAGTCACAACACCTTCCTCCATATATTTCTCCAAAAATTAATTTTTCTTTTAAAAACTGTACACAGAATATGGAATCCAAGTGCTCTTTCTTATTCAGTAGGCTTGTATTGTAGAGGAAACAGTTTCCTTGAAAATTAACACCAGAACAGTGACACTGACATGGTATTGTTTTCTATTCAATACTCTTTTCACAAATGTAATTATCTTCATTTAACTATACAATTAATTTCAGTATCTTGACGTCTTGTAAGCAACAGTTTTTTAATTGCTGTGTAGTAGATTCACTGGCAATATCAGAGATGTTTCTTTGTATGAAGTCTGTATTCTGGTCTGCACGGAAGGTAAGGACATATAGCATAAGAGCAATTAACACAAGATGTGGAGTGAACAGTGAACTGTGAAAGAGTAGGTGTTCAAAATTCCCGTTACAAACTTTGAGGACTTTTAGAGGGGAGTGACTACATATTATTTTAATAGGAATCAATATCTGGAAATTTGGTGCTTCAGTTCTACAACAGTTTCAATTCAAATGTTTAACCCTTCCACTTCTGCTAGACGAATTTAATTAGGTACAATGTAGTATAATTATTAGACAACAATTTGAAAGGAAACTTAACAAAACAGCTATTTATCACTTACACATATTTGTATTAACAAATGTGTGTGTGTGTGTGTGTGTGTGTGTGTGTGCGTGTGTGTGTGTGTGTGTGTGTGTGTGTGTGTGCGTAAACTGCATCTCTTAAGAGAAGCGCTGCACCATCATGTTGGAACTGCATTTCCTGGTGGACATGTGGTCACAGCTTTCAAGACCTTCGCCAACATGTTTTTAGGAAGGTCAAGTTTGCAAGACCAGTTTCAATTAAGATGTACTCTACTTCCTCCCACTCAAGCTATCTTAGAACAGAAACAATGTTTTGTGACAGGCTCCTATTCAAAATATTGTATACCTACTCCCTCTATAGGTCTTGTAAGTTTTTGCAGGAATTTCTGAACACCCTGTACAAACCAATTAAATGCAAGTGACACAGGGTGACACAGGTATGCCTCCTGCATCAAGACTGAGGGCAGTAATGCTTTGTAGCTGTTTTCTTTTTTATAGTTTTAGGAGACAAAACTGCTATAGTCATAAGCACCCATTTTGTGGCTTAGTGAAGATTTAAAAAACTGAAATTTAAATCAGCAGCAATGGGAGCTAAACTCAATTAGAAAACTAAAAATGGAAGGAAATCTCACAAAATTCCTATTGAAGGGGGGTTGTTTTCCCCAAAAAGAGCTTCAAATGACCAATGTCATCTCACTAACACATAAACTCAAGGATTTGATCAGCTGAGCATGTATCATCTGCTAAAAGGGAAGATATATCAGGCAACAGCTGTACAGGGGCATATAGCAGATTAAAATAGGGTCACTGCAGTAAAAGTTGTCTCGCTGTTCACAACTGAGAGCAGTGGGGATAAAGTAGGGGAGGATCGTCACTTAAAAGATGTTTATGGCTAAAAAGACAGTGCCCAATCTGGAGTCTAGTTAAATTAACCTCCTCCAGACAAAGAGGCTGGGAGGAAGAGGTACAACAACAGGGAAGAGGTTTTATGTCCCGTAATTTATTATCAGGAAGTGCAGACCAATGTGAGTGTCATAAAAGGGCAACATGATGGATTAAAATGCTCTGTTGATCGGCAAAGGGAACCATGCCAACAGCAGGCCAAGAAAGAGAGACTGCAGCCTTTGCCACTATATCAGCTGCCTTGTTTCCTCAGTTTTTTATAAATTGTGAAAAGCGCTGTGCTTCTAGAAGTTAAAATAGGATGAAACCAGAACTTTTGTTGACTTCGACAACATGGGGAATCCATTCTGTAACTGCCTCACAAAACCCCAAAGACCGCTGTTGCCTCAGAGTTTCTGCCATGCAGCCCAGTCACCTGCCCAGTGATTCAACTGTGTGATTCAAATGCACGACAGTCGTGTATCATAGTGACCGAACAGTGTGGCTGACTCGCCGCGGTGAAGTCGCCTGTGTGAAAGCAGCCTCAGCATTAGTGGCAGGCTACAATGGCCACAAACAGGAGAGAATGATGCTCACTGACAAATCACACATCACAGCACAGCCTCCTCTGCTTGAGCCTATGTCATAAATTACAATTGCCGCCACTGTACGAGGTGGTTAGTTGCAGACAATGAATGTGGGTCCGGACAATGTGAGCAGGGCTTTACTCATAAAGCTGTTTTATCAAAACAGCAACAGTGCAGATGCTCTTTACAAGAATTGGCGCATTAAAGGAAGATGGAGAGGTCATTTATCTGCACCAGGGTTGAAAAATGTGATTCAGAAGTCTGAATGAACTGACGATTTGGGAACTGCTCGACCACCAAGATCACCATATTTGAATCCCTGTGATTTCTGGCTGTGAGGTTACTTCAAGGACATCCTGACACGCACTGGAGACTGAAGATGGGCATAGTGGAGGAGGTAGCCTAAACCCTTCCCAGACATTCCACTTGAAACAGGTGGTCGTTGAAGAGTAGAGTACTGCATCGCAGATATCTTATGCCATTGCTCCTGTTCATAATGTATTGGAGATTTGGAGCCAGTTCCATTGCTAGACCATATGTTAGTGAAAGAATAGCATTCATAATAGGTTGTAAAGGAAATGCTTCTTTGTTAACCTTCTGTACACCATATAATGTAGGTGCAGGTGAAACTTGTGGGATGAATCTCCTGGCAGTGTCGAAATTCGTTCTAGTTTACTTTAGTAGTGTTTGCATCAATTTGATTGTCTTAGCCATCAGATTCCATTAAGTTTCTGCAAATGAATTAACTCAGAAGATCCCCCATTCGTTCATCATAATCTTCTGTATCCAACACAATGGTTGCATTTCCCTTGTCTGCTCGTGTTATTACTAAATAAAAGCTGTTCTCCAGTCTGGTTGGTTGGAAACCAGCAATAGCAACAAGCTTTCCTTCATCAGGCTGTATGCGTTCCTTATAACCTCTGACCCACAAATGAAATTTCCTTCTTTCCAAATTCAGATTTACTAATTTTAGTTTCCTACCTCCTCCATACATAGCTCTCAATACATCATTCAGGATCTTACAGTGCTTGAAACATTCTGCACTTACTATGAGGATATGATGTACATAGACTATTATTTCATTGGTTAATATCTCATGTAGCACCTTGTCAACAGATCTGATAAACACACAAATAGACAAGTACAGACCTAATGGCATCACACAGTATTCATAACACTTACCTTGACATAAAAATGATTTACATGTCCTAGATTCCTTGGCCAAACTGATATCCAATAGCCACAAGTCATATCAAAAGAAGGGAGGAATTTATGTCAGTGGAACTTTATAAAGCTGCTTGGAAAACTGTTCATGATCATTTAACTATATTTGGCACTGAAAATCTTTTACCAAACTGTTTGTAAAACATTCAATAAAATGTTTGTGGATCTGTGACCACATTGTCAATAAATATAAGACTACCTATGTTTCGGCCCCCATTGCAAGTGGCCTTCTTCCAGGTGCTTTTGTTTACTACTGAGTGAGAAACCTCTGTTTCCTATATACCTGCAGACTTGGCTGTGGTCTAATTCTGATAGTCTGTTAGGATGAACAGGAGGGATGATAGAAATCTTTATTAGTGTTGTTATTATACGTTTTCATTGGTGGAAACCCAACATTTTGATTTGTATTTGGATTACTGGTTGTGATTTATGGAAATCGGCTAATTTAAAACAAGGCAGCAACTGTGATGTGGCATTGTTTCCATGAATTTTAGTGCCAGCCGAGTCATGCCAGTAAGATGTAACCTGACCTAACCTGACCTACAGCCACTGTGGTCTCAGGTATGGTTCTGTGTGTGGCTTCACATTAGCTGTCGTCCTGTACTGCTCTTATTGCTGGCAGCCAAGACATCGGAAGTCACTGCCCGATCATCTCTGTCCATATTGGCCAGTCGCTTGACTACTTCTATGGCCTCTCTAATCTTTCTTCTAAAAGCAAGAGGCTGTTTTGGCAGCATGCTTGCTTTACAAAAATCAATTATAAGCCGCACTCATCCTGGTGTGCTGTCATACTCATATATGTCTTTCATGTCCAGATATCTGTGTGCTGATGGTTTGCCCCATTCGCCTACATAGACTAATCCACATTTCCACCTGATATCATGAACACCACCAGCATGCAGTTTGTCAACTGTGTCTTCTATTGTGCTAAAAACATCTTTTATTGTGTTGTTGCTTCAGACAGTTTGTTTGATGCCCGCTTGCTGGAGAATTTTGCCCATCAGTTCAGTGACACCTTCAACATAGGATGGTAAAGCAATGTTTTGTGCTTCCTTTTGCTATCCTCAATTGCCTTCATTAAATGTCCCCATAATTTATCTACTACTTTCATTCCATAACCATTGGCACAGAAAATGGACTGGAGGTTTTGTAGTTCACCCTTTAGATGTTCCTATATGCTGATCCTGAGAGCCCTCTTGGTTAAAGTCTGCAGGGTGGATTTCTTCTGTGTGTAGTGATATTGTGAGGAGGCATGCAGGTGCCTGTCAGTACGGGTTGGCTTATTAAGTTTTCTATAGCCCAGTAAACGTCCACATTGGTGAAAGGCAGCATCCGATTCATTTCCATCTCCATGCTTAATTGGATTCTTTCATAGCTCTTCCTTTCCACGTGGCTGGATAATGGATGTATTTTCAAGATATTGTAGCCAACATTCTGGGTTTAATGGTGTGGACTGGAGTGCTGTTTCCTCAAATTAGTCCATAAAGATATCTGCTGCAATAGGCAAAAGACGGGAGCCAATTGCTACTCCACATCTCTGTTCATAAAATATCCCTTTCTACTTGAAATAGTTGGTCATTAAAGAGTGGAGCACTAGATCACAGATATCTGATGCCATACGTACCTGTTAATGGTGTCTTCTAGTGGTACATTCATGAACACAGACTTCATGTCGAAGCTGACCATCATGTCTGTGGTCAAGATACAATTTTTTCTTAAATGTTCCTCTAAATGGGAGGAGTCCTTAATGTCCGAACTTGTGTGGCATACCAAGTATCGGAGCTTTGGAGCCAGTTCCTTTCCTAGACCATATATTGGTGAGTGAATGGTACTCATAATCAGTTGTAAAGGAAAAGACTTTTTGTAGACTATCTGTGTAGCATATATTCTAGGTGCCTGTGGAACTTGTGGGATGAGTCTTCTGGCCATGTCAAAATTTGTTCTAGTTCACATTAGTAGTGTTTGCATCGATTTGATTGTCTTAGCCATCAGATCTCCATTAAGTTTCTGTAAATGAATTCATTCAGAAGATCTCCCATTCATTTGTCATAATCTTCTATATCCAACACAATGGTTGCATTTCCCTTGTCTGCTTATGTTATTACTAAATGAAAGCTGTTCCCCAGCCTCGGTGGTGTGAAAGCTGCAATAGCACGATGCTTTTCTGCATCAGGCCATATGCATTTCTTGTTAATCCCGTGCCCCACAAATGAAATTTCCTTCTTTCCAAACTCAGATTTACTAATTTTAGTTTCATACCACCTCTACACATAGCTCTCAATACTTAAATCAGCCAGCTAGGAGCTACAGTCTGGAACTGCGCGACTGCTACGGGTGCAGGCTCGAATCCTGCCTTGGGCATGGATGTGTGTGATGTCCTTAGGTTAGTTAGGTTTAAGTAGTTCTAAATTCTAGGGGACTGATGACCACAGCAGTTGAGTCCGATAGTGCTCAGAGCCATTTGAACCATTTGAACTTAATTCAGAACATTACAGTGCTTGAACCATTCTGCACTCGCTATGAGGATATCATCTACATAGCCCATTATTTCATTGGTTAATATCTCATGCAGAACCTTGTCAACAGCTCTGATAAACACACACATAGACAAATACAGACCGAATGGCATCACATAATATCCGTAACACTACCTTCATGTAAAAATGCTGTACACGGCCCAGATTCCTTGGCCAAACTGACATTCCATTAGCCACAAGTCATATCAAAAGAAGTGAGAAATTTACATGAGTAGAACTTCTCCAAAATTTCATCTATGTTAGCTAGATCTCTCTTACAACAGTTTCATTTAACTTTCTGTCATCCAGAACCAACCAGACACTACTGTTCTTATTCTTTAAACTACAAGTGTGTTATACCTGCTGGTTGACATTTCAGCTATCCCCCATGAGATAATCTTTTGAATGCTTTATTTTATGATCCTTCAACTTTATCTTCCACTAAAAATCTTTTACCAATCCTCGGCTGTCTTCAAATGCCTTACAGTTGCTCTGGAGAATACCTTTTAGTTCCTCCCTTTGACAATTTGTAAAAGATTCAATAAAATTTTTGTCGGTTTGTTGTCGCATTATCAATAAACATAAGACTACTGAGGTTTTGGTCATCATTGCCAGCAACCTTCTTCCAGGTGTTTTTGTTTACAGCTGAGTGAGAAACCTCTGTTTCCTATATACCTGCAGAATTTTCTGTTGTCTCATTCTGATAGACAGTTCAAGATGAAGGGGAGGGATGTTAAAAATCTTTTTTAATATTGTTATTATTCATTTTCATTGGTGGAAACATGATGTTTTGATTTGCATTTGCATTACTGGATGTGATTTATGGAAATCGGCTAATGGAAAACCAGGTAGCAACTGTGACATGGCATTGTTTTCCCGAATTTTAGTGCCGCCAAACGGGTGCCAGTATGATGTAACCTAACGTAATCTAACCTAACCTACAGCCACTGTGGTCACCCGTGCATCTCTATGTTTGGCTTCACGTTAGCTGTCGTCTCATAGTGCTGTTATTGCTGGCAGCCAAGACATCAGAAGTCGGTTCCCAGCTTCTCTGTTCATATTGGCCAGCCACTCAACTATTTCTGTTGGCTCTTTAATCTTCCTCCTGAAAGTAAGAGGCTGTTTCAGCAGCTTGCTTGCTTTACAAAAATTGACTGTTTGGCCCACTCACACTGTTGTGCTGTCATACTTGGATATGTCTTTCGTGTTCAGATGTTTGTGTGCTGATGGGTCGCCCCATCTTGCCTACATGCACTAATCCACATTCACACCTAATTTTTGAACTCCATAAGCATGTAGTTCATCAACTGTGTCTTTCGTTGTGCTACAAATATCTTTTATTGGGTTGTTGCTTTGCAAAATTGGTTTGATGTCTGCTTGACGGAGAATTATTCCCACCAGTTCAGTGACACCATGAATGAATGGTAATAGAGAGATGTTTGGTGCTTCCTTTTGCTATCCACTAGAGCCTTCAATCATTGTCACTACAATTTTATCTATTACTTTCATTCCATAACCATTGGAAAAAAATGGGATTGAGGTTTTGTAATTAACCCTTTAGATGTTCCTCATCGCTGATTCTGACAGCCATCTTGGTTAAAGTGTGCAGGGTGGATTTCTTCTGTGTATAGTGATATTGGGAGGAGGCATGCAGTCCTTCTGTAAATATCAACATCTGGGAAAGGCAGTACCATAGTTAATTGGATTCTCTGTGCTGCTGGTTGAGTTGCTGGTGATAATTTCGTAGTTCTTCCTCTTCATGCGGTCAGATAATGAAAGTATTTTCAGGATATTGTAGCCAACATTCTGGGCATAATGGGCATCTTCCATGAAGATATCTGCTGCCACAGCCAAAGAGGGCAGCTAATTGCTACTCCACCTGTCTGTTAATAAAATTCCTTTTTTCACCTGAAATAGGTGGTCATTAAACAGGGGAGTACTAGATTGCAGACATCGGGTGGCAGGCGGCCCTGTTTATGGTGTCTTGTATTGGTACATTCGTGAATTAAGACTTCCTGTTCAAGCTAACCATCATGTCTGTGGCCGAGATACAGTTTTCTTTTGAAAGTTCCACAAAACGTGTGGAGTTATTAATGTACAAATTTGTCCGGCCCACCAAATCTCGGAGCTTTGGAGCCAGTTCCTTTGCTAGTCCGTATGTTGGTGAATGAATAGTACTCACAATCAGTTGTAAGGGAAAGGCCTCTTTGTAGGCTCTCTGTACACCATATATTCTTGGTGCCTGTGGAACTTGTGGGATGAGTCTTCTTGCAGTGTCGAAATTCATTCTCGTTTACTGTAGTAGTGTTGGAATCGATTAAATTGTCTTGGCCATCAGATCTCCTTTAAGTTTCTGTATTTCACATAGCACCTTGTTAACAGCTCTGATAAACAAGTACAGACCATATGGCACCACACGGTATTCGCAACACTTACCTTCATGTAAAAATGCTGTATATGGCCTAGATTCCTTGGCCAGACTCATATTCCAGTAGCCACAAGTCTTTTCATAAGAAGTGAGAAATTTACATTAGTTGAAAATTTGCAAAATTTCATCTGAGTTAGCAAGTGTGTCACTCTCTCTTACTACAGTTTCATTTCACTTCCTGGCATCCAGAACCAACCTGAAACCACCATTCTTCTTCTTTAAACTGGAAGTGGTTTATTATACCTGCTTTTTGACCTTTCAATTATCCCCCATGAGTCAATTTTTGAATGTTTTTTCAGCACTTGTTTTTAGAAAGTGGAGTAATATATGGCTAGATGGAAAACACTTCATGACCCTTATTTTTATTTTGCACTGAAAATCTTTACCAAACCTGGGCTGTCTGAAAATACCTTACAGTTGCTCAGTAAAATACAGTTCACTTCCTCTCTTTCACTGTTTGTAATACATTCAATCAAAATTTTAGTGTGTTTGTGACCAAATTGTCAATAAATATAAGACCACCTATGTTTCGGCCCCCATTGCAAGTGACCTTCATCTGGCATCTTTTGTTTACTGCTGAGTGAGAAATCTCTGTTTCCTATATACCCGCAGACTTGGCTGTTGTCTAATTCTCATATGCTGTTTAGGATGATGGGGAGGGATGTAAGAAATCTTTGTCAGTGTTTTTATTATTTCTTTTCATTGGTGAAAACCTGATGTTTTGATTGGTGTTTGCATTACTGGTTGTGATTTATGGAAATCGGCAAATGGAAAACCAGGCGACAACTGTGACATGGCATTGTTTCCTTGAATTTTATTGCTGGCCAAGGCATGCCAGTAAGATGTATCCTAACCTAACCTGACCTTTAGCTACCGCAGTCTCCTGTGCCATTCTATGTGTGGCTGAACGTTAGCTGTCATCCCGTAGTGCTGTTATTGCTGGCAGCCAAGACATCCGAAGTCGGTGCCCATATTCTCTGTTCATATTTGCTACTCGCTTGACTATTACTGTTGCCTCTCTAACCTTCCTCCTGTAAGTAAGAGGCTGTTTTGTCAGCATTCTTGCTTTATTAAACTCAACCACTTGCTGCACTCATCCTGGTGTGCTGTCATACTCAGTTATGTTTTCCTTCACAACCGATTATACACATACACTACATACACTAATCCAAATTTGCACCTGATTTCGTGAACTACGTACACTAATCCAAATTTGCACCTGATTTTGTGAACTCCACCAGCATGTAGTTTGTCAACTGAGTCTTCCACTGTGCTGAGAAATCTTTTATTGCATTGCTGCACCACAAATTTTTTTTGAGCCTACTCGATGGGGAATTTTGCCCACTGGTTCACTGACACGTTGAACATATGGTAATAGAGCAGTGTTTTGTGGACTTGAGGTTTTTTAGTTAACCCTTCAGATGTTCCCCATTGCTGATGCAGAAAGCCCTCTTGGTTGAAGTGTGCAGGGTGGATTTCTTCTGTGTATAGTGATATTGGGAGGAGGCATGCAGGTGCCTGTCAATACTGGTTGGCTTATTATGTTTTCTATGGCCCAGTTTACCACCAGGCTTTCTGTAAACTTCCACCTCAAAGGAAGGCAGCACCTGAATCTTTTCGATCTCCATAGCTAATTGATTATTCTGTGTTGCTGATTGTGGTGCAGGTGGGTATCTCTTCCTCTGCGTGTGGCCAGATAATGAAAATATTTCCAAGATATAGGAGCCAAAATCCTGGGAGTAATGGTGTGGACTGGAATGTTGTTTCTTCAAATTCTTCCATAAAGAAATCTGCAGCATTAGGCGAAAGAGGGGAGCTCATTGCTACTCCACCTTTCTGCTTATAAAATTCCCCATTCCTCCTGAAATAGGTGGTCGTTAAAGAGTGGAGCACTAAATCGTAGATACCAGGTGCCATGCGTCCCTGTCCATGGTATCTTGTATCAGTACATTCATGAATAAAGACTTCATGACGAAGATAACCATGATGTCAGTGGATGATATACAATTTTCTTTTAAAAGTTCACACAAAATTGGTGAAGTCCTTAATGTACTAAATTGTGTGGCCCACCAAATGTTGGATCTTTGGAGCCAGTTCCTTGGCTAGACCGTATGTTAGTGTATGTTAGTGAATGAATGGTACTTATAATCAGTTGTGAAGGAAAGGCCTCTTTGTGGACCTTCTGTACAGTATACATTCTAGGTGCCTGTGGAACTTGTGGGATGAGTCTTCCAGCCATGTTGAAATTCGTTCTAGTTTACTTTAGTAGTGTTTGCATTGATTTGGTTGTCTTGGCCATTATGTCTGCAGATGAGACACAGTTTTCTTTTAAAAGTTCCACAAAGTGTGTGAAGTCCTTAATGTATGAATTTTTGTGGCCCACCAAATATCTGAGCTTTGGAGCCAGTTCCATTGCTAGACCAAATGTTATTGAATGAATGGTACTCATAATCGGTTGTAAAGGAGAAGCCACTATGCTGACCTTCTGTACACCATATTTTCTAGGTGCCTGTCGAAATTGTCGGATGAGTATTCTGGCTATGTCGAAATTCATTCCCGTTTATTTTAGTAGTGTATGCATCGATTTGATTGTATTGGCCGTCGGATCTCCATTAAGTTTCTGCAAATGAATTAACTCAGAAGATTCCCAATTCCTTTGTTATAATCTTATGCGTCAAACACAATGGTTGCATTTCCCTTGTTTGCTCATGTTATTACTACATAAAAGCTGATCTCCAGCCTGGGTGGTTCGAAACGTGCAAATAGCAGCAAGTTTTCATTCATCAGGCTGTATGCGTTTCTTTTAATCCTGTGACCCACAAATGAAATTTCCTTCTTTCCAAATTCAGATTTATTAATTTTAGTTTCATACCTCCTCCATACATAGCTCTCAATACATCATTCAGGATCTTACAGCGCTTGAAACATTCTGCACTTACTATGAGGATATGATGTACATAGACCATTATTTCATTGGTTAGCATCTCACATAGCACCTTGTCAACAGCTCTGATAAACACACACACAGACAAGTACAGACCAAATGCAACCACACAGGATTCGTAACTCTTACCTTCATTGAAAGATGCTGTTCATGGCCTTGATTCCTTCACCAAACTGATATTCAAATAGCCACAAGTCATATCAGAAGAAGTGAGATATTTACACTGGTGGAACTTTAGCAAAATTGCATCTACGTTAGATAGTCACACTCTCTTGCTACGTTTTCATTTAATTTCATGGCATCTAGAATCAATCAGACACCACCATTCTTCTTCTTTAAACTACAAGTGGGTTATTATACCTGCTGTTTGGTGTTTCATGGTCCTGCAAATTTATTTCCAACTGGAAATCTTTTACCAAACCTGAGCTGTCTGAAAGTGCCATAGAGTTGCACAGGAGAACACCTTTTAGCTCCTCCGTTTGGCAGTTTGTAAAACATTCAATAAAATGTTTGTGGGTTTCTGGCCACATTCTCAATAATTATAAGACTACTAATGTTACAGTACCCATACCAAGCAATATCCTTTCACGTGCTTTTGTTTACTGCTGAGTAAGAAACCTCTGTTTCCAATTTACCAGCAGTTGTCTAGTTATGATAGGCTGTTTAGGATGTAGTGGATGCATCTTAGAAATCTTTATTAGTGTTTATATTGTTTAATTTCATTGGCGAAAACATGACATTTTGTTTTGTATTTGCATTACTGCTTGTGATTTATGGAAGTCGGCTAATGGAAAACCAGGCAGCAACTATGACATGACATTGTTTCCCAGATTTTTTGTGCCTCCCAAGGCATGCCAGTAAGACGTAACCAAATATAACGTGACCTACAGCTACTGCATTCTCTCGTGTGGCTCTATGTGTGGCTTGGCATGAGCTTTCGTCCCGTTGTGCTGTTATTCCTGGCAGCCAAGGCATCGGAAGTTGCTGTTAGCATGCTTGCTATACCCAATATTGACACTTTACTGCACTCATCACGGCGTGCTGTGATACTAGGACATGTCTTTCGTTTTCAGATATCTGAGTGCTGATGGGTCACCCCATCTCGCCTACATACCCTAATTCTCATTCGCACCTGATTTACTGAACTTCAGCAGAATGTAGCAAGTCAACTGTGTCTTTTATTGTGGTAAGAACATCTTTTACTGTGTTGCTGCTTTACAAAATTTTTTTGATGCCTGCTAGACAGAGAATTTTGCCCACCAGTTCAGTGACACCTTGAATTTATGGTAATAGGGCTTTGTTTTGTGCTTCCTTTTGCTATCCTCTGTTGCCTTAATTATTTGCCGCCATAGTTTTATCTATTACTTTCATTCCATAACCACTGGCACAAAAAATGGACTTGAGGTTTTGTAGTTAACCTTTCAGATGTTACTCATCACTGATCCTGAGAGCCCTCTTGATTAAAGTGTGCAGGGCAGATATCTTCTGTGTAGGGTGATTCTGGGAGGAGGCATGCAGTTACCTGTCAGTACAGTTTGGCTTATTATGTTTTCTATGGCCTAGTTTACCATCAGGCTTTCTGCAAACATCCATCTCAAGGAAAGACAGCAACCGATTCTTTCCCATCTCCATAGTTAATTGGATTCTGCGTGGTGCTGGTGGAAATTTCGTAGCGCTTCCTCTCCATGTGGCCAGATAATGAAAGTATTTTCAAGATATTGGAGCCAACATTCTGGGTGTAATGGTGCAGACTGGAGTGCTGTTTCTTCAAATCCTTAATGAAATATTTCTGCTGAAATAGGCAAAAGGGGAGAGCGAATTACTACTCCACCTGTCTGTTCATAAAATTCCCCTTTTCACCTGAAATAGATGGTCATTAAAGAGTGGAGCACTAGATCGCAGGCCTCTTTTGACATATGCCCCTATTCATGGTGTGTTATATCGGTACATTCATGAATAAAGACTTAACGTCGGAGCTAACCATCATGTCTGAGGCTAAGATACAATTTTCTTTTAAATGTGCCTCCAAATGGGTGGAGCCCTTAATGTCCGAATTTGTGTGGCCCACCAAATGTGAGCGAGCTTTGGAGCCAGTAACTTTGGTAGACGGTACGTTGGTGAATGAATGGTATTCATAATCGGTTGTAAAGGAAAAGCCTCTTTGTCAATCTTCTCTACACCATATATTCTAGGTGCCTGTTGAACTTGTGGGATGAGTCTTCTGGCAGTGTTGAAATTCATTCTAGTTTACTTTAGTAGTATTTGCATCAATTTGTTTTTCTTGGCTGTCGGATCTGTGTTAAGTTTCTGTAAATGAATTCATTCAGAAAATCCCCCATTGGTTTCTCATAATCTTCTGTATCCAACACAATGGTTGCATTTTCCTTGTCTGCTCATGTTATTACTAAATGAAAGCTGTTCTCCAGCCTATGCGGTGGGAAACCTGCAATAGCAGGAAGCTTCTCTGCATCAAGCTGTATGCATCCCTTGTTAATCCTCTGACACAAAAGTGAAATTTCTTTCTTTCCAAATTCTGGTTTACTAATTTTAGTTTCATACCTCCTCTATACATAGCTTTCAATACTTCATTCAGAACATTACAATGCCTGAATCATTCTGCACTCACTATGAGGATATTATTTACTTAGACCATTAATTCATTGGTTAATATCTCCTGTAGCACTTTGTCCACAGCTCTGTTAAACACACACATTGACAAATACAGACCAAATGACTTCACACAGTATTTGTATGGATCACCTTCATGTAAAAATGCTGTACATGGCCTAGATTCCTTGGCCAAATTGATATTCCATTAGACACAAGTTATATCGAAAAAATTGTGAAATTTATATCGGTGGAACTTCTGCAATATTTCATCTATGTTAGCTAGTGATCCACTGTCTCGTAATACAGTTTCATTTAAGTTCCTGCATCCAGAACCAACCTGACACCACCGTTCTTCTTCTTTAAACTACAAGTGGGTTATTATACCTGTTGGTTGATGTTTCAATTATCGCCCATGTGACCATCTTTTATCTTTTAAACATTTCTTGACATTGCTTGTTTTTTGAAAGTGGAATAATATAATGCTGGGTGGAAAATAGTTCATGATCCTTCAACTTAATTTTCTACTAAAAATCTTTTACCAATCCTGGGCTGTCTGAAAATGCCTTACAGTTACTCAAGAGAATACATTTTAGTTCCTATCTTTGACTATTTGTAAAAGATTCAATAAAATGTTTGTGTATTTGTGATAGCATTGTCAATAAATATAGCACTACTTAGGTTTTGGTCCTCATTGCAAGTGATCTTCTTCCAGGTGCTTTGTTCACTGCTGAGTGAGAAACCTCTGTTTCCTACATACCTGCAGACTTGGCTGGTGTCTAATTCTAATATACTGTTTAGGATTAAGGGGAGGAGTGTTAGAAATCTTTATTTGTTCTCATTCATGGGAACCTGATGTTTTGATTTGTATCTGCATTACTGATTGCGATTTATGGAAATCGTCTAATTTAAAACAAGGCGGCAACTGTGATGCGAAATCGTTTCCCTGAGTTTTAATGCCTGCCAAGGCATGCCAGTAAGGTGTAACCTAACCTAACCTGACCTATAGCTACTGCGATCTCCCATGAAGTTGTATGTGTGGCTTCAAATGAGCTGTCATCCTGTAGAGCTGTTATTGCTGGCAGCCAAGTCATCTGAAGTCAGTTCCCATCTTCTCTGTTCATATTGGCAAGTTGCTTGACTATTTCTATTGGCTCTCTAATCTTCCTACTGAAAGTATGAGGCAGCTTCAGCAGCACACTTGCTTTACCAAAATTGACTGTTTACTGCACTCATTCAGGTGTGCTGTCATACTTAGATATTTCTTTCTTTTTCCGATACCTGAGTGCTGATGGGTCACCCCATCTCACCTACATACACTAGTCCACATTCGCAGCTGATTCGTGAACTTCAGCAGAATGTAGTGTATCAACTGTGTCTTTCATTGTGCTAAGAACATCTTATATTGTGTTGCTGCTTTGCAAAATTTGTTTGATGCCTGCTCGATGGTGAATTTTGCCCACTGGTTCAGTGACACCTTGAATGTATGGTAATAGGGCCATGTTTTGTGCTTAAAGGTAGCACCTGATTTTTTTCCATCTCCTTATATAATTTGATTCTGTGTGCTGCTGGCTGAGGTGCTGGTGAAAGTTTCTTAGCTCTTCCTCTTCATGTGGTCAGATAATTAAAGTATTTTCCAGATATCGGAGCCAATATTCTGGGTGTAAGGGTACGGAATGGAATGCAGTTTCTTGAAATTCCTTCATAAAGATATCTGCTGCAATAGGCAAAAGAAGGGAGCCCATTGCTACTTCACCTGTCTGTTCATAAAATTCCCCTTTCCATGTGAAATAGATGGCCATAAAGAGTGGAGGTCTAAATCTCAGATATCGGGTGCCATGCGTCCCAGTTCGTGGTGTCTTGTATTGGTACATCCTACATGTCAAAGCTAACCATCATGTCTGTGGCCAACATACAATATACTTTTAAAAGTTGAACAAAATGGGTGGAGTGCTTAATGTACTAATTTGTGTGGCCCACCAAGTGTTGGAGCTTTGGAGCCAGTTCCTTTGCTTGGACGTACATAGGTGAATGAATGGTACTCACAATCAGTTGTAAAGGAAAGGCTTCCCTCTGCCGCTCCTGTACACTGTATATCCTAGGTGCCGGTGGAACATATGGGGTGAGTGTTCTGGCCATATCAAAATTTGTTCTAGTTTACTTTAGTTGTGTTTGTGTTGATTTGATTGTCTTTGCTGTCCGATCTCCATTATGTACGTGTAAATGAATTCACTCAGATGATCCCCCATTTGTTTGCCATAATCTTCTGTATCCAACACAATGGTCACATTTCCCTTGTCTGCTCATGTTATTACAAAATGAAGCTGTTCTCCACCCTGGGTGGTGGAAACCTGCAATAGCAGTACATTCATGAATGAAGACTTCAAGTGGAAGCTAAACATCATATCTGTGGCCAATATGCAGTTTTCTTTGAAAAGTTCCACAAAATGGGTGGAGTCCTTAATGTCCTAATTTGTGTGGCCCACCAAATGTCAGAGCTTTGTAGCCTGTCCCTTTGCTAGAACGTACATCGGTGAGTGAATGGTGTTCATAATCGGCTGTAAAGGAAAAACCTCTTAGTGGACCTTCTGCACACCTTTTATTATAGGTGTATGTAGAACTTGTAGCATGAGTCTTCTGGCTGTGTCAAAATTCTTTCTAGTTTTCTTTAGTAGTGTTTGCAACAATTTAATGTCCTGGCCATCAGATCTCCATAAAGTTTCGGTAAATAAATTCACTCAGAAGATACCCCATTCGTTTGTTATAATTTTCTGTGTCCAACACAATGGTTACATTACCCTTGTCTACTCATGTTATTACTAAACAAAAGGAGTTCTCCATCCTGGGTGGTTGGAAACCTGCAATAGCAGCATAATTTTCTGCATCAGGCTGTATGCGTTCCTTGTTAATACTGTGACCTTGAAGTGAAACTTCCCTCTTTCCATATTCAAATTTACGAAGTTGAGTTTCATACCTCCTCTATACATATCTCTCAATACTTCATTCAGAACATTACAGTGCTTGAACAATTCTGCAGTGATTACGAGGATATCATCTACATAGACTATTATTTCATTGGTTAGTATCTCATGTAGCACCTTGTCAACAGCTCTGATAAACACACACATTGACAAATACAGACCAAATGGCATAACACAGTATTTGTAATGCTTACCTTCATTTAAAAATGCTGTACATGGCTTAGATACCTTGGCTAAACTTATATTCATGTCAAAAGAAGTGAGAAATTTACATCGGTTGAACTTTTGCAAAATTTCATCTATGTTAGCTAGTGTGTCACTCTCTCTTACTACACTTTCATTTAACTTCCTGGCAGCCAGAACCAACCAGAAGCCACCGTTCTTCTTCTTTAATCTCCAAGATTTTTATTGTACCTGCTGTTCGAATTTTTTTTATACCCCATTAGAGCTTCTTTTGATTGTTTTTTCTCTTTGCTTGTTTTTTTGCAAATGTAATATTATAAGGCTCCTTGGGAAACAGTTCATAATCCTTCAACTTTATTTTGCACTGAAATTCTTTTACCAAACCTTAGCTGTCTGAAAATGCCCTACAGTTGCCCAGGAGAATACCTTTTAGTTCCTCCCCTTGACTGTTTGTAAAACATTCAATAAAATGTTTTGGGGTTTATGACGGCATTGTAAATAAATATAAGACTACCGATGTTTTGGTCCTCATTGCAAGCAGTCTTCATACAGGTACATTTGTTTACTGCTCAGAGAGAAACCTATGTTTCCTACATACCTGCTGACTTGGCTGTTGTCTAAATTCCATATGCTGTTTAGGATGAAGGGGATGGATGTTAGAAATCTTTATTAGTGTTGTTGTTATTCATTTTCATTGATGAAAACTCACCATTTTGATGTGTATTTGTACTACTGGCCGTGATTTATGGAAATCAGCTAATTTAAAACAAGGCGACAACTGTGATGTGGCGTTGTTTCCCTGAATTATAGTGCCAGCCAAGGCATGCCAGTAAGATGTAATTTAACCTAACCTAACCTACAGCCACTGCGGTGACCCATGCGGTTCTATGTGATGCTTAACATTAGCTTTCATCCCCAAGTGCTATTACGGCTGGCAGCCAAGATATCTGAAGTCAGTACCCATCTTCTTTTGTATCAACCGATTGTGGTTACCATTCATTCACCGACGTACGGTCTAGCAAAGGAACTGGCTCCAAAGCTACAACATTTGGTGGGCCTCACAAATTCATACACTAAGGACTCCACCCATTTTGTGGAACCTTTAAAAGGAAATTATATCTTGGCCACAGAGGCCACAGACATGATGATTAGCTCTGATGTGAAGTATGTACCGTTACAAGACACCATCAGCTGGGACACATGGCATCCGATATCTGAGATCTAGTGCTCGACTCTTTATAGACCATCTATTTCAGGTGGAAAGGGGAATTTCATGAACAGACAGGTGAAGTAGCTATGGGCTTCCCTCTTTGCCTATTGCAGCAGATATCTTTATGAAAGAATTTGAAGAAACAGCGCTCCAGTCTGCACCATTACACCCAGAATGTTGACTCCAATATCCTGAAAATACTTTCATTATCTGACCACATGAAGAGGAAAAGCTATGGAACTTTCACCAGCACCTCAACCAGCAGAATGCCAAATCCAATTAACTATGGAGACAGAAAAAGAATCAGGTGCTGCTTTTAAGCACAAAACATCACGCTATTACCACACCTTTAAGGTGTCACTGAACCGGTGGGCAAAATTCATCATCGAGCAAGGATAAAATAAATTTTTTGAAGCAGCAACACAATAAAAGATGTACTGAGCACAACAAAAGACACAGTTGATCCACTACATTCTGCTGGAGTTCATGAAATCAGCTGAGAATGTGGACTAGTGTATGTAGATGAGATGGGGTGACCCATCAGCACTTGAATAACTGAAAACGAAAGACATATCCGAGTATGACAGTAGACAAGGATGAGTGCAGTAAACTGTCAATTTTGGTAAAGCAAGCTTGCTGCTGAAACAGCCTCTTACTTTCAGGAGGAAGATTAGAGAGCCAATAGAAATAGTCAAGTGACTTGCCAATATGAACAGGTGTCTTGGCTGCCAGCAATAACAGCACTACAGGATGACAGCTAACATGAAGCCAAACATACAACAGCACGGGAGACCGCAGTAGCTGTAGGACAGGTTAGGTTTGGTTACGTGTTACTGGCATGCTTGGACGGCACTAAAAGTCAGGGAAACAACGCCGCATCACAGTTGCCGCCTTGTTTTAAATTAGCTGGTTTCTATACATCACAACCAGTAATGCAAATAAAAATCATAACGTCGGGTTTCCACCAAAGAAAACAAATGATAACAACACTAATAAAGATTTCTAACATCCCTCCCCTTCATCCTAAAGAGCCTATCAGAATTAGACAACAACCAAGTTTGCACATATTTAGGAAACAGAGGTTTGTCACTCAGCAGTAAATAAAAGCACCTGGAAGAAGGTCGCTTGTAATGAGGACTGAAACCTCAGTAGTCCTATATTTATTGACAATGCGATCACAAACCCACAAAAATTTTATTGAATCTTTTACAAATAGTCAAAGGGTGGAAGTAAAAGGTATTCTCTTGAGCAACTGTGAGGCATTTTCAGACAGCCAAGGATAGAAAAAGATTTTTAGTAGAAATTGCAGTTGAAAGATCATGAACTGTTTTCCATCCAGCCTTATATTATTCTGCTTGCAAAAAAAAACAAGAATTACATAAAAATTTAAAAGATAATCTCATGGGGGATAATTGATATGCCAACCAGCAGGTACAATAACCCGCACGTAGTTAAAAGAAGGAGGAAGGTGGTGTCAGGTTGGTTCTGGATGCAGGAACTTAAATCAATCTGTAGTAGGAGAGAGTGAATGACTAGCTAGCATGGATGAAATTTTGCAAAATTTCCACTTCTTTTGATACGACCTGTGGGTATTTGAATATCAGTTTTGCCAAGGAATCTAGGCCATGTACAGCATTTTTGCATGAAGGTAAGTGTTACGGATATTATGTGATGCCATTTGGTCTATATTTGTCTATGTGTGTGTTTATCAGAGCTGTTGACAAGGTTCTACATGAGATATTAACCAATGAAATAATGGGTTATGTAGGTGATATCCTCGTAACGAGTGCAAAATGGTTCAAGCACTGTAATGTTCTGAACGAAGTTCAAATGGTTCAAATGGGTCTGAGCAATATCGGACTCAACTGCTGTGGTCATCAGTCCCCTAGAATTTAGAACTACTTAACCTGACCTACCTAAGGACATCACACACATCCATGCCCGAGGCAGGATTCAAACCTGCGACCATAGCGGTCGCGCAGTTCCAGACTGTAGCTCCTAGAACTGCTCGGCCACCCCGGCTGGCTGATTTAAGTATTGAGAGCTATGTGTAGAGGAGGTATGAAACTAAAATTAGTAAATCTGAGTTTGGAAAGAATGAAATTTCATTTGTATGTCACGGGATGAACAAGGAATGTATACAGCCTGATGCAGAAAAGCTTCCTGCTATTGCAGGTTTCCCACCACCCAGGCTGGAGAACAGCTTTTATTTAATAATAACCTGAGCAGGCAATGGAAGTGGAACCATTGTGTTGGATACAGAATATTATGACAAACAAATGGGGTATCTTCTGAATGAATTCATATACAGAAACTTAATGGAGGTCTGACAGCAGAGACAATCAAATCGATGCAAAATTTACTAATGTGAACTAGAATGAATTTTGAATTGGCCAGAAGACTAACCACATAAGTTCAACAGGAACCTAGAATATATTGTTTACAGAAGGTCCACAAAACGGCTTTTCCTTTACAACCGATTATGAGTACCATTCATTCACCAACGTATGGTCTAACAAAAGAACTGGCACCAAAGCTCCAACATTTGGTGGGCCACACAAATTCGAAAATTATGGGTTCCACTCATTTTGAGGAACATTTACAATAAAACTGTATCTTGGCCACAGACATGATAGTCAGCTCCAGCGTGATGTCTTTATTCACGAATGTACCGATACAAGATATCATGAATAGGGGTGCATGGCACCCAATATCTGCGATTTAATGCTCCACTCTTTAATGACCACATATTTCAGGTGGAATAGGGAATTTTATTAACTGACAGGTCGAGTAGCACTGGGCTCCCCTCTTTTGCCTAATTCTACAGATTTCTTTATGGAAGAATTTGAAGTAACAATGCTCCAGTACGCACCATTACTCCCAGAATTTTCACTCCGATATGTTGGAAATATTTTCATTGTCTGGCCAAATGGAGAGTAAGAGCTACAAAATTTCCACCTGCACCACAATAAGCAGCATGGAGATTGAAAAGGATCAGCTGCTGCCTTCCGTTGACGTGGAAGTTTACAGAAAGCCTGATGGTAAACTGTGCCATAGAAGACATAATAACCCAACCAGTACTGACAGGCACCTGCATGCCTCCTCCCAGTGTCACCCTACACAAAAGAAATCCACCCTGCACACTTCAACCAAGATGGTTCTGAATATCGTCAATGGGGATTATCTAAAATTACAAAACATCAAGTCCATTTTTTGTGCTAACACTTATGGAATGAAAGTAATAGACAAAATAATACATATAATGAAGGCAATAGATGATAGCAAAAGGAAGCACAAAATATCACCCTCTTACCATACATTCAAGGTGTTACTGAACTGGTGGGCAATATTCTCCGTCGAGCAAGCATCAAACAAATTTTGCATAGCAGCAATATAATAAAAGATGTTCTTAGTACAACGAAAGATGCAGTTGACCCACTACATTCTGCTGAAGTTCACTAAATCAGGTGCGAATGAGGATTAGTGTATGTCGGCAACATTGGGCAACCCATCAGCACTCGGATATCTGAAAACAAAAGACATGTCCAAGTATGAGAGCACACCAAGATGAGTGCAGTAAGTTGTCGATTTTGGTATAGCAAGCATGTTGCCAAAACAGCCTCTTACTTTGAGGAAGAAGATGAGAGATGCAATAGAAATATCCAAACCACAGGCCAATATGAACAGACAAGATGGGCAGCGACTTCCGATGTCTTTGATCCCAGCAATAACAGCACTACGGGACGACAGCTCATGTGAAGCCACACACAGAGCCGCACAGTAGACTGCAGTAGCTGTAGGTCAGGTTAGGTGAGGTTAGGTTACGTCTTAATGACACACATCATCTGGGACTAAAATATTTTCAAGATACTAAATGAAAACTGTTCTCCAGCATGGGTGGTGGGAAACTTGCAGTAGCAGGAAGCTTTCCTGCATCAGGCTGTGTGCATTCCTTTTAATCCTGTGATCCACAAGTGGAATTTCTTTCTTTCCAAATTCAGATTTACTAATTTTAGTTTCATACCTCCTCTATACATATCTCTGAATACTTCATTCTGAATCTTACAGTGCTTGAACCATTCTGCACTCACTGCGAGGATATCATCTATATAGACCGTTATTTCATTGGTTAATATGTCACATAGAACCTTGTCAACAGCTCTGATAAACACACACATGCATAAGTACAGACCGAATGGCATCACACAGTATTCATAACACTTACTTTCACGTAAAAATACTCTACATGACCTAGATTCCTTGGCTAAACTGATATCCAATAGCCACAAGTTGTATCAAAAGAAGTGGGAAATTTACATCAGTGAAACGTTATCAAAATTTCAACTATGTTAGCTAATCTGTCACTCTCCCCTGCTACAGTTTCATTTAACTTACTGGCATGTAGAACCAACCTGGCACCACCGTTCTTCTTCTTTAAACTACAAGTTTGTTATTATACCTGCTGCTTGACATTTCAGTTGTCCCCCATGAGACCATCTTTTGAATGTTTTTTCTCACTACTTCTTTTTTTGAAAATGGAATATTGAAAGAGTGCTTGGAAAACAGTTCATGATCCTTCAACTTTATTTTGAACTGAAAATCTTTTACCAAACTTTGTCTGTCTGAGAATGCCTTACAGTTGCTCAGGAGAATACCTTTTAGTTCCTCCCTTTGACTGTTTGTAAATCATTCGATGAAATGTCTGTGGGTTTGTGACCACATTGTCAATAAATATAAGACTACTGAGGTTTCAGTCCCCATTGCATGCGGCCTTCTCCTGGGTGCTTTTGTTTACTGCTGAGTGGGAAACCTCTGTTTCCTATATACTTGCAGACTTGGCTGACCTCTAATACTGATAGGCTGTTTAGGATGTAGGGGAGGGATGTTATAAATCTTTATTAGTTTTGTTATTATTCGTTTTCATTGGTTGAAACCCAATGTTTTGATTTGTATTTGCATTACTGGTTGTGATTTATGGAAGTCCGCTAATGGAAAACCAGGCAGCAAGTGTGACGTGGCACTGTTTTCCTGAATTTTAGTGCTGGCTGTGGCATGGCAGTAAGATGTGACCTAATCTATCCTGACCCTTAGATACTGCAGTCTCCCATAAGGCTCTATGTGTGGCTTCACATTAGCTGTCGTCCCATAGTGCTTTGCTGGCAGCCAAGACATCGGAAGTCACTGCCCATCATCTCTGTCCATATTGGCCAGTCACCTGACTATTTCTATTGCCTCTCTAATCTCCCTCCTGATAGTAAGAGGCTCTTTTGGCAGCAGGCTTGCTTTACAAAAATCAACTGTTTTCCACACTCATCCTGGTGTGCTGTCATACTTGGATATGTCTTTCATGTTCTGATATACGTGTGCTGATGGTTCACCCTATCTCACTTAGATACTCTAATGCACATTTGCACCTGATTTCGTGAGTTCCACCAGCATGTAGTTTGTCAACTGTGTCTAATGTTGTACTAAGAACATCTTTTATTGTGTTGGAGTTTCGCAAAATTTGTTTGATACCTGCTCGACGGAGAATATTGCTCACCGGTTCAGTGACATCTTGAACATATGGTAATAGATTGATGTTTTGTGCTTCCTTTCTCTATCCTCAATTGCTTTCATTTTTTCTCCCCATAGTTTTATCTATTACTTTCATTCCATAACTATTCTCACAGAAAATGGACTTGAGGTTTTGTAGTTCATCCTTTAGATGTTCCTTATCGCTGATGCTCAGAGCCCTCTTGGTTAAAGTGTGCAGGGTGGATTTCTTCTGTGGATAGTGATACTGGGAGGAGGCATGGAGGTGCCTGTCTTTACAGGTTGGCTTATTATGTTTTCTATGGCCCAGCTTACCATCAGGCTTTCTGTAAACATCCACATCGATGAAAGGCAACACCAAATTCTTTTCCATCTCCATAGTTAATTGGACTCCCCGTGCTGCTGGTTGAGATGCTGGTGATAATTTCGTAGCTCTTCCTTTCATGTGGAGAGATAATGAAAGTATTTTCAATATATCGTAGCCAACATTCTGGGCGTAATGGTGCAGACTGGAGCGCTGGTTCTTCAAATTCTTCCATAAAGATATCTTCTGAAGTGTGTGAAAGAGGGGAGCCCATTGCTACTCCACCTATCTGTTCATAAAATTCGACTTTCCACCTGAAATAGGTTGACGTTAAAGAGTGGAGCACTAGATTGCAGATATCAGTTTTCATGCATCCCTGTTCATGGTATTCTGTAAGTGTACATTCGTGAATAAAGACTTCATGTTGAAGCTAACTACCATGTCTGTGCATGTTCTATCCAGCTTGTATGATTATTGTTGCAGTGGGTTGTAAATAATATGCTTGTTCCCAAATGCTGGACAGATGGTATGTTCATATTAGTGTGTGATCAATGTTTTCATCTTCATAAAAAGATTTCCTGAACTGGAATGTAAATTGTGAACCGTGATTATAAAGGATCTGTAAGGTTTTCCTACCTCTGAAAATAATCTTTCCTGATGTTTTTGTTAGAAGTCTTTTTGAGTAATAAATTTGGAAAACTGGTCATCCAAAATTCACAGCTACAGTCATTATGTATGAATATGCTAATTTATTTCATATAAAGCCACTTTGTAATTAACTTTTTTAACTATAAGTCACATACTTGGAAATTTCAATAATTAATGTTTCATTTACTCAGTTGTTAAAAACACACACACTAAAATTACTTGTAGTGAGAAATATTTGTTTGATACTCTTTTACTAGTCAAATTTAAATAATAAACATTCAGGCCTGATTAGTAGATGGTACATCATATCAGGTGGACCAGTTGGGATCCTTTAAATTTGTGTGAATCTGCATATTCTAACACAAAATTATTTCAGTTATCATTCACCATGATAATTTTATTGTAACAATTTTTAATAGGTTTGTATATAAACAACTCATCTGCTACCAGTTACTATTTTCTTTACTTTGTTTTCCACATGATGCATTTCAGAAAATGATTCCCATTTTCAAGTGAGTTTTTTGTGTTATGTCATTCCTATATGATGTTGCTGATGTGTGAGATTCTGCTTCATTTACTTGACTTTACTGCAATATACAAGAAAACAAGTGATAGTTGGTTTCAATCTTTTTGTGAAGTTTGTGGTGAAATTTATAAGAAATTGTACTTACACTTTCCTTATGTTCCATTTTTGAAGAGTCTTACACTCACTAAACATCACACACAACTTGTTGTACACTTTTAAACATTGAAAACATTTTACATAAACAAAACAGTGACACAGGTGTTCTTACAAGTAGTCAACAGAGATAACATTATAGGTCTTCCCCAGAGTATGATATGCTTTTGTACAGAGGTTATTTACCTTAAGAATTTGGATCATAATTTACTTATGTCTATTTTACAATTGTGCTTATTTCTATGCGTTACTATTTTCATTTGCCTATACTATCAAAACATCTGAAGAAATTCACCGATTCACTTTCAAGTTTTGCATTTAATATTTTATCTTCATATTTTCTGTAATGTGAATATATCTCCAGTTCTTCTAGCAAATCTATTTTATGTCCTTTATTTAGTCAGTGGAGTACTTTGACATTTTGCTCTATTTTACCAAATGGGTGTCCTGTATTGTGTGTGTGTGTGTGTGTGTGTGTGTGTGTGTGTGTGTGTGTGTGCTATGTCTACCTGGTGTTGAAATTATGGCCTGTTTGTCCTTGGTAGAACATGGAGTATTCCTGGCATGTGACCTTGTATATTTCATGGTCTGAACATGGATGATGCTTGCAGTTTATATTGTTTATTAGTTTTTGTTTTAGTTTATTAGATGTAGAAAATCCAATTTTTACTTTGTGATTTTTGAAAATATTTGCAATCTTCTGTGATACACTGCCAATGTATGGGATACTAGATATATATTTGTTTTTCACTTTTTCTTATGTGGTGCAGTTTGTATCTGGCTCTTTCTTTGCTTTGTTTCGGATTGTGTCAACTATGGAAGCATTGTACCTGTTGGAAACTGCAATCTTTTTCGCTGCATTTATTTCTTGTTGCATGTTTTCTTGGTTCAATGGTATTTTAGTAGCCTTATGTAGCACTGACCTGTATGCTGCCTGTCAATGGATATTTGGGTGACATGTGGTTGCAGGGATTGTGGTGTCTGTCATTGTCTTTTTCCTATGAATTTTGAAGGTGCATGTGTTGTTCTTGTGTCTTGTAATATTTAGGTCCAGCAAGATGATGCTTTTATTTTGCTCATGTTCCACTGTAAATTTAATTTTCTCATGTAGATTATTGAAGTAATTTAGAATGTCTGTGATGTCTTTGGTATCCCTTTGCACTAACAGTAGTGTGTGATCTACATATCTCCTATAAAATTCAATTTTCTTTAGGAAAGGTTCTTGCCTGTTAAAAAAAAAAAAAAAAAAAAAAAAAAAAAAAAAAAAAAAAAAAAAAAAAAAAAAAAAATTGTGGTGTGAGACTTTTGGGGACTATTTTTGCACAAATCTTTCTCATACCAAAATCTTCAGTTATTATTAGATGAACCATTTCTCGATTGATGTTCAGTTCTTCTGCAATAATTTTCAGGGATAATCATCAATCAGATTATACGAGTTCACGCACCCTGGCCAAGTTGATATCCATCTGTGAGGTTGATGATCCTCCACTACTGTCTTCATCTTCTACATTCATTTTGCCTTCACTAAACATTTTGTGCCAACGAAAAACTTGAGCTCTTGACATAACCTCCTCTCCAAAAGCCTTCTGAAGCTCACAATAAGTTGTCATTTTTTCATACAATTTAACGAAAAAAGAAATGACATACCACTGCGCAAGATTATGCAGTTCTATTTCTGTGATGAGAGACACAAACACGTGTTAACTTATTACAACACAACTCATGACTGAGCAGTTGCATCGATGTGCCACTTGGATTAGAAGCAGCTTATAGATCAAGGTCAAAGATATTGTGCCTAAGCAAGGATTGCCACATCTTGCAAAGAAAATCAGTCCCATTACTTTATTGTTGCACCTCGTAGCACTGTTGCAGCAATATACATCACACAGGCTGCATGGCATTGTTTGATAAATCTGTTTCCCAGTGACCAATGATTCTACTCAATTCAAACTCGCTCACAAGCTGAGTTACATCTTTTGACATCAGTGAGGCATAGCAGTACTTCATTGCATGTTTCCACTTTGGGTGTGGTGTAACACTGACCTGTTGAGACACGCAGAAGAGGGCACTTCTGGGACTATGTACATGTCATCTCTCTGGTCTCTTAATCACTTAGTATTATTCCACTGTTCTGCACATCCTGTGATTTTGGAGTGACTGAGGCAATTCCATCTGGGTGTTGCAATTTTCACACATGATTGTATATTTAAGAAGTCAATCATATATTTAGAGACAAAAATGTTGGACAATACTACTTCTGACAGACATGTAAAATAATGTATACTATCCTAGCTTTCAGAACTATTAGGAGGCAAGAGGGATGGATTTTGATAGGTTAAAAATGGAAGGTGAGATCACTTATACTCTATGTTGAGAGAGACCTACTTGTTGTCAGGATAAGGGTAAACAAAGTCAAAGATATGGAGAATACTGTATGTAATTGTTATATGTGTTAAAATATTTCAGCTTTTGAAACATAGTCACATTTATGTTTCCAGTGTATTGGTTCAGAAAGAATGAAAGTCAAGTACAAATACCTGTCCTATTATTACATTCACCTTTGTGTCAAGGGACGTGAAATAATAAATACAACATTACATGTGTGCACATTTTACTTTTTGGTCAAGAAACTGTGTGTGTGTGTGTCTGTGTGTGTGTGTGTGTGTGTGTGTGTGTGTGTGAATGTGAGTGTGAGTGTGTGATATGTTATTTACATGTATGTACAATGCATTTACCCTCACTTCTTCACTATAACCACCTACCTGATCCTTTCACTTTGACCACCACTGACTTCTCAGTTATCACTTGCTTACTATTCCCTGTTTATGTGTCTCGCTTTTGTATGTATGCCTGTGTCCAAACTGAAATTATGTAGTTCCTTTCCAAATAAGTTAACCAATATGTGGCTTTTGAACAACCATATCTCAGAGTGTGTGACTTACATTAGTATTTTTCGCAGGTGTCACAATTTCTCTGAAACAGAGCATCTGATACCATAACTTGCAACTTTTCTCCTTCTTACTTGCTGCCTTACTTCCCAGCTCTGGTAACACGTGATCTATGTGCTTGATGTGATCTGAGAGCTCTGGTTATTGCAAATGACAACCCTCTCTCTGACACTTTTCCTACTGTCACTCGTCTTAAGTTTCCTGTACGTCTCTCTTCATCCTGCATCACATTCATTAACATCAACATCTCCTCTTTCCTGCTCAAGTATCTCTTCTTAAAGCTATATGATGGCACTCTCTTTGTTCTCCATGAGACCCCCTGTGTGCTTCACGACTCTATACACCATGCCATGTTCCTGCACACCTTCACCCCTCCTCCTAACGTGGAGGAAGACTGCTTCAGTTAACAACTGTGGCTGCCTTCCAATCTGCATGGCCCTTGTCATGCACAAAACTACAATGATGCAGGACCAGTTGATCCCTGTCCCTTGTGCTACCCAGTGTGGCCCCTGGCATGAATTCAAGACTATGTCATTTCGGACCTACACAGCTCTACTCCATCCATTTCTACAAGAAATGGTCCAGCCACAACCCTCTTCTGGACAAGCCACAATGCAAATGGTCAGGAAATCTTCCACACATGATGTTTGATGCCAACTGACTGCCATGTCACATTGCACACCTTGGCATCTCTTCTTTGTCTCCTCCGCCATTCTCTATACAGAGACCATGAAACATCAAAAATATGAAGATCAGTTGTAACATGAACTATTGTGAGGGTCTTCATAGTTATCTTTGGTCCAGTCTGCTTTCAAACACCACTGCATGTGTTACACATCCTGTTGTATTGTGCTGACTTCAGTAAAAGTGTTGTCTCTGCATGTTCTCTTCTGTACTGGTGATCGCCTTTCTTCTACAATTCGCCATGGGAATAGTGACTGCCACACTGTATTACACTCTGTGGATATCTAGTGAGAATAAATGAATAGAGATTAACAAAATGATCAACATAGTCTTCTGAAAAAGAAAAACAGACAAAGAAAATGACCAGGGAGGCAAGATGAAAAAAAAATTAAATGCAAAGGGAAGTTGCCACTCACCATACAGCAGAGATACTGAGATGGAGATAGGCACAACAAAAAGACATTTCCATTTCATAGTATTGTTACGTTCCATCCTGGATTTTCCACTGTTTGAGAACTTAAATGCAGATTAAGCAGGAGTCCTTATTCAACTGAGACACATTCAGATTAAAAGTCAAAAACTTCAGAAAAACAGACAAAGAAAATGGTCAGGGATGCAAGATGAAAAAAAATTTAAATGCAAAGGGAAGTTGCCACTCACCATACACTGGAGATACTGAGATGGTGATAGGCACAACAAAAAGACTTTTCCTTTTCACAGTATTGTTACATTCCATCCTGGATTTTCCATTGTTTGAGAACTTAAATGCAGATTAAGCAGGAGTCCTTATTCAACTGAGACACATTCAGATTAAAAGTCAAAAACTTCAGAGGTTTTCAGGAAGATAAATCAAATAGAAAAACAATGAAAGCAAGAAGGGCAGATGAGAAGAAATAGATCATTCTGAGCAAATGAAAGAGCTTTTGAGAAGGATGAAGGAAAAGAGAAATAAATAGTTATCTTGATATGACACTTAGTTGGCCTGAGTCAAAATTTTGACAAATCAGATCACATTATAAAAATATATTACAATTAAAATAACATTGAGCGTCACTTAAATACATCTGAAATGACTTCATTCTTTGGAAATATCACAAATAAAGTCCTCTGCTTAAAGGGAAACATAGGTACAAGCACAGTGAGCCTAGCATTTACTCTGACATAACTTTATCCTGTGTTCTACTATTACAGATCAGATGGCATCTCCATAAATATGTCTCCTGAGATGCATGTTTCTGGGTAAAGTCATTTATTTTTCAAAACTAGCATTGCAAATTTCTTCTTTTGTTTTCTCCCACTTATTCATTTCTTTCACTATTTTCAAATCTGGTGTGCTGGTTAATTTTGTTACTACACATAAGTGTTATCTTTTCTCCTGGTCAGAACTATACATCACTCCAATAGGAGATAAATCTCCAGCTACAAAGTTTTTTGGCCATTCGCACCACAACTGACAGAAGTATCAATGTTTTGTGTTTCCCTATAGTGTCACACTTTTGTTTGCATTGGAACTCTCACCATTTTTATGCACTGAATATCCCTTAAAGCCTTTTTTCTCAACTAGAACTAATTTTCCAAAGGTCTTCTTCTTGGGTAAAATATTCTGGAGGTAAAATATCATCCCATTTGGCTCTTTGCGTGGTACTGCTTAGGAGGATTTCATCATCAGACAGAACAATACTGGCATTCTATGGTTTTGAGCTCAGAATGTTAGCTCTCATAATCAGTTAAGTGATTAACAAATTTAAAAAGTGAAATGAATATCTATTTGTTAATCTGCAGTCTCACATATGCATCAAACCAGTTTTGCATTTGAATATAAAGAAGAGCCTTTCACTAATAGCAGTAGCATTGAGTTATTGACATGCACATACAGAAGAGAAATAATATTTTTGAGGTTTCTGAATAAATCATTTATTGAGCCAGAGTACAAATTGACACACACACACACACACACACACACACACACACACAAACACACACAGTGATTTCTGTGTCCTAGTGATACAGATAGCTGTACTGTAGGTGCAACCACAACAGAAGTGTGTATGTGGAGAGACCAGAGAAACGTGTTGTTCATGAAGCAAGGCAGCTATGTTTTCAGTCATTGCATGGGCAACAGTTTAGGTTATTGACTGATCTGGCATTGTAACAGAAGCTAAATTTGCCTCGCTGTGCTGATACTGTGAATGACTGAAAGCAAGGAGAAACTGGAACTAATTTTCCAAAGGTCTTCTTCTTGGGTAAAATATTCTGGAGGTAAAATACCATCCCATTTGGCTCTTAGGGTGGTACTGCTTAGGAGGATTTCATCATCAGACAGAACAATACTGGCATTCTATGGTTTGAGCTTAGAATGTTAGCTCTCTTAATCAGTTAAGTGATTAACGAATTTAAAAAGTGAAATGAATATGTTGAAGTTAGATACTCATACAGTGAGAACTTGCAAACTTCAGTGGCAGAAGGAATGGGACTTCTGGTCAGATGAATACAAGGGTATAACTGCAAAATCAAATAGGGATAACACAGGAGTGGGTCTAATAAAAAATAAGGAAATAGGAGTGTGGGTAAGCTACTATGCTTGGTGGCCACATCATTATAGCCAATAAAGTCAGAAATCCAACACGCACCACAGTATATGAGTTAAAGTACCAACTAGCTCTGCAACTGGTAAGAAGGTTGAAGAAATGTATGATTAGAGAAAATAAATTATTTGGATAATTAAGGGAGAGGAAAATTAAATTGTAATGGGGCCTGGAATTTGGTAGTAGGAAAAGTAAGAGGAGAAAAAATTGTAGGAAAGTATGAACTGGTGAAAAGCAATGAAAGAGGAAGCCACTTGGTAGAACTTTACACCGAGCATAATTTAATGATCACTAACACTTGCTTTAATAAGAGTGAGAAATGTATACATGAAAGAGACCTGGAGGTGCTGGAACGTTTCATGTTGATTATGTATTAATTACATATGTGTATGTCAGAAAACCCAGAATTAGATTTTATACTAAAAGACATTTCCAGGAGCCAATGTGGACTCTGACTGAAATTTGTGGTAATGAAATATATATTAAAACTGAAAAATTTACGAAAAGTAACAAAATTAAGTAGATGGGACCTGGACGATTGGAAAGAACCAGAAACTACTGAGGATTTCAAAGGGAGCATTAGGTAATGATTTGTTGTTGTTTTAATGACCAGGTCTTCCAGTGTCTAGCATCCCTGTACTTACTCATGATCCTCATGTCATGTGCTTGTGCGCAGTAGCCAACAACTGGTGTTAACTACAGAGCAGCTATGCCACAGTTGCGCCAACCCTCGCCTTCCCTCCTCCCCCCCCCTCCCAAATATTTACCAGGATGATGGCTAGTGATATCAAGGTGGGTATAATGATATCTAGGTGCCTACAGTGCTACAGTGTACTGAGGGCATATCTCCCCAGCCATATTGTAGAGAGCTTGCAATCCATTGGTCAAAGATGTTGTATTCTGGTCTGGTCTGAGATGCTGGAGTTGGAGGTGTGTGTGTGTGTGTGTGTGTGTGTGTGTGTGTGTGTGTGTGTGTGTGTGTGTGTGTGTGTGTGTGTATGTGTGTGTATGTATTTTTACTGATGAAGGCTGTGGCCAAAAGCTATATGTGAGTGTCTTTGAATCATGCTTTTCTGTGACTTGACCTGTCTTCTTTGTGGAAAGTAGCAATCTATATTTCCCTACATTGTTGATAACCATGATTATTTATACCCTTATAGATAAGCAGCTTACCTATTCCTACTGAAGAGGATGAGAAGGCTCGTTTACCATTACTTTTCCTGTCAGCTTTTCCCAACTTCTTCTGCCCTGAGCTTGGTTTGCTAGGCATGGTTAATTTGCAATGTGCAGCACACTAGTGTCTGAGTTACAAAATATTACCCAATATTGGTCACACTGTATTGGCTTTTCTGTGAGCACGACCACTGACCCGTGTCACAAACTCCTCTCTGCTGGAATGCTTTGTCATAATGTTAACAATACTGTCCAGTTACTTATTTGATTAGCATATTGGTTAGGAGTGCCTCTACCATCTGGCCATGGTAGGAATAAAACTTCAAAAATTCAGTTTGTGTACTCAACATTTCTGGGGAGAAGCACTCCTCCCCTCTTTTGAAAGATTCATCCAAAATTTTCCAAGACCTGTTTATCACAAAATTATTCTGAAAGAAAAAACAGAAGAAAAAGACCTCTACACCAGGCTGACACCAACACCCAGCTTTACCCATGAGCTGTCCTACAAATATTTCTCCCTTATCAACTACTAATATAAGTTTACAACAAAATGGTTGCCTCCAGGACCTTACTGCAACACAGTCCTTAATCTAATGCTTATACACTTTACTTTAATCAGCTGGATCTGTGCATGTCTGCATTTATTACTGAAATCAAATATACAAATACCTAGTAGAAACAGGCTACAACTTATAACTGAAATGCTTGTCAATACGAACTTGTGCTGATGATTCTCTTGAAAATTTTGTACATGTTGTATCATCTACTTAACTGAAATTTTCTCCTGGTGTGATTTGATAAATTTGTTAAATGAAGGTTTGTTTAGGGTTGAGGGTAGCATTATGCTAAGCTAAATTCTGGGTGGGCAATACACTTAGTGACCTTCCTGTATTCCATCTCAGTGTCAAAGCAGTTGTACCTGTCATTGTAACTCACAAGCCGTATAATATGATTTCCCTCCAATTTCAGTTTTCACAACCTCTAAGGTTTCCCTTTTTCACAGCAATCTGACAACACAGTTTCTGGCGAAAAGACATACCACCAATACCTCCCTACCTTATGGCAGTAAGACTATGTCAGCATTGTTTCCTTTTTGAAATTTGCCTCACTTGTTTACCCTAAAAACATACTCATCTCACATGTCTGCATATAAGTCTGTACCAGTCTGTCTGGAGAGACATCAACATTCCTTCAGCACACTTCTCCAAATCTGCTAACGACATAACCACATGAGCATCCCTACTATCAGAAATCAACAAACCTTTTGCATCCTCATTTGTATCCATTTCCCTACTAACACTATTTCACTGGGTATGTGTGAATGTGTAACACTGAAATTTAAAACTAACCCTTGCTTAAATGGTTTCACCCGACTGAGGTGCATGATAGATGTTTTGGCAGGAAATGTACCCTTATTCAATCCAATCTTACTCTTTTCCTGGCCATAAAAATTCTAAATTCTTTCTATCACTTGTGATCTGTGTCTTAATTCTGCTGTGAACTGTTTCTCCATTGGACACAATCCTAACATGAACACCTGTACTGGAATCAAAACTCTACTGAGCCATCCATTAACTGCACAATACATTGTTTCCTGTGGTATGGTCACCTCACTCCTTGTGTCACCCAGCTGGTCTGGCAATGCACGGAGCAACCTTGCAATGTTCAACTTATTATCGAGTAAACTTAATTGTCCATGTATCTTCCACAGATCATTATTCAACATGTTCTTTGTATCACTGGTATACTGAGTTAGCTCCCAAACTAACATTTTACTGCTTAATACTCCTTTGCTCTAAACTAGACTATCAGATTGCACGCCATTCTATAATGCCTTTCATAGAACTTGTCACATGCTGGACTAATCAAGTGGATAATTTAATTTCCAAACATCTTCCCCATATTCTGTCCCAAACACTGTTTGTAGTAATTTACCTTCTGCATTTAAACAACCTCTTACTGCAAACTATGGCCTTGGCTCAATATCCACCAGCTGTGATAACTGTACTCTTAATTTTGGATATGTAAACTGTTACTCATCGTATTCCCCTGGCATTTGTGTAAAAACATTGCTTCCTTGAGCCTGTTTACACAATTAAAAAAAATCATCCAATCTCCAAACTTCTTTCCTTACTTCCCGTATCTCTACTGTTGATTCCAATGGCCAATGATGTCTTGTAAGCAAGACACCCAAATGCCTCAATAATGACACAACTGATTCTAATGGTTGAATGATTGGTAAACATTCTGCTCCACTTATGATGGAGTATGACCAACCCAGGACGATTCCCATTATCCAGGATGTCCTCGCAAGTTCACCATCTGAGGAAAGGAACCACCCATTATCCTCCTTGTTCTGAAACAAGTAAGTAATGACAAATAGAAACAAGTTATAATGGCAACAAAAACCTGCCAATAACCCTCCAATAATAAAAGAAATACTCACATGACATAGACATAAAATCTAAATCCACCCAAACAAAGCAAAATACAAAATGTTTGCATAGGCTAACAAAAATATCAGCAATAAATCTAACACCAGCATAACATTACAAAGAATAAGGCACATCTTAGCTCTTGTACTGCCTAGCTTCTAGAGGTTCCACATCAGGTTGGTCACATCTGATTCTTATACTGCACTCACCATACCCTTAAATGGGTTAACCTGACTGAGGTGCATGATAGATGTTTTGGCAGGAAATGTACCCTTGTTAACTGGTGAAGTCATCTCCATGACTTTATACAGTCCATGATGTATGGTCCAGAACTGATTTGTCTTTCACTTTGGTGTGTAAGGTTTAGTGACTAACTGCCCCATATAATAACGTGGTAGTCTGCCCATGCACCTCCTTAGATGTTCTTGGCGTTACCAGAGCCTTTTTGTTAATCTTTTGTACATTTTTCCATACTTCTCATACGGTATTCTCCTCAGAAACTTATTCACTGATTAGCATTTTGGCGTTATCTAGGACCTGAAACGTCTGTACAGAACGTCAAATGGTGATATGCTTGTTGCTGTATGAACATTTGGGTAGCATGCTCTAAACAGATGCAGAGAGCAGTGTACCAGTTTTCAAGTAGAAGCTTAACATTTTCAAAATGGTCTTAAGAATGTGCTTTGTCCTACCATTCATTTAGGGGTAGAAAAGCCTCATTCATAACTTCTGAATACACAACACATGGCATAGCTGTTTCGTAAATTCCGAGATTAAATTTGTACCCTGATCCATGACTAAACTATGAGACAATCCAATCTCCAATATGCAATTGTTAACTAATGCCTAGGCCACAGTACTGGCCTAATGGTCTGGAATTGCTATAATTAATAGAAATTCTAAGAAATGATCGATAATTATGAGTATGTACCTATTTCCTGCAGACAATTGTATTAACATTGGCTTCTACAGCAGGATTTATTGCACAAACAGCACTCGTATGCCAGTGGTACCAATTTTAAAGAAGGGGAAATGAATTGCAGCAACGGATTAACCATCAGAAGCACCAGTCATAGTTCATCAGGGTATAGCAGGATAAAATTGCTTCTAAGGGATAACCCCTCGATGATCTGTTATTACAAAACAGGAAAATTATTCACTGTCAAATGTAAAATCACAATCACATGAACCAAACTTAAATTTACAAAATACTGTGGGAATCAGGTCTTTGATGCTTGTAGTAGGTAACTCTCACTAAAATAGGAATCAGAGCAGAATTACTTCAGTGCTAACCTTTTATAAATATCTATGATCATTAGAAATAAAGATATTTGATTGATGATCTGTCCAACATCTGTTAATAATGACTCCGAGCTACACAGCTCAGCAATGACAGTGACAAATTCAGTGCCTCACTTCATCATGAAGAAATCACTGGCGTGTAATACATACTGAATCTTTTGGAAAATGGAATTCTAAAGCTGACTAATGTTCCTGTCATGAATGTTTACTATACAGTCCATCCGTATGCTGGAGAGTGAGCAGTCGTGTCTCCTTCCCGCCCCCCATCCCCTCCCCCCTCTCTCTATCCCACCACGACCAACTATGCCACAAGGAGCAATTACAGGCTCTACTGGGTCTTCCGCAGGGCGCCTTTTAAATGAGTGACAGTGCACTACACAAACACTCTTAACAACATACGGAATACAGAAATTAGTAATTAACAGCAAGAAAGCACATCAAAACAATCCACTTAAGTCACCTCATGCTGCACTACACTGCTAGAAGGCAGGATGAGCAACCTTCCACTATAGGCCACTTTTCCCAGCTAGAAGCGATGCTTGTTCTTAAGTTTAGAGACATACTATACTAACAGCTTGTGTGCTTATCACAACACAATATTACCAACTTATGAAATACGTTTCATTACACCTGATATTGAGTTGAGTGGTTTGGGGGAGAAGACCAAACTGCGAGGACTTCGGTCTCAGTGGATTAGGGAAGGGCGGGAAGGAGGTCCACCATGCCCTTTCAAAGGAACCATCCCGGCATTTGCCTGGAGCGATTTAGGGAAATCACAGAAAACCTAAATCAGGATGGTTGGACATGGGATTGAACCATCGTCCTCCCAAATGTGACACTTAATATTGTAAGTCGTTTAAGCATCAACATCTCAAGGACTTTAGGAAGCTGTAATTAAGTATGAAGCAACATTCAATGAAGCTATAGCACAACAGTAAAAGCAAATAGTCTACCATTTACGTTGGCAGGGCTACAGTGCCTTCCATCCAGTTCTTATGATTAAGCCCGAGGACGCGGTAGCCCTGTTCACTCTTCTATCAGGGAGTGGGCTCTTTACCAGTCTCTTTGGAATGGCTGTGGTAGACGACATTTATGTTGAAGCAGCGAACTTCCAGGATTTTTGTGGCTTTTTGAACTCCAGAGCAGTAATTTAACAAAATAATCACCATGAATATCAAACAAACTATTGTACTGAATTTATTATTCCTGCATGATACATGAACTGCAGATAGCCTCAAGTTTCTTTACCGAAGGTGCAAATTAGGATTAGCACTCAAAGTTTGAAATGAACAAAACAAGTAAACAGTCATCCGCTCGAATAGCTACTGAGACACGTCTTTATATGTTCTTAAAAACTTTTGTACTATCTGGTAATACGATGTTCTGTCCAATTCTCCAGATGCTGTCCCTGGACAGAATTCATGCCACGGCTCGTCGCAGCAACCAAAACCCACAGCCAGTTATGTGAGAACCTGCCGAAGCATTTGACACTTATCCACAAATGAGCACAAAGTTATTGCATCAGGCTGTTTGGTTGTGTAGTACTTATGAAAATCTCTCATCTTATGTGTATTACCGCCGGCCGCTGTGGCCAAGCGGTTCTAGGTTCTTCAGTCAGGAACCGTGCTGCTGCTATGGTCTCAGGTTCAAATCCTGCCTAGGGCATGGATGTGTGTTATGTCGTTAGGTTAGTTAGGTTTAAGTAGTTGTAAGTCTAGGGGAGTGTTGACGTCAGATGTTAAGTCCCGTAGTGCTTAGAGCCATTTGAACCATTTTCTGTATTACTGAGTAGTAGGTAATAAGACAAATATATTAAGATGTCTTAGTCATAGTATTAGTTTCCCTATGTCCATCTGGAAACAACTTTCTATAGAACTGATATCCATGTTCGAAGAGCTAAGGGAACCGTAAAACTATTGGATTCCTTATAATTTATTTAATTTAATTTAATTTAATTTAGTTTAGTTTATAATGTAGAATTTGGAGTTAGCGTATTTGCTGGAAGAACTTCGAAAGCATCTTTTTCTACCTCTTGAGACTGACAAGCACTGATCCATTATGGTAGTTTAGAAGGTCGGGGTGGGAAGATGAAAGGGACACACTCCATTTACAGATGGATTTGAATAGTTCAGTCAATCAAAAATAAGTATATCTTATTTCAAGATACCAGGCACATAACCTAATAGTTTCTGAGACACTGAAGAATTATTCATTTCTATCTGCTGCAAATATACACGAGGAAATATTTTTTAGTGCCTTCTTTCATGTACTAAATTATTTTCATTGCTGGTTAAGTGCTAACATTACTATGATGGAATATTTTTCTATTGCACACTTCTGCATGAACATGTAAAAAATTAATATGTATGAGTATGTAAATAATTTTTGTGCATGAGCATGTGAACAATTCTTATGCATGTGCATGTTCATATTTAAGGACTCTCTGAAAGTACATATCCATCCCCCCTCCCTCCCCACTGCTAGAAGCTTAAGGTCATGAGTCATACACAAAGAGATACCTAAGAAGAGAGGAACAATTATTTAAAGGAGAGGCTTGAGATGGAGTGATAAAGACAGAAAAAGAGACCAGAGGGAAAATAAGAAGTTGGAGTTTAAACATGTAAGACTGGAAGTGAAACGTGCTTTGTTGGAGGCAACTTTGGAAGCCAGTAAGCAATGTGCAGAGTGTAATATGCTCCTCAGGAAGGATTTCAAGGCTTTGATGAGCTATCATTCTAAATTTCATTTTGAAATCTTACCTTTATATTGTGCCCTTTCTATTTTTGTAATTTATATATGGAAAATTTTGCTAATTATCTCTTGAACTCTCTGCTAGATAACTCAACTTTAAATAGGGGTTTGTTAGTGATAAGTGTGGGAATTTGATAGGTATTTACCACTTGTTCTATTGCTGCTAAAATGCATGATAGAAGGTGTTACTCATGCCAGTTATTAGATTTTCCCTTTATGTTCCTGTATGTTTAAATGCCTCCGTGTGAGCTGTAATTGGTCTAATCTTGTTGTCCTGATCCCCACAGGAGTTATATGTAGGGGAATAATACAGTCATTTAAAGCCAGTTGTTAAATCTTTGTAAGTAGGCTTTCTTGGGACACTTTGTGACTGTTAGTCTACCAGTTCATTTAAATCTTCTGTGACACTTTCATGGATCCAACATGTGAGAATTTGTTCAGGCAGTCTCTGTATATTCAATATACCTCTTTCTGTTTGGTATGGGTGTCACCCGCCACATGAACCATGGAACTTGCTGTTGGTGGGGAGGCTTGCATGCCTCAGCAACCACAATGGAGGGGTATATTGGAGGGGTATCAGTTGAGAGGCCAGACAAACGTGTGGTTCCTGAAGAGGGCAGCAGCCTTTTCAGTAGTTGCAGGGGCAATAGTCTGGATGATTGACTGATCTGGCCTTGTAACACTAACCTAAATGCCCTTGCTGTGCTGGTACAGTGAACGGCTGAAAGCAAGGGAAAAATACAGTCGTAATTTTTCCCGAGGGCATGCAGCTTTACCGTATGGTTAAATGATGATGGCGTCCACTTGGGTAAAATATTCTGGAGGTAAATTAGTCCCCCATTCAGATCTCCGGGCAGGGACTACTCAAGAGGAAGTTGTTATCAGAAGAAAGAAAACTGGCGTTCTACAGACCGGAGCATGGAATGTCAGATCCCTTAATCGGGCAGGTGGGTTAGAAAATTTAAAAAGGGAAATGGATGAGCTAAAGATATAGTGGGAATCAGTGAACTTTGGTGGCAGGAGGAACAAGACTTTTGGTCAGGTGAATACAGGATTATAAATACAAAATCAAATAGGGGTAATGCAGGAGTATGTTTAGTAATGAATAAAAAAATAGGAGTGTGGACAAACTACTACAAACAGCACAGTGAACGCATTATTGTGGCCATGATAGACATGAAGCCCATGCCTACTACAGTAGTACAAGTTTATATGCCAACTAGCTCTACAATTGACGAAGAAATTGATGAAATAAATGATGAGATAAAAGAAATTATTCAGGTACTGAAGGAAGATGAAAATTTAATAGACATGGGTGACTGGAATTTGATAGTAGAAAAATGGAGAGAAGTAAACATAGTAGGTGAATATGGATTGGGGTTAAGAAATGAAAGAGAAAGCTGCCTGATAGAATTTTGCAAGGAGCACAAATTAATCATACCTAACACTTGGTTCAAGAATCATGAAAGAACATTGTATACATGGAAGAACCCTGGAGATACTAGAAGGTATCAGATTATATAATGGTAAGACAGAGATTTGGAAACCAAGTTTTAAACTGTAAGACATTTCCGGGGGCAGATGTGAACTCTACCACAATCTATTGGTTATGAACTGTAGATTAAAACTGAAGAAACTGCAAAAAGGTGGGAATTTAAGGATATGAGACCTGGATAACCTGACCAAACCAGAGGTTGTACAGAGTTTCAGGAAGAATAGTAAGGAACAATTGACAGGAATGGGGGAAAGAACCACAGTAGAAGAACAATGGGTAACTTTGAGGGATGAAGTACTAAAGGCAGCAGAGGATCAAGTAGGTAAAAAGATGAGGGCTAGTAGACATCCTTGGGTAACAGAAGAAATAGTAAATTTAATTGATGAAAGGAGAAAAAACAAAAATGCAGTAAATGAAGCAGGCAAAAAGGAATACAAACGTCTCAAAAATGAGATTGACAGGAACTGCAAAATGGCTAAGCAGGCATGGCTAGAGGACAAATGTAAGAGGTTTATCTCACTAGGGGTAAGATTGATACTGCCTACAGGAAAATTAAAGAGACCTTTGGAGAAAAGAGAACTACTTGTATGACTATCAAGAGCGCAGACGGAAACCCAGTTCTAAGCAAAAAAGGAAAGCAGAAAGATGGAAGGAGTATATAGAAGGCTATACAAGGGCAATGTACTTGAGGACAATATTATGGAAAAGGAAGAGAATGTAGATGAAGATGAAATGGGCGATATGATACTGCATGAAGAGTTTGGCAGAGCACTGAAAGACCTGAGTCGAAACAAGGCTAGGGAGTAGACAACATTCCATTAGAACTACTGACAGCCTTGTGAAAGCCAGGCCAGACAAAACTCTACTGTCTGGTGAGCAAGATGTATGAAACAGGTGAAATATCCTCAGACTTCAAGAAGAATATAATAATTCCAATCCCAAAGAAAGCAAGTGTTGAGAGATATGAAAATTACCGAACTATCAGTTTAATATGTCGTGGCTGCAAAATACTAATGCAAATTCTTTACAGATGAATGGAAAAACTGGTAGAAGCCAACCTCAGGGAAGATCAGTTTGGATTTGGAACACGTGAGACAATACTGACCCTACAACTTATCTTAGAAGAAAGATTAAGGAAAGGCAAACCTATTTTTCTAGCATTTGTAGATTTAGAAAAATCCTTTGACAATGTTGACTGGAATACTTTCTAACAAATTCTGAAGGTAGCAGGGGTAAAAAACAGGGAGTGAAAGGCTGTTTACAATTTGTACAGAAACCAGATGGCAGTTATAAGAGTCGAGGGACATGAAAGGGAAGCAGTGGTTGGGAAGGGAGTGAGACAGGGTTGTAGCCTCTCCCCAATGTTATTCAATCTGTATATTGAGCAAGCAGTAAAGGAAACAAAAGAATAATTCAGTGTAGGTATTAAAATCTATGGAGAAGAAATAAAAACTTTGAGGTTCGCCAATGACATTATAATTCTGTGAGAGACAGCAAAGGACTTGGAAGAGCAGTTGAATAGGATGGACAGTGTCTTGAAAGGAGGATATAAGATGAACATCAACAAAAGGAAAACGAGGATAATGGAATGTAGTCGAATTAAGTCAGGTGATGCTGAGGAAATTAGTTTAGGAAATGAGACACTTAAAGTAGTAAAGGAGTTTTGCTATTTGGGGAGCAAAATAACTGATGATGGTCAAAGTAGAGAGGATATAAAATGTAGACTGGCAATGGCAAGGAAAGCGTTTCTGAAGAAGAGAAATTTGTTAACATCGAGTATAGATTTAAGTGTCAGGAAGTCATTTCTGAAAGTATTTGTATGGAGTGTAGCGATGTATGGAAGTGAAACATGGATTATAAATTGTTTGGATAAGAAGAGATCAGAAGCTTTCGAAATGTGGTGCTACAGAAGAATGCTGAAGATTAGATTGGTAGATAACATAACTAATGAGGAAGTATTGAATAATTGAGGACTTTGTGGCACAACTTGACTATAATAAGGGATCGGTTGGTAGGACATGTTCTGAGGCATCAAGGGATCACCAAATTAGTATTGGAGGGCAGCGTGGAGGGTAAAAGTTATAGAGGGAGACCAAGAGATGAATACACTAAGCAGATTCAGAAGGATGTAGGTTGCGGTAGGTACTGGGAGATGAAGAAACTTGCACAGGATAGAGTAACATGGAGAGCTGCATCAAACCAGTCTCAGGATTTAAGACCATAACAACAACAAAAATGGGTCTCACACCTGAACAATATTCTGGGGTGGGTGACAAAAGTGATTTATAAGCAATCTTCTTTGTAGACTGATTGGATTTGCTCTGCATTCTACCAATAAACCAAAATCTGCCGTTTCACCTGTTAATCACCTGTCCAAGACAGTTAAATCAAATGTCTGTCCCCAAATTGTTACTTTGGTCAATTCGGGACTGTGTGGCAATTCGTTTTTTCGTTGCTCTATTTTTCCTCCAGTGTTTTCTCCCCAACATGTCTTCCCTTCAGAACAGCTCACACCGATGAATGCTTCTGCCTTTGGAATCCCAAATTTGAAAACTTAGAGGGGGAAGGGGAGAGCTACTTTGATTTATAATTAACTGCTAAGATACTGCTTGTTCATTTGTTCCCATTTATCTGTACATATATTTCTTAGGCTGTTGCCATTTGTCCTGTTTAACTCCCAAAAACTTAATTCCTTTACTCTTTTTTACATTTTGTCATTTGCTTTACAAAACTGCTTTGCTAAAATATTTTATTCTTGCAGTTTCTAGATAGGTTAGATTACAATGAACTACTAGGCATTACTTTATAAGTGCCATTCATAGTGAAGCACAGTTGTTTTAACTCTTGTAAAATTATTTTTGCATTCATTCTGTCCTATTTTGTGTATCAATTTGATATTTTTTTTAAACTAATTTCTTGAAATGTCTTTAGAGTTAATTGAACTTTGACCTATTTAATCAGTCATTTAAAATTTTGGGTGCCTATTTTAGATGTAAATTAGCTTCCATTTTTAGAGATTGTTCTGTGTGATTCAGTGATTACTGTTCAGAGATTTCTCCATATAGTACAGCAAAATTAGGTGCCAATGCTAGGTAATTTAAAGTTCATTATCTTCCCACCTTCAGATAAGCTATGGGACTGACATACAGCTCCATGACTAATATGCAGTTTCCACTCAAATGCCTGGCAGCTAGTTCATTGAACCACTTCCTCTACTGTTCCACTCGAAGCATGTGGGGAAAGATTCACTTGAATCATCAGTGTGAGTTCAGATTTCTCATATTCATTTCTATGTAGGTGCACACAATATTTCCCCATTTACAGGAGAAAGTTGTCATTTCATGACATCCTCATACCACAAAGTAAAGTAAATTGGTTTTAAGGGTTGCCACCCAAACTTGCATATGACACACCTCTCTCTGTTGTGATAATACAAAACGAGCTGCCTATAAACTTTTTTGGGGTCTCCAATCACATAAGGACCCCATAAAGTGAAGAAGTACTGTGGCAGAGGATGGACAGGTGCACTGTAAGCAGTCTGTTTTGTAGTTCTGTGAAGTCTGCAGTGTTCTGCCAATCAGATACAGTCTCTAGTTTGCCTCACTGACATTTTCTATGTGATCATTGGCTACACTGCTAGGAAGAGGGCCAGGCACTGTCACATGTTGACCATCTTTCCTCACTCTTATTATTAAGGACCTTGTACATGTCATCCATAAACTGTGCTTTTGTAACTGTTTCTTGTTTTAGATTTACCAATTTTGTTTCCTTCTGAAACAAGAAATTCAATAACTCATGAGCTCAACTACTTGTCATGCAAATGGTGAAAGAGTGTTGGCTTGTTGTTTTTACAGGTTGAAGCTGAGGGCATCAGATGTCACATCTGTGAAGAGCAATTGAGGATTAGTGATTGTGATTATAAACTGTAATTGTTTTTAGGTTGACATTTGACTCCCAAAGATTGATATTATGAAACAGAAAATTCGTTTGGCCAGAATAAAAATCCAAAAGTGTCTGGCTCAATCCCTAATCCATTGTAAACTGTAGCTCCTCCTGTCAGTTCAAAAGTTTGTGGAAGGCAATGGCATGTCACAAACCTGACCATGCAAAGTAAAGTATAGTTGTATTCAAAACAATATTCAAATTGATGACTGTTGTTCTTCAGCTAGTGGGTATGTGAGTATGAATGGACAAGACATTTAGCAAATGTTCCTGCACATTTTTTTCTTGCTTTGTAGATGCATACTATGTGCACACAACGTCCGGGCATCCATTTTCTGCATAAACAAATATAATTTCTCTAACAGTTGATGTTCCTTTCTTGTAATCATTGTGTGAAAAAATACTTTCAGATAATTGAATGACATAATTCAGACAAACATTGTCTCATAATACAATAACCCAGCTCATGCATTTCCTGAAAAATTGTGGAGAGGAATTAACTGGGAAATAAAATGATACAGAAGATACATGCCTTAAATATTTTACTAACTAAATTCAAAAAGTTTCCAGGAACGGAATGACACTTATCACAGAAGTTACCAATTTCCTTCTGCATTGTTGCATAGGTAAAATCGTACTTAGTCCTCTGATCTACATTAGGTGCTGGTTGGTTGGTTGGTTTGTGGGGTTAAAGGGACCAGACTGCTATGGTCGTCGGTCCCTTTTTCCAAAAAACTAAAACCACCCAAAGAGAATAAAAAACGAACAACAGGAAAGATGGCAGACGACATAGGACAAGAAATACTCTGACAGAGAACAGACAAAACAAATTAAAATCACACCGAGTGTGGCGGTGGTTGGCTGACCATAGAGAGAAAAAGGAAAAGCCAACCACTGAGAACACATTAAAAACTCAGCTTAAAATTGGAGGCCAAAAGCCAAAATCAACATAAAAACAAACACTCAGATTAAATGATAAAAACCCCTGCTCGAATAAAACGTAAAACTAAGCTAGACATAGCATTGTCATCAGTTAAAAGGGCAGGGAGCGTATCAGGCAGCGCAAATGTCTGCCTGACCACAGCTAAAAGGGGCCAGGCCAACAAAATGTGGGCCACTGTCAAAGCCGCCCCGCAGCGACATAGAGGAGGGTCCTCCCGGCGCAGTAAATAACTGTGTATCAGCCGGGAGTGGCCAATGCGGAGCCGGCATAGGACTACAGAGACCCTGCGAGTGGCGCGCAGGAATGACTGCCACACAGCTGTCGTCTCCTTGACAGCACAGAGTTTATTGCGTGTGGTCAGTTCGCACCATTCATCGTCCCATAGTGCAAAAACTTTGCGGCATATGACTGCCCTCAAATCAGTCTCTGGGAGGCCAACGTCCAGAGATAGTTTGCTGGTGGCCTCTTTCGCCAGGCGGTCAAAATGTTCATTGCCGGGTATCCCAACATGACCGGGGGTCCACACAAAGACCACAGAGCGGCCGCAATGTGCAAGAGTATGCAGGGACTCCTGGATAGCCATCACCAGACGCGAATGAGGGAAACACTGGTCGAGAGCTCGCAAACTGCTCAGGCTCGAAAGATAGCAACCAGCTCAGCAGTGTAAACGCTGCAGCCAGCTGGCAAAGGAACGTTGTTCAGAATGGACCCCTAGAGTTAGCGCATAACCGACACGACCAGCAACCAACGAGTCATCAGTGTAAACAATGCCAGAGCCCTGATACATGGCCAGGATGGAATAAAAGCGGCGGCGGAAGGCATCTGGAGGGACAGAGTCCTTTGGGCCCTGTGCCGAGTCGAGCCAAAGGCAAGGGCGAGGAACACACTATGGGGGTGTACGCAAAGTGGTCCGAAAAGGATGTGGAACAGTGAAAACCCTAAGCCCGGAGAGAAGCTCTTTGATGCCGACCGCGATCGTACAACCTTACTGGGGCCGACGTTCTGGCAGATAGATGACCAATTGTAGGAACAGGAGACGGTAGTGCGGATGCCCGGGCGAGCTAAAAACATGGGCAGCATAAGTGGCCAGTAGATTTTGGCGCCTCAACCGCAATGGAGGGACACCTGCCTCCGCAAGTATGCTGTCCACTGGGCTGGTCCGGAAAACACCAGTGGCAAGGTGTATTCTGCTGTGTAGGATTGGGTCCAGTATCCACAATGCAGATGGGAATGCTGAGCCATAAGCCAGGCTCCCATAATCCAGACGAGACTGGATTAACGCCTGGTAGAGCCGTAACAGGGTAGATTGGTCGGCACCCCAGCGGGTGTGGCTCAAGCATCTGAGAGCATTTAGATGCCGCCAACACACCTGTTTAAGCTGCCAGATATGAGGCAGCCAAGTCAACCGGGCATCGCAAACCACCCCCAAAAACCTGTGTGATTCCACCACTGAAAGAAGTTCGCCGTCAAGATAGAGCCGCGGCTCCAGGTGGACAGTACGTCGCCGGCAGAAATGCATAACGCAGGTCTTGGCTGCTGAAAACTGGAACCCATGAGCTACAGCCCAAGACTGCACCTTGCGGATAGCACCCTGTAGCTGACGTTCAACAGCTGCAATGCCAGTAGAGCTGTAGTAAAGGCAGAATTCGTCAGCATACAGGGAAGTGGAGACAGAATTTCCCACCGCTGCAACGAGCCCATTTATGGCGATTAAAAACAGGCAGACACTGACGACAGATCCCTGTGGTACCCCGTTCTCCTGGACTCGGGAGGAACTATGGGAGGCCGCGACTTGCACGCAGAAGGTACGATACGACAGAAAATTTCAGATAAAGATCGGCAGAGGGCCACGAAGATCCCATCCCTGAAGCGTAGAAAGTATGTGATGACGCCATGTCGTATCGTACGCCTTCCGCATGTCGAAAAAGACAGCGACCAGGTGCTGACGGTGGGCAAAGGCAGTACGGATGGCCGACTCCAGACTCACCAGATTGTCGGTGGTGGAGCGGCCTTTACGGAACCCACCCTGAGACGGAGCCAGAAGGCCCCGTGACTCCAGTACCCAATTCAAGTGCCGGCTCACCATCCATTTGAGAAGCTTGCAAAGAATGTTGGTGAGGCAAATGGGGCGGTAGCTGTCCACCTCCAAAGGGCTCTTGCCCAGTTTCAAAATGGGGATGACAATGCTTTCCCGCCATTGCGACGGAAACTCACCCTCGACCCAGAGACAGTTGTAAAGGTCGAGGAGGCGTCGCTTGCAGTCCACTGAAAGATGTTTCAGCATCTGACAGTGAATGCGATCTGGCCCAGGAGTGGTATCAGGGCAAGCGGCAAGGGCACTATGAAATTCCCACTCCCTGAATGGAGCATTGGAGGATTCAGAATGGTGGGTGCGAAAAGGAAGGCTCCGACGTTCCATCCACTCTTTAATGGAGTGGAAGGCCAGTGGGTAATTGGAAGAAGCGGAACTAAGAGCAAAATGGTCTGCCAAGCTGTTGGCAATTTCGTCGGAGTCTGTACAAACTGCTCCATTCAGTGAGAGCACAGGAACGCTGACAGGGGTCCGATAGCCATAGAGGCGTCGGATCTTGGCCCAGACTCGCTATGGAGAGACATGGAGGCCAATGGTGGACACATACCGCTCCCAGCACTCCTGCTTGCTTTGGCGGATAAGGCAGCGGGCCCGCGCACGCACCCGTTTGAAGGTGATAAGGTGTTCAATGCAGGGATGTCACTTGTGATGCTGTAGCACCCGCCAGCGATCTTTAATTGCCTCAGCGATCTCAGAGGACCACCAAGGCACAGTCCACCGCCGAAGGGTCCCACAAGAACAGGGAATGGCATATTCTGCGGCAGTAACGATGCTGGTGGTGACTGAGTGAACCACCGCATCAATGTCGTCATTAGAGAGAGGCTGAATAGCGGCAATGGAGGAGAACGTCCCAGTCAGCCTTATTCATAGCTCATCTGCTGGGGCGCCCAGAAGAGTGACGTTGTGGCAGTGACAGAAGGATCGGAAAGTGGTCACTGCCACACAAGTCGTCATGCACACTCCATTGGACAGACGGTATGAGGCGAGGGCTACAGATCGAAAGGTCGATGGCAGAGTACGTGCCATGCACCACACTGAAGTGTGTGAAGGAACCGTCATTTAAAAGGGAGAGATCGAGCTGTGCCAATAAATGCTCAATGGTGGCGCCTCGGCCTGTTGCCACTGACTCACCCCACAGAGGGTTATGGGCATTGAAGTCGCCCAGTAACAAGAAAAGTGACAGCAATTGGGCTAGCAGCGCAGCCAGCTCATGCTGCGCGACATCACCATCCGGTGGAAGGTAAACACTGCAGACAGTAACAGCCTGTGGTGTCCACACCCGAACAGCGACAGCCTCTAAGGGTGTGTGTTGAGGGACAGACTCGCTGTGAAGAGAGTGAAGCACATAGATGCAGACGCCACCAGACACCCTTTCATAAGCTGCTCGGTTCTTATAATAACCCCAATAGCCACAGAAGGCGGGGGTTCGCATTGCTGGAAACCAAGTTTCCTGAAGAGCAATGCAGAAGAAAGGGTGAAGGCCGATAAGTTGTCAGAGCTCAGGTAGATGATGGAAGAAACCGCTACAGTTCCACTGAGGGAGGATATTGTCCATGTCCGAGAAAGGCGTGACGGGACTGGGAAGGCAGATTACGCCACTGGGTCACCTGCTGCCTCCGATGGAGCACCCGTGCAAATGCTATCCATTGTGTCTGAGGGGCTGGTGAGATCGAGGTCCTCAGCGAATGCAAGAATTTCCACCTCATCCTCAGACGCAGAGCTTGTAGGTAGCGGTAGAGTAGGAGCCACCGCAGGTGCCTTGGTCTTACGGGGCTTCAATGTCGTTTTCTCTCACTGTACCTTCGGTTGCCGTTGTTGAGAGGGCTTACTGGTGTCAGTCTCCGGAACCGAAGATGATTGCGAAGCTCGACGACCAGCAATCTGTGGCTTCTTCAGCCACTGGTTGGTGTCTGCTGTGCCGCTGGTGGGAACCTGGGAGGGGAGGGACCCAAGGGACCCCTTTCGAGCGAGAGAAGCCAAAGAAGACTTACACTTCTCCGGCTTAGAAATGGGGACTGGTGTCCCCGGTGGTTTAGTGGGTGCTGCTCCCAAGGTAGATGGTATGGGAGCAACAGCAAGAGAAGGGGCCCCCATTGTCAAGGGGGCAGGTGAGGTCCTCTGACGCTGAGAGCTGACTGTCTGTGGTGCAGCTAAAGGAGCTGGAGCAGGAGTGACAGTGGAGGCATAAGATGACATAATGCGCACAGGATGTAGCTGTTCAAATTTCCGCTTAGCCTCACTGTAAGTCAGTCGGTCCAGGGTCTTATATTCCATGATTTTGCGTTCTTTCTGTATGATCCTGCAGTCTGGCGAGCAAGGTGAATGAGGCTCTCCACAGTTGACACAGATGGGAGGCGGAGCACACTGAGTATCGGGATGAGATGGGCATCCGCAATCTCGACATGTGAGGCTGGAAGTACAGTGGGAAGACATATGGCCGAACTTCCAGCAGTTAAAGCACCGCATTGGGGGAGGGATATAGGGCTTGATGTCACAATGGTAGAACATCACCTTGACCTTCTCCGGTAATGTATCACCCTCGAAGGCCAAGATCAAGGCACCGGTAGCAACCTGATTATCCCTCGGACCCCGATGAACATGCCGGACGAAATGAACACCTCTACACTCTAAGTTGGCGCGCACATCAGACTGCAAAAGTTGGTCCCTATGGAAAATAGCACCCTGGACCATATTTAAACTCCTATGTGATGTGATGGTAACGTTAACATCCCCCAACTTGTCACAACCAAGCAACCTGCGTGACTGGGCGGAGGATGCTGTTTTTATCAAAACTGACCCAGAGCACATTTTAGACAAGCCCTCCACCTACCCAAACTTGTCCTCCAAATGCTCTACAAAGAACTGAGGCTTCACAGATACAAAGGATTCCCCATCAGCTCTGGTACAGACCAGATACCTGGGCGAATACATGTCACTGTCATTCATTGCCTTTCGTTCCTCCCATGGTGTGGCCAGGGATGGGAACGATTTGGGGTCATAAACGTTAGCTTTAAAATGATCCCTTGAACGCTTAGAGACTGCTGGTGGCTGGCCACCAGCAAGAGATGATGTACCATGCTTCATTGCAGGACATCCTCCCTGATGCCACCTACTCCGACCAAGGGCCCTCCCCATGGGCGCCACCCAGCCACAGCAAGAGCCACCTGGCAGGACGGTCATTGCCGGGAGCCCTGATGCCCCAGGGAGATGGGCATCTACTCCTTGGCATACATGGGGAGTAAACGGCGCAGGCATCAGTAGAGCGATCCCTTTGTTGTCAGGGGGCTACAACCAACAGGGTACATGGTGGCCCCACCACAACGGACTGGATACCGTGCTGGATCTTAGGTGCAAGAACGTGTAAGGTCGTCGTCACAGCTAAAAGCAACACTGCACAGTGCAGCATGGTAATCGCACCCAGGGACGTACACTCGCCCAAGAGATGGAAAACGAGCGGGACACCATTGCAACGACGAGAAAACTGGCTAAAGGTCTCAATGCATGACAGATACAGTGCACCATGTAAGGCGCCCTTCCGCAATTGGCTCGCTCTTCAGAACAATTTAGAAAGATGGAGGTCAAACCTGAGAGGGGACCATCACATAAGGCCGAAAATGTTGAGACTCCTTTTAGTCGCCTCTTACGACAGGCAGGAATAGCGCGGGCCTATTCATACCCCCGAACCCGCAGGGGGTACAGTAGGTGCAGCCAGTTTCTTTACAATTTGGTCTCCTTCCACTCAACATTTACATTGCTTTGAGAGAAATGTAATTACATATCATTCCATTTGTGTAATTCTTTCTAAGAAATGAAATTTCATAACCATTGTCAATGTAAATCAGCCCCACAAAAATCAGGTCCTATGAATTTCCTTTGGCTGACCATTGCTATACAAAATTGGCTGCAGACCTCTGGTTAGTTGGTTGGAATGGGGGAGGGGACCAACAAAGAGATCATCAGTCTCATCGGATTAGGGTAGGAAACCGGCCATGCCCTTTCAAAGGCAGCATCTCGGCATTTGCCTGAAGTGATTTTGGGAAATTCTTTTGCAGTAGGCTACAAAGGAAGTTGAAGACTATAATGAATTTATCTATGTATCAGCATTTGCAGTGCATCCTACAGAAAGTATTCAATTAGTTTATGCTGAGGAAGGAAAAATGATTATTGGGTCACCTTTTACAATTACGCTTTAGACACTCAACAACTACTTCTTGTAACTGCCGCAAGACTTCTATTCAACTCATGTATCATGCCTATTTTCAATAAGAATGCAAAGTTTATGGTTTTTTGAGTAACAGGAGACAGCAATAAAAACAAATCAGCCTGGTGATCTTAAGAATTAAATGAATTGAAAAACGGCTGTTGAATTGGACTGGCTCGAGGTACACAGTTCTTCATAAAAGTTGTTGCTATATGCATTTTCAATGTGTGTTGCTGTGCTTTAAAAAAATAATTTTCAAGAGTAACTAGAAACTGAAAACTTAGATGAGTTAACATTTGCTCAGTTCCAACACTTCATAAAACAAGAATGGAACTTTAAATTAAGGAAAGTTAATGTCTTCTTTAACAGAACTGGTAATCAGATTGATAAGACGGTTTTTGTCTATGTCTTCATATAAAATACATTTGTAAGGCAGTTAGGTAGTACTGTACCTTGTTACTGCCAAGTGGCTATAAATATAGAGTACTGCAAAGTCATATACATTATGTAGCACATTTGAAAGTAAATTCAGAATGAGATTTTCACTCTGCAGCGGAGTGTGCGCTGATATGAAACTTCCTGGCAGATTAAAACTGTGTGCCCGACTGAGACTCGAACTCGGGACCTTTGCCTTTCGCGGGCAAGTGCTCTACCAACTGAGCTACCGAAGCACGACTCACGCCCGGTACTCACAGCTTTACTTCTGCCAGTAAAGAGCTTCTGTAAAGTTTGGAAGGTAGGAGACGAGGTACTGGCAGAAGTAAAGCTGTGAGTACCGGGCGTGAGTCGTGCTTCGGTAGCTCAGTTGGTAGAGCACTTGCCCGCGAAAGGCAAAGGTCCTGAGTTCGAGTCTCGGTTGGGCACACAGTTTTAATCTGCCAGGAAGTTTCATGAAAGTAAATTGCTTTTGAGAATCCCACACCCCCCTGAGTGAGCCCAGTTAATGTTTAAATTTTGGGACAATTCTTTCTACAAATTTAATATTTGCATGTGATGTGAAGCATTGAGCATTGAATAATGTTGACCCACTATAGATGTAGTGGCGGTAGACTGGCTATGATTTATGTTGCACAAACCTTGGAATGGGTACTCCAAACTATGAATTGAGTGAAAAGTTCATCATTCTTCAACTAACCTCAAGGAAATTACACGATTTGAAATGTAGTTAAATTGATATATGTGAAAGGGTTACCTCACCTTTATGAACCCACCAGGAGGTATTTACCTTCTATGTATTGCCATCCATGATGGAAGAGTTGCTATTTTGCAGTAGCAGGTATGGGTTCACAATCCCAATATCTCTAACAATGTACATCTAATCATGAGTTCACCACTGTAGTGTGTATCTCAGAGGAGACATGTGGAATTACGATACTCGAGATAATTTTATTGCCTCCTGTCCAAGAGAAGAATGTAAACTAAGGAAAAACCTATCAGCATAAAATACTTCATATAGTTAAAAAATACAGTGCCATCCCTCTAGACATCCCACATGGTGCACTGTATGTAGATTTACTTGCAGCAACCAAATGTTTGATGTATTTAAAGCAGTGTTTGGGTATTAAAGCAGTGTTTGGGTATTTTAGCAGCTTTGGAGTGGTACTGGTATGTTAAAGCTGAAACTTACCTATTTCTGCTGTGAGATGTGTAAATTTTACATTAACTTTTTCCTCATGTGGTACTCATTTATTACACTGAACCTACCAAAAAGGCCTAATCCTATTCTGATCCAACACACACAGATCCACAATGAGGCCTAACACATTTCTATTCTGTAGATAATATTTACCTGTTTAATTGCTGTTTAGAAAAGCAAACCAGAACTGATTATTGTCAGTACCAATCTGGAGTGTGAATACGTTAAAATGTTTTAAAATCGAGACTTGGACCACAGACCTAGAAGACGCCTTATCAGAAATGTGTTGCTGGTGTCCCTATGTGCTATAAACAGCTTTATTGTTAATATTGTCATTATGCAGATTAAACAGTATTTTACTGTTTTATCTTATCACAAATGTCTGATATTTAATATATCTGTGCCAAACACACAAGCAGACAAATGTGTATAAGAAAGGGAACACTACAAACAATGTAGAAACTAACACACATTTTCTCCATAAAGTAGACGAGAGTTTTAGACCAGAGCTATTTATAGTGCCTGTGATGTTGGCAGGAAGGTAAATGAATGTGTGTGTATTGCAATATTGTTATGACACAGCTTTTACAGTCACAATTACATCTACATGGCACAGTAGATAAGCTAAATCATTATGGTTTGGGGGGGGGGGGGGGGGCAGTGCACAAATGGTTTAATTCATACTTAACTGGAAGAATGCAGAAAGTTGAAATAAGTGGCTCATGTAATGTTAAAACAACAGCCGATTCCTCAAACTGGGGGCTATCAGGTACGGGATCCCACAGGGTTCGGTCTTAGGTCCTTTACTGTTCTTGATATACATTAATGACTTACCATTCCACATTGATGAAGATGCAAAGTTGGTTCTTTTTGCTGATGATACAAGTATAGTAATAACATCAAAAAACCAAGAAATAAGTGACAATTGTAAATGATGTTTTTCACAAAATTATTAAGTGGTTCTCAGCAAATGGACTCTTTAAATTTTGATAAAACACAGTATATACAGTTCCGTACAGTAAATGGCACAACTCCAGTAATAAATATAGACTTTGAACAGAAGTCTGTAGCTAAGGTAGAATTTTCAAAATTTTTAGGTGTGCCCATTGATGAGAGGTTAAACTGGAAGCAACACATTGATGGTGTGCCGAAACGTCTGAGTTCAGCTACATATGCTATTCGGGTTATTGCAAATTTTAGTGAATCTCAGTAAATTAGCTTACTATGCCTACTTTCATTCACTGCTTTCGTATGACATCATATTCTGGTGTAATTCATCGTTGAGTAGAAAAGTATTCATTGCTCCGAAACGTGTGGTGCCCACCCACCGTCATCCTGCAGACATCTATTTAAGGATCTAGAGATCCTCACAGTAACCTCACACTATATATATTCACTTATGAAATTTGTTGTTAATAATCCAACCCAGTTCAAAAGTAACAGTGTGCATAGCTATAACACTAGGAAAAAGGTTAAATCTGACTTTGGCACAGAAATGGGTAAATTATGCTGCCAAAAGTCTTTGGTCACCTACCAAACAGCATCAAAAGCCTGACAGATAGCCAACCAACATTTAAAAATAAATTAAAAGAATTTCTAGAGGACAACTCGTCCTACTCATTGGCTGAATTTTTAGATATAAATTAAGGGAGGGGAAAAAAACAACTTAAACAGTAGTGTCATGCAATATTTTGTGTAATATAATATCTTATATAGACCTCTTATTAACCTGACACGTTCCACATCATTACGAAGTGTCGTATTCATGATCTATGAAACAAGTATTAATCTAATCTAGTAACATAATCTTGTGGGACGGAGTACAAATTTCTTGCAAAAATATTTGGTTAATTTATTTACAGCAGAACTACAAACAAGTCTTTGTGGTTATTTGAAACTGTAAAACAATTAACAAGGTTCTCTGTGAATCCAAGAAACTGCAACTGCCTATTCATATTCTACTTTAGCAATGAATGTGGCCATGTGGAGAGTTAACAGTGGCACTTAAGAAAAAACAAATGTCACTCAGTAACATTAAGAATGTAGATAGTGTCACCGGTAGCCCTAAAGAAATATGCGGATCATTCAGTAACCATCACTGCAACACCCCCACCTACTTTTCATCAGACCTTAAGTTGTTACCAGGTGCGTTTGCTTGATCCAGTCTCACTAGGTGAGATCTTCAGTATTATAAAACAAAAACCAAATTCTCGTGTGGTTTTGATGGCATATCTGATAATCTGTACAGAGAAGTCTATCAAAACACTATAATGTGCACACTTTGTACATTCACACTCATATTTCATTCAATTTTGAGGCATCTTAGATCAAGAAATGATCTTTATGTATAGAACAGAGCAGTGTAAGGCACATGGGAGTTTTACATAACAAAGTGACCAAAACCAAAGGGACAGACAAACATTCAGAGATAGTAAAAAGCTTCAATGATTTCTATGTAGCAAAATTAATGGATGAGTAAAATCAGTGTCCTGCAAGTGCTTTTTACAGGAGTTCATTATTTATGAACATAAAATCAAAAACAAAATTCAGATTCCAACAACTGTGGTACAACAGCTGTTCACTACATTCTATTTCAAGGAATAATACCAATGAAACACTATAGGCTTCCACAGCCAGAATCATTCAACATAAAGTTTTCTGGGTATGGTACCGCATCATAATGTATAAAACTACTGCTGCTGGAGGATAACCAATGTTTCGGCCATGGTTGCAGCAACCTCCTTATGATGTGGTACCATACACAGAAAACTTATGTCAAATACCAACTAAAGTATACTAAAGCATTTCTTTTCAGGCATTGTTCAATCACTAAGTTTCATCTGAATGCAAATCCACCCAAATTTACGAGACTTCAGTTATGTAAGCAACAAGCCATTCTCTAGAGATTGCATCACAATTATATAGGATTTTTAATCATAATACAATGAATGCTCAACATATGCATTCAGAATATGTAAGGTTTATTTGCAAAAAGACATCGCAATTATACACTGAGATACAGATTAATCCTTCAATGGATTCTGCCAACAATGATTAGGATTTCTCATCAAAATAGAATGAAGGACAGCTCAAAATATACAGACAAAACATATAAAGTTTATTTGCACAAAGACATTACAACCACACTCTGAAATAGACTTCCTTGCATCATCTGAATTATTTGTACTCTTTAAATATTCATCACAACAGCAGCACATAAATGATATGCAATTATGTAAATAAAAAGTAATTATCCAAGCTTATGGAAAACATGGCGTTTGTAAAACTAGCAGCAATGTCAATAAATATTGCAGAAAAGTCTGGTACTTCCACACAGTCAGTGAATTTTTTTGAAGTTTTAGTATAAATCTCAAACATACGTTCATATTTTACAAGTGTAGAAGGTTTGTGTTCCAAATCAATGTTATATCATCAGCAGCATAGTATAGTCTGCTCCATAGTTCCCTTTCCTTTTGGGACTATGAGAGTGATAGCAGTAATGAGTTATTTTCTGAGTGAATGATAAGACTTCATGGTCAATTGCCAAGCACTGTAGATCAGATGTAGAATGGTAGTTGGTTGCAGTTTTCTTGAATACACCAGCCAAAGGTTGATATCAGCAAAATGACCATCAGGAAGGACCAGCAACATCTTGGAACAGCCCATGAATTTTTAAATTCATGAAAACTATACAAAATCTGAATCTACCTGAAAAATTGACATTGTCAGTAGAGACAGGGGTACGTCTTTTTGTGAAGTCAATGTTCTAACCAATTTAAACTCCAGTTGGTCCAGGAGACTTGGGGGGGGGGGGGGGGGTTATAGGACACTAGCAGAAAGTTTTTACCAAAAGCAGATAACTGTATGCATATCAATGATTCAATACTTTTGCTTTATAATATTAGTGGTCTTCTTTAATCCTGAAGTATTTCCATTCTGCAAGAACTTCCCTATGACATTTATACTACATAGTTTCTTTTATGATCTGCATTATCTGATCTCACGAAAGCATTATCAGCACAGATTCAGCAGCACTACATCAATACTGGAATGCTGTATGTAATAAGAAAAATGTAACCTTAACCAGACTGGAGTAACTTCATTTCTAAGAAGAGAAATAGAAAATAGCGTCCATGGTTGGTATAACATTTGTGACTCTGATATTATTCCAAGTTATTCAAACTTATCCAGTCAGTTGAGCAAGTTTCACTAATCACTGCAAATGTAATAAAGCATGAATAGGAATCGTGGTCAACCTAAAAATATTAAAACACATTTAAAAACAAGTTAACTCTTAAGATCCCCAGAATTACTACAAATAAACTCAATCACCAATAAAAACACAACCAGAAAATATAAACCCACCAGTGATCCTCGAAGTATGAAGCTTAAGGAGCACAAAAACAATGCATTTTATGAATATTAATTATTTGCAGAACTGTGTGAACATGCTACAGACACTAATGCATGGTTAAAATCTGGAACAAAGAACTACCAGAACATTGGACTGTAGCTACTGTATATCAGTGTCAAAACGAAAAAGAAAAAAAATTCATAACTAGAGTGATATCCCTCTCGGATTGAACATAAAGTCTAGTCAGTTTTGTACAATTACTGTACATATCAAGTTGGACAGAAACTAAGAGTTTCCCAAGGAGTTTATAGACCCAGGAGAACCTAGCACTCCATCTTCAGGCTACAAGTGGCCCATCAGGACCATCTAACCACTGTGTCATCCTCAAATGAGGATGCGGTTAGGAGGGCCATGTGGTCAGCACACTGCTCTCCTGGTCGTTGCGGTGGTATTCTTGACCGAAGCCACTACTAATCAGTCAAGTAGCTCCTCAATTGGCATTACGAGGCTGAGTGCATCCCAAAACATGGCAACAGTGCATGGCGGCCTGGATGGTCACCCATCCAAGTGCCGGCCAAGCCCAACAGCACTTAACTTCAGTGATCTGACGGGAACTGGTGTATCCACTGCGGCAAGGCCATTGCCCTGGAGAAGCTAACAGCAACATTTTCTGAAATTAGTAATCTATGTTTACAAAAGGTGCCAAAGAAGTTATAACCTTTGAAGGCCTCAGAAAAACCTACGAATGCACCCATATCTTTTGCAATATTAGACATACAAACTTAGGACTTCATTCAAAATTAGTCAAAACTATAAAATTAACCTTTATACGCATAAAATATGAAGTCAAGTCTCTGAGAACAATCAGAGCCATTTATGATTAAAACAGGGTGATGGTCAATCATCATTACTCTTCAGCTGTTTGTAATACTTAGTGAATAATACAACAAAAACCTTAAGAAAATGCTAATTGGAACTAAGAAATATCAAGCACTTCAATTTTTGGGGATTTACAGACTATTCAGCATTACTTGCTATTAATATGAACTCCACAGACAGAAAAAATATAGCACAAAATCAGGATCCCAGACATCCTGGAAAAGAATGTGATGGTAAGACAGTAGTAAAATAAGAAACAGAGGTGGAAATAGTGAAGTAATTTGAATATCATATCTTGGAGAAATTATAACATACAACTTTATGAGAAAATCTGCTTGGCAAGAAAAAACCAATACAATTAAAACAGCTCAAAAACTAATATGGTATATATTTAAAAATAAGAAACTGTAAACAAAATTATGACACTGCAGTGGCTTATCTGCAGAACATACACAAGTTAAAAAATTTTTAAAGTCTTTCAGAGACTCATAACCTCTGGATATCACTACCAGACAGCATTCCTATAGTTGAAATAGCTGAGCTGAAACCAAATACTTAAAAGAGTTACAGTATTATATTCCTTAACATTATTTGTTTCTTAAAGCAATTAATCTGGAAATCCTTTAACAGATAGTTGTGTCTAAAATTTTTACTTCCCTTTATATGCCTTAGCTGTTTATTTTGGCACAGCCCTCTATTCTTCCTCCATAGCATGAAGTTGGCTTCCCTCACCTTGAGCTCCCATGTGTTGTTTGTGACAGCACACCCTAACATCTTCATCAATGATATGATATAGAGGGCGGCAAAAATACCAAATGAATTGCTACCTCTGTAAAGTATGTTCTATGCTTCTGTTGGTCAGGGAACTGATCGGTGTAAATATCCTTACATCTATGTACCATGCCCTTTCACTCAATCCTAACATATGGACTCATATTCTGTGGCCACAGTTCTGAGTCCAATAAAATATTTAAGCTTTAAAATAAAGCTGCCAGGATAATGTTATTTAAAAAGCAAAGGACTCACGTTAATAAGTGTTCTGAAAACTAGGTATGCTTCCACTTCCATGCCAGTATATATTGGAGATACTAAGCTTTACGAGGCTAAATATTGGCAGCCTGAAGCAGAATCTGGACTATCACCAGCACGACACTAGAGGGAAATACTTGCTGACACAGTTTCCTCATTCCACCAAATTATATGCTGATAGTGTAAAATGTATGGAGATTAAACTTCATAATTATATACCACTAAACATAAAAAAAACCAGCACATTTTAAAGTAAGGCTTAAATCAATATTATTAAAATACTGTTTTTATAACTTACATGAATATTTTGAATGTGACTTTATGTAATATATTTGAATACTTAACTTTCTCTACAATAATTTATCTTTTACATCTAAATTTCAATAATGCCTAACCAAGTGATCTATTTGTATGTACTTATATTTATCCAGTAAATCTTCACTATAGTATAAATTACTAACACTTATGTGTACTTAATTTGATTTTAAATTTAACCACAAGTTTTAATTTTAATTAGGCCTTGTTGACTTTAATTTTGAACAACTTTTAAATATGCTAATACCATATCCTGTGATCTATAACTATTGTATAGTTGTTTAAGTCTCAATGTATTTAATTTGGTGTTATGTATTTTTAAATGTTTAACAAGTATAATGACTGGTTCCATATCATGTAGTACTCTGCACACAAAATGATTCAGTGGATCAATAGATAATGAATGAATGGGATTCTTAGACACTGAACACTAGACCTTCAAATTTATAGTAACTAAAGCTGTTAACAACCAGAGTGTATAATTTTATCCGTTAGGGTATTACTTACATTTGTTGCCATATGTTCATGATGGGGCATCTGGTGCTGCTTTTACATTTGCAACTGTGCTGCAATCATGTTCCTCTTTGCAATGCCACTTCTGTCATTCCTGTTGTAAAAGCCAACTCCTGGTTCTTCAGCTGGTCCATCATCTTGTTCACCTGTGTGGATCAGATACCTAAGTACACTCAAAATAATTACAAGTTATTTGTATATTCAGCTCATGTCAGCGTTTACAAAATATAAATATAGTAAAACGATGAAATGATGCAGTTATTGCTCTATGTACCTTCGTTATCGTTGTTGATTCTTCCATGGTGTTGGATTTCAATTATGGTCTTAAATCTACTTATCTCTAAGTACCAATAATAGTAATCATAAAACTTGCCCTTGTTACTTTAGATTCTGGGCTTGACAATAAGTTCAGTTCCTAAATTTTTAACAAAAACAATTTCTTTAACAAAGGAATGACCGTAGTACAAAACAACCCTCATCAAGAACGTGATCGGGTTTTATTAAGTAGTAGTTGTAGTGGCCTTCAGTCCTGAGATTGGTTTGATGCAGCTCTCCACGCTACTCTATCCTGTGCAAGCTTCTTCATCTCCCAATACGTACTGCAGCCTACATCCTTCTGAATCTGTTTAGTGTATTCATCTTTTGGTCACCCTCTATGACTTTTACCCTCCACGCTGCCCTCCAATACTGAATTGGTGATCCCATGATGCCTCAGAACATGTCCTACCAACCGGTCCCTTCTTCTTGTCAAGTTGTGCCACAAACTCCTCCCCAATCCAATTCAATACTTCCTCATTAGTTACGTGATCTACCCATCTAATCTTCAGCATTCTTCTGTAGCACCACATTTCAAAGGCTTCTATTCTCTTCTTGTACAAACTATTTATCGTCCATGTTTCACTTCCATACATGGCTACACTCCATTCAAATACTTTCAGAAATGACTTCCTGACATTTAAATCTATACTCGATGTTAACAAATTTATCTTCTTCAGAAACGGTTTCCTTGCCATTGCCAGTCTACATTTTATATTTTCTCTACTTCGACCGTCATCAGTTACTTTGCTCCCCAAATAGCAAAACTCATTTACTACTTTAAGTGTCTCATTTCCTAATCTAATTCCCTCAGCATCGCCCGACTTAATTCGACTACAATCCATTATTCTCGTTTTGCTTTTGTTGATATTCATCTTATATCCTCCCTTCAAGACACTGTCCATTCGTTTCAACTGCTCTTCCAAGTTCTTTGCTGTCTCTGACAATTACAATGTCATCGGCAAACCTCAAAGTTTTTATTTGTTCTCCATGGATTTTAATACCTACTCCGAATTTTTCTTTTGTTTCCTTTACTGCTTGCTCAATATACAGATTGAATAACATCGGGGAGAGGCTACAACCCTGTCTCACTCCCTTCCCAACCACTGCTTCCCTTTCATGCCCCTTGACTCTCATAACTGCCATCTGCTTTTTGTACAAATTGTAAATAGCCTTTCGCTCCCTGTATTTTGCCCCTGCCACCTTCAGAATGTGAAAGAGATTATTCCAGTCAACATTGTCAAAAGCTTTCTCCAAGTCTACAAATGCTAGAAATGTAGGTTTGCCTTTTCTTAATCTAGCTTCTAAGATAAGTCGTAGGGACAGTATTGCCTCACGTGTTCCCATATTTCTATGGAATCCAAACTGATCTTCCCCAAGGTCGGCTTCTACCAGTTTTTCTATTCGTCTGTACAGAATTCGCGTTAGTATTTTGCAGCCGTGACTTATTAAACTGACAGTTCGGTAATTTTCACTTCTGTCAATACCTGCTTTCTTTGGGATTGGAATTATTATATTCTTCTTGAAGTCTGAGGGTATTTCGCCTGTCTCATACATTTTGCTCACCAAATGGTAGAGTTTTGTCAGGACTGGCTCTCCCAAGGCTGTCAGTAGTTCTAATGCAATGTTGTCTACTCCCGAGGCCTTGTTTCGACTTTGGTCTTTCAGTGCTCTATCAAATTCTTCACGCAGTATTATATCTCTCATTTCATCTTCATCTACATCCTATTCCATTTCCGTAATATTGTCCTCAAGAACATCGCCCTTGTATAGTCTCTCTATATACTCCTACCTTTCTGCTTTCCCTTCTTTGCTTAGAACTTCGCTTATTAAGTTACTTGATCAGAAATCTCACGATCAAAAAATAAATTTATACAATGAAATTCTTGGCAGTATAGGATTGGGTTGCTGTTAATGTTAACTAAACAGAGACAAACTAAAATACTTCTAACTACAGAGAAACACATGAAACACACAAGAGTGTCGACTACTGCTTCCAAATAATTACAAAAGACAATAGACTATACTACACATGAACGCGATTGGCTAGATTACTACATCAGCCCCACCAATACCCTTTCTTTTACCATACGCGCCCAGGTGTCCAGGATGTGATCTTCACGCTTATCTGTAACTACTACTGATACTCACGGCACCCTCTTGCGATTACAGACCTGTAACTGAGTCTCGTCTGAAACATTGTTTAACACGAAGGCCGAATCGAAATGGAAACTTATGTACAAAATTAATGTTCTCCTGAAATAAAGCACAAGCTTATCATACACTAATATATCGTACTCTCTACCACGAAAGTAATGCGAAAGAATAATAAATCTAACGAATCCCACATCGAACTTACAGAAGTACAAAAGCAGCAGAGAAAACGACAAGGATATGAATATCGGTGTGTTATTCCTCGTCGTCAGCAGCCTTCAGTACACTTTCACTCTTTGAAAGTGTCTAAAAAGAAACTTCCGATGCTCACAAACCTGAAACTGGTAAGCAAGAACTAACTGTGCATGGCGCGCCGAAAACACTCGCTCGTGATCCCAAGGAATAATCTTATTCGCTCAGACTCTGCCTTCCCGACGCAATTGATATCTCCAGCACAATACCAGATAAGATGTCCTTCCTGCGCTCTTCAGACGGGGGTCGGAAGTCACAACTGACAAGCTGTAGTTCTGCTTGGAGTACATAGAGTAAACCAGGGATACAAGACGCTATGGGGAGATGGCTTATAGTTCTTCCACAATCCACTTTACAGAGCTGTCGGTCAAATAGTAGGTAGTATTGTGAGTGAATGTTGCTGCTTCAGATGACTGAACCAAAAGTAAGTAATTTCCACTATTTTAGTTTTCAGTATACCATGAAATTTTGTAATACGTCGTAACCTTACATTAAAACGTAACTTAGGCTTAGAGTAGCGACAGAAACTTTAGTTTTAGAGTTGTTAAGGTCTAACTGTATAGCGGTGTCTGGTTTGTCTATGTTTGCGTCCACAGTGTTTGATGACGCGCTACGGGTGTCTCTCCCGACTGATCAGGAGGGACTGTCACAGCATCATCGCAGTGGATGGTCATCCCATAGACATGTCATATTTTAATATCAGATTTTTTTCGGGTGCCAACTAAGTACATACCAAAGGCCAGCTCTTCTAGTGGATCATGGAATGAAAAACACCATAAAATGATGATAAAGTAAACAACGATGGTTATTCTGTGAGGAAAACTTACATGGAATTTAATATCACCTGGAAAAGTCTTGAGAAAAAATTTAAGACCGTCTGTGATTCCAAATTCCAATGGATGTTAGTTCTTGTTTGGATTCAGCTAATGAGTGACAACTTGTTTACCGCATCCAGACCTAAATGTGTGAAAATCTGAAGGCGTATTTTTGGTCAGAGCCCAGGGACCACTCGTGAAGAAGTCAAGGAATATTTCAAATTATCAAAATATTTTTAACAACAAGAGATTCAATAAAACACGTTTAAAGCGTTGAAAGTTTTCTTTATGATTTCCTCTTTGATTTTAAAGTGTTTTGTCTGATGACAAACTCTCTCACATGTCTGGCCATCTAACCATGATAATCGTGTAAGATGGCCAAACGTTACATTTTATTACGAATTTTAAACAAGTATGAAATTTGCTGTATCTTTGCAAACGAATTTCGACTGATTTTCATGAATTGAAAAGAAATTATAGAAATTTTCAGGTTTTTCTTGTTAATAGATAGTGAAACTGACTTCAGACAACTATGGCCATCTATCCCGGATTTACCCTATGCAGAGTCTTACCCCGAAAGTAACTTTCGCATTTTTATTATTATTATTTATTTTATGGCCTTCATTGGACCGCTGTAGTCAAAAATACAAAGTTCTAAACAAGTTGTTACACATGGATACAGTTTGGTTTCACAATAACTTAATATATTTAGGTAATATAATTATTAGAGGCTATTCTTATATGAAAGGTGTTTTGCTCTTCTGTCTGCCCAATATTTCTTCATTCTTTCAGATATTTTCTTTCTTTCTTCATCTGAGACAACTCTTCCTGTACTCCTTTTATTGATTTTCATTTGTAGTCTGGTATGCGGGTCTTGCTGTATTCTGGTTCTCTGTCTTGTTTTTTAGGTCATCTACTGTAATTTGAGGTTTTTATATCTTCCTTAATTTCTGTGATCCATTTAATGTCGCTCTTGCTATTCCACAATTTTTGTATTATTTTTTTACTAATTCTGTTTTCTGGAGTTCTCATCAGATGTCCAAAGAATGAGATGCGTTTCTTCCTCATGACTGGTTCTATTTTCTTATATACTGTTTCATTTGATGCTATTCTCCAATGTCCATTTATTTTATACTGTTTATTTATACATGTCCTAATTATTCTTCTTTCTATTTTTAGTATTCTGTCAATTTCTGCTGTACTAGTTGTTTTGAAGATAGTTTCAGCTGCATACGTTATTTCTGGTTGTGTAACTGTTTTTTAGTGTTTTAATTTTGCATCTATAGATAGGCTTTTTTTCTTGTATGTAGTTTTGGTAATGTAATTTGGATAGTTCAGTTTTTTTATTCTATTTTGCCATGATGGCTTCTCATTTAGATTGTATGTTATTATTTCGCCTAAATATTTAAATTTATCAACAATTTTGATTTCCTGTTCTATTGTAATTTTGTTTGCAAGTGGTGGATCAGTTAGCATAATCTCCGTTTTTTCAAATGATAACTTTCACATTTATCAGAATTATTATACAAAATTAAGTCCAACCTCTCTCCCTGGTACAAAAAAAAACCAGTCTGCTTTAATATACCAACACAGTTTCCAAGAATCGGTTCGTTCTCTGTTGCCTGTCTTCCACGAACCTCTGAAACGCCATGTCGTCCGTAACGATCAAAGGGCCTCCAGCGTCCAGGGCACATGCAAAAGTTATCTCCCTAATCCTAATGGTTGCCACGGGACTGAATGCTGTCTCTAACCAGCCGTGTTGTCTCCCATATCATCATCCGTCTTCCTTCGCAACAAACCGCTCACCGCACTCACTTTTCCATTGTTCCCTCCACTACTATGCATTCCGTATCGGACAATCGTCATTGCGGTGCCCTTTGTCCCTCGTCCAGTGGATTACCACGGGGATCAGTAGGCCTAGTTTCCTCACTGGCTGATAGATCAACACTCCTGTTGTCCTCAACGCCCTGTTCACGGCGACTGCAGTGGTTGACGTAATTGTATCTCTACCGGTTATGGTCGCTACCACCGTCACTCGTACCATTTCGATCGATGTCGTTCCGATATTTTCGGTTCCGAGGACCAAGCTATTCGGATACGGCTGGCAACGGGAATTTTTTTGCCAGGCTGCTGTGCGCGGGCGCTGTTGTTGCGTTAGCGGTTGTTGCCGCATGTCCGCGGCCTATAATGGCCCTGCGCACCCTGTGTGCCTTTCATGCGCGGTCACCCTTATAGTATTGAATCTCTTGGCGCCTAAGTTGTAAATCGTCGATGCCATTCCCCTGTTCTAACTATCAACAATCTCACGTGTTTTCGCGGACGCACCTCTTAGCTTTATCTTTATTTCATTCTCGTCCAGGTGAAAACCCAGCAGTGAACTCGTCTATTCCGCTTCACAATTATCCATCACACGATATTGCACTGCGTGTTATTCTGAATTACGTTACAACTTTACTTCGGACATTCATGCATTGAATTGCATCTTAATTCAGAGTAACACATGCACCGCAATATCTTACTTATCCGCCGACACAGGGCAACCGTCTTTCTGTCAAAATATCTGCCGTGCACGAGAATATACATAATGGACGTACGAGTAAATGCTGTAAACTCATGTCTGACGACGTGTCGAAGTTTGGGTCTGGCCGTGGGTCGTCCTCGGATAGCAAAATGGTAAGGTGATCGCTCGAGTTAAGCGAGAAGCGAGAAATGAGAGTTCGAGTGTCGGTTCGGCACAAATTTTCACTGTCGAGATTTCTTTTATAGAGCTGATTTTAGTTCATATTCGCTGCGTGCATCCATATTCCATGCAAAAACGTTGTACAGCGAAAAGTATCTCTTATACAAAAAGCAATTTAACAGATGTTCACATGCTAACTGAAGAATAGAGCAGTGATGATCCGTAACGCAGTTTAACATACTAAAAAAAATAGTCACATCAAATCACAAAAATAAAATCCCACAATAAAATACAATAATAAAACCTCCAAAAGAAAACACAAGTGCACATGAATGTATAAAAACAAACGAAACAGCAGAAAACAATGTCGGTATCATGCTGAGTGGCTTAGGAGTTGCCTGAGTGCTGAAATCATTTTTGTTTACTAACATATACTACAAACTATTTTCAGAGTGCTCCAGCAAGAGTGGAATCAGAGGACAGGTTCGCCATATGCGTACCATCTGGAAAACCTATGATGGTACCTCTTAAAATTTTAGCAAAAATTATTGATACGGTATGAAGGGTATAATATGGAGACTCTTCAACAGCGAACTGTTGATATATATATATATATATATATATATATATATATATATATATATATATATATATGTTCTCCTTCCATGGATTGTTTACAGGTTGAAAGGAAAGACACACATTATTAAAAGTGCTAGCGAGTTTTCTGATTAAGACATGGCAATTGGGTCTAATTTAATGTAAAAGCCGTTACAATTTTCTTTTGGAGGGGATAGTGATTTTATTCAAGAATCCAATGAACTTTGCAGTACATATCTTCAGACAAACGTAATAAAATTTAATAATGAAAATCTAATAAAAGTACTTTACATGCCTGGCTCTTTTAGGGCGAACATATATATAATTTGGTGCAATGAATAAATAGTAAATGTAAAAATATTAACAACTATTTTCCACGTTTTTCCTAAAAGTTAATACTAGAAGTAGGTAAATTTCTAGCTATCGACAAGTGATTACCTTATTACAATATTTTGAAATACATTTTTCTGTGAAAATTATCTGGAAGTAAATACATAACTAATTTCCATTTGTTATCTCTTACTGTTTTGTAAAACAAACAATACCATTTAACTCCCATAAATCTTTAACAAGAAAATTTTTATTAGTTTTAGGGATGGTGCAGTGCCTTCATAGTAACCAGTGGTGGTCCAATCATGGTAAATGCTATGATTTTGAACACATGTGGCTTGTTCTCTAAACAGAGGGGGGGGGGGGAATAAATTCAGTTCATCATCATAAGCGACACACGTAATATACGTCCACTAGAGTTTGAATGTGGAACAGGTAAAAATATGACATGAAAGGATCATATACAACTGAGTAGTTGGAAACATTGGAAAGACAAGAAAATTATAAAAAACACCTTGTCATTTCTCTTCACTACCGTGCATCCAAAGCTAACCAAATCGTCAGGGGTATATCCACTATTGAAGGAGGTCATGGAACTATCGCCAGATATCAGACCCTCCTCACACAGTTATCTGAAACCTAATGGTCCATCGAAGGAAAGGTCTATCAATAGCTTAGCTCTCCTATCTGTGTTGTGTGGTGAATTATATGAAGGCATTGTGGTTGGGATGTTTTAACTACGCAGTATATCGACTGACCAGTGGCAAATCCTCCGCCTCACAAGGAGGGCAATCCCTCTGTTACGTAGATGACGGAAGGGCCGGTCCACATTGAACACAGCAGTTGCGCACTTTTCTCCAACAGGACACAATCGCCCGCATCACGTAGGATGGCGCTTCCGTGCTTAACAGCAGAGTGCTAGGGAAGCATGGAGGGGATGAGATCTGCGCATGCATGGTAGCACAGAGCGGGGAAAATAACTTCAGGTTGTCCAATTGTGGTGCTGTGGATAACAACCAGGTTCACTTGCCTACGGCTTATCGTATTATACATTCAAATCTGTGCGGGGAATAATGAATTTTATAACCGATTTCGATCAATCGTCTTTAGAAATTTTGCTTCACGTCTTGATGACGTTGCGCCCATTGCTGCACAGCTATAATCCGTGTGGTGTTTGAAGACGAGAACAGCTGAGCAGCTTCGTGAAGACGTCAAGTGCAATGTTTCTCAAACTCACAACTGTCTATCGCCAAGGTCGTTCAAACTACTTGCAATAGTTGCCATTTATTGCGTTTTGGACTGTATCACAAGTAAAAATGTAATACTCAACAAAAACTTCAAGCACAAACCGAAATTATACTTGTTTGACAACTCCTTCTGTCGCGTCTTGTAGGCTTTGACTTACCTCGAAGAGAATTGTCTATTAGCATACACTTGATACAAATATAGAACATATTCTGCTTGTGAAACATAACTAGCTCTTTACACACACTAAGTGTTGAGTGCCCTTGAGAAAGGATTTCAAATTTATTTCTAGCTTTCTTAAAAGGATTTTGATACTGTACCACACACCCAGACGAGTACCTGACGATGTTTGATAAGGCGTCTGCTTCTGCGGCGTCTCTGAGTGCAATCAGAACTACTTCCTCATCTTCTAGGTGGTCGTCGGGCTGCGGGGAGGGAGGTAGTAGTGTTCCCATATACGTTGTGGCGTGTGAAAGTTGACACGAAAGAAGGCCGAGCTATCTGGCCTAGTGACCGCGGACAGGTCTCACATGAAAGGGGCCCTGGATCACAACGCTCCCAACACTCCCTAGGAGTCCTGCCAACTGTTCCCGAACAATTCCCAGGGCAACCGCGCTAAGTGAACTGCAGATCATACTGACAATTTGCAGCCACAGTTGAAGAGAGTTCGTAGCAAGCTGCAGGAGCTGCGAGTCAAAGACTCTTCACGACAGACGTGCTTTTCCACACAACATGTGATCTGGCGCGGCGAACACTCTTCTTTGTGCTTTAGAAGTTGTTCTGTGAGATGAGCTCTCGCGGATATCTCTAATTTCGCGATGCTGCTGCTTCTTCTTCTTCTTCGTTTTCTCGCAGCAGCGGTGGCGATGTCTGGGGGAGGAAGGTTTATTCACGACACTGATGTGGGAGAAACCCCTGAAGGAGGAAGCTAGCTACCGACGTGGCTGCTGCAACCTCTTGACTGAGCTGTAGCGCTGTTGTTGTCGCTGCATTGATCTCTCCTTGCACAGCGTGTTGAGCAGTGTTAGCATGAAATTGCTGTTCTTGTGGGGGTAAAAAATGAATAACCTTATCCTTAGGAATCGATGTGGTGGTGATATCCTGTTCTGTTGTCCTGTGGCGTGATTGGTGGCCCAGGCCATGAACGAACCGGTTACGGGATAGCCTGATCTTCTCAGAGAAGGATCTCGAGATGATCCTGAATCTGTCCTTTAGGAGAGGCACGCCTGTATCCTCGTGCCGCAGACGAGTGAAATATTATCTCGTAAGACGTGGAGAGCTCTTCAGAGCTTGATTCTCGACCCTTTTGCAGTGTTGCGATAAGTGAATCTACAGGCATTTCCCCACAACACAGCTGCGTATTCTGACACTGGTCGGACCAGTGTTAGGTATAGCGTGATGCCGTGTTGCGGCGGCAGTGTCGGCTGTGGGTACAGCAGCGAGTAAAGAGAGTGAAGGCGCCCTAAGGCTCTGCTTCTGACGTCTCGGATATGAGGCGGACAGGAGAGTCTTTAATGCAGAGTGGCACCTAGGTACTCCACTGTCTTGCTCCATAGGACAGGCACTCACACGATTTCGATGGGCGGGAGGCTTGGCGGCAGGGTGAAGATCACTGTCCGGCTCTTTGCGTCACTGAATTTCAGCCGCCGTTTCGTTGACCACGAACCCAGAGCTCCGCACCCGTATTGCAGACGAAGCTGCAATGTGTGAACGTTCATGCTGTGAGTGTACAGCACTGTGTCATCAGCGCTGAGTGCCAATTCGACGGGCGCGACCCACTGTATATACGAGGTGCATTCAAGTTCTAAGGCCTCCGATTTTTTTTCTCCAGACTGGAAAGAGATAGAAACATGCGCATTGTTTTAAAATGAGGCCGCGTTCATTGTCAATACGTCCCAGAGATGGCAGCACCGTACGGCAGATGGAATTTTACCGCCAGCGGCGAAAATGAGAACTGTTTTAAATACTTAAAATGGCGACGTTTTCCTTACTTGAACAGCGTGCAATCATTCGTTTTCTGAATTTCCGTGGTGTGAAACCAATTCAAATTCATCGACAGTTTAAGGAGACATGTGATGATGGAGTTATGGATGTGTTGAAAGTAAGTTCGTGGGTGCGACAGTTTAATGAAGGCAGAACATCGTGTGACAACAAACCAGAACAACCTCGGGCTCGCACAAGCCGGTCTGACGACATGATCCAGAAAGTGGAGAGAATTGTTTTGGGGGATCGCCGAATGACTGTTGAACAGATCGCCTCCAGAGTTGGCATTTATGTGGGTTCTGTGCACACAATCCTGCATGACGACCTGAAAATGCGAAAAGTGTCATCCAGGTGGGTGCCACGAATGCTAACGGACGATCACATGGCTGCCCGTGTGGCATGTTGCCAAGCAATGTTGACCCGCAACGACAGCACGAATGGGACTTTCTTTTCGTCGGTTGTGACAATGGATGAGATGTGGATGCCATTTTTCAATCCAGAAACAAAGCGCCAATCAGCTGAATGGAAGCACAAAGATTCACTGCCACCAAAAAAATTTCGGGTAACCGCCAGTGCTGAAAAAATGATGGTGTCCATGTTCTAGGACAGCGAGGAGCGAGGGTGTAATCCTTACCCGTTGCGTTCCAAAGGGCACTACGGCAACAGGTGCATCCTACGAAAATGTTTTGAAGAACAAATTCCTTCCAGCACTGCAACAAAAACGTCCGGGAAGGGCTGCGCGTGTGCTGTTTCACCAAGGCAACGCACCCGCACATTGAGCTAACATTACGCAACAGTTTCTTCGTGATAACTTTGAAGTGATTCCTCATGCTCCCTCCTCACCTGACCTGGCTCCTAGTGACTTTTTGGCTTTTTCGAACAATGAAAGACACTCTCCGTGGCCGCATATTCACCAGCCGGGCTGCTATTGCCTCAGCGATTTTCCAGCGGTCCAAACAGACCCCTAAAGAAGCCTTCGCCGCTGCCATGGAATCATGGCGTCAGCGTTGTGAAAAATGTGTACGTCTGCAGGGCGATTACGTCAAGAAGTAACCCGTTTCATCGATTTCAGGTGTGTAGTTAATTAGAACTTGAATGCACCTCGTATTATAGCAAGGGGTCGAACGCCGTTCCCTGCGACACCCCAGCACGTGTGTCTCGGTCTGTGGACGCACCATCCTCTACCTTGACGCGGAACGTTTTATCCGCTGAGTATAATCTGAGGAGAACCGTGCACGATGTCTGTGTCCGGGGTACAATGAGTTTTTACACACGACCATCGTGCCAGACGCAATCTAACACTCTGGACGTATCAAGGAACACTGTTCCAAGATATTCTCTTCTTTCCAGTGCTCTCATCGTCGGCTCTACCGTCTCAGAAGCTGGTGAGAGGTAGAATGACTGCTACGGAAACCAAACTGCCTGTCTGAAATAACCCCCTCCTGATGACGTGTTCCATCAGCCTTCTCGCGTACAGCCTCTCTGAAACCTTCGAGACGCACAGGAGGAGGCTGATGGATCAGTAGCTGGTGATCTGGCGTGGAGCTTTGCCGGTCTCCGGGATGGCTACAACTTCAGCATCTTTCCACGTCGTCGCGTAGTTGCCTGCATATCGTTGAACACATCAGCTAAATGCTGTCCTGGTGTTCAGGGAACGAATTGCACAGCAGCTTCCTTCTTTGTAATCGGCTCTATTGCGTCTCCTTGATCCCTAGCTGCTACGAAGATTGGGAGTTGCTCGTCGACCCGACTGCTGTGTGCTCCGTCCAGGACGCCGGCCACAGGCGTGAAGTTCGCGGTGAATGCAGCGGCCAGCACGCTGCCTTTTGCATCTCTCTCAGTCAAGTATTCGTTGCCGACTCGTAGCGGCGGTACGCCCTCTCGGCACCGCAGGAGGTTCTGCACGATTTTCCAGGCGCGCCGGCGGGATTGAGCACCAAGTCTGCCCACTCTGTTTCTCTATGTTCTTCGACTGCTGCCCTTATCCTCAATCGCATGCGGTTGACGTTGCATTCGGCGTCGCGTTGGCGAGCCAGTAGCCACTGACGGGCAGTGGATTGCTCTCGGTGATGGCTGCCAGCACGCGTCGCGGCAGGCGGTGCGCTACTTAAAGCGCGGCCGGCGCCCTGGGCGCTGATCTCCATCGGCGGACGGCGCACTGAGTGGTGGGTGTAGTACCGGCCAATCAGCGGACGGCGCGTCTGTGGAAGCTGGGCAAAGGCTGAGCGGTGGGGAGCATGGAGTAAAGCACTCACGTCCTTGCGCGGTGGATCCTGAGCCCGGAATGCGCGCAACTGTGGCGACTAGAGATGGGCAAACTCGTTCATCCTTGGGAACTAGTTCAATACCGATCGTTCTTTTTTGGGAACCGTTCATTTTTACTCGTTCACCATTCATTTGTGCTTGGTCTATGGTTCTTATGAGAAACTGAAAACTCGTAGTGTAGGTGACTGAAGGGCTGAGGGCACCAAGAGAGGGCACTTGCCTCGCCCCTGCAGTATAGAGTTTTTAGTCATTACAGAATTCTTACACACTTTTAGAAGTAATTTCTGTGATTCTGCAGAACCTCTCGTTTAGCCAACTGTAGCCTTGTGTGGCTGATCTCAGGGAAATAATATAGGGTGGCGCACGGGAAACCGGCTCCGAGTACAGACTGCTTGCCAATTACGGACGATATGTTGTCCGTTACGAGCAAATACAACAAACAGACAAACATGTAATAATTAGGCAGTGACGAAATGATAAGCTAACGCGAGCAACAATTGCGAAACAATCGATGACGATGTGTAGAGAGCTCGAGGAGAGAACACGAAAATCTCACGCGACGTGCATGGGCTATAGCTCACGCAGTCTTGTAAACCTATTGGTGGTTGTTTCCCAACTTAATAGACCACAAGTGTCTTGTATAAAACTCTTCGTTTCGACTTCCACTACATAGCAATGCTACGTTGTAAACAATAATCGTTTACACCCTATATATACACACTTCACGTTGTCTCCGAGTTCGTTTATGGAAGCATAAAATAAAATGTGGTTTTCTCATACTTGCGTCACACGCTTAGTAAAAATTAGGTTTTTAGGTTGCATTATTAAAGTTAATGCAGCAACAATAATTAAGTTCGCAGCAATAAAGTTTTTGGTTTGAAAGCTCCTTCTGAACAAATGTTTCAGGTAATAAGTAAATACGATTTTATGGCAATCTATTTCTTTTCAAATGGAGAGGCACCGCTTTTTCTACTGAGCCAAAATGACCCACAACCCACTTTTTCATTTTTTTTCAAAGAAACAAAACTAGCAGGTAATTCAAATTGGAAACCATCAAACTTAATAATTAGAGCCTTCCTAGATGTAATGTTTTGTGTATGAAAGATACACGAAAATCGTTTTATATGAATTTTCTTACACTAAAAATTAAGCAAATTATTTAAAGTTAGCTGCTAAATCAAGTCGATGAAACCAAAAAATATATGAATAACAAAAAAACTTGCCTTGTTATAAGTATGTCTTCTGATGTTCATCGATATAATGAAGTGAGCTGATATGCCCTTTTGTTCCCTGAAAAGACGTACCTGTTACATACAACGTAATTTTTATGTAATTTACGTAACTATAAAATACTTTGATTACCAGTCGTGGACGCTGAATAGCCAGAACCAAGTGCAAGAACAGTTTGGAAAACATGTAAAATAGGCGAGCGCAGTGAACGAAACGAACAACTGGACAGTGAACTAACTAGGAGCAGTCGGCAGTGGAACTGAGACAGGTGGTCATGCGAAGTACGACGGGTGCGGCCAGGAGAGACCGAGACAGACGAGCACGCGACCGAGGCTGGAACGAGAACTGCCGAAGTGACCGCAGCGACCGAAGTGAACTAGTGAACCGATCGTTCCTCGTTCCCAGGAACTGTAAGTAGACCGCCGCGACCGAAGTGAACTATGAACCGATCGTTCCTCGGTCCTTTCGTTCATCTTGGTGAACCGTTCCTTTGCACCCGTTCGTTCGCGAACCACCCATCTCTAGTGCCAACCCGCCCAGCCGCCAACGTACCCTCGCTCGGCGCCCAGTCTCTCATCCTCCACCCTCTTCTCGCACCCTGGGACGCGTGGTGGTGGCGTATGTGCTGTTACTCTGCCTGTCCACGAAGTTCGTCAGTTGTAGGACTACTTCTTCCCTTTCTTACAAGGGAATGGTCAGACTTGTCTTATCGAAACCTGTGTTGCTTTTTTTTACCACTGTGTGTTAACACTGCAAGAAACCTGTATGCAGAATTTTAGCTGCTGACATGATCTGGAAGTCTGTAAATAATTTTATGAAGTAAGACATTACTGTCGCATGGTTTCCGCGCTTATAACTGCCTCTTGTACAACCCTGACCTCTCTCGCTACGTTATACCAACGCCATCTTGAGACGAGGTGGCGTTAGCTGCTCGCCGCGCTCTTGCCACAGCAATGAGAGAGCTGATTCCCCCAGTGAAAGCGATCGTATGATAAACATTCGTTGACAAATACGGCTGTTATGTTATCTACAACATTCTTTCCAAATAGCTATGAAATAGACAAATAAATATACGGTTTAGAACACGTCCAAATTTTATTTCTTGTAATTGCCGCAAAAATGCGAAATATTGATACAATGTTCAAAACACAGGTTTTTTGTGCACCAAGAACATACGAGCAAAGACGACATATGACAGCCCTGCGAATCACAGACGTTGTTAGATGTCCGTAGACAAAATTGGGCTGGTGTTAGGAATGAATCAGGCCTAGTATCTGTATATTTCGAGGAGTGCCACTCATATTTAATCAAACTCTGAAACCGCGCGGAGGAAAATTTGTAATGTACTGCTGATTGCAGCTTGAGAATATTGTCACGGTGATAGACAGGGAATTGCAGTGATCTGCACACAATAATTTTCTCTGTTAATTTTCTGCAAAATGCCTTCCACTGGCGGAAAAATTCTCTGTCTAAAGGTTGAATTACGTTCGTCGTGCCGGGTGGAATCTGGAGTATCTCTACTTCTTTGTCAGGGTGGGCTCGAAATACAGCTTTTATTGAATCAGACCTTTTATGACCTGACCACGAATCTAGAAAGAGAAGGGATTTGTTCCCGCAGAACGGAAGAAAAGCATGACGCATGAAAAGTGTAACGTTTTCATTTCCCATTTTTCCAGACTTCGATGCGTCTACCACAAGATTGTTTGCGTAGAACATTGTTCTTTTGACACGTGGTCCAAAACGTCCAGTTGGTTTTTGAAGACACACATATAGTTTCGGCAGCAATGAACCATCCAGACTAATTATGGGCATTATAGTGTATGAATGGGTGAGAGCAGTTTTGGACTGCGCAATCGCCTCAATATGTTTTTCCCCTTTCAATGACAGTGTTCTTTTAGCACGCATTTCTTTTTGGAAACCTGACTGAACTGCATTGTACACGCACGATTCACCAAAACTAGCGATCTTATTTTTTGCATTCTTAAGAAAAGCTATCATTTCGATTTGTGTCACTTCATTTTCCGACCTGTTTCTCGATACAAATTTTGTTATTTTTCTTGCCACAATTTTATGTGATCTTTTGAAGCGACTAATCCAACTTTGAGAAGCTGTAAATTCTTTAGCACCTATCGCGTTGTCAATCTCTAACGCCCAACCACGCAAAGTTGTATCGCTGACACTAAATGACTGTTGTCTGGCATCGGTAAATAGCTCAAAAAGTCGCGCATTTATCTCCGTCCCAATTTCCAGTCGACTCTCACGTCGTCCAGCGACTTCCTTTTTCCATCTATACAATTCACGTTCAGAACGGACAAAGCGATGCTTATTTTTAACAGTACTGACACGTAGGCGTTTCTTACCACTTTTGTTCAACCAACACGTCACCGCTTTTTCTTTGTCTGATAAGGTAATTGTATTTGCTGGTGTTACTTTCGGAGATAATTGATGATGGTACGTGGCACTATCACTCGAAGAGTCTTCTTGAGTGCAACTTGCGTCGGTGTGTTCGCCGTCTGTAGATTCACAGTCTGCAATATCGATTGTTTCAGTTGTTTGTAGCCACATGTCTGCGCCATTTGCATGCTCGTCTGGAAGTTTAACAACCATGTCGCACAACACATAGTCTTCACGCGTGTTTTCTTCTGATTGCTTCATTCGGCGTCTGTGGTATATCTCCATGGCAAGCAGCAAAACATTTACAGGATTCGCCATCACCTGTGAGGGGAGATCGAATGTTGACCGTGAAGTGGCTTGCGGAGTATAGATGAACATGTACAGAACATCTTTCACATCTCTAACCAGTTTCAGGACGGTATGTTTCGAAATACGTACCAGAAATTAAAAGGACGTGCATGCCACAGAAACGAATAATCGTTTCCCCTTTCCAACAAAACCGTGCAGCAGTATTTCTCTTCAGTGAACGCCGCGATAAGACGGCCGCACTTGCCAACCATGCGCGCAACGCTCGCGACTCGCCATTTCCAGGGGTGGCCAGCCGTCACTGCAAGCACCTAGCAGGAAACACAGCCACGTTCGTGATTTTTTTTTAGGTGACTTTCAGTTCATGTCAGCAGCTTTAATTTTGCGTACGGACCTTTTTCACAGTTAAATAACAGTGCTAAAAAGCAATACCTGTTTCGGCATGACAAGTCTGACCATTCCCTTGTTAGACTAAGTGCGGGATCCCAGGCCCCACCAAGAATGTACCCACTGTACCCTCTGTCCCTTGGTTGGATATCGACGGACCACCTGGCGCCTTGCCATACTCCGACGGGTAATGGAAACAAATGCGGACCATACGTAAGCATTTGGAGTCACACTGACGAGAATGAAAGTCAGGCCAACACACGTGGCAGACGTAGGTCTATTCGATAGGCACATTATCCTAAAACTCATCTTCGACTCTAAGCATAGTATTTGGGCCATTTCCCGAAACATGAACAATAACAAGCATGAGCGAAACCACGCGGGATTACATCGAGTGTAAAGTGACGTTACATCTACCACAATGCTTACGAAACTAGCCATGCAGGTACTACTAATTTATCGAGTTGTAGGCATTTTCCTATTACGAATTCGTTCCATGGGAGGGTTTATTCTTGGAATCACATTTTATCAACAGTATCTACGTTTGGGCTTTGCGTTATTACGTTCCAGATGAAGAAGTCACACCTGAAGACGCCCACAGAGATTAAAATTTCTGTTAAAGTATTGTCTATTTTTAGGGGCGTGCGTGTGCGGGTGCGTGTGCGCGTTTTCAAGCGACTGAGGACGCGTGCGAAAGGCGCCGGTGTGATGCGATGCACTGCAGTGCAAGGCGACATGCGGATAGATTTTGTGTGGCTGCATGTTAGTGCTTCTGTGCACGTATTACACTTTTCCTTTTATATGTATGCTTGGGCACGGATTATTTTGTCACACGTAGTTGTGTGGCAAAGGCTTACCGACACAGTCTCAGAAGTTAGACGTTTCTATGAGAAATGTACTACCAGTGTGACAGTGATCCGTTTTTGTGGAATTCTGGAAATTACCATTGGAGTCCCGGTGTTTGGAGTGATCGCCTTTCTAGACGTCCTGGTAACAGACTAGCTGACGACACACTACGTCACAGCGTGTACCCGAGGAGACACACACCGGCTTATACCTGCATTGCGGTTAACTGCCGCCAACAAGCGTGTGGTGCGCTCTGAAGTGCGAGAACGGAATGAGACAGGGTTCTGAGCTATCCCCGCCACGTCGTGAGAGCTCTAACCAAGAGACCAATTAAAAGTCAGAAGTGGACGGCCAATGAGAAAGCGCTGTTTCACTCGCGTACAGGATTACATTCCTTACCTTACCAAAGTTTTTTCGATGCATTAAAGATTTATCACAAACCTATCATTGTTGCAGCATTTCTTATAATTAAATATCAGTTAACGGTGGATCGACGGAAAATGTCATTAGGAGATAAACACTTGCACTGATACTTCTGCTCAATGTTTAGTGTGGCCGTGTGGTTGGAGGCACCGTATTATCGTTTCTAAAGTCACATGTTCGCCGATTGTTGTATGCCATTTTTTTTTACTTCGCGTTTGGAACGTATTCTGAGACCAGCAACGAATTCTCACTTGTCACGAATATTTTACAGCCTACTTCGACTATGTTGCGATTTCTATGGTTATGGCGAGGCAGGAACATAAGACCACAGCTGAAATTGCTGTGAGCGAATGAGCAACAATGATATTTAGAGAGTTAAGTGCCTAAAAGCGGATTTACATTTTGATTTTATTTAACAAATACAATATAGCAAAAATTTGTGTTTTATAAGCTTGTAATATTTACAATGTTATGCACTATTAACATTTTAGTAATAGGAAATGAACCAAACGTTATTTTGAAAAGCATTCTTAAAAATTTTACACTTAGCCGGTCCTAAAGATAGCTGCCAAAATCGGATCCGAAATACAAATAATCAAAACAGCACTAAACAAAATTAGAAGAAGGTACTAAATCAGAGACTAGTTGCAATATAGGTACAGTATAACAACTTCCAGAAAGTTATACAATTTGTGTGTTTTCTTTGCTGAACCGAAGAGCCCTGCTATAGGATATTCCTGTAGGATTTATTTCTGACATTCTGGCTTCGCGTTGTTCAGGAACTACCTACATTTTTCTAGCATTTTCATCTTTGAAAGGTGTTCAATGCTATTTCTCTATGCAGTTTGTATTGCCATTCTTCTTAAATCATTGCGAGTAGACATGAAGAAAGAAGCTTCCGTAACAAGACAGTAGTTAACTGATGACAGAGGTAAGACTGGATTTTGGCCTCGGTTAAACTGTCGAGCAGCGTGGTGTAAATTACCCCACGGGAAGAATTCAAAGATCTATAGCCCTCAACACGAACAAGGTAGCCGTGGAGAAGAGAGGCAGCAAGCAGTAGTTGTGCTTGAGAATCAGAAGTAGTCTCCAAAAGCAACGAGAGCAGGATTTCACAGGGCCAGCAATTGCGTCAACACCTTTCTGAATAACACGCTGATTTACCGTTCAGAAGGACTGACCGTCTTCAGTGCGTGAAATAACAAGGGACTGTGGTGCAGCGTGAAGGGTCTTTCAATCATTAGTCTCATTACGTTTGCGTTTCGTAGACGCTGACTGGGAAGATGATTGACACATTGCGACAAAATCCCCACGATTGCCAGCGTCTCGTTTGGCGCGCTCCTTCCAACTGGTGGCTCCCTTCACAAAGGGGCGCACTCGCCTTAGGTGATCTCTCACACCTCAGGTCACACCTCCCAAACAAACACCTGACGGAGAGACCAATCGGCAATTTGGGAGGTTGCAGCTCAGGCAATCAGCACTCCCTGGGCCTGGCCCTGTGCTAGGGGTACGCGCAAACCCTACCTATCGACCCAGGGCTAGGAGTTACGCGTTACCCAGTCAACTGTTACACGTACGACGCGTGGGCCGACCTTCAGGAGCGCACAGGGAGGAAGAAGAAAAGGAGAAACCTCGAGCGGAGGACCTAGGGGAGAAGGGGAACAAAGAAAGGAAAAGGGAGCTGTGAGACTGTTCTTACGTCAGCGACAGACACTGCAGAGCATTCCCAATAACATCCCAGACATGTTTCCCAAGTGAGGGGAAAAAGAATAGCAAGAGGATAGACATACAGCACACAAGGGAAAAAATGCTGCTAAGGCTGCGGCCCCATGGTAGCCAAGCAAGAACCCGCCGAAGAGTGGAGAGCCCCCTGGGGAGGGGGAGGCCGTGAGGAGTCTCTCACTAACCGCAGATTTTTCTTACAAGAGCTGTGAGTGATGTCTGTCGCTACTTTATGTTCACTTGGTCTCTTCTTAGAAAGCTTAGAATGTTTGTTATTAGCCATTCAGTATGGCTAGACAACTGGTCTCGTCAACATATAAGGATCAGTTTGCTACAAATAACACATCAGCTTTATATATATAAACAAATTTATACGTAACTGAACAGACAGACACTTCGGAAAATACATTGATAGCAACTAAAATGTAACATGTGATTGTAGGTATGCTGGTCAAAAAGGTTTAACGCCAAAGATCAGATACGAAGAAGAAATTTGTGCCTGGAAATATGAAGCAAATCACTTCACATTTTCAGAGTAGCTCAGAGAACATACTAACACGCCAACTTTTAGACAGTAAGACATAGGAATGACCATAAACAGTAAGTTACCTACAATCGCAAGAGAATTATTATATAAAAAATCCAAAGCAGGAATGAGGAAGCCTCCTCCTCCCCCCCACACACACACTTTTGAATAGCCAAATGCGCATGGAAAATAATTTACTTACATTAATAGACAAAATAGTAGTATGACACCCAGGAGATCATCATTAGAATATCACTCACCCCTTTCACGACATCTTCCATGATCCCCTTCGGATAACCTTTGAACTAAAATTCCATTCATACAAATACCTCAAACTTCTTTCTCACTCTCTGGCAGCTATTTGGTCCACAATTTTTCTACCATGCGGTCCCTGCCTAGCTACTATCACACCTTCCCAAATTTAACTATTAAGAAAATAAAGATCGTATAGTGAAAATGTATCCATGTTTTGTAAGTTAACAAACCATGAAATCCAGCCTATGACAAGAAGAAACCGTAAATTTTGACCGTAAATGCGAATAAGTAATGATTTACTTATCTAAAGATCATGGTGCAGACTGGTTTCTATTCTGAGAATAGCATGTAGAAACCGTAGCCTATTGTTCCGGATTAAGTCAAGACGAAACGTGTTAGGAATAAATAAGATTGCACCAAGGTTTTAATTTCAAAGAACTAATATTTCCCCTTATCGTTTGTTAGCTCCCTATCTTGCATGTCTGCAAATGTACTTTCATTGTACACGCCATGTGAGTGCATTTCTTACTGCGTAGCTGCTAGTTACGAAGAACTGTTATTAAAATGTCCACACTGTGTGCAACTGTTTCCCAGCTCCAGTGAACGCTAGTGGGAAAGCACAAGATTTCGTTTGTATGTCAAATGAGTTCGCTCTTTGGAATTTGAGAATGTTAATGACACTAAGGTAGGTCGCGGCAGTCAATTGCCACAGTAATATGGCAATGAGAAGAAAGCATTTAAATGACCATTTAAACTGAACGAGCAGAAGGTGAAAAGAGAGGAGTGTGACCACCTCAGGACGACGTTATTCGGGTACATTATGGAAAACTGAATTCAACGTGTAATTTTACATTTTTGAGACAATAGGTATCCACTGCTAAATTATGCTGGAAATGATGAGTTGCAGTTACTTTCGTGCAAGACCTTTAAATCCAAAGGTCTTATTAATTTTCTACCATGAAACTGACTCTGCAATACCACTTAATGACCACACATTTTGTTGTCTGTGTGGCGTGGAGTTACCACCATCCTATCTTCCCCACGACAACTATTACGTAAGAGCGGCGACCAACCCTCTCGCGTCAATTTACAATCTTCTGCTGCACGAGGACACCAACACACCGCTCCTGCAGCCCAGATTCTGGATCACCGCAAGGTCCTTCTACAAGAACGCGGGTCAGTCCTGCTACCGGCACATCCGTAAACTGGGCCATTAACCACCCCAGAGGCCAATATGCGTTGGCCTGACCTGCTGCGAGAATAAATATTTCTAGTAGCAGTCACAGGAAATCATTTCTACATCACCAAAGACCTACCAAAATAGGTAACGTTTTGTTTTCATTGTAACTCACAGTAACAGCATATTTTTGCTTACGCTGCTCAACATACCGAGCAAGGAAAGCAGGTCAATGGAGTCAACTGTTATCTGGAGCGTAGACTCCCGACTTTGTGAGTGCAGACGCAGTTAAGTTCGCACTCCTAGAATACGCAGGAAGCTGTCTGACACGAGTATTTTGGAATAAGACTGCGGGGTAAAAGCATCTCAATTGTTTGTGATTTTGGGGTTTCAAGTCCTTCAGCAGTTTAATATGTTATGCTATGATATTTGTCAATACTCAAACGGGTTCGTAGCAGCATCTCTCTCAGAACCCACACGCGTCTTAAGAAAATGTTTGTAGTCTGTGTGTGATATACTAGGTTCCGATATCCTGATAAACTGCAGGTGTTCGTAATTAACACATTCTACTTATTTGAAGTAATGTGATAATATGGTGTCTTTGTAGTTCTCCGTTGGGGTCTCAGGAGCTTTAATCTTCTCTGCTATCTCGCAATATAAATTTGGCCATGTATGTAGAGTGGCAGTTGATGTTTTTGTTTGATGGCCTTTCCAGTATTTACTACTCCATTTCGTTGTTGTGTTTCTGTACTCAGCTCCCATTCCTTTGACTTTCTGCCCGATCCTCTCTTGCGAATCCTGCGTTCGTGTTATTTCTTTGGTACCTCTGAAATTTCCGTTATAATTCTGTATTTCTCTTACGAAGCATGTACAATACCTATTGCTTTGCTCAATATTCAGAGACGTTCGTCCTTACTATCAAGTGTCAGTGCTTGAGTACACACTGTACAGCGAAAGCTCGTTTTATGTTTCAGAGCTACAACGAACAGTCCCCGTGTGTATATGAAGAACCAGTGTATTTACATCTTGTAAGTGTATTTTTATGTATATTCTAGCTAATGGACATATCGAAGTTTTTACTTCCTGTCAAAAGGTATTCCTCATATCCTTTCCTTGGTACTGCCATTTTTTCATTTTATAGTTTCCTGTAATTCCAGACGCACTTTACATATCGCACTGTTTTTCATGTTTGCTTGGTTCTTTACGTACAGTGTGTAAGTGCAATTAAAAGTCAAGGAATATATCATTACAATTTTTATCTACGTGAGGTGTTATGCTGCATGGATCCTGTATCAGACTGCACAAATTTCATGTTACAATCTGCTGCCTGGTCTGTTATCCCTCCTTAACTTCGTAGAGTAAGCTTAAAGCCTGTTCCGTCTTCATGAAATCCACATTATACTTTAATTCATTTAACATTACAGAATACATTATTTGATCTCTTATTACATGCCTTTGCTTTGCTTTAACATTTGATTTCAGCCGACTTCATTCTTCTCTGGCCTTTGTTAGTTACTGTCCAGGACTCACTTCCGTACGTGAGCATAGATTTTGCCATTAGTTTAAAGAATTCTTTGTGCCTTGGCCCACGATCTATGTCTAGTACTACTGCTTTCTGTTTTTGGTATAAAATGACATTTTACTTAACGTGAAGTGAATTTGTTCTTCGAATGCTGTTAATATGGAAAATTGAATTATTTTGTAGAATTTACGGTCTGTGATGATTGTAGAATGAAGGCTTTCACGACCGGGTGACATGGCTGTTGATATACTTTCCGGGATGTGAGGTCGTGGTCCAAGAACTTTTCTGCTCCTTACGTTTCGTCCACGACTGCGCTGGAACTCCTCAGAGGCGCTGCTTCGCTGAGTCTTGCCGACTGACTGGTCGGATGTCTGAGAGCGACTTATATATTGTGAGAAAGGGGGGCGTGGTTCAGGTGACACGTGATGAGCAGTGATAATCCATAGCAAAGATAAGGTTGACTATCGATTACCACCTTGTCAAAGATAAAAGTTGTTAGCAATTTTGTAGAGCCACTGTCCATATATCGCTAAGTTTCATAGCCTCCTCTTTCCTATTAAAATTATCGTGATGTTTATAAATTTCTATAGCTTCTCTACATAGCAGTGGATTGTAATTTAACGTTGTAGATAAAACTTCGGTATGCGAAAACTTCACTTGGTGGTTGCCTGGTTGAAGAGCATGCTCCGCTACAGCTGATTTTTCCAAATCGATAAAGACTTTTATGCTCTTTCAGTCGCGTGTTTACGCTTCTTTTGGTAGTACCAATATACACTTTATTTATTTATTTATTTATTTATGCATTTATTTTACCTGGCAAGATTAGGGCCTTCAGGCCCTCTCTTACACCTAACCAGGCATACTCAGATTCAACAAATTTCAGTTTCTACAGAACATTAAGGACATATAACATGTTATACAGTATTAATGTTAAAGAAAAAAATAGAGATTATAAACGTAGTACAATGATAATTATAACAATCAGAAAATAATTATAACAATCAAGAATAATAATAATAATGACTATGTATATGAAAGTAAACATTTTTCTTTTATGAATGTCAGTCCTATTGCTAGTTGGGAATTTTCTCTTTATATTCTTGCACCTTGTGAGTTACTCTCATGAAGCAGAGACATAAGACGATAGAATGGGGTGAAAGAGATATAGAGAGGTAGATAGGTTAGAGGGAGAGAAATAGAATGGTAAAATTCGAAGCTATGATGGAGAGGAGAAAAAGAGATGAGAGGGACACAACAATGGTGGTTATACCGTCCCTAATATGTAAGTCTTGAGTTCCCTCTTGAATGTTGAGTGGTTCTGGATAAGACGCAGATCACAGTGGAGCGCGTTCCATAGTCGTATGGCTGGGATGGAGAATGACACGGAGAAAGATTTTGTGTTGTGTAAAGGTACAGCCAAGATGCTTGACGCATCCGATCTGGTATTGCGGTTGTGGAATGATGATAGGTGTTTAATGTGAGAAGATAAGTATTGGTGGCAACAGTGGCTAAGAAAAGTAGCACAGGTACATGGAATTTTATACACACCACATGTCGACAGGGGAGGGCGTTTATCCTTCGCAGATCGTAGTACCTGACATTTTCTTTGTTGGTTTGAAGACCGTTTTTATGTCGTGTTTTCGTAAAATCTTACCGATCCGATCTGTTACTTTTTCAATAAAAGGGAGAACTACTGTATTTATCTGTCGTTGTGGTTCATTCTTATCTTTTGGTCTTCTATTCCTTGGACGTAAAATTACTATCCACGGCTATATAGAGAAGCTATAGAAATTTATAAACATCACGATAATTTTAATAGGAAAGAGGGAGCTATGAAACTTAGCGGTATATGGACAGTGGCTCTACTAAATTGCTAACGATTTTTATCTTTGACAAGGTGGTAATCGATAGTCAGCCTTATCTTTGCTATGGATTACCACTGCTCATCACGTGTCACCTGAACCACGCCCCCCTTTCTCACAATATATAAGTCGCTCTCAGACATCCGACCAGTCAGTCGGCAAGACTCAGCGGAGCAGCGCCTCTGAGGAAGTCCAGCGCAGTCCTGGACGAGACGTAAGGAGCAGAAAAGTTCTTGGACCACGACCTCACATCCCGGAAAGTATATCAACAGCCATGTCACCCGGTCGTGAAAGCCTTCATTCTACAATCAGAAGACTCTACGGGGAGGATTTCTCAAAATCAGTTAGACGCCGGGAATTTTTACGTAAGAAGAGAGCACGTTTAATTTGTACTTCAACTTTTTTGTTACGTTGTAGAGTCTCGTCTTTTATACCGAATTTTTTAAGCTGAAGAGGATGTTCCGGACAGCTAGTGTACATCGGATTTATGATTATACAGAAAGAGCATTACTTCGAGAAAGGATACATTACACAAGACGAGAAATGGATTCTGTTGACTGAGTTACTGAAGCTTCGTTTATTCTTAGCTTGTAAGATACAGATAGACCTGTGGAATAAAATTTATTGTCTTACGTTTACAACTATGGAAGCTACGATAGAAATGACTACTAGTAGAAATAAGAAAAAGTTTGGAAAGTTACAAGCTAATGTAACAACTACAAGTAATACGATGATGACCGATACTGTTACAAACAAGTCAGAGAAAGTGTTATCTCAAGACGAGATTTCCGTCCTTGCAAAAGGAGGAAATCACGCTATAACACCCGTAAAAGTACCACTTGAAGATGTTATCGCGAATATAGAAGCAGGTATACGAAATATCCCTAAGGCAACCGCGAATGCAATTTGAATTGAAACCACTAGAGTTTTAAGCCACAGCAGACCTCTAGAAAGTAATTTAACAAAAGGCGAGAGGAAGGCTCTTATGGATTTGAATGCAGATGAAGAAATAGTGGTTCTTCCTGCAGATAAAGGGAACGCTACTGTTATGAATACAGAAGATTACCGAAGGAAAATTTTGTACCTTTTAACGTCAGGACAGTATAAAAAACTTGCGAGGGATCCTACAGCCAGTGTGTTTAGGAAAACAAATAATTTGATTAAGTCATCTACCTCTATCCGAAAAGAAGATAAAAGAACTTTGCTGAAAAGTGAAGCTATGTGTCCTCGATTGTATGGTGTACCTAAAATTCATAAAATAGATTTTCCTTTAATACCCATAGTATAGCATGGAGAGCTGCATCAAACCAGTCTCAGGACTGAAGACCACAACAACAACAACCCATAGTCAGTGCCATCAATTCTCCCACTTATGAAATAGCAAGATATTTAACAACTTGTTTACAACCATTTATTGGAAAAACTGACTCATATATAAAAGACTCGCGTCATTTTATTAAAAACTAGAGGGACTAACTCTGGCCCCTGAAGATATTCTTGTAAGTTTTGACATTGTGTCCTTATACACAATGATTCCTGTTAACGAAGTTATGATTTTCATAGCGGATATTTTTCCAGAAGATTTGACTGTTCTTTTCAGACATTGTCTTACATCAAGTCAGTTCCAGCGGGATAATGAATTTTATGAACAACTTGATGGAGTAGCAATGGGTAATCCATTAGGCCCTGCGATTGCCTATCTTTACATGGAGAATTTTGAGCAATCAGCCCTAGCAAAGCTAATAAACCATCTCGATGTATCGATATGTAGATGACACATTTGTCGTTTGGTCCCATGACAAAAAGGCCTTGGACGATTTCTTTGATTATCTAAACAAAATTCATCCAAAAATACAGTTTACCATGGAAATAGAAAAGGATAACAGAATATCTTTCTTGGATGTCTTAGTTATGAGACGGTCCGATAGAAACTTGGAATATACAGTTTTTCGGCAGGCAACACACACGGACAGATATTTACATAAAGATTCTCATCATCCACAACAAAAAAGGGATGTCATAAAAAGTCTTGTCGATCGAGCGGAACGGATATGTACTCCTGAACATTTGGATGCTGAAGTGAAACATCAGATGCAGGCTTTTGAAAAAAAAAAGCCTACTCAAGAAGAGAGATAAATAGAATCTTACGTCCAAGGAATAGAAGACCAAAAGATAAGAATGAACCACAACGACAGAAAAATACAGTAGTTCTCCCTTTTATTAAAAAAAATAACAGATCGGATCGGTAAGATTTTACGAAAACACGACATAAAAACGGTCTTTAAACCAACAAAGAAAATAAGTCAGGTACTACGATAAGGATAAACGCCCTCCCCTGTCGACATGTGGTGTGTATAAAATTCCATGTACCTGTGGTAAAGTGTATATTGGTACTACCAAAAGAAGCGTAAACACGCGACTGAAAAAGCATAAAGGTCTTTGTCGACTTGGAAAAATAGAAAAATCAGCTGTAGCGGAGCATGCTCTTCAACCAGGCAACCACCAAGTGAAGTTTTCGGATACCAAGTTTTATCTACAACGTTAAATTACTATCCACGACTATATAGAGAAGCTATAGAAATTTATAAACATCGCGATAATTTTAATAGGAAAGAGGAGGCTATGAAACTTAGCGATATATGGACAGTGGCTCTACAAAATTACTAATAATTTTTATCTTTGACAAGATGGTAATCGATAGTCAACCTTATCTTTGCTATGGATTATCACTGCTCATCACGTGTCACCTGAACCACGCCCCCCTTTCTCACAATATATAAGTCGCTCTCAGACATCCGACCAGTCAGTCGGCAAGACTCAGCGGAGCAGCGCCTCTGAGGAAGTCCAGCGCAGTCCTGGACGAAACGTAAGGAGCAGGAAAGTTCTTGGACCACGACCTCACATCCCGGACCTCTGATGAGTTTCCAATTTTTTGGGCATCCATTTATTAATGGCGTCTGGACTGGAGTACGCCCTATTGCATATTTTTGTGTGCAGCGATAGCATCGCAGCGCGCCGTTATAGGAGTAAAAAAAAATTGGCTCTTTCAATCCCCAGTTTAAGATTGGGCTGCTCTATTCAGCTTTGGCTCTTGCAGCGACGTGCTGTCGTACTTTGGGATTCGCATGCGTGCGACGGCTCCACATGTATGTCTCCAAACAAACTCATACGTTAAAGCGAAAGGTATCACTGTAATCCACGATTACTAGTGAGAGCCCATCCCCCGTCGCACTCCCGTTTTTATTTCGAAAGGTTCCCATAATTCGCCCATAAATTTAACGTTCGAAAGTGTATTTGTAAGGGTCGCTTTTATAATAGTTTTTCTTCCAGGACAGAGGTTCTCTACCAATCGAATCATATGCTTTTTGAAATCAATGATGGAAATAAAGTACGTCTTTACCCTTGATTATTGGTATGCCATGATGTTTTCTAGGTTTAGTATTTGTTCTGAACATAAGCTACCCATTCTAAGATCTCCCTGGAATTCCCCGATATGCTAGTCCAATTGTAGCTCTGCCCTGTTCAAAAAGACTTTAGAAAGTATCTTGTATGTTATATCCAGCAGTGATATTCCTCTGAAATTGTTGGGGTCTGTCTTCAACCCTTGCTTGCGCATAGGGTGGAGAAGTTCACTGTACCAGAATTCTACAATTACAAATATCTTCACTGATGGACATATTCAGTTTCGTCCAGCAGATTCCCACAGAACTGGTATGTAGTGTTCGTGGAGTCTCTGCGATAACATGGGTACTTCAATGATGTTACCACTTAAGTATTCTAAGATAATTGTGCAACACACTGTGCTGAGAATATATTGGAAATGTGAAGCAATTATGTTTTCTTGCAGCCATAGCATAAAAGAGCGACTTAGGAGGCGGTAAACAAAACAAGTCGGCCAACAACAAATTCGGTGAACATTATGACATCGTCAATAATAAGACAAACAGCTGTGAGGCAGATACCCACACATCTGACACGAAAAGGTCCTATGAGTAAATTTTTCGGCAGCTAAAAATAATCTGTAGGCGTTGCGATGATGCACGAGAAATAATAATACCGAGACAGTTTTCTTGGGTTTCGGAACCCTGTGGCAGACACCATCAAAGAATGTCATTGTTCACAATACAATGACTAGATGTATATTCATACTCAGTATTGTGGGAAACATCATTCGATCCATCTTTTCCAGATTTGTCGTAATTATGATCTGTATTATAGTTGATATTTCTGCAAGATTGAGCTTGTCGATAACTGTGCGCATTAATTAGTGCACAGTGTATTCTTGAGTACCATTAAAATACTTACTAACCGATACGTGTTTGACAGGTAACTAATGACTTGGAACGACATAGATGTTTGAACTGTTCTACGTTACATAGAAATAAAATCTACAGTACACAAATTTGTCGTGGACTGTATCTCTCTGCAGCCAGGTCCTTGAGCGCGTTACAAGGTCACATAGGTTATCTTCGTGTTGTGTAGATACGTACCGATCGGAGGTGAAAATCTATAATTCCAAATAATTCCAGATGGACAACTCTTTGGCGGGCGCCAGGATAAAGATGCCGAGAGCTTTTTAATGTTGGTTTTATAGGCAATTGACAATTACGGTTACTCTAAATCAGCTAGTCGCATGATTAAACAAGCATCGCACTACGGCCTATTATGTTTATTAAACACTACATAGTGATTTCAAACATAATAATGGTAATAAAGACGAGAAACAAACTTCACGAACCATTTACAGAGAGCCTTTATTCATACATCAAACCAAAGAATGATGGTGAGCATTGCGGTGCAACCAGTGCAACTTATTCAGAGGGGTCAGATCGGTACTGGAAACGGCGGCAGAGTGCGTCAGTCCTGCTAGCCAGTCATTGACAGCTAAGGGAACATCCTAACGAGAGTTATTTGTTCGTACCAACAACACCTGAACTGCAGTTTCGCTGATTTTCAGCGAAAATGTATCGCACGCTTGGTGCAACAGGCTGAGTTAATTTATTTGTAGTCTGCATCCCACGCGTTTGTTAAATTACGAGAAATGAACGCTAATGGGGAGCTACATCCAGTTTATTTAACTAAACGTTACTAACGGACAATTGTCTCCATGACAAAATGGTGACACAGAACGGTCCTTGTTACAAGAACAATGTTCACAGCTAGATTCAGCCCTGACACGTGTGAACCAAGTAAATTTCAATATACATTCATTCAAACCTCTCTGTGAAGTTGCTATTTCGTTCGACGAACTAGGGCAAGTAAGTAGACTACGCAACACAAGATCACCCAAGAGACGTGCGACTGTTAAAGTCCGTTTCAAGGTGGACGTCAACCGAGAGGAACGCAACGCGGTATAACCGTCAGATAGTGGTGCGTTCACAGTGAACGCAAGGGCAAGGCGACGCCACTTGACATACAGCAGTGCTGAAATGTAATAGTGAAGTAATGCAGTATCAACGAAGTGTGAGCTCTAGTATCAGAATTAGAGGACTAGCCATGATGAAGATTACTTGTGCCATTTAAAGATACTGGTTAACTACTGCAAATTCAGCCTTCTCTATATTTCTGTCTCTGCTCAACATGCTATTTCTATCGACTCAGTAGCATAGTCAACACCCGACTCACACCAGCTGCTCTTACAATTGGAATGCTTACTGCAACGACAATGCTACTAGCACCCCATGATCATGGTGTTTGTGCCCTTGTATGTGAAAACGTCTCTGGCTGAACATATCAACAACTGTTTGAAAAATCCACTATACAAATGTGAAATACAACATACCGAATGAAAATAGAGGTACTGCTTTCTTTGAACACCAGTAACTAAACTATAATTTTTTACGGGTTCGAAGTTCTTTGAAAGACTATAGTTTTGTATCACTCTACATTTGTTAACCCTCTTTTACTAAAATACGGATTCCAGATTGTGGTCAAAAGTTTTGGAAAGAAATAACAGAAATAAATGTAGGGGATCATGAGATATTCTGGGGTTGGGAACCATTAGCGTACATAGGTCTGGTAAACGAAAGAGGAGCCAGTTTTTCAGTCTTAAGTTCACTGCAGTTTAAGTACAGTTTTCCATTAGTTTTTATTTATGAAGATCTACTATGGCTGTTGTGAGTATATGGACAGACAGTATCTCTCTGCATTTCTATGTTTATAGATAACAAACAAGCTTCATTAAAAAGCACGAATCTGCCGGCCACCCAGATTTACATCTAATTCCGCGGCTGATTTATTGAGTCGTCTTCGTCCAATTCGCGTTTGTGCTGTGCATGTAATGACCCAACCGTCAAAAGTGCGTCAAACAACGTTCCTTGCAGACGATGTGTCTAAAAAAGCATATTTCTGCATGTGTCTTTTGCACGATTGACTTGTAAAAGTGAAACAATCAATGGTGAGTGCTAAACATATCTTGTCGACAAAAAGAAAAGTGACAATCAGAAAAAATATCATGGCGATTCATCTGCCTACGAAGTTCTCGTATGGGAAATCTGAGAATTTTACTGTGAATTTTCAGTTCAGGGAAATAGTTGGAACAAATGCCAAAAACGGGTCTGACACGAGTTAAAATCACGAACAATCATTTTTTCCCATAAAAATGTTCCTGTCGGCCTATATCAAGCAATAGAAGATGGCCCTCGTAAATGTTATCCGGATCCTGGGGTGAATGAAAAAGTTACTGACGAAAAGTAATAAAATTAATCTATTGAAGTTGAAAGGGTCCTGTAGCCACCTTTCATTAGTCCGATAGCCCATTTTCATTACCATTTCTCTTTTTCCTCGTTTCTCTATTCTCTTTACTCTCATAGTAGTGTGATTGAATGAATGTGGTTGTGTGTCACGTTGCTACACGGTGGCGTAGTCTGCTGCAGAAAGTCTGCGATAGTCGTACAGATTCAGCAGCAGTTGCACAGAATGGCCAACTCTCGTAGTTGTCAAGTCGGCAAAGAGGTTTCCGCTACTTGTGAGAAATCCACCTGCGTTAGGTTGGTGGCGGAAATGGCATCTTGGGGTTTTCCGGTCCACGCGGAGCGTGGAAGAGGCTGGAGAAGCGGGAGGCAGTCTGCCGCCGGTACGGGAAGCGTCCACAACTGTGCTCCAGTCGAAGAAGGGTGAGTTGGACTGACCGCGTGGCGCGTTGTTACTTGGCGAGGGGAGAGCTGTTAGCCTTTGGTCTCGCTTTTCAAATCTGGAAGATTGCTTTGCCTTGTCGCAGCAAGGAATGCAAAACTTTGGCAGATTTTTCTTTTAGCAAATTTCTGTAGCAGACTTGGATCCGCCGGAAGAGCGCCACACAAAGGTGTCGATAAGAAGTGAGCACTCGCTTCTGTATGAATGTCTGTTTGCCTTCAGCTGTGCCTGTATAAGCTTTCACCTTTCTAAATATTTAGAGCCTTCCCTTCTTGTAAATTTTCCTTACTTTCCGTGTCTTTCGTCCGTGGGGAGCCAACCACGTGATAGAACATTATAGTTGTTGGGCTACCGGCATCACTAACTGTCCGATCGCATGTTTGTTTTAGAAAATGTTAACATGATTGCATGATGTGATATTGTTGGAATTTGGCACTATACCTAGAAATTGTGCCTCCACAAACCACGTGTTATCAGGAATCGTGTACATGCCTCACATCCTCAGTTTAGGAATAAATGATTTTATCTACAATTTTCTCTTGTGTTCCGAGATTACGTTTTTGCGCCTAAGCCACTCACCTCGTAGCTTTCCCATTACCACATCCAATGCGTTTTCTTATGCACAGGTCCAGTGATTAGTCTCCTCTTGTATTTTATAACAAATGCTTTAGATTATGTCATATTTTCAGGTGTGTTGCTGGGAACTGATCTTATGCAGTGTTCATGCATTTTCCATTTTATTTTAAATGTTTGATTGTCGTGAACAGCGCACGGGCAATACTACTAATTACATCGTATCCGCTGTGAGCGACCTCACACCGTATGCATTTTTTGTGAGTTTTTGGTCTGTGATCAAATTAATTTATTTTCCGACTCGACCAAATCTTTGATTAGTTGTATGGTTTGAGTCGGTGGCGACCCCATTCTTCTCACGTTGATTTCATAAGCAGTAAGTATTTCCATTCCCAATAATAAGGAATAACCCGCAGTAACGGGTTAGTTACAAAGTATACTGAAAAATTATTTGTAACATCTTTTGGGGGACCACCAATGACCGAAAGGAAGCAGCTCACGCTGACGGCCAAACTTTTCGGAATCCGACACGCTTATATGCGTTTGTCTCCAACATATAGTAATTATAGCATCTGACAACACAACCCACGAGGTGCCCAGTGTGTCATCAGAGCGTGTGCGGGGGCTACGGTCCGGGTACTGAAAAGGTTAAGGAGATGGAACAGCGCGGAAGATAAGAGGAGCGCGTTGCTAGTGCCCTGCTGAGGAATTACGGTTGACACGAACTGTTAGACTTTGCTATATGTTCTACATAGAAGTTGAACGTGTGTGATACTAATATAATATTAGTAGGCAACGTCAGGGAACAATAGGATGACTGGAGGTTGTCCAGACCTGGATTAAAGGAGATCTTAAAAAGAAATAAGGGAAGACAGGGAAGAATAAGAAGATAGAAAACGATAGCGACAGGTATCTGCGATTCGGCGACAGCTGTAGGAATCCCCAGGAGAGACGAGGGACTCTTTTAAAAAATATGTATTGATCAAGTTACTATTCTCTTGTGAAGATTCAGAAATCTGTTTAGTTTTGCACCACTTCTTGGCGGGAAGAGGAAAGACTTTCCAAAAAAACTTTAGTACTGTAAGTTACAGTTTATATTTCACCTGAAAACGTTTGCAGAAGGCGTAGCGTTCTCAAGATTAAGAACAGAGTTCGCATTGCCACCTAATTTGTGTTGTGCTCACGTTCGATCACGACCGGATATGATTCATAGCAAATACGAACAGAGAAAGTTAAGGGGCCAGACAGAGCTGGAAATTCTTTGCTATACTACATCACATATTAAAAGAAGTTGCATTTGAATCACAAACAAGGTAAGTAGCAATGCGTCTTCTGCCTTAACTATGACGTTTGCCGACATGCAGTCGGTCCCTGGGAGCTGTATGAAAACTATAAAAACACCGTGATTTCCGTTGCCGTTAATAAAAGATGGATAGTACAGAAATATTTTAAGTAATAAGTAAGCACTACAGCATTTGAGAGCACAATAACCAATTTAATTACCTTAGTATTTATAACAATAGGATCCGTACATTTCAATTTTATACCTTGCTAGCTGTTTCTTTAAATGAAGTCCTTTAACATTTTCGACATTTCATCTTAGCTGCACACAAATTCCTACATAGCACTTCATCATAGTAATATTTTATAATAACTAATTAGTGATTGCGGACCACGCCATATATTTGTCCATCGTCTTTTAAAAAATATTGTGACACGTAACAGAGAATTATAATTCTTCAGCTGTCAAAAAAATAAGAAACCAAATACACTCCTGGAAATTGAAATAAGAACACCGTGAATTCATTGTATCAGAAAGGGGAAACTTTGACACATTCCTGGGGTCAGATACATCACATGATCACACTGACAGAACCACAGGCACATAGACACAGGCAACAGAGCATACACAATGTCGGCACTAGTACAGTGTATATCCACCTTTCGCAGCAATGCAGGCTGCTATTCTCCCATGGAGACGATCGTAGAGATGCTGGATGTAGTCCTGTGGAACGGCTTGCCATGCCATTTCCACCTGGCGCCTCAGTTGGACCAGCGTTCGTGCTGGACGTGCAGACCGCGTGAGACGACGCTTCATCCAGTCCCAAACATGCTCAATGGGGGACAGATCCGGAGATCTTGCTGGCCAGGGTAGTTGACTTACACCTTCTAGAGCACGTTGGGTGGCACGGGATACATGCGGACGTGCATTGTCCTGTTGGAACAGCAAGTTCCCTTGCCGGTCTAGGAATGGTAGAACGATGGGTTCGATGACGGTTTGGATGTACCGTGCACTATTCAGTGTCCCCTCGACGATCACCAGTGGTGTACGGCCAGTGTAGGAGATCGCTCCCCACACCATGATGTCGGGTGTTGGCCCTGTGTGCCTCGGTCGTATGCAGTCCTGATTGTGGCGCTCACCTGCACGGCGCCAAACACGCATACGACCATCATTGGCACCAAGGCAGAAGCGACTCTCATCGCTGAAGACGACACGTCTCCATTCGTCCCTCCATTCACGCCTGTCGCGACACCACTGGAGGCGGGCTGCACGATGTTGGGGCGTGAGCGGAAGACGGCCTAACGGTGTGCGGGACCGTAGCCCAGCTTCATGGAGACGGTTGCGAATGGTCCTCGCCGATACCCCAGGAGCAACAGTGTCCCTAATTTGCTGGGAAGTGGCGGTGCGGTCCCCTACTGCACTGCGTAGGATCCTACGGTCTTGGCGTGCATCCGTGCGTCGCTGCGGTCCGGTCCCAGGTCGACGGGCACGTGCACCTTCCGCCGACCACTGGCGACAACATCGATGTACTGTGGAGACCTCACGCCCCACGTGTTGAGCAATTCGGCGGTACGTCCACCCGACCTCCCGCATGCCCACTATACGCCCTCGCTCAAAGTCCGTCAACTGCACATACGAAGCTCCGTATGCCACGGCAAACTGGCTGACACTGACGGCGGCGGTGCACAAATGCTGCGCAGCTAGCGCCATTCGACGGCCAACACCGCGGTTCCTGGTGTGTCCGCTGTGCCGTGCGTGTGATCATTGCTTGTACAGCCCTCTCGCAGTGTCCGGAGCAAGTATGGTGGGTCTGACACACCGGTGTCAATGTGTTCTTTTTTCCATTTCCAGGAGTGTATCTCTATCGATACACATTATGAACAATTCGTATTCCGCGGCGTGGCGCGTAATGTATTCTTTGAAATATCAGGTGGTCGCTGCTCAGCGACGATCTAAGAAACTTACACAGATGGGTTTTTTGAACCTGCATAGTTAGATCATCGAATGTAAGTTTAAGCTATCGAAACAGATGCTAATATTACAGGACAAAAATGAAAAGCTGTGTGATGATGGAAGGAGATGATGAGGAGAGATGATGATGAGAGTTACTGAGAGAAATAACACTTACCTCTGACGAAATTTACTCCAGACGCATCCTATTGATGGCTCTGCAACTACGCAAGACATCTCGTTGAGGATACAGTCGTTTGACCCACTGTCAGAGGAGCTGCAGGAGTCCTCACTGTCGTCTGTCACTGTGAGTGGCCTGGCTGTCTGAGCTGCTGTCTGAGGAATCGCTGTCCGGGCTAGTGTCAGCGTCCTTAACTGCTTGGCGAGCTCTACAGCGCTGTCGCTGCTCCTCAGTCTTCGACGGTTAGCTTGAAGAGGTCCTCCACGCCGTCATCCCACCGCCACGACGGCCCTGCCACAGCGACAGGCGCATGCGCAGCGGCGGCAACTGCGGGCACCTCTGCAGACGGCTGGCTGCTGAAGAAGCCCGGGCAGTTACCGAGGACGTGCTAATAGCGTAGCGTGCGGCGCTATCTCCCGCGCTGTTGGCAATAGCGGACGGGAGCAGCGCCTGCCGCTCGAGGTGGAACCGCCGGCTGCACTCCTGCTATTGCCGTTCGTACTCCTCCCACGACCCTGAGTCCTCGTCGGTTCGCTGTGGACAACAAAGTGGTCTGCTCAGTCGCAAAGGTCACATATTACTGTAACATGACATCTCTTCGTTTACTTTTAGTACAGCAATCAGCCACCTGTCGCAAAAAAATTCAGACACTTCTGTTTCTCTTCTTCGCCGTTATACAATCACTGTCACAGTGAGAAGACGAAAGTCACGGGATAGCGATATGCACATACACAGATGGCGGTATATCGCGTACACGTGGTAGAAAATGGCAATACATTGGCGGAGCTGTAGTTTATACACAGGTGAGTCATGTGAAAAAGATTTCACACACGATTATGACCGCACGACGGAAATTAACATTATAATCGCGGAATGGTAGTTGGAGCTAGACACATGGAACATTAGAATTCGCAAATCTACGAAATCAATATTTAGAGATATACAGTGTCAATAGTTCGCCGAGAATACCGAATTTGACAGTAACTTTCACCAAGCCCAATGCAGTGCCAGAAGGCCTTCACTTAACTAGCCAGTGCAGCGGCGTTTGTACAGAGCTGTCAGTGTTGACAAGCGGCACTGCGTGAAGACCATAGCAGTGCAAACAGAACATTACCCGAGGAAGTAGATGTGGTGATATGCTAGCAGTAGAGCCAAATGCCACGAGAACCTCACCTGGTGCGTTGGTACACCCCCAGTGGTCTCCGCTCTCAGCTGCCGCCGACCTGCCTCTGGGAGGAGTGCCCTGGCGTCGTATGGCGAGCCGGCAGACTCGCTGGTCGCTCCTTCGTCGGGCAGCAGGACGGGGACGCAGCAGCAGTCGCCGCCCGGGCACTCGCTCGTCACCTGCTGACGAGGGACCCGACGTGTTCGTCTTCGTCGCTGGGCAGGCTGACCACTACCGGACAGTCACCACTGCGGCACTCGCTGGCCAGGTGCCCCCACGGCTCGTCCCCACTGACCCCTTCGCCGTCGGCCCAGTGCGTGAGGAACTCCCAGTGCCACCAACAGGGCATGTCCTCCGCACGTACTCCCAAACGAGCTCGTGCGCGGGTCGTACTCACTGTCCTGCATCTGTTCCTCGCCCCCCTGACGTGGCCGCTTGCCCTCCCTCCGAGCGACTCTCAGGCAGACGGCGTTCCTCTCCAACCCTTCACCCTCGGAGGACTCTGCACTGCGACGCCGCTTGGTCACCTTCCTCGCGAATCAGTTGCTGATGGCAGTCTTATCAGGTCGCGGGCCTATTGCCCTCTGTCGAAAAAAAAATGGGACCAGTTTAACACTAAGCAACGTAAACAGCTGTTACATACACCTAACAACTATAAGGCACTGAGTAAATTCCACTAACAGTGATGCATGTACCTTAATGCTCTAAATCGGTTATTCTTGCATACTGACAGTATGCACGAAATCGGCCATCACTTTAGTTGAAACCAAAGAAAAAGTAGAGAACGGAACTAATATCAAGAGTGATATAAGACTGAGTTTCTTAAAGAAGAACCTTAAAGTAAATTGCACTGCTTTGGCAGATGATATGAACCAGTTTACTGAAAGCAATGGAAGAAGCACAGGATCAAATCCGTGAACTAAAGAAACAAGCAGCTAAAATATGTCTTTACATCTCCTTTGACGAAACTAAGATAGTGACAAACATCAAGCGCTCATGTAAATATCTGAAAGTTCAAGAACAAACGAGTGAAATACTGAAAGAATTCAAATATCTCAGAATGGATTAGTTGGAATGGTCGGGAAAGCAATGGAATCCAGAAAAAATAAACTTGAATTGGCTTTCCAAGTACCAAAAAATACAACAAAAAATCCCTTTCATGGGGGTCTAAAATTAAGCAGTATAAGACAGCTATTAAGCCAGAAGCACTGTATGCAGCAGGAACACTAAACATGAATTTCAAAGGTCAAATGGAGAAACTTGAGCTAAAGGAATGAAAAATTTTAAGAAAAATCGTAGGGCCATAGTTTCAAGACAATCAGATTATATACATCAAAAATGAAACACTAAGAAAATTGAAAAACTTTCCGATATTATGCGAAAAAGGAAGATAAATTTTTATGGTCATATTCCCGGAATGAATCCCAACAGATTAACCAAACAAAGATTTGACTTTTTCTGTAACTGCAAAACGAAATCCAACTGGTTTAAAGAAACTGAGGAATACCTAGTAGAACTAAAAGTTTCAGAAAATTCACTTATCGATCGAACAGCTAAATTGCTAAAGATGTAAACATGAGGTTCCAAGACAAATCTACACGAAAGTCCAAACTCTTCCTCTCGGAAAAATAGAGGGAAAAAGGATCAGAAAGAATGAAGAAATACTGCACCCTAAGAAAAGAACAGCTGAGAAATTATTGATCCAGTGTACACCAAGGAGGGTGAAACGAAAGAAGAAGAAACTGTGTAGAACGACTATCGGAAGTCAAGGTCACCAAAACGAAAGTCGTTCATTTAACAGGCATGGCAATTAGTAACCATCATTACTCAGGATCACACGTGTAACTAACGAGAACACACAAAAACAGGAATACAATCAGTAACTATACATCCACTTTTTGTTTATATCGTACAAACTAATTTCGCTAGTGGTGCTGAAACCGCGTTACAAATATACAGTAGCTTCATATTTTAGTAGAACAACCCATAAAAATGAATTTCGCAGCATCTATGTGCAAAATGAACTATTGGGCGTGTTAGAAATATATCATATGTACGTAAATTACGTATTGAAAAAGAATTTGAGTGCTCTACCATCGAAATTGTACTTGCTGATCTACGATGTGTAATCATTAACGTCTACAGACAACCTGATAGTAAATAATATTCCTCACTTTACATATAGCATTAAACAGGACTACCGAATTTAAATGCAAATTAGTACTCTGTGGGGAATTGGATATTTATTACCTCAACGATTCTGAGCGTAACTTCAATCATGATTCACCTCTCAACATCCACAATACAATCATAGTCCCTACTAGAGTTTCTAGTAACAGTGTCACTACAATTGTTATATTGTCAGAAATATTCAGTCAGAATTATACAGTAAACACTGCTGGAAACTATTTATCCAACTGTACAGAACAAATAATTACTGTAAACCAAAAGCACAAGAAATGTAAAGTTAATTACCAACCTCTACACACAGAAAATACAAATAAGTTCACTAACAAACGTGCTAAGGAAAGTTGGACCGAACTACTACATAAAAACAATGGGAAAATTCTAGTATCTTTATAACTAACACTTTGAAACATATCAGTGAGGCTTTTCCATAGAAAAACCAGTGTGGGTCTGTTAATACAAAAATAAGTGGATAGGTAGGGGCATAAAGGTATCTAGCAGCAGACTCAAGGAGCTGCATATATTAGTTAAGTGCTGAACAGAGTTCTCAAATATCGACATACATACTTGGTATAAGAACGTATATAACAAAATCATTACGTTTGCTAAGAAAATGGCTATTGAGAAGGCTATCAGCCTTTCACAAGAAAAGGCAAGGACAGCATGGCAAGTCTTAAATGAAGGAACGGGTCATGAATAGAATAAAAAGGACTGTCCCGAAGAAATTTCATGGCGTAACACCTTAATAAGAAGTCCTGAATCAATACAAATGTCTTCAATAACTACTCTATAAATATCTGCGAACATAAGACAGAATATCAATCTCAGCAACTAATGCTTTAAATGGGTTAAAGCTGAAGAAACAAAGTAATTTGATTTACCTGTTTTTTGCTAGTGAAGGAGAAGTAATTGGACTTATAAACAACATGGAAAACAGTAAGAATCAAGATGTTTATGGGATATCAAATACGCTCCTGCAAGTATGCCACTGGCCGAAGTATATAATAAGCCAATGACAGATGGGGGTGTTCCCAGAAAGCCTAAAAATGGTGAAGTTAATACCTTTATTTAGAAAGGGTGATGCAAGAGAACCAAAAAATTACAAACCTGAGTATTTTACACACAATAGAAGAAATCTTTGAACGTATTCTGTGCAACAGATTTATAAATTTTTATCACAACACAAATTATCCAGAAGTCAGTATGGTTACCAAAAACGATGTCCACCGCTACTGGTGCGCAAGATGTCACCGACTATGTGCTAGATGCATTTGAAAAGGAGGAAACTACAATAGGGATACTTTGCGACCTGTCAAACACTTCTGGAGGAATTAGAATTCTGTGGGGTAATAGGTACTGCAGGTGATTAGTATGAAATTGCAAGGAAACCAATTTCATTGTTTTAAAATTACAAGGCCAAAGAAACGTTCGAATTGAACTGTGGCTTTTGGGGGAGTGCATTATATGAATAGAATCCTTATTATACAGGAAGAATCCATCGAAAGAGTGATGATGCAAAAGAGTTTTACAACTTTCAGACCAAAATTCAAAGAACTGAACATACTAACAGCAATGTATAGATCTACATAACACTCACAAAAGAACGTAGTAATTTCTACGAAATAAATGAAAAAGTACACCAATATGAAACCAGAAATTGCTGGAAACTAAGGGCAATTCAGCATTGAACCAGCCAGAGATTACATACATACTTGTAGGAACGCATCTGTTTTCCAAATCTCATTACGCAAATAGATACTGTAAATGAATTTAAAGAATGTATTCGACAATATTGACAGAAAATACATTTTATTCAATGCAGGAATTTATTGATGAATGCAAAGTTTTGAATAAATGTGTATAATTATAAGCTTTTATGATGATAGACTAACATGAATAAAAACCTGTGATTTTAACATGTATGATGATTTTCTGTATTATAGTATTAATTTGCAGCCATATATGCAAACAATGTACTATCACCTTTAGTGTGTAAGACCTGATAATGCCTATCTGTAAAGATACAACGTGCATCCACTGTGTATCAAAACGGCTGCTGAATGAATAAATAATAATAATGTGACAACGACGCTATATAAAATGGGATTTTAGCAGATTATTTCAAGCTTAAATATAACCAATCTGTTATGTTAATCCTACGTAGTTTGACATAGTTGACATATGGTTTGAAAGTTTTTCAGCTATGATCGGACATATTTTATCAGCTTTATACGTCACAAATCTTTAAGGAACTGCTCACATGCTTCACTAGAGTATGCGCTATGATGTTGTCATTACATTTTACGCATTGCTAAATTGTTCAAGTTGAGACAGTGGTCACGTAGTGACCTGTTAAATTACATGGGATGTGACATGCTTTCGATGTGGAAAGAGCTCTCACGTATCAGGACCAAGTGTCACTGATACAATTAACGTTCTCTCCAGTCGTAATTACGAACTTTAGCTATCGGGTTGATAGTAAAATGTGTGACAGACCTAGTGAAGTACGTAATTGCTTAATATTATACAGAAGATGGAAATACGGAAGCGTCCGATCCCGCCCGTCTGCTTTGACCCATGACGTCACAAATATGGCGGAAACAAAAACACACACACACACACACACACACACACACACACACACACACACACACACTTTCCACAAGAAGCCTAATGACACTAACGGGACAAGCGCGGGAAATGGGGTGTTTTGGGTGGGGGGGCAAACTAAATATAAACAAATTTAGGCGCCTTGCGTAGTTACAACGTGTAAGTGAAGACAGCCATGCATGAATACCCACCCACCTCCCCAGGGGTCGTAACCCCTGCAACCCATAGAAGATTAAGATGCTTCAGTAGCTGATTAGTGTTTTTGGCTTTAAAAAAATCTCACGGGATAGAACGAACAGATCAGAGAGATAAATATAATAAACTAAAACAGAAATTGGAGGAAACAGATAATTAAAATAAGTAATAAGTGTTTTAAATTAAAAAATAAATCTCACGAGATAGAACGAACAGATCACAAAAGTAAATAAGATAAAACAGAACTGGAGACAGCCACACTCAAACCAAACTCCACGCCGTCATGACGTCACACTAGTGATGGGCCACAATTCAATTCCATTCAGTTATCATGCCTTCTCTTTTCCCCAATGAAGCCATTAATTCTGTCACTGCTCGTACATAACAGGTAAACATCGCTTATTGGCATGCGGATATCAACAGTTTCCACTTTCCGTAAATCTGTTGTTCTGGGTACTGATTTCTGAGGATCTATGCACCCAAATTGCGTGAAGATATAATCACATATCAGTTCTACTATAATATATTTGTCCAATGAATACCAGTTTATCATCTGCATTTCTTCTTGGTGTATCAATTTTAATGGCCAGTAGTGTAGTTGCAGCAATGTTGTTGCACTAGCATAAAGGGCCATATGTAACACAGATTAGATTATCTGTTTTACATATGGCCCTTTATGCTGGTGCAACAACATTGCTGCAACTACACTACTGGCCATTAAAAGTATTTATTGCACAGAAGCGTGTAATCAGAATAATAGCTGGAGTCCACCCAAGATCATCCTGCAGACATTTATTTAAGGATCTAGGGATATTCACAGTAGCTTCTCAGTATATATACTCTCTTATGAAATTTGTTATTAACAACCAAACCCAATTCAAAAGTAATAGCAGTGTGCATAACTACAATACTAGGAGAAAGGACGATCTTCACTATTCAAGATTAAATCTAACTTTGGCACAGAAAGGGGTGAATTATACTGGCACTGAAGTCTTTGGTCACTTACCAAATAGTATCAAAAGTCTGACAGATAACCAACAAGTATTTAAGGAGAAATTAAAAGAATTTCTGAATGACAACTCCTTCTACTCCATAGGGGAATTTTTAGATATAAATTATGAAAAAAATATAAAAAAAATAAAAATAAAAAACAAAAAAATAAAGTTGTTATATTAACTTAAGTATGTTGTTAAATTAACCTAATTATGTCATGTATTGGAAAATTCGACTCGTTCCACATCATTACGAAATATCGTATTCATGATCCATGGAACTAGTATTAATCTAGAGAAAATGCAACTTCTACAGCCAACTCGGCTGCTGCTAGAAACAGATTCCAAAACGACCATGTATTGTATAACAGACCAACAAACGTTACCGGTCTGATGCAAACCAAGCAGCAAAACCCACCATGGCACACTGAAGAACTATAGGCAGAATATTGTAAATGAAACAGCAACAGATTCCGTTAATGAAACAAACGTTGCTGACGCATATATAGACGTACGAAATCATCTCGCATCATTCACTTGACACAAAGATTCAAGCGCCTTATAACACGAATGCCACTGTATCCTCCAGTAATCACGTAAGTTTATCTTAACATGTCACTCAAAAACGATGGCAATGGACAAGTGTGTCGTTTAATACCACAACACTATGAGTTGATAAAATGGCAAGAATGTCAGGATGTGACTTTAGTTATACAGTGGTTTCAGGTACCTTCATTGTCATGGAACAGGAGCAGGTGACCCAAACAGATTCAGGTCTGCCTGCCTTGGACGATGAGGAACTAAAAGTTGTATGATTATTTTTTTAGCTGAATGGGATGAGAGTGTGGCGGTAAGAAGCAGTGTACATGTCAGGGGTGGCACAGAGTGGGTGAGCAAGGTGGGGAAAATCGTGTTGCTGGGAAGCGGTCCAAGAGATTACTGCCAGAATGCTCTGTTTCATGTATGCCTTGTGAACGGTACATTTAACGCAGTGTTCTGCTCTATGGTGTTGCTCCTGCTTGACGCCGTTTGAGGCAGAAGTCTCGAGAGTTGAGTGACTGCATGAAATGGAGGTAATATTAACGAACTACATATCGTAAATATATTGAACTCCTAAAGACGTCAACCGAGTAATAAGGAACCTATGGAAGCACCCGTGCCTCTCATTCACGTCCTGAATCTACTAACACCGATAAACAATGTAGTGATAGATGACCAAGTGTAAGAAATTCGGAAAACTTTGTTAAATAAGCTTCAAAATACGTAACAAAATCTACAGGCGAGTGAGCATAGTGGTATTATACTAGGATAGAAACAGCAGCCGAAGCAAGAAACTGCAGTTACGGCTGCAGGCGTAAATACCTGATATTTCTGCCTGGAGCCCGTAATGTAAATCTTCGTCGCCATCCTGCAGGTAAGAACTGCGCATGCGTCTTGTCTGGTGAGCCAGCTGTTAACTGAATGCGGCCACTGCGGCTGCCCTCCTCACCGCTCTGTGGAGAAAGCCGTGGCAAAAGTCGACTGATAGCTGTAAACAAGCGTAAGGAAATATATTTCAAAGGTGGATCGCGTCTGCCGAAAATTTCAAGAACATTGTAAGAGATACGTAACTAGCGAAAGTAAGCGTTTCAGCTCCAAAATTAGTGTCATACCGATACAGCAGTGTAATTGTCTGCGTTCCCTATCGATCTGACGCACGTCATGTAATATCCCGACGTGTGGTGTAAAACTTGTAACTCAATATATGACTGAGCACGTAGCTGCTCAAACAGGATAAGCCTGGATGTGCAAGAAAAGTTCAACATTTGGCGTGGTACGAGGTGTGGCTAGAAAAAAACCAGACTAGTACTGGTGAAACAATAAAACGAATGCAATAAGGCTGAAAGTCGCGTGGCCTGTCACGTGACTCTCGCTCCGCCTACTGCTCGAGTTTCATCTGCCTCCTGCACTCAGTCTGCCCGTGGCGTCTGTTTTAAGTAGTTGACGTTTTGTCTGTGCGTCGGAAAATGTTGAGTGTACAGAAAGAACAGCGTGTTAACATCAAATTTTGTTTCAAACTACGAAAATCTGCAAGTGAAACGTTTGTAATGTTACAACAAGTGTACGGCGATGATTGTTTATCGCGAACACAAGTGTTTGAGTGGTTTAAACGATTTAAAGATGGCCGCGAAGACACCAGTGATGACACCCGCACTGGCAGACCAATGTCAGCAAAAACTGATGCAAACATTGAAAAAATCGGTAAACTTGTTCGACAAGATCGCCGTTTAACAATCAGAGCAGTGTCTGAGTTAACAGGAGTTGACAAGGAAAGTGTTAGGCAGATTCTTCATGAAAGTTTCAACATGAACAAAGTGTGTTAAAAAATGGTTCCAAAGTGTCTCACAATTGAACAGAAGGAACGCCGAAGAATGATTTGTTCTGACATCCTGGAAAACATTGAAAGTGATCGCACCTTCTTACAAAATGTTATTACTTGCGATGAATCGTGGTTTTTTTTACTTACGATCCCGAAACTAAACGCCAATCGATACATTGGAAAACTCCTGGTTCTCCACGACAAAAAAAAGCACGAATGTCAAAATCGAAATTCATGGCAATGATGATTGTTTTTTTTTTTTTTTTTTTGACATCAAAGGGATTGTGCACATTGATTGGGTACCAGAGGGACAAACAGTGAATCAGCATTACTACATTAGAGTCCTGGCTACCCTACGTGAGCGAGTACGGAGAAAACGGAACGATTTGTGGAGAAAAAAGTCATGGATCCTTCACCAAGACAATGCCCCAGCTCATAGTGCGTTGTCAGTGAAGACGTTTTTGGCAAAACACAAATTTCCCATCTTAGATCATCCACCCTACTCACCTGATTTGGCCCCCTGTGACTTTTTTCTTTTCCCTAAACTCAAGTCAGCTTTGAAAGGAACTAGATTTGAGACTGTTGAAGCAGTAAAAGAAAAAGCGACGGAAGTAATGTATGGACTTACCGAAAATGATCTGCAGCATTGCTATGAACAGTGGAAAATTTGTATGGAGCGGTGTAGAGACCGAGGAGGAGAGTACATTGAAGGAGATAACATGGAATTGTAAATAATTGTAAATAAATGTTTTTTCCAGCATCAGTCCGGTTTTTTTCTAGCCGCACCTCGTATTTTCTATTTCAAGTTCTGTACAATTAGGGTGCACACAAAGCTACATACGGCGTTTTGAGTATGTTAAACGCTCCTAATAGGTGGGATGAGAGTTAGATCACTTCCAGGCATATTTTCGCATCAGTCGACACAATCTCAACTACATGCAATGGTGGGGAAACACAAAATCGAAATACAGAAGGCATACATTCAAGGCGCATGGTAACTCATGTACCTCATGTGAAGGTTACAGAGCCGGGGGTGCTTCGCCAGGTATACATCAGATACTCTCCCACAGCAGTCGCAGCCTCCGACATCTACGAGGCTCTGCCGATGGTTTCCCAGCTGGTCTATACACGGCAGACGCACAGCACTGCTGACTACCAGGGGTTCATCTTAACACTGCTCTGGCCAGTTTTCACAATAAGCGCACGCGTGGCACAACGTGGCCTTTACATTAACAGTGAGGCAGTGCTGTAAATCGGCCGATGCCGGAAAACCACCATCACTGTGAGATTAGTTCGTAGCAGTAAGACACAAACAACCGCATTAGTGGATCGGAATAAGAAGTTGGGCCTCATAATTATGGACAATGCTACACTCACGATATAGGCCAACACCCTCCTTGGCGCCACCATACTACAAGGAGACGCGAACGCGGCGGAACTGACGATTCCCAACGGTGACAGACAGCGGGAAAAGACCGCCCCCAGTAGATGTCTGATGATTGGCAGCAATCCACCAACCATCGATGCAGCAGGGTAAATACGAAGGTCTGTTACTCATGCACCAACCGACCGACCGACAAGCTGAACATGTGTATGCGTTTTGACCAACCGACTGACCTACTTTTCTCGTCGGGAGGTCGGTCGAGTACGACCGCCTGAGAGCGAAGTCCATCGCCGACTCAGTTTCCTGTGTGAGAGGAAAACAAAATACTCGAAATGGTAAACCAGGTTGTTATTTTCTCAATTTGTTTTCGAGGTGACACTGCGGCATTATTATAACTGGACGAAGTCGGTCGAGTCGTGTGTAGGCAGCACAAGCAATTGGTCAGTCGGTCGGTTGGTGGAGGTGTAGGGCTCTGAACACGTCGAGAATAAAGTCAAATGAGATGGGAGCCACGCTTGTGTTGGACAAATATGCGAGTCCACGAACTGTATTCGCAGTTCCGATTATGGACTGCAATCAGCTGTATAACGGAATGACGACAGTGAAAATTTGTGCCGGGCCAGGATTCGAACCCGGATTTTCCGCTTTTCGCAAGCGGTCACTTTGCCATTTGCCGATCTGAGCACGCCTCACGGCCATGACCAAACTTCCGTATGGCGTCAAACATCCGTCCACATACCTGTTCTCCTATGTGCGTTATGTGTATTCTCGCACATGGGAGACATTTCAGTTGCAAATCGCTTGCCCAGTGTCGGCGAATAAATACGATATTACAGCGCCAGTGTTACTAAGAATTACGATATGAAGTTCCTTCGGACATGCATGCATGGTCAAAGGAACGTTGCATCGTAATTCGGAATAACAGCCACTGCAATATCGTAAATACGAGAAGATTAGATTACGTTTGTACTTATTCCATAGATCATGAATACGACACTTCGTAATGATGTGGAATTTGTCAGGTTAATAAAAGGTGTCGAAACAAGATAATACATTACACAAAATATTACATGACACTTAATATTTTTATTTTTTATATTTATATTTTTATTTTTATTTTTTGTGGGGGTTGGGGAAATTACCCACTTACTATATCCAAAAATTCATCTAATGAGTAGAAGGAGTTGCCATTAAGAAATTCTTTTAATTTCCTTTTAAATGCTACATGGCTCTCTGTCAGACTTTTGATGCTATTAGATAAGCGACCAAAGACTTTTGTGGCAGCATAAATTACCCCCTTCTGAGCCAAAGTTAGATTTAACCTTGAGTAATGGAGATCATCCTTTCTCCTAGTGTTGTAGCCATGTACACTGCTATTACTTTTGAATATTCGGATAGTTAATAACAAATTTCATAAGTGAAATATATATATATATATACCTATAGTGAGGCTACAGTGAAGATCCCTAGCGCTTTAAATAAGTGTCTGCAGGATGATCTTGGATGAGCTTCAGCAATTATTCTGATTACACGCTTTTGTGCAATGAACACTCTTTTACTCAATGATGAGTTACCCCAGAATATGGTACCATACGAAAGCAGAGAATGAAAGGAGACGTGGTAAGCTAATTTACTCAAATGTATATCGCCAAAATTTGCAATGACCCTAATAGTATAAGTAGCTGAACTCAAACGTTTCAGCAGATCCTCAGTGTGTTTTTTCCATTTCAACTCCTCTTCAATTCATACACCCGGAAATTTTGAATATTCTACCTTAGCTACAGATTTCTGATCGAAGTCTATATTTATTAAAGGTGTCATTCCATTTACTGTGTGGAACTGAATATACTGTGTTTTGTCAAAGTTTAATGAGAGCCCATTTGCAGAGACCACTTAATGATTTTCTGAAAAACATCGTTTACAATTTCACCAGTTAATTCTTGTCTGTTGGGTGTAATAGCTAAAGTTGTATCATCGGCAAAATGTACCAGCTTTGCATCTTCGTGAATATAGAATGGCAATCGGCAGTGGCCGCGTGCAAGTCACCCTCACTGTATTGCCTCTATTTATTGAGGAAACCACGATTATTCTTGGGCCTTCAGATTGATTACTGCTCACACCAAACGCGAATCCAACTGTGATGTGGCAGTATGATAGTACAGTGCAGCACAAGGTAAGTGCAGCGCCCGCGTAAAACGTACGAAGGAGGAGCCCACAGCTCGAAGTTTATTGTGCAATTTTCTGTTGTGAACAAACTATTCCTCTTGCACAAGTACTGTGTCTTATACACTCAATTGACGCACTTTCACATCTGTAATTGCCACAGACGTTCTCTCAAGAGTTGTTTTGTGTTGTAAGTTAACCGGGGACCTAGAAACGACGCTCCGTCGCCGGCACAGCTGCAGTGGTCGACAACACCACGACGACTACCGCAGTCTTCTTGTAGGCAACAAACTTAAGCTACGACTCAGTTCTTACAGTTTCTAACACACAATTCAGCTGAAACTGACATTTTGATTACAGGTACCGGAACCGCGCGACTGCCACAGTCACAGGTTCGAATCCTGCCTCGGGCGCGGATGTGTGTGATGTCCTTAGGTTAGTTGGTTTAAGTATTTCTAAGTTCTAGCGGACTGATACCTCAGATGTTAAGCCCAAAGCGCTCAGAGCCATTTGAACTATTTGATTACACATAATGGGCATACGATTAGTGAATCTAAATATTTAAAATTCTTAGTTGTTCAAATGGATTGTAAGCTGTCATAGAAGGCCCACGTTCAGTCTCTTCTTCAAAAACTTCGTGCTGCTGTATCTACCATTGGAATAGAATCTCAAATAAGTGATAGCCTAATTAGACTACTTTGCTTATTTTCATTGTCTTATGACATACGACGTTATTCTGGTGTAACTATTCCCATTCTCAGAGTATTTTCGGCTCACGAAAGAGCAGTTCGGGCAAAGTGTGGTGTAAGTTCGCGAAACTCTGCTCTAGACTCTGGGAATTCTGCGACTGGCCATTCTAAATATATTTTCTTTCACGCCAGGTGTTGTCAACAACACGAGCTTATTCCAAGAGTTAGCAGCCTTCACTCAATATTATGGAGAATTGCAATATGCATCTCTATCGCACTTCCTTGATTCCTGTGCATAACAGCGTGCAGTATTTCTCATTTCCAATAAGAAATCACGATAATTACAATAAATAAATAAAAAATAAATCTTAGCAGTAATCTACATACTTTCTAGTCCAAGCTGAAGATTTTTCGTGGCTCACCACGTTTCTACTGTCGAAGAGTTCCTGGATAAAAGTTAAGCAGATTCCAGTGTTGTAGCTTTTTGATTATGCTTGATGTTACTCACGAGCTCGTGTAAAATTTGTCTATTATTAACGTTCCTGATGTTAATTTGATGTACTGCTTTGTGCCGTGAGCATGGAGATTTGCACCTCCGTATGGTGCTACGGAACTAGATGTGTATAATAAAATAAAAACAATTAAGTGATTGCACTACTTTAACCTAGTTGATTAGTCTTGACTGATCGATTTTACAGTTTCTATCCAGTTTTAATGTTTGCTTATTTCTTTCGTTTCTTTCCTCCGGGTGCCTTGTTTTCGGCGGGGTTGACCAGTAAGCCAGAGCCCATTTACGTCCATGCTACCATCGCTCCCGTGGTAACTGCCCTCATACCCTCTTCGCGTAAACAAGACAAACCGCGTCGTGACGTAGTTATCAACAATACAGGGATCTCTTCAACGGCCCACGCCGTAGCTTAGCAACGGTTTGAGACGAGCCGAATGGCGAGTAAGACGACTGTTCGTGTCTCCATGTGGCAGTCTTTAAAAAAAAAAAACCGTGAAACGCGGTAAGAGCACGGGGAAGTGACAGCAGACTCTGGTGAGCCAGCAGATAGCATCTTACTTCTGCCAAAAAAACAGGCATCGAATCGATTGCAACTTTCTGCGGATGCATAACATTAACTGTCGCATTCGTGTATGTTCAAAGAATCAGTAATTTAATTTTGCAAATTAGTCGTCCAACTATTTATAACTGTTGGTTTAAGCCAGTAGGAGAAACATTAATTTTGTGAATCTTGTAACTGCAGGAAGACCGCGCTACTACAAATTATAAATCTTCCTTCGTTACTGCTGTGCAAAGTGCCGGCCGTATTCGGTCGCTTAGATAATGATCAAGAAGTTTAGTGCAGCTGCATGCTGTCTAGAAACACGCGACTTCCATGGAACATCGGTAAGAAATAATACATGTTATAATAATTTGTACTCGTTTATGGATTAATTTCAAGCCGTGCGTTCTATTTTGTGTTGATTGTAGTGTCCGATTCCACCTATCAGCTTTGACCGGTGACGTCCTGTGTAAAATCATGAGTTAGCGATGCGAAGGATGTAAGAGTATGGACGGAACTGGTAAGTAGGCTGTCATTAAATGTTATTTGTGGTTGCCTTAATAACAACACTGCTGTGAAAATTATCGTCTGACAGTTGGAACTGAACTAGCGCTCCTAGCGACGAGAAAGCAGCGGTAAGGTAGTTTGTTTTCTATTATTTTTCTACTTAATTTACGAAATAGGCACATAATTATTGTATTTTAGCGCTCCAAGCGTTAGTAAAATTATCGAGAGACATGAATAGTAATGAAATAAATGTGAAAACAGCGGAATCTCATTTGATTCTGAGCCGTAAGCTACAATTTATTCTATGAAGAAATAGTTTCGATAACAGTTTCGAGTATGCGTATAATAGCACCTTATACCACTGAAATCAGGACCGAATAAACCCGTATCTCATGCGTTAGGACCATATACTTCTGTTATTTTCTGTTATTATGATAGGCGCAATCCTTGACACGCAATAATTTTGTATTAGGTCTAACGATTCGCACATTCTTACACCTAACTCCACTTTTCAGTGCACGAATATTTTTGTAAATGTAAGCATTTTGGTTTCAAAAGCGAATGAGTTGATGATTCTTGCCGTTTGTGGCTAAGATGTAGCAACAACTGGAATTGGGTTCTTCTGTGTTGCGAAACATTTTACTACTTTCAATGTAATATCATCTCGTCTGTGTGGTCTTCCCTTTCGCTGCAGTTGTGATAGCTTATTTGATACGTTAAATAATGCAGATATTGCATTCCATTCAAGTTCCCTACGTCCCATATCCTCTGATTTGACTGGAAGTGGAGTGAAGGAAACTTCAGTTGTCGAGCAAATACAAGACGTCTTTCTGCAAAAGGTGAGGTCTTCCGATGTAAACAAGCCCTTTTTTTTGTTCTTAAAAGAAAATGACGTCCTACAGTTAATATTTGCAGGTTCAAGAGAATTGTAAATAAACTGTTTTGTGATGTACCGTTCAATACCTCCCAGGATGCTTAAGAAACTAAAGAAAAACAAATGTGGTGCCATTTTATAGCTATTCTCGATTTTTGTGGTATGAAATAAGCTCTCACTTGAAAACTATATTACAAACAAATACAAACGATACTATACACAACCATCCAGTGTCGTATCCAGAAGTGTAGCTTGCTGACCGCTTGGAGCACTGCTGTCATAAATTTTTTTTTACTTTTCATTAAGTATGTTTCGTTATTTCTTTTGCGATTTAAATTTTTGCATATTGTCTCTGTACTTGAGCTGTATAGGTGAGTCTAGTTGTCGATTCCAAAATTTTTTAGTTTTCGTGTTTTTGCGGTACCACAGGAGAGAGACACAAAGGTAAATCCTTAATTAATTCACATCCAATAAAAAATCACGAAAAGTAACTAAACGTAGAAATGACAGTAATATCATGCATGACATTTCTCGATGAATATGCTGTAGGCCACTAATTCCACAACAGTAGTACAGAAAGTAACATCAAATACAAGAACCCTATAAAGAACACTGCAAACACGTCCTTTAAAAACTTGGAAAATAATAAATTTTGGAATCGGTAACTAGAATTGACCTTTATAGGTCAATTGGTCAATTCTGGTTAACGCGTCCTATATTTGATATCTTATCGTGATTTTCGTTACGTAAGTTGTGTTTTCTCTATCTGGAAAACTTTGTTGTTTTCTCATTATTCCCTGGTTGTGTCTTTTTTTTCTTTCAGCAGCTTGACGGGCATCTGCGAGTGGATCCACATACTGGGTTTGTACAGAGCATTGTCGGCCACGAAAAGAACACCATATCGATTTCGAATTTGGAATGTGGGGCCGAACACATCTTACCCTCTTTCGGTGAGTACTTACTGCTTACCGGCTGCTGTGGTCGAGAGGCTCTAGGCGCTTCAGCCCAGAACCACGCGGCTGCCACGGTCGCAGATTCGAATCCTGCCTCGGGCATAGATGTGTATGATGTTCTTAGGTTAGTTAGGTTTAAGTAATTCTAAATCTAGGGGACTGATGACCTCACATGTTAAATCCCATAGTGGTTAGAGTCAATTGAGCCATTTGAACTTACATCTTCTTAAGATCCTTGATATTACATTCAACTATTTGAAGTCAAATTTACAGATCCAAATACATAATACAGAAACAGATTTTTTGTCTTTTCCTCTTTCAGCAAGTAGACGGGTATCTACAAATAGATCCACATACTCCGCTATATATATATATATATATATATATACCATTAGCGTCCACTAAAAAGCACCATTTCGATTTCGAATTTGAAATATGGTAGCAGAACGCATCTTACCATCTTTTTCGAAGTAGCTACATCTTTTTTAAGTGTTTGAAATTACTGTCACCTATTTGCGTCAAATTTACACGTCCATGTACGAAATGTTGTAACAGATTCCTTGCTTTTTCGTCTCTCAGCAGCTTGACTGGCATCTGCGAAAGGACCCACAAACTCTGCTACGTGCAGAGCACGGTCGCCCACAAAAGAAACACCAAATCGATTTCGAATTTGGAATGTGGGGACCGAACAAACCTTGCTATCTTTTGGGAGTAAAAATGGCTCTGAGCACTATGGGACTTAACATGTGAGGTCATCACTCCCCTAGAACGTAGAACTACATAAACCTAACTAACTCGAGGACATCACACACATCCATGCCCGAGGCAGGATTTGAACCTGCGACCGGAGCAGCAGCGCGGTTCCGGACTGAAGCGCCTAGAACCGCTCAGCCACAGCGAACGGCATATCGATTTAGAATTTGGAATGTGGTGACCGAACTCATGTTAATATTTTTTGGTGAGTATTTACAACTTTTTTAGATGCGTGATGTTAGATTCACCTATTTGAAGCCAAGTTTATAGATCCTCTCTCCCTTGCACACAGCAGCCTTTTGCAGACCACTGCCCTACAGGGCAGCGGTGACGAGCGCGAGGTCGCCGCGTGGCCGGCTGTGACGTCAGACGTAGGGCACCGCCATTGGCCGAACGGCCGACCAGTAGCAGCAGACGCCGCTGTCCCACCCACGCACTGCCTGCCTTAAAGGCACACGGCTTGAGGCAGAATTCTACACTCCATTGGCGATAATCAACACCACAAACTCAGCTGTCAAACATTCGCTTCGGCTTTGTGTTTTTGCAACACTGCCATTCACCTAAATCTTTAGAGCCACAAAATGGAAACAGCTGAAACCGTAAACCTTGTCTACCAGAAGGGACAAACTGATAACGTTGCCAGTATAGTAACGCATCAAGGAATACTCAAGACGTGAATTGTGGTGTACGAACATCCTAGCCGGAGACGGATGATACATTCACAAAATGGTTCAAATGGCTCTGAGCAGTATGGGACTTAACATCTGAGGTCATCAGTCCCCTAGAACTACTTAAACCTAACTAATCTAAGGACATCACACATATCCATGCACGAGGCAGGATTCGAACATGGGACCGTAGCGGTAACGCGGTGTCAGACTGAAGCGCCTAGAACCGCTCGGCCACACCGGACGGCCTTTTGGGAGTACTTACTACATTTTTAGATCCTTGATATTACATTAGATTATTTGACGTCAAAGTTATTGATCCAAATCCAAAACGTAGTATTAGGTTTTTGTCTTTTCCTTTTTCAGCACGTTGAAGTCCCCTATACAGCACAATATCGATTTCGAATTTGAAATTTGGATCGGAACGCATCTTAACTATCTTTTGCTGAGTAGCTACAACTTTTTAAGTGTGTGAAATTACTGTCACCTATTGGACGTCAGATTTACACATCCATGTACGAAATGTTGTAACAGACTCTTTGTTTTTTTACCCTGTCTCTGCATGTTGACGGGCATCTGCGATCGGATCCACACACTGTGCTATGTGCAGTGCATTATCGCCTACGACAGAACACCATATTGGATTCGAAATTGGAATGTGGGACCGAACACTTATTACTATCTTTAGGTGAGTACTTACAGCTTTTGAAGATCCTTGTAGTTACATTCACCTATCTGAAGTCAAGTTTACAGATCCAAATACGTAATGTAGTAACAGATTTTTTTTACCTTTTCCTGTTTCAGCACGTAGACAGGCGATTTCCAATAGATCCATTTACTCCGCTATTTACAGAGCATTATAGCCCACTAAAATAGCACCATAGCGCTTCCAAATTTGAAATGTGGGGCCTGAACGCATCTTACAAGCTGTTAATCGATAGCTACATCTTTTTAAAATATTTGAAATTACATTTACCTATTTGAAGTCAAATTTACAGGTCCGTATACGAAAAACAGTAACAATTTTTTTTTTTTTCCCTCTGTCAGTAGGTTGACGGGCAACTGCGATCAGATCTATGTACTCTCCTATTTCCAGTGCATGGTCGTCCACTAAAAAAACATCACGTCAATTTCGAATTTTGAATGTAGTGACCGAAAACATGTTGCTTTCTTTTGGTGAGTACTTACAACTTTTTTAGATCCTTGACATTTCATTCGCCTTCTTGCCTTCAAATTTACAGATAAAAATATAAACTGTACTAACAGATTTTTTGTCTTATCCTCTTACAGCAGATTGACGGGCATCTCCGAATGGATCCACTTACTACCCTATTTGCAGAGCAATATCGCCCACTAGAAAGGCACCATATTGATTTCGAATTTCAAATTGTGGCATCCATAACATCCTACAATTCATTGGTGAGTACTTACACGTTTTTAATCGTTTTATAATTATGTTCATCTACTTGTCGTCCAATTTAAAGGTACATATACGAAATGTCGTAACAGATTCTTTGTTATTTCCTCTCTCGGCTCGTTGACGGTCATCTGCGAATGGATACACAAACTCTGGTACGTACAGAGCATAGTCGTCCACAAAAGGAACACCATATCAATTTGGAATTTGGAATGTGGGGACCAGATACATTTTACTATCTTTTTGTAGTAACTTTTTCAGATCTTTGACATTACATTCAACTATTTGACGTCAAGTTTACAGATCCAAATAAAATATATAGCATCAGATATTTTTGTCCATTCCTCTTTCAGCACATTGTCGGGCATATGCGAATGGATTCATTTACCCCGGTATTTTCAAAGCATTGTCGCCCACTGCGAAGCACCATATCGACTTCGAATTTGAAATGTGGGATCCGAACGCATCTTACAATCTCTTGGTGAGTAGCTACATCTTTTTTAAGTGTTTGAAATTACATTCACCTGTTTGATGTCAAATTTACAGACCCGTCCGTATACGAGAAACAGTAACAGAGATTTGGTTTTTTCCTCTGTCAGCAAGTTGACATGCATCTTCCAGCGGACCCATGTAATCTACTATTTCCAGATTATTCTCACCCTCTACAACAACATGACATCGATTTGGAATTTTGAATGTAGGGAATGAAAAGCTCTTACAATGTTTGGATGTGTATTAAAATTTCTTTTACATATTTGAAATTATATTCATTTATTTGACGTCTAATTACAGTTCCTTATACGAAATGCAGTAACAGGTTCTTTGTTTTTTCCTCTCTCAGGAGGCTGACGGGCATCTGCGATCGGATCCACACTCTCTGCCATCTGCAGAGCATTGTCGCCCACTAAAGGAACGCCATATCGATTTAGAAAAATGGCTCTCAGCACTATAGAACTTAAGATATGAGGTCATCAGTCTCCTAGACTTAGAACTACTTAAACCTAACTAACCTATGGACATCACACACATCCATGCCCGATGCAGGATTCGAACATGCGAACATAGCAGCATCACAGTTCCGGGCTCAATCGCCTAGAACCGTTTGACCACAGCGGCCGGCTGTCTGCTGTCTTTAACCAGTTTGATAACTCCAGCAGTCATTTTTGGTTTCTAGTTTCGTGTTGAAGGAATCAGTTTTCCACAGTAAGCATCCATCACCTTGTCTTGTTCAGTCCGATATCTTTCTGAAATTTCCTCTGTTAAAGAATCTAACTAGAGTGAATAGCTCTTGGGAGAACATAAGTGGGATTTACAGATGTGAAAGTGTGCCCAATGAGAGTATAAGACACAGCATTTGTGCAGCTGGAGTACGCTGTCCACAAGCTCAAGGTGCACATGAAACATGGAGCTGTGGGCTCCGCCATGGTCCGTTTTCCACGGGCACTGCAGTCACCTTCTGCTACACCGTACTTTCATTGTGTCACATCTCAGCTGGACTCGCGTTTAGCGTGGGTGGTAATTAAGCTGCAGGCACAAGAATATTCATGGATTTTCCTAAATAAATGGAGGTTCTACAACAATGGTGACATTTACATGACCACCGCCGATTCCCATTCACATATCTACTTACGACATTACAGTGTGTGAATGACGATGGAAAGTTTCATCGGACATGCAGGTACTGCAATATCTTCTTCACCCGCCGACACCGGGCAGACTTTAGACTAGAATATCCCTCCTGTACAGGAATATACATACCCGGTGTACGTACGAGTACAGATTGTGGACACATGGTTGACGATATTATTAGCAAGTTCTCCAATATGGTAGGTACGGTAAGCAATAATGTCTCTGTCTACAAAACTTTCAAGGCCACCAACAGACGGGACTCCAGTACCACCTCGTTCAATGGCTACAGTAAACCAACCATTACCATGAGTAAGGCATCTTGGCAGCGTTCAAATGCAGTTGCCTGTGCAGCAGCAGCAGCGCGAGTGATTCGCTTCGCGGTGCTCGCTCGCTTTTATAGAAGCGCGATAGCGCGTGACCTTGTTTCGGACTTCGAATATTTCACAGTGCCAGCGGCGCGTTATCCCGGACGGGAGCACTAGCCGTACTAGGTGCTCCCGTCCGCTGTGCGCTAAGAACGTCGTCGTTCTAAACAGACAATTTACAAAACAATTGAGAACATCGAATTCACAACATCTGCTGCAGACAAGAAGAAGAATACTGTGAAGAACATCGCTGCTACTGCACTTGTCGACGGACCATGTGTTTTCTGTGGATGTAGACTTAATTTTAGCATTGACATTAACGATTCCTTTACGCATGGTAATGGTTGGCTTACTGTAGCCATTGTACGAGGTGGTACTGGAGTCCCGTCTGTTGGTGGCCTTGAAAGTTTTGTAGACAGAGACATTATTGCTTACCGTACCTACCATATTGGAGAACTTGCTAATAAAGACTTTGATAAATCTGTGTATATGTCCCCTTCTCCATTGTCTTTATATACACGTAATAAGAGTCTGGCGGTGAGTCGTGATCGGATAGCCAACGGTAAGGCGAAATTTCGAGATAAGCACAAAATTCATTCCGAGTCCCGGTCCGGCATATATTTTCACTGTCATCATACTATTGTACAGCTGACGGTAGTCCATATCCGCAACTGCGAATATATTTCGTGTACTCACATATCCGTCCAACGCAAGTCTGGGTCCATTCTCTTGTTACTTTGTTGTCGACTGCCTGTTAAACCCCGATCTCCCTTAACACTTTCTCTGCCGCACGCCTAGTGACCCATGTTATGTGCTATCGACAAGGGATGTCAAATTGATTACATATTTCTAGATTTCCAGAAGGCTTTCGAAACCGTTCCTCACAAGCGTCTTCTAACCAAACTGCGTGCCTACTGAGTATCGCCTCGGTTGTGTGACTGGATTTGTGATTTCCTGTCAGAAAGGTCACAGTTCGCAGTAATAGACGGAAAGTCACCGATAAAACAGAAGTAATAACCAGCGTTCCCAAAGGAAGTCATATAGGCCCTCTATTGTTCCTGATCTGTTCTAGGCACGCAGTCCGGAACCGTGCGACTGCTACGGTCGCAGGTTCGAATCCTGTCTCGGGCATGGATGTGTGTGATGTCCTTAGGTTAGTTAGGTTTAAGTAGTTCTAAGTTCTAGGGGACTGATGACCACAGCAGTTGAGTCCCATAGTGCTCAGAGCCATTTGAACCATTTTGTTCCTGATCTATGTAAACGACATAGGAGACAATCTGAGTAGTCGTCTTAGATTGTTTGCAGATGATGCTGTCATTTCCCGACTTGTAAAGTCATCAGATCATCAAAACGACTTGCAAAATGATTTACATAAGATACCTGTATGGTGCGAAAAGTGGCAATTGACACTGAATAACGAAAAGTGTGATGTTATTCACATGAGTACTAAAAGAAATCAGCTAAATTTCGATTACGCGATAAGCCACACAAATCCGAAGGCTGTAAATTCAACTAAATTCATAGTGATTACAATTACAAATAACCCAAATTGGATCGATCTCATAGATAACACTGTGGGTAGAGCAAACCAAACACTGCGATTCATTGGCAGAACACGTAGAAAGTGCAACAGGTCTACTAAAGAGACTGCTTACACCACGCTTGTCCGCCCTATTCTGGAGTATTGCTGCGCGGTGTGGGGTGCGCATCAAATGGGACTGACGGATAACATTGAAAAAGTACAAAGGATGGCAGCTCGTTTTGTATTATCGTGAAATAGGGGAGATAGTGCCACAGACATGACACATGAATTGGAGAGGCAATCATTAAAACAAAGGCGTTTTTCGTTGCGACGGGATCTTCTCAAGAAATTTCAACCACCAGTTTTCTACTCATATTGCGAAAACATTCTGTTGGCACACCCCTACATAGGGAGAAATGATCATCACGATCAAATAAATCAGGGCTCGCACAGAAAAATTTAAGTGCTCGTTTTTCCCGCGTGCCGTTCGAGAGTGGAACGGTAGAGAGACAGCTTTGAAGGTGGTTCAGTGAACCCTTTGCCAGGCACTTTATTGTGAATAGCAGAGTAATCACGTAGATGTAGATGTTCCAGCGTCAGGTCAGGCCAGCCACACTGCATTAAGCGAGCGGTCCTGCTGTAGCCGCCGCCGGCGACATGGCAGTCATCGTTCGATGAAACCTCTGCCAGGCACTTAAATGTGATTTGCAGAGTATCCGTGTAGAAGTAGAAGCCCCACACCCACACCAAACGACTGACCGACCAATTTATTGTGCGGTCTACACACGTCTCGACCGACTTCCGTTAGTGATTATGGGGCCTCCTTGTGACCTTGAAAACGAATTGAGAAAATAACAACCTAGTTTAACATTTCCAGTACTTCATTTCCACCGAACATAGACAGCTGTGTCGGTTGTGTACTTGGCTGTCGAGTGGGCATACTCGACCGACCGCCGTCGAGAAAAATTGGTCCATCTGTTGTCCAAAACACCTGCACATGTCCAGCTTGTCGGTCTGTCGGTTGGTGCATGTGTAGGGCCCTTTGTATTTGTCCTGCTGCGTCGATGATTGGTGCACTGCAGCGAATCATCAACCATCTACAGGGGACGGTGTTTTCCCTCTGTCTGTCACGGTTGGGAGTCGTCAGTTGCACCGCTTTGACGTCTGTTTGTATTGTGCTACCGCCGAGGAGTTCGCTGTCCTTCCTCGTGAGTGTAGGCGTGTCCGTAATTTTGCGTACCAGCTTCCTACTGCGACTAACTAAAACGTCTTTTGGGGCTTGCTGCTAGAAACCACACAGTGTATGTGGTTTCCAAGCATCGGCCGATTTGCGGCGCTGCCTCACTATCATGTAGCGCCTGTGTTGTGCCACGCGTGTGATTTTTGTGGAAACTGGCCAGAGCAGTGTTCAGATGACCGCCCTGGCAGTCGGCCGTGCTACGCGCCTGTCGTGTGTGGGCCAGCTGAGATACCATCGGCAGAGCCTCGCAGACGTCAGACCCTGCGACTGCTGTGGGAGACTACCTGATGTATACCTGGCGAAGCACCCACGGCTCTGTAGTCTTCACATGAGGTACGCGAATCATCATTTGTCTTGAATATCTTCCTCGTGTATTTGAACTCTGTTTTCCCATCGTTGCATGGAGCTGAGACACTATCGGCTGATGAGAAAATATGCCTGGGACTGGTGCAACTCTCCTCCCACCTATCACTAATGTGTTATCTGCTAAAAATTCCGTATCTAGGGTTGTGTGTACTTCACTTGTAAGTAACGTGAAATAGAAAATGGCACACCAGGAATTGAAATTTTTTGCACAGCTATACTTGTCCTGTTTCGGTAGCTACATGCTTAATCATTTACTGAGCATCAAACAACTTTTACTCGACACATTGTAAAATTTCAGAACGTGCACCAGATCGGTTGTGGGTAATGATTGTGGATTGAGATGGGTGGGTTGGGGGGAGGGGGAGGAGAGCTTGTATTATGATTATGTTGGAGAGGATCTATTTTGCTGCAGCTGATCTTGAGTTGTAATATGTGACTTGAGTCTCGTTTATTTTGTGGTTTTTATTTGCTGGCGGATTTTTTTTTTGGTGGGTCTGGTGGGGGGGGGGGGGGGGGGGGGTTGGTTGGTTGTGGGGAAGCTTTTCTTCTGTGTGTTTGCGTAGTTGACTGGAGTGACCAACCTAATGTGTAGCGCCGGAATTTTGATGGTGGTAAGTAGTTGTTTTTGTGTCTCTTTTTCGCGGTTTATAATGTTTTGTTGGGTTTGGAGATCTTGTGGGATTGGTTTTATTTATCATATGTATTTCATTTTTGGTGTCGTCACCTGTGGTTGGCATATATAGGTTCAGGGAAGTATCCGATCCCAATTGTTGTTTTAGGTGTTGGTTTTGTGACTTCGATGTTTCCGGTTGAGCTATGTAAGTCAAAGGACGTGTTAGATTTCTATTTTTGTAGAGTTCGGTGTTTCATTTGAGGAATCGACAGTTGCGGTTGAGCTACCTAGGCCAAGGGAAGTGATGGATTTGTGTAGATTTTGTGGATGTAGAGGAATTGGTATTTTTTTTTTCGTCGTCTTGTGTGGTTCGGGATCGTGGTGTGCGTTTTATGGTGCTTATATTTAGCTTGACCCCACCCTAAAACCCTCAATTTATCGCGGTTTTCCCGTTAGTTTGATTATATTTTTGTAGGCAGATATTACTGTCGTGTATATATGTATTTTCGTGTTTGTTGTTGTGTTTATGCAGTACCGTCATAGGCGCTATATTGGAGACACTGAGAATGGTCGTTTCCGCCCCATTGATGACGTCATAGGTCAAAGCAGGTGAGTGGAATCGGACGCTTCTGTAATCCCTTGACGAAAATGGGCGATCAGTGACACTATTTATTTTTATGTTTCTGTTGCATCAATAATTCACTGATCTTAGTGGTAGACGATTACATACTTGAACGGGTTGAAAAATTCTAGTCTTGCAAAATCAGAAGCACAACAGTGACTTACCTAGGTATAAATTATTTGTTCGTGTATTGTAACACAGTCGGTGATAGGTCTAGGAGTAACCTGGGTTACGCTACTGTAGCTGTGCATTGTGCGAATGTTGGCTTGTTCACAAAGCGGTTCCAAGTCTTCCAGCTTGGAGATAAACGTGTCCCGCACCACTACTTGTAACAGGGTCCAGGGTTTGCACACACTCCAGTAGCAGGTAATACGCCCCTTCGGCATATTGCGGCATCCAGCTCCAGTGTGTTCTGACAGGAATCATGCACAATCATGAGACAAGAGGTGTGGCTGAGTGTGCAGCGTTCCTCTACAAATTATTTCCAGCAAAGATTATTTCAACCAAAGAGATGCAACTACTATCTATGAGAGATTGCGACGGTCGTGTACGGACATTGTTTGGTTTACGTATTCGGGTCTTAACTGTTACGTATTCAAATAAAAAATACGTCAACCAAAGTGGTATGTAAGACGTGAAACTTTCCTAAGAAACATGAAATCACAAAAATCGTGAAATCCTGTCCCATCCATACTGCACAAGTCATCCATGTATCGGATACGCGTAACATGTATAGAATGAAATATCTAAATGGGACAGCACTCTGCTCCTTTTCTGGTAATGAAAGAAAGTTGAAGTACATCACGTATTTGTGATCCATGAGCAGCTACTCCTTCGCAATGAATTCATTGGCTGTTGTAGTCAGAATCTCACTTTAAAAACGAAAACAGTGGTTAGCACACATTTTAAAGCCGAAGACGCCCTACAGAAATTATCGAGTACTGTAGTGTGATGTAACTTTTTGTCAGACGTCTCACTCCGAAAGTAGGATTAAGTTCTATTCTTTATCACGCCCATTGTCGCCTTCTGTACAGTATTAAGCAATTACGTACCTTTGTCTATGTTACGCATATTTCACTATTATCCAGATAGTTAAAGTTTAATTTCGACAGAAAAGAAAGTTCATTGCATCAGTGACAATTCCTGTTCAATAATTTTCCTGTACGTGAGCGCACATTGTACGTGAGCACGCTTATGTCACATTCCTTATAAAATATAGCAACATATAAAGTGTAATGACATCAAGATAGCACGTATTCTAATGCATCATGTAAGAAGGTTCTTAATGGTTCACGACATACAAAACTGATTGAAAATCTCTTAACGTAGCTTAAAAATTCATTTTCAAAATAAATATGAACGATGTCAAATTATCTAGGTTGAAGACAACAGATTCATAATTATTACGCCTGAAATAATGTGTCAAAATAGTCTGTTTTATTTAGTGTCATTGTCACACTAATAGAATACGTATTCAACACTTAGCGATATTCCCTTGTATGGTGCAGACACAAAGTGCATGTATACTTACTGACTTAATTTCTGTTACTGTTTGTTATCTTTAATTACACGAGTACCCTCGAGTAATGATGGGTAATCTTACTCATGAAGAATGTCTGTTAACTGAAAGACTTTCGTTGTCGTGACGTTTACCACTTTTAATTATTGTACATAGTTCAGTATACCGGACTTCAACGATTACAAACAATTTCACTACTGGACAAATTCCGTTTCGTCCAGCAGATTCCCATAGAACAAATGGGTAATGTTCATTCCATCCCTGTGACCACATGAGTACTTACATAACATTAACAACTAAGTGCTCTAACGTACATTTGAATCACTTTGTGCTGAGAGTATTGTGTCGGATATGTGTGGAAATTACGTCTTCTTGCAGCCGTAGCATGAAAGCGTGACTTAGTAGGTGGAAAACAAAGCAAGTTCGCCAACAGCAGGAATACGGTACAAACTATTACATCGTCAATAAAAAAATTAGCAGCTTATGTATGAAAGATAGGCTTATATGTGATTTGGAAATGTCCTCTGAGTGAGTCTTTTGTCGACTGAAAATAATCTGTAGGCACTGAAATCTTGCAGGAAAAACAGTAATTATAACAAGATCATTTCTTTTGGCTCGGGAACTGTGTTGTAGACTGACATGCCGTCATAGTACGCTAAATGAGACACCATCCGAGAATGTCGGTGTGCCCATCATGATTACTAAATCTATGTTCATACAAAATATTATGGAGAACCCTAGACGACCCTTCATTTTGCAGGTGTGAGTTATAATCATTTGTAGCACATCTGATGAATTTGTGCATGAGTGAACTCGTTGAAGTGCATATTCATTAATTAGTTAATAATGTATCTTAACTACGTTTAAAACCGAACGTGTTTGTCGGACAGGTAACTAATACAACTTAGAAAGTCATAGGTGTTGAAACTATTCTACGTTACGTAGAAATAAAATATGCAGTCCATATAAATTTGTAGTGAACTGTCCCACTGCTCGGAAGCCGGATTCTTGTGTACGTTACTAGGTCAGGCAGATGAACGTCATGTTCCGGTGTAGAGACATAAAAAGGTGAAAATGTGTAATTACAAATAAGAGACACAAAGTTACAAACAAAAATTTTTTATTTAAATTAATAAAATGGAACAAAATATAATAAAATATAATGAAATTTATAATAAAATACAAAATGAATAAAATATAATAAAATACGTAATAAAAATGTATGAACTCGTATCAGAAGTTGAGATCTTGTCACGTCAGCTCCGGGGAGTCTTCGTCGAGAGGAAAAATGCCAGGCACCTGTAACGTAAAAAGGAGGCGTATGAGTAATTTTGTTACAGTTCGTTATTAGACGTAGTCACGTCCGCTAGGCAAAACAGTTTCATACCGAAAAGGGAAACGTTGACGCATTCCATAAATCGCGCCTACTGTTTTTAATTATAAGTAATTAAGTAATTACGTGGATCGGAAGCTGCAGCTGTAAAGAACAAGAGGTGCTAAATTTTCAGTTGAAGCATTTATCATCAAAATACGCAATTTTCGAAAGCAGACGCTCTGAGGCAGGGGGAAGGTGTGAGAACAACGAAGTAGACTGGTAGAGCCCACGCAACACATGAACGCGCCCGTAGTAGTGAAAATTTAATGCATCAATTCTCACATGAGAATGGAGACAGAACGTAGTTTCGAGCATCAGTTGTGTGGACGTAAGTCTGATATTAGCACTGGCTGCGGGAAAATACGTGCAACCGAAGGTGAACGCAAAAAACGCGGGTCAATCCAACTCTGTAGAAGTGTATTCCAAATTTAATAATGGAAAGGAATACGTAAACAGCAACTTACCGGACGATCTACGGAGAGCCTTTCTACATCAAACAAACCAAAGAACGACGGTGAGCACCGCAGTGCAGCCGGTGTGCCTCACTCAGACGTCAGGTCGGCTCCTGAAAGAGCGGCAGAGTCATTTAGTCCTGCAAGACAGGGCCAGCCGTTGAGTTATTTATACGTGCAACCAACGCGTCAATTGCGATTTCGCTGCTTTTTAGCGAAAATATGTCACAGGGTTGAGGCAACACACTATGAATTACTCTGGCGTGTGTTAAATTAGGTAAAGTGAAAGTTAATGGGGCCAGCGACATACTGCTAATGGACAGGTATCACAGCGAGGACAAAGCGCTGACACCGAGCGGTCCTTATTACAAGAAAAACTCATGTTCACAAGTAGACATCCGCCTTGACACGTTCGATACAATTAATTGTAAGTTCATACATAACATCTCCGTCAAGTTCAAGCTCTATTAGATGACCTAGGGCAAGTATAGACCACGCAACACAAGGTCGCCCCCCAGAGACTTTGCGACTATTAAAAGCCGATTGAAGGTGGACGTCAACGGAACGCGGTGTAACCGTCTAATAGCGGTGCAACAAGACGACGCCTCTTAGCATACCATAGTGCTGAATGGTGATAGGTAATACAGTATCATCCATGACACAATAAAGTCCGACCATGTTATCAGAATTACGGAAAAACCCATGACAAAGTTTACTTGTGGCAAAGTAGAAATACTGGTTAATTGTATTCTTTAAAAAGTCTACCACACGAATTGCTGAAAAGTGAAACAATTGCAAAAACCGCATTAGAAGTGAAAACATAATCACTCTAATGATTGCTGCGATTTTTACTGATACAGCCGGCTAGTTGAATCTGAGCCTCGCGATAACATTATGTACAGCTTGGCTAAATGTAGTTGGTACTAGCGCTTCCAAAATATTTCTTATTCTAGCTGCTTTCTAGACGAAGGCATGCTACCGCATTATGATTACAACTGTTACACGAAGTTCATATTCAATCGGCATTTAGTATGTTTATCATCTGAATAGGGTTCTTAATAGACAGTGAAACTAGGTATTAATCTTCACTTCCTTACGTAAATAAAGTGTAGGTATGAAGGTTTTTATATTTTTTTAATTTTAAGAAAAATGTTTCAGTCAGTTACAGTCTTATCAATCCATAGAGGAGGCTGCGTCTTATCCCAGGTATTGTAAATCGTTTTGAATTTCGCATATTTTACGCTTTCGCGGAAAAGGATCCGTAGCAAAAATATCAAACTTCACCAAAATCGTCTAAGCAAACAAGACAAGGAGTAAGAACCCAAAGGCAAAATCATCTACTGTAGAATGAGTGAGCGCGCTGGGATTCGGTTCAGATGATGTACTCGCAGACTACGCCACAGACACACCCTCACTCTCCCTATCCCCCCCCCCCCCCTTACCCTTAAGTACGTCAAAACTTTATTCCTGAGAAACACTCCGTCTGACGTCCGTTTCGTCGGCGGCCTTAGTGAGTGAACGCCGCCGGTTGAAATTTGTATTTGTAATGTTGCAACGTTCCGTTGTGTCAAATGTAACCCGACCGTTATACCGTTAAGCCGTCCTCAACAGCACCTCAGTAAGGAGACTCCACCTCTTACAAAAATTTCACTGTCCCATTTCGCGGACGGCTTGTCATTAGAATATCAAAAAACAAGCACAGCACGAATATAAAGGTCTCTACTAAACAACTGAAACAGTTGCTATCAGTATTTGGAGTTAAGGGCGAGCCCAGTTAATGGGATGAATAGGCAGACTGCACAGAAACGTGGATTTAGCTTAGTATGGCTCATAAGTGGACGTTGCCATCTTCTCACACTAATTTGTACCGAGCAAGTGGCAAAAGAAACGTCGTCTAAGTTACTGGATTAGCACATTAACACAAATTAAAGTTTTCTTTCATGTGGTCCGTTAAAAATGGGTGGTAACAGGTGACAGGAAGGGTATTTGGCTACATGTTAAAATTAACCATCGCAGTTGTGTTCATAACAATGGCGACGCAGTGTTGATGTGGGACAGTCAAAAGAAAAATTGATTGGTGAAACCATGTGATAGTAAAAACATTGTGTATATCAAATGAAAGATCATGACTGCAGCCACAGGAAAAGAACAGTACGCGTGGAAACGGACACAGTGCTATGCTAGCAGCAAAGAGCCAAATGCAGCGAGAGCCTCACCTGGCGCCCTGGTACAGTCAGTGTGGGCTCCGCTCCCAGCTGCAACCACCCTTCCTCTGGGAGGAGAGCCTCGGCAGCAGACTCGCTGGCCGCGCCCTAGTCTGGCAGCAAGACGGGGACGCAGCCGCAGTCGCCGCCCGGGCACTCACTGGCCAGGTGGCCCCACATGCGCCACCTGCTGACGAGCGACGCGACGGTCTCGTCATCGTCGTCGTCGGGCAGGCAGACCTCGACGAAAGGGCAGTCGTCGCGGCGGCAGTCCCTGGCCAGGTGCCCCCACGGCTCCTCCTCCCCGCAGCTCTGGTCGGCGTCGGCCCAGTAGGCGCGGAACTCGCGGCGCCGCCACTCGGGCACGACCTCCGGCACGTACTCCTCCACCTGTTGGCGCCGCGGGTCGTAGGCACTGCTGCTGTCCTGCCGCACCACTGCCGCCTCCGCCTCCACCTCCCCCTCCGCACTTCTCGACTCGGCAGAGCGAGGCCGCCTGTCCGCCCTCCGAGCGACCTTCCTCCTTGGCTCTTCGCCTTCCGAAGCCTCTGCAGTGCGTTGCCGCTTCGACGCCTTCCTGTGGAAGCTGTTGCGAACGGAAGTTTTCTCTGGTCGCGGGCCCATTGCTTCCTGTCGAATGAAATACAAGATCAGTTAAACATTATGAACCAAAAGTAGCAGTTACATACTATTACAACTGTAAGGCATCAACTAAATTCCACTAATAGTAAAATGTAATTAACTCTACGGTGACACATGTACCTTAATGCGTACAACGTTATTCTCGCTTACTGCCACAGAATGCACGAAATCGGCCATCACTGTAGTTGAAGTTAACATAATGATGAGTCAGAAGAGACTTCTCGTTGTGGCTTACGGTGATACATTCTACCTCACCAAAGACAAAGTATCTCAGCCTCTGTTTGCAGGTACACATGCGAATCCCAGCGCGAGAGTACACCAGCACGCCACTCCAGGACCAAAAACAGAACAGCGCAGTCCAATCTTAAACTGTAGACTCACAGCGTCATTCTTTTTTGGCCCCAATAACGGCGTACTGCGGTACTGCCACTGCACTTGTCCAAGAAATTTAAAAACACTCCTCACAGACCGCTCATTCTACGAAATAGTTGAATTTTCTACGTAGTTTGCTGGGCTTCAATACCATTTGAAAAAGAAATTCCCTTAAAGTTACGAGAAATATCACTTTCGACCAGGTCTAAGAATCAGTGGCACTATACATAGAACATCATCCAATACACAGATGCAGATTCCTTCAAAGTACTGGTAGCACCTTTGCTCACATGCAGAAATGAGACCTGCACAGAAACTAATGAAGACCAAACAAGGACGAGATCAGCTAAAACGAAATATGTAAGGAAAGTAAAAGGATGTGCCCTGAGAGGTGAAATAAATAATTCTGAAATGGAGAAAGAATTAAATACATTCCGCATGGCTGAAAGAATAGAATTCTGTCTGACAAAACGGAAGAAGCTTAGTGAAAGAGAAAGGACAGAAAGAATAGTCACACATATAATAACCAAGTATACCTAAAGAAAGACGGATGCAGGACGACAGGTAAAAGGTCGATTTCACGAGGACGGAGCAGGCTGTAAGTTTACCGTATTAAGCCGAAAATAGCTGACCAGGAAGCAGCTAGCGACAATAGATTTATACAGGCTTATTCAAGGTCCATGGAGCGTAACACCACACGAAGATAAAAATTATTTTAATGACGAATTCCTTAATTCTATTCTACATCTACATCTATACTCCGCGAGCCACCTTACGGTGTGTGGCGGAGGGTACTTATTGTACCACTATCTGATCCCCCCTTCCCTGTTCCATTCACGAATTGTGCGTGGGAAGAACGACTGCTTGTAAGTCTCCTTATTTGCTCTAATTTCTCGGATATTTTCGTTGTGATCATTACGCGAGATATATGTGGGCGGTAGTAATATGTTGCAAGTACAGATACTGTACGTGAAGTACCTAACAAAACTGAAAAACAGTGCCATATGGAATGAACTACGTGTGGAATTACAAGAAACTACCAAATGAGAACAATCCGGTACCAAACTAAGAGTATGACGGTTACATAGTGGCACGATATGAAAATATACAGGATATTTCCAATCGCGAGAATAGACGTAGAAACTACACTTACCAAGCGTAAATTAGGTGACAGTCCGTATAGGCAATGCAAATTGCACCTCGCAACTGAGAGACACAAAACAAGCTTTGGCTGTATAGCGTGTACTGACTCACTGACAGTGCACAGCAAAGACAAGTGTCCCTTAATACTGAACAATGCAGTAAATGTTGTACATATAAAATTATGACGCAAATTTCAGAGTTACAAAAGAAACACGAACGCTATATTTGCAAGAGATGGTGGAGGCAGCAAGTGAAAGGAATGGGAGACAGTACATAGACGCGGGGACGAAATGACGGAGTAACAAATACTAAAATGGCCAACAAGCAAAATCACAACATGACACTCTTCATACATGGGCAAATTTGTATTACGAGATATCAGACAAGATCAAAGCTCCTGTGAATCAAACGGAGAACGGTAAAGACTCCACAACATCACATTACTTCGAATAAATACAATCTGTAAATTACGAACACACGTAGTTAAACAGGATATCGGAACCTAGTGTGTTATCACACAGCCTACGAGCATCCTATTACGACGCACGTGGGTTCTGAGAGAAACACTGAGGCGGATTCGGACGAGTATGAACAAAAGTAGCAGTATATGAGACGATCAGTTAAAGGAAGTAAAAAAATCAAAAAACGAAATAGGTGGAGGTGCTTTCCCCCTGCAGTCTTATTCCAAATACTCAGGCCTATCAACTCCCTGCCTATTCTTGGAGTCCGAACTCGTCTGTCTCTGCACGCACAAAGACGTGAGTTGACGCTCCACTGGCGTGCTTTCCTTGCACGGCTTGCTGAGTAGCATAAGCAAAAATATACTGTCCCTGTTGGGTAGAAAGGAAACAAAATCTCACCTATATGACTTGGCCTTTGGTGACATGGTAATGATTCCTTGTGGCTGGTACTAGACATAATTGTCCTGGCAGCATGCCAGACCAATGCGTGAGCTTTGCTGGCCGCTCTTAGATGATTGAGGTCATGGGGGGAGGGGGAGGGAAGACCGGAGGTACGTACACACCACACAGATAACAAAACGTGTGGTCACTCAGTCGCACCGCTCAGTGGTAGAAAATTAATGAGGCCCTTGCATTTAAAGGTCTTGCACGAAAGTAACTGCAACGGATCTTTTCCAGCATAATTTCGCAATGGATTTCCGTTTTCTCAAAAAACAATATACAAGTTGATATTTGTACATGTCTTTTAGACTCGGCCAAGTTCTCATCCAATCGTCAGTTCACTTTCTCATAATTTACCTAAGATGCACACTCCTCTTCCATTTCTCGCAGCTCAGCATCTGCTCACAGCACAATCTTTCTTGTTCGCAGTTTTCAATGGTCTTTCCAAATTCTTTCTTCTCATTGCCATATAATTGCAGCAATCGACTGACGTTACTTATCTTAGCTTCACCAACATTCTCAAATTCTTAAGTGGGAATTCAATTGACACACAAACGAAACCTTGTCTTTCGTTTTTCCACAGGTGTGCGCTGCAGCTGGGATACTATTGCATACTGTGTGGACGTTTTAATACTGTAGGCTTTGTTTGTGGCTATCTGCTTTCTGACGTCTAGTACCGTTTGGTAGTTTTCTTTGTTGAGTAGCAATTTGCCGAATCCATAGAACAAATGTCGAATTGCTGCTTGTTTTTGTGGATGGTTCGATGAGATTTTAATGACAATGTTAGTTATTGTGGATTTACGGCAAACTTCGAATACATTCTTATTTTTTGATGTGTCTAGAAAATTATGATTATTATGTTCTGTTTCAATTCTAAATTTTCTCTCTTTATATAAGTTGTTAAATGTCAGTAAGAGGTTTCTCAATTTTTGTTAGTGATTCATATCTTAGGTAGAGAATGTCATCCATATATCTGATTCAGTAAAATATATTGTACTACTTTGCAACGATTTTTGTGAAATTTGTCTACTTGACATGCTTCACAAAAAATATTTACTAAAGCTCGTGGAAAGGGGTCTTCTTGGTAAGATGCCCTCTTATAAATAGAATTCACTGTTCAACCAGAACTAGTAATCGCAACATTACTGAAGTTAGTATTTCATTAATCTGGTTACCAGATGGTTGGCCACAGACAAAAATCTGGAAACACAGCCAACTCAGTGGTGACCAGATTAATAAAATACTCACTTCAGTAATGCCTACGACACAATAAAACTAATTCCATTTGAACAGTTAACTTTATTTAAAATGGGATAGGTTACCAATGGGATCAACAGTTTAATGACACTTAGTAAATACCTTTCATAAATCATGTTTGACAGTTCATTTTCATAAAAGTAGTAGCAAAATAATAAACCATATTGTATCGTATATATAGAACACCATCCTCTTCCTAAGTGACGAACCACAGACAGAAATTGAAAAACTACTTGAGGCCATTTAGGAGGTACATAAAGATAAATTTATAATTGAAAAAGAACATGATAGTCAAATTAACTTTCAAGATACAATAGTCAAAAAACAGGCACATATTCTAAATTTAATATAAACCCACAGCAACTGATGAAATCATGCTCCAGTCCTCCAACTACCCAAACAAAGCAACACTTTGTCACATGCTTCATAGATTCAACATAGGGCCAATCAACAAGGAAAATTACCAAAAAGAACTATAAATCATAAAGCAGATAGCCAGCAACAATGTATGGAATAGTAAGTCACCAAGCTTAACAACAAAATAAAAATAACAGTAACATTAAACAAACCAATCACCTCCCCCCTCCCTAACACACTGAATAACATAACACAGAACAATTAGGGAAATGTAAAAGCAGACCAGGATGGTACACGATATTTTACAAACACAAACTTGCACACAAAATTACCAAAACACAAGGTACAAACAAAGCATATGCAGTAAATAATTCCATCAAAAAATACATTCCAAAACCGACAAAATCCGCAAGTTTACACATGAAAGCATATCTATACTAACTACAATGGAACTTAAGTAATGGCAGGTATGTTGTGCAAACAAGTTGACTTAGAACATTACATGTCAGTCCAAAGGAACGCAAGAGAGCCTGAAAGTATGAAACAGAGCAGTCAAATAGACGGAGCATCCCAGAAATAATAATCGCAAGCCAACCTCCAGAGAAGTCAGAATAGCCAATAAGACACCATCTATCATTGCAAGAAAATTAACACACAGAAATACTGAAACAAAAAGAAATCCCAATTTGAGTGGTCAGGTGTACATGAGAAACAAATTACGTTTTACTTACAGTCAAAATAGTAAAATACTGTTCAAACGGATGATCATGAGAATGTCACACAACGCCTTTCGTCTTATTTTCCATTTTCCGTGATTTCCCCCCACCCCAGAATTGTAACTTCTAAATCAAAAATATAGTCATCCAAATACTGTACCTGAAACCTTTTACCCATTCTGGCAGGCATGAGTTCCTCCGTTCGTTCTATAATCCGGAGAGAACAGAAATGAACTATAATAAGCCTACATTTACCTTATGTACTTCGTTATGGTGGCATCACTAATGTAAACAATTATGAACGCTAAATTACTTCGAATTCTGATCGTTAATGGAATGGACACAAAAATATTACTTAAGCAGCAAACTAGAAAGAAGTTTTCTTTCGTTACATAAATAAAGACTAAATGTCAGTAAGACGTAGTATGCAATGCTCCACTCACACTTGTAATACAGAATACTGTCGTGGGGAAAATGCACCAGTCAGCCAACATTCGTGACTGGCAGACGAAAGTCATTAAATGTATTCTAGCTCTGCCTCCCAGCGAGACATGCAGAAGTCAGATCAGAACACTTAAACATTTTCATATTCCCCAGCGTTTACATCTACATGTCTAATTTATGGCGAAGAAAACATAAACAAATGTAGTCTAAGAAATAATGCTCATATACCCAGTGCTAAAAATAGCCAAATGGTATATCTACTGTGACTACACACACACACACACGACCCATAAAAACATGAACATTAAATTCTTTAAAAAATCTCCAAAAACAGCTCATTCGGCTCCCTTACACAGATTGAAGGAAGTTTTAGGAACTTTGCTGAGAGAGCGAGAATTTATGGAGAGTGATGTTAATGAACTGTATCTGTGTGTGTCAATAAAATTGGATGTTACGCTTACACAATTAGACTTACGTAAGACTTGCTTCAACTAGCCGTCAGTAATTGTACACTGTGAATGTATGTAATTATGTGTACACAAGTAACCAGTGAGCAATGCTCTTACAGATTCATTCAAATAAGTATTCCGATAACTATGTATCTACGTGTTAGCAAGTGTATTAGCAACTGGCACTGTACTCTATTATGCGCTTTAATTTACTCTAAACGTCTTTTATATATATAGCTGATATACTGTTTGTAACAGCTGATTCTTACGTGCTGACAAGGCTCGTTGTATCAAATCATTCTGGATGGCTAATAAGAAACGTTCTTAAGTTTCTAAGACACTAAGTGAACATGAAGTTGCGACTGATGTCACTGACAGATCTCGTAAGAAAGATCTGCAGTTAATGGGAGACCTTTAGTGGTGTTCCACAACAATTATTCTATGAATTGTAAGAAAATTGCAAAACAAAGTGACGTGAAAATGTCTCTATGTTGTATGAGTGAAGTGATAGTGTAACCTCTAACCTATGACCAGATGAGAGGAAACGTTTATTTCAGTCGGAGAAATAAAAACAGTAATAATATAGCTGTGCGAAAATTACGATGTTGACTGTCATTTAATCGATGAGTATCGCTTATAAAAGTGAAACGTTAGTAGTCGACATGAAATCGACTGAAGATGCCTTAATGTGAAAGACAAACGCGCCTGGACTTCATAAAGTACATTACAGGGAGAAAACTGAGGATTAATAAATAAAACAAATATCTACAAACGTGCAAGGAAAAACGGACAGCAAACTGGAGATGAGGAATAGTATCTGAATTACACCGAGCACACAATAACTGCAATCCTTTCCAAGCAATGTGTTGGAATAACTTACATGATGACGAGCCGAATTTGTGGTAAAAAGTTGTATGTCTTGGGAAGGTCATTAGAAGAAAAAAATTAAAATACCATACCCTTCATGCATGTAGCTGAGATGCAGGAAACCAAATCACAATGCATTTTATACTAAGCAAATCGCGGCAACATTAATAAAGAACTCAACATAAGCAGAACAACTGAAATAAATTGTACTAAAAGTAAGATAATTTTCTAATTGCAGAAAACAGTAGTTTAACTGGGATAGGCTGGTGGAAAGAAAAAAAAAATAAGGCAGCAATTTTGTGATGAAACTGAACCATTCTGTTTGCAAAAGCAGTAAACGCTGAGACACATTGCCTATATACAAAAAACATTGCGAGTAAATTTATAACGTATAACACAGATGAAATGGAGCTAAACGAAATGAAACAAAACATAACACACAAAATTCTTTCGAAGATTCCAATACAAGAGTGAGAGTGTTTTGAGAGACCCACCGAACAAAACATATCAAAGAAAGACAACATGGCGAAAATGATTATTTCTCGTTATTTTTCAGAGTACTCTCCGTCGCATCATGGATTGTACTAGAGAACGCCACACCGCTAAATTCAAGATTTCAGTGGCACATTACTACAGCATTTAGCTCACTATATTTGCAGGCCTAAAATAACACCCTAGCCACAAAGACATGTATCGCATTTTTAAGTCATTTACTGGCGTCTGCTAGAGCAGATCACTACAGCTGACGCCGTGGTCTGCCGATGAAACATCCATCACTTTGTTTGCGGTGATCACCGTATTAACGAAAAGAAACCAAAAACGTAATATTGATGAAAAGCTTTCGGGTTTTCAGTTGGGCGGTAGTGTTAAAATCTCGACCTTCCGAAAAGTGTAGTACTTATCTTCTCCTGGCGAAGTGAATTTACCAGAAGAGCAGCACGGCACTCTTCGAAACGTCACAGTATTTTAACACTGTCACGCTAGGAAAGTCGACATTCACACGTAAAAGCTTAAATTTTTTTGCTTTGGATAGTACATGACGATTGGATCGCAGACATGATGGTAATTGAAAGATTAGCTTACAAGATACGGAGACGGGAATGGCAGTCGCGCTATCGATTACGCAAAAAAGAAACTGGAAGGAACCACTGCAGCCAGAGGCTATTGTAATTATAGATAAAAAATCGCATTTACAGATACGGACGGTAATAACTTCACATTTCAGGAGAATGACTGTAAACTAAGAGTGACTTGTTGACGAAGAAATAGTCGGCAAAGCACTCACATACACGTACAGATCAGAGGACAAGGCGCCAGCACAAGAGAGCCCCTCACCTGTTGTCTTCCTCAGCAGCAGTAGCAGCAGCAGCAAGAATAGTGGTGTTGCCAGCGTGGGATCCAGCAGCAGACTGAAGGCTGGGAGCTGCGCGTTGTCACCCTGTCAACTCACCCCTCCCACCCTCACCCCCTCTCCCAACTCCACTGCTGTGGCCTTATCTGCCCTACCACAGCGGTAACGGTTTTCCCTGCAATTCCATTTCTGCCCGATACATAGATGTGAAAGATGTCTTATTTCATTGACCTACGGTTTGTTGCACGGACAATACTATTATTTTGCTCGTCGAATAATTTTTTTCACAATGAATTATCATTGTCACAATGTGTTAAGAAAATATCTGCGAACCTTACCCTATGATGTCCTCAAAACGGCCGTAACTTCAAAATATATGATTTCACTAACAATTCTTGTCTGCCACACAACTCACATGATACTATAGGAGAAACACAACCACCAGATAATGATAACGAATTGAATGTGAATATAAAAAATTTCAGCGCCATTGATACGTGGTTGCGGCAAACGCTATGTCTCTTCGTGTGAAGACATAACTGTGTACGTATCATTCACCTCCACAGCGTGAAACCCAACAGGACCAAAGAACGCATAAAAACTCGAACACGAACCGTCACTGATGAGATGTGTGTCTCTACGCATATAATACGGCCACGAGGAGGTCATTTATTTCTTGTAACTGTAACACTTTCCTACCGATTCTCTTCTGCATTTTTGTTTACTAATAGCTTTTGACTGCAGATGGACGGGGCATTAATACGGAAACGAGACACTTAGATACAAGTAAGTATATTGATTATTATTTCAAAAGCTATAACTATAACTGTAAACTCATTTGTCCCACTGTGTAATAAGACGGTCAATATCTTCACTGAAAAATTTCTGCGGTTAGGCACGCAACCATGATTCTAGCCACTTGGCACCTTTTCATCCGAAGCAGATCTACGGTCCGAGTGTCTTTATTTAGTGCTATAAAAATATAGAAATCTTACAGGAAGACGCTTAGATTACATGGAGGACGTGAAAGGGCATCCCAAAGAAACTTCTGCAGCTTAACCGAAACAACAGGAACCGCTATCTCCGGGAAAGCCATGATCATCTCTCTCTAACAGAAAAGGTCAGCTGGTCATTTTATAGTACAGTATTGTATTGTTTTATTAATCCTATTCACATTTTTTATGCATAGATACAAAGTGATATCGGAAAGTCAATATTATGAAAAAATGAGAGGAGAGGACACCAATTAATCTGATTATTGTAAATTGTTTATCTGTTACAAAACGTACAAATAGCAATAACAAAATTGTTCAAATGCGCTATTACACTTAGTCTTTTTAAACCCAAACTGTGATTAAACCTCAAAAAAGGCACATTCATGGATACTAAGGACATAAAAAGCAATATGTTCACCATTGTGTGATCAGTTTACACCATCTCGTTTTGCACAAAAGACACCATTCTACGCCACATCGTCATATTCTGCTTAAGAATTTACAGCAGTTAATGTAGTTAAGAGTTCATACCTTTTGCATACTATTCGTGGCTACAGGTTACAGCTGCAGCTTCCTGGTTAAGAGATACTTAAAATTTATATGACAGAATGATGAAAATGTGTTGTGTGATGACATACTTCTTTATGCTAACAAATATTTATGTATACTGTACAGTCATAATCCGAGGAGATATTGTGCAAAGATCCTTGAATTTTGCAGTGGGTTTTGCTGTTTCACACTTAACACAATCTATACATAATTTTCGTTATCAATATTTACTACGATAAAATGTACACCCATGGGATTTTACCTTGTAGGTACTCAGCAACAACATAACATTTTGTAGTAGGTAGGCATGAAAAGCTGCATTAAATCCTCGAATGCTTTCGATGATACTGATGTCACAAGATAGTTAGTTGTACTGCATGTTTCCTGCTTGGAGTCGTCCATTTGTAGTTGAATACTGGACATGATTTCTTCTTGTGTTATGAGTGAATATTCTTGTTTCTAGCTAGAAGCTGGTTATTACCGTGTAAGATGTTTCTTATAGAAAGTATTACCTGGAAAGCGTATAAACAAGTCATTGGAAGGACTTGGAGTTTCGTGAATAAACGCTTGCACGATCTTCTAGGAGCTACCTTTTACATAGCTTGTACAATTCTGGTTGGCTGATAAAGAACTTTCTCTGTCACTCGAGTTTCCCCCCGAAATTTACGCCTCATCATGGTAGGGTTCTCTGCTTCTGCCAAGTTCATACTTTTTGTTGTTTGCTTTCATGTGCAGCTTGATAGAAATTTTGTGTAGTAACGATGTTCAGTTTACTTGTTACACATCTTGGATCCATCTTAAATTCTCCTGGGTTCATATTCCAAGAAACTCTGTAGCATCTAAGTTTTCCAAGTTTCTGATGAATAACTCTGTAGGTGGGGCTAATGGATACTTAATCTGTACTGTGTGTAGATTCATAGTAACCGTTTTTTGGATATTTATCGTTTTTATTTTTTTCAAGAAAACGGGTTTTCAATGTCTGAGGTGCATATTTCAATCTTATTTCTCGTCTCTTGTTCAGTCTTTCCATTAAGTAATATATTTGTGTCGTCAGCAAATTTAATATGCTTCTGATGAGGGCTAGTTGATTCGAGGTCATTTAGTAGAGCAAAAACAAAACAGTCCTACTGTGAAGTCTTGCAATACATCACACTTACAACACAGTTTTTCTGAGTAACATGAAGATGTTATTCCCTTTACGGACTCCCAAGTTGAACTTCTTGCTCTCTGTATTGTGGGTAAGATTCTAACCAAACATGAGCTGCTGCCCTAATAAGTACAGCCTCCAGTTTCATTAACTAGAAGCTGCGGCTAGTGACATCAAATGCCTTCGAGAGATTTAGAAAAATTCAAGACATATGCCCACCTTCATAGGGAGAAATGATCATCACGATAATATAAGAGAAATCAGGGCTCGCGCAGAAAAATTTAAGTGATCGTTTTTCTCACGTGATGTTCGAGAGTGGAATGGTAGAGAGACAGCTAGAAGGTGGTTCATTCAACCCTCTTACAGGTACTTACAGTAATCACGTAGATGTAGATGCCATTTGCCAATTGCATTTAAAGCTTTGTGAAGGAATGCAAAGATGGTACTCTCAGCAGAGTTGGATTTATGAAAGGCATACTGAGAGTCTGAGAAATAGGTATTATTTCCACAAAGTTCATTACTCTCTTAAAATAGATTTTTTCGTTATTTTCGCAAACCCAGACAGGTGTGATTGGGCCTATAGTTGGATACATTAGTCTTTATCCCCTATTTGAAAAGAGGTTTTACTTTGGGATTTTTTTGAGAGCGAGCGGTTGCTGAAGTCAACTAGAGGCTTCGCTATGAAGAGACCGTTATTTTATATAATAAAGTCATTTATACTGTCAATATCAAAGTAGTGCCTTGATCTGAGTCCCTTGATCGTGTCCAACATTTGCGTCTCACTAGATGGGTGTAGAAATAGTGTCCTACTAGACCTACGTCTGAACTAGATTCATTACGGCACACTGTGAATCTTGCTGTACCAGGTTTTTCTGCTACCAGCTGCAAGTGTGCATTACATTTATTTGCAATTTTTCTAGGGTCAGATAACACAGATGACCTTGTTGAGAGGTTAATATTTTTAGCTTCTGGATGTTCTACTGCTGTTTTCTTCACACAATTTTCCACATGGCTTTAATTTTCAGAGTTTTTTTAATGTAACTGTCATTTGCTATTGTTTTTGCCTGTTTAATGTCCCAGCTCAGGATTTTGTTGTAGAACTTGAAATACATATGAACTATGGAGATGTGTTCTGTTTGGACATTTTGTGTAATAAACTTATTCCTTTTGTAAATATTTGTATTCAACTTGTGATTAAATTATTTTTTACAATTTTTGTGTATTTTTAAGAAGGGAACCGCGATGAGAGTAATTTGTAAAGAAGCTATTACATTTGTCATTAATATTTCAACATTTATGTATGTCTTTCCAGCATTCGTAACTCAAGCAGTGGTGAAAGTAATTTTTATTCTCATCACTGTAGTACCTACTTCGGTTTATTGAGTAGTTTCTTCGGTTAAGCTGATTTTTGTGAGTGAAGAGTAAGTTTTTAGCTATGTGGTCCCTAAAGTATGTGCCCAGTGTTTCTGTTAGAGTGTTAATTTGCACATTAATGAATATCTGGTCAACTGTCAAGGCTGATGTTTTTGTGACACACAATGGTATTTCGATGGTAGCTTGTAAGTTGAAGGTTGAAAGAAGGCTCAGCATGCATTAGTTTGGAGAGCAGCGATTCTAAACTTTCTAAAATGTTGTTAATATCAATAGCTGACGCTCTGTATCAACAAATAACTATTCTTGCATCTACTATTTGAGCTCCTGATATCTCATCATCTTCACCTTCAACTATTACTTCAGAAAAATGTATTGTTTCCAAGTACGTACTTTTCTTATATGTGCAAAACTACCACCATGTTCGTAATTTTTCTACGAAAATAACCACCTAGTGCATATTTTGGAAAATCCATTATCTCAAAAGTTCTTCTTCATCAAGGCAATGTTCTGTTTGACGTAACGATGATTTAGTTTTTAATTTATTTTCTAGTAGAACCTGTGTATCTTATTTTCTTGTTAGCGATTGCACATTCTGATGAAACAGAATCAAATTTCATATTTAAGTTTGAACTCTTAAACGTATTTACTTTGAGCCAAGCACTGAGCTGATACTATATCCGTGGGTTTTTTGGCATGGATTGATGCTATATCCGTGGGTTTTTTGGCATGGATTGATACTATATCCATGGGTTTTTTGTCATGGGTTGCCACTTAAAAGCCTGACTGCGTCCTGCAGACGTATGTTTGCTGGGCGATGATTTTGTAGTCTTGTGGTTGACTGGTGTTACTCTCTCAGATCCTCCCAGGGGTCTTGCCATTGTTTGGTGGGTTTGCAGCAATTTTCCCTTCCATGCTGCATGTCAATCCTCTTGCTATTCTCTTTCCCCTCCCTTGGGGAACATGTTTGGGGAATTCTTGGGAATGTTCTGCATCCTGCTGCTGACATACAATTAGTCTCACCCTTGTATTTGGCTCCTTTTTTCGTTTCTTTGTTTCCCTTCTCCTCTCATTCCTCCACTTCATCGTTTGAGGATCCTCCTGTTTCTTCTTCATCCTCCCTGTGGCTCCTGAAGGCCACCCCAGGAGTCTGACACATACAAGGTGATTGGGTAACGGGTAATTCCCAGCCCTGGGTTGACAGTTAGCGTTCACACGTGCCCCTGGTACAGACCAGGCCCAGGGAAAGGTGATTTCCTGAGCTGCAATCCCCCAGAATTACAGATTGGTCCCTCTGTCAGGTGATCTGGAGGTGTGACCTGAGGTGTGAACCATCACCAAAGGTGAGTGCGCCGCTTTGTAAACGGAGCCCATAGTTCGAAGGAGTGCACCATGGGAGATCATCGGAATCATGGGGTTTTTCTTGTGATGAGTCAATCATCTCCCAATGCAACGTCTACCAAATGTAAATATAATGAGGCTTTTGATTCAAAGATCCTTTCCACTGCACCATGGTTCCTTATGCTCTCACATACTTAAAACAGTCAGCCCTCCACAAGGGTCAATCCACTTAATAGAAAGGTGTTGATGCAGTTGCTGGTCCTGTGACACCTTGCTCTCATTTACAAAATAGCACTTTGGTTTTGGAGCCCAAACACAACTACTGCTTGCTGCCTCGCTTCTTGATAGCTACCCTGTACGTGTCAAGGCCCATTAAACTTCGAATTCTTCCTGTGGTGTAATTTACATCAGGTGCTCGACGGTCTAAGGCCAAAATACAATTTTATCTCTCTGATTAGAGTGTCATTGCTGTCCATCGTGTATTGGAAAAGGTTAATTCTTCCTTAGTGCACATCCGCCCTCTTTTCCTCACCTTTGATAGAGTGGTGCTGCTGTCAGAGATCAAAGCAGGCTATGAAATTATCACAGTCCAGCCATACAATCCCAACCTGATGTGCTGCTACCATTGTCATCGTTTCAACCACACTAAAACATTTTGTCAACACCCAGCCAAATGTGTAACCTGTGGTATGGATGCCCACAAAGGCGATTGTCTGCCTTATTCTCCCTGCTGTATCAACTGCAATGGCGGCCTTGCCACCTACTCTGCTGACCGGTACTGCAGTCACTCGTCCATCTCCTATCTCCAAGGGGGTGAGGGTAGTGGGCTTAACAAAGGGCAGTCACACACAGAACAGACCACAGTGTCTGCTGTGACCACATAGTATCCTACGAAAATCATCAGATTCATTTTGTGAAAGATATTTGACTAAACTAATAATAACTAAAATAATTGACTGTAATAATGTTGGCAGTCGCAGTCATTGCATGTATCAGTTGGAGTAGACTGCTAAGGGACTCCATGAAGATTCTCTTATTCTATTCTGTTCAGGGATTTAAAGCCAATTGCAGGTCACTTAGAGATATGGCTCGAATCTCAGGACAGGAATGGATCATGAAGGAAATTGGTTATGCTAATTGCAGAAAAAAATTGCAGCATTTATGTGGAGCAATTTAGGAAAATTACAGAAAACCAAAACTGGATTACTGGATGGATACTTGACCACCAGCCTCTAGGACAGAAAGCCAGTCTGCTGACCAATGAACTATTTCACTTGGCAACATGTTATTGTTATACCATCTAAGGCATTCAGTACAGCTTTCTTCCATAGCTCTAAAGAGAGTGAAGGATCCAGCTTAAGTTCCTGTCGGTTCTTATGGTCCCCCTTATATAACGCCAGTGTTCAGTATTAACACAGGCACAATGTGTTTCCTCAGCTACCAGATCCTTGTACTTAGCTATCTTCACATTGGTTTGCAGGTTATGGGAGCTGCCTGAAGTGTTACCTGTGAGAAAAGGAACCTAGGTGTATTGATCTGTTGTATCAGATTGAATTAAATAGATTTTTAATGGTTTTTATAGCACAATTCCAGGAAATTTTGAATTTGTCCATTTGTGTGACAGTGAGAGAATCATACCTGTAGTATAAAGGGAGATCATTAATTAACTGACTGCTGTCCTAACTTCTGATGAATTATTTTGGTGATATCTTCATTTTTTTTTTTTTTGGCAAGTATCTCTTGGGTTCTAAGAGGTTTACATCCAGGTGTGAAGTGTTATATGGCTCCCGTTTGATCCACATGCTTCCTGCAGCTCTCTCTCTCTCTTCCCTTACTCTTTCAGAATACAAGTGTGATAGTTTCTCTCTGAGGTGACCTGACCTTGTATCGCTTTGAAAAATCAGGCCCCTGAGTGTATCATAGATGTTGTAAACCAAACTTCAAGTCAGTATTAACATGACTATCATTCATGGATTTCTTAAGCAGCTCTTCTTTAAGCCAAACTACTACCTTGAAGTCAATTATATAGTACTTCCCATTTCCACCAGACTGAGTGGTGTGTAATTACTGTTTAAAGCTGCTACTGCCTCATTATTTTTATCATTGTTACATAAAAGTTGATCATCCTAACTTTCTGCCTGTCAGAGTATCAATACCACCACATTGGATGAGAACTGCTGCACACTGTATCGCAGTGTGTGACAATAGTGTACCCAAGATCAAAGACATCACAAGGAGGGCAGCAAATGGGATTATGGGGAGCTCACATTACTGTTTACAGAAAGATGAGGGCTGGAGGAAATCAGGTCAGTTTCTCTCAAACTTAATTCCAGACTACTGAAAAACACAACATAGTAGATAACTGTTATTAAGTGGTAATTTTACCATCTGTAGTGTACTTATGTGAAAGTGTACAGTATATAAGAAATTCACAAAAATTATTTGACTTTCAGGCATTTGGACACATACAAAGGCTTTCTTAGTTCCCATTATTTGTTTCTTTCAACATTTACTACAACAGAAGGAAATATACAGAACTGAAGGTACAACACTGGTGTAACCTTTTATAACCCAGATCCATGTGGTGGCAATAGTTGAAAGCATAATACTGGTGAATGGTGAAGTTGTTTTAAGGTTTCATAAAAAATATATCTGTATCCTTTCCATATAATAGATTTATTTAAAATGGTGCAATTGTCTCTGTGACAGGGCAGGAAGTGAGTCCATTTTGCAGAGGCCTCAGTTTTACTGATCGGAGGGACTACCCTTTTCTAATCATTGCTGGAAACTGTCTTTGATGAATATTTTAAAAAGTGGTTGCCCTTAGCTGAAAATGGAGCTTCAATTAATCATACTGGTTGTACCTAATCAAGTAATAAATCAAAAGCAAATAACATTAGTTGAAACTATAAATTTTGAATCTGCAGGGTTTTATTTGAAGTAGGAGTCCGTGACAGAAGAGATGGGCTCTTCTGCAACCTATATTGCTTCTGTTACAGTTGCTTCTGTTACAGTTGCTTCTGTTGGAAAACTGGAGAATGTATTTATCAAATTGAAGCTGTGGATGAAATACATAGGTCATATTGGGATAACTCAGTTGGAAACAACAATGCTTGTGTATGGCAAGGTGGCAGGATTATGTCACACTCCAACTCATTTCAATTCTAACAATACTGAGGCATTTTCAAGAACCATTATTAAGGGGGGGGGGAGGGAGAGTAGTATATGCACACCTAAAAATTTAAAAAACAAAATTCATAAGTTGTTAAATTATATTAGTAAGATACTTTTTAAAAGAGTTATTCATGTGGGAGTAGGGTCCTGAACCTGAAAATACTTCTTACCTTACTCTCAGCAATATCAACACATGTTCAGTAGCATGTACCACTGACTTCAAAATACCACAAAAAATTTAGAAAATGCAGATATGATTCCCTGTTGTTGACTTTTACTCTAAACATATGTGCATGAACCTGGAAATCCCCCCTGCGGGTCCGGGGATTAGAATAGGCCCGCGGTATTCCTGCCTGTCGTAAGAGGCGACTAAAAGGAGTCCATCCCCCTCACGGGGGTAGTTCGCGCCTGCGTCCAGAGACGGACGGTTCCACGACCTATCATCGTGGTCCTTTTGGTTTTTTCACTTCTCGTTTCTTCCTTCCTTTTGTTGGTTCCTTTCTTTGCTCTTCTCCACCTCACTGTCTTCCTTACTCTTTCCCTTGCCTTCTCCTTGCCTTTTTCTCCTTGCCTTCTCATTGCCTTTTTCTCCTTGCCTTCTCATCGCCTTTTTCTCCTTGCCTTCTCATTGCCTTCTTCTCCTTGCCTTCTTATTGCCTTCTTCCCCTTGCTTTCTCATTGCCTTCTTCTCCTTGCCTTCTCTGGTCTCCGCCTCGGCGTTTGAGACAGTCTGTCCTCTTTCTCCCTCTCTCTCTTCTTTTTCCTCTTCTTCCTTCCTCCCTGTGCGTGCCTGAAGGCCAACCCACGCGTTCGCACGCGTAGCCGGTGACGGGGTAACGCGTAAGTCCCCGCCCTGGGTAGACATGTAAGGCACGCGCGTACCCCCTGGTAAAGGCCAGGCCCGGGGAGGGGTGATTGCCTGAGCTGATACCTTCTGACCATGCCGATTGGTCCCTCCGTCTGTTTCTCGGGAGGTGTGACCTGAGGTGTAAACATTCACCTAAGGCGGGAGTGCCCTCTGAGAGGGTCCCCACAAGGAAGGAGCGCGCCATCGGAGACGCTGGCAATCATGGGGGATTCCTCCGCAATGGATTCTACTCCATCTCTTTCGACTTCGACCCAAAAACGGAAACGTGACCAGCCAACAGTGACAAAAGTACTACCGCCTGCCCCACAGTTCCTCGTAGTTTCTCGAACTGAGGACGGAAAGGATTTTTCCTCTGTCAACCCTTTCGTTATTCAGAAGGGTGTAGATGCCATAGCCGGATCTGTCAAATCCTGTACCAGGTTGCGTAACGGCACCTTATTACTAGAAACTGAGAATGCCTTTCAGGCACAAAAACTGCTTCGGGCCACCCTCCTGTACACGTTCCCTGTCCGGGTGGAGGCCCACCGAACTTTGAATTCGTCTCGTGGTGTGGTCTATACTGGCTCCCTCGACGGATTGACTGACGAGGAGCTTCAATCATTCCTCGCTGAGCAGGGCGTGACGGCTGTCCATGGGGTCATGAAAAAGGTCAACAATGACCTTGTACCGACCCGGACAATTTTCTTGACCTTCGATAGTGTTAAGCTGCCATCGCGCATCAAGGCGGGCTACGAGGTTATTTCTGTTCGCCCCTATATCCCGACACCTACGCGCTGCTACCAGTGTCAGCGTTTCAATCACACTCGACAGTCTTGTTCCAATGCGGCTAAATGTGTCACCTGTGGCAGGGATGCCCATGAGGGTGACTGTCCACCTCCGTCTCCTCGTTGTGTGAACTGTCAGGGTGACCATGCCGCATCCTCTCGCGACTGTCCTGTCTATAAGGAAGAACGCTGTATCCAGGAAATTCGGGTCAAAGAGAAAGTGTCCACCTCGGCTGCTCGCAAGCTATTGGCTAGTAGGAAGCCCACGCTGCTCCCAGCGGGGAAATACAGTACTGTCCTCGCCTCTCCTCGGACTACCCGGGAGGTAGCAACCCAGACATGCGATCTGACCTTCAGCACCACGGTCGTCCGTTCGGCCAGTGCTAAGATCGCGCGGTCGACGTCTCCTCTTCCTCCCATCACCCCGCAGACACGAGCACCTTCTTCAGCTTCTGCTAAGACGAAGACACCGAAGTCAGATGCACGGGCCTTCAAGAAGGAACCATCCCGTGCAGACTTCCTCCGTACCTCGACCTCACAGCCTTCGACCGGTACTTCCACTACACGTCCTTCCAAAAAGGCGCATAGGAAGCACAGTTCTCCTTCCCCGCCACGGCGCATTTCTTCTCTTGCGCCACCCAGCGGCTGCCGCCCCAGGCCGTCATCCGTTTCGCCTGGCCGCACCGCTGGTCGCCGTACATCTGGCCGTTCACTGGCGGAGGAAGCTCCCCCTCCCGGCCATCCTCCCGAGATGGCCGATGACCCTATAGACCCAATGGACGATGACTGTCCGCCTACTGATAGCGGCGGCAGTGCTCGCTCGAAGCCAGGCCCTAAGCGGCCTTCGAGGTGACCACTTCTCTCATCTTTCTTTTCTTACGATGGCACTTATTCACTGGAATATTCGCAGCATTCGCTCCAACCGAGAGGACTTGAAGTTGCTGCTCCGCTTGCACCGTCCGCTTGTCGTAGCCCTCCAGGAAACGAAGCTACGCCCATGCGATCAAATTGCCTTGGCACACTACACCTCTGTGCGTTTTGACCTACCCCCTGTGGTAGGTATCCCAGCTCATGGAGGGGTTATGTTGCTGGTCCGGGATGATATTTACTACGATCCCATCACGTTGCACACCGGCCTGCAGGCAGTTGCCATCCGCATTACTCTCCCCACTTTTACGTTTTCCTTTTGTACCGTTTACACTCCATCGTCATCTGCCGTTACCAGGGCAGACGTGATGCAACTTATTGCTCAGCTACCTGCACCATTTTTGTTAACTGGAGACTTCAATGCCCACCATCCCCTTTGGGGCTCTCCAGCATCCTGCCCGAGGGGCTCCTTGTTAGCAGACCTCTTCAACCAGCTCGATCTTGTCTGCCTCAATACTGGCGCCCCTACTTTTCTTTCGGACACATCTCACACCTATTCCCATTTAGACCTCTCTATATGTACTCCCCAACTTGCACGCCGGTTTGAGTGGTATGCACTTTCTGATACATATTCGAGCGACCACTTCCCGTGTGTTATCCATCTCCTGCAGCATACTCCCTCTCCGTGCTCATCTAGTTGGACCATCTCCAAAGCAGACTGGGGGCTCTTCTCTTCCAGGGCGACCTTTCAGGATCAAACCTTTACAAGCTGCGATCGTCAGGTCGCACACCTCACGGAAGTCATTCTCGCTGCTGCTGAATATTCCATCCCTCACCCTCCTTCTTCTCCACGTCGCGTACCGGTCCCCTGGTGGACCGCAGCATGTAGAGACGCTTTACGTGCTCGTCGACGTGCTTTACGCACTTTTAAACGCCACCCTACAGTGGCGAATTGTATCAATTATAAACGATTACGTGCTCAGTGTCGTCGTATTATCAAAGAAAGCAAGAAAGCCAGCTGGGCTGCTTTCACAAGCACCTTCAACAGTTTTACTCCTTCTTCTGTTGTCTGGGGTAGCCTGCGCCGGCTATCTGGCACTAAGGTCCACTCACCAGTTTCTGGCTTGAAGGTCGCGAATGACGTCCTTGTGGCCCCTGAGGCTGTCTCCAATGCCTTCGGCCGCTTTTTCGCAGAGGTTTCGAGCTCCGCTCATTACCACCCTGCCTTCCTCCCCCGCAAACAGGCAGAGGAGGCTCGGCCACTTACCTTCCGCTCCTCGAATTGTGAAAGTTATAATGCCCCATTCACCATGCGGGAACTCGAAAACGCACTTGGCCGATCACGGTCCTCTGCTCCAGGGCCAGATTCTATTCATATTCAGATGCTGAAGAACCTTTCTCCTGCGGGTAAAGGTTTTCTTCTTCGTACATACAATCGCATCTGGATTGAGGGACATGTTCCCGCATGCTGGCGCGAGTCTATTGTTGTCCCGATTCCTAAGCCGGGGAAGGACAAGCACTTGCCTTCCAGTTATCGACCTATCTCGCTTACCAGCTGTGTCTGTAAAGTGATGGAGCGAATGGTTAACTCTCGATTGGTTTGGCTGCTCGAGTCTCGACGCCTACTTACCAATGTACAATGTGGATTTCGTAGGCGCCGCTCTGCTGTTGACCATTTGGTTACCTTGTCGACCTTCATTATGAATAACTTCTTGCGGAAGCGCCCGACCGCGGCTGTGTTCTTTGATTTGGAGAAGGCTTACGACACCTGTTGGAAGGCGGGCATCCTCCGCACCATGCATACATGGGGCCTTCGCGGTCGCCTCCCTCTTTTTATTCGTTCCTTTTTAATGGATCGACAGTTCAGGGTACGTGTGGGTTCTGTCCTGTCCGACACCTTTCGCCAGGAGAATGGGGTGCCACAGGGCTCAGTTTTGAGCGTCGCTCTCTTCGCCATCGCGATCAATCCAATAATGGATTGCCTCCCAGCTGATGTATCAGGCTCCCTTTTCGTGGACGATTTTACCATCTATTGCAGCGCGCAGTGTACACGTGTCCTGGAGCGCTGTCTTCAGCGTTCTCTTGACCGTCTTTACTCCTGGAGTGTCGCCAATGGCTTCCGTTTTTCTGCCGAGAAGACGGTCTGTATTAACTTCTGGCGATACAAGGAGTTTCTCCCACCGTCCTTAAGACTCGGTCCCGTTGCTCTCCCAATCGTGGAGACAACCAAATTTTTAGGCCTTACATTTGACAGGAAACTTAGCTGGTCTCCACATGTGTCATATTTGGCCGCCCGTTGTACCCGTTCTTTAAATGTCCTCCGTGTTCTCAGTGGTCTGTCGTGGGGAGCGGATCGAACCGTCCTACTTCGTCTATATCGGTCGATCGTCCGCTCCAAGCTGGATTATGGGAGCTTCGTATACTCCTCTGCACGGCCATCCATCTTACGCCGCCTCAACTCCATACAACATCGGGGTTTACGACTTGCGATCGGAGCATTTTATACCAGTCCCGTAGAGAGTCTTCATGCTGACGCTGGCGAATTGCCACTCACCTACCGGCGCGATATACTGCTTTGCCGGTATGCCTGTCGGCTACTGTCAATGCCCGACCATCCATCTTATCGTTCCTTTTTTGACGACTCTCTTGACCTTCAATACGGGTTGTATGTCTCTGCCTTGCTACCCCCTGGAGTTCGCTTTCGTCGCCTCCTTCAACACCTTAATATTTCACTCCCTGCATCCTTTCGAGTGGGCGAAAGCCGCACGCCTCCTTGGCTCCAGGCTCAGGTCCGCGTTCACCTCGACCTCAGCTCGCTCCCAAAAGAGGTCACCCCCGGTTCGGTCTACCACTCCCGTTTTTTGGAACTTCGTTCGAAGTTCAACAACATGACTTTCATTTATACAGATTGCTCTAAGACCAATGACGGGGTCGGGTGTTTCTTTATTGTCGGGGCACAAAGTTTCCAATACCGGCTCCATGGCCATTGTTCGGTCTTCACAGCTGAGCTCTTTGCCCTCTACCAGGCTGTTCTTTACATTTGCCGCCACCGACATTCTGCTTATGTCATCTGCTCAGATTCCCTGAGCGCCATCCAGAGCCTCAGTGATCCGTACCCGATTCACCCTTTCGTACACCGGATCCAACGCTCTCTTCAGCAGCTGGTGGACGTCGGTACGCCGGTTAGCTTTATGTGGGTTCCTGGCCATGTCGGTATCCCTGGGAACGAAGCTGCAGATGCCGCGGCCAAGGCTGCGGTCCTCCAGCCTCGGACAGCTTCTTGTTGTGTCCCTTCGTCCGATTTTAGCAGGGTCATTTGTCGGCGCGTTGTGTCGTTGTGGCATGCCGACTGGGCTGCACTTACCGACAACAAGCTTCGGGCCTTAAAACCTCTTCCCGTGGCTTGGACGTCCTCCTCACGCCCTTCTCGGCGGGAGGAGGTCGTTTTAGCAAGGTTAAGAATTGGACACTGCCGGTTCAGCCATCGCCATCTGCTGACGGCTGCGCCGGCGCCGTTCTGCCCATGTGGGCACTTGCTGACGGTTAGACATATTTTAATGTCCTGTCCAGATCTTACCACACTGCGCCTCGATCTTAACCTGCCTAATAGTTTAGATGCCATTTTAGCGGATGACCCACGAGCAGCTGCTCGTGTTCTTTGTTTTATCAATTTGACGAACCTCGCTAAGGACATTTGATGATGTTGTTTTAATCTTACGCCTGTCAGTCTGTCTTTTATTGTGTTTTCCCTTTTAGTTGTTGTTGTCAACTTGTGCCTCGCGGTGCATTCTTAAAGTAGTCAGGGCGCTAATGACCATTGACGTTGTGCGCCCGAAAACCACAAAAAAAAAAAAAAAAAAAAAGAACCTGGAAATATTGAATATGACATTCAATGGGTAAACTGATACCTGTTACTGAGAGTTACATTTTTAGATTAAGTTTAACTGAAGAATTTAAAACATATATGGAATTTGTGAGAGAAAATCATTAAAATAACAAATATTTTCTCAGAAATTTAAAATATGACATAACTGTCCAGATTAATATATTTTCAAGAAGTGGTTATAAGGAATCCTCCCCCCCCCCCCCCCCCCCGTCTTGGTATCCTGAGATTTAATCAGGAGAGGTGTAATAGTGAAATCACATCATGTGTGTGGGTACCAGTGATGCAACAGTTCTGTAGTGCATATGTTACAAATTGGTGTGAATAAGATTTTGTCTATTCTCATCTAATAGCTTAGTCATGCAAGTATGTTGGGGGAACAGTTACAACAGTCATAATGAGTGGAAATGCACTGTAAATACAGCATCCCATTTGAAGATGTTTCCCCATACCTCCAACCTCATAGACCAAGGCAGTTAGGAAATTGTTACTAAATTATGTGTCTGATGAAATATTTATAAAGCATTTGTATTCTCTGACACTGTGTATGTGTGAATGAAATGAGCTCCAGTGTGGATCTGAAGAAGTTAAATTACTCAGCACCCATATCACTCAGTTTGGAGAGGTTGTGGAATAGTTTGTATCAAGTGGTCTGTCTCCCTCTGTCAAAATGACTGTTTCACACAAAACAAAAAATACAAGAGTATGAGAGGATAATATGTAAAGATAAAGGCGTATTAAGAGTAGATGATACTCAGTTCCTGAGACTGAATATTGATAACTGTCAACTATAGGCTACACTACACATATCAGAATTTGGTACAAGACTTTACTCACGATCATTTGCTACTTCTCTGATTACATCATCGTTTGTGAAAGATAACTATTCTGTGGTGATTTCCTTTCAGCACTGCATTCAGGCACAATACAGTAAATGGTTTTTACTACTCAAAAGAGCTGTATCACAATTCTGAATAGACCCCATTCCAAATGCTTCTACACTGATTGTCACATAAATGGTTAAACTAATTTCCTGGTAATTTTAAATTCTTTATGCATGTTTAACATTTGCAATAGAATTATGACCTTTGTATCTTTAATCTAACTATTTATATCTTCAGGTAAGCAAGAATTTTTTTTAATTACATGTAAGGCCGTTCCTCTTAGCTCAAGTAGTTTAGATGCTACGTTACTCACTAGGCCATTGGAAATCTTGCAAACAGAAAAAACTTTGACGTATTGAAAGCCATTTGTAGTTGGCCAGAGAAATCTAACAGTTTCAGTCCTTAGTGCAAATTATTAATTCCTGTCCTGTTTTCTTATACTGTTTGTTCAGCATCAGTGTATTCAGCTGTTGTAAAGTCTGAAAAGTGACTTCCATCTTCCCATGGAGAATATATGAAGTGTCAAATCATATCCTCAACATTCTGGGAAAGTTGTGGCAGTGTGCTGCATGTTAATGATCAATAAGAAGTCTGATGCCGAAAATGCTGTTGGTACAGTGAGAGAACAGATTATCTGAGATACTACTTTGTCACGTCTCATTTGATAGAACTATATCACATAACACACAAATATACATTACCTTACATCATTCTGTACTTTGGCAGCATACTAGTGCTACTGTTACTTGAATACCTCTAGTCCCCATTACCAAACTGCTGTCTGCTACTACATGAAATTTGTTACACTTGAAATATTCTTGTAGCAACCCCAGCATACATTGGTTCTCCATCACCAAACAATCCCATTTCAGCATTGACTCTAATGTGATTCAGCTGGAACACTGTTGCCCAAGGCTATGAAATTACAGAGTAATTAAAATATGTCATATACATTTGAGTGGAATGAGTTGCCGTTATTTTTTGACAGCTACAGACTTGCTGTGTGGTCTCTCTTGAACAGATGTGACAGTAAGCCTGAGAACATGCCAGAACTGCAGTAATACTCACCAGCTAGCAGTGATACTTGTCCCACTCTCAGCTTTTATGTGACTGTGAGTCACTTATAGCCAGGAGGGGACCACGGCTATGCCTTATCTTTATTGTGACGTACAATAGTTGTAACCATGGAGTAGTTTTTCTTGACATTTCAGAGAAGATAAACAGAACATAAAAGTGAACAAGTGAGATTAAATAGGTAAGTGTGTGTGTGGGGGGGGCGGGGGCGTGCGCGGGCGCATGCTTTCTTTCACCTGCTAGCTGCAGAAGTCTTTCAAATTGTTCGATGCATTTTCATCTCAGTTTCTTCCTAGATACGATGTAAACATTCTGTTTTGCCTATTTTAATCTCTGTCGAGCTAAATTTTGGTTTCTTCTGCTTACTACTAATAAGTATTAAAAACATGAATTTGGTGTCAAAATAGTTCTCAGATATGTATGACATACTTCTGTTACATTATTGTTTCAATCACAAGACTGCAAGACCCAATAAAATTTTAGTAACTAATCTGCATAGAATGTTAAGAGTTATCTGCTGCAGACAACAAAATTGTAAATGCAGAAAAGTAAGTCATGGAAGTACACTCTCAAAAACTCTGTCTGGCAGCAGAGACATTCCATGAAGTAGATTACGATTTGTTACAAAGATTTTTGTCGATACAGTTCCAGCACTGTTAGCCTGATATCACACATTGACATCACCCCGAAGAGAGATAAGAACAGAAAGAGTGTCGATTTATTCATCCAGTAGAGTTCATTCTATAATCACTGAAGTAGTAATAATTTTCATTTTCTTCATAACCAATGAATTAGCTTTTAATCTTCTTAGTGTTAGCACATCAAGGAGAAGTAGAGCGTCAGATAGTTGGAATTTCAAGTGATGAGAGGCAAATAATTTGAAATTGACAATAATTATTGTACTACTAGCTGGTGTAACAATACTTTGCTTTCAAACATAAAACAATAGTTCAGCAATTTCTCAGCATTAGGAAAGGGAAGTGCTGTGCGAAGAAAATAACGAAAATATATCACAATTTTTACAAAGAAAAAGATTTATTTTCTAAGAAAAATACAAAAAGGAATTGCTAAATTAACCACTTTACGAAACACGCAACAGTAAGATAATAATAGTACACATAGTGCACATGTCATTCTTTACATTCTGTGGCTCTTGCAGAAACCACTACTGGCATTTATTCTGTGTGAATGCTGCCAACGTCCTCCTCAGCAGAGCCACCAGGCGACGACACCGCTGGCCCAGCCTCTTCCTGATGGTTTGTCTCCTGGGGGGAGACCGCCGCCCCCCTTCCCCACATCCCCCCCTGGCAGGAACCTCCTGATGGTCTCTATGCCGTTGTTCAGCCACAGCTGGAGGCACTTCATCCAGGAAGTCTTCATCAGAGTCGGAGTCCTCGTCGATGTGCCTCTGGACGAAGTCCTCGAATCCCTCCAGTTCTTTAGTCCAGTCCTCGAATAGCTGGTCTACCTCTGGTAGGTCCGCCACCTTCTGCAGCCAGAGCCGGTGGCTGTTGGTGGTGGCCCTCCTCAGCAGCCTCTGCCGCCTCTCCTGCATCTCTGCACTGCGCTGGCGGACCTGCTCCGGGGTCAGCACTGCACTGGGCCTCTTCATCTGAAAACAGCAAGAGAGCTGTGATTTATAAAGTGGCAGGAAACTGCTGGGGTAGTTGCAGTTTTCAGGAGAGTCAATCATGCGTAGTTATCATAGCTCCAGTGAAACAATTCGTACAGAAATAAACTAACTAAACTGATCAATAGATCTTCAAAAGCTTCTGACTGTGCCACTGTATTTGTAATGTATTATATCAGAAACTTATGATTCCCTACTAATTCATAATAAAACATATCAAACTGACAACGTTCAAAAACCCTGTAGCACACGCAAACCGAACACAAAATTGAACACTGGGTTGCAGAGTAATACGTAAACTATTCCTTATTTATATGGAGCAGTGAATAGAGAATAGAAAATTATCATCTGAATGACTGCATAGCAATGTCTGAAAGAAAAGATTATTTTCAAAGATTTGTACAGAGACTTTATAATCTCAAATTTTCAACAGAGAAATTCCCAAAACTAAAGCCAGTGGGTATGAGTGAGCTAGACACAATCTTACAAAAGTTAGAAATAAACACATACTGGTACAAGATCAACCCATTGTTATTTAGTTTTTACTTGTTTTGGGAATATCAATTCAGAAATTATAAGTAGTAGATTAATTTCAAGAAGTCGAATAAGATGTACCACACGAAATTCTAAGAAAAACAGGAAAAAATTGAAAACCAACAACGGAATATTGCGAGGAAAATTGGAAGTCTGAATCTTCTAGGGAAGCAATAGAATGTCTAAAGGTTTATTCTAGATATAGTTTGGGATGAAGGAAGTGAGACAGAGAGAAGATAAGCATTTTTGGTCAGACTAATAGACCTATAGATTTAACTGGAATTTGTTTCATCGTGGATAAGAAAATACCTAGGTAATAGAATGAGCTTCTCTAAACAGTGTAATTGTGTGACGTGTTAAAGTGACTGAACATACTAACGATAAAACACGTTGGAATGAGAGTAAACCGAAAAATGGCGAAAGTTTTGACTTGGGAGGAGTAGCTGTAAAAATATTTCCACTAAATATAACATCCAAATTACGGACGAACAAAGATCAGGAAGTCAAGGAATCATGCTACCAGGGAAGAAAAAAGCACGACGTATGACACAACGGCGGACGAGGACATTCATGGCCATAAAAGGTAGACTACTTTAAAACTTGGCTTTAATTCGAAGGAGAAAATGCTGAGAATGCACATTTGGAGCGCAGCGTTGTATGTTAGTGAATTACTGACTGTGGCAAAACAGCAAATGAAGAGATTGGAAGCGTTATAGATGTGCAGGTTTCGAAGAATGCTGTAAATTCGTGTAGGCTGATAAAGTAAGGAAGGAGGTGGTTCTCCACGGAATCAGCGAGGCAACTAAAATATGAGAAACGTTGAAAAGTAGAAGCGACATGATGATAGAACGTATGACAAGGCTCCGAGATTAGCTCCCACGACACTGGAGTGAGCTCCAGGGGGTTAAAACTGTAGATAAAGGGTGGAATATATCAAAATAATAACTGAGTGAGATGAAGAGGAACTCGTACGGGCCGCATCATACTAATCAGAACAATCTTGACACGAAATAAGAAGAAATATGCAAATGCAATGAGTACTTCACAGTCCGATATCGAAATTAGAGTTTCCATACGGAAGGTACAATCGAAAATTAAGAATGTATATCGGCAACTCACGGTGATGTTTTTACTTTTAATATGTGACTATTCCTTAGGAATATATTGAAAAGTGAACATATAGGATAAAGACAGCATATCAATAAAACACGAGTTTCAAAATACCACTAAATGATGACAGTTTGTTTTAAGAACAACAAAGAATAAGTTTGAAAACAATGCCTAACGGTAAAAGGGCGAGATTTATGACGATTCTGTCTTCAATAGATTGGCTCATTTGAAACTCGCAGAAAACGACCGCCAACTACAGACAAAGAGAGTATTCCCCGTAAACAATGTAAATCTACGAGACACAGGATAAGAACGCAGAGGACGTACGGCTGATAGCATCAAAGAGAGACAGGTTGTTCAGGAAAGCGTGCAGCGACGCCCCTGGTCGCCGTGCTAAATAATCCGCGAGAAGAATGAGATACACAAATCGGTGAGCGCACGGATTTAGCAAACACCTCAAATATTAGTGAACTGTGAAGTCTACAAGTCGAGTTAATTTGGTTAAATATGAGCTGCAATGGAAGTGTTCCTCAATTTATAAGCATCATCGTTGCTTAAGAGCACAGTATAACTGTACGGATAGGATAAGCTGCGGTTCTGCGTCGGTCTCGTGATGAATTCGTCCGGATAGCTTACCCTGGAGCAGCTCGAGACTTAAGCTGAGAGCATCTCTCGTCTGCTCAGTCAGTGAACCGTGAGTGGGATTTACTGTATGTAAAAGCTAAGCATGTAGAGACTTGATATTACGGGCTCTCTTGGTTCCAGAGCCGTACAATTTTCTTCGTGTTTGTCAAGTTCCCTTCTTTTAAGGGAAACACAAAGTACGGTAATTCCGCAAGCCATTCCAGCGATAGTGTAACTACGAATAGACTGTTGGATATCCATCTATTGTTTAAAACTGTGGTACAGCGTGATGAATAGTCCACCTCATAGTTTTTGATAAGTGCAGAAAATGTCTTGTTCATAACCGCAATGTTCATATGACAGCTATATAAATCTCATTCTTGTCGTCAGCGGTTAAGTTCTGACTTTCTTAACAAGTTAAATTGGAAATACAAAACCAAGTAAAATGTAATATTGCTCTGACTGTATTAACTCGACGCTTATTTTTTTTTTTTTATTTTCTCTACACCGATAGTATATTAACTATAAACGACGACAGCTTTTAAAATCCTTCAGCAAATAGTGTGGTCGTTGTTTGCATAAAGCGGAGTCGTAGTATAAGGCAGTGGAAGTATTTCTGAATTTACATATATAAACCACAGACTAGCCTACTAAATCAAGACAGGGCCAATACTGCGATGGACTGTAGCAACTGAAGTATTAAGCAATTACATCGTGTAACAATGCAGGTAACATCACAAATTTCTCTGCTTCACCTATTACGCTTAATGTTATATCAGTACAGATAGTGCTAACCGTTGAAAATTAACACTGAATAACAACGAATTAAATCAATTCATTCATCCGTTAATGCTTTACGCAAAGACACAACATATTCTTATAGTTCTCTTATTAATGATTACAATAATTCTGTTGGTAACGTGGTAACGATAAGGAAGAATAGTGCTGTATGATGTTAAGAAACGGTGTCGAAACAATTTTGCCAACAACTTAGCGGCCAGAAGCGTTCTCAACGTCACCTTCTGTAATTAACTCACCATCACACAGAACTTACACAATTACAGAACACTGGTGTCAACATTCTTAAATGCAAAAAGGTTTCCACTCCGCTCAGATACGGTTGCTATAAATTGGGGGAATTACGTAGTTTATCGGTGAACTGATTTGAAAGAGGTTAAAGAACGAACAAAAACTATAACGATTTGGTCTCTAGGACTATACAGCCGACCAGCAGTAAGTGCTACGGCACACAGGACTACGAAATATGAAGAGCTAGAAACGATCAGAAAGTCATTATTTTTTAAACGTATCTCTCAGAACGTTACAAATACCATCACTAATGTTTGATAGCTAGTTGAAGACTATCAAGTTTTGTACAAAACTGATGTCGTAACACGATGTTTTTACAATTAACGAAATGATTATTTCTTATACAGTCTTTAGGTGCCACACAATTGTCACTCAGTCTGTGCTTCAATTTACATGGTAGCTCAACACAAGAGTTACAACAGAGACTATAGTTTACATGAATTGAAAATAAAATTCCTCAGCCCGCATCTCGTGGTCGTGCGGTAGCGTTCTCGCTTCCCACGCCCGGGTTCCCGGGTTCGATTCCCGGCGGGGTCAGGGATTTTCTCTGCCTCGTGATGGCTGGGTGTTGTGTGCTGTCCTTAGGTTAGTTAGGTTTAAGTAGTTCTAAGTTTTAGGGGACTGATGACCATAGATGTTAAGTCCCATAGTGCTCAGAGCCATTATTAAAATTCCTCAAAGAAGCAAATATAAAACATATTTTCTCCTTTAATTTTGGACCGCTTTCTTCAACTGTTTCGCAACGACTGTTATCATGACGAAACATTGATGCTTATTGCATTGCTGAATCGGAAGATCCCGTAACAGTGTTGCCGGTGAAACGTTGTTGCTCTAGTGGAATTAGTTTGTCAAGGATCTCAACGCGATCGGACTCCATAAGGTAAAGTAGAAATACACGGCAGTAGAAACTCGCATTACTTACACACACCAACAAGTACAAGGAGCCCTACTCACAAAAAATTCCGCAAAGGCAGTAATTTGTATTCGGGTTATATTTCACGAGAACGGATAACAGAAGCACTGGTTAACCCTAACTCGGTTCACTGCTGCCACGAAAAACTAAAACAGACGCAGATAAGTCTGTTTCCCAAACTTAGGATAATTCAGAAAGAAAGAGCTGATAACAAAAACGGTAAAAAGGATGCATTTTCCAAGGCAGCCGTGGAAGCTACAAAACGAATCATCTGACTGGAGAGACACACAAACACGTAAGCGAGATGCGTAGCGTGGCCTGAACCTCTCACCTGGCTCATCTCGCGTCGCGTCGCTGGTTTCCAGGTGTGTGCAGCAGCGATGCTGGAAGCCTTCAGCTAGCGATGATGCCGGCGCGAGCTCCTCTTGCACACTGATTGCCGCGGTCGGCCTGTGTGTCACGTCAATACCACCCTCCCCCACCACCACTCCCACCCTCTACATCTCAGTGACGTGGCGACAGCGCTTCCTGCTTCTCTGTGACCGGCATCACTACTAGCGAATCCAATTAGGTCACTTCTCAAGTATTCCGTTAACTATTGTGGTCAATGATAACACGTGTCGATTAGAGTGTTTGGACGTAATTCTTCGTTCACCAAATACTATAGTTCATCATCGATGCCATTGTTTCACTTCACTTTCGGTTGTATTTGTAAGAAAATTCGAACGTTACTCTCTTTCTTTATGTGCTGTTTGTTGAACTTACGTATTTTGCGCCAAAGCTAAACAATTTCGATGGCGAGATATTGTTACGTTTTATATAAAATAGACCTATTTTTCCAACCACCAACATTAAACTCAGTCCCGATAAAAATAATAAAGATGGAACTGTTTTGAAACTGAGTGTACAATCAACAGTTACTTCGCGTATGCTATTAAACTATTACCAGTTAGTTACCTTAAGCTTTGGTTGCACTGGATATCGCATTAGGAATTACAGTTATATTCGATCATAATCTTAAGGAGAACACGTAAAAGAATTTTCTGTTTTAAGATTTAAACAGGTTTTTTATCGAGAAGGCAAGAAATTATCCTATCGCAGACTATTACTACAGAGCACGCTGCGGATTCTGGTCAGCAGAACTTTCTCATTGTCAACGGAATGCCGTTCTGCAGACATCGAGCCAAATCAAAAACATGCAGGTAGCAGAATAAGTATGACCATTATACTGCCTATCATTTTCAAGTAATTCTGCTCCCGTAGAATTACGTTCGTCACGGTATATTCCAAAAAATGGGTAATAGGAGCAATAGTGATAGTCAGCAAGAATTGTCATTTGAAATGTAAACTGCAATGCAAAAAACGGATCTCTCTCTCTACTTACAATAAATAATAAGTCGGGGCAAACGTCCGCAAATAATACTCCCTCAAAAACGGTGTACTTTTCTACAAAGACGTGGAGATCCCTAGAGAATCGGGAACGATCTTACGTGGCACAACCGTAGAGGGAATGCGAGACTAGACGTGGATCTCACCTGCTGCATCTGGCACTGTCCGCTCCCCTGGAGTCTTCTCTGCAGCGGCGGCAGTGGATTTGCTGGCAGCCAGGACCACGTGGCCGCCCCCCCCCCCCCCCCAACCTCTGTAGTTCCAACCACTCCCTTCAACCTACACACCTCAGATAGGCGGCGATAACGGTCCCCGTATTCCTGTAGCAAGCTCGCACACCAGTGAATGCACTGAAGGCACTTCAGAAGTGTCCCGTCTACTTCCATGATCTCTGATCACGTGTCTCACAAATATTTGGCCAACATTCTTTTTTTAGATGCGGAATTGTGAGTCGATGGTGAAAATAGGATGTAATATTTCGTTGCAATTGTTTCACTTGACGTGAGGTTGTACACGTAAAAACACTGCAAATTTCGTGATTGTGGTCATGATGTGTACACTGATCGTTCATAACGCTCAACAGAGACCTGAAAATAGAAGTATTTGGGAACTAGTCCTCCATTATGAGGTACAATTTAGTGCGCCGAAACATTGCAACACAGAAAGCAGAACTGTGATTGAAATAGCCAAATCGCTTCATCGACGCCTAGAAAACTCATTCACTTTTAGTCAAATTCCACAAGTGACTGTTTCTTTGTGGGACGAGTAACCCCAAACAGAAATTAAGACAATATGCAGCTCCGTCACGTAATTTCTTCACTCTCGCATTACACTTTAACAGAATCATTAAAATAGTCAATCATTTATTTTTATTACACTAACGACTGTATTACAACCATTCCAAGTATACATTTCACTCCGGTTGCTCTTTTCTGACGAACGGCATGAAGGTTATAACATAGATACTGAGTTTAGAGTAGTAATTTACTCAAACAAGTGTAATACAACGTATTGTACTCCGGGTCGTATTATGCCAGTGACTGATTATTACCCACAATTTCATTCTCTGGGATGCAAAATTCCAAACACCTTTAAATCCTTCAAGCTACTCACACTTGCTAACACTAAATTACCAAAAGAAAATTACTGTAAAGCTATTGCCAGTAGCACCATGCTGTTCCCGAATAGCTACGGAGAAGACGTGTTAGAAGTTGTAGAGAAGAATTTCATTACAAGATAAGTTTCGTATTTTACAGACAGATTACTTCAGCTGAGTCATTAATGGTGTAATGCAGTTCTCGTTTGTCTGAACTTCAGGTAAATAAAAGTGATTCCATTTCTTCAAAATGCGCCTGACGACCAGTTCACAGTATTTTACGATTATTAAATGGTTCAAATGGTTCTAAGAACTATGGGACTTACCATTTGAGGTCATCGTCCCCCTATACTTCGAACTAGTTAAACCTAACTAACCTAAGGACATCACACACAACCATACCCGAGGCAGGATTCGAACCTGCAACAGTAGCAGCAGCGCGGTTCCAGACTGAAGCGCCTAGAACCGCTCGGAAACACCGGCCGTCTATTATTAAATACAGAAAACAAATTTAAATCATAAGTAACTGGATCTCAGAATTTCCTTTATAGCGAAAAATTTTCGCGTTAGACAATTTCATCGTTGCAGACCAAAGATACTTTTTACGAGTTGTTCTCATCAGTGTAAATGATACTCTCAGACATCATATTTCCATCTCTTGATGTCTTAAGAGTATAATAGTTCATGTTCACCTTTGGAGCTTGCGGTCTAAGGCGCCTTGCCACGTTTCGCGCGGCTCCCCCCGCCGGAGGTTCGAGTCCTCCTTCGGGATGGGTGTGTGTGTTGTCCTTAGCGTAAGTTGGTTTAAGTTAGATTAAGCAGTGTGCAAGCCTAAGGACCGATTACCTTAGCAGGAACTTACCAGAAATTTCCAATTTTTTTTAAATTATTGCGCGAAATAGTGTTTGTCTTCAGTTTCATAAAATGTTTTTAGCATCAAAGAGGAAAGTAAAATAAAATAATGACCTCCAGGTCGATGAGCAGCCACTATAATCGCCGCGTCACTCCACCGGGAGAAAGAATCAAAGCGCTCAGACGTGGATCACCAGGACCAGTCTACAATAAACACATCAACGGGGGTGCAGGAGTGGTCTGCAGAACAGAATGAGATCTCTCTTCTGTATTGGCCTCATTCTGTACCACGCCTCAGCTCAAAGCAAAACAAACGTATGGGCGGAGAGGAAACGGATCATGTTATGAAATTTCCAGACCCCGAGTGAAAAACAAGCGATGTTTTTGCAACATCGGAAAAGCTCAGTGGAGGTGTCATAAAATGAACGATTTATTACGCACCTCGCAGGCTCACTCACTTGGAAAATGCAGATTGTTATTAAAGCGGTAGCTTATTGAAGGGTATATTAAATGATAAAGAAAACCATATACAGCCCCCGTTTCAAGGTCGAAAAAATCTTTTCAAGATCCATGAATTTTTCGTTACATTAATTTAGAGATTTCTATAACTTGACCATGTGCGAGAAGGAATAAACACTGAGGGTTCCGTACAATCTTATCTATGTATATGCAGACATCCCTGGAATCGAGGATCTGGACGATTTTTGCCTGTTATCGACACTTATACTGGCAAGATACCGCCCCCAGACATTCCGAGACTTCCGAGGAAGTTTTAATTTCATGTTCGAAGTCGAATAACAAATCACAAAAGAAATGTTTTTCGTGTGTGTGTGTGTGTGTGTGTGTGTGTGTGTGTGTGTGTGTGTGTGTGTGTGTGTCTGTCTGTGTGTGTGTGTCTGTCTGTGTGTGTGTGTCTGTCTGTGTGTGTGTGTGTGTGTGTGTCTGTCTGTGTGTGTGTGTCTGTCTGTGTGTGTGTGTCTGTCTGTGTGTGTGTGTCTGTCTGTGTGTGTGTGTGTCTGTCTGTGTGTGTGTGTGTCTGTCTGTGTGTGTGTGTGTCTGTCTGTGTGTGTGTGTGTGTGTCTGTCTGTGTGTGTGTGTGTGTGTGTGTCTGTCTGTCTGTGTGTGTGTGTGTCTGTCTGTCTGTGTGTGTGTGTGTCTGTCTGTCTGTGTGTGTGTGTGTCTGTCTGTCTGTCTGTGTGTGTGTGTGTCTGTCTGTCTGTCTGTGTGTGTGTGTGTCTGTCTGTCTGTCTGTGTGTGTGTGTGTCTGTCTGTCTGTGTGTGTGTGTGTCTGTCTGTCTGTCTGTGTGTGTGTGTGTCTGTCTGTCTGTCTGTGTGTGTGTGTGTGTGTGTGTGTGTGTGTGTGTGTGTGTGTGATTGTTGACTCTTCAGTGTTCTCAAAGGTCGTATAATTTGTTTTCAGGTGCTTTAGACAAGGAGTGACAAGGATAACGACAAGGAAGGTAAAGATTGCACCCTTTTAAGTTAGACAGTTACGCCCGTGACAATGACGTGAGATTTTGGTGTCTTGGAAGCAGTCTTATGTCCAATCTTTCATCTCCTACTGCCAGAGAAATAACTCTTCTCCTTGGTAACAGCGAACGACAGAAGACGGAAAGTAAGCATAAAAGAATCCCAAACCTCAAACAACGGAGGAGGAAAAGAGCCGATCTGTGTATCTGCTCATCTACACACACATTTGCATCACTATTGTATTATTTGGAGTTAAGTGACTTCCAGACGGTTCGTCAAACCACCTTCAGACTTTCTTTACCGTCCCATTCCCTAAATGCGCAAGGGACAATGTAACTCATAAATCTTTCTGTACGAGCTCTTATTTCTCTTATTTTATTGCGATGATCGGTTCTCCGTATGTAGATGGATGACAGTAAAATATTTCCCCATTAATAGGTGAAATTTTATGGTAGAACTTTCGTGACAACGTCTCGCCGCTACTAAAAACGCCTTTGCTTTAATGATTGCCCCCCACCCCCCGGATGCTTACCGTATTTGTGACAGTATTCCCCTATTTCGCTATATTAAAAACGAGCTGCCCTTCTTTAAAATTTTTCAGTGTCCTCTGTCAGTCCTCTCAGGTGCGCATCCCACACCGCACTGCAGTACTGTAGCAGGGGACGGACAAGCGTAGTGTCGGCTGCCTCTTCCGTAGACCTGTCGCATCCTGGAACTGTTTTACCAGTAAAATAGAGACTTTTGTTTTGCTATCCACAGAACATTGCCTGCGCGATTGTTCCAGTTTGTTTTTCGTAACTGTAATTTCGAATTATTTAGCTGAATTGGCAGTCTTTAAATTTGTGTGTGATTTATCGTGTAACCGAAATTTAATGGATTTATATTATTATTATTATTATTTACTATTTTCGTACTCATCTAGGTGACCTCATACTTTCCCTCATTCAGGTACAATTTCCACTTTCCACACCATACAGATAACCTGTTCGTCATTTTACAAGTGTTTTACATGTTGGAGGTCGGAGGGGCTTGTTTACTGATTTATAATTCCTTTTCTCCGTTTTCCTCATCGGCAGGAATAACGCCGCAACACTTCTCTTCTTTCCACAAACGTCGATTAAAATGAAAGCTGCAAGCCATAGCATCTGTTTCAGGAAAGGAACTTCTATGTGACTGGACGGTAGCAATTTCGAATCACGACAGAGGTAGGGTTCTCTCCAAGCACGTAGGTTTTAATAGTTAAATAAAAAGTCGTGTGTTACTCGCTATTTGTTCGGTAGCGAAATGTAGACCGTTTAATTGGGTTTGTTTCCTCTCAAGAAGTTGCAAGACCGATGTAAAATAGAAACAAGTGTCAAAACGAACTTTTGAACGGTTCATCAGAGGGAGTGGAAGCAGGTAGAAGAAACAACTCGATAAACACGATTTTACTTTTTTGCCGGCAGACACCAATATTCTGTGTTCGTTCCCCTATAGTCATCTACGAATAAAAATTTGCTGCCATCATTAAACAGTAAAATATTTTTTTGAAAGAATGTATCTGCAGAATTGGCTGGATCTTGCGTAGGTCACGTGTACTTTCTCCTAATGCCATCCAGTTACCGTTTCGCACTTCTATGTGATAGTAGTGAGGTTGCTAAGCTATAGCTTAGACGTCAGCCTTCTTCTTTAATGTAAATTGATAAAATTATATTATCTTTTCCTTTTGAACGCTCTTTTGCAGTTACAAATGGTTTTCGCACTATATTTCCAGCTTCATTTTGAATACAAAGATGACTACCTCCAGCTAAAACTGTCATTTTTAGAGGATAGTCTTTTTTGTGTTTATTCTTTATATTCTTTACACAACTCCAGTAACTTGCATCTTCTTCCGTGATAAATTCCAATAAATATTAATGCCCGACGTAAATCTGTAAAGACTTTCCTTCACTGAACACCATGTCTACAGCACACAGAATTCACAACACTACTTGTCAGTAGAGATCATCTGCAGTACTGAACTCTGTATCTACATGCACATCTGCATGTTTACTCTGTAATTCACAAATAAGTGCCTGGCAAAGGTTTCATCGAACCACCTTCAAACTATTTGTCTAGAGTTCTACTCTCGAACACCATGCGGCAAAACGAACACACACGACCTTCTGTGCGACGTCTGATTTCTCGTATTTTGTTATGATGGTGCATCATCTAAGTATTCGGCCAAAGAAATAGCGTTCTTTGCTTCGTGCTCCCTACAGCATTATCTATATGATCGTTCCCATTTAAGTTTTTCGTAATCGTAACCCCAAAGCACATAGTTGAATTCACTGTGCTCAGGCTACCTTTAGTCAGCGCGTAACCGACACTTAGCAGATTGGCTTTAGTACTCATGTGGACTCACTTCTCGAAACATCCAGATATGTTGTGTAAATAATTTCGCAATTAGTTTTCATGGTCATAAATATCTGCATCCAAGGTAAGAGGGCTGCTCAGATTCTCTCCTAAATCATTTATAAAAATCACGAACAGCGGAGGGTCTAAAATTCTTTCTTGGGGAACATCAAATATTACTTCTGTTTAACTTGATGATTGTTTGTCAGTTACTAAGAATTGCGACCTTTCTGATTGGAAATAAGGAATCGAGGAATCCAGTCACAACTCCGTAGACACACATTTTAGAAGTCGCTTGTGAAGAACGGTGTCAAAAGGCTTCTGGAAAAATAAAAACATGGAATCAATATGACATCCGCTGTCGATAGCACTCATTACTTGGTGAGGATGCAGAGCTAGTTGTTTCACGAGCACGATATTTGTCAAGAAACAGTTTTCTTCCAGATAATTCGTACTGTTCGAACACAGTATATGTTCCAAACTCCTACTGCAAATCGACGTAATTGATATGGGTCCGTCATTCAGCCGATTACTCCTATTTCCTTTCTCGAATATTCGTGGGACCTGTGCAACATTTCAGTCTTTCGGATATCTACGTCTACGTCACATATGCAGGCAGTTTTTCTTGATTCGAATTCTGGAATGTTTACCTCATCTTCGTTGGTGAAGGAAGCTTGGAACACCGTGTTTAGTAACTCTGTAACATCATCGTCAGTTACGGTACTGATTGCGCCTTACCGCTAGTGCACTTAACATACCAAAGAATGTATTTGGGTTTTCTGCCAGATTTTGAGTCGGAGTTTCGTTGTGAAAACTATTAAAAGCCTATGCGGGGAAGCCACGCACCACAGTCTTCTGTAGGCGAAACAGTGAACAGTGTGTGTTCTCTGTGCAGGAAGTGACCTCCCCAGCAGTACATCGCAGTCAGCGACGGACAGCCTGGTGTCTCCTACTCCTGCAAACCCTGCACTGAGGTCCACCACCTGAAGTATCCTGGGCTCGTAGAAATGTCAGCACATCCCATATCCGTACAAGCGCCTCTCCGTACAACTGTCACAAAGACGTTCCTGTCTGTCCGGTACAGCAATTATCACCAGTTCCGCGGCAGTGAAGTAATTCTCGGAGAGCCAGCAAACGTGGCCCTCAGTTCAGAACTTTGACCTCTCCAACGTCCAGTAACTGACGGATATATGTCGGTCGAACTGAGGAGATTGTTTTGCCATTTGCCTCGTCAAGACGTTCACATAACATTCCGTATATGATTAAAAAGAAAGAAAACACACACTCAGGCAAAGGAAAGGATGGGGAACCGACGTGGGGGTCATTTGAGACTTGGTGCAGGCTCGCCCTGTGTTTACCAGGAGGGGCCACTGAGTCGCCAGTGTCCTGGTCACTCAGATTCCAGGAAAGTTGTCTCCCTTGGCTTCCACAGCGATACAAAGACATCTACACCGCTCCTCCTTATCCACTACATGGTAATCTGTGTACTATCATGCACTGAGTTAATGCCAACCAGTAAATTATGTCAACTGAACAAATGTGTCACGCTACGCGCCTAAATTAACGGACTGAACAAGACAGCTTGAAAACAACTCTTTCGATTGACAGCATTATTTTAGACACCCGACGTGAGATTTTGAATTTTCTTCTCGTAGATTTATACCCTTATCAGCCAGAACATTATGAGCACCCAAATAATAGCTGATACATCCACCTTTAGCACGGATAGCAGAGGCGACACGATGCGGCATGGAAATAGTGAGGCTTTGGTAGGTCGCCGCTCACACACGTCGCATAATTCCCATAAATCTCAAGAAGGGGTCGACCAGTTCCGACGCCACGTTTAATCACATTCCAGATGTGTTCGATCGTCTTCAGATCTGGCGACTGGGGGAGCCAGCACATCAATTGAAACTCACCACTGTGTTTCTCGAACCTCTCCATCACACTCCCGGTCTTGTAACATGGCGCATTACCTTCCTGCGAAATGACACTGCCGTCGGGAAACGTGATCGTCATGAAGGAGAGTACGTGGTTTACAACCAGTGTACATACTCTTTGGCCGTCATGGTGCTCTGCACGAGATCCACTGGAACCGCGATGCCCACGTGAATATTCGCCAGAGCATAATGGACCCGCATTCAATCTTCTCACTTTCCCGCAGTGCAGGTGTAGAGGAGCTGTTCCCCTGGAAGACGACGCATTCGCGCGCTCCCATCGGCTTGATGAAGAAGGTATCGGGATTCATCAGATCATGCGACCTCCCACAACCCGTACAGTTTCCGAAGTGCACGTACCGAGCCCCCGTGCCATCATAATCCGTCCTCGGTCAAACTCAGATAGATCACGCGCCTTTGCCATTCAACACACGGACAGCAGTCACACTGATACGCCATGCATCGTGCGTGTGTCTCACTAACAGTCACTCCTCGCCAGCTGACACTGCTAACGCCTGGTCGGATTTATATCGAAATTATGTCCGTCGACACAACGTTACTGCTAGTAAGTGTACTTTTTGTTCAGAAATGAACGGTTGACGAAATGCAGTGGTTTATTACTAAGTAAAGTTTGGATTTGTGTTATATTATTATATTCTTCCCGAAGTGCAATTTTTCAGTGAAAATTGGTAACAAAATTATGAAGGTATGGATGGCAGAGAATCAGTGGCAAGTGGAAGTCGATACGTGAGGCATGCTCCGACAGCACACCTGGGAGAGAGCTGTTGGCAAGAAGTGCGACACGTGATATGAGTCTCGGCTTTTCTCACTGTCTTAACCTCCAACAAACATTCCACTTACGTTAATACATGGCTAATTCACCGAGAGGTAGAACAGACATTAAGGTTGAAGCGTTTTCGTTCTTCCAAGATCACAACGTAAACCGGACTTCATCTTTCTGTAATATTCATGGGAGTCACAGATTCCTAACGTTGATAAGGGTTCCACACCTCACTCTCTCTCTCTCTCTCTCTCTTCACCCCTCCCCCTCTCCCTCACCCACCTCGCCACACTACCTTTACCATTAACTAAGCTTCGCTTGTGTGGTAATTATCTTATTTTGTTCCAGCAACATCTCACTGTGAGATAATTATCCCATTTTGTAAAGCAATTTTTAACGCAGTTTTTTACTGATTTTTGGAAACAAGAACATAACATTTTTCTTACATGAATGCTGGCAGTTAATTAGCAGAGACGGTAGCAGAGATGTTGTGCGGAAACTGAAAAAAGCAAAGAAAAAAATGAAATTGCTCGCATCACCGAATCCTCACAATTTCCTACAACATTAACCTTCTCACCGATTCCAGGCAGGTCCATGTTCGTTCGGGTACGAATCGAACATCATAATCTTCGTGACTTGATTTTGAGTTACGTACTGATCTTCGTAATGTAATGTAACGGACGAATTCAAGGGATCGAACCACCAACTTTGCTGGAAGACAGGATAGGATCCAGTGCTACATGTTTTAGTGTTATATCCTAGTATTCTCGAGATGAGAAGAATACTAGTATACCGTCAGAATTTTTCTTCTAAACATCATACTGGTGTGGTAAACTAGCGTACGATATATAGAAGAGCAAACATCCTTAGCTAGCACGTCCTTCGACTGATACGAGCTGTAGAGAGACCGAGGACTACGTTACTGTGCCGCTTACATTCCAGCCTAGTCTGTCTGTCTGGAACACTCTCTTGTAGAAATATTAGGTATCCGTACTTTATAGCAATTGCAGGGGTGCGACATAAATACTTGCTTGTTGTCGGCGTGTGCCGCACATAGGATGTTGGTGGGAGTTGAGTTGACCGGTGGGGGGGGGGGGGGGGAGGGGGGGGAAGAGGGGGAAGCCGCAGTAAAGACCGCATTGGTGACTTCCCCATTATAAAGCGACACACTCTACCGTGAGGTCACCTAAGCGTTGTGCGGTGAAAACGCTCTCTTGTAACGAATGTTGTAGATGTTAATATGTTTTCGACGAATCCTACTGTAAATGTAACAGAGTTTTAGTTTCGTATAAGTAAGCTGTCGAGGTAGGAAACGGTGTAGCATTTCTAGAATGTGGCATTTCTTTCACCGCCACCAGGAAAGTGTTTGGTGGGTTAGATTTCGTAGCTCCGAACAAGTATGATGACAAGCAAACTTTGATCCACCTGATTTTAAAAGAAAATATCACTTCCTCTGTGAGAAAGGATACATCCATATTTCATTCTAGATCTTACTACCCTTCTTAAGTTGAACAAAATTTGGGGACGTTGTCACTAGAGCCGCAGTAACAGTCACAATAGATTGACGAATGAGTTGTTATTTATTGAATTGAAAATGTGAGGGATATAACTAAATAACAAACCACATAACGCATCCAAAGAGTGAGAATGAATTTTGTATCGCAGAATTTATCGTATATAACTGCTGTAGTTTTGCTTGGGAATACATGCAGAACAATTTCAAGAGAGACACTTAATATCGACACAAGCTCAAGTCAGTTACCAAAGCTATTCGTCCCCCATGGTAAAAAGAAACGTCAGCCTCACACTGGAGCGTGTACGATGGGGGATATTAACATTCGTAAGTCCATTGTGTAAGTAATGTATTGTAATTGACTTCCGTCTCATCTTGGAGCAGTTCCATGGTCACGTTAATCACTTCTTACTGTTAATTCTGGTATGTAAAAGTGTGTAGCTGCTTTATGTAGTACGAGCATATCCCACGAATGAAGGCGTCCGCTACTTCAGTTCCTTTTTCAGTTCGGCGGTTATAATTTAAGATGATATCATACTCTCCAGAGCACGTGCCCAGCTGTAAAACCATAAATGGAGCTTTTAAAAACTCTTAGTAATTGCAGTTGTTGTTGGATCATTTTTCCTTCAGCTCAGTACCGTTAATACCAGAGGATAAAGCTACAGCTCTATACGAGAAGGCATTACTCGGGAAAGTACCAGATTTGAAGGTTGGAAACACTTTTGTTTTCTAGTCTTAGGTTATTTCTCTGGTTTGTACAGCTCTTTAAAATCTTCAAGCAATGTACCTAACATTGAAGAGGGCAAATTACTTAATATTGAGGTAGCTGATGTCATTAGAAACTGAATAAACGATTTTGTACGTTTCGGGGTTTTGTGCTGTTCTTGTGCAAATGGAGACACGTCGCGGTTACGGTCTTGTCTGTTGCTTTGAAATGATGCAGGTGCTTCAGAACTGTTTCCAGGTGTTCACATAATCCTTCGCCGTTGAATTAGATGCACTATACTTTTACAGGGACAAGACGGAAAGCGACAGATAGTGAGCTTTGGTCATTCTCCTTCCTGTAGACAAGGATTTTACAAGGAACTTTAATGCTGACAAATGAAATGTAACAGGTAATGCTTTTCCTTAACTGAGTCTAAAAGCAATGTAGAAAAGCCAACACTTTGGTGACACCAGCGTGTTTAAGTGAGGCAACGGCAGCGCTGCGAAACGCAATGGACTGCTTCCGTTTTCGCTACGGTTATCTCGTTTAATACCAGTACTTTGTTATAGCGTTTTTTGTGCTGTTCATCAGAAATCACCAACGCAACGACAGCAGAGATCGCAGTCAACACCACTGCTATAAAGCCAACATCGTTCCGGCACGACATTCTCGCGTGATGTTTTGCTAGGTTGAAAATTGAATGTGCTATTGTTAGCATCATCAGAGACAATCTTATATAATGAAGGCGAGATGGCCAATGATCCTTTGTGTCAAAAAAGACCAAATTGTGGGACCACCAAGCAAGCTGAAGAGACACGGGGGACATGTGTGGATTACTTACAATAACTTCCTAAAAAAAAACACTAATATTTGGCAAGAGGCGGAAAAGGTAAGAGTAAGAAAAGCTGTCCTCAGGGCCTTATTCAATCAGATATCGAGTAGGTGGAGGGAAACTTTAAAGGGATATCTGTGACTGTAGCCTGAGAGGAAAGCAAAAGTGGTTGTCCAAGGACGTAACACGTCTCTACTATTTGAACACATTTCCATTAGCTGTTCTATCCCCAGTTGCATTTCATTTATTTTATTTCATTTCTTACGATAGCGTGATACACGCCTGTCTAATGTACCAACAGATAATGTTTAACTATTTCTCTAGTATCTTCAGGACGTCTCAGTTGCACCGCACTACTCCAAAAGAGGTTTGCTGCCTGCTGCTTAATTCGTTAAACTGAAACACTCCTTTCATGTTTTAATGAACCCGGCAGAAAAATAATTGATGCTGTGATATCAATACAATTTCCGAAGTGTAGATTCACTGACCAACTACTAATTTTCACGTGCTATCCTCCCTTGGACTAGAGTCTCATCTGAAAATTTTCGTCCGCAGCTCGTCGTCGTGCGGTAGCGTTCTCGCTTCCCACGCCCGGGCTGCCAGGTTAGATTCCCGGCGGGGTCGGGGATTTTCTCTGCCACGCGATGACTTTGTGTTGTGTTGATGTCCTTAGGTTAGTTAGGTTTAAGTAGTTCTAAGTTCTAGGGGACTGATGACCATAGATGTGAAGTCCAATAGTGCTCAGAGCCATTTGAACCATTTTTTTTTTTTTTTTTTTTTTGAAAATTTTCTCTCTATAGTGGCTTTTCTTGGGGGACGTGTCTGCGAGATTCTTGAGGATACCACCAGTTTACTATCATGTGGGTGGTCCGTTGCAACTCCTATAAACAGCCGCACTTCATTTGCAAGAAATAATAGCAAAACAGTTTCCACACATGCATAGCTCCAGTTTTTCAACGTAAACATTCAGCTTGTTTTGCTTTTTGCCTTGTGTTAGCACCGGGTATCATTATCCCCCGTCGATGGAACAGTCAGACAGTAGCCGACATAAAAGCAACTATCTTACTTGTCACAGGAACCGGATCGCAATACCCCTCACTGCTCTGGCCGTTGAGCTCGTTCTCACCTGTGACGGACACGCATCTCCCTTATCGTCTGGCGGGATCAAAGAGGCGGCGCCGGCCAGCCGCATGCATACCTGTGCTGCAGACTGCGTGGTTTGCTTCACTGATTTGAGGGATAACGACGGGCTGACGCAGTCTCCTCCGCTAATGGGAACACTCATCTTTCGTCACATAGCGTATTACAGAACGATGTCACTGGAAATTCTTACGGTGACCAGATCCGTAGCTAATAAGCGTGATACAACATTAGGTGCATAGTTAATTTCTGTTCAACACGTTGTCACACCACTCTTTACGGAGGCCTTCAGATTACATTTCACAGCAGTGCTGTTGTGTTGCTCACAGTGTTGAGTAGCGTCACTGCATGACTGTACGTCTTACGTTGTATTTTTTGCTTAAAAAGAATACATCTTCTTGGGATAGCTGTCGCTTTTTGTTTGTAAATGAAAGTTTTTCATTGCTTTCTAGTCGTGATTAACTTGATTGTAAACATACACAAATAGAGGATAATTTGCTTGTTATTAATTCATAACAATAATTCCCTTGCACGCTAGATGAATCGTAAAATATGATAATTTGACGGGAACTATGTTCCGCCACATCATGCCAGACATGGAATGGCCTTGGAGAAATGTATCACTTCACTTCTCTTGTGGCCTTTTTACCTGTTACGTTTAGAGGGTTGCAATTTTTAAGAGGTCGCGATAAAATGAAAAATCCTCAAGGTATGCTGACTATCTGTATTTCCCGGAGAAGCTGTGAAACACAAAGTTCCAAACTGAAATGTGTCTTTTAAATACACGAGTAGAACAGGTCATGTGGGCCTACACATGAATTAGCAAAATATGTTAGGTATTCTTTGGGAACCCGTAGGGTATAATTTTATCACTTCATTATGGGAGACATGCATTATTCATTTAACAGTATCACAGATAAAATCGATCGATGAATTGCATTTAAATTCTAATAACCAATACATTAAACCTGATGACCATCATACGTAGCGGCACGCAAGCGACCAACATATCGCAGATCATTAGGGCCCAAAGGGAGAGAACTGAAACTCTAGTGACCAGCACAGAAGGGGACTACCGACAAGAGATTGACATTATCACAAAACACTGTCTTAAAATGCAGCAGACTGCGCGTCATGAACCGATTATAGGAAAACATTGAATCCTGAGAGTTCAGGACACATTTCACCATTATGACAGAACTCAGATACACTAGCGTCGCACATTAGTCTGGTTGTGACGCAGTTTAGAGTGTAATTCTGTTGTAGCGACGATTCGGCTGTCACTGTTCCGTTTCCCTGTATTTGTTTTCGGTAGCGACAGCTTTGACAGCGATATCTTTTTATATTTTATTCGTATTTTCGAGGGAATATTTCTGGTTATTGTTGCGTGTGCGTTTGCAAATACTGCAAATGTGTCAAGAAATCACGTATGTTTAGATTACGTCGTTTGTTGATCGTATTTTCTTGTTAGTGTCTGTTAGTCGAAGGGTAGAGTAGGTTTACGCCCCTTTTCGTGTTGAATATGAATAGAAAAAATCGCACCAGATCGTGAGAGGCTAGAATAATTACGTGTGACGGGGGTGCAGTAAATGCTAAAGGAATTATTCCCAGATTTCCCGAGCGGAGGCAGAGCAGAATAGACAAACGAGCAGAGTGGAAACAGTCAGCTTGGTGAATGCAAGACAAACGTTCCGACGGCTGTTCCACTTCCTGGTACGATGGAGGACGTGCCACAATGGGTAAGGCAGATGTTACAGGTGCAGAAGGAAGGAGACAAAAGGCAGAGCTAAAGCAGAGGAAAGGGAAGCAGTACTAGAAGCAGACGACAAGGGACGAAGCGGGAAAGAAGGCAGTTTTGGGACATGATGACTGAGCTGGGTAGAAAATTCTATGCTATACTACAGATAATTCATGGGAAAATCGAGGTCGTCTCAGAAACAGGAGACAACGGTATGGCTAGGTTACTCCGGGCCGAAACCAGATTAAGAAATGTCAAGAAAGGTAGTAACACACTTTCCAAAAAGGTAAAAACAGTCGATAGTGTGAATAAAGGACTGGCACAAAAATCTAGGCGAACGGCATGTTTCGGAGGAGACTCAACCGACACCATTTGTCGAAACGGAGGAGATCGCTATTACAAAATGGAACACTGAGAATTTGAAAAGAGAAGCTGAGGGTCCACAAGTGATGGAGCCGCCTTCGGCCCTATTCGGATGGAAGACCACGGAAAGACAACGAGCCCATCGTGTGCAAATTTCCATTCAAATGGCGCGATATGATCCGATACAGAGTGAATCTCTGTTAGGGAAATTAGTGCATATTCGGAGTCCACGACAAGGGAAGAGAGCTTTATTAGAGCTCCACCACTTGCAGCAATGCGTTTCCAATCGCACACGATTTTCATGAATTTTTGAAATCAGGTCTCCATCTGGATCAACCAAATAACGGTGCTGTAGTGATCGACATAGGCGTTAATTCGATGCCATCGGTACATAAAAGATCACACACAAGCTTCGAAAAAACCTATGTGGAGGCATTCAGATTAATTCTCTCTGCCTAGACCAGATTGAGCGTGAAGAGGAATGTGCGGGAGTCGCTCAAGGAAGTTCCCAGAATCGGAGTGGTTGGAGTAGCTAGCAGAGAGGTACAAATGAAAAGGAAATGGCAATGGCAACAGAAGCCACCATTACAAGTCGAATTAGTATAGCCAAAAGTCGCGGCAGTTTGAGGAAAAGACACCTCACAAAAGGAATGTCGGTGTCGCCAAGGGAGCAAGGAAATGGGTCTGTGGAGACGATCAAATTTCGGAATTCTGATTCAGCCCGCAGCCGACAGTCCTCACTCGAAGGGAGCAGGTAACGAACGTAACTAAGGGCCGGGCTTACATTCTCCACATGATACACTATGAAGAAGTGAGAGATAAGTTGCTGGCTGAGATGGAGAGCGCAGAAAAGGTAAGCGGAAATTTTTAAATGCTCCTTTACGTTAACATTAGCTGAAGGTTTTGGTCAGTTTTCTCTTTTCGTATTGTTCCTTTTATTTGGTGCCCAGTACGTAAAGCTTTTGCTGTAATAGGTTAAATCATGCTTAGAGTTATTGTTGGCTGTCGAATGGGTATGCGCTTCGCAGATGCCTTAGGAGAATGTGTGTGCGTGTCTCAGTTACGCGGGTCTGTTCATTTCACTTTTGGACCGGTTTTTGTGGAGATTTGTTCACTGCCAGAAAGCTGATAAGTTTTCGACCGTTATAGACAAAGTGTCGCTATGGCGAGCTATCAGAACTAACCGCACTATGTGATCAGAGATGTGCTCTTTGTTTTTGTTTCAAGATATTGGAAGAAAGGATAAAGGTAACAAAATTATCATTTATCGTTCTGCCATACTTATCTATTTATTAGATCTTGCGTGGTACCTCATTCTTCATTCTTCAATTGTCGCTTCGCTGTGTTAAATATTGTGATTACTGTTAGGTTTTGGACTAGTCAAGTTGCTGGAGACTGCCGATCTCAAGCACTGGTTGGCAGATGTGAATTTGTACATTCACTGACGTGTCTGTCTTTGCTATTCGTGATTATAGCAACTCTTATTGTCAGTCAAATGAACTATTTCGTTAATACAGGAAATAAATTGTCACTCATGATGCTCTAACAAATTCGGAGCTCCAAATCGCGAGAATTGATGTCAGAATTACTGTACCACATGTATACGAAGAGATAAAGATTTGGGGGGAATACTTATCTATTCCTGTTGCTTTTTCTTCACTTGTGAACAAAACTGTAATCAGTAACGTCTTTTGCGTTTTCCTTTTGCAGTGGAAATTTACCTATTCCTGTTGCTTTTTCTTCACTTGTGAACAAAACTGTAATCAATAACGTCTTTTGCGTTTTCCTTTTGCAGTGGAACACTAACAAGAAAATACGATCAACAAACGACGTAATATTAACTTTCACTAGAAAACAATAAATAAAATACAGGTATCACAGTGTTAGCATCTAAGTATGGGGCTATGATGAGCAGAGTAAATGATGAGGCTGTTCAGTGAAGTTTAGATTTGTTTCAGATACAGCGGCGATGACCACGCAGGCGAAAGGTGGATAACTGCAGCGGGACAAGGTGTTTTGACTTTCAGCGAGCGGGCGGCATCCGAGCCGGGGGACACTGCCTGCCTTTATACAGAAAGGTCCGGCGCGTGCCACGTGTCAGAGGGCTGAGGACAGCTGTAAGGGCTCTGTAGAACACGGCCGTCGGCACCTGGCCACACGCCGCGGCGTCTTCGCTGTAGACGATGTTGTGAGGCAACGCGTCGGCGTGACTCAGCTGCGTCTCAGCGTCTCTCTCTCACTCACACACACACACTCACACACACACACACACACACACACACACACACACACAGAGAGAGAGAGAGAGAGAGAGAGAGAGAGAGAGAGAGAGAGAGAGAGAGAGAGAGAGAGAGTCACACTCTCGCAATTAACATATTTATGGATTGTTCGTGATAACCATTTCATTTACAGTACACAACATACTGAGACACTGAAATAGATGTTTTGATGTTTCAATTTATTTAACTTTGGTTATTAATGCTTTGAGTGTTAGTTGGTTGTGGCCTGTTTAGTAGAAGAAAAGTTCGGGCCGCTAGTGCTAAGGTATTCTTAATGAGATAAATTACAGCTATCTGAGTTTCCGTATTTAATCATTGTTAATCAAGGCCACAAGTAATCTAGCTAGTTCTTTCAAGATAATCTCCGAGCTTGGAAAACCTCGGACACAAACGTTATTATTATTATTATTATTATTATTATTATTATTAATAATAATAAATTTTCTTAACATGCCTCAATCACGGTCGTAATTGAAATTGTTTCCATGCTGCGTAAGCAAATGGGGTAGTCAGTTCAGCTAAGATTAAAATACTGTTACGACACACTGCTTACTGCCAGGACTGCACTTTAGCTGAAATGAAGTAAATTAATGCTGTGGCGCTCCTCTGCAACGTGATGCTGTGAATGAAAATCTTTAAATTGCCGTTAGCGACGGAAGGGCGTAGCGAATGTTTTCTTTTTCTCCGCAGCGCTAAAGGCTGAAATCTTAAAGCATTTGACACGGAGAGCGGTGATCTTCCGAATGACAACGTGTACAATCATTTATCAATAATAATATATACAGGTAGTCTGAAACCGATTGAATGATATATTAGTACCTTAACACGGACCTGAATAATGAGCTGTTCATCGAATGGCGGTCACAAAACACGATAGACAGAATAATGTCTCTACTATCTTTATACCCAGAAGGACAAAGATTATACTCTAGGCTAGGTCATTGTGCATATTCCTTGTTTGTACATTACCCCATTTTCTCAAGACATAATTAATTAAATAATTTTCTAATGCAAAAAAAATTGAAGTGATCATATGGCATTGTTGGTTGGGGGGCCCCATTCGGAGTAGTTCGGCCGCCAAGTGCAAGTCTTACTGCATTCGACGCCACATTGGGCGAGTTGCGCGCCGGTAATGAGGATGAAATGATGATGAAGACAACACAACACCCAGTCCACGAGCGGAGAACATCTCCAATCCGGCCGGGAATCGACACCGGGCCTGCTGCATGGGAGGCAACCACGTTAAATTTTCTAATAACATTGTGCAAAACACCACTATGTAATTAAGGCAGACGCCGTCATTTTCATATAGACCCATATAGCGCTCGTACTTCAAATGTACTGATTAATACATTCATTTGTTTTGCATACGTGTCAAGGAAAATAAAGTCACCTCTGAAGATAATTTTTGTCATTTCCTTCTTTTATAATTTTGTTGCTATGAGCAGATTACTACTAATGTAAGAATTCTAGGTCGTTCGGTTTAGAGTTTCCGGAGTTCATTCGAGGTAGTCTGCTTTCTTAGGGAGTCAATACTCAGTGACTATCGAGGATTCCCGTTAAGGGAGATTTTATTCTCTTTCAGCAAAAAGTGATGAGAGGGTTGTGTGACTTTACCGTCACTTGTCGCTATGCGGGATTCTACATCTTCCATGAATGGCATTCTTTAATGACCTAAACATGTGGAAGTCCGAGGGGGCCAGGTCAGGAGTCCAAATGTGACAGCCGTGGATGGTCTCGCCGACCGATGGAAATCCTGGAGCTCCGCCGAACCGCTTTCTGATGACTTCACCCTCCGTGCCCAGCCGCTAACTGTACTTCTGTCGACACAGATGCTCCATGGGCTTTGCATAAGCGTTTGTGAATATTGCCCAAACTTTCTTCAACTGTAGTGAGAAATTCAGTGTCGGGGCGTTGCTTGTAACGTATGTCACCTACAGACGCCGCTTTGAAACTGTCCTCAGTTACGTCCCTTGTCAGAAGAGACGGAAACTTGGCGCGCTCACTCAGGAGACTTCAAATAACACCTGGTCAAAAAAGGAAACAGAGTGCTATTAAAATAACGGATCTAGTTCTCATTTCAAAAGAGAAAATCAATGAACAAAAGAAGTAAAAACCAAATAAGAGGACTGCTGAAAAATTCTCTCACGAATCATGGAAAAATTAATCTAGGTTGTCAAATAAATGTGGCGGAGTTTCCAAGATGGCACAGAAAAAATTGCATTTAGAGTGATCATTAGATGGTGACAAACATCAGGAGATGGTTCTTAACCGTCATAACGAGTCAGAGTAGTTCAGTGAACATCGTTGTGTAGAAAGTCTGAAACTTCACTATCAAATTCGATCGAAGGCCGGCTGGCTACAGTGTGTAGTGTGGCAACGGTGGTTGCATGAAGACTGTTCAAATTACAAGATGTGTTCTCTTTGTGCAGGAAACAACAAGAATTTCTTTACAAAAGGCAGGATAATACTTGCTATCTTGTAATTTGTTCATATGAACATCTATATCGGGCAAGGAGGCATATCCCACTCACTTACCAGGCACCAAATAAGGTGCGTTGGCAGTAGATTCCTATCTTGTAATTTGTTTGTGTACCTGCCTATGAACAAGTTCGCCCAGTTTCTGCGTTTGTATAGGATACCACACGCGTTTACGATAGTTAAGTGTTATTGTGATTCCTTCATTGTCTCCATTGGCTTAAAATTGTAACAAATATTCTTAAGCCAGTAGTAAACTGGTAGGCTAGGCTTGTCTTAATAATTTAACGTATTCCAGTGATGTATTTACATGAGCGATGTTTTCTACTAAAGAAGATAAATGTGTGTCAAACATTTGTGCAAGCATTTATGCTTTTACAGGATTTTCACAATCTCTTCGTGTTCGCTATCTCTCTCGCTTCATCCTACATATCGAAAAAGGTAGCAGGCAACCAGAGTTGCTATATTGGGGAAGTGGATGAATACAAACGAATGATTTGTAATCCCAGGTTAGAACATAACTCGTCCTGAGAAAAATGATAGCTACGGAGAAATCATGGTGATAACTATCGCCATCGCCATCATCCCAATCGCAATCATCCAATCCCCATTAACAGAATCATCATAATGACTGTCCCTGTACTCGTTTGTCGTCCACGGCACGGACACGTTTAGCCGACGAGAGCACCAGCAGCAGCGAGTACTGTTTGTATAAAGCGTTTATTTTGCATTTTGTTTACGACCTTCCACTAAGGAAGGGATTCTATTTGTGTTTATCTGCTCTGCATAGTAACTAACAGTTCTTGATAAAACTTTACGTAGTTTTCGTGTTAGATTTCTTAGTGTTTTCTTGATCGTTTAGAACAGAAAGCGCCCTAAAACCGTCTTTTGTTTGTTTCGCGGCCGTTAGCCACTAGTCACTTGAATCAGCAGTTGTCTTGTGACAGCCAGAGCGAGAGCACCAGCAGCAGCGAGTACTGTTTGTATAAAGCGTTTTTGTACTTATTTGCTGCGCTTAGCTTTTAAATAGCTTTTCTGGGAAAACCTAGCGTAGTTTTCGCGTCTCGTATTTCAATGAGTGTTTCTTGATCATCAGAGTAGCTCATCAGAAGATTATCTTGGGAATTTGTCACCGTATAGAGTAGGGTAAACATAGTCATGTGTAGGGACTGTGGTTGTTGTGAGCGGACGCAAGGAGAATTGGCCACTCTTCGGGGGCAGGTGGAGGCTTTGTCTGTTAGGCTCATCGAGCTCGAGGCGCAGGCGTCGGCTCGTAGTGGCGTTGGGGCAACTGTGGTGAGACCTATGCCTACTTCGGTGGCCTTGGAATCGCATGGAACCCCTGATGTCGCTGCGTCTTCCGGCAGTGAGCATCTTACCGGTCAGCCATCACTCCAGGGTGAATGGCGGACAGTGGTGGGCTCGCGCGTGCCTGGCCGAAAGGCGAAGGTGGGATCTGGCCGCGTGGCAGCTGCCTTACCCCTTTCCAACAGGTACGGGGTGCTTCCTAGTGGTGATGACATCGTTTCCGAGCCACCACAGGATGCCTCGCCTGTTGGGCCAGTGGCCGATTCTCCGGCAAGGTCCCGACAGTCACAGAGGGCGGGCCTATTAGTTATAGGGAGCTCCAACGTTAGGCGGGTTATGGAGCCCCTCAGGAAAATAGCGGGTAGGTCGGGGAAGAATGCCAGTGTGCACTCGGTGTGCTTGCCGGGGGGTCTCGTCCGTAATGTGGAGGAGGCCCTTCCGGCAGCTATTGAACGCACTGGGTGTGACCGGCTGCAGATAGTAGCACATGTCGGAACGAATGACCCCTGCCGCTTGGGTTCTGAGGCCATCCTTGGTTCCTTCCGGCGGCTGGCTGATTTGGTGAAGACAACCAGCATCGCACGCGGAGTGCAAGCTGAGCTTAATATCTGCAGCATAGTGCCCAGAGTCGATCGCGGTCCTCTGGTTTGGAGCCGTGTGGAGGGTCTAAACCAGAGGCTCAGACGACTCTGCGACTATAATGGTTGCAAATTCATCGACCTCCGTTATTGGGTGGAGAACTGTAGGGCCCCCCTAGACAGGTCAGGCGTGCACTACACACCGGAAGCAGCTACTAGGGTAGCAGAGTACGTGTGGCGTGCACACGGGGGTTTTTTAGGTTAGAGGGACCCCCCTTGGGCGAAACGATAAAATACCTGACGGCTTACCAGAGAGGACATTATCATCGTTGATAAAGAACGTCCGTCCTCAGAGACCAAAAACAGGAAAAGTTAACGTAATATTGGTAAACTGCAGGAGTATCCAGGGCAAGGTTCCTGAATTAGTATCTCTTATTGAAGGAAATAGTGCGCATATAGTATTAGGAACGGAAAGTTGGTTAAAACCGGAAGTGAACAGTAACGAAATCCTAGACACAGAATGGAATATATACCGCAAGGATAGGATAAACGCCAATGGTGGAGGAGTATTTATAGCAGTAAAGAATTCAATAATATCCAGTGAAGTTATTAGCGAATGCGAATGTGAAATAATCTGGGTTAAGTTAAGTATCAAAGGAGGGTCAGATATGATAGTCGGAAGCTTCTATAGACCACCTGCATCAGAAACCGTAGTAGTTGAGCGCCTCAGAGAGAACCTGCAGAACGTCGTGAAGAAGTTTCGTGATCATACTTCCATTTCGTACCGCTTTACTCCCAGATATTTAATGTAAGCAGCTGTGTCAAGCAGCTTACTGGTAACGCACTATTGGAATATTACGGGCTTGTTTTCCCTATTCATCTGCAATAACTTCCGTTTTCCTACATTCATCACAACAACTGGAAATTTTGTTCAAATCATCTTGTACCCCCCTACAGTCACTCAATGATGACTCCTCCTCGTACAACACAGCTTCATCGTTAAACCCCCACAGACAGCTCCTCACCCTGAACGTCATACCATTTGTATACTGTGTATACAGGGAATAAGAGCGGTCCTGTCACACTCCTGTGAGGCAGCCCAGACGATAGTCGTGTCTCTGATGAACACTCGCCGTCCAGGACAACGCAGAAGATTCTGTTACTTAAGAAGTCTTAGAGCCATTCACATATCTGGAAACCTATTCTGTATTCTCGTATCTTGGTCTGCAGTGGGGCACCTTGTCAACTGTTTTTCTGGTGTCTAGGAATGTCGAATAGGACTGCTGTCCTTCATCTGTGGTTCGCAGAAAGTCACGTGAGAAAAGGGCAATGTCAGTTTTGTAGCAGCGATGCTTTCTAAAGCAGTACTGATTTGTGGACATAAGTTGTTCCGTTGGAATATAAAAAAATTCCTTGAAACGGAACCTGGCGGGTTATTTGTTTTCAATTCTTCAATGCCAAGAAAGGAAGGAAAATATATTTGCTTAACAAGAGTGATAGGGCACAAATCGCAGAATATCTGAGTGACCACCATCAAACGTTCATTTCTGAGGAAGAGGATGTGGAACAAAAATGGAAAAAATTCAGAAACATCGTCCAGTACGCCTTAGATAAGTTCGTACCGACTAAGGTCCAAAGCGAGGGGAAAGATCCACCGTGGTATAACAATCATGTACGAAAGGTACTACGGAAACAAAGAAAGCTTCATCATAGGTTTAAGAGTAGTCGAATCATAGCTGATAAGGAAAAGCTGAACGAAGCGAAAAAGAGCGTAAAGAGAGCAATGAGAGAAGCATTCAACGAATTCGAACATAAAACATTGGCAAACAATCTAAACAAGAACCCTAAAAAGTTTTGGTCATATGCAAAATCGGTAAGCGGATCTAAATCCCCTATTCAGTCACTCGTTGACCACGATGGCACCGAAACAGAGGACGACCGAAGAAAGGCAGAAATACTGAATTCAGTGTTCCGAAACTGTTTCACTGCGGAAAATCGTAACACGGTCCCTGACTTCAGCCGTCGCACGGACGCCAAAATGGAAAATATTGAAATAAACGATATCGGAATTGAAAAACAACTGCTATCACTTAGTAGCGGAAAAGCATCCGGACCAGACGAGATACCCTTAAGATTCTACAGTGATTATGCTAAAGAACTTGCCCCCTTTCTATCAGCAATTTATCGTAGATCGCTGGAAGAACGTAAAGTACCTAGCGACTGGAAGAAAGCGCAGGTCGTTCCCATTTTCAAGAAGGGTCATAAATCAGATGCGAATAATTATAGGCCTATTTCGCTTACGTCAATCTGTTGTAGAATAATGGAACATGTTTTGTGTTCAAGTATTATGACGTTCTTAGATAATACAAATCTCCTTCATCATAACCAACATGGATTCCGCAAACAGAGATCATGTGAAACTCAGCTCGCCCTATTTGCCCAAGAAATTCACAGTGCCGTAGACACTGGCGAGCAGATTGATGCCGTATTCCTGGACTTCAGGAAGGCATTTGATACGGTTCCGCACTTACGTTTAGTGAAAAAAAATACGAGCTTACGGAATATCGGACCAGGTTTGTGATTGGATTCAGGATTTCCTAGAAGAAAGAACACAACATGTCATTCTTAACGGTTCAAAATCTGCAGATGTAGAGGTAATTTCGGGAGTACCGCAGGGAAGCGTGATAGGACCTTTATTGTTTACAATATACATAAATGACTTAGTTGACAACATCGGTAGCTCCGTGAGGCTATTTGCAGATGACACGGTTGTCTACAAGAAAGTAGCAACATCAGAAGACTCGTACGTACTCCAGGAGGACCTGCAGAGGATTAATGCATGGTGCGACAGCTGGCAGCTTTCCCTAAACGTAGATAAATGTAATATAATGCGCATACATAGGGGCAGAAATCCATTCCAGTACGATTATGCCATAGGTGGCAAATCATTGGAAGCGGTAACGACCGTAAAATACTTAGGAGTTACTATCCGGAGCGATCTGAAGTGGAATGATCACATAAAACAAATATTGGGCAAAGCAGGCGCCAGGTTGAGATTCATAGGAAGAATTCTAAGAAAATGTGCCTCATCGACGAAAGAAGTAGCTTACAAAACGCTTGTTCGTCCGATTCTTGAGTATTGCTCATCAGTATGGGACCCTTACCAGGTTGGATTAATAGAAGAGATAGACATGATCCAGCGAAAAGCAGCGCGATTCGTCATGGGGACATTTAGTCAGCGCGAGAGCGTTACGGAGATGCTGAACAAGCTCCAGTGGCGGACACTTCAAGAAAGGCGTTACGCAATACGGAGAGGTTTATTATCGAAATTACGAGAGAGCACATTCCGGGAAGAGATGGGCAACATATTACTACCGCCCACATATATCTCGCGTAATGATCACAACGAAAAGATCCGAGAAATTAGAGCAAATACGGAGACTTACAAGCAGTCGTTCTTCCCACGCACAATTCGTGAATGGAACAGGGAAGGGGGGATCAGATAGTGGTACAATAAGTACCCTCCGCCACACACCGTAAGGTGGCTCGCGGAGTATAGATGTAGATGTAGATGTAGAACACGCAGATAAAGAAGGGGAAGTTGGTGGCACGGCTAGATTAGTTTCTGTAGGTCCGGATACCTGCTGGTGGATCACGAGGCGTCACGTGAGATGTTTACGCCAGGCGTGTGGCGGTGGCGGCGGCGGCTGCCTGCCCGTACTGCCTGCTGGGGCGAACAGCTCTGGACTCTGCCGTTCTGCGCACAATTGAGGCAGGCGAGGGTCGTGGTCACATCTGAGAACGGAAGCAATTGCCGCAACTGCATAACAGCTAGGCCCGGAAGCCCCGGCAACATACACCACTCCCACGTTATCGCAATTGCTGCTGCGGGAACAGAGTACCGTCTACAGTCAAAACGATAATATTTGGGGCACTTACATTCCGGAATGGATGTCAACACCACTCGCTCATATCAAACTCAAACTCACTCTCACTCACCCTCCCTCACTCTCACTCACCCTCCCTCACTCTCACTCACCCTCCCTCACTCTCACTCACCCTCCCTCACTCTCACTCACCCTCCCTCACTCTCACTCACCCTCCCTCACTCTCACTCACCCTCCCTCACTCTCACTCACCCTCCCTCACTCTCACTCACCCTCCCTCACTCTCACTCACCCTCCCTCACTCTCACTCACCCTCCCTCACTCTCACTCACCCTCCCTCACTCTCACTCACCCTCCCTCACTCTCACTCACCCTCCCTCACCCTCCCTCACCCTCCCTCACCCTCCCTCACCCTCCCTCACCCTCCCTCACCCTCCCTCACCCTCCCTCACCCTCCCTCACCCTCCCTCACCCTCCCTCACCCTCCCTCACCCTCCCTCACCCTCCCTCACCCTCCCTCACCCTCCCTCACCCTCCCTCACCCTCCCTCACCCTCCCTCACCCTCCCTCACCCTCCCTCACCCTCCCTCACCCTCCCTCACCCTCCCTCACCCTCCCTCACCCTCCCTCACCCTCCCTCACCCTCCCTCACCCTCCCTCACCCTCACTCACCCTCCCTCACCCTCACTCACCCTCACTCACCCTCACTCACCCTCACTCACCCTCACTCACCCTCACTCACCCTCACTCACCCTCACTCACCCTCACTCACCCTCACTCACCCTCACTCACCCTCACTCACCCTCACTCACCCTCACTCACCCTCACTCACCCTCACTCACCCTCACTCACCCTCACTCACCCTCACTCACCCTCACTCACCCTCACTCACCCTCACTCACCCTCCCTCACCCTCACTCACCCTCCCTCACCCTCCCTCACCCTCCCTCACCCTCCCTCACCCTCCCTCACCCTCCCTCACCCTCCCTCACCCTCCCTCACCCTCCCTCACCCTCCCTCACCCTCCCTCACCCTCCCTCACCCTCCCTCACCCTCCCTCACCCTCCCTCACCCTCCCTCACCCTCCCTCACCCTCCCTCACCCTCCCTCACCCTCCCTCACCCTCCCTCACCCTCCCTCACCCTCCCTCACCCTCCCTCACCCTCCCTCACCCTCCCTCACCCTCCCTCACCCTCCCTCACCCTCCCTCACCCTCCCTCACCCTCCCTCACCCTCCCTCACTTTCACGAGCGCTGCTTTCACTCATCTACAGACAAGGCCCCTCTGTTAAGGGTTGACATTGTTGCTAATCTGGGTCCTACTAGTCCTGGGAGAAACAACACACTGCAGACTGGAGAGGTTGTGCAAACACCATTGTAGATTCCCAGGTCACCTTTCAACTTCGAATAGGTGGAGCTCGATGTCTGGTGGCATTGCTCACGTAACGCGTATCATGGTATGTTCTCATCTTTCTCATCTAACAAATGCACTCACACCTACTGGTGTGCGTCTTCAGTCTGATAAAGAACTGTTTGGCAGATGATTGATAGTAAAAATCTAAAATAATTAACCTCAGTGAAGTGGAAGAAATTCTGAGATGTAGTTGATATTAAAAATCTAACACAAATAAGCAAGCTCCAATGGCTTTCCACAAGACCTCGTGTTTCGTATATTCGCGAGAGTCACAGAAGGCTCCTAAGACTGAAGAGCAAACCTCCTCTACTTATCATTTAGGTACGAGGCACCTAAAGTTTCAATTACCACCTTGAAAATTTAATCACGTAACTATTATTTTTTATGTAAGTGAGCAGGGTTTCGTGGCTGTTGCCATGCAACGTAGAATATTCTAGTATGTTGTCCCGCATCATGTTCCTCTTCCGTTTCTTCTACACGATTGACATCTCGACACCTCTGATGACACCTTCTTCAGAATCTTTCGGTGTCCCCGGTTATTTGAACAATGTCAAAAGACCAGGGTGGCGTTCACTTATTAATATGAGTTTGCCCGCGCTTGTTCTTAAGACGTGGGGTTTCTGGGTGAAATTTTTCCTCCTTCAATTGGGGCATCACCATCATTGGATACGTAGAATAATATACAGAGGAAAGGACGGGCAATGTTTATGATAATGTTATTGTCCTGCGACAGAGGTGGCTTCTTAGTCGTTGTTTGTATTCCTCGTGCATCATGGCTGGGTGTGTACTTTCGATAGTGGGGGGAAGACACGAAGTCGGAAGCCTATAGCTGTCATCTATAACTGAAAGAAAACTTCGACCACTTCTCGGACTGTCCATCTATAAACAGTAATTCCTCGGCTAGCGTTAGCACATTGCTGGTTTGTTTGTCGACCGCAGTTCTCCTGACGTTCAGCTGCCTCATAAAATTTCAACGTTTTGTACTAATGTGACGTCCTGGCTCCTCAGTATTGTGTTTTACTACCTGAAGTGTCACGTCTCACGACAAAAAAAAGCGCTGTCTTAGATATAGTTAAACTATGTTGTGAGCAAACAAGAAAACAGTCTGCTTCGGCGGTAGTGACGTAAAAGGGAAGAGTACAACAACAAGCGTCACGCAGCAGGTACAGAATAACTGTGGATCACAATAAGGCCACACTGGCGGATAGAGCCGATGGCATTGGTCGGAGGGAAAGATCACAGCTAAAAGAGAACACTGCGTGGAGCCAAGTTGAGAGTGAGTGCTGGCTGAATGTTAAGTTCATGGTTGACAAGCCTGAATCCGAGGATGACGGCTGTCCGAGTCTAGGTTCAACAAGATAGGAATTAGAGCTTGCCCAAAAAGGCCGGGACGTCGTACAGAGAATAACGTCACTAATAACACTGGCCAACAACGAAAATGTTTCGGGCTCAAAAATAGTTAACTCTTCCGTATTTCCATCTGCTGAATAAAGAAACCAACACAACAATTACAGATTACGTCTTACTTTCGCTATAAAGTGACACTTAATTTTTATAGACAACATATTCAGATTGGGGAAAATTTTGTTTTCGGAGTTCTCGCACCTGATCAATAACAAAACACAAGTGCTCTTAAGCTGTTTGAAAGTCATAAACAGAGATACTGTTGTTATGAATGAGAGTTTCACATAGTTTCTGCTGTAATTCTGGTTTGAGAGTGATTTTGTAGTGTAAATTTGTAAAAAATGCCTCGAAAATGTGTAAATATGGCGAATAATTTTCGTTACATTTGTAGTGAAATAACGTTTTCCTCACAGAAACGCAATCTGACGCCTCTTGTGAAGACTGCCTATCAGCATTATTTCGGCATGGAAGTAGCGGACCAGGATAAGTCTTGGACTCCGTATATATGTCGCAACGTATGTTCAGTTTCACTGAAAGTATGGCTAGAAAATAAGAGACGATCTATGGCTTATGCTGTACCTATGGTTTGGCGGGAGCCGACCAACCATACAGATCACTGCTATTTCTGCTCGACTCCATCTATAAGGACAGGATTGTCTATGAAGAAAAAGAAGAAAAAAAGGAAAAAACAGTACACTTACCGAATATTCGATCTTGTGATCAACCCATTTCTCATTCAGATAGTTTACCATTTCTTACTCAACCCGAAAATTTTGTATTTGAAGTAGAAAATAGAGTGTGTAACAAGAAGAAGTAGAAACCCCAAAAAAGCCTTCTACATGCCATGACTCTGATTTTGAGGGAACGATGATAAACCGCACAGACTGAGTCAAGCGGAATTGAGTGATCTCATTAGAGACCTTGACCTGTCAAGGGAGAATGCAGAAATTCTTGGGTGTCGAGTACAGCAATGGGATCTTCTCAAAAGCTATGTCACAGTCTCTGTCCCCCCAGGGGGTCCACAACTCTTTTGTGGACACGTGCGTAGCGAGCACGGGACCCCGAGCTAATGTGGCCCTCCTTCCTTTCCAGGCTGCATACCTTCCCTTCCCTTTCCGCATCCTTCCCCGTCCCCAATCTTCGCCCCCCCCCTCACCTCTGGCTCTTTACTTCCCTTTCTCCCCCTCTGGGAGTATGGTTTGTGCCTACGTCCGGAGACGGACGCTCGAAACTGTTCCAAATTCCTTGCTTTCTACACTTGCAAGTCCTCGTCCTTCCTCTGTCCTTCTCTTTTCCTTCCCTCTTCTCCTTGCCCTTTTCTCCGCTGCGGCGTTTGAGACTCCCTCTTCTTTCCTTTCCCCTACTCTTTTTTCCTCCCTGTGCGTGTCTGAAGGCCGACCCACGCACTTCCATGCGTAGCCGGTGACGGGGTAACGCGTAATTCCCCGCCCCGGGTAGACAGGTAGGACACGTACGTACCCCCTGGTAACGGCCGGGCCCAGGGAGGGGTGATTACCCGAGCTGATACCTTCCGAAAGTGCCGATTGGTCCCTCCGTCCGTTTGTCGGGAGGTGTGACCTGAGGTGTGAACAATCACCTAAGGCGGATGTGCCCTCGGTGAGGGCCCCCACAAGGGGGGAGCGCGCCATCGGAGACGCCGGTAATCATGGGGGATTCTTCCGCAATGGTTTCCTCACCTTCCACTATGTCTGCTCACAAACAAGTTCACTGAGTCTCAGCGACAGACGGTTCTTCCATCGTTGCCACAGTTCCTTGTTGTTTCTCGGTCTGACGAAGGTCACGACTTCTCCATGGTCAACCCTTTCATTATTCAAAAAGGTGTCGACGCAATTGCAGGTCCTGTAAAGTCTTGTTCCAGATTACGGAATGGCACCCTGTTGTTATAAACAGTCAGTGCCCTCCAGGCTCAAAAATTGCTGCGTACTTCTCTGCTCCCCACCTTCCCTGTCCGGGTGGAACCGCACCGTATCTTAAATTCCTCGCGTGGAGTCGTTTATACACGCTCCCTCGATGGATTGTCTGACGAAGAAATTCAGCACTACCTGTCTGACCAGGGCGTAACGGCTGTTCATAGGGTTATGAAAAGGGTTGACACGAACAACATTCCAACCCGCACGGTCTTCTTGATATTTGACAAAGTTCAACTCCCATCGAAAATCAAAGCAGGCTATGAGATAATTTCCGTTTGCCCTTACGTCCCAAACCCTACGCGTTGCTATCGATGTCAGCGGTTCAATCACACCAGCCAGTCCTGTTCCAATCCGGCCAAATGTGTTACGTGTGGCCAGTCGACAGCCCACCATGCCTCAGACAGGAAAATACAGCACTGTCCTTGCTTCTCCTCGGCCAACAAAGGAGGCGGCAACGCAGACTTGCGACCCCACCTTTGGTACCGCGGTCGTCAGATCGGCCAGCGCAAAGATCGCCCGTTCAACCTCACCACTTTCGCCTGCCCACTCTATGGCTCACCCTTCGTCGGGTTCTGCTAAATCTCGAGCCCAAAAGTCAGACGCCAAGTCTTCGAAAAAAGAGCATACTCGTGAAGAGTTTTTACGTACCGCAACTTCACAACCATCGGTTCCTCCTTCATCTAAACATCATACTTCCAAGAAGGCTACGAAGAAACACAGTTCCTCTCCTTCTCCGCCAAGGGGTGTCCCATCTACAGCACCACCTGGCGGAAATCGCCCTCGGCCGTCTTCTGTGTCGCCGAGGCGCACTGCTGGTGGCCGGTCAACCGGCCGATCGCTGGTGGCAGGAGCTGCTCCTGACCAACCTATGGATCAGGATCTTCTGCCTTCGACTGAATGCCATTCCATGCTGTCGGTCGCAAGCTCTGAGCAGTCGCTGAGTTGGCAGCACCCTTGGTCACATTCCTCCATTTTCTGTTCACTCTATGTCCATTATCCACTGGAATATCCGCGGCATTCGAGCCAATCGGGATGAATTGTCGATCCTCTTACGATCCTACTCGCCGGTCATCTTCTGTCTTCAGGAAACAAAGCTGCGTCCCCATGACCGCTTTGTTCTCCCTCATTTTCAGTCCATCCGATATGACCTCCCCTCTGTTGAAGGCACTCCAGCCCATGGAGGACTCATGATTCTTCTCCATGATACTCTCCATTATCACCCAATCCCCTTAAACAGTTCCTTCCAAGCTGTCGCCGTCGGTCTTCCCCATTCTGGATACACGTTCTCTCTTCGTACGGTATACATTCCATCGTCCACACCAATGGCACGAGCTGATCTCCTTCATCTTCTTGGTAAGCTTCCACCCCCCTATTTGCTGGTTGGGGACTTCAATGCCCACCACCCGCTTTGGGGATCTCCACATCCTTGTCCACGTGGCTCACTATTGCTAGACGTCTTCCACCAAGCGGATCTAGTTTGCCTCAACACTGGGGTCCCCACATTTTTGTCTGCCTCCACGACAAATTTATCTCATTTGGACCTTGCGGTCGGTACTGTTCCTCTAGCTCGGCGCTTCGAATGGTTCGCCCTTGATGATACACACTCGAGTGACCACTTTCCATGAGTTCTTAGACTGCAGCCTCAACTGCCATATATGCGCTCGCGACGCTGGAAGTTTGCCCAAGCCGATTGGACACTTTTTTCGTCTCTAGCGACATTCGATGACCGTCGCTTTCCCAGCGTCGACGATGAGGTCACACATATTACCGACGTTATTCTTACAGCTGCAGAACGTTCAATACCAAGCACCTCCGAATTGCCCCGGCGCCCCCCAGTTCCTTGGTGGAACGAGGCATGCCGTGACGCAATACGTGAGCGGCGACGTGCTCTTCGCATTTTCCGTCACCATCCAACTTTGGCCAACTGTATCCGATATAAGCAGCTCCATGCGCGATGCCGTCGCGTCATCCGCGATAGCAAGAAGGCAAGCTGGAAATTCTTTATTAGCTCATTTACCACCATCACTCCCTCCTCGGAAGTTTGGAGCCGGCTTCGACGGTTCTCAGGCGCGCCTAGTTTCTCCCCGGTCTCTGGGCTCACTGTCGCGCATGATACCTTAGTGGACCCCGTCGCAATTTCTAACTCATTGGGTCAGCACTTTGCTGAGATTTCGAGCTCTTCAAATTACCCGCCAGCGTTTCTCCCGAAGAAACGTGCAGCAGAAGTGCGACATCTTGCTTTCTCCTCTCAAAATCACGAAAGCTACAATACTGTTTTCTCCATGCGGGAACTGCAACATGCCCTCTCTTCTTCTCGCTCCTCCGCCTCAGAACCGGATGGTATCCATGTCCAAATGTTGCTGCATTTATCAACCCATAGTCTGCGTTACCTCCTTCGCCTTTATAATCGAATTTGGACCGACAGTACCTTTCCCAGACGATGGCGGGAAGCTATCGTCGTTCCTGCTCCGAAACCTGGAAAGGACAAACATCTCCCCCCTAGCTATCGCCCCATTTCTCTCACGAGTAGCGTCTGTAAGGTTTTGGAGCGTATGGTGAATTACCGTTTAGCTTGGTGGCTGGAATCCCGCAGTCTTTTAACACCAGCCCAATGCGGATTCCGAAAGCATCGTTCTGCAGTTGACCATCTTGTTGCTCTCTCCACTTGTATCATGAACAATTTTCTCCGGAAACGCCAAACGGTAGCAATATTTTTTGATCTGGAGAGAGCATACGATACCTGTTGGAGGACAGGCATCCTCCGCACACTGTTCTCCTGGGGCTTTCGAGGTCGGCTGCCCCTATTTCTTCGCGAATTTATGGCAGAGCGCACATTTAGGGTGCGGGTGAACACTACTCTCTCCCGTACTTTCTCCCAAGAAAACGGGGTACCCCAGGGCTCCGTGCTGAGTGTTGTACTGTTTGCCATCGCCATTAATCCAATTATGGATTGTCTCCTTCCTGATGTCTTGGGCTCCCTCTTTGTGGACGATTTTGCGATCTACTACAGCTCTCAACGGACCAGCCTGCTTGAAAGACGTCTTCAAGGATGTCTCGATCGCCTCCACTCGTGGAGCATCGAAACCAGCTTCCGTTTCTCACCCAGTAAGACCGTTTGTGTTAATTTTTGGCGACGTAAGGAGTTTCTTCCGCCCTCCTTACATCTAGGTCCCGTCAACCTTCCGTTTTCCGACGTCGCTAAATTCTTGGGTCTTATGTTTGACAGAAAACTGTGCTGGTCCTCCCACGTTTCCTATCTTTCGGCTCGCTGTCTGCGTTCCCTTAACACCCTCCGTGTCCTGAATGGTACCTCCTGGGGAGCGGACCGAGTGGTCCTTCTCCGCCTCTATCGCGCCTTAGTGCGCTCGAAATTGGATTATGGAAGCATAGTCTACTCCTCTGCTCGGCCGTCTATTCTTCGGCGTCTCGACTCTATCCACCACTGTGGATTACGTTTAGTGTCTGGAGCTTTTTACACCAGCCCTGTGGAAAGCCTTTATGCTGAGACTGCTGAACCTCCGCTGTCCAATCGGCGGGCAGTCCTTCTGAGTCGTTATGCTAGCCATCTGTCTTCCATGCCTGCTAATCCAGCCCATGACCTTTTTTTCGACGCCTCCTTTGATGTAGGGTATGCAGGCCGCTCCTCCTCCCTACTACCCCGGGAGTCCGCTTCCGTCAACTGCTCCATTCTCTTTCCTTCCGCTTTCCTAAAACCTTCTTGACAACTTGGGGTACAGCACCGCCTTGGCTCCGTCCCCGGATCTACTTGCTCCGTGACCTATGTCAATTTCCCAAGGATGGTACCCCTACACTTGTTTACCGTCGGGCATTTGCTGCTCTATGTGCACAAATGACGGACGCCACATTTATTTACACCGACGGCTCGAAAACATCGTTAGGTGTAGGGAGTGCCTATATTGTTGGCGACACCCCAAATCACTTTCGGCTTCCCGACCAGTGTTCGGTTTATACTGCGGAGCTTTACGCTGTTCTCCAGGCTGTCCACTACATCCGCCGCCATCAGCGGATACAGTACGTAATCTGCTCAGATTCTCTCAGCTCTCTCTCCTCAGTCTCCAAGCTCTTTACCCTGTGCACCCTCTGGTCCACCGGATTCAGGACTGTCTGCGCTTGCTCCACCTGAGGGGCGTCTCGGTGGCGTTCCTCTGGCTCCCGGGACACGCTGGTATCTGTGGGAATGAGGCGGCCGATATAGCGGCCAAGGCTGCAGTCTCTCTTCCTCGGCCAGCTCTTCAGTCGCTACCCTTCACCGATCTACGGAGCGGTTTATGTCCCCAAATTGCTCATTTATGGCATGCGCATTGGTCAACACTTCCCCATAATAAATTGCGGAAAGTGAAACGCGTCGTCGGGAGGAGGTAATTTTAGCTAGACTACGGATAGGGCACTGTCTTTTTAGCCATCGACATCTTTTAAGCGGCGATCCTCCCCCACTCTGTCCCCACTGCTGTCAGCTGTGGACGGTCAGACACCATTTAATTGAATGCCCCTATTTTAATCCGTTACGCTCCCGTCTACAGCTATCGCCTGATCTATCGTCTATTTTAGCAGATGACACGCGCTCAGCCGACCGCGTTCTCCAGCTTATTAGTGACAGTGAAATGACGTCAGTCATTTGAAGCTTTTTTTGGGGACAACCAACCCCTTTCTGTAGTGGATTTTTAAGCATTCCTTCTGCTTTTAGTTTCTCAAATTTTATGACTTTGTTCCCATTGCTGCTGGTTTTAAATTTCGGTTTTTTCCTGTTTCCTAAGTCACGGGCTGGGCGCTAATGACCATAGAAGTTTTGCGCCCTAAAACCACAAAAAAAAGTCTCTCAGTACAGAAAATGTCACATGGAACTGCTTCCCTTTTAGGAGCAGAAAAACAATGCTGCGACACTAACGACTTGATGAAATCTTTGAATTTGAACCATGATCTTACTGAATGGAGGTTATTGACACATTCCGCAAAGTTTAGTTAGAAAGCTGTGTTACTTCACAATGGCAACCATCTTCCTTCTATTCCTGTTGACCATGCAGTTCACATGAAGGAGAGATATGAAAATATGACAATCCTCTTGGACTCAATCAAATATCATGAACACAAATGGAAAATCTGGGTGATCCAGAAGTCATTGCCATACTCTTAGGAATGCAACTGGGGTACACAAAACATTGCTGCTTCTTGTGTATGTGGGACAGTGGAGATAGGAAATCGCACTGTGTTAAAGCAGACTGGCCTGCAATAAATCAACCCTAGCGAGAAAAATGTTGTTGCCGAGGCTCTCGTGGACCAAAAGATGTTGTTCTTCCACCCCTGCAAATCAAGCTGGGTTTGAAGAAAAATCTTGTCAAAAGGTATAAACCAAGAAGAACGGGCCTATAAGTACGTGAGAGAGAAATTGCAGAAATTAAGTGATGCAAAAGTTAAGGAAGGTATTTTTCTGGGGGCCAAAAATTCGAGAACTTGTAAAGGATTTTGCATTTGACCAAGTTTTAGAGGGGAAGGGAAAGGAAGCTTGGGAAGTCTTCACGGGAGTTGTTCGTTGATTTTTAGCCAGCAAAAGAGATGATAACTACACTCAGTTGGTGACAGTGCTTCTACTATAGTACTATAATTCTGGATGCAACATGCCCTTTTAGATCAATTTTCTCCTCTCTCACCTAGACTTTTTCCCTCCTTGCTGATGAGCTGTTGATGAACATGGAGAAAGATTCCATCAGGACATTTCTGTTATGAAACAAAGATATCAGGGCCGTTGTAATGAAGCAATACTTGTGGATGACATTTGGTCTTTGTGTAGTAACGCTCTGGAACTCCGTTACGAGGGGCAAGCTAAAAGACGACGATTTCGCGCAGCCACTACATGATTTTCTTCAGACCCAGTCACCGGCGAGGTATTCTTCCAGCAATTTAGAACCTTTAAAATGTATCTACCATTTACAAAATCGGAATACACTTTCAATGTTGTTAGCATATGTAATTAAAATGTATCTTTTTCTCTTAATCCCTTGCTATGAATTTTCCACCTAGTGTCTATCACGGAAACTAGAGCTAAGGAAAATTTTTCATTGTTATGATCGTTTCTCTCGACCCAAACTTAGTATGACTAACTCATGAGGTGCAGTGAACATTCTAAAAGTATTTTTTTTTTCTTCTAATGAGCTCCCTATGCTGCTGCTGCAGAAGCTAACGTTCCTTGATATCAGTGTCGAGAGAGTCCGTGAGGAATACCGAAGATGAATTCTGGCAGCGGCAGTTGTCCCTAAGGATGGACATTGAGAGATGTACAGTTTGATGTGGTGAGCTACACCTGTTGCCTGGACCAAGGACAGCTCTCGAAGCCTGACCGACTGATGCTGTCCGGTCGCCGGCTAATGTAGCTGCCTGCGGCAAAATACTGTGGGAACTCTTTCTGTGTCACATGGCTCGCGGACTCTAGTGGATTCCGTGTTGGCAGCGCCCTCTGTAGGCGCCGGCGTCACCTCCTGGTGGTCGGCCTTGACGGCGTCGTGTCGCACTTGCAGTGCTGAAGCGTGCAGGAGCAGTGGCGGCTCCCCGCGTGATGGACCTGGCCGACGGGTTGCCGAACTATCAGGCGGAAGCCACAGCTACAAGATATCTGACAGACGCCGCAGTGTGGTTGCGATCAGGTATGATCGCGACGCATGTGAAAAAGTCATTTACTTTGTTCATCAACATTTTGTTTGTCTACAGGTACGTGTCTACTCTCGAACACCCTTGCCACATATTCGCAACAGTCCTTTAGAAGAGCATAAACGAAATACCACAGCCCTTTGAAAACGTAGGTACCGTGCTACAGTACTATTGCTCGGGGACTTCACTGTCTGTCCTTGACTGGAAGCATACACCTGCAAACAAAGGAAACAGAAAGTATTTAACTTTATTTGCCAGAAGTGATATATAACGTTTGTGACAACACATCTCTAATACAAGCCTTCGTAAGAGGGTAAATCAGAGTGACGTTCGATTTTGGAACCGATAATCATGACTTTTTCGATAAAATAATACACAAATTACACAACTGAATTTAGACATTTATTGTACATTTTTAAGACTGTATTATGGCCTTTTTGTAAACATAAACTTGCACCCAGAGGACATTACTCGACATCGACGAAGACCTTCGTGAAGTGCGAGAGTGGTCGGTGGGAATTCTGAACGCCACAATTTTCACCTTAGATCAAAATTTCAGTAAAAGCTTCGAAACAGATGATAATGTCTAACGTAGTAGGTAGGGGTATTTAACTAAAATGTTTTTTAACAAAACTGCGGACCTCTGAAATAAGGTCAATATTTTCGGCAGCAAAGTCGTTATAAGAAGGTGCACAAAAGTCGAAACTAAAACATACCGCAAAAATACTACGTACTACAATAGAAAAAACGCCGACTCGCACGTTTCCAAAAGTTATAGCCTATTGTAGTTTCAAGTATGTTTCATGAGTTACGCCTACAGCTGCCGCCAACTTTTGTTTTGCTAAAGCAAACGTTTAAAGTTTCAGCGTGTGTTCTTTTAATAATGAAATTCAACAAACCTTTATCCGGCTGTAATCTCCCCACGGAAAATTACCCTCTACCACGCAATAATTAATAATGGTCAACCAAATCATCCACATTTATTTACGTTTGAAAAGTATCTGATCAGATTTTCTAGTAATATATGCGCCGACAGCTCGTCGACGCCAAGGTATTTTTCTAGTACGTTTATTCTTTGGAACAACAGAGGTACAGAAATGTATGCTCCATGGTTATTATAGAGAGAGAGAGAGGAACAGCTTCGGAAGTATCGGTTGGAAGATTGTCGGCCAGGCCAGGAGTTATTAAGGGATACATATGCCATCTCTACGTTAAGCCACACGAAACGTATTGTAGAACTTTCTATCCTGTTCCCTGGAGGTTAAAGGCTCAAGTTCAAAAAGAAATAGATCGCAAGTTGAAATGGGGTTTGATCGAACCCTCTACAAGCCCATACTGCTCCGCATTGTTGGTCGTGCCAAAAGCAAGATGAACGCTCGTAAAAACATAACAATAAACTGTGTGTGTGTCGTGATAGAAACCTTTAAATTGAAATAGTTAATCAGTGACATAGAGTATAGAAATAGTGACTAACTATTATTGTCGAGTGTTGTAAAGAAGATAGTGGAGATAGGCTTCACCTGTGGTTTGGGTGAACATAGAACTTTAGCATTGCTAATGTCATCAAGAATGATTAAGGATCTAACTGACCTTCAAGAAGAATGAAATGTTTCCCGCAAATGACGCGGAATAATCAAAAGAGGTTCCGAGTGAATATTCATATATAATCTCATGTGAACGCTTAGATGTGTAAACGTGTGAAGGGATGTGTTGTGGCAGTGAATTGTGAGTGACGGTTAACGCCGCAAAGATTATTTCCAGCGCAAAACAGTTGACGTCGGCGCGTGAGTTAAAATCGATATAGACGATAGAGATATACTTTGTAAGAGACTCGCACCAAACGCGAGGATAAACTGATTCATGTTGAACTTTAAAAGGAATAGGTGTTATAATTAGAAGTTAAGAGTTTTTAATTTATTAATGAATGATTAAAGAAAGTAATATTCATAGATTCAGTAGTAATTTAATGGTTCGTGTTCGTTTGAGAATTTTGTGTGAAAAATCCATTTCCATATATGAGCATGGATGAACACTGTATGAATCAGAGAGTAATTGAAAGAAGCGAATCCGCATTCCTCAATGCTAATAACTTTTACATTTCAGCACTCAAGCGAAGAAATATATGTATTTAGAATAAAAGGTTTTGAGTATAGCTAAATTATATGACTTATCAAGGAAATATAGATGATGTCTTGGTATAAAATGAACTACACTTTCCATTATTCGATGATTTGAATCCAAAATCTATAGTAAGTTACATGAATCCTTTAAATTACGAAGAACAAATCAGTGATAGAAAATGTGTTAGAACTTTTGGACTTATAAGCACAAGTGGGGAGGCAAAGTCAAAAGGACTATTCAAAAGGGAGTAAATCGGATGATGCTTTTGGCAACATCATTAGTAATGGTTGAATTCCTTGAAGTACGTCGTAACAAAAAGGGATCCATGAAGCCATAAGGATTTTGCTTTCAAAAAGGAGAATCTTGGACGGTGCAACCTAATCAGTTCTCTTACAGGAAGAGTTTTCCTTTTGGTCATTGCTAATTCTTTTGGAATGAATGTTGCATGTGAATTCGAGTATCCCTGTTCCTTCTACTCTTCCCATTGTGGGCCGCGTAGAAGATCAACTACAGAGAGGGCCGCGTAGAAGACCGACTACAAATGTGGACGCCGGGGACATGCAAGACCCGGGGGAGTTTAGCACCGCAAGATATTGTACCAGGAGCAAGATTGAAAACGAGAATTCACGTTATTTATTGTAAAACGTTTATTTTTGCTAGAGGCACAAACCACTCTTCTCCAAATCGTGATACAAATTGATCCCTGTTTTTCCTTTAGAGATGAATTTCGAAATTATTTTTGTTCTTCTATAGGCTTTCCTATCTTCTATGTACCGTAGGCTGGGGGTCTAGGCTTAAGAGGTTTTCCAAGGTTTCCCTGCTTAAGAAAGTTCCCGAATGGGTAGACCCTGACATCAGTTCATGAAAGATCATCTGCCTTGGTTGTGCACAGCAAATATAACACCTAGGTGCACGTAAAAACAATACAGCCGCGGTACCGGTCTCTTCAATTCTTCTGTCTTCAACATTTCTTTTCTTCGTCTGTCTCAAATATAATATTCCTTTTCAGTCGGAGGACTGACAATCATCACTTCCGGGTTATCCACGCTAATAGATAGCTCGGGAAGTGTGTTCGGTAAATAAAAATTGAGCTCACAAACTTCGCTCACTGCGAGGGGCATTGTAATCTCCCCACGGAAAATTACCCTCTACCACGCAATAATTAATAATGGTCAACCAAATCATCCACATTTATTTACGTTTGAGAAGTATCTGATCAGATTTTCTAGTAATATATGCGCCGACAGCTCGTCGACGCCAAGGTATTTTTCTAGTACGTTTATTCTTTGGAACAACAGAGGTACAGAAATGTATGCTCCATGGTTATTAGAGAGAGAGAGGGAGAGAGGAACAGCTTCGGAAGTATCGGTTGGAAGATTGTCGGATTGCTAAAGGAGATTTATTTACTCTTCTTCGCACTAAAGCGAGCTAGGAAAGTTTGTGCCGCTAGCGTGATCGATAAAGAGAAAGAAAAACCTGTAAAAGAAAATTACATGAGACTTGGAACCAACAGAAAATGGAGCATGTACGGAAATGGATTCAATATATAATTTTCCTCAGAAATAAGGTTTGTGACCATTTTATTCTAGAGTGAATGATGAATGAGTTCTCTGTCTGAATCACTGATGATTGTCTGGGCCCTGTAATTAATTGGGAAGTTTCAGCTGTGACGAAGAGAGCCTGCAATCCCTGAGTTTTTATAAATCGTCCAAAAAGGCTTCGTCCACATCTGAAATTTTAGATCTGTCGTAAACTGAACGAATTGTTCAAACGATCGATTTTCCCAACTGAATGCAGCGCTTAATAATAATAACAAATGTAAAGATCTTTTCCAGCAAGCCAGCCGCTGAACATTAAGACGAAGGGCTCCACCAGAGATTCTACTAGGCTGATTTCACGTAATTAATATATTTAAACTGCACACAGATAAAGGACAGAGAGAGAGAGAGAGAGAGAGAGAGAGAGTGAATGGAATTCGAGAAATTACTCAGAATCCTCCATTAGCATAATTGTTTGTCTGTCTTTTCACGGATCAGCCTAACTAGAAAACACGAAGCCCTGACTTAATTGTACCGATTTCTGTGTGAAAGGGAAAGAGCGATAAAGGCGACAGATACACTTCTGTACAGACAAAATATTACACCAAGTTAGCGGCAAGCTGCATTCACATAGACTTTCATCATTTACAGAGTAGAATTCATTATACGGCCCCGTACCATTGGCCTTTCTTTCGTCAATGTCAAATACACTCATTTTGACGCAATTGTATCGATTAACTGGCTTCCGCGTAGCAGTCAAAGTGTTTTTTGCACGGTTGGGATTACGTTTCGAAACTTTTGTATCCGTACAAATACGTTTGTCACTTCCAACGACACGTTTTACTTCGTATAAAACGCAAGTAAAAAGACAAGTTAAACAGACGCAATACAAGCATTAGGTGTCAGACCCTTTAACATAAACGGATCATGTTGTGAAGAGAAATGTTGTTGGGAATAGTGTTTTAGTTGATACCAATGCCCTCTGTCATGCTGTCCGAAACTAACAGGACCCCCTAGTATTCTGTAATTATTACAGAATTACATCGGAAGTATTCGAGCTTTCGGATGCGCCAGACCTCCAAGCAGTAAATCAAAGTTTTAACGTATTTTAACATTATGGTACGCTTTATATGAACCAATCTTCAAAATAAACTCTCTGAAGAACATTTTAAGTCAATAAAAAAAGTAGGCTCAAGGAAATTTCTACCCTGGCCTACGCCAATAATAGCTTCTTACCTGCATTGCCATCCTTTCGGCCTAAGAATTTTTCGTACGAAGTTGCTCTGCTTTACGTAGGTTTTACGTTAAATCAAGCTCCAAAACACACATGCTTGCAAGGAGTGTTTCGGATTTTATAGTTACATTATAGTATTTTTTATTATTTATTGACAACCAACACCTTGTTTAAGTGTTTAATTGTGACGGCACGATCTCTAATTGTTGAAGACTTATTAAATGCCCATTTTTTTCATTATACGTTCACGCATTCCAGTGCAGTTCGAATACAGAGGGCATTTCTGAACAGTTTTTGTTTCAAAACCTTGCCACTTCCAACAAACGTACACGGAAAACCGTAAAAATTTTAAATGCTCTTGTGTTCTACCGAAATGTTAAGTATCCTTTGGGCTTACTAGTACAAAATGTTTACAGTTTAAACGTCTTATTTAATGTTTTAGTTTCGTTTAGCTATTCACGAATGGTAGTAATTGGTTATCAAGCACAAATAATTTCATTCTGATGAACTACTGAAGGACTTCTACTAGTGCGTATTATGTATATGACGACATGAACTTTACTCGATGTTCTACGACGTGTACTCTCGCCACATCGCCTTCGAAATGGTTTGCTTAGCCGCAGTATACATGTGCAAATGCTGCCATTAGCAGAGGGTCTGTGTACAGATTGAAATACTCGGCTCGTATCTGGCATTAGTGAAGTTCAAACCACTGCCCCCGCATCCGCACTTTTTCTTTTTTCTTGGCATCCATACACCATTTTTACGAGTTGATGAGGTGATTTCTTACATCGCAGACCATTTCTGTCTCTCTTACTCTCCAGCGCGCGTTTGTGCTCTATCTCTAATGACCACTAAGCGTAATTCCCATTCCATAATTCTCTCCGCAAGCAGCCAAGTACTCCTGAGAGATTCGTCCTTGGAGTATTGTCGATATTCCGAGTCTCTCCGTAAGATTGGAAACTGGAGCCACTCATCTACGAAAGACCTGTCGATTATTCTACGTCCATGCAGCTCCCAGCAACCAGTGCAGCGCCAGGACGCCGCGTGACGTGCCCTTAGCGCTAGGATTTCACCCGGAACAAGTCCCGCCCATTCACCCCCCTCCATGCCTATCCGCAGTGTAAGGCCCTCCCCTAAACAGCCGCCAGTTCCGCGAACTGGAAGCTACAGCGAAGTTGCTATCGTCTCAGTCCAACACACGTTAGACTGCGATGAAATTCAGTAATGATAAGAAATTGAAGTTTTTCTGGATAGTAATATAATATGAATGTGTATTAATAAAGAAATAAAAATATTTATAGAGAATTGAAAGAGTCGCCAGCAAGGGAAAACAAAAAAATAACGTGATGTTATATAAGGGCAATAATGACAAATTTTCATTAACTAACTCACTTATTATAATACGTTCATTTGAGGGATACAACAGAGCAAACATACGATGCGAAAACAATGGTCTTCAATCTGTTATGTTGGTAGTAAAACCACGGAAGCAGTCGAATAACTCTACTGTCTAAAATCAACATTATACAGATATAAGTCAAAGTCGTTTTGTTTATGTAGGCCCTCATAGTAGCTCACGAACATTAAAGAATATAAGAATACCGTAAAGTAGATATGCTTAATGAAAGCAGTAAGATATTTGCTTAAATGTCATATTTCGTTAGTATTTGTATGGGTAATGGGTGAATTTTAACTTGTAAATTCTTTCAATGCCATCCCTGCGCATTGTAAACAAGGTTATAAAGAATTATGGCTGTTTCTGTGTGATTAGTGTCCTATATGCAGTTGAAAACGTTTCAGGAAAATAATCTATCGTTATTCTCTGCCCTGTCTGTTTTTAACCAATAGATTTATTAATTTCGTAAATGTCATTCAAACCATTTTTACAAATAATAATGATGATGATATGTTTGTTTGTCACGGAGTAGCTATGGAGGAAATACATGCTGCAGTGTTTCACATATGTAAAACGTCCTTCATGCGGTGCAAAGTAATTTTGATGCCCTTTGGAAGTATAGTGAACATTGGTGCTTGTTTCACATATATTGTCTGAGTTCTGAAACTGAAGTGTCAAGTATACTGTGGTTCCACTTTCTCCAAGCAATTTATTCTTTTAGGGTAGGGTTTTCCAGTTTTAGTTTTGGGTGCTTTTTTTCGCATAGAAGCATGTTTGTTCATAGGCTGTTCATGTGAATACTGAGTTCTCGTATTTAAAGAATTCATTGCTAACTTGTTTTCTCTTATGTTTGCTGTGGAAGTAGCTGGCACAGCTGAGACCATGCCTTCTAACTATCTGGCAAAATTTAACACCTAAGAAGATATTAATTTAACATTCACTCCAAAAAGTCTGAACATTATGTCTGTTTGCATAATCTATTGTAAATCTATTTCACACGCAATACACGATGAAACACTTTTAACAAGCAAAACACTTCACACGCGAAATATGTTAAATAAATCGGCTAAAAGAACAATGCTCTACCGCAACGTGCAGCCGAACGCGGAAACCACATGGGTCAACTGAAACGATGCCCAGTCCACGAACAAAGACTGGGAAAACCGGGGGTGAACCGGTGGCCGGTGGGGGTGAGTGCCGGGGGTGAACCGGTGGCCGGTGGGGGTGAGTGGGCGGGACTTGTTCCGGGTGAAATCCTAGCGCTAACGATTCCTCGCCGCGTGGCTGGCTGTGACGTCAGACGGAGGGACCCGTCATTGGCCGTGAGGCTGACCAATGGCAGCAGGCGCCACTCTCCCACCCAACCAAGGCCTGCCCAACAACCAGAGATCGCACAGCCTGTGTAGGAATGTTTCACTCCAATGGCGCCAGATACTACTGCAAACTCTTTTGTCAAGTGCCCTTTTATAATACAGAGCTTCCATTCTCGTAAATCTAACGAGCTATTAAATGGCAATAGCTAAAAGCGCATAGCTTGACGAAATGAATTTATACATCGATGAGGGAGATCAAATCTTGACCGTAGGAAGCAGATGGAAAAAGAGTGGAGGTTACAATACGGTTGTAATGCAGAAAGGAATTACTTGAACAGGATTGAACAGACCACTACTCTAAGCTATGTAGTCTGTCGCCAAATTTTTGAGCGAGCAGCACTCTGAGTGGGGGAATTGGCTTTTGCAGGAAGGATCCTCCAATTGCACTACTGGCCCACACAAAAACAAGTGCGTGTTTCCTCTCAGAAGATGATTTGCAGAAGGCAGTGATTTGCGGTCAGTCTCCTGGGGCGATTTTGGTTACTAGCATCTAGTCTTCAATAAAATATTAGTAAGAAGAACACAGTCAAAGGGAGCTTTTCGCATCACTATTTTTAGGAATAGGAAATTCAGTTATAAATTTCACCTTTTCTGGGTATGGCCACACACCTTTATTTGATACAAGATGTCTAAGTATGTTGATTTCTGTTGGTATAAAGAGACACTTTCCTGGATTAAGATTTAGGTCACCTTAGGTGAGACACTTAAGAACAGCTCTCAGTCTTTTTACGTGTTAATCAAGTTTCAGAGAATACTATACTGTCATCTAAGAAGCAAAGATACAGTGTCCCCTTGAGGTGATGTAAAAGATTACCCCTCATCCGTTCAAAAGTTGCTGGTGCATTACACAAACTGAGTGGCATTACTTTAAATTGATATTGGCCTTGAGGGGTAGTAAATGCAGTTCTCTCACGAACAGCCTTGTCTACTTCGATTTGCCACCACCTTGAGTACAGGTCTATGTCTGAGAGAAACGTAGCTCCCTTCAAACAGTCCGGTATATCATCGACTCATGGAGGAGGGTAAACATCCTTTTTAGTTATCTTATTAACTTTCCTGTAATCTCTTCATGAATTATTTGATGTTCCATTGCTGAAACAAGGTAAGCTCTCTGGTTGATTGGCTGGTGATATCCAGTGTAAATTCGGTGACTCACAATCGACTTGTCTGACTTGCTTTCCACCTGTGGATCGAAAAATTTAGAGAACTTTTGAAGGCTAACAAGTAGCTTCTCTTCTTGTTCCTTTGTTAGATCTGGTGATAGCTGCTTTGTGCCATGAGCATGGAGATTTGCACGTCCGTTTGGTGCTACGGAACTAGATGTGTATAATAAAATAAAAACTATTAAGTGATTGCACTACTTTAACCTAGCTGATTAGTCTTGACTGATCGATTTTACAGTTTCTATCCAGTTTTTCTTCCTGTTTTAATGTTTGCTTATTTCTTTCGTTTCTTTCCTCCGGGTGCCTAGTTTTCGGCAGGGTTGACCAGTATGCCAGAGTCCATTTACGTCCATGCTACCGTCGCTCCCGTGGTAACTGTCCTCATACCCTCTTCGCGTAAACAAGACAAATCGCGTCGTGACGTAGTTATCAACAATACAGGGATCTCTTCAACGGCCCACGCCGTAGCTTAGCAACGGTTTGAGACGAGCCGAATGGCGAGTAAGACGACTGTTCGTGTCTCCATGTGGCAGTCTTAAAAAAAAAAAAAAAAAAAAAAAAAACCGTGAAACGCGGTAAGGGCAGGGGGAAGTGACAGCAGACTCCGGTGAGCCAGCAGATAGCATCTTACTTCTGCCAAAAAAACAGGGATCGAATCGATTGCAACTTTCTGCGGATGCATAACATTAATTCTCGCATTCGTGTATGTTCAATGAATCAGTAATTTAATTTTGCAAATTAGTCGTTCAACTATTTATAACGGTTTGTTTAAGGCAGTAGTAGAAAGATTAATTTTGTGAATCTTGTAACTGTAGGAAGACCGCGCCACTGCAAATTATAAATCTTCCTTCGTTACTGCTGTGCAAAGTGCCGGCCGTATTCGCTCGCTTAGGTAATGATCGAGAAGTTTAGTACAGCTGCATGCTGTCTAGAAACACGCGACTTCCATGGAACATCGGTAAGGAATAATACATGTTATAATAATTTGTACTCGTTTATGGATTAATTTCAAGCCGTGCGTTCTATTTTGTGTTGATTTTAGTGTCCGATTCCACCTATCAGCTTTGACCGGTGACGTCCTGTGTAAAATCATGAGTTAACGATGCGAAGGATGTAAGAGTGTGGACGGAACTGGTAAGTAGGCTGTCATTAAATGTTATTTGTGGTTGCCTTAGTAACCGACGTAAACCACAGTCTAACATACACGGCTGTGACAACACTGCTGTGAAAGTTGTTATCGTCTGACAGTTGGAACTGAACAAGCGCTCCCAGCGACGAGAGAGCTGCGGTAAGGTAGTTTGTTTTCTATTATTTTTCTACTTAATTTACGAAATAGCTACATAATTATTATATTTTAGCACTCCAAGCGTTAGTAAAATTATCGAGAGACATGAATAGTAATGAAATAAATGTGAAAACAGCGGAATCTCATTTGATTCTGAGCCATAAGCTACAATTTATTCTATGAAGAAATAGTTTCGAGAATAGTTTAGAGTATGCTTATAATAGCACCTTATACCGCTGAAATCAGGACAGAATAAACCCGTATCTCATGCGTTAGGACCATATACTTCTGTTATTTTCTGTTATTATGATACGCGCTATCCTTGACACGCAATAATTTTGTATTAGGTCTAACGATTCGCACATTCTTACACTTCACTCCACTTTCCAGTGCACGAATATTTTTGTAAATGTAAGCATTTTGGTTTCAAAAGCGAATGAGTTGATGATTCTTGCCGTTTGTGGCTAAGATGTAGCATCAACTGGAATTGGATTCTTCTGTGGTGCGAAATATTTTATTACTTTCAGTGTAATATTATCTCGTCTGTGTGGTCTTCCTTTTCGCTGCAGTTGTGATAGCTTATTCGATACGTTAAATAATGCAGACATTGCACGCCATACAAGATTCCTACGCCCCATATCCTCTGATTTGACTGGGAGTGAAGAAGACTTCAGATGTTGAACAAATACGTTTTTCTGTAAAAGGTGAGGTCTTCCAATGTAAACAATCCCTTTTTTTGTTCTTAAAAGAAAATGACTTCCTTCAGTTAATATTTGCAGGTTCAAGAGAATTGTAAATAAAATGTTCTGTGATATACTGTTCCGTACCTCCCAGGGTACTTAAGAAACTAAAGAGAAAAAAATGTGGTGCCATTTTATAGTTATACTCTACTTTTGTGATATTAAATACGCTTCTGACTTTTCATTAAGAATGTTTCGTTATTGATTTTGTGATTTAACTTTTTCCATCTTGTCTCTGTACTTGAGCTGTATAGGTCAGTCTAGTTGTCGATTCCAAGATTTTTTAGTTTTCGCGTTTTTGCGGTACCACAGGAGAGAGATAAAAGTTAAATCCTTTACTAATTCACATCCAATAAAAATCACGAACAGTAACGAAACGTAGAAATGACAGAATAATATCATGCATGACATTTCTCGATGAATGTGCTGTAGGCACCTAATGCCACAACATTAGTACAGAAAGTAACACCAAAAACACGAACCCTATAAAGAACACTGCAAACACGTCCTTTCAAAACTTAGAAAATAATAAATCTTGGAATCGGTAACTAGAGTTGACCTTTATAAGCCATAGGTCAATTCTGGTTAACAAGTCCTATATCTCACATCTTTTCGTGAGTTTTCGTTACTTGTGTTTTCTCTATCTCGAAATATTTGTTATTTTCTCATTATTCCCTGGATATGTCTTTTTTCCTTTCAGCAGGTTGATGGGCATCTGCGAATGGATCCACACACTGGGTTTGTGCAGAGCATTGTCGGCCACGAAAAGAACACCATATCGATTTCGAATTTGGAATGTGGGGCCAAAAACATCTTACTCTCTTTTGTTGAGTACTTCCGGCTTACCGGCCGCTGTGGTCGATCGGTTTTGGGCGCTTCAGCCCAGAACCACGCAGCTGCTACGGTCGCAGGTTAGAATCCTGCCTCGGGCATGGATATGTGTGATGTCCTTAGGTTAGTTAGGTTTAAATAATTCTACGTCTAGGGGACTGATGACCTCAGATGTCAAGTCCCATAGTGCTTACAGTCATTTCAGCCATTTGAACTTGCAGCTTTTTAAGATCCTTGACATTACATTCAACTATTTGAAGTCAAATTTACAGATCCAAATACATAATACAGAAACAGATCTTTTGTCTTATCCTCTTTCAGCAGGTAGACGGGTATCTACAAATAGATCCACCTAATCCGCTTTTTATAGACTATTAGCGTCCACTAAAAGGCACCATATCGATTTCGAATTTGAAATGTGGGGTCGGAAGGCATCTCACTATCTTTTTCTATGTAGCTACATCTTTTTTTAAGTGTTTGAACTTACTGTCACCTATTTGATGTCAAATTTACACACCCATGTACGAAATGTTTTAACATATTTTTTTGTTTTTTCGTCTTTCAGCAGCTTGACGGACATCTGCGAATGGACCCACAAACTCTGCTACGTGCAGAGCATGGTCGCTCACAAAAGAAACGCCAAATCGATTTCGAATTTGGAATTTGGGGACCGAACACATCTTACTATCTTTTGGGAGTAAAAATGGCTCTGAGCACTATGGGACTTAACATGTGAGATCATCAGTCCCCTAGAACTTGAGCTAATTAAACATAACTAACCTGAGGACATCATTCACATCCATGACCGAGGCAGGATTCGAACCTGCGGCCGGAGCAGCAGTGCGGTTCCGGACTGAAGCGCCTAGAACCGCTCAGCCGCAGCGAACGGCATATCGATTTAGAATTTGGAATGTGGTAACCGAATTAATATTAATATCTTTTGGTTAGTATTTAAGACTTTTTTAGATCCGTGATGTTAGATTCACCTATTAGAAGTCAAGTTTATAGATCCTCTCTCCCTTGCACAGAGCAGCCTCTTGCAGACCACAGGGACAGCTACACGGCTACAGGGCAGCGCTGGAGAGAGCCAGGTCGCCGCGTGGCCGGCTGTGACGTCAGACGGGGGGCACCGCCATTGGCCGTGCGGCCGGCAAGTAGCAGCAGGCGCCGCTGTCCCACCCACGCACTGCCTGCCTTAAGGGCACACAGCTTGGGGCGGAATTCTACACTCCACTGGCGCTAATCAACACCACAAACTCAGGTGCCAAACATTCGTCTCGGCTTTGTGTTTTTGCAACACTGCCATTCCCCTAAATATCAAGAGCCACAAAATGGAAAGAGCTGAAACCGTAAACCTTGTCTACCAGAAGGGATAAGCTGATAACGTAGCTAGGATTGTAAGGCATCAAGGAATATTCAAGACCTGAACTGCGATGTCTGAACATCCTAGCCGAAGACGGATGATACGTTCACAAAATGGTTCAAATGGCTCTGAGCAGTATGGGACTTAACATCTGAGGTCATGAGTGCCCTAGACTTAGAACTACTTAAACCTAACTAACCTAACGACATCACACATATCCATGCCCGAGGCAGGATTCGAACCGGCGAACGTAGCAGCAGCGCGGTTCTGGACTGAAGCGCTTAGAACCGCTCGACCACAGCGACCGGCTATCTGTTGACTCTAACCAGTTTGCTAACTCCAGCAGTCGTTTTTGGTTTCTAGTTTCGTGTCGAGGGAATCAGTTTTCACGAGTAAACATCCATCGCCATGTCTTACTGAGCGCGATATCTCTCTGAAATTTCCTCTGTTAAAGAAACTAACTAGAGGGAATAGCTTTTGGGAGAACAGATGTGAAAGTGTGCCCAATGAGAGTATAAGACACAGCATTTGGGCAACTGGAGTACGCTGTCCACAAGCGCTAGCTGCACAAGAAACATCGAGCTGTGGGCTCCGCCATGGTCCGCTTTACACGGGCACTGCAGTCACCTTCTGCTACACCGTAATTGTGTCACATCTCAGCTGGACTCGCGTTTAGTGTGGGTGGTAATTAAGCTACAGGTACAAGAATATTCGTGCTCTTCCTAAATAAATGGAGATCCTACAACAATGGTGACTTGCACACGACCACCGCCGATTACCAATCACATATCCACTTACGACATTACAGTGAGTGAATGACGATGCAAAGCTTCATCGGACATGCAGGTACTGCGATATCTTCTTCACCCGCCGACACCGAGCAGACTTTAGACTAGAACGCCCCTCCTGTACAGGAGGTTTGGGTCTGGCGGTGAGTCGTGATCGGATAGCCAACTGGTAAGGCGAAATTTCGAGATAAGCGCAAAATTCGTGTCCGACTGCCGGTCCGGCATATATTTTCACTGTCACCATATTATTGTACAGCTGACGGTAGTCCATATCCGCAACTGCGGATATATTCCGTGTACTCACATATCCGCCCAACGCAAGTCTGGGTCCAATCTCTTGTTACTTTGTTGTCGACTGCCTGTTAATCCCCGATCTCCCTTAACACTTTCTTTGCCGCACGCCTAGTGACCCATGTTTTGTGCTATCGACAAGGGATGTCAAATTGATTACATATTTTTAGATTTTCAAAAAGCTTTCGAAACCGCTCCTCACAAGCGTCTTCTAACCAAACTGCGTGCCTACTGAGTATCGCCTCGGTTGTGTGACTGGATTTGTGATTTCCTGTCAGAAAGGTCACAGTTCGCAGTAATAGACGGAAAGTCATCGATAAAACAGAAGTAATAACCAGCGTTCCCCAAGGAAGTGTTATAGGCTCTCTATTGCTCCTCATCTATGTAAACGACGTAGGAGACAATCTTAGTAGTCGTCTTAGATTGTTTGCAGATGATGCTGTCATTTCCCGACTTGTAAAGTCATCAGCTCATCAAAACGACTTGCAAAATGATTTACATAAGATAGCTGTATGGTGCGAAAAGTGGCAATTGACACTGAATAACGAAAAGTGTGATGTCATTCACATGAGTACTAAAAGAAATCAGCTAAATTTCGATTACGCGATAAGCCACACAAATCCGAAGGCTGTAAATTCAACTAAATTCATAGTGATTACAATTACAAATAACCCAAATTGGATCGATCTCATAGATAACACTGTGGGTAGAGCAAACCAAAGACTGCGATTCATTGGCAGAACACGTAGAAAGTGCAACAGGTCTACTAAAGAGACTGCTTACACCACGCTTGTCCGCCCTATTCTGGAGTATTGCTGCGCGGTGTGGGATGCGCATCAAATGGGACTGACGGATAACATCGAAAAAGTACAAAGGATGGCAGCTCGTTTTGCATTATCGTGAAATAGGGGAGATAGTGCCACAGACATGACACATGAATTGGAGAGGCAATCATTAAAACAAAGGCGTTTTTCGTTGCGACGGGATCTTCTCAAGAAATTTCAACCACCAGTTTTCTACTCATATTGCGAAAACATTCTGTTGGCACACCCCTACATAGGGAGAAATGATCATCACGATCAAATAAATCAGGGGTCGCACAGAAAAATTGAAGTGCTCGTTTTTCCCGCGTGCCGTTCGAGAGTGTAACGGTAGAGAGACAGCTTTGAAGGTGGTTCATTGAACATGGCAGTCATCGTTCGATGAAACCTCTGCCAGGCACTTAAATGTGATTTGCAGAGTATCCGTGTAGAAGTAGAAGCCCCACAGCCACACCAAACGACAGACCGACCAATTTATTGTGCAGTCTTCACACGTCTCGACCGACTTCCGTTAGTGATTATGGGGCCTCCTTGCCACCTTGAAAACGAATTGAGAAAATATCAACCTAGTTTACCATTTCCAGCACGTCATTTCCACCGAACATAGACAACTGTCCGCGTGACCGCTACGGTCGCAGGTTCGAATCCTGCCTCGGGCATGGATGTGTGTGATGTCCTTAGGTTGGTTAGGTTTAATTAGTTCTAAGTTCTAGGCGACTGATGACCTCAGAAGTTAAGTCCCATAGTGCTCAGAGCCATTCGAACCATAGACAACTGTGACGGTTGTGTACTTGGCTGTCGGGTGGTCATACTCGACCGATTGCCCATCGAGAAAAATTGGTCGATCTGTTGTCCAAAACTCCTGCACGTGTCCAGCTTGTCGGTCTGTCGGTTGGTGCATGTGTAGGGCCCTTTGTGTTTGTCCTGCTGCGTCGATGATTGGTGGACTGCAGCGAATCATCAGCCATCTACAGGGGACTGTGTTTTCCCTCTGTCTGTCACGGTTGGGAATCGTCAGTTGCATCGCTCTCGCGTCTGTTTGTATTGTGCTACCGCCGAGGAGTTTGCTGTCCTTCCTCGTGAGTGTAGGCGTGTCCGTAATTTTGCGTTCCAGCTTCCTACTGCGACTAACTAAAACGTCTGTGTGAGGCTTGCTGCTAGAAACGAACCTCACAGTGTATGTGGTTTCCAAGCATCGTTCGATTTACGGCGCTGCCTCACTGTTATGTAGCGCCTATGTTGTGTCACGCGTGTGCTTTTTGTGGAAGTGGCCAGAGCTGTGTTGAGAAGGCTGCCCTGGCAGTTGGCCGTGATACGCGCCTGTCGTGTGTGGGCCAGCTGGGATACCATGGGCAGAGCCTCACAGATGTCAGACCCTGCGACTGCTGTGGGAGACTATCTGATGTATACCTGGCGAAGCACCCACGGCTCTATAGTCTTCACATGAGGTACGCGAATCATCATTTGTCTGGAATATCTTCCTCGTGTATTTGAACTCTGTTTCCCCATCATTGCATGGAGCTGAGACACTATCGGCTGATGAGAAAATTTGCCTGTGACTGGTGCAACTTCTCCCACCTAATGTGTTATCTTCTGAAAATTCCGTATGAAGGGTTGTGTGTACTTTACTTGTACGTAACGTGAAATAGAAAATGGCACACCAGAAATTGAAATTTTTTGCAGAGCTAGACTTGCCCTGTTTCGGTAGCTACATGCTTAATCATTTACTGAGCATCAAACAACTTTTACTCGACACATTGTAAAATTTCAGAACGCGCAGCAGATCGGTTGTGGGTAATGATAGTGGATGTAGATGGGTGTGTCGAGGGGGGGGGGGGGGTGGGGGTGGTGCGGGCTTTTATTATGATTATTGATTATGTTGGAGAGGATCTATTTTGCTGCAGCTGGTCTTGAGTTGTAATGTGTGACTGAGTCTCGTTTATTTTGTGGTTTTTATTTGTTTGCGTTTTTTTTTTTTTTTTTTTTTTTTTTGTCGTCGTTTTGTGTGGTTCGGGATCGTGGTGTGCGTTTTATGGTGCTTATATTTAGCTTGACCCCACCCTAAAACCCTCAATTTATCGCGGTTTTCCCGTTAGTTTGATTATATTTTTGGGGTCTAGTGTAGCAGGGGATACAACCCGTCGGCTTTGGACAATGACGTCACAAGTCGCCAGATAGCAGTTTACCATTTTCGCTTTTGCTGTTATGTTTGTTTAGTTTTTTTACTGATTGCTTAATAAAGTGGATCTGTTTATTCTATCTAGTGAGATTTTTTTTTTAAAGTCAAAAAGCACTTATCAGCCACTGAAGGGAGCTACAACACTAAGAAGAATCGCTTCTCGATTGGCCACTTGTGACGTCATTGTCCAAAGCCGACGGGTTGTATCCCCTGCTGCACTAGTCCCTCCCTATTTTTGTAGGGAGATATTACTGTCGTATTTATATGTATTTTCGTGTTTGTTGTCGTGTTTATGCAGTGCCGTCATAGGCGCTATATTGGAGATACTGAGAATGGTCGTTTCCGCCCCGTTGATGACGTCATGCAGGCGGGTGGAATCGAACGCTTCTGTAATCCCTTGACGAAAATGGGCGATCAGTCACACAATTTATTTTTGTTTCTGTTGCATTAATAATTCACTGCTCTTAGTGGAAGACGATTACATACTTGAAGGGGTTGAAAGATTCTAGTCTTGCAAAATCAGAAACACAACAGTGACTTACTTATGTATAAATTATGTATTCGTGTATCGTAACACAGTCGGTGATTAGTCTAGGAGTAACCTGGGTCGCGCAACTGTAGCTGTGCATTGTACGAATGTTGGCTTGTTCACAAAGCGGTTCCAAGTCTTCCAGCTTGGAGATAAACGTGTCCCGCACCACTATGTGCAACTGGGTGCAGGGTTTGCACACACTCCAGCAGCAGATAATACCGCCCCCTTGGAATATCGTGGCATTCAGCTCCTCGTGTGTTCTGACAGGAATCATGCACAAACATGAGACAAGAGGTGTGGCTGAGTGCGCAGCGTTCCTTAACGTTCCTTTACAAATTATTTGCAGCAAAGATTATTTCATCCAAAGGGATACAACTATTATCACTGAGAGTTTGTGACGGTCTTGAGCTGACATCGTTTGATTTACATATTTTGGTCTTACATGTTACGTATTCAAGTAAAAAATACGTAACCAAAGTGGTATGTAAGGCGTTAAACTTTCCTAAGAAACATGAAATCGGAAAAATCGTGAAATCCTGTCCCATCCATACTGCACAAGTCATCCATGTATCGGATACGCGTAACGTTTATAGAATGAAAATCTAAATGGGACAGCACTCTGCCGCTTTTCTGGTATTGTAAAAAGTTAAAGTTGAAGTACATCATGTATTTTGGAAGCTTTTTTTGTTGTTATAAGTGGTATTTGTTAATGCTTTGAAGGGTGTGATCCATGAGAAGCTACTCCTTCACAATGATTTCATTGGCTGTTGAAGTCAGAATCTCACTTCAAAAACGAGAATAGTGGTTAGCACACATTTTAAAGCCAAATACGCCCTACAGAAATTCTCGACTATTGTAGTGTGATGTAGCTTTTTGTCGGACGTCGCACTCCGATAGTAGGATTAAGTTCTGATCTTTGTCCCGCTCATTGTCGCCTTGTGTACAGTATTAAGCAATTACGTAACTTTAAGGTCTATGTCACATATATTTCACCATTAATCAGATAGTTATAGTTCAATTTCGACAGGAAAGAAGGTTCATTGCATCAGTGACAACTGACTGAAGATCTCTTAACATAGCTTAAAAACTTCCAAATTAAATACCAATGATATCAAATTATCTAGATTGAAGACAACATATCCTAGTTTTTACGCCTGAGATAATGTATTAATTTAGTCTCATTTGTATTTATTGTCATTGTCACGCTAATAGAATACGTATTTCAACACGTAGTGATATTCCCTAGTATGGTACAAATACAAAGTTAGTGTATAATTACTGAATTTGTTCCTGTTTCTGTTCGTTATCTTTAATTGCCCGAGTACTCTCGGGTAATGATGGTTAATCTTACTCATGAAGAATGGCTGTTAACTGAAAGACTTAGGTTATAGTTATCTTCACCTCTTTTAATTATTGTATAAAGTTTAGTGTACCACATTTCTACGATTACAAATAGCTTCACTACTGGACAAATTCCGTTTCGTCCAGCAGATTCCCATAGAACGGATGGGTAATGTTAATTTCATCGCTGTAACCACATTGGTACATACATCAAATTAACTAAGTATTCTAAGATACATTTGAATCACATTGTGCTGAGAGTAATGTGTCGGAAATGTGTGGAAATTACGTCTTCTTGCAGCCGTAGCATGAAAGGGTGACTTAGTAGGTGGAAAGCAAAGCAAGTCGGCCAACAGCAGGAATACGGTACAAACTATTACATCGTCAATAAAAAAATTAGCAGCTTACTGTATGAAAGATAGGCTTATATGTGATTTGGAAATGTCCTCTGAGTAAGTCTTTTGTCGACTGAAAAAATCTGTAGGCACTGAAATGGTGCAGGAAAACGGGACTAGTGTAGCAGGGGATACAACCCGTCGGCTTTGGACAATGACGTCACAAGTCGCCAAACGAGAAGCGATTCTTCTTACTGTTGTAGCTCCCTTCAGTAGCTGATAAGTGTTTTTTGGATTTTTTAAAAAAAAATCTCACGAGATAGAATAAACAGATCCACTTTATTAAGCAATCAGTAAAAAACGAAACTGAAACATAACAGCAAAAGCGAAAATGGTAAACTGCTTTCTGGCGACTTGTGACGTTATTGTCCAAAGCCGACGGGTTGTATCCCCTGATACACTAGACCCAGGAAAACCAGTAATTATAACAAGATCATTTCTTTTGGCTCGGGAACTGTGTTGCAGACTGACATGACGTCATAGTACGTTAAATAATACACCATCCCAGGATGTCGATGTGCACACCACGATTACTAAATCTATATTCATACACGATGTTATGGGAACCCCTAGTCGATACTTCATTTTCAAGGTTTTGAGTCATAATGATAGGTATCACGACTGATACGTTTGTACCTGACTGAACTTGTCGAAGTCTATCTGCATTAGTTAGTTCATAATGTATCTTAACTACCATTAAAACCAATCGTGTTTGACAGGTAACTAATACAACTTAGAAAGACATAGGTGTTGAAACTATTCTACGTTACGTACAAATAAAATATGCAGTTGATATAAATTTGTAATGAAATCTGCTATTGCTCGGAAGCCGGATTCTTGTGTATGTTATTAGGTCAGATTAATTTCATGTTACGGTGTAGAGAAATAACGATCGGAGGTGAAAATGTGTAATTATAAGAAAAACACACGAAGTTAAATACAATTTTTTTATTTAAATTAATAAAGTGAAATAAAATCTATAATAAAATATAATGTATGATATATGTACAATAAAATATATAACAAAAAGTGTGAAATGAGATCAGAGGTGGAGATCTTGTCACGTCCGCTCCGGGGAGGCTTCGTCAAGAGGAAGGGTGCCAGGCACCTGTAACATCGAAAGGGGGCGTATGAGTAATTTTCTGGTTATAGCTCGTTATTTAACTTAGCCATGCCCGTTGAGCAACACACTCTCATACAGAAAAGGAAAACGCTGACGCATTCTATAAACTGCACATCCTAATGAGCCATCAGTACCTACTGTTTTAAGTTATACTTACTTACGTGGATCGGAAGCTGCAATTGTAAGGGACAGGAGTTGCTAAATTTTCAGTTGAAGCATTTATCATCAAACTACGCAATTATTGAAAGCAGAAGCTTTGAGTTAGGGGGAAGGAGCGGGAACAACGAAGTAGACTGCGAGAGCCCACGCAACACATGAACACGAACGTACTAGTGAAAATTTCATGCATCAATTCTGAGATGAGAATGGACACAGAACGTAGCTTTGAGCATCAGTAGTGCGGACGTACGTCGTACATTAGCACTGGCTGCAGGAAAATATGTGCAACCCGAGGTGAACTCAAGAAAACGCCGGTGAATCCAACGCCGTAGAAGTTATTTCTAAAGTTAATAATCGATGTGAAAACGTAAACAGCAAATTAACGGACGATCCACGGGGAGCCTTTATACATCAAACAAACCAAAGAACGACGGTGAGCACCGCAGAGCAGCCGGTGTGCCTCACTCAGACGTCAGGTCGCGTCCTGAAAGAGCGGCAGAGTGATTCAGTCCTGCAAGCCAGGGCCAGCCGTTGACAGCTAAAGGATCTTAGCCACGAGAGTTATTTGTACGTACCACCAACGCGTCAATTGCGATTTCGCTGCTTTTTAGCGAAAATGTCAAAGGCTTGAGGCAACACACTATGAATTACGCTGGCTAGCATCCCACACGTGTGTTAAATTAGGTGAAGTGAACGCTAAATAGGGCCAACGACATCCTGCATTTCAAGTGGAACGTTTCTAACGGACATTTACCACAGCGATGACAGAGAGAGAACACCGAACGGTCCTTCTAAAAAGAACAATTCATTTTCACAGGTAGATACCCGCCTTGACACGTCCGAGACAAGTAATTGTCAGTGTATATATTCACTGAAACATCTACGTCAAGTTAAAGCTCTATTAGATGACCTAGGGCAACTACTAGACCACGCAACACAATGTCGCCCAGGAGACCGTGCGAATATTAAAGGCAGGTTGAAGGTGGACGTCCACGGAACGCTATGTAACCGTCTAATACCGGTGCGACAAGACGTCACTTTGCATACAACAGTGCTGAATGGTGATAGTGAGGTAATACAGTACCATCCATTATACAAAAAAATCTGACTATAGTATCAGAATCAGGGGACAGTCCATGATAAATTTACTTGTGACAAAGTAAAAAAAAAAAAACAAAAAGAACTGGATATTTTCTCCGTTAAAAAGTCTACCATACGAATTGCTGAGAAGTAAAACAATTGTAAAAATACGGTGCAAACATTTTCAAATATGGATATATTTATAGAGATACTAAATGCATCGTAATGGATTAAACAATGTTCACAAGTCAGTACAAACAACATTTTTAACTTAACCGCTCGGGGATTCTTTCCTCAGCCAATGCCAAATGACGTCACAAGCAACTCCATCTTTATCCTTCTATGTGACCGATTTTTTTTTCACTGTTGACGAGGGAGCATTTAACGAAAACGGTTTTTAGTAACGCCTAACATTATCAAGAATGGAGGAAGCACACTTTGCGTAGTGTACTAAAACAAAACAAAATGTAAAGATCTTTTGAAACCTTGCTGGGGATTACATAACTAAGATGGCCATGTAGCTTCGGTTCTAACGATCATAACCGTATCAAATTGTGTATTTGTGGGGATTCACAGCCTCCAGATGTTTGATAAAACTAAACATCATCTGTAGTAGACTATAATGTGATTTTCGTTTAATCATGCGAGTAGCTGTAAAACCATCATGGAGAAGCCCTACACTGTCTGCATACATCACCATGCATAAGTACCACTTTACACACCTGACGTTAAGGTAAAACATTAGTGCATAAATTCCTTACAACAACAACATGGTAACTGCTAGCAACTTCTAATTACCATGTGGTTTTAATAAATTTGTGCAGTAATGTTTCCTTAATGTGAGGAGTGTAAAATGGTATTTATATATGACGATGTATGCAGACAATGTGGTGCTTTTCCATGTTCGTTTTACAGCTTCTTAACAATGACAAGTAGCGGAAATTAGCTAATCGCACGATCAAATAAAAATCACATCACAGCCAACAACGGATCATGTTTACAATATTCAGATCAATGACGTACGAGATAGGTTGTGTGGGCTGTCCCAGTCTACTTCATTGTTCGCACGCCTTCCCCCTGCCTCAGAGCTTCTGCTTTCTATAATTGCGTATTTTGATGACAAATGCTTCAACTGAAAATTTAGCAGCTCCTGTCCTATACGACTGCAGCTTCCGATCCACGTAATTCAGTATAATTAAAAACAGTAGGCGCTGATGTATCATTAGGATGCACGGTTTATGAAACGCGTCAAAGTTTTCCATTTAGGTATGAGGCAGTGTGTTGCCTAGCGGACACGTACTGAATACAACACTAATAGACATCAGGGTGTCACGTGCATTCGTGTAGCAATTATCCTGGATAAGAAATATTTGGAAGCTAACAGCAACAACAGGACTCAGCCGTTGAGCAAACCAGCTGTATTGGTAAAAATCACATCAGTCATTAACTTGCAGTTATATGAAACACAAATTTACCGCAAAAAGCTTATACTTTAACGGCACAAAAATTGTGAAAGACCCAGCATGATGTACAGCTTGGCTAAGTGTGGTTGTAACTAGCGCTTCCAAAATTTTTCTTAGTCTAGCTGCTTTCTAGACGAACGCATGCCACAGCATTATGATTACTACTGGTACACATAGTTTATATTAAATCGGCATTTAGTACGTGCATGATCTGAATAGTGTCGTTACTAGACACTTAAACAAGGTAGTCATTTCACTATCTTACGTAAAAGCGCTGTAGGCATGAAGGTCTTTATAAGTTTTTAATTTTAAGAAAAATGTTTCAGTAAGTTACAGTCTTATTAATCCATAGAGGAGTCTGCCCCAGGTATTGTAAATCGTTTTGATTTTCGCATATTTTACGCCTTCGCAGAAAAGGATCCGTATCAGAAATACCAAAGTCCCCCAAAATCGTCTAAGCAAAGAAGACAAGGAGTAGGAACCCAAAGGCAATATCATCTACTGTAGAATGAGTGAGCGCACTGGGAATCGGTTCTCATGTGTTCGCAGACTACACCACAGACACTCCTCCGCTCCCCCCCTCCCCCCCACACCACACTATGTACGTCAAAACTTTATTCCTGAGAAACCCTGCGTTTGACGTCCCGTTTTGTCGACGGACTTGGTGAGTGAACGCCACTGGCTTAAGTTTGTACTTGGAATGTTTCGACGTTCCGTTGCGTCAAATGTAAACAGACCGTTATACCATTAAGCCGTCCTCAACAGCGCCTCAGTGAGGAGACTACTACTCTTGCAAAAATTTCACTGTCGCGTTCCGTGAACGGCCTGTCATTAGAATATCAGAATCAAGCACAATACGAAGAAACGTCTCTACTTAGCAACAACTGAGATAGTTGCTATCAGTATTTGGAGTTAAGGGTGAGCCCAGTTTGTGGGATAAATAGCCTGACTGCACAAAAATGTGGATTTAGGATAGTAGAGCTCATAAGTGGACACTGCCATCTTCTCACACTAATTTGTACCATGCAAGTGGCAAAAGATACGTCGTCTCAGTTAATGGATTAGCACATATGTCACACGATTTAAAGTTTTCTTTCATGTGGTCCATTAAAAATGGATGGTAAGAGGCGACAGGATGGGCATTTGCTACCTGTTAAAATTAACCATCGCAGTTGTGTTCATAACAATGGCGAAACTGCGTTGACGTGGGACAAAGTAAGAAGAAAAATTGGTTGGTGAAACCGTGTGATTATAAAAACATTGGGTATATCAAGTGAAAGATCATAACAGTGCACCCACAGCAAAAGAACAATATGCATGGAAATGGACACAGTGTTATGCTAGCAGCAGAGAGCCAGCGAGAGCCTCACCTGGCGCTCTGGTACAGTCAGTGTAGTCTCTGCTCCCAGCTACCACCACCCTTCCTCTGGGAGGAGAGCGCCGGCAGCAGACTCGATGTCCGCGTCCTCGTCTGGGAGCATCACGGGGACGCAGCCGCAGTCGCCGCCCGGGCACTCACTAGCCAGGTGGCCCCAGCTGCGCCACCTGCTGACGAGCGATGCGACGGTCTCGTCATCGTCGTCGTCGGGCAGGCAGACCTCGACAGAAGGGCAGTCGTCGCGGCGGCAGTCCCTGGCCAGGTGCCCCCACGGCTCCTCCTCCCCGCAGCTCTGGTCGGCGTCGGCCCAGTAGGCGCGGAACTCGCGGCGCCGCCACTGGGACACGACCTCCGGCACGTACTCCTCCACGTCTTGGCGCCGCGGGTCGTAGGCACTGCTGCTGTCCTGCCGCACCACTACCGCCTCCACCTCCCCCTCGGCACTCCGCGAATCGGTAGGGCGATGTCGCATGTCCGCCCTCCGAGCGACCTTCCTCCTTGGCTCTTCCCTTTCCGAGGCCTCTGCAGGGCGTTGCCGCTTCGACGCCTTCCTGTCGAAGCTGTTGCGAGTGGAAGTTTTGTCTGGTCGCGGGCCCATTGCTTCCTGTCGAATGAAAGACGAGATCATTTTAACATTATCAACCAAAATACATATACCTATCACAACAGTAAGGCATCGAGTAAATTCCACTAATAGTAAAATGTATTAAACTCTACACTGACACGTGTACTTTAATGCGCACAACCATTATTCTTCCTTGCTGACACAGAATGCACGAAATTGCCCATCACTGTAGTTGAAGTTAACTTAATGATGCGTCGGAAGAGACTTGTCATTGTGGCTTACGGTGATACATTCTACCTTAACAAAGTATCTCAGCCTCTGTTTGCAGGTACACATGTGAATCCCATGGCCAGAGTACAGCAGCAAGCCACTCCAGGAACAAAAATAGAACAGCGCAGTTCAGTCTTAAACTGCAGATTCACAGCGCCATTCTCTTTTGGCTCCAATAACGGTGTACCCCAGTACTGCCACTGCACTTGCCCAAAAAATTTGAAAACAACCCTCACAGACCGCACACTCTACAAAATAAATGAATTTTCTGCATGAGTTTGCCGAGCTTCAATAACATTTGAAAAAGAAATGCGCTTACAGTTAAGAGAAATATCACTTTCTACCATGTCTAACGAGCAGTGGCAATATACTTAGAACATTAGCCAAGACACAAAGACAGATTCCTTCAAACTAATGGTAGCACCTATGCTCACATGCAGAAATGACACCTGCACAGTAACTAATGAAGACCAAAGAAGGACAAAGTCGGCTAAAATGAAGTATTTAAGGAAAGTAAAAGGATGTGCTCTGAAATATCAAATAAATAATTCTGAAATGGAGAAAGAATTAAATACATTCTGCATGGATGAAAGAATAGAATTCTCGCTGAGAACACGGGAGAAGCTTAGTGAAAGAGAAAGGGCAGCAAGAATAGTCACATAAATAACAGACCACGTATACCTAAAGGAAGGACGGATACAGGAATACAGGGAAAAGTTAGATTTCACGAGGACGGAGAAGGCTGTAAGTTTCCTGTATTAAGTCGAGAATAACTGACCAGGAAGCAACTAGCGACCATAAATTTATACACTCTCATTCAAGCTCCATGCAGTGTAACACCCAACAAAGATAAAAATTATTCTAATGACGACTTCTATTAAATTGCAAGTACCGTTCCTGTACCCGAAGTACCTAACAAAACTGGAAAACAGTGCGATATGGAATGAAGTGCGTGTGGAATTCCAAGAAACTACCAAGTGAAAACAATTCAGTACCAATGGATATGAGGGTTGCATTGTGGCACGAACTGAAAATATACAGAATATTTCCATTCGCGAGGATAGACGAATAAACTACCTTTATCAAGCGTAAATAAGCTGACAGTTCGTAGAGGCAATGCAAATTGTACCTCGCAACTGAGAGACACAAAACTAGCCTTGGTCCTATAGCGTGTACTGAAGCACAGCAAAGACGAATGTCGCTGTATAGTGAACAATGCAATAAATGTTGTACATACACAATTACAACGGAAATTTCAGAGTTACAAAAGAAAGAACACGAACGCTACATTTGCAAGAGGTGGCGGGCACAGTAAGTGAAAGAAACGGGAGAGAGTACATAGACGCAGGGACGAAATGACGGAGTAACAAATGCTAAAAAGGCCAACAAACAAAAACACAACATGGCACTCTACATGGATGGGAAAATTTGTATTACGAGATAGCGAGATAGCTCTTGTGAATCAAACGGACAACGGTATAGACTCCACAACATCACATTACTTCGAATAAAAGCAGTCTGTAAATTACGAACTCATGTAGTTAATCAGGATATCGGAACCTAGAGTGTTGACATCACACAGTATACAAGCATCCTATTACGACGCATATGGGTTCTGAGAGAAACACTGAGGCGGATTCGAACGAGTATGAACAAAAGCAACAGTGTATCAGACGATCAGCTGAAGGAAGTAAAAGACCAAAAAACAAATGAGGCGGAGATGCATTTCCCCTGCAGTCTCATTCCAATTACTCATGTCTGTCAACTCCCTGCGTTTTCTTGAAGTCCGAACTCCTGTGTATCTGCACGCACGAACACTGGAGTTGACGCTCCACTGGCGTACTTTCCTTGCACGGCATGTTGAGTAGCATAAGCAAAAATATACTGTTCCTGTGGGGTAGAAAGTAAACACTCTCTCACCTATAAGAATCGGCCTGGCAGCATGTCAGACCAACGAAAGAGCTTTGGTGGCCGCACTTAGGTGATGGGGGTCACAACTGGTGGGGGGGGGGGGGGGAGGGGGGGGAGACGTGAGGTATCTCCACAACACTCAGATAAGAAAACGTGTGGTAATTCAGTGGTAGCACTGAGCGGTAGAAAGTTAATGAGGCCCTTGCATTTAAAGGTCTTGCACGAAAGTAACGGCAATGTACCTTTTCCAGCATAAATTCGCAATGGATTTCAGTTTTCTCAAAAGTAATATATGAATAAATATTTTTTCATATCTTTAAAAATCAGCCAAGTTCTCATCCAATCTTCAGTTCTGTTTTTCATAATCTACCTGAATAATACTCGCCAGTGCTGAGATGCACACTCCTCTCCCATTTCTCGCAGCTCAGCATCTGTTTACGGCACAATCTCTCTGGTTTGCAGTTTTAAATTGTCTTTTCAACTTCTTTCTTCTCATTGCCATATAACTGCGGTAAACGACTGTTATTACGTATCTTAGTTTCACTAACATTCTAAAATTCATAAGTGGGAATTTAACTGACACACAAACGAAACCTTGTCTTTTTCCACGGGTGTGCGCTGCAGCTGGGATACTGGTGCATACTGTGTGGACGTTGTAATACTGCAGGCATTGTTTGTGGCTATTTGCTTTATGACGTCTAGTACCGTTTGGTAGTTTTCTTTGTTGAGGTACTATTTGCTGAGTCTATAGAACAAATGTGGAAGTGCTGCTTGTTTTTGTGGATGGTTCGATGACTTGTTAATGACAATGTTAGTTATTGTGGATTTACATTAAACTTCGAATATGTTCTTGTTTTTTGGTGTATCTAGAAAATTATGATTATTATGTTCTGTTTCAATTGCAAATTTTCTCTCTTTATGTACGTTGTTGAATGAATGTCAGTAAGAGGCTTCTCAATTTTTTATTTGTGATTCATTTCTTAAGCTTAGGATGTCATCCATATATCTGAACCAGTACAATATATTGTACTACTTTGCAACTATTTTTGTGAAAATTGTCTACTTGACATGCTTCACAAAAAATATTTACTAAAGCTCCTGGAATGGGGTCTTCTTGGTAAGATACCCTCATATAAATAAAATTCACTGTACAACTTGAAGCAGTATTGTACTGTAATAAACATTACTGAAGTTAGTATGTCATTAATCTGGTTACCAGAGGGTTGACCACAAACAAAAACCTGAAAACACAGCCAACTCCATGGTGGCCAGATTGATAAAATACTCATTTCAGTAGTGACTATTACACAATAAAACTTTCAGTTGAACAGTGAAATTTATTTAAAATGGGATAGGTTACCAATGAGATCAACAGATTCAAGACACTTAATAAATGCCTTTCATAAATCATGTTTGACAGGTCACTTTCATAAAAGTAGTTGCAAAATAATGAACCATGTTGTGCTATATCAGATATATAGAACACCATCCTCTTCCTAAGTGACGAACCACAGACCGAAATTGTAAAACTACTTGCTTCCATTTAGGAAGTACAAAAAGATAAATTTATAATTGAAGAATAACATGATAGTCAAATTAACTTTCAAGATATAATACTCAAAAAACAGGTGCTTATTCTAAATTTACTATATTCCACAGCAACTGATACAATCATGCACCACTCCTCCAACTACCCAAACCAAGCAACACTTTGACACATGATCCATCACAGGGCCAGTCAACAAAGAAAATGACTAAAAAGTACTATACATTATAAAGGGGAGAGCGTACAACAATGTATGGAATAGTAACAGCCACGAAACTTAACAACAAAATAAAAATAACAGTAACATTAAACAAAACAATTACCCCCCTCCCTCCCTCCCACACACACTGAACAACATAACACTGATCAATTAGGAAAATATAAGAGAAGACCAAGAAGGTACACAATATTTTAGAAACACAAACTCGCACCCAAAATTACCAAAACACAAGGTACAAACAAAGCATATGTAGTGTATAATTCCATCAAAAATACTTTCCAAAACTGACAAGGTCCACAAGTTCAAACATGAAAGCATATCTATACTAACTACAATGGAACTTGGGTAATGGCAGGTACGTTGTGCAGACAAGTCGACCTAGAACGTTACATGTCAGATACAAGGAACACAAGGGAGCCTGAATGTATGAAACAATGTCCCACGCAAGGAGCATCCCAGAAAGTATAATCACAAGCCAACCTCTAGAGCAGTCAGAATAACCCATAAGACACCCATCCTTGCAAGGAAATTAATACACAGAAAAAAGTGAAACACAAAGAAAATCCCACTTGACTGATCAAGTGTACTTGACAAACAAATAGTAAAATACTGTTCAAACGTATGATCAGGAGAATGTCACACAACACATTTCGTCTTCTTTTCCGTGACCCCCCCCCCCCCCCACTCCCACCGAAGTAACTTCTAAATCAAAAATATAGTCATCCAAATACCGTACCTGAAACCTTTTACCCAGTATGAGTTCCGCAATTCGTTCTAAAATCCGGTCGGGAGAGAAAAGAAATGAACAATACAGTTCGCAGGAGAGCTTCTGCAAAATTTGGAAGGTAGGAGACGAGATACTGGCAGAAGTAGAGCTGTGAGTACCGGGCGTGAGTCGTGCTTCGGTAGCTCAGATGGTAGAGCACTTGCCCGCGAAAGGCAAAGGTCCCGAGGCACACAGTTTTAATCTGCCAGGAAGTTTCATATCAGCGCACACTCCCCTGCAGAGTGAAAATCTCATTCTGAATACAATATTTGCCTTATGTACTTCGTTAGGTTGGCACCGCTAATGTAAAAAATTATGAACGCGAAATTACTCCGACTTCTGATCGATAAGATAGTTTTGGAATGGAGACAAAAATATTACTTAACAAGCAAACTAGAATGGGGTTTATTTTCGTTACATAAATAAAGACTAAATGTCAGTAAGGCGTAGTATGCACTCTTCCACTCGCACTTGCAATACAGAATACTGTTGTGGGAAAATACACGAGAGTCCGATTACATTCGTGACTGGCATACGAAAGCCATTAGATGTATTCTAGTTCTGCCTCCCAGAGAGACCTGCAGAAGTTAGATCAGAACACTTAACATGTTGATATTCCCCAGCCTTTACATCTACATGTCTAATTTATGCTGAAGTAAACGTAAACAAAATTAGTCTATGAAATAATGCTCATATACCCAGTGCAAAAAATAGCCAAATGGTAGACTTACTGTACTACGCGCGCGCACACACACACACACACACACACACACACACACACACGACCCATAAAAACATGAACCTTAAATTCTTAAAAAAAACTAACAAAACAGCTCATTTGACTCCCTTACCCAATTAGAAGGAAGTTTTAGGAACTTTGCTGAGAGAGCGAGAATTTATGGAGAGTGATGTTCATGAACTGTAGCTGTTTGTGTCAATAAAATTGGATGTTACGCTTTTACAATTAGACTTACGTAAGACTTGCTTCAACTAGCCATAAGTGATGGTACGCTGTGAATGTATGTAATTATGTACATACAAGTAACTAGTAAGCAATGTACTTCCAGATTTATTTATATAAATAAGTATTCCGATAACTATGTATCTACGTGTTAACAAGTGTATTAGCAACTGGCACCGTAATCTATTATGCGCTTTAATTTACTCTAAATGTCTTTATATATAAATCTGATATAATGTTCGTAACAGCTGATTCGTACATGTTGACAAAGCCAGTGGCATCAAAACATTCTGAATGGCTAATAAGGAACGTTCTAAAGTTTCTAAAACACTAAGTGAACACGAAGCTGCGACTGATACCACTCACAGATGTAGTAAGAAAGATATGCAGTTAGTGGGAGACCTTTAGTGGCGTTCCACAACAATTATTCTATGAATTATAAGAAAACTGCAAAACAGAAAGTTAGTGACGTGAAAATGTTTCGATGTTGTATGAGTGAAATGATAGTGTGATCTTTAACCTATGACCAGATGAGGGGAAACGTTTATTTCGGTCGGAGAAATAAAAACAGTAATAATGTAGCTGTGCGAAAATTACGATGTTGACTGTCATTTAATCGATGAGTATCGCTTATAAAAGTGAAACGTTAGTAGTCGATATGAAATCGACTGAAAATGCCTTAATGTGAAAGACAAACGCGCCTGGACTTCATAAAGTACATTACAGGGAGAAAACTGATGATAAATAAATAAAACAAATATCTACAAACGTGCAAGGAAAAACGGACAGCAAACTGGAGATGAGGAATAGTATCTGACTTAAACCGAGCACACAATAACTGTAACCCTTTCCAAGCAAGGTGTTAGAATAACTTACATGATGACGAGCCGAATTTGTTGTAAAAAGTTGTATGTTAAGTAATGGCTTGGGAAGGTCATTAGAAGAAGAAAATTAAAATACCATACCATTCACGCATGTAGCTGAGATGCAGAAAACCAAATCACAATACATGTTATACTAAACAAATCGCAGCAACATTAATAATAAAAAAATCAGCATAAGCAGAACACCTGAAATAAATTGTACTAAAAGTAAGATAATTTTCTAATTGCAGAAAACAGTAGTTTAACTGGGATAGGCTGGTGATAAGAAAAAAAATAAGAGAGCGATTTTGTGATTAAACTTAACCATTCTGTTTGCAAAAGTAGTAAACGCTGAGACACATTGCCTATATACGAAAAAACATTGCGAGTAAATTTATAACGTGTAACATAGAAGAAATGGAGCTAAACGAAATGAAACAAAACATAACATATAAAATTCTTTCCAAGATTCGAATACAAGAGTAAAAGGGTTTTGAGAGGCCCACCGAACAAAACATATCAAGGAAAGACAACATGGCGAAAACGATTATTTCTCGTTATTTTTCAGAATACTCTCCGTCGCGTCATGGATTGTGCTAGAGAACGCCACACTGATAAATTAAAGATTTCAGTGGCACGTCACTACAGCACTTAGCTCACTATATTTGCAGGCCTAAAATAACACCCTAACCACAAAGACATGTATCGCATTTTTAAGTCATTGACTGGCGTCTGCTAGAGCAGATCACTACGGCTGACGCCGTGGTCTGCCGATGAAACATCCGTCACTTTGTTTGCGGCGATCAACGTATTTACGAAAAGAAAACAAAAACGTAATATTGATGAAAAGCTTTCGGGTGTCCAGTCGGGTGGTAGTGATACAATCTCGACGTTCCGAAAAGTGTAGTACTTATCCTCTCCTGGCGAAGTGAATTTGCCCGAAGATCAGCACGGCACTCTTCGAAACGTCACAGTATTTTAACACTGCCACGCTAGGAAAGTTGACATTCACACGTAAAAGCTTAACATTTTTTGCTTTCCATCGTACATAACGATTGGATCGCAGACATGTGACTGTAATTGCAAGATTGGCTTCTATAGTGTACATTGCAAGATGAATTTTAAGACGGGAGTGTCAGTCACCTTATCGATTAGGCAAAAAGAAACTGGAAGGAACCATACATAAAATCGCATTTACAGGTAGGGAGAATGACTGTAAACTACGAGTGACTTGTTGACGACAAAATAGCCGGTAAAGCACTCACACGTACAGATCAGAGGACAAGGCGCCAGCACAAGAGAGCTCCTCACCTGTTGTGTCTTCCTCAGCAGCAGCAACAACAACAACAAGAATAGTGGAGGTGTTGCCAGCGTGAGATCCAGCAGCAGACTGAAGGCTGGAGGCTGCGCGTCGTCACCCTGTCAACTCACCCCCTCCCACCCTCTCCTCCTCATCCCTTCTCCAGCACTCCACAGCTGCAGCCTTATCTGCCCTACCACAGCGGTAGCGGTTTTACCCGCGATTCCACTTTTGCCCGTTACATAGATGTGAAAGATGTCTTTTTTTTTCACTGACCTACGGTTTGTTGCATGGACAATACTATTATTTTGCTCGTCGAAGATTTTCTTCACAGTGAATTTTCAGCGAAATAATTTGGTAATGTAATATCTGCGAACCTTACCCGTGATCTCCTCAACACGGCTACAATTTCAAAATTTCTGATTTCACTAACAGCTCCTGACTACCACATAACTCACATGTTATTAGAGTAGAAACATAGCAACTAGATACTGATAACGAAACTGAATGGGAAAATAAAAAATTTCAACGTTATTGGTACGTGGTTGCAAAATCGCTGCATCTTTTCGTGTTTGGACGGAACTGTGTGCGTATCTTTTGCTTCCACAGTGTGAAACCCAACTGCACCAAATAACGTATTAAAACTGAAACACTAACCGTCACTAATGAGAAGATGTGTGTATCTATTACGCATATAATACGGACAGGAGGGGTTTGTTTAATTCTTGTAACTATTCTACTCTGCATTTTTGTTCACTTAGTTGTAGAGTGCAGATAGACGGGGGATAAATACGAAAACGAGAGAGTTACATACAAGTAAGTTCATTATTTCATTCTAAACTCATTTATCCCACTGTGTAACAAGACGGTCAATGCCTTCACTGAAAAATTTCTGCTGTTGCTCATTTAAACATAACCAAAAAAAATCGCATCTACAGGTAGAGACGGGAATAGCTTCACATTTCAGGAGAATGATTGTAAACGAGTGATTCGTTGACAACAAAACAGCCGGTAAAGCACCTGGCACCTTTTCTTCCGAAGCAGATTTACGGTCCGAATGTCTTTATTTAGCGCTATGAAAACATAGAAAGCTTATAGACAGACGCTGGGATTGTGTGGATCACGTGAAATGGCATCCCAGAGAAACTTCTGCAGCATAACCGAAACAACAGGAACCCCTATTTCGGGGAAAGCCATGACCATCACTCTCTTTAACTGAAAAGGTCTGCTGGTCATTCTATAGTACAGAATTGTATTGTTTTATTGATTGTATTCATAACTTTTCTGCATAGATACAAACTGATATCGGAAAAGTCAGTATTATGAAATAATAAGACGAGAGAACATGACTTATTTTTATTGTTGTAAACTGTTCATCTACTAAAAAACATACAAACAGCAGTAATAAAATTGTTAATACAAGCTATTACACTTAGTCTTTTTAAACTCAAACTGTGATTGAACCTTAAAAAAGGCACATTCATGGATACTCTAATCAAGGACACAAAAAAGCAATAGTATGTTCACCATTCTTAGCCCCCATTGTGGGATCAGTTTACATCATCTCTTTTTGCACAAAACACACCATCCTACGCCACATCGTCATACTCTGCACATTTACAGCAATTAATGTAGTTAAAAAAGTTCATGCATTTTGCATAGTGTTTTTTGACTATAGTTTAGAGCTGCAGCTTCCTGGTTGAGAGATACTTACAATTTATATAATACCATGATGAAAATGTGTTGTGTGATGACATACTTCTTTATGCTGACAAATATTTATCTATACTGTACAGTCATTTTCCGAGGAGATATTGTCCACAGATCCTTTAATTTTGCAGTCTATTTACCTGTTTCACACTTAACACAATGTATGCATATTTTTCGTTATCACTATTTACTATATTAAAATGTACACACACGGGTTTTCAATACTGGTTCACTAATAGAGAATTTTTCTGTCACTCGAGTTTCCCCACCGAAATTTACGCCTATCGTGGTAGGGTTCTCTGCTTCGGCCGAGTACACATTTTTTGGTTTGCTTTGATGTGCAGCTTGAAAGAATTTTTGTGTAGTAACGATGTTCAGTTTCTTACCCGTCTTGGATACATCTCAGATTCTCCTGGATTCATATTCCAAGAAACTTCGAAGCATTTACGTTTTCCCAGTTTCTGGTGAATAAATCTATAGGTGGGGTTAATGGGTTCTCTTTACTGTGTATAGATTCATAGTAACTGTTTTTTCTGTATTTATCATTTTTATTGTTTTCAAGAGAGGCAGTATTCAGTGTCTGAGGTGCATATTTTGATCTTATTCCGCAACTCTTGTTTAGTTTTTCCATTACCTAACAAATTTGTGACGTCATAAAATTTAATATACCTATGATGAGGGCTAGTTGGTTCGAGGTCATTTGGTAGATCAAAAACAAAACAGACCCTACTGGGAAATTTTACAATACATCGCACTTACTACATAGCTTTTTTGAGTGACAGGTCTTGATGCTATTCCCTTTTTGGACTCCCAAGTTCAACTGCTTGCTCTCTGCTTTGTAGGTATGATATTACCAGTTACGAGCTGGTGCCCTAATACGTACACCCTCCAGTTTCATTAACTAGAAGTTGTGGCTAGTGACACCAAATGCCTTCGAGAGCTCTTTGCCAATTGAATTTACAGTTTTATTAAGGAATGCAAAGACGCACTCTCAGTAGAGTTGGATTTATGAAAGCCATACGAAGAGTTTGAGAAACAGTTATTATTTATACCAAGTTTGCTAATCTCTTAAAGTAGAATTTTCTGTTTTTTTCGCAAACCCAGACAAGAATGATAGGGACTGTAGTTGGATGCATTTGTTTGTATCCCCTGTTTGTAGAGAGGTTTTTCTATGGCTTTTTTTTAATGCTCCCTCAGAGAGCGAGCAGTTGCCGAAGTCAGTTGGAGGCTTCACTGTGACGGGGCCATTTTTTTATATAATAAAGTAATTTATACTGCCAATATCAAGGGGGTGTCTTGATCTGAGTTCGTTGATCGTAGTGCCTTGATCGTGTCCAGCATTTGCTTCTCACTAGTTGGGTGTAGAGAGAGAGTCTTACTAGACCTATATCTGGACTGGATTCATTACGGCACATTGCGAGTCTTGCTGTATCAGGATTTCTGCTACCTGTGTGAAGTATGGATTAAACTGATTTGTAATTTTTCTGGGGTCTCATAATACAGCTGAACTTGCTGAGAAGTTAATAGTTTTAGCTTCTGGAAGTTCTACTGCTGTTTCCTTCCTACAGTTTTCCACATGGCTTTCATTTACAGATTTTCCTAAATTTGTCTGTTATTTGCCATTGTTTTTGCCTGTTTTATGTCCCAGCTGAGGATTTTGTTGTAGGACTTGAAATACATATTAACTATGGAGATGTTTTGTTTGGACATTTTGTGTAATAAACTTCTTTCTTTCGTAAATATTTGTATTCCGGTGGTGGTCAAATTGTTTTTTACAGTTTGTTTTTGTATTTTCTTTTTTATGGGGGGGGGAGGGGGCGCAGCGATAAGAGTAATTTGTAAAGTTATTAAAGAAACTATTACATTTGTCATCCGTATTTCAACCGTTATGGTGTATATTTCTTTCGAGTTTTCGTCGTTCAAGCAGTGGTGAAAGTAATATATATTCTCATCACTGCAGAACCTGCTTGTGTTTCTTGGGTTGATTTTTGTAAGTGAAGAGTAAGTTTTGGCTATGTGGTCCCCAGTGTTTCTGTTAGAGTATTCATTTGCGCATTAATGAATACCTTGTCAATTGTCGAGGCTGATGTTTTTGTGGCACACAATGGTATTTCGATGGTAGCTTGTAAGTTGAAGGCTGAAAGAAGGCTAAGCATGCATTAGATTGGTGAGCAGCGATTCTAAACGTTCTAAAATGTTGTTCAATAGCTAGCGCTCTGTGTGAACAAATAACAGCTATTCTTGCATCTAATATTTGAACTTCTGATATCTCTTCAACTTTACTTTCAACTATTACTTCAGAAATATGTATTGTTTAAAAGTGTGTACTTTTTTTACATGTACACAACTACCACCATGTTCGTAATTCTGCAAAAATAACCATCTAGTGCATAATTTGGAAAATCCATTATCTCAGGTTCTTCGTCATCAAGGCAATGTTCTGTTTGACATAACAATGATGTAGTTTTTAATTTATTTTCTAGTAGAACCTGAATATCATCTTGTTTTCTTGTTAGTGACTGCACATTCTGATGAAACAGAATCAAATTTCAAATTTAAGTTTGAACTCTGAAATGTATTTACTTTGAGCCAAGCACTGAGCTGATACTATATCCGTGGGTTTTTGCCATGGGTTGATACTATATCCATGGGTTTTTTGTCATGGGTTGCCACTTAAAATCCTGCCTGCGTGCTGCAGGTCTACGTTTGCTGGGAGATAATTTTGTAGTCTTGTGGAGAACTGGAGATATTCTCTCAGATCCTCACAGGGAACTCGCCATTCTTTGGCGAGTTTGTGCTTGGCTACTGCGAGGCCCCAGCCCTTGCATCAATTTTCTGTTCCATGCTGCATGTCTATCCTCTTGCTATTATATTTCCCCTCCCTTGACCAACATGTCTGGGGAATTCTTGGGAATGTTCTGCATTCTGTTTGTGTCATATAATGTTTCACCCTTGTATTCAGCTGCCTTTTCGTTTATTTGTTTCCCTTCTCCTCTTGTTCCTCCGCTTCAGCGTTTGAGAATCGTCCTTCATCTTCCATGTGCGCTCCTGAAGGCTAGCCCACGTGTCTGACACATAAGAGGTGACTGGGTAACGGGTAATTACCAGCCCTGGGTCGACAGGTAGGGCTCACACGTACCTCTGGTACAAGCCAGGACCAGAAAGAGGTGATTTCTTGAGCTGCAACCATCCCAAATTGCAGATTGGTCCCTATGTCAGGTTTTCTGGAGGTGTAACCTGAGGTGTGTACCAGAACCTAAGGTGGGTGTGCCCCCATTGTAAAGGGAGTTCAGTTGGAAGGAGTGCGCCATGGAAGATCATGGGCATCATGGGGATTTTCTCATGGTAAGTCAAATCATCTCTCAATGCAACGTCTACCAAATGTAAACGTAATGAGGCTATTCACTCAAAGACTCTTCCCACTGCACCATGATTCCTTGTGGTCTCACATACTGACGACTGTCAGCCCTTCACAAGGGTTAATCCGTTTATTATTCACAAAGGGGTTGATGCAGTTGCTGACCCTGTGACATCCTGCTCTCATTTACAGAATGGCACTTTGCTTTTGGAATTCAAACGCAACAATTGCTTGCTGCCTCGCTTCTTCATGGCTACCCTGTTCCAGCCATACAATACCAACCAGATGCACTGCTACCAATGTCATCGTTTCTACCACACTAGAACATCTTGAGGACACCCAGCGAAATGTGTAACATGTGGTATCGATGCCTACAAAGGCGATTGTCTGTCTTATTCTCACTGCTGTATCAAATGCAATGGCGGCCATACCACCTCCTCTCGGAACAGTGCCATGCATCTTGATGAGTGGGCTGTCCAAGAAATCCAGGTAAAGCAAAGAGTGCCTTACGCAGTCACTCACAAGCTACTGCCTAGTCACAAACCCTGTGTTCTCCCGTCTGCCACCTATAGTCCTGTTCTTGTTACCCTCACTCTATGCAGGTGATTGCCACACATACATGCATCCTGAAATTCAGCTCTGAGGTTGTGAATTTGCCTGGGGTAGCGCCGCCATCCCCCCATCGCGCTGTGCAACAAACCGTCAAACTCTTGCCTCAAGGGGCAAAGGGACCATCTACACAACGAGTAGGCAGGAAAGGACAGAAAGAGTACTCCCATAAATACTTCCTCCATCCCTCCAGCCAAACACCACCCGAGTCTTTCTCTAAATGGAAAGGCTTGAAGAAGTATGCTAAAGGTAAATAGTCTTCTCCTTCACCAACTTGAAGATCCTGTTCGACGGTGTCACCAGATGGCACCTTAGCCCAGTTGGGCTCTGTCTCGCTGGTGTGCACCACCATCCGTTTTCCCCCCAGGGGATCCAAAACTCTTTTGTGGATACGTGCGTAGCGAGCACGGGGCCCCGAGCTAATGTGGCATTCCTTCCTTTCCGGGCTGCATACCTTCCCTTTCCGCATCCTTCCCCATCCCCTGTCTTCGCCCCCTCCCCTCACCTCTGGCTCTTTCCTTCACTTTCTCCCCCTCTGGGAGTATGGTTTGCGCCTACGACCGGAGATGGACGCTTGTAAATGTACCGCATTCTTCGCCTTCCTTGCTTGTATGTCTTCTTCCTTCCTTTGCCCTTCTCTTTTCCTTACCTCTTCTCTTTACCCTTTTCTCCGCTGTGGCGTTTGAGACCCCCTCTTCTTTCCTTTCCCTTTCTCTTTCTTCCTCCCTGTGCGTGTCTGACGGCCGACCCACGCACTTCCATGCGTAGCCGGTGACGGGGTAACGCCTAATTCCCCGCCCCGGGTAGACAGGTAGGACACGTACGTACCCCCTGGTAACGGCCGGGCCCAGGGAGGGGTGATTACCCGAGCTGATACCTTCCGAAAGTGCCGATTGGTCCCTCCGTCCGTTTGTCGGGAGGTGTGACCTGAGGTGTGAACAATCACCTAAGGCGGGAGTGCCCTCAGAGAGGGCCCCCACAAGGGAGGAGCGCGCCATCGGAGACGCCGGTAATCATGGGGATTCTTCCGCAATGGTTTCCTCACCTTCCACTTTGTCTGCTCACAAACGTAAGTTCACTGAGTCTCAGCCACAGTCAGTTCTTCCATCGTTGCCACAGTTCCTTGTTGTTTCTCGGTCTGACGAAGGTCACGACTTCTCCACGGTCAACCCTTTCATTATTCAGAAAGGTGTCGACGCAATTGCAGGTCATGTGAAGTCTTGTTCCAGATTACGGAATGGCACCCTGTTGTTAGAAACAGTCAGTGCCCTCCAGGCACAAAAATTGCTGCGTACCTCACTACTACACACCTTCCCTGTCCGTGTGGAACCGCACCGTACTTTAAATTCCTCGCGTGGAGTCGTTTATACACGCTCCCTCGATGGCTTGTCTGACGAAGAAATTCAGCACTACCTGTCTGACCAGGGCATAACGGCTGTTCGTAGGGTTATGAAGAGGGTTGACACGAACAACATTCCAACCCACACTGTCTTCTTGACATTTGACAGAGTTCAACTCCCATCAAAGATCAAGGCAGGCTATGAGATAATTTCCGTTCGCCCTTACGTCCCAAACCCTACGCGTTGCTATCGGTGTCAGCGGTTCAATCACACCAGCCAGTCCTGTTCCAATCCGGCCAAATGTGTTACGTGTGGCAGGGATGTCCATGAGGGTGCTTGTCCACCTCCATCCCCTCGCTGCATCAACTGTATGGGTGACCACGCTGCTTCCTCTCGAGATTGTCCCGTTTTCAAGGACGAAAAGCTCATCCAGGAGATCAGAGTAAAGGAAAAGGTGTCGACCTTTGCTGCTCGAAAATTATTCGCCAGTCGACAGCCCACCGTGCCTCAGAAAGGAAAATACAGCACTGTCCTTGCTTCTCCTCGGCCAACAAAGGAGGCGGCCACGCAGACTTGCGACCTCACTTTTAGTGCCACGGTCGTCAGATCGCCCAGTGCAAAGATCGCCCGTTCAACCTCCCCGCTTTCGCCTGCCCTTCGTCGGGTTCTGCTAAATCTCGAGCCCACAAGTCAGACACGAAGGCTTCGAAAACAGAGCATACTCGTGAAGAGTTTTTACGTACCGCAACTTCACAACCATCGGTTCCTCCTTCATCTAAACATCATACTTCCAAGAAGGCTACAAAGAAACCCAGTTCCTCTCCTTCTCCGCCAAGGCGTGTCCCATCTACAGCACCACCTGGCGGAAATCGCCCTCGGCCGTCCTCTGTGTCGCCGAGGCGCACTGCTGGCGGCCGGTCAACCGGCCGATCGCTGGTGGCAGGAGCTGCTCCTGACCAACCTATGGATCAGGATCTTCTGCCTTCGGCTGAATGCCATTCCATGCTGTCGGTCGCAAGCTCTGAGCAGTCGTTGAGTTGAGAGCGACCTTGGTCACAGTCCTCAATTTTCTGTTCACCCTATGTCCATTATCCACTGGAATATCCGCGGCATTCGAGCCAATCGGGATGAATTGTCGATCCTCTTACGATCCTACTCGCCGGTCATCTTCTGTCTTCAGGAAACAAAGCTGCGTCCCCATGACCGCTTCGTTCTCCCTCATTTTCAGTCCGTCCGATATGACCTCCCCTCTGTTGAAGGCACCCCAGCACATGGAGGACTCATGATTCTTCTCCATGAAACTCTCCATTATCACCCAATCCCCTTAAACAGTTCCTTCCAAGCTGTCGCCGTTCGTCTTTCTCTTTCTGGATACACGTTCTCTCTTTGTACTGTATACATTCCATCGTCCACACCAATGGCACGAGCTGATCTCCTTCATCTTCTTGGTCAGCTTCCACCCCCCTATTTGCTGGTTGGGGACTTCAATGCCCACCACCCGCTTTGGGGATCTCCACATCCTTGTCCACGTGGCTCCCTATTGCTAGACGTCTTCCACCAAGCGGATCTAGTTTGCCTCAACACTGGGGCCCCCACATTTTTGTCTGCCTCCACGACACATTTATCTCATTTGGACCTTGCGGTCGGTACTGTTCCGCTAGCTCGGCGCTTCGAATGGTTCGCCCTTGATGATACACACTCGAGTGACCACTTTCCATGTGTTCTTAGACTGCAGCCTCAACTGCCATATATGCGCCCGCGACGCTGGAAGTTTGCCCAAGCCGATTGGACACTTTTTTCGTCTCTAGCGACATTCGATGACCGTCGCTTTCCCAGCGTCGACGATGAGGTCACACATATTACCGCTGTTATTCTTACAGCTGCGGAACATTAAATACCACGCACCTCCGAATTGCCCCGGCGCCCCCCAGTTCCTTGGTGGAACGAGGCATGCCATGACGCAATACGTGAGCGGCCACGTGCTCTTTGCATTTTCCATCACCATCCTACTTTGGCCAATTGTATCCGCTATAAGCAGCTCCGTGCGCGATGCCGTCGCGTCATCCGCGACAGCAAGAAGGCAAGCTGGAAATTCTTTATTAGCTCATTTAACACCTTCACTCCCTCCTCGGAAGTTTGGAGTCGGCTTCGACGGTTCTCAGGCGCGCCTAGTTTCTCCCCGGTCTCTGGGCTCACTGTCGCGAATGATACCTTAGTGGACCCCGTCGCAATTTCTAACTCATTGGGTCAGCACTTTGCTGAGATTTCGAGCTCTTCCAATTACCCGCCAACATTTCTCCCGAAGAAACGTGCAGCGCAAGTGCGACATCTTGCTTTTTCCTCTCAAAATCACGAAAGCTACAATACTGTTTTCTCCATGCGGGAACTCCAACATGCCCTCTCTTCTTCTCGCTCCTCCGCCCCAGGACCGGATGGTATCCATGTCCAAATGTTGCTGCATTTATCCACCCATAGTCTGCGTTTCCTCCTTCGCCTTTATAATCGAATTTGGACCGACAGTACTTTTCCCAGACAATGGCGGGAAGCTATCGTCGTTCCCGTTCCGAAACCTGGAAAGGACAAACATCTCCCCTCTAGCTATAGCCCCATTTCTCTCACGAGTAGTGTCTGTAAGGTTTTAGAGCGTATGGTGAATTACCGTTTAGCTTGGTGGCTGGAATCCCGCAGTCTTTTAACACCTGCCCAATGCGGATTCCGAAAGCATCGTTCTGCAGTTGACCATCTTGTTGCTCTCTCCACTTATATCATGAACAATTTTCTCCGGAAACGCCAAACGGTAGCCATATTTTTTGATCTGGAGAGAGCATACGATACCTGTTGGAGGACAGGCATCCTCTGCACACTGTTCTCTTGGGGCTTTCGAGGCCGGCTGCCCCTTTTCCTTCGCGAATTTATGGCAGAGCGCACATTTAGGGTGCGGGTGAACACTACTCTCTCCCGTACTTTCTCCCAAGAAAACGGGGTACCCCAGGGCTCCGTGCTAAGTGTTGTACTTTTTGCCATCGCCATAAATCCAATTATGGATTGTCTCCTTCCTGATGTCTCGGGCTCCCTCTTTGTGGACGATTTTGCGATCTACTACAGCTCTCAACGGACAAGCCTTATTGAACGACGTCTTCAAGGATGTCTCGATCGCTTCCGTTTCTCACCCAGTATGACCGTTTGCGTTAATTTTTGGCGGCGTAAGGAGTTTCTTTCGCCCTCCTTACATCTAGGTCCTGTCAACCTTCCGTTTTCAGACGTCGCTAAATTCTTGGGTCTTATGTTTGACAGAAAACTGTGCTGGTTCTCCCACGTTTCCTATCTTTCGGCTCGCTGTCTGCGTTCCCTTAACACCCTACGTGTCCTGAATGGTACCTCCTGGGGAGCGGACCGAGTGGTCCTTCTCCGCCTCTATCGCGCCTTAGTGCGCTCGAAATTGGATTATGGAAGCATAGTCTACTCCTCTGCTCGGCCGTTTATTCTTCGGCGTCTCGACTCTATCCACCATCGTGGATTACGTTTAGTGTCTGGAGCTTTTTACACCAGCCCTGTGGAAAGCCTTTATGCTGAGACTGCTGAACCTCCGCTGTCCAATCGGCGGGCAGTCCTTCTGAGTCGTTATGCTAGCCATCTATCTTCCATGCCTGCTAATCCAGCCCATGACCTTTTTTTCGACGCCTCCTTTGATGTAGGGTATGCAGGCCGCTCCTCCTCCCTACTACCCCCGGGAGTCCGCTTCCGTCAACTGCTCCATTCTCTTTCCTTCCGCTTTCCTAAAACCTTCTTGACAACTTGGGGTACAGCACCGCCTTGGCTCCGTCCCCGGATCTGCTTGCTCCGTGACCTATGTCAATTTCCCAAGCATGGTACCCCTACACTTGTTTACCGTCGGGCATTTGCTGCTCTATGTGCACAAATGACTGACGCCACATTTATTTACACCGACGGCTAGAAAACATCGTTAGGTGTAGGGAGTGCCTATATTGTTGGCGACACCCCAAATCACTTTCGGCTTCCCGACCAGTGTTCGGTTTATACTGCGGAGCTTTACGCTGTTCTCCAGGCTGTCCACTACGTCCGCCGCCATCAGCGGATACAGTACGTAATCTGCTCAGATTCTCTCAGCTCTCTCCTCAGTCTCCAAGCTCTTTACCCTGTGCACCCTCTGGTCCATCGGATTCAGGACTGTCTGCGCTTGCTCCACCTGGGGGGCGTCTCAGTGGCGTTCCTTTGGCCCCCGGGACACGCTGGTATCTGTGGGAATGAGGCGGCCGATATAGCGGCCAAGGCTGCAGTCTCTCTTCTTCGGCCAGCTGTTCAGTCGCTTCCCTTCACCGATCTACGGAGCGGTTTATGTCGCCAAGTTGCTCATTTATGGCATGCGCATTGGTCAACACTTCCCCATAATAAATTGCGGGAAGTGAAAGCCCTTCCTTGCGCTTGGACCTCTTCCTCCCGAACGCGTCGTCGGGAGGAGGTAATTTTAGCTAGACTCCGGATAGGGCACTGTCTTTTTAGCCATCGACATCTTTTAAGCGGCGATCCTCCCCCACTCTGTCCCCACTGCTCTCAGCTGTGGACGGTCAGACACCTTTTAATTGAATGCCCCTATTTTAATCAGTTACGCTCTCGTCTACAGCTATCGCCTGATCTATCGTCGATTTTAGCAGATGACACGCGCTCAGCCGACCGCGTTCTCCAGTTTATTAGTGACAGTGAAATGACTTCAGTTATTTGAAGCTTTTTTTTGGGAACAACCAACCCCTTTCTGTAGTGGATTTTTAAGCATTCCTTCTGCTTTTAGTTTCTCAAATTTTATGACCTTGTTCCCATTGCTGCTGGTTTTAAATTTCGGTTTTTTCCTGTTTCCTAAGTCACGGGCTGGGCGCTAATGACCATAGAAGTTTTGCGCCCTAAAACCACAAACCACAAAAAAAACCATCCGTTTTTTAGCGTTGGTCTCCATGAACCGACTGCACAAGCAAGCCGATGCTTCACTGGACCTCAGAGCGGGATCCTCCTGCCTCTGTGCCCTGTAGTAGATTCCACACATGCTGTCAGTTGGTGGCCACTGGGTTGACAACCCTCCATTTATTCGTCCTCATGACCGTCCTCCAATGGAGGGTTTATGGCCTTGGTCTCGCAAACAGTACTTACAGCTGCTTTTAGCATTGCAGCATCCCCTTGTAGTCTGTCTTCAGGAAACGAAGTTGAGCTCTCATGACAACTTTGAACTTTCTTATTACTTACCAATTCGTTTTGCCCTTCCCCTGAGGTCAACATTGCATCTCATGGGGGCATCACACTACTCAAACGAGATGACTTTCATAGTCAACCCATTTCCCTGACTACCTGTCTTCTAGGTGTTGCAGTTCGCCTTTACATTCCCAGCCTTACTCTTTTCCCTCTGTACCATTTATGTACTTCCATCATTCAGTGTCACCAGGGCAGACTTCCTTTAGCTTACTGGCCAGCTACCTCCCCCATTTTTTCTAATTGGTGACTTTAATGCGCATAATTCCCTTTGGCGTTCTCCCATGACCTGTCAGAGAGGTACCCTCTTGGTTGACCTTCTTAACCAACTTAACCTCTTCTGCCTTAACACTGGAGCACCTACTATCCTTTCCCCCTCCTCGTACATCTATTCCCATTTGGACCCATCCTTTTGCATTGCCCACTTTGCCCATTGTCGTGAGTGGTGCTTTCTTTCTGACCCCTACTTGAGCGACCATTTCCCCTGCCTGTGCCATAAATTTATTGACTCCTAACCACCTGAGTGCATGCCCAAATGGCAGCTTGATAAGGCAGACTCTCCACTTTACCCATCCCTGGCGACCTTCGAAGAACAAGTTTTCTCCAGTTGTGATCAGGTGGACGATCTCACCTATGTTATCCTTATGGCTGTCGAACGTTCCATTTCTCACACATCCTCTGTAGCATGTCATATCCCACTCCCTTGGTGGACTAAGGCATGCCATGATGCGATTCGTGCACATTGACAAGGTCTCCGCATTTTTAACAAGCACCCTACACATGTGAACTGCATTCATTGTCGACAGATGTGTGCAAAGTCACATCGCATTCTTCGGGATAGCAAAAGAGCTAGCTGGATTTCGTTCACTAGTTCTTTTAACAGTTCCACGCCTTCCTTTGTCGTGTAAGCCAACCTCTGATGGCCCTCAGTCACCAAGATCCATTTCGCAATTTCTGGCCTGACAGTCGTTGATGATGATGATGATGATGATGATGATGATGATGATGATGTCATTGTCGACTCTCTCGCTATCTCCAACACCTTGGACCTCCTTTTTGCCTAAGTTTCGACCTCTTCCCACTATGTCCCAGCATTCCTCCATCACAAACAAGCGGAGGAGGTTCAGGGGATACCCTTCTCTTCTCAGCATTGTGAGTGCTGCAATGCCTCCTTTGCTATGAGGGAGCTAGATCATGCTCTCAGGTCATCCTAATCCTCCGCCTGAGGGCCAGATGCCATCCACATTCAGATGTTGCAGCACCTTTCTCTTGCAGGCAAGCACTTTCTGCTTAACACATACAGCCACACCTGGGCAGAAGGCACATTTCCTGTATTCTGGCATGAAGCCACTGTCATACCGATACCTAAGTCTGGTAAGGACAAAAACCTTCCTTCTAGCTACCAGCCCATCTCCTTTAACAGCTGTGTTTACAAGGTGATGGTGCATATAAATCATGCCTGGCTGGTGTGGTGGCTCATGTCTCGCCATTTACCCATGAATGCATAGTGTGGATTTCTTGCACCACATTCTGCAGTTGACCATCTTGTTACTTTGTACACCCTATCATGAATGGTTTTCTGCGGAAATCCCAGACTGTGGGCGTCTTTTTAGATTTGCAAAAGGCCTAAAACACCTACTGTGGAACTGGTATCCTCCATACTACTTACACATGGGGTTTCGTGGGCGCCTGCCCTGTTTTCTTTGGGCATTTTTACAAGACCGAGTTTTCAGAGCGCGTGTGGGTTCTGCCTTCTCGGACATCTACATCCAGGAAAATGGTGTGCCTCAGGATTCCTTCCTGAGCATCGTCCCCTTTTGTTACCGCCATTGACCCTGGCCAATGACAGCTGTGGTCTCCCACGGGGCATCTCAGGCTCTCTTTTTGTTGATGATTTTACCATCTATTGCACTTCTCCATGGACCTGTCTCACTGAGCAGCGTCTTCAGTGGTGTCTTGATCATCTTTACTCCTGGAGCATCGACTGTGGCTTCCTCTTTTCCACTGATATAACAGTCAGTATGAATTGCTAGCAGAGCAAATGGTTTCTGCCACCATCTCTAAGTCTTGGACCTGTTACCCTTCTGGGGCTCATGCTCGATAGGACCTCTTGGTCCATGTGTCTTATGTGGCAGCCTGCTGTATGTGGTCCCTCAATCTCCCACGTGTGCTCGAAGCTGCGGAAGTACCACTGTCCTACTGCCGTGAGTTTCTCCTCAGCAGGTATGCATGCTGTTTGTCTGCGATGTATGGCCACCTATCCTATGCCTCCTTCTTTGATGATTCCTTTAATCATCGGTATGGTGCTCATTTCGCCAATTACTACGGTGGTATATCTTTACATTACCTGCAGCTTTCCCAGTGGGTGTGAACCCTCACCACCTTGGCTTCGAGAAGCAGCCTATGCTAAGTTTGACCTTCATTTGCTTCCAGCTTCGGTCTAATGCCTCCAATTTTATAACCTTCACATAGGACATCAAGAGAGTACTTTGTATACACTGGTGGCTCTCGAAATCACCGTGGGTTTGGGTGTGCTTTCGTCATTGCCACCCGTGTCTTTCGATATTGGCTTCTGGCACAGTCCTCAGTATTTACACCTGAGCTCTTTGCCTTGTATCAGACCACAGAGTACATAGAGCGACACAGCCTTTCCAATTGTGTCCTCTGCTCAGACTCGAGCAGTGCCATTGGAAGTATGTGTGTGCTGTACACTGCCCATCGCTCAGTGCAGTGGCCCTGGAAAGCCTTCACTTGCTCACTGTTGGTGGAGCCAATGTCGTGTTTCTGTGGGTCCCTGGTCACGTCAGTCTGCCAGGAAACAAGTACCTATACTCCCTCCAATGATCTCTGCATTGCTGTCTGTCAGGAGGTGGTGTCCCTTTGGCATCGCCAATTGTCCTCCCTTCGCAGGAGTAAGTTTCCCTTATTAAGCCTCTCCCAGTGCCATGGACAACCTCTTCTCAGGTCTCCTGTCGGGAGGAGATTATTTTGATTTGTCTGTGTGTTGGGCACTGCCTTTTAGCTATCGTCATTTGCTCAGTGGTGCAATCCCACCACTTTGTCCATATTGCACACAAATTTTAACTGTCTGCCACTTCCTGCTGGAATTCCCATTTTTTAACCATTTATGCTCCAATTTGGGTTTACTGCCTGATTTATCAGCGATTTTACCACTTGACATGCTGGCTGTCATCTGCATTCTACTTTTTATCCGCCACAGCAATATGGCAAAGTCCATTAAAATTTTTAGTTTTGGACGTCCATTACTGTATGATTCTTCAGCATTTTTAGACATGCCTGTTTTTTGCTGTCTCCTATTCTGTCCATTGGGCCTGAAGCATTGACATTTAACTCCACTGAGTGTTCGTGTTCTCTGCTTTTGCCTTGGGTCATATGACCCTAGCTGTTTTTGCGCCTTAAAACAAAGCAAAACAAAACTCTCTCAGATACAACATGTTCTTCCGTAGCTGCAGCAGGCGTCACAACTAACGCACAGTGGTGTGTGTACACTTTGCAAAAACTGAAGTGTGCCATCAAGGAATGTTGCCACAGGGGATTATTCTGTCGCAGGGTAAAGCCAGCCCACTTGAAGCCAAGACTTTTTTGACTGCAGTGCAGATGTTTCGCTGGGAATCGCTTACACATTCTCCATATATTCCGATATCTCCCCATGTGATTCCCATATTGCTGGAGCCTTGGTGAATGACATTCGTGGCAGTCCATTTGGTTCGGATGAAGAGCTGCATGCCTGGATATATCATGGTTCCTTAGGCAACCACAATCACTTTTCCATGAAAGCGTTCATTGTGTTTTTTCGCAGTGCGATAATCATATCAACAGTTATGTGAAGTAATAAACAGTTTACTTACCTATTGTTCATCTGACGGGTTTTCATTCGACTGTCCCTTACTCTCACTCAGCATTAGCTGATGTGTACTGCAGTCACTCGTCCATCTCCTATCTAAAAGGGGGTGAGGGTAGTGGGCTTAACAAAGGGCAGTCGCACACAGAACAGACCACAGTGTCTGCTGTGAACACACAGTATCCTACGAAAATCATCCGATTCATTTTGTGAAAGATATTTGACTAAACTAATAATAACTAAAATAATTGACTGTAATAATGTTGATAGTCGCAGTCATTGCACGTATCAGTTGGAGTAGACTGCTAACGGACACCATGATAATTCTCTTACTCTATTCTGTTCAGGGATTTAAAGCCAATTGCAGGTCATGTAGAGATACGGCTCGAATCTCAAGACAGGATTGGATCATTAAGGAAATTGGTTATGCCAATTGCAGGAAAACATTTCAGCATTTACGTGGAGCAATTTAGGAAAATTCCAGAAAACCAAAACTGGATTACTGGATGGATACTTCACCACCAGCCTCTAGAATACTAAATCAGTCTGCTGACCAATGAACTATTTCACTTGACAATGTGTTATTGTTAAACCATCTAAGGCATTCAGTACAGCTTTCCTCCATAGCTCTAAACAGAGTGAAGGATGCAGCTTAAGTTCCTGTCTGCTCTTATGGTTCCCTTTATATAGCACCAGTGTTCAGCACTAACACAGTCACAATGTGTTTCCTCAGCTACCAGATCCTTGTACTTAGCTATCTTCACATTGGTTTGCAGGTTATGGGAGCTGCCTGAAGTGTTACCTATGAGGATAGGAACCTAGGTCTATTGATCTGTTATATCAGATTGAATTACATAGATTTTTAATGGTTTTTATAGCACAATTCTAGGAAATTTTGAGTTTGTCCATTTGTGTGACAGTGAGAGAATCGTATCTGTAGTGATCTTTCATTAACTGACTGCTGTCCTAACTTCTGATGAATTATTTTGGTGACATCTTCATTTTTTTGTCAAGTATCCCACGGGTTCTAAGAGATTTACATCCAGGTGTGAAGTGTAATATGGCTCCCGTTTGATCCACATGCTTCCTGCAGCTCTCTCTCTTCCCTTACTCTTTCAGAATACAAGTGTGATAGTTTCTTTCTGAGATGACCTGACCTTGTTTGTATAGCTTTGAAAAATCAGGCTCCTGAGTGTTACATAGATGTTGTAAACCTACTTCAAGTCAGTATTAACATGACTATCATTCATGGATTTCTTGAGCAGCTCTTCTATAAGCCAAAATACTATCTCGAAGTCAATTATATAGTTCTTCCCATTTCTGCCTGACTGAGTGGTGTGTAATGTTTAAAGCTGCTACTGCTTTATTATTTTTATCATTGTTGCATAAAAGTTGATCATCCTCACTTTCTGCCTGTCAGAGTATCAATACCACCACATTGGATGAGAACTGCTGCACACTGTATCGCAGTGTGTGACAATAGTGTATCCAACATCAAAGACATCACAAGGAGGGGCAGCAGATGGGATTATGGGGAGCTCACATTACTGTTTACAGAAAGATGAGGGCTGGAGGAAATCAGGTCAGTTTCTCTCAAACGTAATTCCAGACTACTGAAAAACAACACAACATAGTAAAATCACCACTTAATAACAGTTATCTACTATCTGTAGTGTACTTATGTGAAAGTGTGCAGTATATAAGAAATTCATAAAAACTATTTGACTTTCAGGCATTTGGCCACATACAAAGGTTTTCTTAGTTAACATTATTTATTTCTTTCAACATTTACTACAACAGAAGGAAATATACAGAATTGAAGGTATAACACTGCTGTAACCTTTTATAACCCAGAAACATGTGGTAGTAATAGTTGAAAGCATAATACTGGTGAATGGTGAAGTACACTCCTGGAAATTGAAATAAGAACACCGTGAATTCATTGTCCCAGGAAGGGGAAACTTTATTGACACATTCCTGGGGTCAGATACATCACATGATCACACTGACAGAACCACAGGCACATAGACACAGGCAACAGAGCATGCACAATGTCGGCACTAGTACAGTGTATATCCACCTTTCGCAGCAATGCAGGCTGCTATTCTCCCATGGAGACGATCGTAGAGATGCTGGATGTAGTCCTGTGGAACGGCTTGCCATGCCATTTCCACCTGGCGCCTCAGTTGGACCAGCGTTCGTGCTGGACGTGCAGACCGCGTGAGACGACGCTTCATCCAGTCCCAAACATGCTCAATGGGGGACAGATCCCGAGATCCTGCTGGCCAGGGTAGTTGACTTACACCTTCTAGAGCACGTTGGGTGGCACGGGATACATGCGGACGTGCATTGTCCTGTTGGAACAGCAAGTTCCCTTGCCGATCTAGGAATGGTAGAACGATGGGTTCGATGACGGTTTGGATGTACCGTGCACTATTCAGTGTCCCCTCGACGATTACCAGTGGTGTACGGCCAGTGTAGGAGATCGCTCCCCACACCATGATGCCGGGTGTTGGCCCTGTGTGCCTCGGTCGTATGCAGTCCTGATTGTGGCGCTCACCTGCATGGCGCCAAACACGCATACGACCATCATTGGCACCAAGGCAGAAGTGACTCTCATCGCTGAAGACGACACGTCTCCATTCGTCCCTCCATTCACGCCTGTCGCGACACCACTGGAGGCGGGCTGCACGATGTTGGGGCGTGAGCGGAAGACGGCCTAACGGTGTGCGGGACCGTAGCCCAGCTTCATGGAGACGGTTGCGAATGGTCCTCGTTGATACCCCAGGAGCAACAGTGTCCCTAATTTGCTGGGAAGTGGCGATGCGGTCCCCTACGGCACTGCGTGGGATCCTACGGTCTTGGCGTGCATCCGTGCGTCGCTGAGGTCCGGTCCCAGGTCGACGTGCACGTGCACCTTCCGCCGACCACTGGCGACAACATCGATGTACTGTGGAGACCTCACGCCCCACGTGTTGAGCAATTCGGCGGTACGTCCACCCGGCCTCCTGCATGCCCACTATACGCCCTCGCTCAAAGTCCGTCAACTGCACATACGGTTCACGTCCACGCTGTCGCGGCATGCTACCAGTGTTAAAGACTGCGATGGAGCTCCGTATGCCACGGCAAACTGGCTGACACTGACGGTGGCGGTGCACAAATGCTGCGCAGCTAGCGCCATTCGACGGCCAACACCGCGGTTCCTGGTGTGTCCGCTGTGCCGTGCGTGTGATCATTGCTTGTACAGCCCTCTCGCAGTGTCCGGAGCAAGTATGGTGGGTCTGACACACCGGTGTCAATGTGTTCTTTTTTCCATTTCCAGGAGTGTAGTTTTAAGGTTCTATAACAAATATATCTGTATCCTTTCCTTATAATAAATTTATTTAAAATGATGCAGTTGTCTCTGTAACAGGGCAGGATGTGAGTCCATTTTGCAAAGATCTCAGTTTTACTGGTGGGAGGGACTGCCCTTTTCTAATCATTGCTGGAAACTGTCTTTGGATAAAATTTTAAAAAGTGGTTCCCCTTAGCTGAAAATAGAGCTTCAATTAATCATACTGGTTGTACCTAAACAAGTAACAAATCAAAAGCAAATGAATTGAGTTGAAACTATAAACTTTTTAATCTGCAGGGTTTGTTTTGAAGTAGGAGTCTGTGACAGAAGAGATGAGATATTCTGCAACCTATATTGCTTCTGTTACACAGCCTTTCAAAAACGGTGTACTTTTCTACAAAGACGTGGAGATCCCTAGAGAATCGGGAACGATCTTACGTGGCACAACCGTAGAGGGAATGCGAGACTAGACGTGGATCTCACCTGCTGCATCTGGCACTGTCCGCTCCCCTGGAGTCTTTTCTGCAGCGGCGGCAGTGGAGTTGCTGGCAGCCTGGAGCACTCTGTCTGCAGGACCACGTGGCCGCCACCCCCACCCCCTCCACGGCATCTGTAGTTCCTACCCCTCCCTTCAACCTACACACCTCAGATAGGCGGCGATAACTGTCCCCGCATTCCTGTAACAAGCTCGCACACCAGTGAATGCACTGAAGTCACTTATCAGGTGTCCCGTCTACTTTCATGATCTCTGATCACGTGTGTCTCACAAAGATTCGGGCAACATTCTTTTTTCAGATGAGGAATTGTGAGTCGATGGCGAAAATAGCATCTAATATTGCGTTGCAATTGTTTCACTTGACGTGAGGTTGTACACGTAAAAACATTGCAAATTTCGTGATTGTGCTCATGATGTGTACACTGATCGTTCATAACGCTCAACAGAGACCTGAAAATAGAAGTATTTGCGAACTAGTCCTCCATTATGAGGTACAATTTAGTGCGCCGGAACATTTCCACACAGAAAGCAGAACTTTGATTGAAATAGTCAAATCGCTCCATCGACGCCTAGAAAACTCATTCACTTTTAGTCAAATTCCACAAGTGACTGTTTCTTTGTGGGACGAGTAACCCTAAACAGAAATTAAGACAATATACAGCTCCGTCACGTAATTTGTTCACACTCACATTGCACTTCAACAGAATCATTAAAATAGTCAATCATTTATTTTTATTACACTAACGACTGTGTTACAACCATTCCAAGTATACATTTCACTCCGGTTGCTGTTTTCTGACGAACGGCATGAAGGTTATAACATAGATACTGAGTTTAGAGTAGTAATTTACTCAAACAAGTGTAATACAACGTATTATACTCCGGCTCGTATTATGCCAGTGACTGATTATTACCCACAATTTCATTCTCTGGGATGCAAAATTCCAAACACCTTTAAATCCTTCAAGCTACTCACAGTTGCTAACACTAAATTACCAAAAGGAAATTACTGTAAAGGTATTGCCAGTAGCACCATGCTGTTCCCGAATAGCTACGGAGAAGACGTGTTAGAAGTTGTAGAGAAGAATTTCATTACAAGATAAGTTTCGTACTTTACAGATAGATTACTTCAGCTGAGTCATTAATGGTGTAATGCAGTTCTCGTTTGTCTGAACTTCAGGTAAATAAAAGTGATTCCATTTCTTCAAAAGGCGCCTGACGACCAGTTCACAGTATTTTACGACTATTAAATGGTTCAAATGGTTCTAAGAACTTTGGGACTTACCATCTGAGGTCATCGTCCCCCTATACTTCGAACTACTTAAACATAACTAACCTAAGGACATCACACACAACCATGCACGAGGCAGGATTCGAACCTGCAACAGTAGCAGCAGTGCGGTTCCGGACTGAAGCGCCTAGAACCGCTCGGAAACACCGGCCGTCTATTATTAAATACAGAAAATAAATTTAAATCATAAGTAACTGTATCTCAGAACTTTCCTTATAGCGAAAAATTTTCGCGTTACACAATTTTATCGTTGCAGACAAAGATACTTTTTACGAGTTGTTCTCATCAGTGTAAATGATACTCTCAGACATAATATTTCCTCCCGCATCTCGTGGTCGTGCGGTAGCGTTCTCGCTTCCCACTCCCGGGTTCCCGGGTTCGATTCCCGGCGGGGTCAGGGATTTTCTCTGCCTCGTGATGGCTGGGTGTTGTGTGATGTCCTTAGGTTGGTTAGGTGTAAGTAGTTCTAAGTTCTAGAGGACTCATGACCATAGATGTTAAGTCCCTTAGTGCTCAGAGCCATATTTCCATCTCTTGATGTCTTAAGAGTATAAGAGTATAAGAGTTCATGTTCCCCTTTGGAGCTAACTTCTGATGACGTGAACGAAAGAAAATAAGATGTGATGAAGCCCAAGCAAATGGGAAATTCTCTTGAAAAATATAAAGCGACTGAGATGATTTTAAAATACTAACTTAAATAAATCGTATTATTGCTTCCGGAATGGATTTCCACTCTTAGTTTTTTCCTGGAGTGCTAGTGTCGCAAGGTACGAAGGAGAATATCTGTGAACTTTGGAAGGCAGGAGATAAAGTACTGGCGGAAACATAACCACGAGGGCGGGTCGTGAGTCGCGCTTGGGTAGCGTTCTCGCCGATGGAAGTGTTATGCTATATCGCCACACAACTGCTGATGAAAACTGACGGGAAAAAACAGAAATATAGACCGAATCAAAAAAACTGATCGATTGAGCGCTTGCCCGGGAAAGGCATTTGCACATTCCGGTAAACAGTTTTATTCTGCCAGAAATTGTAATATTACTATTACTCATTGAGAACATTTAAGTTCCACATAGTAATTCTCTATAACTCGAATGACCTGCTAAACAGTTTCATTCGGGAGTTCGCGATTCATCCCAGAAGGTGGGATACGTGAACCGGTAGTCAGTATTATTTCAAGTCTCACGTCCCTTACACTTCACAGCTGCGGAAGTACGGTACAGCACTAACGCAAATAAATGGCGGACTACGATGGGGACACGCTGGAGAGAAATCATTACTTGAAATACGACGTAAAGCTGGCCCTGTCTGTTTTATAGACGTATTTGGAGAAGACAGAAAAGCTTCCCTGCAAATAAAAATACGCTGTTATCGACAGATAGACTTCTAGGTCCCTGAAAACGGTAGTTTCTGCTGGTGGTCGCAGAAGCTGACTGGTGAAAGTGCGGCGTGACGTGAGAGCGTTCAATTCTGTATCGAGTTGTGACAGTCGTTTTCCTTCTGTAGATTTTCCGATGACGCGTGGTAAGTGCTCCACAGCGATTGGTTCTGAGCTGCGTATCAACGAGGCTCACTTGTCGTGGCAACTATGATTAACGTCATTTTATCCACATTGGATGTTTTGAACATCGCGGCTGTTAATGATTTTGATGAAGAACGAAGCCAGTCACAAATAGTTAAAAATGCTTAATTTTCGTACTAGTACCAATTACGGACTACTATTCTCATCAGTGTAACTGAAAATGTTACTTATCTCAAGAATGGTGTGATAGCCCGAAAATCGTAATGACATTGAAATTAAGCATTTTAGAAGTGTGTGTGGCTGGTTGCGATATTCACCAACCAACGAGTATGACTAAACTGGCGGCCAGGTTTGCTGTTGAGTGTCCTGTATGGGATTGTTCTGAACTGTGCGAAAAAGTAATAACAGCAGTTTAGCAATAACGGATTAATTTCACCACAGACTAGCAGCATGGCGAATATTATCCAGTTCATAAAACAGCAGTAGCACGAACACACATTTTCTTACGATTATACGAGTGCTGCAAGGGGAGACTACACCGGACGATCCGAAGATTTCTCTGCGCTTTAAAACACGATATTGGGGAGAATTCAAAGCTTTCAGTTGTAACAGGGTTCGCGTCAAAAGGCCCCAGTAAAAGCAAGTAGATAATCGGATGCATATCGTTTCATACTGTCGTTCAGGTATTCTCTTCCTAAGAATCCGTCGAGTGTTAAATGCGACTCAAAATTTATAATGCATACATAACACACAATCTTCGGCACCATGCACATTTAATAAAATACATTTTGTGTAATACTCACTGGAAAAGAAGCCTGAATTATATTCGACCATATTCATGAAAAGGCAACATGCTGGTAATTAGTGAAAGGTAAGAGAATGGCTGAATAATAATAAAAAACGTTAAGCGTTTTGGATATCTGTAACCGCATATTATTTTATTCTTACGTGTATAATCACAGTATCTTTTAATTATTCCCTCGCGGGTAGCCCTGCTGTCTGAGCCGCCTTGCCACGTTTCGCGCGGCTCCCCCCGCCGGAGGTTCGAGTCATCCCTCGGGATGGGTGTGTGTGTTGTCCTTAGCGTATGTTGGTTTAAGTTAGATTAAGCAGTGTGTAAGCCTAGGGACCGATTACCTTAGCAGGAACTTACCAAAAATTTCCCATGGCTTTTTTGTTTAGTTATGGCACGAAACAGTGTTTGTATTCAGTTTCATAAAATGTTTCTACCATCTAAGTGGAAAGTAAAATAAAATAATGACCTCCAGGTCGATGAGCAGCCACTACAGTCGCCGCGTCACTCCGCCGGGAGAAAGAATCAAAGCGCTCAGACGTGGATCACCAGGACCAGTCTACAATAAACACATCAACGGTGAAACGTCCCCTTTGAACAATTCTACACGACTGTGCTTAACCTGACACACAACTTGACATAGCTCAAGTAGAAAAAATAGTACACTAAAGATAACAATGCAGATAAGGCAAATGTATAATCACATCTTAATGTCTAAGTAATTAAAGTGGTGCACCACAAGAAGTTATTCTACCAAAAAGTTACCAATTACTTGAAAAGAAAATTATGAATGCAGTTACTAGTTCCTTCTTATTGTTCTTTCCTTTCCAAGTGCTCCTTTTTTAAAGAATGTGGATCATAAAATAATTATTTAATAGATCTGTTGACAGAAAGTGTTCACATTAGCAAATGCATTTTATTTTATAAAAGCAATGCTGCAACACAGCTGGAAAACAGATGTCAAATGAAATAAGCAACTATGAAAAGCAAAGCATAAAAATATCATTCAGTAGTCATGTGACATTTCGTAAGTTAGTAGAAATTCTCTCAACTCTCATAGAAAGACGCTTGTCATAATCAGGTGTGCAGATGTAAAAATATTTCTTGTCATTTTATTAGGCATTTCAGTAAATATCGTAAATTAAGAGCTAGTGTAATCATATGTTTTCAAGTTCGACCGTGTCGTTTTTGCGATGCTTTCTCTAAAGGAATGACAATGGCCAGGATAATGGCCTTCCCTTTCTTTTTTTTTTTCTTCCTGTGCTCTGAAAGGCACGCGCTAATGACTTTTTCTCCAGGTGTCTGACACAGCTGGGTGCCCGCGACGCATTACGTGCAGGTGGTCACTTAACTTTCGTACGGAAATATTTACGACAGCAATTTTCGCTAAAGTGACAGTCTCACATAAAAATACTTCACAGGTCAAGAATTAGCGTTGCAAATCTGTAGAAACAAAATCCTATGAATATAACAGTGTCCAAAAAATGTTCAGTGGCATTGTGTTACATTCACACATGATTCACACATGTCATAACTCTTAAAGTACGATTCTTAGTTTCCAACATCCTTTTTCACAAGTCAAGAGTCCCTACCCACTATTCATTACTCCTTACCTAATTATACATATACATGTTCGTCGACACTTCTTCAATATTTCATCGTGAGAAATACGTAGCATAATAAACATTCCTCAACAACATAATACACATCGTCGTCGTAATAATAACATCATAACACTTCAGTCAAATCTCAAAATCGTCGTAACTTCCTCCAATAATTTCTAAGCCTAAAATAATTCTCTGCTCATGTCAAAAGTGTCAGCTGCCTCAAACGTACTTTAAAAATCATGATCTCATACCAAATACATCATTCAAAGCTCTCATAGTATCACAATGGTTCCGAAAAAATATGAAGAGTTCACACAGTACAGACAAAATACAATTTCGTAAGTGTGAAGTTATCCAACGGTGTAATTACGTAAACATCTGTCACTGATATAGTAAAATAAGTGTTTGTCTCTCTCAGTTACATGATCAGATAGCTGTGTAATTTGTGTGTTAGAGAAATATGGTACCGATATGTAAAGTTGTATAAGCAAATACCATATTAGCTAGGGTTCCTTGTGCTTGCCAAACACATGGTACACAAAGTAAGCATGTATCCCCCTGAGGATTTATGTAATTATACCCTCAGGTGTTACAGATTACAGCAATGAAATGAAATATATCACGGAAAACTTTCTTTGTAATTCAAAAATCTTAAAAAATAAATGTTTTAAGTATAAAATTGATCACTGGAATGCGTGTCCTGTAGCGCTAAATGTGCATCTTGTTGTAAGATAATCTCTGTGGAAGTGTCGTAGTTATTTTCCTCCGAAAGCTAAGTTCTGCAGAAGCCAATGTACTTACCTCACGATAAACAAAAGTGAAATGCTTTGCGTAGAGATATCTTAGTTATTACGCTTATTGCCATGATGAAGAAAGTACTGTGCTGTAACGTATTGTTGTGCTACGGAAAAGGCAGTCTCATGTAGCTATACCACAAAAGTTACTACTAAAACCTGTTTTACTTTCCAGAAGAATTCAGAAAAACTGTGCAGATATAAAACAGATACACCGCAAAAGCAACATTGTAAATTGTCACTCATTAGTAGCGTCGTGATAAAACTGTAGTTGTCACATAAACTAACCACTGTGTCATCTGGTATCTCACAGAAAGTACTTTAAACCCAGAATGTATTTTCAAGTAAACCAAAATGTTGCATTAAAATCTCATTAGCAGTACTGGTAAATGTTCTAATCATGCAACTAACAAGCAAGAAAGTACACACACAATTACACTGTGTCATCTGTTCGCAATAACAATGCATTCGTAATTTCTGTTTAAAAATGTTCCCTACGTTCTAGACTGGATATTTAACTTCAAACATTGTTGCATGTTAACAGTTTCTTAAGTCTGACACAGCATACTAGTAATGTAAAGTGAAAAGTTTTATGGCAATGACAAAGTTAAAAAAGCAGATTATCTCTCAGTAAGCGGTTTTACATGTGAAGTGTGGTGCAATCCTTTACTCTTCCTAGTACGCAGACTTTGAACTTGAATGCAATTATCATATTGTATACATCGGTAAAGAATGCTAAAATTTTTCTCAAGGCTAGCGTCTTATGTTATTTTTCTCGGAGCCAGCGGCCGCACGCAGCTGCCTGCGGTGCGAGTCATTGTCTGTTCCTTTGTTGGCGCGCGTCGTTATTGGAATTAGGAGACCTAGCTTCTAGAAATTCACCTTGTCGAAAGTGCCCTGCTCTGTTTGAATCCCGCCAGTTCTGATGCAATTCAGGTCTGTCGTTACGATCATATCGTCTGTCGTCATGTCGGTAGTTCCTGTAGTTTCTTTCTTGTCGGTCATTTGGTGGAGAATTTCTACCGGAATCGTAACTGCGCGCTGAACTGTTGCGTCTGAAGTTATTTTGTCTCCCTTGATAATAATTGTTTTGGTTTCCATATTGTCTGTTTCTATGGTTATCTCTGTGATAGTCATTACTACGGAAATGCGATCTTTCTCTGTAACTATTATTACTCTGCCAGTGGTTGTCATATGGGTGGTGTCTGTTTTGGTCACGATTTGCGTTGTAAGAATAGCCTTTCCGTGTCCAGTTATTGTTTCTGTCGTCAAGAAATTGTGACGGATGTGACCTGTAATTGTTGTGTCCTTGTTTTCGCGTTCCGCGATTATCAGTGTCAATTTCTAATTCTTGTAAGAGCCCCTGAAATGCTTCAATGTCGTCTTTGCAACGTCCTGCCAAAATAATATGTCGTAAATGTTCTGGCAATTTGAGTAAGCAAATGCGGATGAGTTCTGAGGGGCTGTATGGGTTTGAAAGATATTGATTCTTATGCAACATGTCTTCAAAATATTTGACAAGACTGGAAAATTCAGATTGTTCAAAGTGTTTCATCATCATGATGCTATGTTTTACACGGTCTTGTGTAGCTTGAGACCAATATGCTGAGAGGAAGGCATGGTAAAACTCTCCTTCACTGTGGCAATCGTGAATTACCGATCGCATTCTTACAGCTGGTTCATTCTCTAAGTAGCCACACATAAATTCTAATCTGTGCTCTAATGACCAGTTGGGAGGAAAACAATGAGAGAATTGATGGAGCCATGCTTGTGGATGAATGTCGTTGGCAGAATTCTTAAACGTTTTGAATTTACGTGTAGTAATGAACAGCTTATAGTCAAAATCATCATGTCGGCGAGTCGCATATTGGTCATTGTTAGGTCGTGTCGGCCGTTCCATCTCAAAATTCGGTGCACATTGCCAATTTCTTTCATAACTTCCGAAATGCCCTGTGTTATTATTTTGCGGCTTTTGCGTATTTCTAAGTCCCTCTTCCCGTGTTGGAGCGCGAGTGTCTCCTGAAATACGTAATTCTTGTATTACCTGTGTCAGCTGATCTTGTACTTCCCGGATTTCTCTTTGGTGTTGCGTATCAATTTGATTCAGATTTTGTTTCAGTTTCCTAATTTGTTCGCTCTGTTCTGTGTCATTAAAGACTACCGGTTTTGCGTCATTCAGATTATCATCTACCTTCGTACATAAATTAGTGAACTGATCCAAAAGTTCGGCTACTTTCTCCGATAGTGTACTTATTTCCTCAGTGTGTTTTTCTGAACCAAGTTTCAGAGTATCTACTGTGTCCTTAAAGTTTTCCTGAGTTTTTGCAAGTTGCGTAACCGAATCGGTAGATGCAACTGAGTCAAATTTAGCTTGCAAGGTCTCATGATTTTCATGAACAATAATTTGCAGTTCTTTTATGGCTGCTTCGTGATTCTGTAATGCATTTTCATGCCGCGAAAAAATAGGTTGAAAATGCTCACAAATTTGTGTTTTTACGTCATTACAGACTTTTTGACATATAGATTCAATGTTATGTAACTCAGTAGTTAAATCTTCACGTGTTTGTTCAAGAGTTTGCTCCAATGAGTCTAACTTTTTAAGATTTTGTTCCACTGTGTCTAACTTTTGAAGCTTTTGCTGTGTTTGTCTCTGATTTTGTTCCATTTGTTGCATTAATTGCAATAATAATGTATTAGTGTCTGGAATCTGTTTCTCTACGCTGTTCGGCAGTGCATTTGCACCGGCAACATTCACATTTTGACAAGCAGAAAATGTGTCTTGACTTATTTGAGAAAACGGTGAGGATCCAAAACCTGAATCTACAGTATTTGCGAGATTGTTTCCTGTCATTTCGGATTCCTGAGGCGAGCTGTTGCCCACCGATCGATCGATAATGCTTCCCTGTTCTCTACATGTTTCAATGTCTACACCATTATTTGACGCCCGCTCCATTTCCCTATGCACAGTTACCAAATTACTACTTTGAATATTTGTTAATTCATTACATGGTGGCGTTAACACACTGCTTTCGTCTTCACTGTCATTTCTCAGTTTACTTTGGAGCCTAGTATTACGTTTTTCACACGCCATTATTGTCACAATATTTCACACGATAACACAGAAAAACACAATTTGAAGATCAAAAATAAGAGAACACATTAACATAGCACTGAAAATAATATCTAGTTAATTACCAGCGCAGCTGCGAAATACTTGGTGCAAATCTACATGCATGCCACAACTGTTTTACAGTACAACAATGAAAGATTGCAACTACAAAGGAGATTCTCTCTACAATTACGCGCTAGCAATAAACAAAAGCTACACTAAATACACAAACTACAAGAAAAAAATCAGAAGATTCCAGTGAGGTATCCTAGGCTAAGGGTCGACATATGAAACATCCCCTTTGAACATTTCTACACGTCTGTGCTTAACCTGACACACAATATTTTTAGCGCAACGCAATCTGACTTTCAGAATTCTCTACAAAAGAATGGCCCTGACTAACATTAAACTATACCTTTCACAAATCACTTACCTCACAAAAATCTTCGCTGCTCAAGCTACTGCAATACAGCAAGCGCCACTACTGCCAGCTAAATAAAAGATTCAAACTACTGAAGGCACTAACTACTGATAGGGATAGTTAGCAAATGAAAGATATTAATAGAGAACAAACAATGTATTTACCTTAATATCATCACAAGTCATAATATATATATCAGTTCATGGCAAATTGCAAACCTCCGCCATCTCTCTCCCCACATCCACCACTGCTGGCGGCTCACCTCCAACTGCGCAACGCTACGCGCTGTTCACATCCAGCTGCTGCTGCCCAACACTACAATGGCAGACAACAATGCAAACTAGCCACAGACTGCACACAGCACAGCCAGTGATTTTCATATTGAGCGCTACGTAACGTTGCCAATAAGAAAACATAAACAGCCTACTTACATAGAGAAAACATAAACAGCCTACTTACATAGAGAAAACATAAACAGCCTACTTACATAGAGAAAACATAAACAGCCTACTTACATAGAGAAAACATAAACAGCCTACTTACAACGGGGGTGCACGATTGGTCTGCAGAACAGAATGAGATCTCTCTTCTGTATTGGCCTCATTCTGTACCACGCCTCAGCTCAAAGCAAAACAAACGTATGGGCGGAGAGGAAACGGATCATGTTATGAAATTTCCAGACCCCGAGTGAAAAACAAGCGATGTTTTTGCAACATCGGATAAGCTCAGTGGAGGTGTTATAAAATGAACGATTTATTACGCACCTCGCAGACTCACTCACTTGGAAAAAGGAGATTGTTATTAAAGCGGTAGCTTATTGAAGGGTATATTAAATGATAAAGAAAACCATATACAGCCCCCGTTTGAAGGTCGAAAAATCTTTTCAAGATCAATGAATTTTTCGTTACATTAATTTAGAGGTTTCTATAACTTGACCATGTGCGAGAAGGAATAAACACTGAGGGTTCTGTACAACCTTACCTACGTATATGCAGACATCCCTGGAATCGAGGATATGGACGATTTTTGCCTGTTATCGACACTGATACTGGCAAGATACCGCCCCCAAACATTCCAAGACTTTCGAGGATGTTTTAATTTCATGTTCGAAGTCACAAAAGAAATGTTTTTCGCGTGCGTGCGTGTGTGTGCGTGTGTGTGTGTGTGTGTGTGTGTGTGTGTGTGTGTGTCATTGTTAATTCAGTGTTCTCAAAGGTTGTATAATTTATTTTCAAGTGATTTAGACAAGGAGTGACAAGGATTACGAGAAAGAAGGTAAAGCAAGTTTACCTTGCACGCTTTTAAGTTAGTTACGCCCGTGACAATGACGTGAGATTTTGGTATCTTGGAAGTAGTCTTATGTCCAATCTTTCATGTCCTACCGCCAGAGAAATAAATCTTCTCCTTGGTGACAACGAACGACAGAAGACGGAAAATAAGCATAAAACAATACCAAACCCCAATCGCCAAAGGCGGAAAAGAGCCTATCTGTGTATCTGCTCATCTACATACACATCTGCATCACTACTCCATTATTTAGACTTAAATGCCTTCCAGACGGTTCGTCGAACCACCTTCAGACTTTCTTTACCGTCCCATTCCCTAAAAGCGCAAGGGAAAATGTAACTCGTAAATCTTTCTGTACGAGCTCTAATTTCTCTTATTTTATTGCGATTATCGGTTCGCCGTATGTAGATCGACGACAGTAAAATATTTCCCCATTAAAAGGTGAAACTTGATGATAGAACTTTAGTGACAACGTCTCGCCGCTACTAAAAATGCCTTTGTTTTAATGATTGCTACCCCAGGCCGCTTACCGTATGTGTGACATTATCCCCTCTATTTCGTGACATTACAAAACGAGCTGCCCTTCTTTGAAATTTTTCATTGTCCTCCGTCAGTTCTCTCAGGTGAGCATCCCACACCGCACAGCAGTACTGTAGCAAGGGACGGACAAGCGTAGTGTAGGCTGCCTCTTCCCTAGACCTGTCGCATCCTGGAAGTGTTCTACCAGTAAAATAGAGACTTTTGGTTTGCTTTCCACACAACATTGTCTGTGCGATCGTTCGAGTTTGTTTTTCGTAACAGTAATTTTCGATTATTTACTTGAATTGGCAGTCTTTAAATTTGTGTGTTTATCGTGTAACCGTAATTTACCGGATTATTTTTAATATTATTGTTATTATTTTCATTTTCGTACTCATGTAGATGACCTCATACTTCCCCCATTCAGGTAAAATTTCCACTTTCCTCACCATACAGATATCGTGTTCAAGTCATTTTGCAGTTGTTTTACATGTTGAAGAGCGGAGGGGCTTGTTTACTGCTCTATAATTCTTTTTCTCCGTTTTCCTCATAGGCAGGAACAAGGCCGCAACACTTACCTTCTTTTCACAAACATCGATTAAAATGAAAGCTGCAAGCCATAGCATCTGTTTCAGGAAAGAAACTTCTAGGTGATTGGACGGTAGCAATTTCGAATCATGACAGAGGCAGGGGTCTTTCCAAGTACTTTGGTTTTAATAGTTAAATAAACAGTCGTATGTTGTACTTGACCGGTAGCAAAATGTAGACAATTGAATTGGGTTTGTTTCCTCTCAGGAAGTTGTAAGACCGATGTAAAGTAGAAACAACTGTCAAAACTAGTTGATCGAACTTTCGAACGGTCCATCAGAGAGAGAGAGTGGAAACAGAGAGAAGAAACGGCCTGAGAAACACAATTTTACTTTTTTGCCGGCATACACCAATATTCTCTGTTCGTTCCCCTATAGTCATCTACAAATAAAAAAATTGCTGCCATCATTAAGCAGTAAAATATTTTTTTTTAAATAATGTACCTGCAGAAATGCTAGACCTTGCGTAGGTCCCGTGTATTTTCTCCTAATGCCATCCAGTTACTGTTCCGCACTTCTATGTGAGGGTAGTGAGGTTCCTAAGTTATAACTTAGACTTACGCCTTCTTCTTTAATGAAAATTGATAAAATTGTGGTATATTTTCCTTTTGAATGTCCTTTTGCACTTACAAATCGGTTTCGCGCTTCATTTGCAGCTTCATTTTGAATACAAAGATGACTACCTCGAGCTAAAAGTGTGTCAATTTTAGAGGACAGTCTTTATTTTGTATTCATTCTTTATATCGTTTACACAACGCCAGTAACTTGCATCTTCCTCCGTGATAAATTCCAATAAATACTAATGCCCGACGTAAACCAATAAAGACTTCCCTTAGCTGAACACCACGTCTACAACACACAGAATTCAGAACAGTACTTGCCAGTCAGAGATTATCTGCAGTACTGAACTCTGTATCTACATCTACATGATTACTCTCTAATTCACAATTAAGTGCCTCGCAAAGGTTTCATCGAGCCACCTTCAAACTATTTGTCTAGCGTTCTGCTCTCGAACACTATGAGGGAAAACGAACACACAAAACCTTCTGTGAGAGGTCTGATTTCTCGTATTTTGTTATGATGTTGCACCATGTAAGTGTTCTGCCAAGGAAATGGCGTTCTTTGGTTCGTGTCCCCTACAGAATTATCTATGTGATCGTTCCAATTTAAGTTATTCGTAATCGTAATCCCTAAGTACCTAGTTCAATTCACTGTCCTTAGGCTACTTTTATTTAGCGTGTAACCGACGTTTAGCAGATACTTTTCGTAGTGGTACTCATGTGGACCGACTTTTCGAACCATCCAGATGTGTTGTGTAAATAATTTCGCAATTAGTTCTGATGACCTGATGACTTCACAACACGGTAAATGAAGATCAGCATTATCTGAATGAAATGTAATAAGGCTGCTCAGATTCTCTCCTAAATCATTTATGTAAATCAGGAACGGCGGAGGGTCCATAATACTTTCTTGGGGAACGCCAAATATTACTTCTGTTTAACTTGATGATTCTCCGTCAGTTACTAATAATTGCGACGTTCCTGACAGAAAATGAGGAATACAGTCGCACAAATCCGTACACACACGATATAGAAGTCACTTGTGAAGAATGGTGTCAAAAGACTTCCGGAAATCTAAAAATGTGGAATCAATTTTCCATCCGCTGTTGATAGCACTCATTACATCGTGAGGATGAAGAGCTAGTTGTGTTTCACAAGAGCGATATTTGCTCATTAGACAGTTTTCTTCGAGATTGTTCTTTCTGTTCGAACACAGTATATGTTCCAAAATCCTACTGCAAATCGACGTAATTGATATGGGTCTGTCAATCAGCCAATTACTCCTATTTCCTTTCCCGAACATTCGTGTGACCTGTGCAACATTTCAGTCCTTAGCTTAGGGTTTTTCAACTATCGAGCGTTTCTATACGACTGCAAGTATAGAGCTATTCTGTCAGTATACTCTGAAAAGAAACTCTATACAATCTGGACTGGAAGCCTTGCCTTCGGCTACGCCGAGGATATCTAAGTTACATATGCAGGCAGTTTTTCTCGATTCGAATTCCGGAATCTTTACTTCATCTTCGTTGGTGAACGAAGTTTGGAAAACTGTGTTTAGTAGCTGTGTAACTTGATCGTCAGTTACGGTACTGATTGCGCCTTGCCGCTAGTGCACTTAACATACCAAAGAATGTATTTTGGATTTTCTGCCAGATTTCGAGTCGGAGTTTTGTTGTGAAAACTATTAAAATCCTATGCGGGGAACATCAGTCTTCTGTCGGCGAAACAGTGAACAGGAAGTGACCTCCACAGCGGTACATCGACAATAGCGACGGACAGCCCGGGGTCTATTACTTCTGGAACACCCTGTTCTGAGGTCCACTACCTGAAGTATCCTGGGCTCGTAGAAATGTCAGCACATTCCATCTCCGCGCAAGCGTCACACCGCACAAGTGTCACAGTCTTCCTACTGAAAAGTTTTAAAACCCGCAACCGCGCCTCTTCCTTCTAAAAATGATCCATTCCTTGTCTAGCGCACGATCTCTATGTTGTTGAAATTTATATCCTGACCGCAGTTCTGCTAATGATTCATTGCAGCACATTTCACACTTTTGTTTTAAGCGCGTCAGCCATTCGCGTTTTACTGTCGTTTTGTTTCGCCTAAATACGCTTCATCAGAGCCACATGTCGCTTCAAATACTCTCGCAGTGTGAAAGTGATCAGGTGTGTCTGAAAAGACTTTTATTTTTTTGTTTGCTGACGGGTATAGGCCGTGTGTGCACTCAGAGATCCCCGCACCGCAGAAACGTAGCACGCCGCCACAAGAGCCAACATAAAACGCCATAGCATTAGCCCACTGATGCAGTAACTCGTTCTCGGAGACATCAGAAATGACTTATCTCACGATACTTCACTTCATCAATGTAGCGGCTCATTTCGTTCAGGTCCATTTAGCATTGAGCGCAGAGTTCATCGTGTGCCCTGACTGCATGCATGCACCTGAAAATACACAAAATACTAACTACATAACATTATTTTTCACAGGTGATACTAAAATATTATGACCAACCGTCATATTTACACAGAGACCTAAAGCTAGCACTGAGGCGCCTTAACATGTAGCTACATTTCCGTCCTTTCGCTAACAGAAGTTTCGTCTTCATTTACCATTACTTCTATTTGTTGTGACTTGGCAAGACAGCCAAGCCACTAGGAGAGGAAGCCGAAAGGCACGCGTTTAAGCTCACGCCGGCTGGCGTGAGGTCTGGAACAGTTAAAGGAATAGAGACTAGCAAAAAAGGTACGTAGCTTCTGGAATACTTAACTTTAATCCATAATTGGTGAACATCGGTCTGACGGTACATGCATCATGAGATAAATAGCGAATGATAATGGCGCCTTGCTAGGTCGCAGCAATTGACGTAGCTGAAGGCTATGCTAACTATCGTCTCGGCCAATGAGAGCGTAATTTGTCAGTGAACCATCGCTAGCAAAGTCGGCTGTACAACTGGGGCGAGTGCTAGGAAGTCTCTCTAGACATGCCGTGTGGCGTCGCTCGGTCTGCAATCACTGACAGTGGCGACACGCGGGTCCGACGTATACTAACGGACCGCGGCCGATTTAAAGGCTACCACCTAGCAAGTGTGGTGTCTGGCGGTGACATCACACTATTTACGTTAATTCGAGCTCTAAAATAGATTTGTCTCGAAAGATTTCCTGGAATTTTACAGCTGTATTATAGTGTAACAGTTTTTTCCCATTTTCTACATTTTTCAAGGCTTCCTCGATGTTCAATTTTATAATTCCAGCGCCATTCGAATACAGATGACATTCCTCAACAGCTTCCGTTTCATAACTTTTCGCTTGCACCATTCATAAAAATAAAAATTCTTGAAACGCTTGCATTAGACGTATATGGAAATGTTAAGTGTCCTTTGGCTTATTACATCAAAATGTTTATAATATGGGGTCTTTTGTATGTTTTCGTTTCTACTGCAAGATGTTCCCGAATGGGTAGTTGCTCTTCAGTTTCAAGCAGAAATGATTTCATTCTGATGAACTACTGAAGGTCTTCTATTGCGGATAACGCATATGGAGACAAGTAGTTTACTTAAAGTTCTTCCGACGTGTACTCTCGAGAATACCACAGTCTTAATGATTTGCTCAGCGCTGGATCCACGTGCTTGTGTATCATTAGCAGACAATCTGCGTATAGGCTAAAATACTCTCCTCATATCTGGAAGGAAAGCCGCTCAAACTACTGCCCAACCATCGGGATTATTTATTGTCTTCCTTACATCATTCTGACTAAATGCTGAGACGCTTTTCTGAATCTGAAACCATTTCTGTCTTTGTTTTTGCTCCATCTCTAATGACCTCTAGGTGACGTTAAATGTTAATTCTCATTCCATATTCATTTCCTTACGCTGTTGTCGATATGCCGATGCTAGAGCTACTCAGATGCGAAAGCCGTGTCGGTGATTCTAATCGGTGTCTGCGTTCAGCCAGCCGCAGGCAAGCTGCAGAGCGCCTGGACGCCACGTGGGTGGTTGTGACGTCAGCACGAAGGGTCCCGCCATTGGCTGCTAGGCTGACCAATGGCAGCAGGCGTCGCTCTCCCACCCGCGCACAGGCAGCGAACGCGCAGCCTGTGTCGGAATGTTGTACTCCGATGACGCTAATCACCACTATAATATAGAGCTGCTATTCTGGTAAATTTAAAGAGCTGTGAAGTTAAAGCTATAAGCTAGGAACGCATATCTTGACTAAAGAAAGGGACAGGCTAATAAGACACAGGCTCAGGCATGAAGGAATAGTTGATTTAGTAATGGAGGGAAGTACAGAGTATAAAACTGGTAGAGGCAGACCAAAGTTTCACTACAGTCAGCAGGTGGAAAAGATTATAGTTTGCAGTACGGCAGTGACGCGTGCACACAATTGAGGAGACCACTATGCAACACTGTAGCATCGATTCCAAATACACTTGAAATAACCTCAACACGTGCGTTTTGATCACAAACGAAAACTGAAGCTGGTTATTCACGTCTCCCCTTCCTAATAGCAAGTTGTTCCTTCACTTACATCACAAACTGATCATGACAACTGAACTAAATTCTGTATCCTGATGTCTTTCATCAAACATATGTAAACAGACTTCCTGAGATTTCCTGCCGGTTACACACTGCAGTAAAACTTTTTAGGAAGTTTGTGATTGATAAGCCGTCAGAGAGCAGAGCCTTCTCGAAATTGTGGCGACACAATATAACGGAATGTGTTCTGTTCTACTGAATCTGTAGCAGACGGTAGCAAACTGAACTGGACGTTAGGCACAACACTCGGGACACAGAGGCTTTGCGCCCTTGGTTAGAGTATCTAATAGTTTTCAGAAATGCGTGAAAATATTGACCGTATCCTATGCACATCCTCTCTCCGCAGATATATTTTGTACTCCTCATATTTCTATAAATTCGTCTTTCAGTTAAAATTATATCCCACCTTCTGCCGAAGATCGATGGATAGGGTAAGTGAACCGCTCGATCAGCTGTTACATCATGTGAATACTCGTAAGCTCAAACAGCAGAGTATGATCATTTCATTACAATAAACTTCAAAATCTTAGTTGATGCCCGAGAACAACTGCAGCGAATACGAAACATCAACTGCTTATCAACATTTGTGGTCTACTTTTCACCGATAATGACGCTAGCTGTTTGACTCGGACAACTCTCATCAGAGACAATGAACAGATGACGAAAGCAACAAAGAAGGTACGGTACATCGGATTACAGCACTGATTTCTAATAGTAATGAAATTAGCTATACTTACTGAATTTATGCCACATAGTGACACAGTCGTGCGTGTTTAGAGCGTCGCTTTCGGGAAGAGTAGCTGCGGCTACTCTGGATCGAATCTGTCTGGCAGATTAACGAAGAGGGTCGCTGAGCCAGCGAGCCCGGCTGTGGATTTTAGACGGTTTCCCATATCTCATTTGCTAGAGTTTCCCGTCAGGTAAAGGATTCGCCAACTTTTCGATAACTTCAGTTCAAATTCTCATGATTACAAGCAGACAGTCGAGGTACACACATACTCCGTGAGGATAGGTGGTTGGGCGGGAGGGAGGCGGCTGACAAGGTGGCGACAGGAGGGGCACCCGACCACCCCTTAAACCGACCTCGCCTCACCCGTTAATAACCACACCGAGCCTGTGCAGATGCGGTATAAAAGCAGACGCAAAAGACAGCGAATGATAGTCCAATCAAATATTATCCGATTTCACTGTTAACACTTCTAAATGTTTCGAATCTGTATGGAGACGTCTGTTTTGGAATAAAGCAAAATACCGCTGAAATAAAGAAGAATTGTTACAATATTTTATAACGCAGCCATATCCAGGAACGCACACATTGCTATTACGCTAATTTTTAGTAGATCAACTCTACGCGGCTCTTGGTGATAAATGTTGCTAGATCAGGGAGCCCTGGGTTCTGTTTCCGGCGTAGCCGGAGGTTCTATCCAATAGAGGAGTGGGTGTTGTGACATCATCGTCCTTCCGTCCTCATCGATGTGCAAGTCGCCCATGTGGCGTGAAATAGAGAGACTTGTACCAGGCTGCCCAAAAACCTCAGGTGGAGTATCCCGACCAGAATCGCCGTACGCCCATTTAAACTTCATGAAATGTACTGTAATTTTACAGCATACCAACATTTGTAAGTAGCTTTCCGCATAAATAGGCTCGTGTTATTTCGAACTAAATTTTCAAAATTTCCTTTCAATGTTAAGTTGTAGACCTATTAAGATAATTATTTCACCCATCTTATAGAAATGCGTTTATGAAGACAACCTGACGTAGACAAGCAACATAAAAATTTGAAAACAAATAAATCACCAGATCCGGATATAATACCAGTTAGATTTTACAATGGGTACTCCATGACATTGGCCACTTACCTAGTTTGCGTTTATCGTGAATCTTTCGCCGAGCAGAAAGCCCCAAGTGACTGGAAAAAAAGCGCAGGTGACTCCACTATATAAGAAAAGTAAAAGAACGGACCCGCAAAATTACAGACCAATATCTCTAACTTCTGTTTGCTACAGAATCCTTGTACACAGTCTCAGTTCCAATGTAATGAACTTCCTGGAGGCTAAGCAGCTTATGTCCTTGAATCAGCGAGGTTTCGGAAAGCATCACTCCTTTGAAACTCAGCTTGCCCCCTCTCTGACATGATATACTGAGAACTCCACCGAGGAGCTATGGAGTGTTTTTAATATCTTGGAATGGCTGGGGGGGGGGGGGGGGGGGTGGCCCCTCCTTCGTCCTCGGGTATGGGCGCTCTCAACAGGAAGAGAGGGGAAGGTTTTCGGTTGTCAGTGTACGATCTCGTCCCCTCCTATGGTAATTTTGAGAAGTGTGTCAGGGCAGGGAGTCAGTACTCGATTTTTTGGAGGGTAGGCACACGGTGACGGTCAGTGTCACCTCGCTGGAGAGCCGCTGTTCGGTGCCCGGCTTCAGCTTGGCGCTCTGTCCGCTGTTTTGCAGTAAGTCTCGCTCTTAGCGCACGCGCTGTGTCTGCAAAGCATTGATCACAAGATCACAAGTTGCAAGTCTATTTCGAAAACTTGTGAATGCTTTTTAACGTCACTCCTCTCTCATATTAGGATCGACGCTAACCAGTATATGTTCCTCTTGTGAGTTGCCCACACTTTGCAAAGTCGTTTGCATCTCAGCCTGCAGTGTTCCACAGAGTTTTCGGCTGCCTTCTGCACCGATAAAGTATTTTAAACCTCGATATTATCATAATGTTTGTTCAAAAAATCTTAAGATTGTATGAATATTGCTATTTACATTTTTCGACGAAATTAAGTTAAATGAGTCTAATATCTACTTGAACAATATTGGCTCAGAGCAAATAAATGAGTACTTTTAAGATCATTTTTCCTCACTCCGTCATTTCCTTCCACAACGATCCCATTAGATGACCCTTTACATAAAAGCATACAGCGAGGGGTATTTAGCTTACTGAATTGCAGTCTCAGCGATGCAGTTTCCAATGTAATACAGGTGTCGTTACGAGAAACATATTCATTTCTTCCAATCTGAAATGTTAGCGGGACCCATTTTAATTGCACGAATTGTATTAAATTTTATCTTTGTGGATAGTGAAACTTCATCTGGATTAGCACTCAGCAGCGTAAATAATTATCTGTTTAACAGTTGTACGATTGTATTGGTTTCTGATCACAGAGTCGCTTGTTTGGTTGTTTGCGTGTTGAGTTCGCGAGTGTGGCAGGCAGCTTGCACAAGCCAACTACCAAGTCGACTCACACGCACGTACAAGTACGGCAAGAGACGTAAATACTTCAGTTAACTTATTGGTCTTTGGTTTCACCTGTACAGCCAGTACAAACAAATAGCGTCTTAGAAAGTTAAAACAATAAATTGGCCTCTTAAATTAACAAACAAATTGCAAACATTTCGAAAGAACTCCTTTAAACTGTGTGTGCGTTTGCGTTGTGGCGAATGGCTGAACAAGCAGTCAGGTTTGACTGCCAGAATGGAAAAGGGAGAGCTTATACGTAACATCATGTCGTCTTTCTGAACTGTGAATCTCGTCCTTCTCTATCGAGACCAACAAACCAAGTAACCGATTTTGCAGTTCTAAACGGTCCGTCACCCAGAAGAAGCGGATAAAATTTATAATCAGGAGCACTCTCCTGCCACCCCCCACCCCTCCACCGAGATCTATATGTAGTGTTTGTTAGTTATCACTTATTTTACTATTTAAACTGAGGTGATTGCTCCTGTGCTCTAACTGGAAATTCTAGGCTAAAATTCATGCGAAATCCGAAGGCGAATGGACATTTATCAAATACGTACATAGGCCAATATGACACGAAAGTGTGGAACAGAAGGATGCCTGTTACTTGAAATAGCTAACAGTGTCATAGGACAAAGATACTAAATTACGAGATAGCTGTTGGCAACGTGTGACTGTGGAGGATAACATGAATTGGCGAAACGAATCAGAGAATAGCGGTCGACAAACGTTATTTCTACGTAGGGTGTATGGACGCGGCGGTGAAATGAAATATAATTTTGTAGGGCGTTAGTGGAGTGAAATTTCTGTTGTGCTATCACCTCCCAACAATGCCATATCGGATATCAAATGGTATTGCCAGAGAACCACCTAAGGTTGTGACAGTCATGATTACAAACACAATTTCTGCTCGTTTCACGCTTAGCAGTTTAGTCTGTGCTCTTTCGCCCCAAGGTAACCACAACGTCGGAATTACTACGTATTCCTAAAAAATAAGCAATAAACCATACACTACATTCAAGTTAGTAACGCCTAACTGGAAGTCACCGTTATTGAATTTTTGACAATAATTCTCCAACGAATTCCATCTAGATTATATATTCTCAGCAAGAGGTGCTACAACAGTGCTTGTTTATCGTAGCCAATTCTTTTCAGTTTGGACTGCTACTGAAGTTTAGCCAGAATGCTTTGTGTGATAGCCGATTTGGCGGGTCATGTTGGTTCCTCATCTTGTGATACATTCTTGGACCTCAGATTCGACATCTTTGCTTTTCTGTCGTGCAACCTCAAGACAGTCATGATTCTTAATTCATTCAATTTCCCATCTCTTTTCACGATGTCAGGTGCTCAGTTGATGCTTTCGAAGTGCTGTGCTCTTTATTCTGAAAGGGTACAGTACCGCCCGACATTGAAAATAGGTACAACATACTTCATTATTCTTGTCTGAACAACATATTTTTTCTAATAATAACTCAATTTCAATTAATACAGCGAAGCCGGATAACAGTGTGGGAAAGAATGACAATTTACTTATTTAATTGATCACATGTGCAGTCCCACAAAATAAATCCCTACATCCAGTTTGGTGAGATCTGAGAAATGAATGAATGTATGGTCGTCTGCTAACTACAGATAGTGAATGTGAATATATGATCATCTTTGAGACGATCCTTTGGCCACCTTTGGTGGGACCAAAGAGATGAAATTTACCTGAGCTGTGAGCGCCTGAAATGTGGCTGACCAATACGGTAGCAAGGTGCTCCCCCACTTCAGCAAAGGTGCGAGAGGACCTCAAGAACGGCCATGTTTCAGCACTCTGCCCTTGATCTTGTGCTCTTAAGACCTGTCTTAGTTGTGCTCCGTAACGACAAAAGAGTGGAGACATGGTATGCATGTGGAATATTTAAGAGTAGTTTGAAATAATAATTTCTCTATTTGAGGAACTTTTGTGGGAAGAATTAAATGTCAGGCAGGTAATATTAATGGGATTGTAGGAATCTTCGGAAGTGACCAACGGTCACAATGAAACCACGTGTAGCAATAAGTTGACATACTTCCGTGTGTTTAAGTTAAGCTGAATTACTAGCATGTGTACAATAAGTTGAAATATTTAAGAAATAGCGTGTATACCATAAGTTGAAATATTTAAGAAATAGCGTGTATACCATAAGTTGAAATATTTAAGCAATGGCGTGTGCAGGACTTGAAATTAGAGACGAGTACTTCCACGTGGTGAGTACTGTGTGAGTCTCAAACTGTGTATGAGACAAAAGATAAAGAGAAGTACTCGTCCATGGTATCAGTTGAGGACTCGCATGTGTGATGAATATGTTCTTAATATTACTTTGCGTGATATGATTCCATGTGACGCTAGATTCAAACTCTGAGAGAGAAGCAAGGTGAGTCGACCGTGTATCCAGCAACGCCACTTGGCTTGCATTGCACAGGAAGGCGTGCATATATCTCCAGAGTTCATAGTAGGAAAGTAGAATTACGAAGTGGGGCAGTGTCGTGTGAAACTGGGATAAATATTAATTGAAGTGGGAAAGCTGAAAGTGATAATGTTGTGACTATTCCCTGTGTAGTATTTCATTTTGTAGTGTATGTATGTCATGTAATTTGGGTATGTGTGGTTTGCATGGGAGAGTAGCGAGGTAGTTTCAAAAGATTAGTGGGTTATGCGTGTTCCTTTTGTACTGCTCGGTCTGGAGGAAAGTTTCGTGATGATGATGATTGTGAGAGTCGAAGTGTGAGAAATAATAAAAGATCCACCATCCTATCCAGAAAGTGCACTGTAGCGTTAAATAATTACGAGACCATAAGGTAGAGAATCACCAATGTTAAGCCATGCCCACTGGGCGGAATTTCTCATGTGTTTTTGTTGTAGGTTATAGAATTTGTGTGTTTAGGTTATAGAATTTATCGGAATAAATAAGATAATGAAAAGAAAAAGATTAGTGGACTTTTCCTTCGAATTGTATGTTGTCATGATGTCCCGAATTTATAATGTGTGCGCCGTTCATATTCAATGCGGTGGCCATGTATTGATAAAAGCCGTTAAATAAAAGAAAAAAGAAAATGTGGTATTGCCAGTGTGTAGCGAACAGAGTTCTGTAAATTAATGATAGTCAGATGTGCGTTTCCGTTGCGTATTATTCATACAGGAGGTTGATTAGTGACTTAATTGTGAGTACGAGAGTTCATGTTACTCGATAAATAAGAATGAATCCACTCGCTTGGCAGACCACTCATCTTGCAGGCCTGACTGCTTGATGCCACAGTATGAGCAAGACACGTGGGTGCCTCTCAATTCCCATGGCGCGTCTACCACCGACAGCGTGGGTAATGCGGTTGGTAACCCACTCCTGGCCTGTTGTCGAGGAATATCAATAAGAGCCTCTTTCTCCACGTCTTGACGAGCAATTGTCGATAGCAGCTCGACCGAGTTTTGTTAGCCACCTCTTTTCGGGAAGAACTTGACCTCAGTTTGGGATCTCCCTTCCCACAGCAGCAAATAACGTGATAACTGATTTCACTGATTGATTGGCTACGGTTAAATCAAAGTCTGTCAACTATAAAACAATCGTGACGCTAGACGAATGTACCAATCCCAATAAAAATTGAATTTACTTTTTTTTTGTAATCGCACGCCACATGCTCCAAATTGAACATCCGTTATATATGTCAGCGCTGCGAGCCTGGACTAAATATCTCCAAAACGAGCCTGTTAGTCACGGAAACTAAAGAATGTACTGCATTTTCCACAAACGAACATCTGCTGCACCTGAAAACTAACAGTCAAAAAGACAGTGTGTCCTAAGTTGCCCTGTGACCATCTGCCTGCCTCTTACGGAGGACAAACTCGAAACGAAATCCAAAATATTTCAACGTATACCTGTCAATATCATCCTTCCATGTCGTCCGCGACCATCCTCCGCTACTTCCACCCTCCATGGATGCCGTGAATGATACCCGCAGTAGTCTTTCCTCTTCCCTCCTATCTAGGCGTCCAGCCCACATCAGTCTTCTTTCCTTCATCCTTCGCACATCAGCTATTGAGTATAGGTCAGCCAGTTCCTGGTTTTTTAGAATCGCCCATTCCTGTGACCGAGTGTCCCTCTTGGGACCAAATATATTTCTTAATGTTTTTCAGAAGACTAGCAGCTTTTGTTCATCTGTTTTCCGTAATAGAGACTAAAAGTTTCACAGCCACACAGAGCTATAGGGAGTATTACACTCCGGTACAGTCAGATTTAAAAATTCTCGAAACAACTCTACTGCACAGCACGTCCCAGGAGCCAAAACATTCTCTGCTTGGCGCTGCGATCCTTGCCTTAATCTCAATTTCCGTTGTGTTCCGCGCACTAAAAATGCCTCCCACATGTTTAAATATGTCTATTCTTTCAAAAGTGACTTCGTCATCTGTCAATAGGGTACCATCATTGGCTGCCTTACACATGACCATGAAAGCTTTTTTGTCCTCACTAATTTGTAACCCTGATTTACTGGCAATATATCTGTAAGAAGTTGTCACAGGTCGCAAGTCTCTTTTGCTACTGTTTATTAGAACAATGTCGTCCAAATATGCAAGCCGGTATATTGTCTTATGAGCCACTTTTATTTCAGCTTGCTTTAATGTGTGGAGTTCTCTGTCTACCTTTACTAAAATTAAACTGAAAAGTGTTAGAGCTAATGCTTCTTCCTGTACAAAACCAGTTCTGAGATAAAAATGCTCCGACATTCCCGTAACGATCTTTACTCTGCAAAAGGTTTCCGCTGAACACATCTGTGCTAGACGTATCAATTTTTGTGGAAACTGATTTTGTGAATTCAACATAAACTATGTGAGTATCAATGTGTTCGTAATCTTGCTCCGTTAAATGTCTGAACACGAAAATCTGGTCTGTAGTTGATCTGTTCCTTCTGAAACCACAATGCTACTTTCCCATAATTGCTTCTGCAATTGGGATGATTGTCTTCAGTAGACACCGAAATACAATTTTGTAGCTTACATTGAGGAATGCAATCCCTCAATAATTGTCGCATACCAGGACAGATTATGGCCAGTTTAGAGTCGCCAAACAAATTCCCACATTCTCAAACGGTCTTTATCAGTTTGGTAATTTTGTCACTACAGGTGCCCCATTATTTATAGCTCTCCTGCAGTTCACCGAAATCCTTACTCCTCTTTGGTTTTTATTATTGTTTGTCTTATTTCTTCTTCGTTGAAGGACTCTACTTCGTTGTCATGGGATCATCAAAGTTAAGTAATATTGCGAAGAGTTCTACCAATCGATATTCTATTTCAATTTCATCCGTGAGAATCTTCCTCTAAGGTTCTTTAACAAATGATTCTATTTTCTTATATTTTTGCGTCATTTTCTTTACTTTCTGGTACGTTTGTCTTGTCCTGTGATGGATGAAATCATCTTCTGCTTCTTCTATTACTTCCTTGTAATGTTTCCGTTTCTCCTGCCTCTGTGTAGTTGCCGTTTCCATCCTTATTGTTATATGCCTGTGTTTTAACTCCTGAGCGTTCACATCTTCTAACCTCCTCATCTCCGCATACCTTCTCTCTTCCCAGCAAACCTTCTCTCTTCACTGCTTTGCTGCAGACTTGACTGAACCACACCTGATGTGACAGCCTTAGTTTACGTAGAATTTCGGATTCTACCCTATTTACTGTTTCTTTAATCTGAGACCAGTCGTGGTTGATATCACAGTCTACTGCCCTTTTCCTCTTACTTTTCTGGCACTGTTGAGTCTTACTTTCTTTTAATCTCTCCTTCTTTTAATCAGTTTGTATCATAATATGAGCTCTGTCTAGCTATTCCACCCACCTTAAAATTTAATGTTCGTCTTACCACCGTCAAGAGATCAGTGTCACAATCTGTTGCTCTCTAGATTTACATATATGTGATGCTGTTTGCGTAGCACATCTGGATATATAGATGGTCTATCTGAAATATGGTTTGCCTGTCTGAGGCGATACATATCGCTTCCTGCATTTTTTTATGTTGAAGCTATGTAACCATGATGCAAATATTCATTGGCGAGTGCGAAATTGCTCAAATGGGGTGCCATTGTCCTTGCTCTCTTTATGATGTTTGGTATTGCCAATCACCGGCTTATACATGCCTTCTTGAACCAGTTTGTGGTTAAAATCACCCAGCACTATTTTAACATTGTTGTTTGACAACGAGCGATGCACACAGTCCAATTCAGCGAAAAATTCCTCCTTTACCAACTTCCTCTTTTTTTTCCACAGGTAGCGTTTGCATTATATCAACGTTACGCCTCTTTTGTGGAAAGCGATTGTATTGTAGGAGATTTGGTTGTTAACGGATTTAAACTCTTTCACCGATTTCATTGCTGTGTCACGTAATAAATGCCAGTATGTAATTGATGGCACTCACCACAGTCTTCATTAAGGATAATCCCATAACTTATCTTGATTAATTCTGTACCTTTCCATCTTATCTCTTGGAGGGCTATTATTCTCAGCTCGTGTTTCACTAATTCTTTGCTCATACGTCTATTTGCATTAAACTGTAATGTGAGTAATTGATCCTTATGACTCTCATCAGTATTTCACTAAAAGTGAATGTAATCCAAGAAATTATCTATCAAAGTAATACAGCGTTACGGGGGGTCTAGAAATCGAGTAGATCTGACTGGACAAGACGTATTAAACGAAAAATAGAAACTTACTAACTCCATACGGTAAACCAGGTTGTTATTTTCTCAATTCGTTTTCGCAGTGACAGTGCAGCATTATATCAATGAATGAAGTCGTTCGAATCTTGTGTAGACAACACAAGAAATTGGTCGGTCGGCCGGTTGGTGCAGGTGTAAGGCTCTAGACACGTCGACTGGCGTATTGGCCGGCGGCGGCCACTGCAGAGTCGCTCGCTTAATGAGGTGTGGCTGGCCTGACCTGAAGCTGAAACACGGATCACCGATCGGGTAGCAGTGAACGTGTGAAGGGATATCGGGGTTTAACAAACCGCCGAGAACAAAGTCAAAATAGATGGGAGCCAGGCCTTGGTTGGACAAACATGCGAATCCACAAAATGTATTTGCAATTGAGATTATGGACTACCATCAGCTGTATAACGGAATGACGACAGTGAAAATTTGTGCCTGGCCGGGATTCGAACCCGGATTTTCCGCTTATCGCGAGCGGTCGCTTTGCCATTTGCCGATCTGAGCACGCCTCATGGCCATGACCAAACTTCCGTATGTCGTCAAACATCCGTCCTCATACCTGTTCTCCTACATGCGTTATGTGTATTCTCGTACATGGGAGACATTTCAGTTGCAAGTCTCTTGCCCAGTGTCGGCGAATAAATACGATATTACAGCGCCAGTGTTACTAAGAATTACGACATGAAGTTCCTTCGGGCATGCATGCATGGTCAAAGGAACTTTTCATCGTAATTCTGAATAATATAGCCACTGCAATATCGTAAATACGAGATTAGATTACGTTCGTACTTGTTCCATAGATCATGAATACGACACTTCGTAATGATGTGGAACGTGTCAGGTTAATAAAAGATGTCGAAACAAGATAATACATTATATAAAATATTACATGACACTTAATATTTTTATTTTTTATATTTTTATTTTTATTTTTTGTGGGGGTTGGGGAAATTACCCACTTACTATATCCAAAAATTCATCTAATGAGTAGAAGGAGTTGCCATTAAGAAATTCTTTTAATTTCCTTTTAAATGCTACATGGCTATCTGTCAGAATTTTGATGCTATTAGATAAGTGACCAAACCCTTTTGTGGCAGCATAAATTACCCTCTTCTGAGCCAAAGTTAGATTTAACCTTGAGTAATGGAGATCATCCTTTCTCCTAGTGTTGTAGCCATGTACACTGCTATTACTTTTGAATATTCGGATAGTTAATAACAAATTTCATAAGTGAAATATATATATATATATATATATATATATATATATATATATATATATATATATATATATATATATATATAGTGAGGTTACAGTGAAGATCCCTAGCTCTTTAAATAAGTGTCTGCAGGATGATCTTGGATGAGCTTCAGCAATTATTCTGATTACACGCTTTTGTGCAACGAACACTCTTTTACTCAATGATCAGTTACCCCAGAATATGGTACCATACGAAAGCAGAGAATGAAAATAGGCGTGGTAAGCTAATTTACTCAAATGTATATCGCCAAAATTTGCAATGACCCTAATAGTATAAGTAGCTGAACTCAAACGTTTCAGCAGATCCTCAGTGTGTTTTTTCCATTTCAACTCCTCATTAATTCATACACCCGGAAATTTTGAATATTCTACCTTAGCAACAGATTTCTGATCGAAGTCTATATTTATTAATGGTGTCATTCCATTTACTGTGTGCAACTGAATATACTGTGTTTTGTCAAAGTTTAATGAGAGCCCATTTGCAGAGACCACTTAATGATTTTCTGAAAAACATCGTTTACAATTTCACCAGTTAATTCTTGTCTGTCGGGTGTAATAGCTAAACTTGTATCATCGGCAAAATGTACCAGCTTTGCATCTTCGTGAATGTACACTCCTGGAAATGGAAAAAAGAACACATTGACACCGGTGTGTCAGACCCACCATACTTGCTCCGGACACTGCGAGAGGGCTGTACAAGCAATGATCACACGCACGTCACAGCGGACACACCAGGAACCGCGGTGTTGGCCGTCGAATGGCGCTAGCTGCGCAGCATTTGAGCACCGCCGCCGTCAGTGTCAGCCAGTTTGCCGTGGCATACGGAGCTCCATCGCAGTCTTTAACACTGGTAGCATGCCGCGACAGCGTGGACGTGAACCGTATGTGTAGTTGACGAACTTTGAGCGAGGGCGTATAGTGGGCATGCGGGAGGCCGGGTGGACGTACCGCCGAATTGCTCAACACGTTGGGCGTGAGGTCTCCACAGTACATAGATGTTGTCGCCAGTGGTCGGCGGAAGGTGCACGTGCCCGTCGACCTGGGACCGGACCGCAGCGACGCACGGATGCACGCCAAGACCGTAGGATCCTACGCAGTGCCGTAGGGGACCGCACCGCCACTTCCCAGCAAATTAGGGACACTGTTGCTCCTGGGGTATCGGCGAGGACCATTCGCAACCGTCTCCATGAAGCTGGGCTACGGTCCCGCACACCGTTAGGCCGTCTTCCGCTCACGCCCCAACATCGTGCAGCCCGCCTCCAGTGGTTTCGCGACAGGCGTGAATGGAGGGACGAATGGAGACGTGTCTTCAGCGATGAGAGTCGCTTCTGCCTTGGTGCCAATGATGGTCGTATGCGTGTTTGGCGCCGTGCAGGTGAGCGCCACAATCAGGACTGCATACGACCGAGGCACACAGGGCCAACACCCGGCATCATGGTGTGGGGAGCGATCTCCTACACTGGCCGTACACCACTGGTGATCGTCGAGGGGACACTGAATAGTGCACGGTACTTCCAAACCGTCATCGAACCCATCGTTCTACCATTCCTAGACCGTCATGGGAACTTGCTGTTCCAACAGGACAATGCACGTCCGCATGTATCCCGTGCCACCCAACGTGCTCTAGAAGGTGTAAGTCAACTACCCTGGCCAGCAAGATCTCCGGATCTGTCCCCCATTGAGCATGTTTGGGACTGGATGAAGCGTCGTCTCACGCGGTCTGCACGTCCAGCACGAACGCTGGTCCAACTGAGGCGCCAGGTGGAAATGGCATGGCAAGCCGTTCCACAGGACTACATCCAGCATCTCTACGATCGTCACCGTGGGAGAATAGCAGCCTGCATTGCTGCGAAACGTGGATATACACTGTAATAGTGCCGACATTGTGCATGCTCTGTTGCCTGTGTTTATGTGCCTGTGGTTCTGTCAGTGTGATCATGTGATGTATCTGACCCCAGGAATGTGTCAATAAAGTTTCCCCTTCCTGGGACAATGAATTCACGGTGTTCTTATTTCAATTTCCAGGAGTGTAGAATGGCAATCGGCAGTGGCCGCGTGCAAGTCACCCTCACTGTACTGCCTCTATTTATTGAGGAAACCACTATTATTCTTGGGCCTTCAGATTGATTACTGTTGACACCAAACGCGAATCCAACTGTGATGTGGCAGTATGGTAGTACAGTGCAGCACAAGGTAAGTGCAGCGCCCGCGTAAAACGTATGAGGGAGGAGCCCAGAGCTCGAGGTTTATTGTGCAATTTTCTGTTGTGAACAAACTATTCCTCTTGCAAAAGTACTGTGTCTTACACACTCAATTGGCCCCCCCAGGGGGTCCACAACTCTTTTGTGGACACGTGCGTAGCGAGCACGGGATCCCGAGCTAATGTGGCCCTCCTTCCTTTCCGGGCTGCATACCTTCCCTTCCCTTTCCGCGTCCCTCCCCGTCCCCCATCTTCGCCCCCCCCCCCTCACCTCTGTCTCTTTCCTTCCCTTTCTCCCCCTCTGGGAGTATGGTTTGTGCCTACGTCCGGAGACGGACGCTCGAAACTGTTCCAAATTCCTTGCTTTTACACTTGCAAGACCTCGTCCTTCCTCTGTCCTTCTCTTTTCCTTCCCTCTTCTCCTTGCCCTTTTCTCCGCTGCGGCGTTTGAGACCCCCCTTTTCTTTCCTTTCCCTTTCTCTTTTTTCCTCCCTGTGTGTGTCTGAAGGCCGACCCACGCACTTCCACGCGTAGCCGGTGACGGGGTAACGCGTAATTCCCCGCCCTGGGTAGACAGGTAGGACACGTACGTACCCCCTGGTAACGGCCAGGCCCAGGGAGGGGTGATTACCCGAGCTGATACCTTCCGAAAGTGCCGATTGGTCCCTCCGTCCGTTTGTCGGGAGGTGTGACCTGAGGTGTGAACAATCACCTAAGGCGGGTGTGCCCTCGGTGAGGGCCCCCACAAGGGAGGAGCGCGCCATCGGAGACGCCGGTAATCATGGGGGATTCTTCCGCAATGGTTTCCTCACCTTCCACTATGTCTGCTCACAAACGTAAGTTCACTGAGTCTCAGCCACAGACGATTCTTCCTTCGTTGCCACAGTTCCTTGTTGTTTCTCGGTCTGACGAAGGTCACGACTTCTCCACGGTCAACCCTTTCATTATTCAGAAAGGTGTCGACGCAATTGCGGGTCCTGTAAAGTCTTGTTCCAGATTACGGAATGGTACCCTGTTGTTAGAAACACACAGTGCCCTCCAGGCTCAAAAATTGCTGCGTACTTCCCTGCTCCACACCTTCCCTGTCCGGGTGGAACCGCACCGTACCTTAAATTCCTCGCGTGGAGTCGTTTATACACGCTCCCTCGATGGATTGTCTGACGAAGAAATTCAGCACTACCTGTCTGACCAGGGCGTCACTGCTGTTCATCGGGTTATGAAAAGGGTTGACTCGAACATCATTCCAACCCGCACTGTCTTCTTGACGTTTGACAAAGTTCAACTCCCATCAAAAATCAAAGCAGGCTATGAGATAATTTCCGTTCGCCCTTATGTCCCAAACCCTACGCGTTGCTATCGATGTCAGCGGTTCAATCACACCAGCCAGTCCTGTTCCAATCCGGCCAAATGTGTTACGTGTGGCAAGGATGCCCATGAGGGTGCTTGTCCACCTCCATCCCCTCACTGCATCAACTGTATGGGTGACCACGCTGCTTCCTCTCGAGATTGCCCCGTTTTTAAGGATGAAAAGCTCATCCAGGAAATAAAAGTGAAGGAAAAGGTGTCGACCTTTGCTGCTCGAAAGTTACTCGCCAGTCGACAGCCCACCGTGCCTCAGAAAGGAAAATACAGCACTGTCCTTGCTTCTCCTCGGCCAACAAAGGAGGCGGCCACGCAGACTTGCGACCTCACATTTAGTACCACGGTCGTCAGATCGGTCAGCGCAAAGATCGCCCGTTCAACCTCACCACTTTCGCCTGCCCACTCTATGGCTCACCCTTCGTCGGGTTCTGCTAAATCTCGAGCCCAAAAGTCAGACGCCAAGTCTTCGAAAAAAGAGCATTCTCGTGAAGAGTTTTTACGTACTGCAACTTCACAACCATCGGTTCCTCCTTCATCTAAACATCATACCTCCAAGAAGGCTACGAAGAAACACAGTTCCTCTCCTTCTCCGCCAAAGCGTGTCCCATCTACAGCACTACCTGGCGGAAATCGCCCTCGGCCATCTTCTGTGTCGCCGAGGCGCACTGCTGGTGGCCGGTCAACTGGCCGATCGTTGGTGGCAGGAGCTGCTCCTGACCAACCTATGGATCAGGATCTTCTGCCTTCGACTGAATGCCATTCCATGCTGTCGGTCGCAAGCTCTGAGCAGTCGTTGAGTTGACAGCGACCTTGGTCACAGTCCTCAATTTTCTGTTCATCCTACGTCCATTATCCACTGGAATATCCGCGGCATTCGCGCCAATCGGGATGAATTGTCGATCCTCTTACGATCCTACTCGCCGGTCATCTCCTGTCTTCAGGAAACAAAGCTGCGTCCCCATGACCGCTTTGTTCTCCCTCATTTTCAGTCCGTCCGATATGACCTCCCCTCAGTTGAAGGCACTCCAGCCCATGGAGGACTCATGATTCTGCTCCATGATACTCTCCATTATCACCCAATCCCCTTAAACAGTTCCTTCCAAGCTGTCGCCGTCCGTCTTTCCCTTTCTGGATACACATTCTCTCTTTGTACGGTATACATTCCATCGTCTACACCACTGGCACGAGCTGATCTCCTTCATCTTCTTGATCAGCTTCCACCCCCCCTATTTGCTGGTTGGGGACTTCAATGCCCACCACCCGCTTTGGGGATCTCCACATCCTTGTCCACGTGGCTCACTATTGCTAGACGTCTTCCACCAAGCGGATCTAGTCTGCCTCAACACTGGGGTCCCTACATTTTTGTCTGCCTCCACGGCAAATTTATCTCATTTGGACCTTGCGGTCGGTACTGTTCCGCTAGCTCGGCGCTTCGAATGGTTCGCCTTGATGATACACACTCGAGTGACCACTTTCCATGTGTTCTTCGACTGCAGCCTCAACTGCCATATATGCGCTCGCGACGCTGGAAGTTTGCCCAAGCCGATTGGACACTTTTTTCGTCTCTAGCGACATTCGATGACCGTCGCTTTCCCAGCGTCGACGATGAGGTCACACATTTTACCGACGTTATTCTCACAGCTGCGGAACGTTCAATACCACGCACCTCCGAATTGCCCCGGCGCCCCCCAGTTCCTTGGTGGAACGAGGCATGCCGTGACGCAATACGTGAGCGGCGACGTGCTCTTGGCATTTTCCGTCACCATCCAACCTTGGCCAACTGTATCCGATATAAGCAGCTCCGTGCGCGATGCCGTCGCGTCATCCGCGATAGCAAGAAGGCAAGCTGGAAATTCTTTATTAGCTCATTTAACACCTTCACTCCCTCCTCGGAAGTTTGGAGTCGGCTTCGACGGTTCTCAGGCGCGCCTAGTTTCTCCCCGGTCTCTGGGCTCACTGTCGCGCATGATACCTTAGTGGACCACATCGCAATTTCTAACTCATTGGGTCAGCACTTTGCTGAGATTTCGAGCTCTTCAAATTACCCGCCCGCGTTTCTCCCGAAGAAACGTGCAGCGGAAGTGCGACATCTTGCTTTCTCCTCTCAAAATCGCGAAAGCTACAATACTGTTTTCTCCATGCGCGAACTCCAACATGCACTCTCTTCTTCTCGTTCCTCCGCCCCAGGACCGGATGGTATCCATGTCCAAATGTTGCTGCATTTATCCATCCATAGCCTGCGTTACCTCCTTCGCCTTTATAATCGAATTTGGACCGACAGTACCTTTCCCAGGCGATGGCGGGAAGCTATTGTCGTTCCCGTTCCGAAACCTGGAAAGGACAAACATCTCCCCTCTAGCTATCGCCCCATTTCTCTCACGAGTAGTGTCTATAAGGTTTTGGAGCGTATGGTGAATTACCGTTTAGCTTGGTGGCTGGAATCCCGCAGTCTTCTAACACCAGCCCAATGCGGATTCCGACAGCATCGTTCTGCCGTTGACCATCTTGTTGCTCTCTCAACTTATATCATGAACAATTTCCTCCGGAAACGCCAAACGGTAGCAATATTTTTTGATCTGGAGAGAGCATACGATACCTGTTGGAGGACAGGCATCCTCCGCACACTGTTCTCTTGGGGCTTTCGAGGCCGGCTGCCCCTTTTTCTTCGCGAATTTATGGCAGAGCGCACATTTAGGGTGCGGGTGAACACTACTCTCTCCCGTACTTTCTCCCAAGAAAACGGGGTACCCCAGGGCTCCGTGCTGAGTGTTGTACTGTTTGCCATCGCCATTAATCCAATTATGGATTGTCTCCTTCCTGATGTCTCGGGCTCCCTCTTTGTGGACGATTTTGCCATCTACTACAGCTCTCAACGGACCAGCCCCCCCCTGCGGGTCCGGGGATTAGAATAGGCCCGCGGTATTCCTGCCTGTCGTAAGAGGCGACTAAAAGGAGTCCATCCCCCTCACGGGGGTAGTTAGCGCCTGCGTCCGGAGACGGACGGTTCCACGACCTATCATCGTGGTCCTTTTGGTTTTTTACTTCTCGTTTCTTCCTTCCTTTTGTTGGTTCCTTTCTTTGCTCTTCTCCACCTCACTGTCTTCCTTACTCTTTCCCTTGCCTTCTCATTGCCTTTTTCTCCTTGCCTTCTCCTTGCCTTCTCATTGCTTTCTCATTGCCTTTTTCTCCTTGCCTTCTCATTGCTTTCTCCTTGCCTTTTTCTCCTTGCCTTCTCCTTGCCTTTTTCTCCTTGCCTTCTCATTGCCTTTTTCTCCTTGCCTTCTCCTTGCCTTCTTCCCCTTGCTTTCTCATTGCCTTCTTCTCCTTGCCTTCTCTGGTCTCCGCCTCGGCGTTTGAGACAGTCTGTCCTCTTTCTCCCTCTCTCTCTTCTTTTTCCTCTTCTTCTTTCCTCCCTGTGCGTGCCTGAAGGCCGACGCGTAGCCGGTGACGGGGTAACGCGTAAGTCCCCGCCCTGGGTAGACATGTAAGGCACGCGCGTACCCCCTGGTAAAGGCCAGGCCCGGGGAGGGGTGATTGCCTGAGCTGATACCTTCTGACCATGCCGATTGGTCCCTCCGTCTGTTTCTCGGGAGGTGTGACCTGAGGTGTAAACATTCACCTAAGGCGGGAGTGCCCTCTGAGAGGGTCCCCACAAGGAAGGAGCGCGCCATCGGAGACGCTGGCAATCATGAGGGATTCCTCCGCAATGGATTCTACTCCATCTCTTTCGACTTCGACCCAAAAACGGAAACGTGACCAGCCAACAGTGACAAAAGTACTACCGCCTGCCCCACAGTTCCTCGTAGTTTCTCGATCTGAGGACGGAAAGGATTTTTCCTCTGTCAACCCTTTCGTTATTCAGAAGGGCGTAGATGCCATAGCCGGATCTGTCAAATCCTGTACCAGGTTGCGTAACGGCACCTTATTACTAGAAACTGAGAGTGCCTTTCAGGCACAGAAACTGCTTCGGGCCACCCTCCTGTACACGTTCCCTGTCCGGGTGGAGGCCCACCGAACTTTGAATTCGTCTCGTGGTGTAGTCTATACTAGCTCCCTCGACGGATTGACTGACGAGGAGCTTCAATCATTCCTCGCTGAGCAGGGCGTGACGGCTGTCCATAGGGTCATGAAAAAGGTCAACAATGACCTTGTACCGACCCGGACAATTTTCTTGACCTTCGATAGTGTTAAGCTGCCATCGCGCATCAAGGCGGGCTACGAGGTTATTTCTGTTCACCCCTATATCCCGACACCTACGCGCTGCTACCAGTGTCAGCGTTTCAATCACACTCGACAGTCTTGTTCCAATGCGGCTAAATGTGTCACCTGTGGCAGGGATGCCCATGAGGGTGACTGTCCACCTCCGTCTCCTCGTTGTGTGAACTGTCAGGGTGACCATGCCGCATCCTCCCGCGACTGTCCTGTCTATAAGGAAGAACGCTGTATTCAGGAAATTCGGGTCAAAGAGAAAGTGTCCACCTTGGCTGCTCGCAAGCTATTGGCTAGTAGGAAGCCCACGCTGCTCCCAGCGGGGAAATACAGTACTGTCCTCGCCTCTCCTCGGACTACCCGGGAGGTAGCAACCCAGACATGCGATCTGACCTTCAGCACCACGGTCGTCCGTTCGGCCAGTGCTAAGATCGCGCGGTCGACGTCTCCTCTTCCTCCCATCACCCCACAGACACGAGCACCTTCCTCATATTCTGCTAAGACGAAGACACCGAAGTCAGATGCACGGGCCTTCAAGAAGGAACCATCCCGTGCAGACTTCCTCCGTACCTCGACCTCCCAGCCTTCGACCGGTACTTCCACTACATGTCCTTCCAAAAAGGCGCATAGGAAGCACAGTTCTCCCTCCCCGCCACGGCGCATTTCTTCTCTTGCGCCACCAAGCGGCTGCCGCCCCAGGCCGTCATCCGTTTCGCCTGGCCGCACCGCTGGTCGCCGTACATCTGGCCGTTCACTGGCGGAGGAAGCTCCCCCTCCCGGCCATCCTCCCGAGATGGCCGATGACCCTATAGACCCAATGGACGATGACTGTCCGCCTACTGATAGCGGCGGCAGTGCTCGCTCGAAGCCAGGCCCTAAGCGGCCTTCGAGGTGACCACTTCTCTCATCTTCCTTTTCTTACGATGGCACTTATTCACTGGAATATTCGCAGCATTCGCTCCAACCGAGAGGACTTGAAGTTGCTGCTCCGCTTGCACCGTCCGCTCGTCGTAGCCCTCCAGGAAACGAAGCTACGCCCATGCGATCAAATTGCCTTGGCACACTACACCTCTGTGCGTTTTGACCTACCCCCTGTGGTGGGTATCCCAGCTCATGGAGGGGTTATGTTGCTGGTCCGGGATGATATTTACTACGATCCCATCACGTTGCACACCGGCCTGCAGGCAGTTGCCATCCGCATTACTCTCCCCACTTTTACGTTTTCCTTTTGTACCGTTTACACTCCATCGTCATCTGCCGTTACCAGGGCAGACGTGATGCAACTTACTGCTCAGCTACCTGCACCATTTTTGTTAACTGGAGACTTCAATGCCCACCATCCCCTTTGGGGCTCTCCAGCATCCTGCCCGAGGGGCTCCTTGTTAGCAGACCTTTTCAACCAGCTCGATCTTGTCTGCCTCAATACTGGCGCCCCTACTTTTCTTTCGGACACATCTCACACCTATTCCCATTTAGACCTCTCTATATGTACTCCCCAACTTGCACGCCGGTTTGAGTGGTATGCACTTTCTGATACATATTCGAGCGACCACTTCCCGTGTGTTATCCATCTCCTGCAGCATACCCCCTCTCCGTGCTTCTCTAATTGGACCATCTCCAAGGCAGACTGGGGGCTCTTCTCTTCCAGGGCGACCTTTCAGGATCAAACCTTCACAAGCTGCGATCGTCAGGTCGCACACCTCACGGAAGTTATTCTCGCTGCTGCTGAATATTCCATCCCTCACCCTCCTTCTTCTCCACGTCGCGTACCGGTCCCCTGGTGGACCGCAGCATGTAGAGACGCTTTACGTGCTCGTCGACGTGCCTTACGCACTTTTAAACGCCACCCTACAGTGGCGAATTGTATCAATTATAAACGATTACGTGCTTAGTGTCGTCGTATTATCAACGAAAGCAAGAAAGCCAGCTGGGCTGCTTTCACAAGCACCTTCAACAGTTTTACTCCTTCTTCTGTTGTCTGGGGTAGCCTGCGCCGGCTATCTGGCACTAAGGTCCACTCACCAGTTTCTGGCTTGAAGGTCGCGAATGACGTCCTTGTGGCCCCTGAGGCTGTCTCCAATGCCTTCGGCCGCTTTTTCGCAGAGGTTTCGAGCTCCGCTCATTACCACCCTGCCTTCCTCCCCCGCAAACAGGCAGAGGAGGCTAGGCCACCTAACTTCCGCTCCTCGAATTGTGAAAGTTATAATGCCCCATTCACCATGCGGGAACTCGAAAACGCACTTGGCCGATCACGGTCCTCTGCTCCAGGGCCAGATTCTATTCATATTCAGATGCTGAAGAACCTTTCTCCTGCGGGTAAAGGTTTTCTTCTTCGTACATACAATCGCATCTGGATTGAGGGACATGTTCCCGCATGCTGGCGCGAGTCTATTGTCGTCCCGATTCCTAAACCGGGGAAGGACAAGCACTTGCCTTCCAGTTATCGACCTATCTCGCTTACCAGCTGTGTCTGTAAAGTGATGGAGCGAATGGTTAACTCTCGATTGGTTTGGCTGCTCGAGTCTCGACGCCTACTTACCAATGTACAATGTGGATTTCGTAGGCGCCGCTCTGCTGTTGACCATCTGGTTACCTTGTCGACCTTCATTATGAATAACTTCTTGCGGAAGCGCCCGACCGCGGCTGTGTTCTTTGATTTGGAGAAGGCTTACGACACCTGTTGGAAGGCGGGCATTCTCCGCACCATGCATACATGGGGCCTTCGCGGTCGCCTCCCTCTTTTTATTCGTTCCTTTTTAATGGATCGACAGTTCAGGGTACGTGTGGGTTCTGTCCTGTCCGACACCTTTCGCCAGGAGAATGGGGTGCCACAGGGCTCAGTTTTGAGCGTCGCTCTCTTGGCCATCGCGATCAATCCAATAATGGATTGCCTCCCAGCTGATGTATCAGGCTCCCTTTTCGTGGACGATTTTACCATCTATTGCAGCGCGCAGTGTACACGTGTCCTGGAGCGCTGTCTTCAGCGTTCTCTTGACCGTCTTTACTCCTGGAGTGTCGCCAATGGCTTCCGTTTTTCTGCCGAGAAGACGGTCTGTATTAACTTCTGGCGCTACAAAGAGTTTCTCCCACCGTCGTTACGACTCGGTCCCGTTGCTCTCCCAATCGTGGAGACAACCAAATTTTTAGGCCTTACATTTGACAGGAAACTTAGCTGGTCTCCACATGTGTCATATTTGGCCGCCCGTTGTACCCGTTCTTTAAATGTCCTCCGTGTTCTCAGTGGTCTGTCGTGGGGAGCGGATCGAACCGTCCTACTTCGTCTATATCGGTCGATCGTCCGCTCCAAGCTGGATTATGGGAGCTTCGTATACTCCTCTGCACGGCCATCCATCTTACGCCGCCTCAACTCCATACAACATCGGGGTTTACGACTTGCGATCGGAGCATTTTATACCAGTCCCGTAGAGAGTCTTCATGCTGACGCTGGCGAATTGCCACTCACCTACCGGCGCGATATACTGCTTTGTCGGTATGCCTGTCGGCTACTGTCAATGCCCGACCATCCGTCTTATCGTTCCTTTTTTGACGACTCTCTTGACCGTCAATACGGGTTGTATGTCTCTGCCCTGCTACCCCCTGGAGTTCGCTTTCGTCGCCTCCTTCAACACCTTAATTTTTCACTCCCTGCAACCTTTCGAGTGGGCGAGAGCCGCACGCCACCTTGGCTCCAGGCTCAGGTCCGCGTTCACCTTGACCTCAGCTCGCTCCCAAAAGAAGTCACCCCCAGTTCGGTCTACCACTCCCGTTTTTTGGAATTTCGTTCGAAGTTCGACATGACTTTCATTTATACAGATGGCTCTAAGACCAATGACGGGGTCGGGTGTTCCTTTATTGTCGAGGCACAAAGTTTCAAATACCGGCTCCATGGCCATTGTTCGGTCTTCACAGCTGAGCTCTTTGCCCTCTACCAGGCTGTTCTTTACATCTGCCGCCACCGACATTCTGCTTATGTCATCTGCTCAGATTCCCTGAGCGCCATCCAGAGCCTCAGTGATCCGTACCCGGTTCACCCTTTCGTACACCGGATCCAACGCTCTCTTCAGCAGCTGGTGGACGTCGGTTCTCCAGTTAGCTTTATGTGGGTTCCGGGCCATGTCGGTATCCCTGGGAACGAAGCTGCAGATGCCGCGGCCAAGGCTGCGGTCCTCCAGCCTCGAACAGCTTCTTGTTGCGTCCCTTCGTCCGATTTTAGCAGTGTGATTTGTCGGCGCATCTTATCTCTGTGGCATGCCGATTGGGCTGCACTTACCGACAACAAGCTTCGGGCCTTAAAACCTCTTCCCGTGGCTTGGACGTCCTCCTCACGCCCTTCTCGGCGGGAGGAGGTGTTTGTAGCCCGGTTAAGAATTGGACACTGCCGGTTCAGCCATCGCCATCTGCTGACGGCTGCGCCGGCGCCGTTCTGCCCATGTGGGCACTTGCTGACGGTTAGACACATTTTAATGTCCTGTCCAGATCTTAACACACTGCGCCTCGATCTTAACCTGCCAAATACTTTCGATGCCATTTTAGCGGATGACCCACGAGCAGCTGCTCGTGTTCTTCGTTTTATCAATTTGACACACCTCGCTAAGGACATTTGATGATGCTGTTTTTTAATCCTATGCCTGTCAGTCTGTCTTTTATCGTGTTTTCCCTTTTAGTTGTTGTGGTCAACTTGTGCCTCGCGGTGCATTCTTAGAGTAGTCAGGGCGCTAATGACCATTGAAGTTGTGCGCCCTAAAACCACAAAAAAAAAAAAAAAAAACGGACCAGCCTTCTTGAAAGACGTCTTCAAGGATGTCTCGATCGCCTCCACTCGTGGAGCATCGAAACCGGCTTCCGTTTCTCACCCAGTAAGACCGTTTGTGGTAATTTTTGGCGACGTAAGGAGTTTCTTCTGCCCTCCTTACATCTAGGTCCTGTCAACCTTCCGTTTTCCGACGTCGCTAAATTCTTGGGTCTTATGTTTGACAGAAAACTGTGCTGGTCCTCCCACGTTTCTTACCTTTCGGCTCGCTGTCTGCGTTCCCTTAACACCCTCCGTGTCCTGAATGGTACCTCTTGGGGAGCGGACCGAGTGGTCCTTCTCCGCCTCTATCGCACCTTAGTGCGCTCGAAATTGGATTATGGAAGCATAGTCTACTCCTCTGCTCGGCCGTCTATTCTTCGGCGTCTCGACTCTATCCACCACCGTGGATTACGTTTAGTGTCTGGAGCTTTTTACACCAGCCCTGTGGAAAGCCTTTATGCTGAGACTGCTGAACCTCCCCTGTCCAATCGGCGGGCAGTCCTTCTGAGTCGTTATGCTAGCCATCTGTCTTCCATGCCTGCTAATCCAGCCCATGACTTTTTTTCGACGCCTCCTTTGATGTTGGGTATGCAGGCCGCCCCTCCTCCCTACTACCCCCGGGAGTCCGCTTCCGTCAACTGCTCCATTCTCTTTCCTTCCGCTTTCCTAAAACCTTTTTGACAACTTGGGGTACAGTACCGCCTTGGCTCCGTCCCCGGATCGACTTGCTCAGAGACCTATGTCAATTTCCCAAGGATGGTACCCCCACACTTGTTTACCGTCGGGCATTTGCTGCTCTATGTGCACAAATGACGGAAGCCACATTTATTTACACCGATGGCTCGAAAACATCGTTAGGTGTAGGGAGTGCCTATATTGTTGGCGACACCCCAAATCACTTTCGGCTTCCCGACCAGTGTTCGGTTTATACTGCGGAGCTTTACGCTATTCTCCAGGCTGTCCACTACATCCGCCGCCATCAGCGGATACAGTACGTTATCTGCTCAGACTCTCTCAGCGCTCTCCTAAGTCTCCAAGCTCTTTACCCTGTGCACCCTCTGGTCCACCGGATTCAGGACTGTCTGCGCTTGCTCCACCTGGGGGGCGTCTCAGTGGCGTTCCTCTGGCTCCCGGGACACGCTGGTATCTGTGGAAATGAGGCGGCCGATATAGCGGCCAAGGCTGCAGTCTCTCTTCCTCGGCCAGCTATTCAGTCTCTTCCGTTTACCGATCTACGGAGCGGTTTACGTCGCCAAGTTGCTCATTTATGGCATGCGCATTGGTCAACACTTCCCCATAATAAATTGCGGGAAGTGAAAGCCCTTCCTTGCGCTTGGACCTCTTCCTCCCGAACGCGTCGTCGGGAGGAGGTAATTTTAGCTAGACTCCGGATAGGGCACTGTCTTTTTAGTCATCGACATCTTTTAAGCGGTGATCCTCCCCCACTCTGTCCCCACTGCTCTTAGCTGTGGACGGTCAGACACCTTTTAATTGAATGCCCCTATTTTAATCCGTTACGCTCCCGTCTACAGCTATCGCCTGATCTATCGTCGATTTTAGCAGATGACACGCGCTCAGCTGACCGCGTTCTACAGTTTATTAGTGACAGTGAAATGACGTCAGTCATTTGAGGCTTTTTTTGGGGGACAACCAACCCCTTTCTATAGTGGATTTTTAAGCATTCCTTCTGCCTTTAGTTTCTCAAACTTTATGACTTTGTTCCCATTGCTGCTGATTTTAAATTTCGTTTTTTTCCTGTTTTCTACGTCACGGGTTGGGCGCTAATGACCATAGACGTTTTGCGCCCTAAAACCACAAACAACACACTCAATTGGCGCACTTTCACATCTGTAATTGCCATAGCCGTTCTCTCAAGAGTTGTTTTGTGTTGTAAGTTAACCGAGGACCTAGAAACGACGCTCCGTCCTCGGCACAGCCGCAGTGGTCCACAGCCCCACGACGACTACCGCAGTCTTCTTGTAGGCAACAAACTTAAGCTACGACTCAGTTCTTACAGTTTCTAACACACAATTCAGCTGAAACTGACATTTTGATTACAGGTACCGGAACCGCGCGACTGCCACAGTCACAGGTTCGAATCCTGCCTCGGGCGCGAATGTGTGTGATGTCCTTAGGTTAGTTGGTTTAAGTATTTCTAAGTTCTAGCGGACTGATACCTCAGATGTTAAGCCCATAACGCTCAGAGCCATTTGAACTATTTGATTACACATAATGGGCATATGATTAGTGAATCTAAATATTTCAAATTCTTAGTTGTTCAAATGGATTGTAAGCTGTCATAGAAGGCCCACGTTCAGTCTCTTCTTCAAAAACTTCGTGCTGCTGCATCTACCATTGGAATAGAATCTCAAATAAGTGATAGCCTAATTAGACTACTTTGCTTATTTTCATTGTCTTATGACATACGACGTTATTCTGGTGTAACTATTCCCATTCTCAGAGTATTTTCGGCTCACGAAAGAGCAGTTCGGGCAAAGTGTGGTGTAAGTTCGCGAAACTTTTGTCGACCCCTGCTCTAGACTCTGGGAATTCTGCGACTGGCCATTCTAAATATATTTTCTTTCACGCCAGGTGTTGTCAACAACACGAGCTTATTCCAAGTGTTAGCAGCCTTCACTCAATATTATGGAGAATTGCAATATGCATCTCTATCGCACTTCCTTGATTCTTGTGCATAATAGCATGCAGTATTTCTCATTTCCAATAAGAAATCACAATAATTACAATAAATAAATAAAAAATAAATCTTAGCAGTGATCTACGCACTTTCTAGTCCAAGCTGAAGATTTTTCGTGGCTCACCACTTCTCTACTGTCGAAGAGTTCCTGGATAAAAGGTAAGCAGATTCCAGTGTTGTAGCTTTTTGATTATGCTTGATGTTACTCACGAGCTCGTGTAAAATTTGTCTATTATTAACGTTCCTGATGTTAATTTGATGTACTGCTTTGTGCCGTGAGCAGGAGATTTGCACGTCCGTTTGGTGCTACGGAACTAGATGTGTATAATAAAATAAAAACAATTAAGCGATTGCACTACTTTAACCTAGTTGATTAGTCTTGACTGATCGATTTTACAGTTTCTATCCAGTTTTTCTTCCTGTTTTAATGTTTGCTTATTTCTTTCGTTTCTTTCATCCGGGTGCCTTGTTTTCGGCGGGGTTGACCAGTATGCCAGAGCACATTTACGTCCATGCTACCATCGATCCCGTGGTAACTGTCCTCATACCCTCTTCGCGTAAACAAGACAAATCGCGTCGTGACTTATGTTATCAACAATACAGGGATCTCTTCAACGGCCCACGCCGTAGCTTAGCAACGGTTTGAGACGAGCCGAATGGCGAGTAAGACGACTGTTCGTGTCTCCATGTGGCAGTCTTAAAAAAATAAAAAACAAAAAACGTGAAACGCGGTAAGGGCACGGGGAAGTGACAGCAGACTCCGGTGAGCCAGCAGATAGCATCTTACTTCTGCCAAAAAAACAGGCATCGAATCGATTGCAACTTTCTGCGGATGCATAACATTAATTGTCGCATTCATGTATGTGCAATGAATCAGTAATTTAATTTTGCATATTAGTCGTCCAACTATTTATAACTGTTGGTTTAAGGCAGTAGGAGTAACATTAATTTTGTGAATCTTGTAACTGCAGGAAGACCGCGCTACTACAGATTATAAATCTTCCTTCGAAACTGCTGTGCCAAGTGCCGGCCGTATTCGCTCGCTTAGATAGTGATCGAGAAGGTTAGTACAGCTGCATGTTGTCTCGAAACACACGACTTCCATGGAACATCGGTAAGAAATAATACATGTTATAATAATTTGTACTCGTTTATAGATTAATTTCAAGCCGTGCGTTCTATTTTGTGTTAATTTTAGTGTCCAATTCCACCTTTAGCCACGTACTACTTATTACAATCTTCAGAAAGACTCACGAAGTAGTTAGGCTATAATATTTTATTTTTTTATTGCAACGAAAAGCTCATATTAACATTGAATCAATAACAACAGAACTATTATATATAATCAAAGAATAAACACTCTGTCCCTTGTACGCGCTGCCACAGAATAATGCTATCCTTCACTGTGCGTCTACGGATGTTCTGCTGGCGACTCCCACACACCTATCAGCTTTGGCCGGTGACGTCCTGTGTAACATCATGAGATACCGACGCGAAGGATGTAAGAGTATGGACGTAAGTGGTAAGTAGGCTGTTATTAAATGTTATTTGTGGTTGCCTTAGTAACCGACGTGAACCACAGTCTAACATACACGGCCGTGACAACACTGCTGTGAAAATTGTTATCGTCTGACAGTTGGAACAGAACCAGGGCTCCTAGCGACGAGAAAGCAGCCATAAGATTAACGTTTGTTTTCAATTATTTTTCTACTGAATTTACGAAATAGGTACATAATTATTATATTTTTGCGCTCCAAGCGTTAGTAAAATTATCGAGAGACATGAATAGTAATGAAATAAATGTGAAAATAGCAGAATCTCACTTGATTCTGAGCCATAGCCTACAATTTATTCTGTGAAGAAACAGTTTCGAGTATCCGTATAATAGCACCTTATACTACTGAAATAAAAAAATAAACGCGTATCTCATGCGTTATGACCATATACTTTTGTTGTTTTCTGTTATTATGATAGGCGCTATCCTTGACTTGCAATAATTTTGTATTAGGTCTAACGATTGGCTCATTCTTACACTTCAGTCCACTTTCCAGTGCACGAATACTTTTGTAAATGTCAGCAATTTGGTTTCAAAATCGAATGAGTTGATGATTCTTGCCGTTTGTGGCTAAGATGTAGCAACAACTGGAATTGGGTTCTTCTGTGTTGCGAAATATTTTATTACCTTTAATGTAATATCATCTCGTCTCTGTGGTCTTCGCCCGCATCTCGTGGTCGTGCGGAAGCGTTCTCGCTTCCCACGCCCTGGTTCCCGGGTTCGATTCCCGGCGGGGTCAAGGATTTTCTCTGCTTTGTGATGGCTGGGTGTTGTGTGCTGTCCTTAGGTTAGTTCGGTTTCATTAGTTCTAAGTTCTAGGGGACTGATGACCATAGATGGTAAGTCCCGTAGTGCTCAGAGCCATGTGAGCCATTTTGTGTGGTCTTCCCTTTCTCTGCTTTTGCGATAGCTTATATGATACGTTAAATAATGCAGATATTGCAAGCCATAAAAGTTTCCTACGTCCCATATCCTCTGATTTAACTGGAAGTGGAGTGAAGGAAACTTCAGTTGTTGAGCAAATACAAGACGTCTTTCTGCAAAAGGTGAGGCCTTCAGATGTAAACAAGCCCTTTTTTTTGTTCTTAAAAGAAAATGACGTCCTACAGTTAATATTTGCAGGTCCAAGATAATTGTAAATAAACTGTTCTGTGATGTACCGTTTCATACCTCCCAGGATGCTTAAGAAACTAAAGAAAAACAAATGTGGTGCCATTTTATAGCTATTCTCGATTTCTGTGGTATGAAATAAGCTCTCACTTGAAAACTATATTACAAATAAATACAAACGATACTATACACAACCATCCAGTGTCGTATCAGAAGTGTAGCTTGCTGACCGCTTGGAGCGCTGCTGTGATAAATTATTTTTTGACTTTTCATTAAGAATGTTTCGTTATTTCTTTTGCGATTTAAATTTTTGCATCTTGTCTCTGTACTTGAGCTGTATAGGTGAGTCTAGTTGTCGATTCCAAAATTTTTTAGTTTTCGTGATTTTGCCGTGTCATAGGAGCGAGACAAAAAAGTTAAATCCTTACATAATTCACATCCAATAAAAATCACGAAAAGTAACTAAACGTAGAAATGACAGTAATATCATGCATAACATTTCTCGATGAATATGCTGTAGGCCACTATGCCACAACAGTAGTACAGAAAGGAACACCAAAAACAAGAACCCTATAAAGAACACTGCAAACACGTCCTTTAAAAACTTGGAAAATAATAAATTTTGGAGTCTTTAACTAGAATTGACCTTTATAGGTCAATTGGTCAATTCTGGTTAACGCGTCCTATATTTGATATCTTATCGTGAATTTTCGTTACATAAGTTGTGTTTTCTCTATCTGGAAAACTTTGTTGTTTTCTCATTATTCCCTGGTTGTGTCTTTTTTTTCTTTCAGCAGGTTGACGGGCATCTGCGAATGGATCCACATACTGGGTTTGTACAGAGCATTGTCGGCCACGAAAAGAACACCAAATCGATTTCGAATTTGGAATGTGGGGACCGACCACATCTTGCTATCTTTTGGGAGTAAAAATGGCTCTTAGCACTATGGGAATTAACATGTGAGGTCATCACTCCCCTAGAACGTAGAACTACATAAACCTAACTAGCTCGAGGACATCACACACATCCATGCCCGAGGCAGGATTCGAATCTGCGACCGGAGCAGCAGTGCGGTTCCGGACTGAAGCGCCTAGAACCGCTCAGCCACAGCGAACGGCATATCGATTTAGAATTTGGAATGTGGTGACCGAACTCATGTTAGTATTTTTTGGTGAGTATTTACAACTTTTTTATATGCGTGATGTTGGATTCACCTATTTGAAGCCAAGTTTATAGATCCTCCCTCCCTTGCACACAGCAGCCTTTTGCAGACCATTGGGACAGCTACACGGCTACAGGGCCGACCAGTAGCAGCAGATGCCGCTGTCCCACCCACGCACTGCCTGCCTTAAGGGCACACAGCTTGGGGCGGAATTCTACACTCCATTTGCGCTAATCAACACCACAAACTCAGCTGTCAAACATTCGCTTCGGCTTTGTGTTTTTGCAACACTGCCATTCACCTAAATCTTTAGAGCCACAAAATGGAAACAGCTGAAATCGTAAACCTTGTCTACCAGAAGGGACAAACTGATAACGTTGCCAGTATAGTAACGCATCAAGGAATACTCAAGACGTGAATTGTGGTGTCCGAACATCGTAGCCGGAGACGGATGATACATTCACAAAATGGTTCAAATGGCTCTGAGCAGTATGGGACTTAACATCTGAAGTCATCAGTCCCCTAGAACTACTTAAACCTAACTAATCTAAGGACATCACACACATCCATGCCCGATGCAAGATTCGAACATGCGAACATAGCAGCAGCACGGTTCCGGGCTGAATCGCATAGAACCATTTGACCACAGCGGCCGGCTATCTGTTGTCTTTAACCAGTTTGATAATTCCAGCAGTCGTTTTTGGTTTCTAGTTTCGTGTTGAAGGAATTAGTTTTCCACAGTAAGCATCCATCACCTTGTCTTGTTCAGTCCGATATCTCTCTGAAATTTCCTCTGTTAAAGAATCTAACTTGAGTGAATAGCTCTTGGGAGAACATAAGTGGGATTTACAGATGTGAAAGTGTGCCCAATGAGTGTATAAGACACAGCATTTGTGCAGCTGGAGTACGCTGTCCACAAGCTCAAGTTGCACAAGAAACATGGAGCTGTGGGCTCCGCCATGGTCCGTTTTCCACGGGCACTGCAGTCACCTTCTGCTACACCGTACTTTCATTGTGCCACATCTCAGCTGGACTCGCATTTAGTGTGGGTGTTAATTAAGCTGCAGGCACAAGAATATTCGTGGATTTTCCTAAATAAATGGAGGTCCTACAACAATGGTGACTTGCACACGACCACCGCCTATTCCCATTCACATATCTACTTACGACATTACAGTGTGTGAATGACGATGCGGACATGCAGGTACTGCAATATCTTATTCACCCGCCGACACCGGTCAGACATTAGACTAGAATGTCCCTCATCTATAGGAATATACATGCCCAGTGTACGTACGAGTACAGATTGTGGACACATGGTTGACGATATATGGAGGTTTGGGTCTGGCGGTGAGTCGTGATCGGATAGCCAAATGGTAAGGCGAAATTTCGAGATAAGCGCAAAATTCTTTCCGAGACCCGGTCCGGCATATATTTTCACTGTCATCATACTAATGTACAGCTGACGGTAGTCCATATCCGCAACTGCGAATATATTTCGTGTACTCACATATCCGTCCAACGCAAGTCTGGGTCCAATCTCTTGTTACTTTGTTGTCGACTGCCTGTTAAACCCCGATCTCCCTTAACACTTTCTCTGCCGCACGCCTAGTGACCCATGTTATGTGCTATCGACAAGGGATGCCAAAATGATTACATATTTTTAGATTTCCAGAAGGCTTTCGAAACCGTTCCTCACAAGCGTCTTCTAACCAAACTGCGTGCCTCGGTTCTGTGACTGGATTTGTGATTTCCTGCCAGAAAAGTCACAGTTCGCAGTAATAGACGGAAAGTCATCGATAAAACAGAAGTAATAACCAGCGTTCCCCCAGGAAGCGTTATAGGTTGGTTCAAATGGCTCTGAGCACTATGGGACTTAACTTCTGAGGTCATCAGTCCCCTAGAACTTAGAACTACTTAAACCTAACTAACCTAAGGACATCACAAACATCCATGCCCGGGGCAGGATTCGAACCTGCGACCGTAGCAGTCGCGCGGTTCCAAGCGTTATAGGCCTTCAATTGTTCCTCATCTATGTAAACGACATAGGAGACAATCTGAGAAGCCGTCTTAGATTGTTTGCAGATGATGCTGTCATTTCCCGCGTTGTAAAGTCATCAGATTATCAAAACGACTTGCAACATGATTTACATAAGATATCTGTACGGTGCGAAAAGTGGCAATTGACACTGAATAAGGAAAAGTGTTATGTTATTCACATGAGTACTAAAAGAAATCAGCTAAATTTCGATTACGCGATAAGCCACACAAATCCGAAGGATGTAAATTCAACTAAATTCTTAGGGATTACAATTACAAATAATCTAAATTGGATCGATCTCATAGATAACACTGTGGGTAGAGCAAACCAAAGACTGCGATTCATTGGCAGAATACGTAGAAAGTGCAACAGGTCTACTAAAGAGACTGCTTACATCACGCTTGTCCATACTATTCTGGAGTATTGCTGCGCGGTGTGCGATCCGCATCAAATGGGACTGACGGATAACATCGAAAAAGTACAAAAAATGGCAGCTCGTTTTGTATTATTGCGAAATAGGGGAGATAGTGTCACAGACATGATACGTGAATTGTAGAGTCAATCATTAAAACAAAGGCGTTTTTCGTTGCGACGGGATCTTCTCAAGAAATTTCAATCACCGGTTTTCTACTCCTATTGCGAAAACATTCTGTTGGCACACCCTTACATAGGGAAAAATGATCATCACGATTTAAATTAATCAGGGTTCGCACAGAAAAATTGAAGTGCTCGTTTTTCCCGCGTGCCGTTCGAGAGTGGAACGGTAGAGAGACAGCTTTGAAGGTGGTTCAGTGAACCCTTTGCCAGGCACTTTATTGTGAATAGCAGAGTAATCACGTAGATGTAGATGTTCCAGCGTCAGGTCAGGCCAGCCACACTGCATTAAGCGAGCGGTCCTGCTGTAGCCGCCGCCGGCGACATGGCAGTCATCGATCGATGAAGCCTCTGCCAGGAACTTAAATGTGATTTGCAGAGTATCCGTGTAGAAGTAGAAGCTCCACACCCACGCCAAACGACTGACCGACCAATTTATTGTGCAGTCTACACACGTCTCGACCTACTTCCGTTAGTGATTATGGGGCCTCCTTGCCACCTTGAAAACGAATTGAGAAAATAACAACCTAGTTTACCATTTCCAGTACGTCATTTCCACCGAACATAGACAACTGTTTCGGTTGTGTACTTGGCTGTCGGGTGGTCATACTCGACAAACTGCCCAACGAGAAAAATTGGTCGATCTGTTGTCCAAAACTCCTGCACATGTCCAGCTTGTCGGTCTGTCGGTTGGTGCATGTGTAGGGCCCTTTGTATTTGTCCTGCTGCGTCGATGATTGGTGGACTGCAGCGAACCATCAACCATCTACAGGGGACGGTGTTTTCCCTCTGTCTGTCACGGTTGGGAGTCGTCAGTTGCATCGCTTTCGCGTTTGTTTGTATTGTGCTACCGCCGAAGAGTTTGCTGTCCTTCCTCGTGAGTGTAGGCGTGTCCGTAATTATGCGTTCCAGCTTCCTACTGCGACTAACTGAAACGCCTGTGTGAGTCTTGGTGCTAGAAACGAACCTCACAGTGCATGTGGCTTCCAGGCATCGGCCGATTTACGGCGCTGCCTCACTATGATGTAGCACCTGTGTTGTGTCACGCGTGTGCTTTTTGTGAAAACTGGCCAGAGCAGTGTTTAGATGGCCGCCCTGGCAGTCGGCCTTGCTACGCGCCTGTCGTGTGTGGGACAGCTGGGATACCATCGGCAGAGCCTCGCAGATGTCAGACCCTGCGACTGCTGTGGGAGACTATCTGATGTATTCCTGGCGAAGCACCCACGACTCTGTACTCTTTACATGAGGTATGCGAATCATCATTTGTCTTGAATATCTTCCTCGTGTATTTGAATTCTATGCTTCCCCATCGTTTCCTGGAACTGAGACTCTATCGGCTGATGAGAAAATATGCCTGGGACTGGTCCAACTCTCATCCCACCTAATGTGTTATCTGCTAATAATACCGTATGTAGGGTTGTATGTACTCTACTAGTACGTAACGTGAAATAGAAAATGGCACACTAGAAATTGAAATTTTTTGCACAAATAGATTTGTCCAGTTTCGGTAGCTACATGCTTAATCATTTACTGAGCATCAAACAACTTTTACTCCGCACACTATAAAATTTCAGAACGTGCAGCAGATCGGTTGTGGGTAATGGTTGTGGATTTAGATGGGTGGGTTGGGGGGGGGGGGAGAGCTTGTATTATCATTATCTTGGAGAGGATCTATTTTGTTGCAGCTGTTCTTGAGTTGTAATGTGTGACTGAGTCTCGTTTATTTTCTGGTTTTTATTTGTTGGCTGATTTATTTGTGGGGGGAGGGTGATTGGTAGGTTGTGGGTGGTTGGGAAGCTTTTTTCTGTGTGTTTGCGTGGTTGACTGGTGTGACCACCTTTGTGTGTAGAATCGGAATTGGATGGTGGTAAGTAGTTTTTTTGTGTCTATTGTTCGCGGGTTATAATGTTTTGTTGAGTTTTGAGGTCTTGGGCGATTCGTTTTATTTATCATAGGTGTTTCATTTTTGGTATCGTCAGGTGTGGTCGACCTATATACGTTCAGGGAAGCGTCCGATTCCAATTGTTATTTTAGTTGTTGGTTTTGTGACTTCGATATTTGTGGTTGAGCTATGTAAGTCAAGGGACGTGTTAGATTTCTATTTATGTAGTTGTTGGTGTTCTTTTTTTTTTTTTTTTTTTTTTTGAGGGATCGACAGTTGCGGTTGAGCTACCTAGACAAGGGAAGTGATAGATTGTATAGATTTTGTGGATGTAGAGGAATTTGGTAATTTCTTTTTGTCGTTTTGTGTAGTTTGGAATCGTGGCGTGCGTTATCTTGTGCTTCTGCTTGCATTTAGCTTGACTCCACCCTAAAACCCTCAATTTATCGCGGTTTTCGCGTTAGTTTGATTATATTTTTGTAGGGTGATATTACTGTCGTATTTATATGTATTTTTGTGTTTGTTGTCGTGTTTATGCAGTGCCGTCACAGGCCCTATATTGGAGACACTGAGAATGGTCGTTTCCGCCCCATTGATGTCATGGGTCAAAGCAGGCGGGTGGAATCGGACGCTTCTGTAATCCCTTGACGAAAATGGGCGATCAGTCACACTATTTATTTTTATGTTTCTGTTGCATCAATAATTCACTGCTCTTAGTGGTAGACGATTACATACTTGAAGGGGTTGAAAAATTCTAGTCTTGCAAAGTCAGAAGCACAACAGTGACTTAACTATGTATAAATTATTTGTTCGTGTATTGTAACACAGTCGGTGATTAGTCTAGGAGTAACCTGGGTTACGCAACTGTAGCTGTACATTGTACGAATGTTGGCTTGTTCACAAAGCGGTTCCAAGTCTTCCAGCTTGGAGCTAAACGTGTCCCACACCACTACTTGTAACAGGGTCCAGGGTTTGCATACACTCCAGTAGCAGGTAATACGCCCCTTCGGCATATCGCGGCATCCAGCCCCAGTGTGTTCTGACAGGAATCATGCACAAACAAGAGACAAGTGGTGTGGCTGAGTGTGCAGCGTTCCTTTACAAATTATTTCCAGCAAAGATTATTTCAACCAAAGAGATGCAACTACTATCTCTGAGAGATTGCGACGGTCGTGTACTGACATTGGTTGGTTTACGTATTCGGGTCTTAACTGTTACGTATTCAAATAAAAAATACGTCAACCAAGTGGTATGTAAGACGTGAAACTTTCCTAAGAAACATGAAATCACAAAAATCGTGAAATCCTGTCCCATCCATACTGCACAAGTCATCCATGTATCGGATACGCGTAACATGTATAGAATGAAATATCTAAATGGGACAGCACTCTGCTCCTTTTCTGGTAATGAAAGAAAGTTGAAGTACATCACGTATTTGTGATCCATGAGCAGCTACTCCTTCGCAATGATTTCATTGGCTGTTGTAGTCAGAATCTCACTTTAAAAACGAAAACAGTGGTTAGCACACATTTTAAAGCCGAAGACGCCCTACAGAAATTATCGAGTATTGTAGTGTGATGTAACTTTTTGTCAGACGTCTCTCTCCGAAAGTAGGATTAAGTTCTATTCTTTATCACGCCCATTGTCGCCTTCTGTACAGTATTAAGCAATTACGTACCTTTGTCTATGTTACGCATATTTCACTATTATCCAGATAGTTAAAGTTTAATTTCGACAGAAAAGAAAGTTCATTGCATCAGTGACAATTCCGTGTTCAATAATTTTCCTGTACGTGAGCGCACATTGTACGTGAGCACGCTTATGTCACATTCCTTATAAAATATAGCAACATATAAAGTGTAATGACATCAAGATAGCACGTATTCTAATGCATCATGTAAGAAGGTTCTTAATGGTTCACGACATACAAAACTGATTGAAAATCTCTTAACGTAGCTTAAAAACTTATTTTCAAAATAAACATGAACGATGTCAAATTATCTAGGTTGAAGACAACAGATTCATAATTATTACGCCTGAAATAATGTGTCAAAATAGTCTGTTTTATTTAGTGTCATTGTCACACTAATAGAATACGTATTCAACACTTAGCGATATTCCCTTGTATGGTGCAGACACAAAGTGCATGTATACTTACTGACTTAATTTCTGTTACTGTTTGTTATCTTTAATTACACGAGTACCCTCGAGTAATGATGGGTAATCTTACTCATGAAGAATGTCTGTTAACTGAAAGACTTTCGTTGTCGTGACGTTTACCACTTTTAATTATTGTACATAGTTCAGTATACCAGACTTCAACGCTTACAAACAACTTCACTACTGGATAAATTCCGTTTCGTTCAGCAGATTCCCATAGAACAAATGGGGAATGTTCATTCCATTCCTGTGACCACATGGGTACTTACATAACATTAACAACTAAGTGTTCTAACATACATTTGAATCACTTTGTGCTGAGAGTATTGTGTCGGATATGTGTGGAAATTACGTCTTCTTGCAGCCGTAGCATGAAAGCGTGACTTAGTAGGTGGAAAACAAAGCAAGTTCGCCAACAGCAGGAGTACGGTACAAACTATTACATCGTCAATAAAAAAATTAGCAGCTTATGTATGAAAGATAGGCTTATATGTGATTTGGAAATGTCCTCTGAGTGAGTCTTTTGTCGACTGAAAATAATCTGTAGGCACTGAAATCTTGCAGGAAAAACAGTAATTGTAACAAGATCATTTCTTTTGGCTCGGGAACTGTGTTGTAGACTGACATGCCGTCATAGTACGCTAAATGAGACACCATCCGAGAATGTCGGTGTGCACATCATGATTACTAAATCTATGTTCATTCAAAATATTATGGAGAACCCTAGACGATCCTTCATTTTGCAGGTGTGAGCTATAATCATTTGTAGCACGTCTGATGCATTTGTGCATGAGTGAACTCGTTGAAGTGCATATTCATTAATTAGCTAATAATGTATCTTAACTACGTTTAAAACCGAACGTGTTTGTCGGACAGGTAACTAATACAACTTAGAAAGTCATAGGTGTTGAAACTATTCTACGTTACGTAGAAATAAAATATGCAGTCCACATAAATTTGTAGTGAACTGTCCCACTGCTCGGAAGCCGGATTCTTGTGTACGTTATTAGGTCAGGCAGATGAACGTCATGTTCCGGTGTAGAGACATAAAAATGCGAAAATGTGTAATTACAAATAAGAGACACAAAGTTACAAACAAAAATTTTTTATTTAAATTAATAAAATGGAACAAAATATAATAAAATATAATGAAATTTATAATAAAATATAAAATGAATAAAATATAACAAAATACGTAATAAAAATGTATGAACTCATATCAGAAGTTGAGATCTTGCCACGTCAGCTCCGGGGAGTCTTCGTCGAGAGGAAAAATGCCAGGCACCTGTAACGTAAAAAGGAGGCGTATGAGTAATTTTGTTACAGTTCGTTATTAGACGTAGTCACGTTCGCTAGGCAAAACAGTTTCATACCGAAAAGGGAAACGTTGACGCATTCCATAAACCGCGCATCATAATGATCTATTAGCGCCTACTGTTTTTAATTATAAGTAATTACGTGGATCGGAAGCTGCAGTTGTAAAGAACAGGAGGTGCTAAATTTTCAGTTGAAGCATTTATCATCAAAATACGCAATTATCGAAAGCAGAAGCTGTGAGGCAGGGGGAAGGTGTGAGAATAACGAAGTAGACTGGTAGAGCCCACGCAACACATGAACGCGCCCGTAGCAGTGAAAATTTAATGCATCAATTCTCACATGAGAATGGAGACAGAACGTAGTTTCGAGCATCAGTTGTGTGGACGTAAGTCTGATATTAGCACTGGCTGCGGGAAAATACGTGTAACCGAAGGTGAACGCAAAAAACGCGGGTCAATCCAACTCTGTAGAAGTGTGTTCCAAATTTAATAATGGAAAGGAATACGTAAACAGCAACTTAACGGACGATCTACGGAGAGCCTTTATACAGGTCGGCTCCTGAAAGAGCGGCAGAGTCATTTAGTCCTGCAAGACAGGGCCAGCCGTTGACAGCTAAAGGAACTTCGAAACGAGAGTTATTTATACGTGCAACCAACGCGTCAATTGCGATTTCGCTGCTTTTTAGCGAAAATATGTCACAGGGTTGAGGCAACACACTACGAATTACTCTGGAGTGTGTTAAATTAGGTAAAGTGAAAGTTAATGGGGCCAGCGACATACTGCTAATGGACAGGTATCACAGCGAGGACAAAGCGCTGACACCGAGCGGTCCTTATTACAAGAAAAACTCATGTTCACAAGTAGACATCCGCCTTGACACGTCCGATACAATTAATTGTAAGTTCATACATAACATCTCCGTCAAGTTCAAGCTCTATTAGATGACCTAGGGCAAGTATAGACCACGCAACACAAGGTCGCCCCCAGAGACTTTGCGACTATTAAAAAAAGCCGATTGAAGGTGGACGTCAACGGAACGCGGTGTAACCGTCTAATAGCGGTGCAACAAGACGACGCCTCTTCGCATACCATAGTGCTGAATGGTGATAGGTAATACAGTATCATCCATGAGACAAAAAAGTCCGACCATGTTATCAGAATTAGGGAAAACCCATGACAAAGTTTACTTGTGGCAAAGTAGAAATACTGGTTAATTGTATTCTTTAAAAAGTCTATCACACGAATTGCTGAAAAGTAACTCCTCCACCTGTTGGCGCCGCGGGTCGTAGGCACTGCTGCTGCCCTGCCGCACCACTACCGCCTCCACCTCCCCCTCCGCACTTCTCGACTCGGCAGAGCGAGGCCGCCTGTCCGCCCTCCGAGCGACCTTCCTCCTCGGCTCTTCGCCTTCCGAAGCCTCTGCAGTGCGTTGCCGCTTCGACGCCTTCCTGTCGAAGCTGTTGCGAATGGAAGTTTTCTCTGGTCGTGGGCCCATTGCTTCCTGTCGAATGAAATAAAAGATCAGTTAAACATTATGAACCAAAAGTAGCAGTTACATACTATTACAACTGTAAGGCATCAACTAAATTCCACTAATAGTAAAATGTAATTAACTCTACGGTGACACATGTACCTTAATGCGTATAACCGTTATTCTTGCTTACTGCCACAGAATGCACGAAATCGGCCATCACTGTAGTTGAAGTTAACATAATGATGAGTCAGAAGAGACTTCTCATTGTGGCTTACGGTGACACATTCTACCTCACCAAAGACAAAGTATCTCAGCCTCTGTTTGCAGGTACACATGCGAATCCCAGCGCGAGAGTACACCAGCACGCCACTCCAGGACCAAAAACCGAACAGTGCAGTCCAATCTTAAACTGTAGATTCACAGCGTCATTCTTTTTTGGCCCCAATAACGGCGTACTGCGGTACTGCCACTGCACTTGTCCAAGAAATTTGAAAACACTCCTCACAGACCGCTCGTTCTACGAAACAGTTGAATTTCTTGGGCTTCAATACCACTTGAAAAAGAAATTCTCTTAAAGTTACGAGAAATATCACTTTCGACCAGGTCTAAGAATCAGTGGCATTATACATAGAACATCATCCAATACACAGATGCAGATTCCTTCAAAGTACTGGTAGCACCTTTGCTCACATGCAGAAATGAGACCTGCACAGTAACTAATGAAGACCAAACAACGACGAGATCAGCTAAAACGAAATATGTAAGGAAAGTAAAAGGATGTGCCCTGAGAGGTGAAATAAATAATTCTGAAATGGAGAAAGAATTAAATACATTCTGCATGGCTGAAAGAATAGAATTCTGTCTGACAAAACGGAAGAAGCTTAGTGAAAGAGAAAGGACAGAAAGAATAGTCACATATATAATAACCATGTATACCTAAAGAAAGACGGATGCAGGAAGACAGGTAAAAGGTCGATTTCACGAGGACGGAGCAGGCTGTAAGTTTACTGTATTAAGCCGAAAATAGCTGACCAGGAAGCATCTAGCGACAATAGATTTATACAGGCTTATTCAAGGTCCATGGAGCGTAACACGACACGAAGGTAAAAATTATTTTAATGACGAATTCCTTAATTCTATTAAATTGCAAGTACAGATACTGTACGTGAAGTACCTAATAAAACTGAAAAACAGTGCCATATGGAATGAACTACGTGTGGAATTACAAGAAACTACCAAATGAGAACAATTCAGTACCAAACTAAGGGTATGACGGTTACATAGTGGCACGATATGAAAACATACAGGATATTTCCAATCGCGAGAATAGACGTAGAAACTACACTTACCAAGCGTAAATTAGGTGACAGTCCGTATAGGCAATGCAAATAGCACCTCGCAAGTGAGACAATACAAGCCTTGGCTGTATAGCGTGTACTGACTCACTGACAGTGCACAGCAAAGACGAGTGTCCCTGAATACTGAACAATGCAGTAAATGTTGTACATATAAAATTATGACGGAAATTTCAGAGTTACAAAAGAAACACGAACGCTATATTTGCAAGAGATGGTGGAGGCAGCAAGTCAAAGTACATAGACGCAGGGACGAAATGACGGAGTAACAAATACTAAAATGGCCAACAAGCAAAAACCCAACATGACACTCCTCATACATGGGCAAATTTGTATTACGAGATATCAGACAAGATCAAAGCTCCTGTGAATCAAACAGAGAACGGTAGAGACTCCTCAATATCACATTACTTCGAATAAATACAATCTGTAAATTACGAACACACGTAGTTAAACAGGATATCGGAACCTAGCCTACGAGCATCCTATTACGACGCACGTGGGTTCTGAGAGAAACACTGAGGCGGATTCGGACGAGTATGAACAAAAGTAGCAGTATATGAGACGATCAGTTAAAGGAAGTAAAAAAATCAAAAAACGAAATAGGTGGAGATGCTTTCCCCCTGCAGTCTTATTCCAAATACTCAGGCCTGTCAACTCCCTGTCTATTCTTGGAGTCAGAACTCGTCTGTCTCTGGACGCACAAAGACGTGAGTTGACGCTCCACTGGCGTGCTTTCCTTGCACGGCTTGCTGAGTATCATAAGCAAAAATATACTGTTCCTGTTGGGTAGAAAGGAAACAAAATCTCACCTATATGACTTGGCCTTTGGTGACATGGTAATGATTTCTTGTGGCTGGTACTAGACATAATTGTCCTGGCTGCATGCCAGACCAATGCGTGAGCTTTGCTGGCCGCTCTTAGATGATTGAGGTCATGGGGGGAGGGGGAGGGAAGACCGGAGGTACGTACACACCACACAGATAACAAAACGTGTGGTCACTCAGTCGCACCGCTCAGTGGTAGAAAATTAATGAGGCCCTTGCATTTAAAGGTCTTGCACGAAAGTAACTGCAACGGATCTTTTCCAGCATAATTTCGCAATGGATTTCCGTTTTCTCAAAAAACAATATACAAGTTGATATTTGTACATGTCTTTTAGACTCGGCCAAGTTCTCATCCAATCTTCAGTTCACTTTCTCATAATTTACCTGAATAATACCCTCCAGTGCTAAGATGCACACTCCTCTTCCATTTCTCGCAGCTCAGCATCTGCTCACAGCACAATCTCTCTTGTTCGCAGTTTTCAATGGTATTTCCAAATTCTTTCTTCTCATTGCCATATAATTGCAGCAATCGACTGACGTTACTTATCTTAGCTTCACCAACATTCTCAAATTCTTAAGTGGGAATTCAATTGAAACACAAACGAAACCTTGTCTTTCGTTTTTCCACAGGTGTGCGCTTCAGCTGGGATACTATTGCATACTGTGTGGACGTTTTAATACTGTAGCCATTGTTTGTGGCTATCTGATTTCTGACGTCTAGTACCGTTTGGTAGTTTTCTTTGTTGAGTAGCAATTTGCCGAGTCCATAGAACAAATGTCGAATTGCTGCTTGTTTTTGTGGATGGTTCGATGAGATTTTAATGACAATGTTAGTTATTGTGGATTTACACCAAACTTCGAATACATTCTTATTTTTTGATGTGTCTAGAAAATTATGATTATTATGTTCTGTTTCAATTGTAAATCTTCTCTCCTTATGTACGCTGTTAAGTGTCAGTAAGAGGTTTTCAATTTTTGTTTTGTGATTCATATCTTAGGTAGAGGATGTCATCCATATATCTGATTCAGTAAAATATATTGTACTACTTTGCAACGATTTTTGTGAAATTTGTCTACTTGACATGCTTCACAAAAAATATTTACTAAAGCTCGTGGAATGGGGTCTTCTTGGTAAGATGCCCTCTTATAAATAGAATTCACTGTTCAACTAGAACTAGTAATCGCAACATTACTGAAGTTAGTATTTCATTAATCTGGTTACCAGAGGGTTGGCCACAAACAAAAATCTGAAAACACAGCCAACTCAATGGTGACCAGATTAATAAAATACTCACTTCAGTAATGCCTACGACACAATAAAACTAATTCCATTTGAACAGTTAACTTTATTTAAAATGGGATAGGTTACCAATGGGATCAACAGTTTAAAGACACTTAATAAATACCTTTCATAAATCATGTTTGACAGATCATTTTCATAAAAGTAGTAGCAAAATAATAAACCATATTGTATCGTATATATAGAACACCATCCTCTTCCTAAGTGACGAACCACAGGCAGAAATTGAAAAACTACTTGAGGCCATTTAGGAGGTACATAAAGACAAATTTATAATTGAAAAAGAACATGATAGTCAAATTAACTTTCAAGATAAAATAGTCAAAAAACAAGCACATATTCTAAATTTAATATAAACCCACAGCAACTGATGAAATCATGCTCCAGTCCTCCAACTACCCAAACAAAGCAACACTTTGTCACATTCTTCATTGATTCAACACAGGGCCAATCAACAAGGAAAATTACCAAAAAGAACTATAAATCATAAAGCAGATAGCCAGCAACAATGTATGGAATAGTAAGTCACCAAGCTTAAAAACAAAATAAAAATAAAAGTAACATTAAACAAACCAATCACCTCCCCCCTCCCTAACACACTGAATAACATAACACAGAACAATTAGGGAAATGTAAGAGCAGACCAGGATGGTACACGATATTTTACAAACACAAACTTGCACACAAAATTACCAAGACACAAGGTACAAACAAAGCATATGCAGTAGGTAATTCCATCAAAAAATACATTCCAAAACCGACAAAATCCGCAAGTTTACACATGAAAGCATATCTATGCTAACTACAATGGAACTTACGTAATTGCAGGTATGTTGTGCAAACAAGTTGACTTAGAACATTACATGTCAGTTCAAAGGAACGCAAGAGAGCCTGAAAGTACGAAACATAGCAGTCAAATAGACGGAGCATCCCAGAAATAATAATCGCAAGCCAACCTCCAGAGAAGTCAGAATAGCCAATAAGACACCATCTATCATTACAAGAAAATTAACACACAGAAATACTGAAACAAAAAGAAATCCCAATTTGAGTGGTCAGGTGTACATGACAAACAAATTACGTTTTACTTACAGTCAAAATAGTAAAATACTGTTCAAACGGATGATCATGAGAATGTCACACAACGCCTTTCGCCTTACTTTCCATTTTCCGTGATTTCCCCCCACCCCAGAAGTGTAACTTCTAAATCAAAAATATAGTCATCCAAATACTGTACCTGAAACCTTTTACCCATTCTGGCAGGCATGAGTTCCTCCGTTCGTTCTATAATCCGGAGAGAACAGAAATGAACTATAATAAGCCTACATTTGCCTTACGTACTTCGTTATGGTGGCATCACTAATGTAAACAATTATGAACGCTAAATTACTTCGAATTCTGATCGTTAATGGAATGGACACAAAAATATTACTTAAGCAGCAAACTAGAAAGAAGTTTTCTTTCGTTACATAAATAAAGACTAAATGTCAGTAAGACGTAGTATGCAATGCTCCACTCACACTTGTAGTGCAGAATACTGTTGTGGGGAAAATGCACCAGTCAGCTAACATTCGTGACTGGCAGACGAAAGTCATTAAATGTATTCTAGCTCTGCCTCCCAGCGAGACATGCAGAAGTCAGATCAGAACACTTAAACATTTTCATATTCCCCAGCGTTTACATCTAAATGTCTAATTTACGGCAAAGAAAACATAAACAAATGTAGTCTAAGAAATAATGCTCATATACCCAGTGCTAAAAATAGCCAAATGGTATATCTACTGTGACCACACACACCACACACACACACACACACACACACGACCCATAAAAACATGAACATTAAATTATTTAAAAAATCTCCAAAAACAGCTCATTCGGCTCCCTTACACAGATTGAAGGTAGTTTTAGGAACTTTGCTGAGAGAGCGAGAATTTATGGAGAGTGATGTTAATGAACTGTATCTGTGTGTGTCAATAAAATTGGATGTTACGCTTATACAATTAGACTTACGTAAGACTTGCTTCAACTAGCCGTCAGTAATTGTACACTGTGAATGTATGTAATTATGTGTACACAAGTAACCAGTAAGCAATGTACTTACAGATTCATTCAAATAAGTATTCCGATAACTATGTATCTACGTGGTAGCAAGTGTATTAGCAACTGGCACTGTAATCTATTATGCGCTTTAATTTACTCTAAACGTCTTTTATATATATATAGCTGATATACTGTTTGTAACAGCTGATTCTTACGTGCTGACAAGGCTAGTTGTATCAAATCATTCTGGATGGCTAATGAGAAACGTTCTTAACTTTCTAAGACACTAAGTGAACACGAAGTTGAGACATATCACTCACAGATCTCGTAAGAAAGATCTGCAGTCAATGGGAGACCTTTAGTGGCGTTCCACAACAATTATTCTATGAATTGTAAGAAAACTGCAAAACAAAGTTAGTGACGTGAAAATGTGTCTATGTTGTATGAGTGAAGTGATAGTGTAACCTCTAACCTATGACCAGATGAGAGGAAACGTTTATTTCGGTCGGAGAAATAAAAACAGTAATAATATAGCTGTGCGAAAATTACGATGTTGACTGTCATTTAATCGATGAGTATCGCTTATAAAAGTGAAACGTTAGTAGTCGATATGAAATCGACTGAAGACGCCTTAATGTAAAAGACAAACGCGCCTGGACTTCATAAAGTACATTACAGGGAGGAAACTGACGATAAATAAATAAAACAAATATCTACAAACGTGCAAGGAAAAACGGACAACAAACTGGAGATGAGGAATAGCATCTGACTTAAACCGAGCACACAATAACTGTAATCCTTTCCAAGCAATGTGTTAGAATAACTTACATGATGACGAGCCGAATTTGTGGTAAAAAGTTGTATGTTAAGTAATGTCTTGGGAAGGTCATTAGAAGAAAAAAATTAAAATACCATACCCTTCATGCATGTAGCTGAGATGCAGAAAACCAAATCACAATGCATTTTATACTAATCAAATCGCGGCAACATTAATAAAGAACTCAACATAAGCAGAACAACTGAAATAAATTGTACTAAAAGTAAAATAATTTTCTAATTGCAGAAAACAGTAGTTTAACTGGGATAGGCTGGTGGTAAGAAAAAAAAAATGGAGCAATTTTGTGATGAAACTGAACCATTATGTTTGCAAAAGCAGTAAACGGGGAGACACATTGCCTATATACAAAAAACATTGCGAGTAAATTTATAACACAAAACACAGATGAAATGGAGCTAAACGAAATGAAACAAAACATAACATATAAAATTCTTTCCAAGATTCGAATACAAGAGTAAGAGGGTTTTGAGAGACCCACCGAACAAAACATATGAAGGAAAGACAACATGGCGAAAATGATTATTTCTCGTTATTTTTCAGAGTACTCTCCGTCGCGTCATGGATTGTGCTAGAGAACGCCACACCCATAAATTCAAGATTTCAGTGGCACGTCACTACAGCACTTAGCTCACTATATTTGCAGGCCTAAAATAATACTGAAACCACAAAGACATGTATCGCATTTTTAAGTCATTGACTGGCGTCTGCTAGAGCAGATCACTACGGCTGACGCCATGGTCTGCCAATGAAACATCCATCACTTTGTTTGCGGCGATCACCGTATTAACGAAAAGAAACCAAAAACGTAATATTGATGAAAAGCTTTCGGGTTTTCAGTTGGGTGGTAGTGTTAAAATTTCGAAGTTCCGAAAAGTGTAGTACTTCTCTTCTTCTGGCGAAATGAATTTGTCAGAAGATCAGCACGGCACTCTTCGAAACGTCACAGTGTTTTAACACTGCCACGCTAGGAAAGTCGACATTCACACGTAAAAGCTTAAAATTTTTTGCTTTGGATCGTACATGACGATTGGATCGCAGACATGATGGTAACTGAAAGATTAGCTTACAAGATACGGAGACGGGAATGGCAGTCGCGCTATCGATTACGCTAAAAAGAAACTGGAAGGAACCACTGCAGCCAGAGGCTATTGTAATTATAGATAAAAAAAATCGCATTTACAGATACGGACGGTAATAACTTCACATTTCAGGAGAATGACTGTAAACTAAGAGTGACTTGTTGACGACGAAATAGCCGGTAAAGCACTCACATACACGTACAGATCAGAAGACAAGGCGCCAGCACAAGAGAGCCCCTCACCTGTTGTCTTCCTCAGCAGCTGCAGTAGCAGCAGCAGCAGCAGCAAGAATAGTGGTGGTGTTGCCAGCGTGGGATCCAGCAGCAGACTGAAGGCTGGGAGCTGCGCGTTGTCACCCTGTCAACCCACCCCTCCCACCCTCTCGCCCTCTCCCCTCATCCGCACTCCACAGCTGGGGCCATATTTGCCCTACCACAGCGGTAACGGTTTTCGCTGCAATTCCATTTCTTCCCGATACATAGATGTGAAAGATGTCTTATTTCATTGACCTATGGTTTGTTGCACGGACAATACTATTATTTTGCTCGTCGAAGAATTTTTTTCACAATGAATTTTCATTGTCACAATGTGTTAAGATAATATCTGCGAACCTTACCCTGTGATGTCCTCAAAACGGCGTAACTTCAAAATATATGATTTCACTAACAATTCTTGACTGCCACATAACTCACATGATACTAGAGTAGAAACACAACACCAGATACTGATAACGAACTGAACGTGAATATAAAAAATTTCAGCGCTATTGATACGTGGTTGTGGCAAACGCTACGTTACTTCATGTACGGACAGGACTGTGTACGTATCTTTTACTTCTACAGCGTGAAACCCAACAGGACCAAAGAACGCATAAAAACTCAAACACGAACCGTCACTGATGAGATGATGTGTGTCTCTACGCATATAATACGGCGACGAGGTGGTCATTTATTTCTTGCAACTATAACACTTTCCTACTGATTCTACTCTGCATTTTTGTTTACTAATAGCTTTTGACTGCAGATAGACGGGGCATTAATACGGAAACGAGACACTTAGATACAAGTAAGTATATTGGTTATTACTTCAAAAGCTATAACTATAACTGTAAACTCGTTTGTCCCACTGTGTAATAAGACGGTCAATGCCCTCACTGAAAAATTTCTGCGGTTGGGCACGCAACCATGATTGTAGCCACGTGGCACATTTTCTTCCGAAGCAGATCTACGGTCCGAGTGTCTTTATTTAGTGCTATAAAAATATAGAAATCTTACAGGAAGACGCTTAGATTACATGGAGGACGTGAAAGGGCATCCCAAAGAAACTTCTGCAGCTTAACCGAAACAACAGGAACGGCTATCTCCGGGAAAGCCATGATTATCTCTCTTTAACTGAAAAGGTCAGCTGGTCATTTTATAGTACAGTATTGTATTGTTTTATTGATCCTATTCACAATTTTTATGCATAGATACAAAGTGATATCGGAAATTCAATATTATGAAAAAAATGAGAGGAGAGGACACCAATTAATCTGATTATTGTAAACTGTTTGTCTGTTACAAAACGTACAAATAGCAATAACAAAATTGTTCATACACGCTATTACACTTAGTCTTTTTAAACCCAAACTGTGATTAAACCTAAAAAAAGGCACATTCATGGATAATCTTAATAAGGACATAAAAAGCAATAACATGTTCACCATTCTTACCCCCATTGTGTGATCAGTTTACACCATCTCGTTTTGCACAAAAGACACCATTCTACGCCACATCGTCATACTCTGCTTAAGAATTTACAGCAGTTAATATAGTTAAAAGAGTTCATACTTTTTGCATACTGTTCGTGGCTATAGGTTACAGCTGCAGCTTCCTGGTTAAGAGATACTTAAAATTTATATGATAGAATGATGAAAATGTGTTGTGTGATGACATACTTCTTTATGCTAACAAATATTTATGTATACTGTACAGTCATTATCCGAGGAGATATTGTGCAAAGATCCTTGAATTTTGCAGTGTGTTTTGCTGTTTCACACTTAACACAATCTATACATATTTTTCGTTATCAATATTTACTACGATAAAATGTACACCTATGGGTTTTAACCTTGTAGTTACCCAGCAAAAACATAACATTTTGTAGTAAGTAGGTATGAAAAGCTGCTTTAAATCCTCGAATGCTTTCGTTGATACTGATGTCACAAGATAGTTAGTTGTACAGCATGTTTCCTGCTTGGAGTCGTCCATTTGTAGTTGAATACTGGACATTTCTTCTTGTGTTATGAGTGAATATTCTTGTTTCTAGCTAGAAGCTGGCTATTACCGTGTAAGATGTTTCATATAGAAAGTATTACCTGCAAAGCGTATAAACAAGTCATTGGAAGGACTTGGAGTTTCGTGAATAAACGTTTGCACGATCTTCTAGGAGCTACCTTTTATATAGCTTGTACAATTCTGGTTGGCTGATAAAGAACTTTCTCTGTCACTCGGGTTTCCCCCGAAATTTACGCCTCATCATGGTAGGGTTCTCTGCTTCTGCCAAGTTCATATTTTTTGTTGTTTGCTTTCATGTGCAGCTTGATAGAAATTTTGTATAGTAACGATGTTCAGTTTACTTGTTACACATCTTGGATCCATCTTAAATTCTCCTGGGTTCATATTCCAAGAAACTCTGTAGCATCTAAGTTTTCCAAGTTTCTGATGAATAACTCTGTAGGTGGGGCTAATGGATACTTACTCTGTACTGTGTGTAGATTCATAGTAACCGGTTTTTGGATATTTATCGTTTTTATTTTTTCAAGAAAACGGGTTTTCAATGTCTGAGGTGCATATTTTAATCTTATTTCTCGTCTCTTGTTCAGTCTTTCCATTAAGTAACATATTTGTGTCGTCAGCAAATTTAATATGCTTCTGATGAGGGCTAGTTGATTCGAGGTCATTTAGTAGAGCAAAAACAAAACAGTCCTACTGTGAAGTCTTGCAATACACCACACTTACTACACAAGTTTTTCTGAGTAACATGAAGATGTTATTCCCTTTATGGACTCCCAAGTTCAACTTCTTGCTCTCTGTATTGTGGGTAAGATTCGAACCAAACATGAGCTGCTGCCCTAATAAGTACAGCCTCCAGTTTCATTAACTAGAAGTTGCGGCTAGTGACATCAAATGCCTTCGAGAGATTTAGAAAAATTCAAGAAATATGCCCACCTTCATAGGGAGAAATGATCATCACGATAATATAAGAGAAATCAGGGCTCGCGCAGGAAAATTTAAGTGCTCGTTTTTCTCACGTGACGTTCGAGAGTGGAATGGTAGAGAGACAGCTAGAAGGTGGTTCATTCAACCCTCTCACAGATACTTACAGTAATCACGTAGATGTAGATGCTATTTGCCAACTGCATTTAAAGCTTTGTGAAGGAATGCAAAGATGGTACTCTCAGCAGAGTTGGATTTATGAAAGGCATGCTGAGAGTCTGAGAAATAGTTTTTATTTCCACAAAGTTCATTACTCTCTTAAAATAGATTTTTCCGTTATTTTCGCAAACCCAGACAGGTGTGATTGGGGCTTTAGTTCGATACATTCGTCTTTATCCCCTATTTGAAAAGATGTTTTACTTTGGGATTTTTTTTGAGAGCGAGCAGTTGCTAAAGTCAACTAGAGGCTTCGCTATGAACGGACCGTTATTTTATATAATAAAGTCATTTATACTGTCAATATCAAAGTAGTGCCTTGATCTGAGTCCCTTGTCGTGTCCAGCATTTGCGTCTCACTAGATGGGTGTAGAAATAGTGTCCTACTAGACCTACGTCTGAACTAGATTCATTACGGCACACTGTGAATCTTGCTGTACCAGGTTCTTCTGCTACCAGCTGCAAGTGTGAATTAAAGTTATTTGCAATTTTTCTAGGGTCAGATAACACAGCTGACCTTGTTGAGAGGTTAATATTTTTAGCTTCTGGATGTTCTACTGCTGTTTTCTTCACACAAATTTCCACATGGCTTTAATTTTCAGAGGTTTTTTAATGTAACTGTCATTTGCTATTGTTTTTGCCTGTTGAATGTCCCAGCTGAGGATTTTGTTGTAGAACTTGAAATACATATGAACTATGGAGATGTGTTCTGTTTGGACATTTTGTGTAATAAACTTATTCCTTTTGCAAATATTTGTATTAAACTTGTGATTAAATTATTTTTACACTTTTTGTGTGTTTTTAAGAAGGGAACCGCGATGAGAGTAGTTTGTAAAGAAGCTGTTACATTTGTCATTAATATTTCAACATTTATATATTTCTTTCCAGCATTCGTAACTCAAGCAGTGGTGAAAGTAATTTATATTCTCGTCACTGTAGTACCTACTTCGGTTTATTGAGTAGTTTCTTCGGTTAAGCTGATTTTTGTAAGTGAAGAGTAAGTTTTTAGCTATGTGGTCCCCAAAGTATGTGCCCAGTGTTTCTGTTAGTGTTAATTTGCACATTAATGAATATCTGGTCAACTGTCAAAGCTAATGTTTTTGTGACACACAATGGTATTTCGATGGTAGCTTGTAAGTTGAAGGTTGAAAGAAGGCTCGGCATGCATTAGTTTGGAGAGCAGCGATTCTAAACTTTCTAAAATGTTGTTAATATCAATAGCTGACGCTCTGTATCAACAAATAACTATTCTTGCATCTACTATTTGAGCTCCTGATATCTCTTCATCTTCACCTTCAACTATTACTTCAGAAAAATGTATTGTTTCAAAGTACGTACTTTTCTTATATGTACAAAACTACCACCATGTTCGTAATTTTTCTACGAAAATAACCACCTAGTGCATATTTTGGAAAATCCATTATCTCAAAAGTTCTTCCTCATCAAGGCAATGTTCTGTTTGACATAACGATGATTTAGTTTTTAGTTTATTTTCTAGTAGAACCTGTGTATCTTATTTTCTTGTTAGCGATTGCACATTCTGATGAAACAGAATCAAATTTCATATTTAAGTTTGAACTCTGAAACGTATTTACTTTGAGCCAAGCACTAAGCTGATACTATATCCGTGGGTCTTTTGTCATGGGTTGATACTATATCTATGGGTTTTTTGTCATGGGTTGCCACTTAAAAGCCTGACTGCGTCCTGCAGACGTATGTTTGCTGGGCGATGATTTTGTAGTCTTGTGGCTGACTGGTGTTACTCTCTCAGATCCCCCCAGGGGTCTTGCCATTGTTTGGTGGGTTTGCAGCAATTTTCCCTTCCATGCTGCATGTCAATCCTCTTGCTATTCTCTTTCCCCTCCCTTGGGGAACATGTTTGGGGAATTCTTGGGAATGTTCTGCATCCTGCTGCCGACATACAATCAGTCTCACCCTTGTATCTGGCTCCTTTTTTCGTTTCTTTGTTTCCCTTCTCCTCTCATTCCTCCACTTCAGCGTTTGAGGATCCTCCTTTTTCTTCTTCATCCTCCCTGTGGCTCTTGAAGGCCACCCCAGGAGTCTGACACATACGAGGTGATTGGGTAATGGGTAATTCCCAGCCCTGGGTTGACAGGTAGCGTTCACACGTGCCCCTGGTACAGACCAGGCCCAGGGAAAGGTGATTTCCTGAGCTGCAATCCCCCAGAATTACAGATTGGTCCCTCTGTCAGGTGATCTGGAGGTGTGACCTGAGGTGTGAACCATCACCAAAGGTGAGTTCGCCCCTTTGTAAAGGGAGCCCATAGTTCGAAGGAGTGCACCATGCGAGATCATGGGAATCATGGGGTTTTTCTTGTGATGAGTCAATCATCTCCCAATGCAACGTCTACCAAATGTAAATATAATGAGGCTTTTGATTCAAAGATCTTTCCACTGCACCATGATTCCTTATGCTCTCACATACTTACAACAGTCAGCCCTCCACAAGGGTCAATCCATTTATTATTCAGAAAGGTGTTGATGCAGTTGCTGGCCCTGTGACACCTTGCTCTCGTTTACAAAATGGCACTTTGCTTTTGGAGCCCAAACACAACTACTGCTTGCTGCCTCGCTTCTTGATAGCTACCCTGTTCGTGTCAAGGCCCATTAAACTTCGAATTCTTCCTGTGGTGTAATTTACATCAGGTGCTCGACGGTCTAAGGCCAAAATACAATTTTATCTCTCTGATTAGAGTGTCATTGCTGTCCATTGTGTATTGGGAAACGTAGATTCTTCCTTAGTACACACCCGCCATCTTTTCCTCACCTTTGATAGAGTGGTGCTGCTGTCAGAGATCAAAGCAGGCTATGAAATTATCACAGTCCAGTCATACAATCCCAACCTGATGTGCTGCTACCATTGTCATCGTTTCAACCACACTAAAACATCTTGTCAACACCCAGCCAAATGTGTAACCTGTGGTATGGATGCCCACAAAGGCGATTGTCTGCCTTATTCTCCCTGCTGTATCAACTGCAATGGCGGCCATGCCACCTACTCTCGGGACAGTCCCATGCATCTTGATGAGTGGGCTGTCCTAGAAATCCAAGTAAAGGAAAGAGTGCCTTACTCAATCACTCGCAAGTTACTGGCTAGTCACAAACGCTGTGTTCTCCTGTCTGGCACCTAAAGTTCTGTTCCTGTTACCCTCGCTCCATGGAGCAGATTGCCATGCATACATGCAACCTGAATTCCGTTCTGAGGTTGTGAAGTTGCCCAGGGTAGCATCGCCATCCCCCCATCCCACTGTGCAACAAACTGTCTTACTCTTGCCTCAAGGGGCAAAGCCACCATCTACACAATGAGTAGGCAGGGAAGGACAGAAAGAGTACTCTCATAAATACTTCCTCCATCCCTCCAGCCAAACACCACCTGAGCCTTTCTCTAAACGGAAAGGGTTGAAGTCTGCTAAAGGTAAATAGTCTTCTCCTTCACCAACTCGAAGATGCTGTTCGACGCTGTCGCCACATGGTTCCTTAGCCCAGCTGGCCTCGGTCTCGCCAGTGTGCACTACCATGCGGTTTTCAGCACAAGCAAGACGATGCTTCTGTGGACCTCACAGAGCAGGATCCTCCACACAGGCTGTCATCCGGTGGCCGTTGAGTTCACAGTCCTCCATTTTTTCTTCTTCCTCCTCCTGACTGTCTTCCAATGGAGCGTTTATGGCCTTAGGTCTCACAAACTGCTTTTAGCATCGCAGCATCCCCTTGTAGTCTGTCTTCAGGAAACGAAATTGAGCCCTCATGACCACTTTGAGCTTTATTTCTTACCGATTCATTTTGCCCTTCCCCTTAGGCCGGCACTGCATCTCATGGGGGCATCATGCTACTCATACAGGATGACTTTCACAGTCAACCCATTTCCCTGACTACCTGTCTTCTAGGTGTTGCAGTTCACCTTTACATTCCCAGCCTTACTTTTTTCCCTCTGTATCATTTATGTACTTCCATCATTCATTGTCACCAGGACAGACTTCCTTTAGCTTACTGGGCAGCTACCTCCCCCATTTTTTATAATCGGTGACTTTAATGCTCATAGTTCCCTTTGGCATTCTCCCATGACCTGTCAGAGAGATACCCTCTTGGTTGACCTTCTTAACCAACTTAACCTCTTATGCCTTAACACTGGAGCACCTACTATCCTTTCCCATTCCTGGCACGTATGTTCCCATTTGGACCCATCCTTTTGCACTGCCCACCATGCCCATTGTCTTGAGTGGTCCTTTCTTTCTGACACCTACTTGAGCGACCATTTCCCCTGTGCCATAAATTTGTTGACTCGTACCCCACCTGAGTGCATGCCCAAATGGCAGCTTGATAAGGCAGACTGGCCACTTTATTCCTCCCTGGAGACCTTCAAAGAACACGATTTCCTAAGTTGTGATGATCAGGTGGACTATCTCACCAACATTAGCCTTATGGCTGTCAAACGTTCCATTCCTCGCACATCCTCTGTATCATGTCATGTCCCAGTCCCCTGGTAGAATAAGGCATGCCGTGATGCAATTCATGCACGTTGACAAGGTCTCAACATTTGTAACAGTCAGCCTACACACGCGAACTGCGTTCATTGTAAACAGATGCATGCTAAGTCTCGTCGCATTCTTTGGGATAGCAAAAGAGCTAGCTGGACTTCGTTCACTTGTTCTTTTAACAGTTCCACACCTTACCTTGTTACGTAACCCAACCTCTGATGGCCCTCCACCACCAAGATCCATTTCCCAATTAATGGCCTGACAGTCGTCGATTATATCATTGTGGACTCTCTTGCTATCTCCAACACCTTGGACCGCCATTTTTCCTAAGTTTCTAGCTCTTCCCACTATCTCCCAGCCTTCCTCCATCACAAATGAGCGAAGGAGGTTCGGGGGATACCCTCCTCTTCTCAGCATTGTGAGTGCTGCACTGCCTCCTTTGCTATGATGGAGGTAGATCATGCTCTCAGTTCATCTTAATCCTCTACCCAATGGCCAGACGCTTTCCACATTCAGATGTTGCAGCACCTTTCTCTTGTAGGCAAACACTTTCTGCTTAACATATACAGCTGCACTTGGGCAGAGGGCACATTTCCTGCATTCTGGCGTGAAGCCACCATCATACCCATACCTAAGTCAGTAAGGACAAAAACCTTCCTTCTAGCTACCAGCCCATCTTCTTTAACAGATGCGTTTATAAGGTGATGGTACGTATAATGCATGCTCAGTTGGTGTCTTGGCTCATGTCTCGCCATTTACTCATGAATGCACAGTGTGGGTTCCTTGCACCACATTCTGCAGTGAACCATCTTGTTACCTTGTACACCCTATAATGAATGGTTCTCTGTGAAAGTCCCTGACTGTGGACATGTTTTTCGGTTTGTGGAAGACCTACAACACCTACTGTGGAACTGGTATCCTCCGTACTCCTTACACATGGGGTTCCATGGGCGCCTGCCCTTTTTTCTTTGGGCATTTTTACAAGACCGAGTTTTCAGAGTGCGTGTGGGTTCTGCCTTGTTGGACATCTACATCCAGGAAAATGGTGTGCCTCAGGATTCCATCCTGAGCATCGTCCTCTTTGTTATCGCCATTGACCCTGGCCAATGACAGCTGTGATCTCCCATGGGGCATCTCAGGCTCTCTTTTTGTTGATGATTTTACCATCTATTGCACTTCTCCATGGACCTGTCTCACTGAGCAGCGTCTTCAGAGGTGTCTTCATCATCTTTACTCCTGGAGCATCGACTGTGGCTTCCTCTCTTCCACTGATATAACCGTCAGTATGAATTACTAGCGGAGCAAATGGTTTCTGCCACCATCTCTAAATCTTGGACCTGTTACCCTTCTGCTCTTTGAAACTATGACTTTTCTGGGGCTCATGCTCGATAGGAAACTATCTTGGTCCATGTGTCTTACCTGGTAGTCTGCTGTATGTGGTCCCTCAATCTCCTGTGTGTGCTCCCTCATACTACCCGGGGTGCCGAACGAACCACCTCCCTCTGGTTGCACCATGCGCTTGTCTGTTCTAAACTCGACTATGGGTTCTTTATTTACGCATTTGCATGCCCATCCCTCCTACGCCATCACAACACTACCCACCATCATGGCATCTGTTTGGCCTTGGGGGGCTTTTACACCAGACTGGTTGAGTCTGTATGCTGAAGCTGTGGAACTACCACTGTCCTACTGCCATGAGTTTCTCCTCAGGTATGCATGCCGTTTGTCTGCAATGCATGGGCACCTATCCTATGCCTCTTTCTTTGATGTTCCCTTTGATCATGAGTATGGTGCTCATCCCTCTTTCGTGTTACCTCCTGGAGTACGCTTTCACCAATTACTACGGTGGTATATCTTTACATTACCTGCAGCTTTCCCAGTGGGGTGAACCCTCACCACCTTGGCTTCGAGAAGCAGCCTATGCTATGTTGACCTTCATTTACTTCCAGCCTCGGTCTAATGCCTCCAATTTTATAACCTTCACATGGGACTTCAAGAGAGTACTTTGTGTACACTGGTGGCTCTCAAAACGACCTTGGGTTTGGGTGTGCTTTCGTCATTGGCACCCGTGTCTTTCTACATTGGCTTCTGGCACAGTCATCAGTATTTACACCTGAGCTCTTTGCCTTGTATCAGACCACAGACCACAGAGTACATAGAGCGACACAGCCTTTCCAATTGTGTCCTCTGCTCAGACTCAAGCAGTGCAATTGGAAGTATGTGTGTAGTGTACACTGCTCATCAGTCAGTGCAGTGGGCCTGGAAAACTTTCACTTGCTCACTGTTGGTGGAGCCAATGTCGTGTTTCTGTGGGTCCCTGGTCGTGTGAGTCTGCCAAGAAACATGTACCTATACTCCTTCCAATGATCTATGCATAGCTGTCTGTCAGGAGGTGGTGTCCCTTTGGCATCGCCAATTGTCCTCCCTTCGCAGGAATAATGGCTTCCCCCAGTGCCATGGACAACCTCTTCTCAGGTCTCCCGCCGATAGGAGATTATTTTAATGTGTCTGTGTATTGGGCACCGCCTTTCAGCTATCGTCATTTGCTCAGTGGTGCAATCACACCACTTTGTCCATATTGCACACAAATTTTAACTGTCTGCCACTTCCTGCTGGAATTCCCGTTTTTTAACCAATTGTGCTCCAGTTTGGGTTTACTGCCTGATTTATCAGCCATTTTACCACTTGGCATGCGGGCTGTCATCTGCATTCTACTTTCTATTCGCCACAGCAAAACGGTGAAGTCCATTAAAATTTTTAGTTTTGGACGTCCATTACTGTATGACTTTTTAGCATTTTTGCACATGCCTGTTTTTACCTGTCTCCTATTCTGTCCATTGGGACTGAAGCATTGTCATTTAACTCCACTGTGTGTTTGTGTTCTCTAGTTTTGCCTTGGGTCGTATGACCCTAGCTGTTTTTGCGCCGTAGGACAAAGCAAGAGAAAACTCTCTCAGATACAATATGGTCTTCCGTTGCTGCAGCAGGCATCACAACTAACGCACAGTGGTGGGCGTACACTTTGCAATAATTGAAGTGTGCCATCAAGGAATGTTGCCACAAGGGATCATTCTGTTGCAGGGTAAAGCCAGCCCACATGAAGCCAAGGCTCTTTTGACTGCAATGCAGATGTTTTGCTGGGAATCCCTTACATGTTCTCCATATATTCCCGATATCTCCCCATGTGATTCCCATATTGCTGGAGCCTTGGTGAATGACATTCGTGACAGTCCATTTGGTTCGGATGAAGAGCTGCATGTCTGGATATATCACGGTTCCTTAGGCAACCACAATCATTTTTCCATGAAAGCGTTCATTATGTTTTTTCGCTGTGGAATAATCGTATTAACAGTTATGGGGAATAATAAACAGTTTACTTACCTATTGTTCATCTGATGGGTTTTCATTCGACTGTCCCTTACTCTCACTCAGCGTTAGCTGACCGGTACTGCAGTCACTCGCCCATCTTCTATCTCCAAGGGGGTGAGGGTAGGGGGCTTAACAAAGGGCAGTCACACACAGAACAGACCACAGTGTCTGCTGTGACCACATAGTATCCTACGAAAATCATCAGATTCATTTTGTGAAAGATATTTGACTAAACTAATAATAACTAAAATAATTGACTGTAATAATGTTGACAGTCGCAGTCATTGCACGTATCAGTTGGAGTAGACTGCTAAGGGACTCCATGAAGATTCTCTTATTCTATTCTATTCAGGGATTTAAAGCCAATTGCAGGTCATTTAGAGATATGGCTCGAATCTCAGGACAGGAATGGTTCATGAAGGAAATTGGTTATGCTAATTGCAGAAAACAATTGCAGCATTTATGTAGAGCAATTTAGGAAAATTACAGAAAATCAAAACTGGATTACTGGATGGATACTTGACCACCAGCCTCTAGGACAGAAAGCCAGTCTGCTGACCAATGAACTATTTCACTTGGCAACATGTTATTGTTAAACCATCTAAGGCATTCAGTACAGCTTTCTTCCATAGCTCTAAAGAGAGTGAAGGATCCAGCTTAAGTTCCTGTCGGTTCTTATAGTTCCCCTTATATAACGCCAGTGTTCAGTACTAACACAGGCACAATGTGTTTCCTCAGCTACCAGATCCTTGTACTTAGCTATCTTCACATTGGTTTGCAGTTTATGGGAGCTGCCTGAAGTGTTACCTATGAGGAAAGGAACCTAAGTGTATTGATCTGTTATATCAGATAGAATTAAATATTTTTAATGGTTTTTATAGCATAATTCCAGGAAATTTTGAATTTGTCCATTTGTGTGACAGTGAGAGAATCATGCCTGTAGTATAAAGGGAGATCATTAATTAACTGACTGCTGTCCTAACTTCTGATGAATTATTTTGGTGATATCTTCATTTTTTTTGGCAAGTATCTCTTGGGTTCTAAGAGGTTTACATCCAGGTGTGAAGTGTTATATGGCTCCCGTTTGATCCACATGCTTCCTGCAGCTCTCTCTCTACCCTTACTCTTTCAGAATACAAGTGTGACAGTTTCTCTCTGAGATGACCTGACCTTGCATCGCTTTGAAAAATCAGGCCCCTGAGTGTATCATAGATGTTGTAAACCTACTTGCAAGTCAGTATTAAGATGACTATCATTCATGGATGAGAACTGCTGCACACTGTATCGCAGTGTGTGACAATAGTGTACCCAAGATCAAAGACATCACAAGGAGGGGCAGCAAATGGGATTATGGGGAGCTCACATTACTGTTTACAGAAAGATGAGGGCTGGAGGAAATCAGGTCAGTTTCTCTCAAACTTAATTCCAGACTACTGAAAAACAACGCAACGTAGTAGATAACTGTTATTAAGTGGTAATTTTACCATCTGTAGTGTACTTATGTGAAAGTGTACAGTGTTTAAGAAATTCACAAAAATTATTTGACTTTCAGGCATTTGGACACATACAAAGGTTTTCTTAGTTTCCATCATTTGTTTCTTTCAACATTTACTACAACAGACGCAAATATACAGAATTGAAGGTACAACACTGGTGTAACCTTTTATAACCCAGATCCATGTGGTAGCAATAGTTGAAAGCATAATACTGGTGAATGGTGAAGTTGTTTTAAGGTTCCATAACAAATATATCTGTATCCTTTCCATATAATAGATTTATTTAAAATGGTGCAATTGTCTCTGTGACAGGGCAGGAAGTGAGTCCATTTTGCAGAGGCCTCAGTTTTACTGATCGGAGGGACTGCCCTTTTCTAATCATTGCTGGAAACTGTCTTTGATGAATATTTTAAAAAGTGGTTGCCCTTAGCTGAAAATGGAGCTTCAATTAATCATACTGGTTGTACCTAATCAAGTAATGAATCAAAAGCAAATAAAATTAGTTGAAACTATAAATTTTTAATCTGCAGGGTTTTATTTGAAGTAGGAGTCCGTGACAGAAGAGATGGGCTCTTCTGCAACCTATATTGCTTCTGTTACAGTTGCTTCTGTTGGAAAACTGGAGAATGTATTTATCAAATTGAAGCTGTGCATGAAATACATAGGTCATATTGGGATAACTCAGTTGGAAACAACAATGCTTGTGTATGGCAAGGTGGCAGGTTTATGTCACACTCCAACTCATTTCAATTCTAATAATACTGAGGCATTTTCAAGAACCATTATAAAGGGGGGAGGAGGGAGAGTAGTATATGCACACCTAAAAATTTAAAAAACAAAATTCATAAGTTGTTAAATTATATTAATAAGATATTTTTTTAAAGAGTTATTCATGTGGGAGTAGGGTCCTGAACCTGAAAATACTTCTTACCTTACTCTCAGCAATATCAACACATGTTCAGTAGCATGTACCACTGACTTCAAAACACCACAAAAAATTTAGAAAATGCAGATATGATTCCCTGTTGTTGATTTTTACTCTAAACATTGTTCATGAACCAGGAAATATTGAATTTGACATTCAATGGGTAAACTGATACCTGTAACTGAGGATTAAATTTTTCTATTAAGTTTAACTGAAGAATTTAAAACATATATGGAATTTGTGAGAGAAAATCATTAAAATAACAAATATTTTCTCAGAAATTTAAAATATGACATAACTGTACAGATTAATATATTTTCAAGAAGTGGTTATAAGGAATCCTCCCCCCCCCCCCTGTCTTGATATCCTGAGATTTAATCAGGAGAGGTGTAATAGTGAAATCACATCATGTGTGTGGGTACCAGTGATGCAACAGTTCTGTAGTGCATATGTTACAAATTGGTGTGAATAAGGTTTTGTCTATTCTCATCTAATAGCATAGTCATGCAAGTATGTTGGGGGAACAGTTATAACAGTCATAATATGAGTGGAAATGCACTGTAAATACAGCATCCCATTTGAAGATCCTTCCCCATACCTCCAACCTCATACTCCAAGGCAGTTAGGAAATTGTTACTAAATTATGTGTCTGATGAAATATTTATAAAGCATTTGTATTCTCTGACACTGTGTGTGTCAATGAAATGAGCTCCAGTGTGGATCTGAAGAAGTTAAATTACACAGCACCCATATCACTCAGTTTGGAGAGGTTGTGGAATAGTTTGTATCAAGTGGTCTGTCTCCCTCTGTCAAAATGACTGTTTCACACAAAACAAAAAATAAGAGTATGAGAGGATAATATGTAAATTACTCACTAGCCCATTGGAGATCTTGCAAACAGAAAAAACTTTGACATATTGAAAGCCATTTGTAGTTGGGCAGATAAGTCTAACAGTTTCAGTCCTTAGTGTAAATTATTAATTCCTGTCCTGTTTTCTTATACTGTTTGTTCAGCATCAGTGCATTTAGCTGTTGTAAAGTCTGAAAACTGACTTTCAACTTCCCATGGAGAATATATGAAGTGTCAAATCATATCCTCAACATTCTGGGAAAGTTGTGGCAGTGTGTTGCATGTTAATGATCAATAAGAAGTCTGATGCCGAAAATGCTGTTGGTACAGTCAGAGAACAGATTATTTGAGATACTAGGCTACTTTGTCACTTCTCATTTTATAGAACTATATCACATAACACACAAATATACATTACTTTACATCATTCTGTACTTTGGCAGCATATTAGTGCTACTGTTACTTGTATTCCTCTAGTCCCCATTACCAAACTGCTGTCTGCTACTACATGAAATTTGTTACACTTGAAATATTCTTGTAGCAACCCCAGCATCCATTGGTTCTCCATCACCAAACAATCCCATTTCAGCATTGACCCTAATGTGATTCAGCTGGACCACTGTTGCCCAAGGCTATGGAATTACAGAGTTATTAAAATATATTGCCATATACATTTGAGTTGAATGAGTCGCCGTTGTTTTTTGAAAGCTACAGACTTGCTGTGTGGTCTCTCTTGAACAGACGTGACAGTAAGTCTGAGAACATGCCAGAACTGCAGTAACACTCACCAGCTAGCAGTGATACTTGTCCCACTATCAGCTTTTATGTGACTGTGAGTCACTTACAGCCAGGAGGGGACCACGGCTATGCCTTATCTTTATTGTGACGTACAACAGTTGTAACCATGGAGTAGTTTCCTTTACATTTCAGAGAAGATAAACAGAACATAAAAGTGAACAAGTGAGATTGAATAGGTAAGAGTGTGTGTGTGTGTGTGTGTGTGTGTGTGTGTGTGTGTGTGTGTGTGTGTGTGTGTGTGTGAAGACCCAATGAAACTTTAGTAACTAATCTGCATAGAATGTTCAGAAGTATCAGTTGCAGACAGCAACATTGTAAATGCAGAATGTAAGTCATGGAAATACACTCTCAAAAACTTTGTCTGGCAGTGGAGTCATTCCATGAAATAGATTACGATTTGTTACGAAGATTTTTGTAGATACAGTTCCAGCACTGTTACCCTGATATCACACATTGACATCACCCTGAAGAGAGATAAGAACAGAAAGAGTGTCGATTTATTCATCCAGCAGAGTTCATTCTATAACCACTGAAGTAGTAATAATTTTCATATTCTTCATAACCAATGAATTAGCTTTGAATCTTCTTAGTGTTAGCACATCAAGGAGAAGTAGAGCGTAAGATAGTTGGAATTTCAAGTGATGAGAGGCAAATAATTTGAAATTGACAATAATTATTGTACTACTAGCTGGTGTAACAATACTTTGGTTTCAAACATAAAACAATAGTTTAGCAGGTTCTCAGCATTAGGAAAGGGAAGTGCTGTGCGAAGAAAATAACGAACATATATCACAATTTTTACAAAGAAAAAGATTTATTTTCTAAGAAAAATACTAACAGGAATTGCTAAATTAACCGCTTTACGAAACACGCAACAGTAAGATGATAATAGTACACATAGTGCACATGTCATTCTTTACATTCTGTGGCTCTTGCAGAAACCACTAGTGGCATTTATTATGTGTGAATGCTGCCAACGTCCTCCTCAGCACAGCCACCAGGCGACGACACCTCTTGCCCAGCCTCTTCCTGATGGTTGGGCGCTTGGGGGGAGACTGCCGCCCCCCTGCCCCCCGTCCCCCTCTGGCAGGAACCACCTGGTGGTCACTATTCTGTTGTTTTCCCACAGCTGGAGGCACTTCATCCAGGAAGTCTTCATCAGAATCGGAGTCGGAGTCCTCGGCGATGTGCCTCTGGACGAAGTCTTCGAATCCCTCCAGTTCCTTAGTCCAGTCCTCGAATAGCTGGTCTACTTCTGGTAGGTCCGCCACCTTCTGCAGCCAGAGCCGGTGGCTGTTGGTGGTGGCTCTCTTCAGCAGCTCTATCCGCCTCTCTTGCATCTCTGCACTGCGCTGGCGGAGCTGCTCTGGGGTCAGCACTGCACTGGACCTCTTCATCTGAAAACAGCAAGGTAGCTGTGATTCGTAAAGTGGCAGGAAACTGCTGGGGTAGTTGCAGTTTTCAGGAGAGTCAATCATGCATATTTATCATAGCTCCAGTGAAACAATTCGTACAGAAATAAACTAACTAAACTGATCAATAGATCTTCAAAAGCATCTGACTGTGCCACTGTATTTGTAATGTATTATATCAGAAACTTATGATTCCCTACTAATTCATAATAAAACATTATATCAAACTCTCAACGTTCAAAACCCTGTAGCACACACAAACCGAACACAAAATTGAACACTATGTTGCAGAGTAATATGTAACCTATTCATTGTTTATATGGAGCAGTGAATAGGGAATAGAGAATTTGCATCTGAATGACTGCATAGCAATGTCTGAAAGAAAGGATTATTTTCAAAGATTTGTACAGAGACTTTATAGTGATCTCAAATTTTCAACAGAGAAATTCCCAAAACTAAAGCCAGTGGGTATGAGTAAGCTAGACACAATCCTACAAAAGTTAGAAATAAACACATGCTGGTACAAGATCAACCCGTTGTTTTTAGTTTTTACTTGTTTTGGGAATATTAATTCAGAAATTATAAGTAGTAGATTAATTTCAAGAAGTCGAATAAGCAACACCACACGAAATTCTAAGAAAAACGGGAAAAAATTGAAAACCAACAACGGAATATTGCGAGGAAAATTGGAAGTATGAATGTTGTAGGGAGGCAATAGAATGTCTAAAGGTTTATTCTAGATGTAGTTTCGGATGAAGGAAGTGAGACAGAGAGATGATAAGCATTTTTGGTCAGACTAATAGGCCTATAGATTTAAGTGGAATTCGTTTCATTGTGGATAAGAAAATACCTAGGTAATAGAATGAGCTTCTCTAAACAGTGTAGTTGTGTGACGTGTTAAAGTGAATGAACATACTAACGATAAAACATGTTGGAATGAGAGTAAACCGACAAAAGGCGAAAGTTTTGACTTGGGAGGAGTAGCTGTAAAAATATTTCCACTAAATATAACATCCAAATTACGGACGAACAAATATCAGGAAGTCAAGGAATCATGCTACCAGGGAAGAAAAAAGCACGACGTATGACACAACGGCGGACGAGGATATTCATGGCCATAAAAGGTAGACTAATTTAAAACTTGGCTTTAATTCGAAGGAGAAAATTCTGAGAATGCACATTTGGAGCGCAGCATTGTATGTTAGTGAATTACTGACTGTGGCAAAACAGCAAATGAAGAGATTGGAAGCGTTATAGATGTGCAGGTCTCGAAGAATGCTGTAAATTCGTGTAGGCTCATAAAGTAAGGAAGGAAGTGTTCTCTACGGAATCAGCGAGGCAACTAAAATATGAGAAACGTTGAAAAGTAGAAGCGACATGATAGAACGTGTGACAAGGCTCCGAGATTAGCTCCCACGACGCTAGAGTGAGCTCTAGGGGGTTAAAACTGTAGACAAAGGGTGGAATAGATAAAAAAAAAACTGAGAAATTGGAATGAAGTGTTGCTGTGAGATGAAGAGAAACTCGTACGGGCCGCATCATATTAATCACAACAATCTTGACACGAAATAACAAGAAATATGCAAATGCAATGAGTGCTTCACAATCCATACGGAAGGTACAATCGAAAATTAAGAATGTATATCGGCAACTCACACGTGATATTTTTACTTTTAATATGTGACAGTTTCTTAGGAATAGATTGAAAAATGAACATATAGGATAAAGACAGCGTATCAATAAAACACGAGTTTCAAAATACCACTAAATGACGACAACTTGTTTTAAGGATAATAAAGAATAAGTTTCAAAACAATGCCCAACGGTGAAAGGGCGAGATTTATGACGATTCTATCTTCAATAGATTGGCTCATTTGAAACTCGCAGAAAAGACCGCTAACTAAAGACAAAGAGTATTCCACGTAAACAATGTAAATCTACGAGACACAGGGTAAGAACGCAGAAGACGAACGGCTGATACCATCAAAGAGAGACAGGTTGTTCAGAAAAGCGTGCAGCGACGCCTCTGGTCGCCGTGCTAAATAATCCGCGAGAAGAATGAGATATACAAATCGGTGAGTGCACGGATTTAGCAAACACCTCAAATATTAGTGAACTGTGAAGTCTACAAGTCGAGTTAATTTGGTGAAATACGAGCTGCAATGGAAGCACTCCTCAATTTAAAAGCTTCATCGTTGCTTAAGAGCACATTATAACTGTACGGATAGGATGAGCTGCGGTTCTGCGTCGGTCTCGTGATGAATTCGTCCAGATAGCTTACCCTGGAGCAGCTCGAGGCTTAAGCTGACAGAATCTCTCGTCTGCTCAGTCAGTGAACCGTGAGTGGGATTTACTGTATGTAAAAGCTAAGCATGTAGAGACTTGTTACTACGGGCTCTCTTGGTTCAGGAGCCGTCCAATTTTCTTGGTGTTTGTCAAGTTCCCTTTTTTTGAGGGAAACACAAGTACGGTAATTCCGCAAGCCATTCCAGCGATAGTGTAACTACGAATAGACTGTTGGATATCCATCTATTGTTTAAAACTGCGGTACAGCGTGGTGAATAGTCCACCACATAGTTTTTGATAAGTGCAGAATATGTCTTGTTCATAACCGGAATGTTCATATGACAGCTATATAAATCTCATTCTTGTCGTCAGCGGTTGAGTTCTGACTCTCTTAACAAGTTAAATTGGAAATCCAGAACCAAGTAAAATGTAATATTGCTCTGACTGTATTAACTCTACGCTTACTTTTTTTTTACTTTCTCTACACCGATAGTATATTAACTATAAACGACGACAGCTTTTAAAATCCTTCAGCAAAGAGTGTGGTCGTTGTTTGCATAGAGCGGAGTCGTAGTATAGTGCAGTGGAAGTATTTCTGAATTTATATATATAAACCTACTAAATCAAGACAGGGCCAATACTGCGATGGACGGTAGCAACTGAAGTATTAAGCAATTACAGCGTGTAACAACGCAGGTAACATCACAAATGTCTTAGCTTCACCTATTACGCTTAATGTTATATCAGTACAGATAGTGTTAACCGTTGAAAATTAACATTGAAAAACAATGAATTAAATCAATTCATTCATCCGCCAATGCTTTACGCAAAGACATGACATATTCTTATAGTTGTTCTCTTATTAATGATTACAATAATTCTGTTGGTAACGATATGGAATAATAGTGCTGGATGATGTTAAGAAACGGTGTCGAAACAATTTTGCCAACAACTTAGCGGCCAGAAGCGTTCTCAACGTCACCTTCTGTAATTAACTCACCATCAAAAACAATGACACACTGTATCACACAGAACTTACACAATTACAGAACACTGGTGTCAACATTCTTAATTGCAGAAAGGTTTCCACTCCGCTCAGATACGGTTGCTATAAATTGGAGGAATTACGTAGTTTGTCGGTGAACTGATTTGAAAGAGGTTAAAGTAACGAACGAAAACTATAACGATTTGGTCTCTAGTACTATACAGCCGACCAGCAGTAAGTGCTACGGCACACAGGACTACGAAATATGAAGAGCTAGAAACGATCAGAAAGACATTATTTTTTAAACGTATCTCTCAGAACGTTACAAATACCATCACTAATGTTTGATAGCTAGTTGAAGACTTTGATGTTTTGTACAAGACTGATGTCGTAACACTACGTTTTTACAATTAACGAAATGATTATTTCTTATACAATCTTTAGGTGGCACACAATTGTCACTTTCGTAGCTCAACACAAGTTACAACAGAGACTATAGTTAACATGAATTGAAAATAAAATTTCTCAAAAGAAGCAACTATAAAAGACATTTCCTCCTTTAGTTTTGGACCGCTTTCTTCAACTGTTTTGCAACTACTGGTATCTTAATGAACCATTGATATTTAAGGCATTGCTGAATCGGAAGATTACGGAACAATGTTGCCAGCGGAACGATCTTCCTCTAGGGGAATTCGTTTTCAAGGATCTCAACGCGATCCGACTCCATAAGATAAAGTAGAAATTCACGGCAGTAGAAACTAACATTACTTACACACACCAACAATTACAAGGAGTCCTACTCACAAAAAAATTCGCAAAGGCAGTAATTCGTATTCGGGTTATATTTCACGAGAACGGATAACAGAAGCACTGGTTAACCCTAACCCGGTTCACTGCTGCCACGAAAAACTAAAACAGACTCAGGTAAGTCTGTTTCCCAAACTTACGATAATTCAGACAGAAAGAGCTGATAACAAAAATGGTAAAAAGGATGCATTTTCCAAGGCAGCCGTGGAAGCTACGAAACGAATCATCTGACTGGAGAGAGACACACACACGTAAGCGAGATGCGTAGCGTGGCCTGAACCTCTTACCTGTCTCATCTCGCGTCGCGTCGCTGGTTCCCCGGTGTGTGCAGCAGCGATGCTTAAGCCTTCAGCTAGCGATGACGCCGGCGCGAGCTGCTCTAACAGACTGATTGCCGGGGTCGGCCTGTGTGTGACGTCACTACCACCCTCCCCCACCACCACCACCACCACTCCCACCCTTTACATCTCAGTGACGTGGCGACAGTTCTTCCCGCTTTTCTGTGACCGGCATCACTACTAGCGAATCCAATTAGGTCACTTCTCAAGTGTTCCGTTAACTATTGTGGTCTATGATAATACGTGTCGATTAGAGAGTTGGACATAATTCTTCGTTCATCAGATGCTATAGTTCTTCATCGATGCCATTGTCTCACTTGACTTTCGGTTGTATTTGTAAGAAAATGCGAACGTCACTCCCTTTCTTTATGTGCTGTTTGTTGAAGTTACGTATTTTGTGCCAAAGCTAAACAATTTCGATGGCGAGATATTGTTACTCTTTATATAAAATAGCCCTATTTTTCCAACCACCAACATTAAATTTAGTCCCGATAAAAATAATAAAGATGGAACTATTTTGAAACTGAGCGTACCATCAACAGTTACTTCGCGTATGCTCTTAAACTATCACGAGTTACCTTAGGCTTGGGTTCCACTGGATATCGTATTAGGAATTACAAATATATTCGATCATAATCTTAAGGAGAACATGTAAAAGAATTTTCTGTTTTAAGATTTAAACAGGTTTTTTATCGAGAAGGCAAAAACTTTTCCTATCGCAAAGTATTACTACAGATTACGCTGAGGATTCTGGTCAGCAGAACTATTTCATTGTTAACGGAATGCCGTTCTGGAGATGTCGAGCGAAATCAAAAATATGCAGGTAGCAGAATAAGTATGACCATTATACTACCTAACAGTTTCAAGTAGTTCTGCTCCCGTAAAATTTCGTTCGTCACGGTATATTCCAAAAAATGGGTAATAGGAGCAATAGTGATAGTCAGCAAGAATTGTCATTTGAAATGTAAACTGCAATGCAAAAAACGGATCTCTCTCTCCACTTATAATAAATCGGGGCAGACGTCCGCCAATAACAGCCTCTCAAAAACGGTGTACTTTTCTGCAAAGACGTGGAGATCCCTAGAGAATCGGGAACGATCTTACGTGGCACAACCACAGAGGGGATGCGAGACCAGACGTGGATCTCACCTGCTGCATCTGGCGCTGTCCGCTCCCCTGGAGTCTTCTCTGCAACGGCGGCAGTGGAGTTGCTGGCAGCCTGGAGCACTCCGACTGTCGGCAGGACCACGTGGCCGCCACCCCCACCCCCTCCACCACCTCTGTAGTTCCTACCCCTTCCTTCAACCCACACGCCTCAGATAGGCGGCGATAACGGTTCCCGCGTTCCTGTAACTAGCTCGCACACCAGTGAATGCACCGAAGTCACTTAACAGATGTACCGCTTACTTTCATGATCTCTGATCACGTGTGTCTCACAAAGATTTGGGCAACATTCTTTTTTCAGATGCGGAATTATGAGTCGATAGTGAAAATAGCATGTAATATTTCGTTGCAATTGTTTCACTTGAAGTGAGGTTGTACACGTAAAAACATTGCAAATTTCGTGATTGTGCTCATGATGTGTACACTGATCGTTCATAACGCTCAACAGAGACCTGAAAATAGAAGTATTTGAGAGCTAGTCCTCCATTATGAGGTGCAATTTCGTGCGCCGGAACATTTCAACACAGAAAGCAGAACTTGAAATAGTCAAATCGCTTCATCGACGCCTAGAAAACTCATTCACTTTTAGTCAAATTCCACAAGCGACTGTTGCTTTGTGGGACTTAGTAACCCTAAACAGAAATTAAGACAATATACAGCTCCGTCCCGTAATTTCCTCACACTCACATTACACTTCAACAGAATCATTAAAATAGTCAATCATTTATTTTTATTACACTAACGACTGTATTACAACCATTCCAAGTATACATTTCACTCCGGTCGTTTTTTTTTCTGACGAACGGCATGAGGGTTATAACATAGATACTGAGTTTAGAGTAGTAATTTACTCAAACAAGTGTAATACAACGTATTGTACTCCGGCTCGTATTATGTCAGTGACTGATTATTACCCACAATTTCATTCTCTGCGATGCAAAATTCCAAACACCTTTAAATCCTTCAAGCTACTCACACTTGCTAACACTAAATTACCAAAAGAAAATTACTGTAAAGGTATTGCCAGTAACACCATGCTGTTCCCGAATAGCTACGGAGAAGACGTGTTAGAAGTTGTAGAGAAGAATTTCATTACAAGATAAGTTTCGTATTTTACAGACAGATTACTTCAGCTGAGTCATTAATGGTGTAATGCAGTTCTCGTTTGTCTGAACTTCAGGTAAATAAAAGTGATTCCATTTCTTCAAAAGGCGCCTGACGACCAGTTCACAGTATTTTACGACTATTAAATGGTTCAAATGGTTCTAATAACTTTGGGACTTACCATCTGAGGTCATCGTCCCCCTATACTTCGAACTACTTAAACCTAACTAACCTAAGGACATCACACACAACCATGCACGAGGCAGGATTCGAACCTGCAACAGTAGCAGCAGCGCGGTTCCGGACTGAAGCGCCTAGAACCACTCGGAAACACGGGCCGTCTATTTTTAAATACAGAAAATAAATTCAAATCATAAGTAACTGTATCTCAGAACTTTCCTTATAGCGAAAAATTTCCGCGTTACACAATTTTATCGTTGCAGACAAAGATATTTTTTACGAGTTGTTCTCATCAGTGTAAATGATACTCTCAGACATAATATTTCCTCCCGCATCTCGTGGTCGTGCGGTAGCGTTCTCGCTTCCCACTCCCGGGTTCCCGGGTTCGATTCTCGGCGGGGTCAGGGATTTTCTCTGCCTCGTGATGGCTGGGTGTTGTGTGATGTCCTTAGGTTAGTTAGGTGTAAGTAGTTCTAAGTTCTAGGGGACTGATGACCATAGATGTTAAGTCCCATAGTGCTCAGAGCCATATTTCCATCTCTTGATGTCTTACGAGTATAATAGTTCATGTTCCCCTTTGGAGCTAACTTCTGATGACGTGAACGAAAGAAAATAAGATGTGATGAAGCCCAAGCAAATGAGAAATTCTCTTGAAAAATATAAAGCGACTGAGATGATTTTAAAATACTTACTTAAATAAATCGTATTATTGCTTCCGGAATGGATTTCCACTCTTAGTTTTTTCCTGGAGTGCTAGTGTCGCAAGGTACGAAGGAGAATATCTGTGAACTTTGAAAGGCAGGAGATAAAGTACTGGCGGAAACATAACCACGAGGGCGGGTCGTGAGTCGCGCTTGGGTAGCGTTCTCGCCGATGGAAGTGTTATGCTATATCGCCACACAACTGCTGATGAAAACTGACGGAAAAAACAGAAATATAGACCGAATCAAAAAAACTGATCGATTGAGCGCTTGCCCGGGAAAGGCATTTGCACATTCCGGTAAACAGTTTTATTCTGCCAGAAATTGTAATATTACTATTACTCATTGAGAACATTTAAGTTCCACATAGTAATTCTCTATAACTCGAATGACCTGCTAAACAGTTTCATTCGGGAGTTCGCGATTCATCCCAGAAGGTGGGATACGTGAACCGGTAGTCAGTATTATTTCAAGTCTCACGTCCCTTACACTTCACAGCTGCGGAAGTACGGTACAGTACTAACGCAAATAAATGGCGGACTACGATGGGGACACGCTGGAGAGAAATCATTACTTGGAATACGACGTAAAGCTGGCCCTGTCTGTTTTATAGACGTATTTGGAGAAGACAGAAAAGCTTCCCTGCAAATAAAAATACGCTGTTATCGACAGATAGACTTCTAGGTCCCTGAAAACGGTAGTTTCTGCTGGTGGTCGCAGAAGTTGACTGGTGAATGTGCTGCGTGACGTGAGAGGGTTCAATTCTGTATCGAGTTGTGACAGTCGTTTTCCTTCTGTAGATTTTCCGATGACGCGTGGTAAGTGCTCCACAGCGATTGGTTCTGAGCTGCGTATCAACGAGGCTCACTTGTCGTGGCAACTATGATTAACGTCATTTTATCCACATTGGATGTTTTGAACATCGCGGCTGTTAATGATTTTGATGAAGAACGAAGCCAGTCACAAATAGTTAAAAATGCTTAATTTTCGTACTAGTACCAATTACGGACTACTATTCTCATCAGTGTAACTGAAAATGTTACTTATCTCAAGAATGGTGTGATAGCCCGAAAATCGTAATGACATTGACATTAAGCATTTTAGAAGTGTGTGTGGCTGGTTGCGATATTCACCAACCAACGAGTATGACTAAACTGGCGGCCAGGTTTGCTGTTGAGTGTCCTGTATGGGATTGTTCTGAACTGTGCGAAAAAGTAATAACAGCAGTTTAGCAATAACGGATTAATTTCACCACAGACTAGCAGCATGGCGAATATTATCCAGTTCATAAAACAGCAGTGGCACGAACACACATTTTCTTACGATTATACGAGTGCTGCAAGGGGAGACTACACCGGACGATCCGAAGATTTCTCTGCGCTTTAAAACACGATATTGGGGAGAATTCAAAGCTTTCAGTTGTAACAGGGTTCGCGTCAAAAGGCCCCAGTAAAAGCAAGTAGATAATCGGATGCATATCGTTTCATACTGTCGTTCAGGTATTCTCTTCCTAAGAATCCGTCGAGTGTTAAATGCGACTCAAAATTTATAATGCATACATAACACACAATCTTCGGCACCATGCACATTTAATAAAATACATTTTGTGTAATACTCACTGGAAAAGAAGCCTGAATTATATTCGACCATATTCATGAAAAAGCAACATGCTGGTAATTAGTGAAAGGTAAGTGAATGGCTGAATAATAATAAAAAACGTTAAGCGTTTTGGATATCTGTAACCGCATATTATTTTATTCTTACATGTATAATCACAGTATCTTTTAATTATTCCCTCGCGGGTAGCCCTGCTGTCTGAGCCGACTTGCCACGTTTCGCGCGGCTCCCCCCGCCGGAGGTTCGAGTCATCCCTCGGGATGGGTGTGTGTGTTGTCCTTAGCGTATGTTGGTTTAAGTTAGATTAAGCAGTGTGTAAGCCTAGGGACCGATTACCTTAGCAGGAACTTACCAAAAATTTCCCATGGCTTTTTTGTTTAGTTATGGCACGAAACAGTGTTTGTATTCAGTTTCATAAAATGTTTCTACCATCTAAGTGGAAAGTAAAATAAAATAATGACCTCCAGGTCGATGAGCAGCCACTACAGTCGCCGCGTCACTCCGCCGGGAGAAAGAATCAAAGCGCTCAGACGTGGATCACCAGGACCAGTCTACAATAAACACATCAACGGGGGTGCACGATTGGTCTGCAGAACAGAATGAGATCTCTCTTCTGTATTGGCCTCATTCTGTACCACGCCTCAGCTCAAAGCAAAACAAACGTATGGGCGGAGAGGAAACGGATCATGTTATGAAATTTCCAGACCCCGAGTGAAAAACAAGCGATGTTTTTGCAACATCGGATAAGCTCAGTGGAGGTGTTATAAAATGAACGATTTATTACGCACCTCGCAGACTCACTCACTTGGAAAAAGGAGATTGTTATTAAAGCGGTAGCTTATTGAAGGGTATATTAAATGATAAAGAAAACCATATACAGCCCCCGTTTGAAGGTCGAAAAATCTTTTCAAGATCAATGAATTTTTCGTTACATTAATTTAGAGGTTTCTATAACTTGACCATGTGCGAGAAGGAATAAACACTGAGGGTTCTGTACAACCTTACCTACGTATATGCAGACATCCCTGGAATCGAGGATATGGACGATTTTTGCCTGTTATCGACACTGATACTGGCAAGATACCGCCCCCAAACATTCCAAGACTTTCGAGGATGTTTTAATTTCATGTTCGAAGTCACAAAAGAAATGTTTTTCGCGTGCGTGCGTTCGTGCGTTCGTGCGTTCGTGTGTGTGTGTGTGTGTGTGTGTGTGTGTGTGTGTGTGTGTGTGTGTGTGTCATTGTTAATTCAGTGTTCTCAAAGGTTGTATAATTTATTTTCAAGTGATTTAGACAAGGAGTGACAAGGATTACGAGAAAGAAGGTAAAGCAAGTTTACCTTGCACCCTTTTAAGTTAGTTACGCCCGTGACAATGACGTGAGATTTTGGTATCTTGGAAGTAGTCTTATGTCCAATCTTTCATGTCCTACCGCCAGAGAAATAAATCTTCTCCTTGGTGACAACGAACGACAGAAGACGGAAAATAAGCATAAAACAATACCAAACCCCAATCGCCAAAGGCGGAAAAGAGCCTATCTGTGTATCTGCTCATCTACATACACATCTGCATCACTACTCCATTATTTAGACTTAAATGCCTTCCAGACGGTTCGTCGAACCACCTTCAGACTTTCTTTACCGTCCCATTCCCTAAAAGCGCAAGGGAAAATGTAACTCGTAAATCTTTCTGTACGAGCTCTAATTTCTCTTATTTTATTGCGATTATCGGTTCGCCGTATGTAGATCGACGACAGTAAAATATTTCCCCATTAAAAGGTGAAACTTGATGATAGAACTTTAGTGACAACGTCTCGCCGCTACTAAAAATGCCTTTGTTTTAATGATTGCTACCCCAGGCCGCTTACCGTATGTGTGACATTATCCCCTCTATTTCGTGACATTACAAAACGAGCTGCCCTTCTTTGAAATTTTTCATTGTCCTCCGTCAGTGCTCCCAGGTGAGCATCCCACACCGCACAGCAGTACTGTAGCAGGGGACGGACAAGCGTAGTGTAGGCTGCCTCTTCCATAGACCTGTCGCATCCTGGAAGTGTTCTACCAGTAAAATAGAGACTTTTGGTTTGCTTTCCACACAACATTGTCTGTGCGATCGTTCGAGTTTGTTTTTCGTAACAGTAATTTTCGATTATTTACTTGAATTGGCAGTCTTTAAATTTGTGTGTTTATCGTGTGACCGTAATTTACCGGATTATTTTTAATATTATTGTTATTATTTTCATTTTCGTACTCATGTAGATGACCTCATACTTCCCCCATTCAGGTAAAATTTCCACTTTCCTCACCATACAGATATCGTGTTCAAGTCATTTTGCAGTTGTTTTACATGTTGAAGAGCGGAGGGGCTTGTTTACTGCTCTATAATTCTTTTTCTCCGTTTTCCTCATAGGCAGGAACAAGGCCGCAACACTTACCTTCTTTTCACAAACATCGATTAAAATGAAAGCTGCAAGCCATAGCATCTGTTTCAGGAAAGAAACTTCTAGGTGATTGGACGGTAGCAATTTCGAATCATGACAGAGGCAGGGATCTTTCCAAGTACTTTGGTTTTAATAGTTAAATAAACAGTCGTATGTTACTTGGTACTTGTCCGGTAGCGAAATGTAGACAATTGAATTGGGTTTGTTTCCTCTCAGGAAGTTGTAAGACCGATGTAAAGTAGAAACAACTGTCAAAACTAGTTGATCGAACTTTCGAATGGTCCATTAGAGAGAGAGAGTGGAAACAGAGAGAAGAAACGGCCTGAGAAACACAATTTTACTTTTTTGCCGGCATACACCAATATTCTCTGTTCGTTCCCCTATAGTCATCTACAAATAAAAAAATTGCTGCCATCATTAAGCAGTAAAATATTTTTTTTTAAATAATGTACCTGCAGAAATGCTAGACCTTGCGTAGGTCCCGTGTATTTTCTCCTAATGCCATCCAGTTACTGTTCCGCACTTCTATGTGAGGGTAGTGAGGTTCCTAAGTTATAACTTAGACTTAAGCCTTCTTCTTTAATGAAAATTGATAAAATTGTGGTATATTTTCCTTTTGAATGTCCTTTTGCACTTACAAATCGGTTTCGCGCTTCATTTGCAGCTTCATTTTGAATACAAAGATGACTACCTCGAGCTAAAAGTGTGTCAATTTTAGAGGACAGTCTTTATTTTGTATTCATTCTTTATATCGTTTACACAACGCCAGTAACTTGCATCTTCCTCCGTGATAAATTCCAATAAATACTAATGCCCGACGTAAACCAATAAAGACTTCCCTTAGCTGAACACCACGTCTACAACACACAGAATTCAGAACAGTACTTGCCAGTCAGAGATTATCTGCAGTACTGAACTCTGTATCTACATCTACATGATTACTCTCTAATTCACAATTAAGTGCCTCGCAAAGGTTTCATCGAGCCACCTTCAAACTATTTGTCTAGCGTTCTGCTCTCGAACACTATGAGGGAAAACGAACACACAAAACCTTCTGTGAGAGGTCTGATTTCTCGTATTTTGTTATGATGTTGCACCATGTAAGTGTTCTGCCAAGGAAATGGCGTTCTTTGGTTCGTGTCCCCTACAGAATTATCTATGTGATCGTTCCAATTTAAGTTATTCGTAATCGTAATCCCTAAGTACCTAGTTCAATTCACTGTCCTTAGGCTACTTTTATTTAGCGTGTAACCGACGTTTAGCAGATACTTTTCGTAGTGGTACTCATGTGGACCGACTTTTCGAACCATCCAGATGTGTTGTGTAAATAATTTCGCAATTAGTTCTGATGACCTGATGACTTCACAACACGGTAAATGAAGATCAGCATTATCTGAATGAAATGTAATAAGGCTGCTCAGATTCTCTCCTAAATCATTTATGTAAATCAGGAACGGCGGAGGGTCCATAATACTTTCTTGGGGAACGCCAAATATTACTTCTGTTTAACTTGATGATTCTCCGTCAGTTACTAATAATTGCGACGTTCCTGACAGAAAATGAGGAATACAGTCGCACAAATCCGTACACACACGATATAGAAGTCACTTGTGAAGAATGGTGTCAAAAGACTTCCGGAAATCTAAAAATGTGGAATCAATTTTCCATCCGCTGTTGATAGCACTCATTACATCGTGAGGATGAAGAGCTAGTTGTGTTTCACAAGAGCGATATTTGCTCATTAGACAGTTTTCTTCGAGATTGTTCTTTCTGTTCGAACACAGTATATGTTCCAAAATCCTACTGCAAATCGACGTAATTGATATGGGTCTGTCAATCAGCCAATTACTCCTATTTCCTTTCCCGAACATTCGTGTGACCTGTGCAACATTTCAGTCCTTAGCTTAGGGTTTTTCAACTATCGAGCGTTTCTATACGACTGTCAAGTATAGAGCTATTCTGTCAGCATACTCTGAAAAGAAATTCTATACAATCTGGACTGGAAGCCTTGCCTTCGGCTACGCCGAGGGTATCTAAGTTACATATGCAGGCAGTTTTTCTCGATTCGAATTCCGGAATCTTTACTTCATCTTCGTTGGTGAACGAAGTTTGGAAAACTGTGTTTAGTAGCTGTGTAACTTGATCGTCAGTTACGGTACTGATTGCGCCTTGCCGCTAGTGCACTTAACATACCAAAGAATGTATTTTGGATTTTCTGCCAGATTTCGAGTCGGAGTTTTGTTGTGAAAACTATTAAAATCCTATGCGGGGAACATCAGTCTTCTGTCGGCGAAACAGTGAACAGGAAGTGACCTCCACAGCGGTACATCGACAATAGCGACGGACAGCCCGGGGTCTATTACTTCTGGAACACCCTGTTCTGAGGTCCACTACCTGAAGTATCCTGGGCTCGTAGAAATGTCAGCACATTCCATCTCCGCGCAAGCGTCACACCGCACAAGTGTCACAGTCTTCCTACTGAAAAGTTTTAAAACCCGCAACCGCGCCTCTTCCTTCTAAAAATGATCCATTCCTTGTCTAGCGCACGATCTCTATGTTGTTGAAATTTATATCCTGACCGCAGTTCTGCTAATGATTCATTGCAGCACATTTCACACTTTTGTTTTAAGCGCGTCAGCCATTCGCGTTTTACTGTCGTTTTGTTTCGCCTAAATACGCTTCATCAGAGCCACATGTCGCTTCAAATACTCTCGCAGTGTGAAAGTGATCAGGTGTGTCTGAAAAGACTTTTATTTTTTTGTTTGCTGACGGGTATAGGCCGTGTGTGCACTCAGAGATCCCCGCACCGCAGAAACGTAGCACGCCGCCACAAGAGCCAACATAAAACGCCATAGCATTAGCCCACTGATGCAGTAACTCGTTCTCGGAGACATCAGAAATGACTTGTCTCACGATACTTCACTTCATCAATGTAGCGGCTCATTTCGTTCAGGTCCATTTAGCATTGAGCGCAGAGTTCATCGTGTGCCCTGACTGCATGCATGCACCTGAAAATACACAAAATACTAACTACATAACATTATTTTTCACAGGTGATACTAAAATATTATGACCAACCGTCATATTTACACAGAGACCTAAAGCTAGCACTGAGGCGCCTTAACATGTAGCTACATTTCCGTCCTTTCGCTAACAGAAGTTTCGTCTTCATTTACCATTACTTCTATTTGTTGTGACTTGGCAAGACAGCCAAGCCACTAGGAGAGGAAGCCGAAAGGCACGCGTTTAAGCTCACGCCGGCTGGCGTGAGGTCTGGAACAGTTAAAGGAATAGAGACTAGCAAAAAAGGTACGTAGCTTCTGGAATACTTAACTTTAATCCATAATTGGTGAACATCGGTCTGACGGTACATGCATCATGAGATAAATAGCAAATGATAATGGCGCCTTGCTAGGTCGCAGCAATTGACGTAGCTGAAGGCTATGCTAACTATCGTCTCGGCCAATGAGAGCGTAATTTGTCAGTGAACCATCGCTAGCAAAGTCGGCTGTACAACTGGGGCGAGTGCTAGGAAGTCTCTCCAGACCTGCCGTGTGGCGTCGCTCGGTCTGCAATCACTGACAGTGGCGACACGCGGGTCCGATGTATACTAACGGACCGCGGCCGATTTAAAGGCTACCACCTAGCAAGTGTGGTGTCTGGCGGTGACACCACACTATTTACGTTAATTCGAGCTCTAAAATAGATTTGTCTCGAAAGATTTCCTGGAATTTTACAGCTGTATTATAGTGTAACAGTTTTTTCCCATTCTCTACATTTTTCAAGGCTTCCTCGATGTTCAATTTTATAATTCCAGCGCCATTCGAATACAGATGACATTCCTCAACAGCTTCCGTTTCATAACTTTTCGCTTGCACCATTCATAAAAATAAAAATTCTTGAAACGCTTGCATTAGGCCTATATGGAAATGTTAAGTGTCCTTTGGCTTATTACATCAAAATGTTTATAATATGGGGTCTTTTGTATGTTTTCGTTTCTACTGCAAGATGTTCCCGAATGGGTAGTTGCTCTTCAGTTTCAAGCAGAAATGATTTCATTCTGATGAACTACTGAAGGTCTTCTATTGCGGATAACGCATATGGAGACAAGTAGTTGACTTGAAGTTCTTCCGACGTGTACTCTCGAGAATACCACAGTCTTAATGATTTGTTCAGCGCTGGATCCACGTGCTTGTGTATCATTAGCAGACAATCTGTGTATAGGCTAAAATACTCTCCTCATATCTGGAAGGAAAGCCGCTCAAACTACTGCCCAACCATCGGGATTATTTATTGTCTTCCTTACATCATTCTGACTAAATGCTGAGACGCTTTTCTGAATCTGAAACCATTTCTGTCTTTGTTTTTGCTCCATCTCTAATGACCTCTAGGTGACGTTAAATGTTAATTCTCATTCCATATTCATTTCCTTACGCTGTTGTCGATATGCCGATGCTAGAGCTACTCAGGTGCGAAAGCCGTGTCGGTGATTCTAATCGGTGTCTGCGTCCAGCCAGCCGCAGGCAAGCTGCAGAGCGCCTGGACGCCACGTGGGTGGTTGTGACGTCAGCACGAAGGGTCCCGCCATTGGCCGCTAGGCTGACCAATGGCAGCAGGCGTCGCTCTCCCACCCGCGCACAGGCAGCGAACGCGCAGCCTGTGTCGGAATGTTGTACTCCGATGACGCTAATCACCACTATAATATAGAGCTGCTATTCTGGTAAATTTAAAGAGCTGTGAAGTTAAAGCTATAAGCTAGGAACGCATATCTTGACTAAAGAAAGGGACAGGCTAATAAGACACAGGCTCAGGCATGAAGGAATAGTTGATTTAGTAATGGAGGGAAGTACAGAGTATAAAATTGGTAGAGGCAGACCAAAGTTTCACTACAGTCAGCAGGTGGCAAAGATTATAGTTTGCAGTACGGCAGTGACGCAGAAGTGAAGAGGCGTGCACACAATTGAGGAGACCACTATGCAACACTGTAGCATCGATTCCAAATATACTTGAAATAACCTCAACACGTGCGTTTTTTTCACAAACGAAAACTGAAGCTGGTTATTCACGTCTCCCCTTCCTAATAGCAAGTTGTTCCTTCATTTACATCACAAACTGATCATGACAACTGAACTAAATTCTGTATCCTGATGTCTTTCATCAAACATATGTAAACAGACTTCCTGAGATTTCCTGCCGGTTACACACTGCAGTTAAACTTTTTAGGAAGTTTGTGATTGATAAGCCGTCAGAGAGCAGAGCCTTCTCGAAATTGTGGCGACGCAATATAACGGAATGTGTTCTGTTCTACTGAATCTGTAGCACACTGTAGCAAACTGAACTGGACGTTAGACACAACACTCGGGACACAGAGGCTTTGCGCCCTTGGTTAGAGTATCTAATAGTTTTCAGAAATGCGTGAAAATATTGACCGTATCCTATGCACATCCTCTCTCCGCAGATATATTTTGTACTCCTCATATTTCTATAAATTCGTCTTTCAGTTACAATTATATCCCACCTTCTGCCGAAGATCGATGGATAGGGTAAGTGAACCGCTCGATCAGCTGTTACATCATGTGAATACTCGTAAGCTCAAACAGCAGAGTATGATCATTTCATTACAATAAACTTCAAAATCTTAGTTGATGCCCGAGAACAACTGCAGGGAATACGAAACATCAACTGCTTATCAACATTTGTGGTCTACTTTTCACCGATAATGACGCTAGCTGTTTGACTCGGACAACTTTCATCAGAGACAATGAACAGATGACGAAAGCAACAAAGAAGGTACGGTACATCGGATTACAGCACTGATTTCTAATAGTAATGAAATTAGCTATACTTACTGAATTTATGCCACATAGTGACACAGTCGTGCGTGTTTAGAGCGTCGCTTTCGGGAAGAGTAGCTGCGGCTACTCTGGATCGAATCTGTCTGGCAGATTAACGAAGAGGGTCGCTGAGCCAGCGAGCCCGGCTGTGGATTTTAGACGGTTTCCCATATCTCATTTGCTAGAGTTTCCCGTCAGGTAAAGGATTCGCCAACTTTTCGATAACTTCAGTTCAAATTCTCATGATTACAAGCAGACAGTCGAGGTACACACATACTCCGTGAGGATAGGTGGTTGGGCGGGAGGGAGGCGGCTGACAAGGTGGCGACAGGAGGGGCACCCGACCACCCCTTAAACCGACCTCGCCTCACCCGTTAATAACCACACCGAGCCTGTGCAGATGCGGTATAAAAGCAGACGCAAAAGACAGCGAATGATAGTCCAATCAAATATTATCCGATTTCACTGTTAACACTTCTAAATGTTTCGAATCTGTATGGAGACGTCTGTTTTGGAATAAAGCAAAATACCGCTGAAATAAAGAAGAATTGTTACAATATTTTATAACGCAGCCATATCCAGGAACGCACACATTGCTATTACGCTAATTTTTAGTAGATCAACTCTACGCAGCTCTTGGTGTAGTGATAAATGTTGCTAGATCAGGGAGCCCTGGGTTCTGTTTCCGGCCTAGCCGGAGGTTCTATCCAATAGAGGACTGGGTGTTGTGACATCATCGTCCTTCCGTCCTCATCGATGTGCAAGTCGCCCATGTGGCGTGAAATAAAGAGACTTGTACCAGGCTGCCCAAAAACCTCAGGTGGAGTATCCCGACCAGAATCGCCGTACGCCCATTTAAACTTCATGAAATGTACTGTAATTTTACAGCATACCAACATTTGTAAGTAGCTTTCCGCATAAATAGGCTCGTGTTATTTCGAACTAAATTTTCAAAATTTCCTTTCAATGTTAAGTTGTAGACCTATTAAGATAATTATTTCACCCATCTTATAGAAATGCGTTTATGAAGACAACCTGACGTAGACAAGCAACATAAAAATTTGAAAACAAATAAATCACCAGATCCGGATATAATACCAGTTAGATTTTACAATTGGTACTCCATGACATTGGCCACTTACCTAGTTTGCGTTTATCGTGAATCTTTCGCCGAGCAGAAAGCCCCAAGCGACTGGAAAAAAAGCGCAGGTGACTCCAGTATATAAGAAAAGTAAAAGAACGGACCCGCAAAATTACAAACCAATATCTCTAACTTCTGTTTGCTACAGAATCCTTGTACACAGTCTCAGTTCCAATGTAATGAACTTCCCGGAGGCTAAGCAGCTTATGTCCTTGAATCGGCGAGGTTTCGGAAAGCATCACTCCTTTGAAACTTAGCTTGCCCCCTCTCTGACATGATATACTGAGAACTACACCGAGGAGCTATGGAGTGTTTTTAATATCTTGGAATGGCTGGGGGGGGGGGGGGTGGCCCCTCCTTCGTCCTCGGGTATGGGCGCTCTTAACAGGAAGAGAGGGGATGGTTTTCGGTTGTCAGTGTACGATCTCGTCCCCTCCTATGGTAATTTTGAGAAGTGTGTCAGGGCAGGGAGTCAGTACTCGATTTTTTGGAGGGTAGGCACACGGTGACGGTCAGTGTCACCTCGCTGGAGAGCCGCTGTTCGGTGCCCGGCTTCAGCTTGGCGCTCTGTCCGCTGTTTTGCAGTAAGTCTCGCTCTTAGCGCACGCGCTGTGTCTGCAAAGCATAGATCACAAGATCACAAGTTGCAAGTCTATTTCGAAAACTTGTGAATGCTTTTTAACGTCACTCCTCTCTCATATTAGGATCGACGCTAACCAGTATATGTTCCTCTTGTGAGTTGCCCACACTTTGCAAAGTCGTTTGCATCTCAGCCTGCAGTGTTCCACAGAGTTTTCGGCTACCTTCTGCACCGATAAAGTATTTTAAATCTCGATATTATCATAATGTTTGTTCAAAAAATCTTAAGATTGTATGAATATTGCTATTTACATTTTTCGACGAAATTGAGTTAAATGAGTCTAATATCTACTTGAACAATATTGGCTCAGAGCAAATAAATGAGTATTTTTAAGATCATTTTTCCTCACTCCGTCATTTCCTTCCACAACGATCCCATTAGATGACCCTTTACATTAAAAGCATACAGCGAGGGGTATTTAGCTTACTGAATTGCAGTCTCAGCGATGCAGTTTCCAATGTAATACAGGTGTCGTTACGAGAAACATATTCATTTCTTCCAATCTGAAATGTTAGCGGGACCCATTTTAATTGCACGAATTGTATTAAATTTTATCATTGTGGATAGTGAAACTTCATCTGGATTAGCACTCAGCAGCGTAAATAATTATCTGTTTAACAGTTGTACGATTGTATTGGTTTCTGATCACAGAGTCGCTTGTTTGGTTGTTTGCGTGTTGAGTTCGCGAGTGTGGCAGGCAGCTTGCACAAGCCAACTACCAAGTCGACTCACACGCACGTACAAGTACGGCAAGAGACGTAAATACTTAAATTAACTTATTGGTCGTTGGTTTCACCTGTACAGCCAGTACAAACAAATAGCGTCTTAGAAAGTTAAAACAATAAATTGGCCTCTTAAATTAACAAACAAATTGCAAACATTTCGAAAGAACTCCTTTAAACTGTGTGTGCGTTTGCGTTGTGGCGAATGGCTGAACAAGCAGTCAGGTTTGACTGCCAGAATGGAAAAGGGAGAGCTTATACGTAACATCATGTCGTCTTTCTGAACTGTGAATCTCGTCCTTCTCTATCGAGACCAACAAACCAAGTAACCGATTTTGCAGTTCTAAACGGTCCGTCACCCAGAAGAAGCGGATAAAATTTATAATCAGGAGCACTCTCCTGCCACCCCTAACCCCTCCACCGAGATCTATATGTAGTGTTTGTTAGTTATCACTTCTTTTACTATTTAAACTGAGGTGATTGCTCCTGTGCTCTAACTGGAAATTCTAGGCTAAAATTCATGCGAAATCCGAAGGCGAATGGACATTTATCAAATACGTACATAGGCCAATATGATACGAAAGTGTGGAACAGAAGGATGCCTGTTACTTGAAATAGCTAACAATGTCATAGGACAAACATACTGTTGGCAACGTGTGACTGTGGAGGATAACATGAATTGGCGAAACGAATCAGAGAATAGCGGTCGACAAACGTTATTTCTACGTAGGGTGTATGGACGCGGCGGTGAAATGAAATATAATTTTGTAGGGCATTAATGGAGTGAAATTTCTGTTGTGCTATCACCTCCCAACAATGCCATATCGGATATCAAATGGTATTGCCAGAGAACCACCTAAGGTTGTGACAGTCATGATTACAAACACAATTTCTGCTCGTTTCACGCTTAGCAGTTTAGTCTGTGCTCTTTCGCCCCAAGGTAACCACAGCGTCGGAATTACTACGTATTCCTAAAAAATAAACAATAAACCATACACTACTTTCAAGTTAATAACGCCTAACTGGAAGTCACCGTTATTGAATTTTTGGCGAAATAATTCTCCAACGAATTCCATCTAGATTATATATTCTCAGCAAGAGGTGCTACAACAGTGCTTGTTTATCGTAGCCATTTTTTTTTTCAGTTTGGACTGCTACTGAAGTTTAGCCAGAATGCTTTGTGTGATCGCCGATTTGGCGGGTCATGTTGGTTCCTCATCTTGTGATACATTCTTGGACCTCAGATTCGACATCTTTGCTTTTCTGTCGTGCAATCTCAAGACAGTCATGATTCTTAATTCATTCAATTTCCCATCTCTTTTCACGATGTCAGGTGCTCAGTTGATGCTTTCGAAGAGCTGTGCTCTTTATTCTGAAAGGGTACAGTACCGCCCGACATTGAAAATAGGTACAACATACTTCATTATTCTTCTCTGAACAACATATTTTTTCTAATAATAACTCAATTTCAATTAATACAGCGAAGCCGGATAACAGTGTGGGAAAGAATGACAATTTATTTATTTAATTGATCACATGTGCAGTCCCACAAAATAAATCCCTACATCCAGTTTGGTGAGATCTGAGAAATGAATGAATGTATGGTCGTCTGCTAACTACAGATAGTGAATGTGAATATATGATCATCTTTGAGACGATCCTTTGGCCACCTTTGGTGGGACCAAAGAGATGAAATTTACCTGAGCTTTGAGCGCCTGAAATGTGGCTGACCAATACGGTAGCAAGGTGCTCCCCCACTTCAGCAGAGGTGCGAGAGGATCTCAAGAACGGCCATGTTTCAGCACTCTGCCCTTGATCTTGTGCTCTTAAGACCTGTCTTAGTTGTGCTCCGTAACGACAAAAGAGTGGAGACATGGTATGCATGTGGAATATTTAAGAGTAGTTTGAAATAATAATTTCTCTATTTGAGGAACTTTTGTGGGAAGAATTAAATGTCAGGCAGGTAATATTAATGGGATTGTAGTAATCTTCAGAAGTGACCAACGGTCACAATGAAACCACGTGTGGCAATAAGTTGAAATACTTCCGTGTGTTTAAGTTAAGCTGAATTACTAGCATGTGTACAATAAGTTGAAATATTTAAGAAATAGCGTGTATACCATAAGTTGAAATATTTAAGAAATAGCGTGTATACCATAAGTTGAAATATTTAAGCAATGGCGTGTGCAGGACTTGAAATTAGAGACGAGTACTTCCACGTGGTGAGTACTGTGTGAGTCTCAAACTGTGTATGAGACAAAAGATAGAGAGAAGTACTCGTCCATGGTATCAGTTGAGGACTCGCGTGTGTGATGAATATGTTCTTAATATTACTTTGCGTGATATGATTCCATGTGACGCTAGATTCAAACTCTGAGAGAGAAGCAAGGTGAGTCGACCGTGTATCCAGCAACGCCACTTGGCTTGCATTGCACAGGAAGGCGTGCATATATCTCCAGAGTTCATAGTAGGAAAGTAGAATTACGAAGTGGGGCAGTGTCGTGTGAAACTGGGATAAATATTAATTGAAGTGGGAAAGCTGAAAGTGATAATGTTGTGACTATTCCCTGTGTAGTATTTCATTTTGTTGTGTGGTGTATGTCATGTAATTTGGGTATGTGTGGTTTGCATGGGAGAGTAGCGAGGTAGTTTCAAAAGATTAGTGGGTTATGCGTGTTCCTTTTGTACTGCTCGGTCTGGAGGAAAGTTTCGTGATGATGATGATTGTGAGAATCGAAGTGTGAGAAATAATAAAAGATCCACCATCCTATCCAGAAAGTGCACTTTAGCGTTAAATAATTACGAGACCATAAGGTAGAGAATCACCAATGTTAAGCCATGCCCACTGGGCGGAATTTCTCATGTGTTTTTGTTGTAGGTTATAGAATTTGTGTGTTTAGGTTATAGAATTTATCGGAATAAATAAGATAATGAAAAGAAAAAGATTAGTGGACTTTTCCTTCGAATTGTATGTTGTCATGATGTCCCGAATTTATAATGTGTGCGCCATTCATACTCAATGCGGTGGCCACGTATTGATAAAAGCCGTTAAATAAAAGAAAAAAGAAAATGTGGTATTGCCAGTGTGTAGCGTACAGAGTTCTGTAAATTAATGATAGTCAGATGTGCGTTTCCGTTGCGTATTATTCATACAGGAGGTTGATTAGTGACTTAATTGTGAGTACGAGAGTTCATGTTACTCGATAAATAAGAATGAATACACTCGCTTGGCAGACCACTCATCTTGCAGGCCTCACTGCTAGATGCCACAGTATGAGCAAGGCACGTGGGTGCCTCTCAATTCACATGGCGCGTCTACCACCGACAGCGTGGGTAATGCGGTTGGTAACCCACTCCTGGCCTGTTGTCGAGGAATATCAATAAGAGCCTCTTTCTCCACGTCTTGACGAGCAATTGTCGATAGCAGCTCGACCGAGTTTTGTTAGCCACCTCTTTTCGGGAAGAACTTGACCTCAGTTTAGGATCTCCCTTCCCACAGCAGCAAATAACGTGATAACTGATTTCACTGATTGATTGGCTACGGTTAAATCAAAGTCTGTCAACTATAAAACAATCGTGACGCTCGACGAATGTACCAATGCCAATAAAAATTGAATTTACTTTTTTTTTTTTTGTAATCGCACGCCACATGCTCCAAATTTAACATCCGTTATATATGTCAGCCCTGCGAGCCTGGACTAAATATCTCCAAAACGAGCCTGTTAGTCACGGAAACTAAAGAATGTACTGCATTTTCCACAAACGAACAGCTGCTGCACCTGAAAACTAACAGTCAAAAAGACAGTGTGTCCTAAGTTGCCCTGTGACCATCTGCCTGCCTCTTACGGAGGACAAACTCGAAACGAAATCCAAAAAATTTCAACGTATACCTGTCAATATCATCCTTACATATTGTCCGCAACCATCCTCCGCTGCTTGTACCCTCCATGGATGCCGAGAATGATGCCCGCAGTAGTCTTTCCTCTTCCCTCCTATCTAGGCGTCCAGCCCACATCAGTCTTCTTTCCTTCATCCTTCGCACATCAGCTATTGAGTATAGGTCAGCCAGTTCCTGGTTTTTTAGAATCGCCCATTCCTGTGACCGAGTGTCCCTCTTGGGACCAAATATATTTCTTAATGTTTTTCAGAAGACTAGCAGCTTTTGTTCATCTGTTTTCCGTAATAGAGACTAAAAGTTTCACAGCCACACAGAGCTATAGGGAGTATTACACTCCGGTACAGTCAGATTTAAAAATTCTCGAAACAACTCTACTGCACAGCACGTCCCAGGAGCCAAAACATTCTCTGCTTGGCGCTGCGATCCTTGCCTTAATCTCAATTTCCGTTGTGTTCCGCGCACTAAAAATGCCTCCCACATGTTTAAATATGTCTATTCTTTCAAAAGTGACTTCGTCATCTGTCAATAGGGTACCATCATTGGCTGCCTTACACATGACCATGAAAGCTTTTTTGTCCTCACTAATTTGTAACCCTGATTTTCTGGCAATATTTCTGTAAGAAGTTGTCACAGGTCGCAAGTCTCTTTTGCTACTGTTTATTAGAACAATGTCGTCCAAATATGCAAGCCGGTATATTGTCTTATGAGCCACTTCTATTTCAGCTTGCTTTAATGTGTGGAGTTCTCTGTCTACCTTTACTAAAATTAAACTGAAAAGTGTTAGAGCTAATGCTTCTTCCTGTACAAAACCAGTTCTGAGATAAAAATGCTCCGACATTCCCGTAACGATCTTTACTCTGCAAAAGGTTTCCGCTGAACACATCTGTGCTAGACGTATCAATTTTTGTGGAAACTGATTTTGTGAATTCAACATAAACTATGTGAGTATCAATGTGTTCGCAATCTTGCTCCGTTAAATGTCTGAACACGAAAATCTGGTCTGTAGTTGATCTGTTCCTTCTGAAACCACAATGCTACTTTCCCATAATTGCTTCTGCAATTGGGATGATTGTCTTCAGTAGACACCGAAATACAATTTTGCAGCTTACATTGAGGAATGCAATCCCTCAATAATTGTCGCATACCAGGACAGATTATGGCCAGTTTAGAGTCGCCAGACAAATTCCCACATTCTCAAACGGTCTTTATCAGTTTGGTAATTTTGTCACTACAGGTGCCCCATTATTTATAGCTCTCCTGCAGTTCACCGAAATCCTTATTCCTCTTTGGTTTTTATTATTGTTTGTCTTATTTCTTCTTCGTTGAAGGACTCTACTTCGTTGTCATGGGATCATCAAAGTTAAGTAATATTGCGAAGAGTTCTACCAATCGATATTCTATTTCAATTTCATCCGTGAGAATCTTCCTCTAAGGTTCTTTAACAAATGATTCTATTTTCTTATATTTTTGCGTCATTTTCTTTACTTTCTGGTACGTTTGTCTTGTCCTGTGATGGATGAAATCATCTTCTGCTTCTTCTATTACTTCCTTGTAATGTTTCCGTTTCTCCAGCCTCTGTGTAGTTGCCGTTTCCATTCTTATTGGGATTTACCTGTGTTTTAACTCCTGAGCGTTCACATCTTCTAACCACCTCATCTCCGCATACCTTCTCTCTTCCCCGCAAACCTTCTCTCTTCACTGCTTTGCTGCAGACTTGACTGAACCACACCTGATGTGACAGCCTTAGTTTACGTAGAATTTCGGATTCTACCCTATTTACTGTTTCTTTAATCTGAGACCAGTCGTGTTTGATATCACAGTCTACTGCCCTTTTCCTCTTACTTTTCTGCCACTGTTGAGTCTTACTTTCTTTTAATCTCTCCTTCTTTTAATCAGTTTGTATCATAATATGAGCTCTGTCTAGCTATTCCACCCACCTTAAAATTTAATGTTCGTCTTACCACCGTCAAGAGATCAGTGTCACAATCTGTTGCTCTCTAGATTTACATATATGTGATGCTGTTTGCGTAGCACATCTGGATATATAGATGGTCTATCTGAAATATGGTTTGCCTGTCTGAGGCGATACATATCGCTTTCTGCATTTTTTTATGTTGAAGCTATGGAACCATGATGCAAATATTCATTGGCGAGTGCGAAATTGCTCAAATGGGGTGCCATTGTCCTTGCTCTCTTTATGATGTTTGGTATTGCCAATCACCGGCTTATACATGCCTTCTTGAACCAGTTTGTGGTTAAAATCACCCAGCACTATTTTAACATTGTTGTTTGACAACGAGCGATGCACACAGTCCAATTCAGCGAAAAATTCCTCCTTTAACAACTTCCTCTTTTTTTTCCACAGGTAGCGTTTGCATTATATCAACGTTACGCCTCTTTTGTGGAAAGCGATTGTATTGTAGGAGATTTGGTTGTTAACGGATTTAAACTCTTTCACCGATTTCATTGCTGTGTCACGTAATAAATGCCAGTATGTAATTGATGGCACTCACCACAGTCTTCATTAAGGATAATCCCATAACTTATCTTGATTAATTCTGTACCTTTCCATCTTATCTCTTGGAGGGCTACAATTCTCAGCTCGTGTTTCACTAATTCTTTGCTCATACGTCTATTTGCATTAAACTGTAATGTGAGTAATTGATCCTTATGACTCTCATCAGTATTTCACTAAAAGTGAATGTAATCCAAGAAATTATCTATCAAAGTAATACAGCGTTACGGGGGGTCTAGAAATCGAGTAGATCTGACTGGACAAGACGTATTAAACGAAAAATAGAAACTTACTAACTCCATACGGTAAACCAGGTTGTTATTTTCTCAATTCGTTTTCGCGGTGACAGTGCAGCATTATATCAATGAATGAAGTCGTTCGAATGTTGTGTAGACAACACAAGAAATTGGTCGGTCGGCCGGTTGGTGCAGGTGTAAGGCTCTAGACACGTCGACTGGCGTATTGGCCGGCGGCGGCCACTGCAGAGTCGCTCGCTTAATGAGGTGTGGCTGGCCTGACCTGAAGCTGAAACACGGATCACCGATCGGGTAGCAGTGAACGTGTGAAGGGATATCGGGGTTTAACAGACCGCCGAGAACAAAGTCAAAATAGATGGGAGCCAGGCCTTGGTTGGACAAACATGCGAATCCACAAAATGTATTTCCAATTGAGATTATGGACTACCATCAGCTGTATAACGGAATGACGACAGTGAAAATTTGTGCCTGGCCGGGATTCGAACCCGGATTTTCCGCTTATCGCGAGCGGTCGCTTTGCCATTTGCCGATCTGAGCACGCCTCATGGCCATGACCAAACTTCCGTATGTCGTCAAACATCCGTCCACATACCTGTTCTCCTACATGCGTTATGTGTATTCTCGTACATGGGAGACATTACAGTTGCAAGTCTCTTGCCCAGTGTCGGCGAATAAATACGATATTACAGCGCCAGTGTTACTAAGAATTACGATATGAAGTTCCTTCGGGCATGCATGCATGGTCAAAGGAACTTTTCATCGTAATTCTGAATAACATAGCCACTGCAATATCGTAAATACGAGATTAGATTACGTTTGTACTTGTTCCATAGATCATGAATACGACACTTCGTAATGATGTGGAACGTGTCAGGTTAATAAAAGGTGTCGAAAAAAGATAATACATTACACAAAATATTATATGACACTTAATATTTTATTTTTTATATTTTTATTTTTATTTTTTGTGGGGGTTGGGGAAATTACCCACTTACTATATCCAAAAATTCATCTAATGAGTAGAAGGAGTTGCCATTAAGAAATTCTTTTAATTTCCTTTTAAATGCTAAATGGCTATCTGTCAGACTTTTGATGCTATTAGATAAGTGACCAAACACTTTTTTGGCAGCATAAATTACCCCCTTCTGAGCCAAAGTTAGATTTAACCTTGAGTAATGGAGATCATCCTTTCTCCTAGTGTTGTAGCCATGTACACTGCTATTACTTTTGAATATTCGGATAGTTAATAACATTTTTCATAAGTGAAATATATATATATATATATATATATATATATATATATATATATAGTGAGGCTACAGTAAAGATCCCTAGCTCTTTAAATAAGTGTCTGCAGGATTATCTAGGATGAGCTTCAGCAATTATTCTGATTACACGCTTTTGTGCAACGAACACTCTTTTACTCAATGATCAGTTACCCCAGAATATGGTACCATACGAAAGCAGAGAATGAAAATAGGCGTGGTAAGCTAATTTACTCAAATGTATATCGCCAAAATTTGCAATGACCCTAATAGTATAAGTAGCTGAACTCAAACGTTTCAGCAGATCCTCAGTGTGTTTTTTCCATTTCAACTCCTCATTAATTCATACACCCGGAAATTTTGAATATTCTACCTTAGCAACAGATTTCTGATCGAAGTCTATATTTATTAATGGTGTCATTCCATTTACTGTGTGCAACTGAATATACTGTGTTTTGTCAAAGTTTAATGAGAGCCCATTTGCAGAGACCACTTAATGATTTTCTGAAAAACATCGTTTACAATTTCACCAGTTAATTCTTGTCTGTCGGGTGTAATAGCTAAACTTGTATCATCGGCAAAATGTACCAGCTTTGCATCTTCGTGAATGTACACTCCTGGAAATGGAAAAAAGAACACATTGACACCGGTGTGTCAGACCCACCACACTTGCTCCGGACACTGCGAGAGGGCTGTACAAGCAATGATCACACGCACGTCACAGCGGACACACCAGGAACCGCGGTGTTGGCCGTCGAATGGCGCTAGCTGCGCAGCATTTGAGCACCGCCGCCGTCAGTGTCAGCCAGTTTGCCGTGGCATACGGAGCTCCATCGCAGTCTTTAACACTGGTAGCATGCCGCGACAGCGTGGACGTGAACCGTATGTGTAGTTGACGAACTTTGAGCGAGGGCGTATAGTGGGCATGCGGGAGGCCGGGTGGACGTACCGCCGAATTGCTCAACACGTTGGGCGTGAGGTCTCCACAGTACATAGATGTTGTCGCCAGTGGTCGGCGGAAGGTGCACGTGCCCGTCGACCTGGGACCGGACCGCAGCGACGCACGGATGCACGCCAAGACCGTAGGATCCTACGCAGTGCCGTAGGGGACCGCACCGCCACTTCCCAGCAAATTAGGGACACTGTTGCCCCTGGGGTATCGGCGAGGACCATTCGCAACCGTCTCCATGAAGCTGGGCTACGGTCCCGCACACCGTTAGGCCGTCTTCCGCTCACGCCCCAACATCGTGCAGCCCGCCTCCAGTGGTTTCGCGACAGGCGTGAATGGAGGGACGAATGGAGACGTGTCTTCAGCGATGAGAGTCGCTTCTGCCTTGGTGCCAATGATGGTCGTATGCGTGTTTGGCGCCGTGCAGGTGAGCGCCACAATCAGGACTGCATACGACCGAGGCACACAGGGCCAACACCCGGCATCATGGTGTGGGGAGCGATCTCCTACACTGGCCGTACACCACTGGTGATCGTCGAGGGGACACTGAATAGTGCACGGTACTTCCAAACCGTCATCGAACCCATCGTTCTACCATTCCTAGACCGTCATGGGAACTTGCTGTTCCAACAGGACAATGCACGTCCGCATGTATCCCGTGCCACCCAACGTGCTCTAGAAGGTGTAAGTCAACTACCCTGGCCAGCAAGATCTCCGGATCTGTCCCCCATTGAGCATGTTTGGGACTGGATGAAGCGTCGTCTCACGCGGTCTGCACGTCCAGCACGAACGCTGGTCCAACTGAGGCGCCAGGTGGAAATGGCATGGCAAGCCGTTCCACAGGACTACATCCAGCATCTCTACGATCGTCACCGTGGGAGAATAGCAGCCTGCATTGCTGCGAAATGTGGATATACACTCTACTAGTGCCGACATTGTGCATGCTCTGTTGCCTGTGTTTATGTGCCTGTGGTTCTGTCAGTGTGATCATGTGATGTATCTGACCCCAGGAATGTGTCAATAAAGTTTCCCCTTCTTGGGACAATGAATTCACGGTGTTCTTATTTCAATTTCCAGGAGTGTAGAATGGCAATCGGCAGTGGCCGCGTGCAAGTCACCCTCACTGTACTGCCTCTATTTATTGAGGAAACCACTATTATTCTTGGGCCTTCAGATTGATTACTGTTGACACCAAACGCGAATCCAACTGTGATGTGGCAGTATGGTAGTACAGTGCAGCACAAGGTAAGTGCAGCGCCCGCGTTAAACGTATGAGGGAGGAGCCCACAGCTCGAGGTTTATTGTGCAATTTTCTGTTGTGAACAAACTATTCCTCTTGCACAAGTACTGTGTCTTACACACTCAATTGGCGCACTTTCACATCTGTAATTGCCATAGACGTTCTCTCAAGAGTTGTTTTGTGTTGTAAGTTATCCGGGGACCTAGAAACGACGCTCCGTCCTCGGCACAGCAGCAGTGGTCCACAACCCCACGACGACTACCGCAGTCTTCTTGTAGGCAACAAACTTAAGCTAAGACTCAGTTCTTACAGTTGCTAACACACAATTGAGCTGAAACTGACATTTTGATTACAGGTACAGGACCGCGCAACTGCCACGGTCACAGGTTCGAATCCTGTCTCGGGCACGGATGTGTGTGATGTCCTTAGGTTAGTTGGTTTAAGTATTTCTAAGTTCTAGCGGACTGATACCTCAGATGTTAAGCCCATAACGCTCAGAGCCATTTGAACTATTTGATTACACATAATGGGCTTATGATTAGTGAATCTAAATATTTCAAATTCTTAGTTGTTCAAATGGATTGTAAGCTGTCATAGAAGGCCCACGTTCAGTCTCTTCTTCAAAAACTTCGTGCTGCTGTATCTACCATTGGAATAGAATCTCAAATAAGTGATAGCCTAATTAGACTGCTTTGCTTATTTTCATTGTCTTATGACATACGACGTTATTCTGGTGTAACTATTCCAATTCTCAGAGTATTTTCGGCTCACGAAAGAGCAGTTCGGGCAAAGTGTGGTGTAAGTTCGCGAAACTCTTGTCGACCCCTGCTCTAGACTCTGGGAATTCTGCGACTGGCCATTCTAAATATATTTTCTTTCACGCCAGGTGTTGTCAACAACACGAGCTTATTCCAAGTGATAGCAGCCTTCACTCAATATTATGGAGAATTGCAATATGCATCTCTATCGCACTTCCTTGATTCTTGTGCATAATAGCATGCAGTATTTCTCATTTCCAATAAGAAATCACAATAATTACAATAAATAAATAAAAAATAAATCTTAGCAGTAATCTACGCACTTTCTAGTCCAAGCTGAAGATTTTTCGTGGCTCACCACTTCTCTACTGTCGAAGAGCTCCCGGATAAAAGTTAAACAGATTCCAGTGTTGTAGCTTTTTGATTATGCTTGATGTTACTCACGAGCTCGTGTAAAATTTGTCTATTATTAACGTTCCTGAAGTTAATTTGATGTACTGCTTTGTGCCATGAGCATGGAGATTTGCACCTCCGTATGGTGCTACGGAACTAGATGTCTATAATAAAATAAAAACAATTAAGTGATTGCACTACTTTAACCTAGTTGATTAGTCTTGACTGATAGATTTTACAGTTTCTATCCAGTTTTTCTTCCTGTTTTAATGTTTGCTTATTTCTTTCGTTTCTTTCATCCGGGTGCCTTGTTTTCGGCGGGGTTGACCAGTATGCCAGAGCACATTTACGTCCATGCTACCATCGATCCCGTGGTAACTGTCCTCATACCCTCATCGCGTAAACAAGACAAATCGCGTCGTGACGTAGTTATCAACAATACAGGGATCTCTTCAACGGCCCACGCCGTAGCTTAGCAACGGTTTGAGACGAGCCGAATGGCGAGTGAGACAACTGTTCGTGTCTCCATGTGGCAGTCTTAAAAAAAAACCGTGAAACGCGGTAAGGGCACGGGGAAGTGACAGCAGACTCCGGTGAGCCAGCAAATAGCATCTTACTTCTGACAAAAAAAAAACAGGCATCGAATCGATTGCAACTTTCTGCGGATGCATAACATTAATTGTCGCATTCGTGTATGTTCAATGAATCAGTAATTTAATTTTGCAAATTAGTCGTCCAACTATTTATAACTGTTTGTTTAAGGCAGTAGTAGAAACATTAATTTTGTGAATCTTGTAACTGCAGGAAGACCGCGCTACTACAGATTATAAATCTCCCTTCGAAACTGCTGTGCCAAGTGCCGGCCGAATTCGTTCACTTGGATAATGATCGAGAAGGTTAGTACAGCTGCATGCTGTCTAGAAACACGCGACTTCCATGGAACATCGGTAAGAAATAATACATTTTATAATAGTTTGTACTCGTTTATAGATTAATTTCAAGCCGTGATTTCTATTTCGTGTTAATTTTAGTGTCCAATTCCACCTTTAGCCACGTACTACTTATTACAATCTTCAGAAAGACTCACGAAGTAGTTAGGCTATAATATTTAATTTTTTTATTGCAACGAAAAGCTCATATTAACATTGAATCAATAACAACAGAACTATTATATATAATCAAAGAATAAACACTCTGTCCCTTGTACGCGCTGCCACAGAATAATGCTATCCTTCACTGTGCGTCTACGGATGTTCTGCTGGCGACTCCCACACACCTATCAGCTTTGGCCGGTGACGTCCTGTGTAATATCATGAGATAACGATGCGAAGGATGTAAGAGTATGGACGTAAGTGGTAAGTAGGCTGTTATTAAATGTTATTTGTGGTTGCCTTAGTAACCGACGTGAACCACAGTCTAACATACACGGCCGTGACAACACTGCTGTGAAAATTGTTATCGTCTGACAGTTGGAACTGAACCAGCGCTCCTAGCGACGAGAAAGCAGCCATAAGATTAACGTTTGTTTTCAATAATTTTTCTACTGAATTTACGAAATAGGTACATAATTATTATATTTTTGCGCTCCAAGCGTTAGTAAAATTATCGAGAGACATGAATAGTAATGAAATAAATGTGAAAATAGTAGAATCTCATTTGATTCTGAGCCATAATCTACAATTTAATCTGTGAAGAAACAGTTTCGAGTATCCGTATAGTAGCACCTTATACCACTGAATTAAAGACAAAATAAACCCGTATCTCATGCGTTATGACCATATACTTTTGTTGTTTTCTGTTATTATGATAGGCGCTATCCTTGACTTGCAATAATTTTGTATTAAGTTTAACGATTGGCTCATTCTTACACTTCACTCCGCTTTCCAGTGCACGAATATTTTTGTAAATGTAAGCAATTTGGTTTCAAAAGCGAATGAGTTGATGATCCTTGCCGTTTGTGGCTAAGATGTAGCGACAACTGGAATTGGGTTCTTCTGTGTTGCGAAATATTTTATTACTTTCAATGTAATATCACCTCGTCTGTGTGGTCTTCGCCCGCATCTCGTGGTCGTGCGGAAGCGTTCCCGGGTTCGATTCCCGGCGGGGTCAAGGATTTTCTCTGCTTCGTGATGGCTGGGTGTTATGCGCTGTCCTTAGGTTAGTTCAGTTTAATTAGTTCTAAGTTCTAGGGGACTGATGACCATAGATGTTAAGTCCCATAGTGCTCAGAGCCATTTGAGCCATTTTGTGTGGTCTTCCCTTTCTCTGCTTTTGTGATAGCTTATATGATACGCTAAATAATGCAGATATTGCATTCCATACAAGTTCCCTACGTCCCATATCCTCTGATTTGACTGGAAGTGGAGTGAAGGAAACTTCAGTTGTTGAGCAAATACAAGACGTCTTTCTGCAAAAGGTGAGGTCTTCCGATGTAAACAAGCCCTTTTTTTTGTTCTTAAAAGAAAATGACGTCTTACAGTTAATATTTGCAGGTTCAAGATAATTGTAAATAAACTGTTCTGTGATGTACCGTTTCATACCTCCCAGGATGCTTAAGAAACTAAAGAAAAACAAATGTGGTGCCATTTTATAGCTATTCTCGATTTTTGTGGTATGAAATAAGCTCTCACTTGAAAACTATATTACAAATAAATACAAATGATACTATACACAACCATCCAGTGTCGTATCCAGAAGTGTAGCTTGCTGACCGCTTGGAGCGCTGCTGTGATAAATTATTTTTTGACTTTTCATTAAGTATGTTTCGTTATTTCTTTTGCGATTTAACTTTTTGCATCTTGTCTCTGTACTTGAGCTGTATAGGTCAGTCTAGTTGTAGATTCCAAAAGTTTTTGGTTTTCGTGATTTTTCGGTGTCATAGGAGCGAGACAAAAAAGTTAAATCCTTACATAGTTCACATCCAATAAAAATCACGAAAAGTAACTAAACGTAGAAATGACAGTAATATCATGCATGACATTTCTCGATGAATATTCTGTAGGCCCCTAATGCCACAACAGTAGTACAAAAAGTAACACCAAATACAATAACCCTATAAAGAACACTGCAAGAACGTCCTTTAAAAACTTGGAAAATAATAAATTTTGGAATCGGTAACTAGAATTGACCTTTATAGGTCAATTGGTCAATTCTGGTTAACGCGTCCTATATTTGATATCTTATCGTGAATTTTCGTTACATAAGTTGTGTTTTCTCTATCTGGAAAACTTTGTTATTTTCTCATCATTCCCTGGTTGTGTCTTTTTTTTCTTTCAGCAGGTTGACGGGCATCTGCGAATGGATCCACATACTGAGTTTGTACAGAGCATTGTCGGCCACGAAAAGAACACCATAACGATTTCGAATTTGGAATGTAGGGCCGAACACATCTTACCCTCTTTCGGAGAGTACTTACTGCGTACCGGCTGCTGTGGTCGAGAGACATGGATGTGTATGATGTCCTTAGGTTAGTTAGGTTTAAGTAATTCTAAATCTAGGGGACTGATGACCTCACATGTTAAGTCCCATAGTGGTTAGAGTCAATTGAGCCATTTCAACTTACATCTTCTTAAGATCCTTGATATTACATTCAACTATTTGAAGTCAAATTTACAGATCTAAATACATAATGTAGAAAAGATTTTTTGTGTATTCCTCTTTCAGCAAGTAGACGGGTATCAACAAATAGTCGGCCGCGGTGGTCTCGCGGTTCTAGGCGCGCAGTCCGGAACCGTGCGACTGCTACGGTCGCAGGTTCGAATCCTGCCTCGGGCATGGGTGTGTGTGATGTCCTTAGGTTAGTTAGGTTTAAGTACACTCCTGGAAATGGAAAAAAGAACACATTGACACCGGTGTGTCAGACCCACCATACGTGCTCCGGACACTGCGAGAGGGCTGTACAAGCAATGATCACACGCACGGCACAGCGGACACACCAGGAACCGCGGTGTTGTCCGTCGAATGGCGCTAGCTGCGCAGCATTTGTGCACCGCCGCCGTCAGTGTCAGCCAGTTTGCCGTGGCATACGGAGCTCCATCGCAGTCTTTAACACTGGTAGCATGCCACGACAGCGTGGACGTGAACCGTATGTGCAGTTGACGGACTTTGAGCGAGGGCGTATAGTGGGCATGCGGGAGGCCGGGTGGACGTACCGCCGAATTGCTCAACACGTGGGGCGTGAGGTCTCCACAGTACATCGATGTTGTTGCCAGTGGTCGGCGGAAGGTGCACGTGCCCGTCGACCTGGGACCGGACCGCAGCGACGCACAGATGCACGCCAAGACCGTAGGATCCTACGCAGTGCCGTAGGGGATCGCACCGCCACTTCCCAGCAAATTAGGGACACTGTTGCTCCTGGGATATCGGCGAGGACCATTCGCAACCGTCTCCATGAAGCTGGGCTACGGTCCCGCACACCGTTAGGCCGTCTTCCGCTCACGCCCCAACATCGTGCAGCCCGCCTCCAGTGGTGTCGCGACAGACGTGAATGGAGGGACGAATGGAGACGTGTCGTCTTCAGCGATGAGAGTCGCTTCTGCCTTGGTGCCAATGATGGTCGTATGCGTGTTTGGCGCCGTGCAGGTGAGCGCCACAATCAGGACTGCATACGACCGAGGCACACAGGGCCAACACCTGGCATCATGGTGAGGGGAGCGATCTCCTACACTGGCCGTACACCACTGGTGATCGTCGAAGGGACACTGAATAGTGCACGGTACATCGAAACCGTCATCGAACCCATCGTTCTACCATTCCTAGACCGGCAAGGGAACTTGCTGTTCCAACAGGACAATGCACGTCCGCATGTATCCCGTGCCACCCAACGTGCTCTAGAAGGTGTAAGTCAACTACCCTGGCCAGCAAGATCTCCGGATCTGTCCCCCATTGAGCATGTTTGGGACTGGATGAAGCGTCGTCTCACGCGGTCTGCACGTCCAGCACGAACGCTGGTCCAACTGAGGCGCCAGGTGGAAATGGCATGGCAAGCCGTTCCACTTGACTACATCCAGCATCTGTACGATCGTCTCCATGGGAGAATAGCAGCCTGCATTGCTGCGAAAGGTGGATATACACTGTACTAGTGCCGACATTGTGCTAGCTCTGTTGCCTGTGTCTATGTGCCTGTGGTTCTGTCAGTGTGATCATGTGATGTATCTGACCCCAGGAATGTGTCAATAAAGTTTCCCCTTCCTGGGACAATGAATTCACGGTGTTCTTATTTCAATTTCCAGGAGTGTAGTTCTAAGTTCTAGAGGACTGATGACCACAGCTGTTAAGTCCCGTAGTGCTTAGAGCCATTTTAACCATCTACAAATAGATCCACTTACTCCGCTATATACAGGGTTATTACAAATGATTGAAGCGATTTCATAAATTCACTGTAGCTCCATTCATTGACATATGGTCACGACACACTACAGATACGTAGAAAAACTCATAAATTTTTGTTCGGCTGAAGCCGCACTTCAGGTTTCTGCCGCCAGAGCGCTCGAGAGCGCAGTGAGACAAAATGGCGACAGGAGCCGAGAAAGCGTATGTCGTGCTTGAAATGCACTCACATCAGTCAGTCATAACAGTGCAACGACACTTCAGGACGAAGTTCAACAAAGATCCACCAACTGCTAACTCCATTCGGCGATGTTAGGCGCAGTTTAAAGCTTCTGGATGCCTCTGTAAGGGGAAATCAACGGGTCGGCCTGCAGTGAGTGAAGAAACGGTTGAACGCGTGAGGGCAAGTTTCACGCATAGTGATGTGAAAGATTCAGTGTTTAAACCTCCTCTACCAAGAAACGTGCCAGAACTGCGAGCTCGCATCAACAGTGCTTTCGAACTCATTGATGGGGCATGCTGCGCCGAGTGTGGGAGGAACTTGATTATCGGCTTGATATCTGCCGAATCACTAAAGGGGCACATATCGAACATTTGTGAATGCCTACAAACACTTTTTGATTTTTTGTATGTGTGTGCAAAGCATTGTGAAAATATCGCAGATAATAAAGTTATTGTAGAGCTGTGAAATCGCTTCAATCATTTGTAATAACCCTGTATATACCATTAGCGTCCACTAAAAAGCACCATTTCGATTTCGAATTTGAAATGTGGGATCGGAACGCATCTTACTATCTTTTTCGAAGTAGCTACATCTTTTTTAAGTGTTTGAAATTACTGTCACCTATTTGACGTCAAATTTACACATCCATGTACGAAATGTTGTAACAGATTCCTTGCTTTTTCGTCTCTCAGCAGCTTGACGGGCATCTGCGAAAGGACCCACAAACTCTGCTACGTGCAGAGCATGGTCGCCCACAAAAGAAACACCAAATCGATTTCGAATTTGGAATGTGGGGACCGAACACATCTTGCTATCTTTGGGGAGTAAAAATGGCTCTGAGCACTGTGGGACTTAACATGTGAGGTCATCACTCCCCTAGAACGTAGAACTACATAAACCTAACTAACTCGAGGACATCACACACATCCATGCCCGAGGCAGGATTCGAACCTGCGACCGGAGCAGCAGCGCGGTTCCGGACTGAAGCGCCTAGAACCGCTCAGCCACAGTAAACGGCATATCGATTTAGAATTTGGAATGTGGTGACCGAACTCATGTTAATATTTTTTGGTGAGTATTTACAACTTTTTTAGATGCGTGATGTTAGATTCACCTATTTGAAGCCAAGTTTATAGATCCTCTCTCCCTTGCACACAGCAGCCTTTTGCAGACCACTGCTCTACAGGGCAGCGGTGACGAGCGCGAGGTCGCCACGTGGCCGGCTCTGACGTCAGACGGAGGGCACCGCTATTGGCCGAACGGCCGACCAGTAGCAGCAGACGCCGCTGTCCCACCCACGCGCTGCCTGCCTTAAGGGCACACAGCTTGGGGCGGAATTCTACACTCCATTTGCGCTAATCAACACTACAAACTCAGCTGTCAAACATTCGCTTCGGCTTTGTGTTTTTGCAACACTGCCATTCACCTAAATCCCAAGAGCCACAAAATGGAAACAGCTGAAACCGTAAACCTTGTCTACCAGAAGGGACAAACTGATAACGTAGCCAGTATAGTAAGGCATCAAGGAATACTCAAGACGTGAATTGTGGTGTCCGAACATCCTAGCTGGAGACGGATGATACATTCACAAAATGGTTCAAATGGCTCTGAGCAGTATGGGGCTTAACATCTGAGGTCATCAGTCCCCTAGAACTACTTAAACCTAACTAATCTAAGGACATCACACATATCCATGCACGAGGCAGGATTCGAACATGGGACCGTAGCGGTAACGCGGTGTCAGACTGAAGCGCCTAGAACCGCTCGGCCACACCGGACGGCCTTTTGGGAGTACTTACTACATTTTTAGATCCTTGATATTACATTCGATTATTTGACGTCAAAGTTATTGATCCAAATCCAAAACGTAGTATTAGGTTTTTGTCTATTCCTTTTTCAGCACGTTGACGCCCCCTATACAGCACAATATCGATTTCGAATTTGAAATGTGGTATCGGAACGCATCTTAACTATCTTTTGCTGAGTAGCTACAACTTTTTAAGTGTGTGAAATTACTGTCACCTATTGGACGTCAAATTTACACATCCATGTACGAAATGTTGTAACAGATTCTTTGTTTTTTTACCCTGTCTCTGCATGTTGATGGGCATCTGCGATCGGATTCACACACTGTGCTATGTGCAGTGCATTATCGCCTACGACAGAACACCATATCGGTTTCGAAATTGGAATGTGGGACCGAACACTTCTTACTATCTTTAGGTGAGTCCTTACGGCTTTTGAAGATCCTTGTAGTTACATTCACCTATCTGAAGTCAAGTTTACAGATCCAAATACGTAATGTAGTAACAGATTCTTTTTACCTTTTCCTGTTTCATCACGTAGACAGGCGATTGCCAATAGATCCATTTACTCCGCTATTTACAGAGCATTATAGCCCACTAAAATAGCACCATAGCGCTTCCAAATTTGAAATGTGGGGCCCGAATGCATCTTACAAGCTGTTGATCGAAAGCTACATCTTTTTAAAACTACATTTACCTATTTGAAGTAAAATTTACAGGTCCGTATACGAAAAACAGTAACAAATTTTTTTGTTTTTCCGTCTGTCAGTAGGTTGACGGGCAACTGCGATCGGATCTATGTACTCTCCTATTTCCAGAGCATGGTCGTCCACTAAAAAAACATCATGTCAATTTCGAATTTTGAATGTAGTGACCGAAAACATGTTGCTTTCTTTTGGTGAATACTTACAACTTTTTTAGATCCTTGACATTTCATTCGCCTTCTTGCCTTCAAATTTACAGATAAAAATACAAACTGTACTAACAGATTATTTGTCTTATCCTCTTACAGCAGACTGACGGGCATCTCCGAATGGATCCACTTACTACCCTATTTGCAGAGCAATATCGCCCACTAGAAAGGCACCATATTGATTTCGAATTTCAAATTGTGGCGTCCATAACATCCTACAATTCATTGGTGAGTACTTACATGTTTTTAATTGTTTGAAATTATGTTCATCTACTTGTCGTCCAATTTAAAGGTACATATACGAAATGTCGTAACAGATTCTTTGTTATTTCCTCTCTCGGCACGTTGACGGTCATTTGCGAATGGATCCACAAACTCTGGTACGTACAGAGCATAGTCGTCCACAAAAGGAACACCATATCAATTTGGAATTTGTGAATGTGGGGACCAGATACATTTTACTATCGTTTTGTAGTATCTTTTTCAGATCTTTGACATTACATTCAACTATTTGACTTCAAATTTACAGATCCAAATAAAATACATAGCATCAGATTTTTTTGTTTATTCCTCTTTCAGCACGTAGTCGGGCATATGCGAATGGACTCATTTACCCCGCTATTTGCAGAGCATTGTCACCCACTGCAAAGCACCATATCGACTTCGAATTTGAAATGTGGGCTCCGAACGCATCTTACAATCTCTTGGTGAGTAGCTACATCTTTTTTAAGTGTTTGAAATTACATTCACCTGTTTGACGTCAAATTTACAGACCCGTATACGAGAAACAGTAACAGAGATTTGGTTTTTTCCTCTGTCAGCAAGTTGACATGCATCTTCCAGCGGATCCATGTAATCTACTATTTCCAGATTATTCTCACCCTCTACAACAACATGACATCGATTTGGAATTTGGAATGTAGGGAAAGAAAAGCTCTTACAATGTTTGGATGTGTATTAAAATTTCTTTTACATATTTGAAATTATATTCATTTATTTGACGTCTAATTACAGTTCCTTATACGAAATGCAGTAACAGATTCTTTGTTTTTTCCTCTCTCAGGAGGCTGACGGGCATCTGCGATCGGATCCACACTCTCTGCCATCTGCAGAGCATTGTCGCCCACTAAAGGAACGCCATATCGATTTAGAAAAATGGCTGTCAGCACTATAGGACTTAAGATATGAGGTCATCAGTCTCCTAGACTTAGGACTACTTAAACCTAACTAACCTATGGACATCACACACATCCATGCCCGATGCAGGATTCGAACATGCGAACATAGCAGCAGCATAGTTCCGGGCTCAATCGCCTAGAACCGTTTGACCACAGCGGCCGGCTGTCTGTTGTCTTTAACCAGTTTGATAACTCCAGCAGTCATTTTTGGTTTCTAGTTTCGTGTTGAAGGAATCAGTTTTCCACAGTAAGCATCCATCACCTTGTCTTGTTCAGTCCGATATCTCTCTGAAATTTCCTCTGTTAAAGAATCTAACTAGAGTCAATAGCTCTTGGGAGAACATAAGTGGGATTTACAGTTGTGAAAGTGTGCCAAATGAGAGTATAAGACACAGCATTTGTGCAGCTGGAGTACGCTGTCCACAAGCGCAAGTTGCACAAGAAACATGGAGCTGTGGGCTCCGTCATGGTCCGTTTTCCACGGGCACTGCAGTCACCTTCTGCTACACCGTACTTTCATTGTGTCACATCTCAGCTGGACTCGCGTTTTGCGTGGGTGGTAATTAAGCTGCAGGCACAAGAATATTCGTGGATTTTCCTAAATAAATGGAGGTCCTACAACAATGGTGACATTTACACGACCACCGCCGATTCCCATTCACATATCTACTTACGACATTACAGTGTGTGAATGACGATGCAAGGTTTCATCGGACATGCAGGTACTGCAATATCTTCTTCACCCGCCGACACCGGGCAGACTTTAGACTAGAATATCCCTCCTGTACAGGAATATACATACCCGGTGTACGTACGAGTACAGATTGTGGACACATGGTTGACGATATTATTAGCAAGTTCTCCAATATGGTAGGTACGGTAAGCAATAATGTCTCTGTCTACAAAACTTTCAAGGCCACCAACAGACGGGACTCCAGTACCACCTCGTACAATGGCTACAGTAAGCCAACCATTACCATGAGTAAAAGAATCGTTAATGTCAATGCTAAAATTAAGTCTACATCCACAGAAAATACATGGTCCATCGACAAGTGCAGTAGCAGCGATATTCTTCACGGTATTCTTCTTCTTGTCTGCAGCTGATGTAGAGAATTCGATGTTCTCAATTGTTTTATAAATTGTGTGTCTGGAACGACGACGGTATCTTCTGTAAGGCATCTTGGCAGCGTTCAAATGCAGTTGCCTGTGCAGCAGCAGCAGCGCGAGTGATACGCTTCGCGGTGCTCGCTCGCTTTTATAGAAGCGCGATAGCGCGTGACCTTGTTTCGGACTTCGAATATTTCACAGTGCCAGCGGCGCGTTATCGCGGACGGGAGCACTAGCCGTACTAGGTGCTCCCGTCCGCTGTGCGCTAAGAACGTCGTCGTTCTAAACAGACAATTTACAAAACAATTGAGAACATCGAATTCACAACATCTGCTGCAGACAAGAAGAAGAATACTGTGAAGAACATCGCTGCTACTGCACTTGTCGACGGACCATGTGTTTTCTGTGGATGTAGACTTAATTTTAGCATTGACATTAACGATTCCTTTACGCATGGTAATGGTTGGCTTACTGTAGCCATTGTACGAGGTGGTACTGGAGTCCCGTCTGTTGGTGGCCTTGAAAGTTTTGTAGACAGAGACATTATTGCTTACCGTACCTACCATATTGGAGAACTTGCTAATAAAGACTTTGATAAATCTGTGTATATGTCCCCTTCTCCATTGTCTTTATATACACGTAATAAGAGTCTGGCGGTGAGTCGTGATCGGATAGCCAACGGTAAGGCGAAATTTCGAGATAAGCACAAAATTCATTCCGAGTCCCGGCCCGGCATATATTTTCACTGTCATCATACTATCGTACAGCTGACGGTAGTCCATATCCGCAACTGCGAATATATTTCGTGTACTCACATATCCGTCCAACGCAAGTCTGGGTCCATTCTCTTGTTACTTTGTTGTCGACTGCCTGTTAAACCCCGATCTCCCGTAACACTTTCTCTGCCGCACGCCTAGTGACCCATGTTATGTGCTATCCACAGGAGATGTCAAATTGATTACATATTTTTAGATTTCCAGAAGGCTTTCGAAACCGTTCCTCACAAGCGTCTTCTAACCAAACTGCGTGCCTACAGAGTATCGCCTCGGTTGTGTGACTGGATTTGTGATTTCCTGTCAGAAAGGTCACAGTTCGCAGTAATAGACGGAAAGTCACCGATAAAACAGAAGTAATAACCAGCGTTCCCAAAGGAAGTCATATAGGCCCTCTATTGTTCCTGATCTGTTCTAGGCACGCAGTCCGGAACCGTGCGACTGCTACGGTCGCAGGTTCGAATCCTGTCTCGGGCATGGATGTGTGTGATGTCCTTAGGTTAGTTAGGTTTAAGTAGTTCTAAGTTCTAGGGGACTGATGACCACAGCAGTTGAGTCCCATAGTGCTCAGAGCCATTTGAACCATTTTGTTCCTGATCTATGTAAACGACATAGGAGACAATCTGAGAAGCCGTCTTAGATTGTTTGCAGATGATGCTGTCATTTCCCGCCTTGTAAAGTCATCAGATTATCAAAACGATTTGCAAAATGATTTACATAAGATATCTGTATGGTGCGAAAAGTGGCAATTGACACCGAATAAGGAAAAGTGTTATGTTATTCACATGAGTACTAAAAGAAATCAGCTAAATTTCGATTACGCGATAAGCCACACAAATCCGAAGGATGTAAATTCAACTAAATTCTTAGGGATTACAATTACAAATAATCTAAATTGGATCGATCTCATAGATAACACTGTGGGTAGAGCAAACCAAAGACTGCGATTCATTGGCAGAATACGTAGAAAGTGCAACAGGTGTACTAAAGAGACTGCCTACACCACGCTTGTCCATACTATTCTGGAGTATTGCTGCGCGGTGTGGGATCCGCATCAAATGGGACTGACGGATAACATCGAAAAAGTACAAAAAATGGCAGCTCGTTTTGTATTATTGCGAAATAGGGGAGATAGTGTCACAGACATGATACGTGAATTGTAGAGGCAATCATTAAAACAAAGGCGTTTTTCGTTGCGACGGGATCTTCTCAAGAAATTTCAATCACCGGTTTTCTACTCCTATTGCGAAAACATTCTGTTGGCACACCCCTACATAGGGAAAAATGATCATCACGATAAAATAAATCAGGGTTCGCACAGAAAAATTGAAGTGCTCGTTTTTCCCGCGTGCCGTTCGAGAGTGGAACGGTAGAGAGACAGCTTTGAAGGTGGTTCATTGAACCCTCTGCCAGGCACTTTATTGTGAATAGCAGAGTAATCACGTAGATGTAGATGTTCCAGCGTCAGGTCAGGCCAGCCACACTACATTAAGCGAGCGGTCCTGCTGTAGCCGCCGCCGGCGACATGGAATTCATCGTTCGATGAAACCTCTGCCAGGCACTTAAATGTGATTTGCAGAGTATCCGTGTAGAAGTAGAAGCCCCACACCCACACCAAACGACTGACCGACCAATTTATTGTGCGGTCTACACACGTCTCGACCGACTCCCGTTAGTGATTATGGGGCCTCCTTGTCACCTTGAAAACGAATGGAGAAAATAACAACCTAGTTTACCATTGCGAGTACGTCATTTCCACCGAACATAGACAACTGTGTCGGTTGTGTACTTGGCTGTCGGGTGGTCATACTCGACAAACAGCCCAACGAGAAAAATTGGTCGATCTGCTGTCCAAAACTCCTGCACGTGTCCAGCTTTTCGGTCTGTCGGTTGGTGCATGTGTAGGGCCCTTTGTATTTGTCCTGCTGCGTCGATGATTGGTGCACTGCAGCGAATCATCAACCATCTACAGGGGACGGTGTTTTCCCTCTGTCTGTCACGGTTGGGAATCGTCAGTTGCACCGCTTTCGCGTCTGTTTGTATTGTGCTACCGCCGAAGAGTTTGCTGTCCTTCCTCGTGAGTGTAGGCGTGTCCGTAATTTTGCGTTCCGGCTTCCTACTGCGACTAATTAAAGCGTCTGTGTGAGTCTTATTGCTAGAAACGAATCTCACAGTGCATGTGGTTTCAAGGCCGATTTACGGCGCTGCCTCACTATTACGTAGCGCCTGTGTTGTGTCACGCGTGTGCTTTTTGTGAAAGTGGCCAGAGCTGTGTTGAGTAGGCCGCCCTGGCAGTTGGCCGTGCTGCGCGCCTGTCGTGTGTGGGCCAGCTGGGATACCATCGGCAGAGCCTCGCGGATGTCAGACCCTGCGACTGCTGTGGGAGACTATCTGATGTATACCTGGCGAAGCACCTCCGGATCTGTAATCTTCACATGAGGTATGCGAATCATCATTTGTCTTGAATATCTTCCTCGTGTATTTGAATTCTATGCTTACCCATCGTTGCGTGGAACTGAGACTCTATCGGCTGATGAGAAAATTTGCCTGGGACTGGTCCAACTCTCATCCCACATAATGTGTTATCTGCTAAAAATACCGTATGTAGGGTTGTATGTACTCTACTTGTACGTAACGTGAAATAGAAAATGGCACACTAGAAATTGAAATTTTTTGCACAATTAGACTTGTCCAGTTTCGGTAGCTACATGCTTAATCATTTACTGAGCATGAAACTACTTTTACTCCACACACTGTAAAATTTCAGAACGTGCAGCAGATCGGTTGTGGGTAATGGTTGTGGATTTAGATGGGTGGGTTGGGGGTGGAGAGCTTGTATTATCAGTATGTTGGAGAGGATCTATTTTGTTGCAGCTGTTCTTGAGTTGTAATGTGTGACTGAGTCTCGTCTATTTTCTGGTTTTTATTTGTTGGCGGATTTTTTTGTGGGGTCTGGGGGGAGGGGGGGGCGAGGGTGACTGGTAGGTTGTGGGTTGTTGGGAAGCTTTTTTTCTGTGTGCTTGCGTGGAGACTGGTGTGACCACCTTTGTGTGTAGCATTGGAATTTGATGGTGGTAAGTAGTTGTGTTTTTGTCTATTGTTCGCGGGTTATAATGTTTTGTTGGGTTTTGAGGTCTTGTTGGATTGGTTTTATTTATCATAGGTATTTAATTTTTGGTATCGTCCCCTGTGGTTGCATGTATAGATGCAGGGAGCATCCGATCACAATTGTTATTTTAGGTTTTGGTTTTGTGACTTCGATATTTGCGGTTGAGCTATGTAAGTCAAGGGACGTGTTAGATTTCTATTTATGTAGTTGTTGGTGTTTTCTTTGAGGGATCGACATTTGCGGTTGAGCTACCTAGACAAGGGAAGTGATAATTTGTGTAGATTTTGTGGATGTAGAGGAATTTGGTAATTTTTTTTGTCGTTTTGTGTAGTTTGGAATCGTGGCGTGCGTTATCTTGTGCTTCTGCTTGTATTTAGCTTGACTCCACCCTAAAACCCTCAATTTATCGCGGTTTTCGCGTTTGATTATATTTTTGTAGGGAGATATTACTGTTTTATTTATATGTATTTTCGTGTTTGTTGACGTATTTATGCAGTGCCGTCATAGACGCTATATTGGAGACACTGAAAATGGTCGTTTCCGCACCATTGATGTCATGGGTCAAAGCAGGCGGGTGGAATCGGACGCTTCTGTAATCCCTTGACGAAAATGGGCGCTCAGTCACACTATTTATTTTTATGTTTCCGTTGCATCAATAATTCACTGATCTTAGTGGTAGACGATTACACACTTGAACGGGTTGAAAAATTCTAGTCTTGCAAAATCAGAAGCACAACAGTGACTTACCTATGTATAAATTATTTGTTCGTGTATTGTAACACAGTCGGTGATAGGTCTAGGAGTAACCTGGGTTACGCTACTGTATCTGTGCATTGTGCGAATGTTGGCTTGTTCACAAAGCGGTTCCAAGTCTTCCAGCTTGGAGATAAACGTGTCCCGCAACACTACTTGTAACAGGGTCCAGGGTTTGCACACACTCCAGTAGCAGGTAATACGCCCCTTCAGCATATTGCGGCATCCAGCTCCAGTGTGTTCTCACAGGAATCATGCACAATCATGAGACAAGAGGTGTGGCTGAGTGTGCAGCGTTCCTTTACAAATTATTTCCAGCAAAGATTATTTCAACCAAAGAGATGCAACTACTATCTCTGAGAGATTGCGACGGTCGTGTACGGACATTGTTTGGTTTACGTATTCGGGTCTTAACTGTTACGTATTCAAATAAAAAATACGTCAACCAAAGTGGTATGTAAGACGTGAAACTTTCCTAAGAAACATGAAATCACAAAAATCGTGAAATCCTGTCCCATCCATACTGCACAAGTCATCCATGTATCGGATACGAGTAACATGTATAGAATGAAATATCTAAATGGGACAGCACTCTGCTCCTTTTCTGGTAATGAAAGAAAGTTGAAGTACATCACGTATTTGTGATCCATGAGCAGCTACTCCTTCGCAATGATTTCATTGGCTGTTGTAGTCAGAATCTCACTTTAAAAACGAAAACAGTGGTTAGCACACATTTTAAAGCCGAAGACGCCCTACAGAAATTATCGAGTATTGTAGTGTGATGTAACTTTTTGTCAGACGTCTCACTCCGAAAGTAGGATTAAGTTCTATTCTTTATCACGCCCATTGTCGCCTTCTGTACAGTATTAAGCAATTACGTACCATTGTCTATGTTACACAAATTTCACTTTTATCCAGATAGTTAAAGTTTAATTTCGACAGGAAAGAAAGTTCATTGCGTCAGTGACAATTCCGTGTTCAATAATTTTCCTGTACGTGAGCGCACATTGTACGTGAGCACGCTTATGTCACATTCCTTATAAAATATAGCAACATATAAAGTGTAATGACATCAAGATAGCACGTATTCTAATGCATCATGTAAGAAGCTTCTTAATGGTTCACGACATACAAAACTGATTGAAAATCTCTTAACGTAGCTTAAAAACTTATTTTCAAAATAAATATGAACGATGTCAAATTATCTAGGTTGAAGACAACAGATTCATAATTATTACGCCTGAAATAATGTGTCAAAATAGTCTGTTTTATTTAGTGTCATTGTCACACTAATAGAATACGTATTGAACACTTAGCGATATTCCCTTGTATGGTGCAGACACAAAGTGCATGTATACTTACTGACTTAATTTCTGTTACTGTTTGTTATCTTTAATTACACGAGTACCCTCGAGTAATGATGGGTAATCTTACTCATGAAGAATGTCTGTTAACTGAAAGACTTTCGTTGTCGTGACGTTTACCACTTTTAATTATCGTACATAGTTCAGTATACCAGACTTCATCGATTACAAACAACTTCACTACTGGACAAATTCCGTTTCGTCCAGCAGATTCCCATAGAACAAATGGGTAATGTTCATTCCATCCCTGTGACCACATGGGTACTTACATAACATTAACAACTAAGTGTTCTAACATACATTTGAATCACTTTGTGCTGAGAGTATTGTGTCGGATATGTGTGGAAATTACGTCTTCTTGCAACCGTAGCATGGAACCGTGACTTAGTAGGTGGAAAACAAAGCAATTAAGCCAACAGCAGGAATACGGTACAAACTATTACATCGTCAATAAAAAAATAGCAGCTTACTGTATGAAAGATAGGCTTATATGTGATTTGGAAATGTCCTCTGAGTAAGTCTTTTGTCGGATGAAAAAATCTGTAGGCAGTGAAATGGTGCAGGAAAAACAGTAATTATAACAAGATCATTTCTTTTGGCTCGGGAACTGTGTTGTAGACTGACATGCCGTCATAATACGCTAAATGAGACACCATCCGAGAATGTCGGTGTGCACATCATGATTACTAAATCTATGTTCATACAAAATATTATGGAGAACCCTAGACGATCCTTCATTTTGCAGGTGTGAGTTACAATCATTTGTAGCACGTCTGATGCATTTGTGCATGAGTGAGCTCGTTGAAGTGCATATTCATTAATTAGTTAATAATGTATCTTAACTACGTTTAAAACCGAACGTGTTTGTCGGACAGGTAACTAACACAACTTAGAAAGTCATAGGTGCTGAAACTATTCTACGTTACGTAGAAATAAAACATGCAGTCCATATAAATTTGTAGTGAACTGTCCCACTGCTCGGAAGCCGGATTCTTGTGTACGTTATTAGGTCAGGCAGATGAACGTCATGTTACGGTGTAGAGACATAAAAAGGTGAAAATGTGTAATTACAAATAAGAGACACAAAGTTAAAAACAAAAATTTTTTATTTAAATTAATAAAATGGAACAAAATATAATAAAATACACTCCTGGAAATTGAAATAAGAACACCGTGAATTCATTGTCTCAGGAAGGGGAAACTTTATTGACACATTCCTGGGGTCAGATACATCACATGATCACACTGACAGAACCACAGGCACATAGACACAGGCAACAGAGCATGCACAATGTCGGCACTAGTACAGTGTATATCCACCTTTCGCAGCAATGCAGGCTGCTATTCTCCCATGGAGACGATCGTAGAGATGCTGGATGTAGTCCTGTGGAACGGCTTGCCATACCATTTCCACCTGGCGCCTCAGTTGGACCAGCGTTCGTGCTGAACGTGCAGACCGCGTGAGACGACGCTTCATCCAGTCCCAAACATGCTCAATGGGGGACAGATCCGGAGATCTTGCTGGCCAGGGTAGTTGACTTACACCTTCTAGAGCACGTTGGGTGGCACGGGATACATGCGGACGTGCATTGTCCTGTTGGAACAGCAAGTTCCCTTGCCGGTCTAGGAATGGTAGAACGATGGGTTCGATGACGGTTTGGATGTAGCGTGCACTATTCAGTGTCCCCTCGACGATCACCAGTGGTGTACGGCCAGTGTAGGAGATCGCTCCCCACACCATGATGCCGGGTGTTGGCCCTGTGTGCCTCGGTCGTATGCAGTCCTGATTGTGGCGCTCACCTGCACGGCGCCAAACACGCATACGACCATCATTGGCACCAAGGCAGAAGCGACTCTCATCGCTGAAGACGACACGTCTCCATTCGTCCCTCCATTCACGCCTGTCGCGACACCACTGGAGGCGGGCTGCACGATGTTGGGGCGTGAGCGGAAGACGGCCTAACGGTGTGCGGGACCGTAGCCCAGCTTCATGGAGACGGTTGCGAATGGTCCTCGCCGATACCCCAGGAGCAACAGTGTCCCTAATTTGCTGGGAAGTGGCGGTGCGGTCCCCTACGGCACTGCGTAGGATCCTACGGTCTTGGCGTGCATCCGTGCGTCGCTGCGGTCCGGTCCCAGGTCGATGGGCACGTGCACCTTCCGCCGACCACTGGCGGCAACATCGATGTACTGTGGAGACCTCACGCCCCACGTGTTGAGCAATTCGGCGGTACGTCCACCCGGCCTCCCGCATGCCCACTATACGCCCTCGCTCAAAGTCCGTCAACTGCACATACGGTTCACGTCCACGCTGTCGCGGCATGCTACCAGTGTTAAAGACTGCGATGGAGCTCCGTATGCCACGGCAAACTGGCTGACACTGACGGCGGCGGTGCACAAATGCTGCGCAGCTAGCGCCATTCGACGGCCAACACCGCGGTTCATGGTGTGTCCGCTGTGCCGTGCGTGTGATCATTGCTCGTACAGCCCTCTCGCAGTGTCCGGAGCAAGTATGGTGGGTCTGACACACCGGTGTCAATGTGTTCTTTTTTCCATTTCCAGAAGTGTATAATGAAATTTATAATAAAATATAAAATGAATATAATATAATAAAATACGTAATAAAAATGTATGAACTCATATCAGAAGTTGAGATCTCGTCACGTCAGCTCCGGGGAGTCTTCGTCGAGAGGAAAAATGCCAGGCACCTGTAACGTAAAAAGGAGGCGTATGAGTAATTTTGTTACAGTTCGTTATTAGACGTAGTCACGTCCGCTAGGCAAAACAGTTTCATACCGAAAAGGGAAACGTTGACGCATTCCATAAATCGCGCACCATTATGATCTATTAGCGCCTACTGTTTTTAATTATAAGTAATTAAGTAATTACGTGGATCGGAAGCTGCAGTTGTAAAGAACAGGAGGTGCTATATTTTCAGTTGAAGCATTTATCATCAAAATACGCAATTATCGAAAGCAGAAGCTCTGAGGCAGGGGGAAGGTGTGAGAACAACGAAGTAGACTGGTAGAGCCCACGCAACACATGAACGCGCCCGTAGCAGTGAAAATTTAATGCGTCAATTCTCACATGAGAATGGAGATAGAACGTAGTTTCGAGCATCAGTTGTGTGGACGTAAGTCTGATATTAGCACTGGCTGCGGGAAAATACGTGCAACCGAAGGTGAACGCAAAAAACGCGGGTCAATCCAACTCTGTAGAAGTGTATTCCAAATTTAATAATGGAAAGGAATACGTAAACAGCAACTTAACGGACGATCTACGGAGAGCCTTTCTACATCAAACAAACCAAAGAATGACGGTGAGCATCGCAGTGCAGCCGGTGTGCCTCACTCAGACGTCAGGTCGGCTCCTGAAAGAGCGGCAGAGTCATTTAGTCCTGCAAGACAGGGCCAGCCGTTGACAGCTAAAGGAACTTCGAAACGAGAGTTATTTATACGTGCAACCAACGCGTCAGTTGCGATTTCGCTGCTTTTTAGCGAAAATATGTCACAGGGTTGAGGCAACACACTATGAATTACTCTGGCGTGTGTTAAATTAGGTAAAGTGAAAGTTAATGGGGCCAGCGACATACTGCTAATGGACAGGTATCACAGCGAGGACAAAGCGCTGACACCGAGCGGTCCTTATTACAAGAAAAACTCATGTTCACAAGTAGACATTCGCCTTGACACGTCCGATACAATTAATTGTAAGTTCATACATAACATCTCCGTCAAGTTCAAGCTCTATTAGATGACCTAGGGCAAGTATAGACCACGCAACACAAGGTCGCCCCCCAGAGACTTTGCGACTATTAAAAGCCGATTGAAGGTGGACGTCAACGGAACGCGGTGTAACCGTCTAATAGCGGTGCAACAAGACGACGCCTCTTCGCATACCATAGTGCTGAATGGTGATAGGTAATACAGTATCATCCATGACACAAAAAAGTCCGACCATGTTATCAGAATTAGGGGAAAACCCATGACAAAGTTTACTTGTGGCAAAGTAGAAATACTGGTTAATTGTATTCTTTAAAAAGTCTACCACACGAGTTGCTGAAAAGTGAAACAATTGCAAAAACCGCATTAGATGTCGAAACATAATCGCTCTAATGATTGCTGCGATTTTTACTGATACAGCCGGCTAGTTGAATCTGAGCCTCGCGATAACATTATGTACAGCTTGGCTAAACGTAGTTGGTACTAGCGCTTCCAAAATATTTCTTATTCTAGCTGCTTTCTAGACGAAGGAATGCTACAGCATTATGATTACTACTGTTACACGAAGTTCATATTCAATCGGCATTTAGTATGTTCATCATCTGAATAGGGTTCTTAATAGACAGTGAAACTAGGTATTAATCTTCACTCCCTTACGTAAATAAAGTGTAGGTATGAAGGTTTTTATATTTTTTGAATTTTAAGAAAAATGTTTCAGTCAGTTACAGTCTTATCAATACATAGAGGAGGCTGCGTCTTATCCTAGGTATTGTAAATCGTTTTGAATTTCGCATATTTTACGCTTTCGCGGGAAAGGATCCGTAGCAAAAATATCAAAGTTCACCAAAATCGTCTAAGCAAAGAAGACAAGGAGTAAGAACCCAAAGGCAAAATCATCTACTGTAGAATGAGTGAGCGCGCTGGGATTCGGTCCAGATTATGTGTTCGCAGACTACGCCTCAGACACACCCTCACTTTCCCTATCCCCCCCCGCCCCTTTCCCTTAAGTACGTCAAAACTTTATTCCTGAGAAACACTCCGTCTGACGTCCGTTTCGTCGGCGGCCTTAGTGAGTGAACGCCGCCGGTTGAAATTTGTATTTGTAATGTTGCAACGTTCCGTTGTGTCACATGTAACCCGACCGTTATACCGTTAAGCCGTCCTCAACGGCACCTCAGTAAGGAGACTCCACCTCTTACAAAAATTTCACTGTCCCATTTCGCGGACGGCTTGTCATTAGAATATCAAAAACAAGCACAGCACGAATATAAAGGTCTCTACTAAACAACTGAAACAGTTGCTATCAGTATTTGGATGAATAGGCAGACTGCACAGAAACGTGGATTTAGCTTAGTATGGCTCATAAGTGGACGTTGCCATCTTCTCACACTAATTTGTACCGAGCAAGTGGCAAAAGAAACGTCGTCTAAGTTACTGGATTAGCACATTAACACAAATTAAAGTTTTCTTTCATGTGGTCCGTTAAAAATGGGTGGTAACAGGTGACAGGAAGGGCATTTGGCTACATGTTAAAATTAACCATCGCAGTTGTGTCCATAACAATGGCGACCCAGTGTTGATGTGGGACAGTCAAAAGAAAAATTGATTGGTTAAACCATGTGATAGTAAAAACATTGGGTATATCAAATGAAAGATCATGACTGCAGCCACAGGAAAAGAACAGTACGCGTGGAAACGGACACAGTGCTATGCTAGCAGCAAAGAGCCAAATGCAGCGAGAGCCTCACCTGGCGCCCTGGTACAGTCAGTGTGGGCTCCGCTCCCAGCTGCCACCACCCTTCCTCTGGGAGGAGAGCAGACTCGCTGGCCGCGCCCTAGTCTGGCAGCAAGACGGGGACGCAGCCGCAGTCGCCGCCCGGGCACTCACTGGCCAGGTGGCCCCACATGCGCCACCTGCTGACGAGCGACGCGACGGTCTCGTCATCGTCGTCGTCGGGCAGGCAGACCTCGACGAAAGGGCAGTCGTCGCGGCGGCAGTCCCTGGCCAGGTGCCCCCACGGCTCCTCCTCCCCGCAGCTCTGGTCGGCGTCGGCCCAGTAGGCGCGGAACTCGCGGCGCCGCCACTCGGGCACGACCTCCGGCACGTACTCCTCCACCTGTTGGCGCCGCGGGTCGTAGGCACTGCTGCTGTCCTGCCGCACCACTGCCGCCTCCGCCTCCACCTCCCCCTCCGCACTTCTCGACTCGGCAGAGCGAGGCCGCCTGTCCGCCCTCCGAGCGACCTTCCTCCTTGGCTCTTCGCCTTCCGAAGCCTCTGCAGTGCGTTGCCGCTTCGACGCCTTCCTGTGGAAGCTGTTGCGAACGGAAGTTTTCTCTGGTCGCGGGCCCATTGCTTCCTGTCGAATGAAATACAAGATCAGTTAAACATTATGAACCAAAAGTAGCAGTTACATACTATTACAACTGTAAGGCATCAACTAAATTCCAGTAATAGTAAAATGTAATTAACTCTACGGTGACACATGTACCTTAATGCGTACAACCGTTATTCTCGCTTACTGCCACAGAATGCACGAAATCGGCCATCACTGTAGTTGAAGTTAACATAATGATGAGTCAGAAGAGACTTCTCATTGTGGCTTACGGTGATACATTCTACCTCACCAAAGACAAAGTATCTCAGCCTCTGTTTGCAGGTACACATGCGAATCCCAGCGCGAGAGTACACCAGCACGCCACTCCAGGACCAAAAACAGAACAGCGCAGTCCATTCTTAAACTGTAGATTCACAGCGTCATTCTTTTTTGGCCCGAATAACGGCGTACTGCGGTACTCACACGGCACGTGTCCAAGAAATTTGAAAACACTCCTCACAGACCGCTCATTCTACGAAATAGTTGAATTTTCTACGTAGTTTGCTGGGCTTCAATACCATTTGAAAAAGAAATTCTCTTAAAGTTACGAGAAATATCACTTTCGACCAGGTCTAAGAATCAGTGGCATTATACATAGAACATCATCCAATACACAGATGCAGATTCCTTCAAAGTACTGGTAGCACCTTTGCTCACATGCAGAAATGAGACCTGCACAGTAACTAATGAAGACCAAACAACGACGAGATCAGCTAAAACGAAATATGTAAGGAAAGTAAAAGGATGTGCCCTGAGAGGTGAAATAAATAATTCTGAAATGGAGAATGAATTAAATACATTCTGCATCGCTGAAAGAATAGAATTCTGTCTGACAAAACGGAAGAAGCTTAGTGAAAGAGAAAGGACAGAAAGAATAGTCACATATATAATAACCATGTATACCTAAAGAAAGACGGATGCAGGAAGACAGGTAAAAGGTCGATTTCACGAGGACGGAGCAGGCTGTAAGTTTACTGTATTAAGCCGAAAATAGCTGACCAGGAAGCAGCTAGCGACAATAGATTTATACAGGCTTATTCAAGGTCCATGGAGCGTAACACCACACGAAGATAAAAATTATTTTAATGACGAATTCCTTAATTCTATTAAATTGCAAGTACAGATACTGTACGTGAAGTACCTAACAAAACTGAAAACCGGTGCCATATGGAATGAACTACGTGTGGAATTACAAGAAACTACCAAATGAGAACAATTCAGTACCAAACTAAGGGTATGACGGTTACATAGTGGCACGATATGAAAATATACAGGATATTTCCAATCGCGAGAATAGACGTAGAAACTACACTTACCAAGCGTAAATTAAGTGACAGTCCGTATAGGCAATGCAAATTGCACCTCGCAACTGAGAGAAACAAAACAAGCCTTGTCTGTATAGCGTGTACTGACTCACTGACAGTGCACAGCAAAGACGAGTGTCCCTGAATACTGAACAATGCAGTAAATGTTGTGCATATAAAATTATGACGGAAATTTCAGAGTTACAAAAGAAACACGAACGCTATATTTGCAAGAGATGGTGGAGGCAGCAAGTCAAAGGAATGGGAGGCAGTACATAGACGCAGGGACGAAATGAGGGAGTAACAAATACTAAAATGGCCAACAACCAAAAACCCAACATGACACTCCTCATACATGGGCAAATTTGTATTACGAGATATCAGACAAGATCAAAGCTCCTGTGAATCAAACGGAGAACGGTAAAGACTCCACAACATCACATTACTTCGAATAAATACAATCTGTAAATTACGAACACACGTAGTTAAACAGGATATCGGAACCTAGTGTGTTATCACACAGCCTACGAGCATCCTATTACGACGCACGTGGGTTCTGAGAGAAACACTGAGGTGGATTCGGACGAGTATGAACAAAAGTAGCAGTATATGAGACGATCAGTTAAAGGAAGTAAAAAAATCAAAAAACGAAATAGGTGGAGATGCTTTCCCCCTGCAGTCTTTTTCCAAATACTCAGGCCTGTCAACTCCCTGTCTATTCTTGGAGTCAGAACTCGTCTGTCTCTGCACGCACAAAGACGTTAGTTGACGCTCCACTGGCGTGCTTTCGTTGCACGGCTTGCTGAGTAGCATAAGCAAAAATATACTGTTCCTGTTGGGTAGAAAGGAAACAAAATCTCACCTATATGACTTGGCCTTTGGTGACATGGTAATGATTTCTTGTGGCTGGTACTAGACATAATTGTCCTGGCAGCATGCCAGACCAATGCGTGAGCTTTGCTGGCCGCTCTTAGATGATTGAGGTCATGGGGGGAGGGGGAGGGAAGACCGGAGGTACGTACACACCACACAGATAACAAAACGTGTGGTCACTCAGTCCCACCGCTCAGTGGTAGAAAATTAATGAGGCCCTTGCATTTAAAGGTCTTGCACGAAAGTAACTGCAACGGATCTTTTCCAGCATAATTTCGCAATGGATTTCCGTTTTCTCAAAAAACAATATACAAGTTGATATTTGTACATGTCTTTTAGACTCGGCCAAGTTCTCATCCAATCTTCAGTTCACTTTCTCATAATTTACCTGAATAATACCCTCCAGTGCTAAGATGCACACTCCTCTTCCATTTCTCGCAGCTCAGCATCTGCTCACAGCACAATCTCTCTTGTTCGCAGTTTTCAATGGTCTTTCCAAATTCTTTCTTCTCATTGCCATATAATTGCAGCAATCGACTGACGTTACTTATCTTAGCTTCACCAACATTCTCAAATTCTTAAGTGGGAATTCAATTGACACACAAACGAAACCTTATCTTTCGTTTTTCCACAGGTGTGCGCTGCAGCTGGGATACTATTGCATACTGTGTGGACGTTTTAATACTGTAGGCATTGTTTGTGGCCATCTGCTTTCTGACGTCTAGTACCGTTTGGTAGTTTTCTTTGTTGAGTAGCAATTTGCCGAGTCCATAGAACAGATGTCGAATTGCTGCTTGTTTTTGTGGATGGTTCGATGAGATTTTAATGACAATGTTAGTTATTGTGGATTTACAGCAAACTTCGAATACATTCTTATTTTTTGATGTGTCTAGAAAATTATGATTATTATGTTCTGTTTCAATTGTAAATTTTCTCTCTTTATGTAATTTGTTAAATGTCAGTAAGAGGTTTCTCAATTTTTGTTTGTGATTCATATCTTAGGTAGAGGATGTCATCCATATATCTGATTCAGTAAAATATATTGTACTACTTTGCAAAGATTTTTGTGAATATTGTCTACTTGACATGCTTCACAAAAAATATTTACTAAAGCTCGTGGAATGGGGTCTTCTTGGTAAGATAGCCTCTTATAAATAGAATTCACTGTTCAACTAGAACTAGTAATTGCAACATTACTGAAGTTAGTATTTCATTAATCTGGTTACCAGATGGTTGGCCACAAACAAAAATCTGAAAACACAGCCAACTCAATGGTGACCACATTAATAAAATACTCACTTCAGTAATGCCTACGACACAATAAAACTAATTCCATTTGAAGAGTTAACTTTATTTAAAATGGGATAGGTTACCAATGGGATCAACAGTTTAAAGACACTTAGTAAATACCTTTCATAAATCATGTTTGACAGATCATTTTCATAAAAGTAGTAGCAAAATAATAAACCATATTGTATCGTATATATAGAACACCATCCTCTTCCTAAGTGACGAACCACAGACAGAAATTGAAAAACTACTTGAGGCCATTTAGGAGGTACATAAAGATAAATTTATAATTGAAAAAGAACATGATAGTCAAATTAACTTTCAAAATACAATAGTCAAAAAGCAAGCACATATTCTAAATTTAATATAAACCCACAGGAACTGATGAAATCATGCTCCAGTCCTCCAACTACCCAAACAAAGCAACACTTTGTCACATGCTTCATAGATTCAACACAGGGCCAATCAACAAGGAAAATTACCAAAAAGAACTATAAATCATAAAGCAGATAGCCAGCAACAATGTATGGAATAGTAAGTCACCAAGCTTAACAACAAAATAAAAATAACAGTAACATTAAAAAAACCAATCACCTCCCCCCCCCCCCCCCCTAACACACTGAATATCATAACAACACAGAACAATTAGGGAAATGTACGAGCAGACCAGGATGGTACACGATATTTTACAAACACAAACTTGCACACAAAATTACCAAAACACAAGATACAAACAAAGCATATGCAGTAGATAATTCCATCAAAAAATACATTCCAAAACCGACAAAATCCGCAAGTTTACACATGAAAGCATATCTATACTAACTACAATGGAACTTACGTAATGGCAGGTATGTTGTGCAAACAAGTTGACTTAGAACATTACATGTCAGTTCAAAGGAACGCAAGAGAGCCTGAAAGTATGAAACAGAGCAGTCAAATAGACGGAGCATCCCAGAAATAATAATCGCAAGCCAACCTCCAGAGAAGTCAGAATAGCCAATAAGACACCATCTATCATTGCAAGCAAATTAACCCACAGAAATACTGAAACAAAAAGAAATCCCAATTTGAGTGGTCAGGTGTACATGACAAATTACGTTTTACTTACAGTCAAAATAGTAAAATACTGTTCAAACGGATGATCATGAGAATGTCACACAACGCCTTTCGTCTTATTTTCCATTTTCCGCGATTTCCCCCCACCCCAGAAGTGTAACTTCTAAATCAAAAATATAGTCATCCAAATACTGTACCTGAAACCTTTTACCCATTCTGGCAGGCATGAGTTCCTCCGTTCGTTCTATAATCCGGAGAGAACAGAAATGAACTATAATAAGCCTACATTTGCCTTATGTACTTCATTATGGTGGCATCACTAATGTAAATAATTATGAACGCTAAATTACTTCGAATTCTGATCGTTAATGGAATGGACACAAAAATATTACTTAAGCAGCAAACTAGAAAGAAGTTTATTTTCGTTACATAAATAAAGACTAAATGTCAGTAAGACGTAGTATGCAATGTTCCACTCACACTTGTAATACAGAATACTGTTGTGGGGAAATTGCACCAGTCAGCTAACATTCGTGACTGGCAGACGAAAGTCATTAAATGTATTCTAGCTCTGCCTCCCAGCGAGACATGCAGAAGTCAGATCAGAACACTTAAACATTTTCATATTCCCCAGCGTTTACATCTACATGTCTAATTTATGGCAAAGAAAACATAAACAAATGTAGTCTAAGGAATAATGCTCATATACCCAGTGCTAAAAATAGCCAAATGGTATATCTACTGTGACTACACACACACACGCGCGACCCGTAAAAACATGAACATTAAATTCTTTAAAAAAATCTCCAAAAACAGCTCATTCGGCTCCCTTACACAGATTGAAGGAAGTTTTAGGAACTTTGCTGAGAGAGCGAGAATTTATGGAGAGTGATGTTAATGAACTGTATCTGTGTGTGTCAATAAAATTGGATGTTACGCTTACACAATTAGACTTACGTAAGACTTGCTTCAACTAGCCGTCAGTAATTGTACATTGTGAATGTATGTAATTGTGTGTACACAAGTAACCAGTGAGCAATGCACTTACAGATTCATTCAAATAAGTATTCCGATAACTATGTATCTACGTGTTAGCAAGTGTATTAGCAACTGGCACTGTAATCTATTATGCGCTTTAATTTACTCTAAACGTCTTTTATATATATAGCTGATATACTGTTTGTAACAGCTGATTCTTACGTGCTGACAAGGCTAGTTGTATCAAATCATTCTGGATGGCTAATGAGAAACGTTCTTAACTTTCTAAGACACTAAGTGAACACGAAGTTGAGACTGATATCACTCACAGATCTCGTAAGAAAGATCTGCAGTCAATGGGAGACCTTTAGTGGCGTTCCACAACAATTATTCTATGAATTGTAAGAAAACTGCAAAACAGTTAGTGACGTGAAAATGTCTATGTTGTATGAGTGAAGTAATAGTGTAACCTCTAACCTATGACCAGATGAGAGGAAGCGTTTATTTCGGTCGGAGAAATAAAAACAGTAATAATACAGCTGTGCGAAAATTACGATGTTGACTGTCATTTAATCGATGAGTATCGCTTATAAAAGTGAAACGTTGGTAGTCGATATGAAATCGACTGAAGATGCCTTAATGCGAAAGACAAATGCGCCTGGACTTCATAAAGTACATTACAGGGAGAAAACTGACGATAAATAAATAAAACAAATATCTACAAACGTGCAAGGAAAAACGGACGGCAAACTGGAGATGAGGAATAGTATCTGACTTACACCGGGCACACAATAACTGTAATCCTTTCCAAGCAATGTGTTAGAATGACTTACATGATGACGAGCCGAATTTGTTGTAAAAAGTTGTATGTTAAGCAATGGCTTGGGAAGGTCATTAGAAGAAGAAAATTAAAATACCATACCGTTCATGCATGTATCTGAGATGCAGAAAACCAAATCACAATGCATTTTATACTAAGCACATAGCGGCAACATTAATAAAGAACTCAACATAAGCAGAACAACTGAAATAAATTGTACTAAAAGTAAGATAATTTTCTAATTGCAGAAAACAGTAGTTTAAGTGGTATAGGCAGGTGATAAGAATAAAATAAGGGAGCGATTTGGTGATGAAACTGAACCATTCTGTTTGCAAAAGCAGTAAACGCCGAGACACATTGCCTATATACGAAAAAACATTGCGAGTAAATTTATAACGTGTAAAACACAAGAACTGGAGCTAAACGAAATGAAACAAAACATAACATATAAAATTCCTTCCAAGATTCGAATACAAGGGTGAGAGCGTTTTGAGAGACCCACCGAACAAAACATATCAAGGAAAGACAACATGGCGAAAATGATTATTTCTCGGTATTTTTCAGAGTACTCTCCGTCGCGTCATGGATTGTGCTAGAGAACGCCACACTGATAAATTCAAGATTTCAGTGGCACGTCACTACAGCACTTAGCTCACTATATTGCAGGCCTAAAATAACACCCTAACCACAAAGACATGTATCGCATATTTAAGTCATTGACTGGCGTCTGCTAGAGCAGATCACTGCGGCTGACGCCGTCGTCTGCCGATGGAACATCCACCACTTTGTTTGCGGCGATCAACGTATTAACGAAAAGAAAACTAAAACGTAATATTGATGAAAAGCTTTCGGGTTTCCAGTCTGGTGGTAGTGATAAAATCTCGACGTTCCGAAAAGTGTAGTACTTACCTTCTCCTGGCGAAGTGAATTTGCCAGAAGATCAGCACGGCACTCTTCGAAACGTCACAGCATTTTAACACTGCCACGCTAGGAAAGTCGATATTCACACGTAAAAGCTTAACATTTTTTGCTTTCCATCGTACATAACGATTGGATCGCAGACATGTGACTGTAATTGCAAGATTGGCTTTTATAGTGTACATTGCAAGATGAATTTTGAGATGGGAGTGGCAGTCACGGTATCGATTACGCAAAAAGAAACTGGAAGGAACCATATATAAAATCGCATTTACAGGTAGGGAGAATGACTGTAAACTACGAGTGACTTGTTGACGACAAAATAGCCGGTAAAGCACTCACATACACGTACAGATCAGAGGACAAGGCGCCAGCACAAGAGAGCTCCTCACCTGTTGTGTCTTCCTCAGCAGCAGCAGCAGCAGCAGCAACAACAACAACAACAACAACAAGAATAGTGGAGGTGTTGCCAGCGTGAGATCCAGCAGCAGACTGAAGGCTGGAGGCTGCGCGTCTTCACCCTGTCAACTCACCCCCTCCCACCCTCTCCTCCTCACCCCTTTTCCCCCACTCCACAGCTGCAGCCTTATCTGCCCTACCACAGCGGTAGCGGTTTTCCCTGCATTTCCACTTTTGCCCGATACATAGAGGTGAAAGATGTCTTTTTTTCACTGACCTACGGTTTGTTGCATGGACAACACTATTATTTTGCTCAACGAAAATTTTTTCACAGTGAATTTTCAGCGAAATAATTTGGTAACATAATATCTGCGAACCTTACCCCGTGATCTCCTCAACACGGCCGCAATTTCACAATCTCTGATTTCTCTAACAGTTCTTGACCGCCACATAACTCACATGTTATTAGAGTAGAAACATAGCAACTAGATACTGATAACGAAACTGAATGGGAATATAAAAAATTTCAAACGTCATTGATACGTGGTTGCAAAATAGCTGCATCTTTTCGTGTTTGGACGGAACTGTGTGCGTATCTTTTGCTTCCACACTGTGAAATCCAACTGCACCAAATAACGTTTTAAAACTGAAACACTAACCGTCACTAATGAGAAGATGTGTGTATCTATTACGCATATAATGCGGACAGGAGGGGTCTGTTTAATTCTTGTAACTATTCTACTCTGCATTTTTGTTCACTTAGTTGTAGAGTGCAGATAGACGGGGGATAAATACGAAAACGAGAGAGTTACATACAAGTAAGTTCATTATTTCATTCTAAACTCATTTATCCCACTGTGTAACAAGACGGTCAATGCCTTCACTGAAAAATTTCTGCTGTTGCGCATTTAAACATAACCAAAAAATAAAAATCGCATTTACAGGTAGGGACGGGAATAGCTCCACATTTCAGGAGAATGATTGTAAACTAGTGACCCGTTGACTACAAAACAGCCGGTAAAGCACCTGGCACCTTTTCTTCAGAAGCAGATTTACGGTCCGGATGTCTTTATTTAGCGCTATGAAAACATAGAAAGCTTATAGACAGACGCTGGGATTGTGTGGATCACGTGAAATGGCATCCCAGAGAAACTTCTGCAGCGTAACAGAAGCAGGAACCCCTAGTTCCGGAAAAGCCATGATCATCCCCCTCTTTAACTGAAAAGGTCAGCTGGTCATTGTGTAATACAGAATTGTTTTATTGATTCTATTCATAACTTCTCTGCATAGATACAAACTGATATCGGAAAAGTCAGTATTACGAGAAAATAAGACGAGAGAACATGAATTAATTTGATTGTTGTAAACTGTTCATCTACTAAAAAACATACACACAGCAGTAAGAAAATTGTTAATACAAGCTATTACACTTAGTCTTCTTAAACACAAACTGTGATTGAACCTAAAAAGGGCACATTCAAGGATACTCTTAATAAGGACACAAAAAATCAATAGTATGTTCACCATTCTTAGCCCGCATTGTGTGATCAGTTTACATCATCTCTTTTTGCACAAAACACACCATCTTACGCCACATCGTCATACTCTGATCATTTACAGCAATTAATGTAGTTAAAAAAGTTAATACATTTTGCATAGTGTTTTTTGACTATAGTTTAGAGCTTCACCTTCCTGATAGATACTTACAATTTGTATGATACCATGATGAAAATGTGTTGTGTGATGACATACTTCTTTATGCTGACAAATATTTATCTATACTGTACATTTTCCGAGGAGATTTTCCACCGATCCTTGAATTTTGCAGTCTGTTTTCCTGTTTCACACTTAACACAATCTATGCATATTTTTCGTTATCACTATTTACTACAGTAAAATGTACACACACGGGTTTTCAATTCTGGTTCACTAATAGAGAACTTTTCTGTCACTCAAGTTTCCCCACCAAAATTTACGCCTATCGTGGTAGGGTTGTCTGCTACGGCCAAGTACACATTTTTTGGTTTGCTTTGATGTGCAGCTTGAAATTTTTTGTGTAGTAACGATGTTCAGTTTCTTACCCATCTTGGGTACATCTCAGATTCTCCTGGATTCATATTCCAAGAAACTTCGAAGCATTTACGTTTTCCCAGTTTCTGGGGAATAACTCTATAGGTGGGGCTAATGGATTCTTACTCTTTACTGTGTTTAGACTCATAGTAACTTTTTTTTTGTATTTATCATTTTTATTGTTTTCAAGAGAGGCAGTATTCAGTGTCTGAGGTGCATATTTTGATCTTATTCCGCAACTATTGTTTAGTTTTTCCATTACCTAACACATTTGGGACGTCATCAAATTTAATATGCCTATGATGAGGACTAGTTAGTTCGAGGTCATTTGGTAGATCAAAAACAAAACAGTCCTACTGTGAAATCTTACAATACATCGCACTTACTACATAGCTCTTTTGAGTGACAGGTCTTCATGCTATTCCCTTTTTGGACTCCCAAGTTAAACTGCTTGCTCTCTGCTTTGTAGGTATATTACCAGTCACGAGCTGATGCCCTAATACGTACACCCTCCAGTATCATTAACTAGAAGTTGTGGCTAGTGACACCAAATGCCACCGAGAGCTCTTTGCCAATTGAGTTTAGAGTTTTATTAAGGAATGCAAAGACGCACTCTCAGTAGAGTTGGATTTATGAAAGCCATGGGAAGAGTCTGAGAAACTGTTATTATTTATACAATGTTTACTAATCTCTTCGAGTAGAATTTTCCGATTTTCTTTCGCAAACCCAGACAAGAGTGATTGGGACTGTAGTTGGATGCATTTGTTTTTATCCCCTGTTTGTAGAGAGGTTTTTCTATGGCTTTTTTTTTAATGCTCCCTTAGAGAGCGAGCAGTTGCCGAAGTCAGTTGGAGGCTTCACTGTGAAGGGGCCACTTTTTAATATAATAAAGTAATTTATACTGCCAATATCAAGGGAGTGTCTTCATCTGAGTTCCTTGATTGTGTCCAGCATTTGCTTCTCACTAGTTTGGTGTAGAAAGATAGTCCTACTAGACCTATATCTGAACTGGATTCATTAGGGCACATTGTGAGTCTTGCTGTATCAGGTTTTCTGCTACCAGTGTGAAGTCTGAATTAAATTAATTTGCAAATTTTCTGGGGTCTCATAATACAGCTGAACTTGCTGAGAAGTTAATTGTTTTAGCTTCTGGATGTTCTACTGCTGTTTCCTTCCTGCAGTTTTCCACATGGCTTTCATTTTCAGATTTTCCTAAATTTGTCTGTTGTTTGCCATTGTTTTTGACTGTTTTATGTCCCAGCTGAGGATTTTGTTATAGGGCTTGAAATACATATTAACTATGGAGATGTGTTCTGTTTGGACATTTTGTGTAATAAACTTCTTTCTATTGGAAATATTTGTATTCACCTGCTGATGAAATAATTTTTTACAGTTTTTGTATTTTCTTTTTGTATGGGGGCTGAGGGGGCAGCGATAAGAGTAATTTGTAAAGTTATTAAAGAAACTATTACATTTGTCATCCATATTTCAACATTTACGGTATGTATTTCTTTCCGGGTTTCGTCGTTCAAGCAGTGGCGAAAGTAATTTATATTCTCATCACAGCAGAACCTACATGTGTTTCTTGGGTTAAGTTGATGTTTGCAACTGAAGAGTAAGTTTTTGGCTATGTGGTCCCCAGTGTTTCTGTTAGAGTATTCATTTGCGCATTGATGAATATCTGGTCAATTGTTGAGGCTGATGTTTTTGTGTCACACCATGGTATTTCGATGGTAGCTAGTAATTTGAAGGTTGAAAGAATGCTAAGCATGCATTAGTTTGGTGAGCAGCGATTCTAAACGTTCTAAAATGTTGTTCAATACCTAGCGCTCTATGTGAACAAATAACAACTATTCTTGCATCTAATATTTGAACCTTTGATCTCTCTCCATCTTTACCTTCAACTATTACTTCAGGAATATGTAGTTTCAAAGTGTGTACTTTTTCTTACATGTACACAACTACCACCATGTTCGTAATTCTTCTACAAAAATCACCACCTAGTGCATAATTTGGAAAATCCATTATCTCAAGTTCTTCCTCATCAAGGCAATGTTCTGTTTGACATAATAATGATGTAGTTTTTAATTTATTTTCTAGTAGAACCTGAATATCATCTTGTTTTCTTGTTAGTGACTGCATATTCTGATGAAACCGAATCAAATTTCACATTTAAGTTTGAACTCTTAAACGTATTAACCTTTAGCCAAGCACTGAGCTGATACTATATCCGTTGGTTTTTGCCATTGGTTGATACTATATCCATGGGTTTTTTGTCGTGGGTTGCCACTTAAAATCCTGGCTGCGTGCTGCAGGTCTACGTTTGCTGGGAGAAGATTTTGTAGTCTTGCGGAGGACTGGAGATAATCTCTCAGATCCTCCCAGGGAACTCGCCATTCTTTGGCGAGTTTGTGCTTGGCTACCGCGAGGCCCCAGCCCTTGCAGCAATTTTCCGTTCCATGCTGCATGTCTATCCTCTTGGTTAACATGATTGGGGAATTCTTGGGAATGTTCTGCATTCTGTTTTCGACATATAATGTCTCACCCTTGTATTCAGCTCCCTTTTCGTTTGTTTCCCTTCTCCTCTTGTTCCTCCGCTTCAGCGTTTGAGGATCCTCCTTCATCCACCAATTGCGCTCCTGAAGCCAGCCCACGTGTCTGACACATAAGAGGTGACTGGGTAACGGGTAATTGCCAGCCCTGGGTCGACAGGTAGGGCTCACACGTACCTCTGGTACAAGCCAGGACCAGAAAGAGGTGATTTCTTGAGCTGCAACCATCCCATATTGCAGATTGGTCCCTATGTCAGGTTTACTGGAGGTGTAACCTGAGGTGTGTACCAGATCCTAAGGTGGGTGTGCCCCCATTGTAAATGGAGCCCAGTTGGAAGGAGTGCACCATGGGAGATGATGGGGATCATGGGGATTTTCTCATGATGAGTCATCTCATCTCCCAATGCAACGTCTACCGAATGTAAACGTAATGAAGCTATTCATTGAAAGACTCTTCCCACTGCACCATGACTCACTGTGGTCTCACATACTGACGACGGTCAGCTCTTCACAAGGGTCAATCCGTTTATTATTCACAAAGGGGTTGATGCAGTTGCTGGCCCTGTGACATCCTGTTCTCGTTTACAGAATGGCACTTTGCTTTTGGAACTCAAACGCCACAATTGCTTGCTGCCTCGCTTCTTCATGGCTACCCTGTTCCCAACCAGATGCACTGCTACCAATGTCATCGTTTCAACCACACTAGAACATCTTGTAGACACCCAGCGAAATGTGTGAAATATGGTATGGATGCCCACAAAGGCGATTGTCAGCCTTATTCTCCCTGCTGTATCAAATGCAATGGCGGCCATGCCTCCTCCTCTTGGGACAGTGCCATGCATCTTGATGAGTGGGCTGTCCAAGAAATCAAGGTAAAGGAAAGAGTGCCTTACGCAGTCACTTGCAAGCTACTGGCCAGTCACAGACCCTGTGTTCTCCCGTCTGCCACCTATAGATCTGTTCTTGTCAGCCTCGCTCTATGCAGGTGATTGCCACGCATACATGCAACCTGAAATTCAGCTCTGAGGTTGTGAATTTGCGTGAGGTAGCGTCGCCATCCCCCCCGTCGCGCTGTGCAACAAACCGTCAAACTCTTGCCTCAAGGGGCAAAGCCGCCATCTTCAAGCCGTTCCATTTAGACTCAGGTGGTGTTTGGCTGGAGGGATGGAGGAAGTATTTATGGGAGTACTCTTTCTGTCCTTTCCTGCCTATTCGTTGTGTAGAAGTCTGCTAAAGGTAAATAGTGTTCTCCTTCACTAACTCGAGGATACTGTTAGACGGTGTCACCAAATGGTACCTTAGCCCAGCTGGGCTCTGTCTCGCCTGTGCACCACCATCCGTTTTTCAGCGTTGGTCTCCATGAACCGACTGCACAAGCAAGCCGATGCTTCTGTGGACCTCTGAGCAGGATCCTCCTGCCTCTGTGCCCTGTAGTAGCGATTCCACACAGGCTGTCAGTTGGTGGCCACTGGGTTGACAACCCTCCATTTATTCCGTCCTCCAATGGAGCGTTTATGGCCTTTGGTCCCGCAAACAGGATTTACAGCTGCTTTTAGCATTGCAGCATCCCCTTGTAGTCTGTCTTCAGGAAACGAAATTGAGCCCTCATGACAACTGTCAACTTTCTTATTACTTACCAATTCATTTTGCCCTTCCCCTGAGGTCAGCATTGCATCTCATGGGGGCATCACACTCTACTCATACGGGATGACTTTCATAGTTAACCCATTTCCCTGACTACCGGTCTTCTAGGTGTTGCAGTTCACCTTTACATTTCCAGCCTTACTTTTTCCCTCTGTACTATTTGTGTACTTCCATCATTCAGTGTCACCAGGGCAGACTTCCTTTAGCTTGCTGGGCAGCTACCTCCCCCATTTTTGCTAATTTGTGACTTTAATGCGCAGAATTCCCTTTGGTGTTCTCCCATGACCTGTCAGAGAGGTACCCTGTTGGCTGACCTTCTTAACCAAATTAACCTCTTTTGCCTTAACACTGGAGCACCTACTATCCTTTCCCACTCCTCATACATCTATTCCCATTTGAACCCATCCTTTTGCACTGCCCACCTTGCCCATCGTCTTGAGTGGTGCTTTCTATCTGACCCCTACTTTCCCCTGCCTGTGCCATAAATTGACTCCTCCACCTTAGTGCATGCCCAAATGGCAGCTTGCTAAGGCAGACTGGCCAATTTACCCGTCCCTGGCGACCTTTGAAGAACATGATTTCTCCAGTTGTGATGATCAGGTGGACTATCTCACCTATGTTACCCTTATGGCTGTCGAACGTTCCATTCCTCACACATCCTCTTTAGCATGTCATATCCCAGTCCCTTGGTGGACTAAGGCATGCCATGATGCAATTCGTGCACATTGACCAGGTCTCCGCATTTTTAACAGGCACCCTACACATGTGAACTGCGTTCATTGTAGACACATGTGCGCAAAGTCGCATCGCATTCTTTGGGATAGCTAAAGAGCTAGCTGGATTTCGTTCACTAGTTCTTTTAACAGTTCCACACCTTCCTTTGTCGTGTAAGCCAACCTCTGATGGCCCTCAGTCACCAAGATCCATTTCGTAATTACTGGCCTGACAGTCGTTGATAATGTCATTGTGGACTCTCTCGCTATCTCCAACAACTCTGACCGCCTTTTTGCCGAAGTTTCGAGCTCTTCCCACTATCTCCCAGCATTCCTCCATCACAAACAAGCGGAGGAGGTTCGGGGGATACCCTTCTCTTCTCAGCATTGTGAGTGGTGCAATGCCTTATTTGCTATGAGGGAGCTATATCATGCTCTCAAGTCATCCTAATCCTCCGCCCGAGGGCCAGACGCCATCCACGTTCAGATGTTGCAGCAACTTTCTCTTGCAGGCAAGCACTTTCTGCTCAACACATACAGCCACACCTGGGCAGAAGGCACATTTCCTGGATTCTGGCGTGAAGCCGCTCTCATACCCATACCTAAGTCCGGTAAGGACAAAAACCTTCCTTCTAGCTACCAGCCCATCTCCTTTAACAGCTGTGTTTACAAGGTGATGGTGCATATAAATCATGTCCGGCTGGTGTGGTGGCTCATGTCTCGCCATTTATCCATGAATGCATAGTGTGGATTTCTTGCACCACATTCTGCAGTTGACCATCTTGTTACATTGTCCACCCTATCATGAATGGTTTTCTGCGGAAATCCCTGACTGTGGGCGTGTGTTTGGATTTGCAAAAGGCCTAAAACACCTACTGTGGAACTGGTATCCACTGTACTACTCACACATGGGGTTCCATGGGCGCCTGCCCTGTTTTCTTTGGGCATTTTTACAAGACTGAGTTTTCAGAGTGCATGTGGGTTCTGCCTTGTCGGACATCTACATCCAGGAAAATGGTGTGCCTCAGGATTCCATCCCGAGCATCGTCTTCTTTGTTATCGCCATTGACCCTCGCCAATGACAGCTGTGGTCTCCCACCGGGCATCTCAGGCGCTCTTTTTGTTGATGATTTTACCATCTATTGCACTTCTCTATGGGCCTGTCTCACTGAGCAGCGTCTTCAGTGGTGTCTTGATAATCTTTACTTCTGGAGCATCGACTGTGCCTTCCTCTTTTCCACTGAAACAACCGTCAGTATGATTGCTGGCGCAGCAAATAGTTTCTCCTACCATCTCTATATCTTGGACCTGTTACCCTTCTGCTCATTGAAATTGACTTTTCTGGGGCTCATGCTCGATAGGAAACACTCTTGGTCCATGTGTCTTACTTTGCAGCCTTCTGTATGTGGTCACTCAATCTCCTACGTGTGCTCCCTGGTACTTCCCGGGGTGCCGAACGAACCACCCACCTCTGGTTGCACCAGGCACTTGTCTGTTCTAAACTCGACTATGTGTTCTTTATTTACGCATTTGCATGCCCATCCCTCCTAGGCCATCACAACACTGCCCACCATCATGGAATCTGTTTGGCCTTGGGCGGCTTCTACACCAGACTGGTTGAGTTCGTATGCTGAAGCTGAACTACCACTGACCTACTGCTGTGAGTTTCTCCTCAGCAGGTATGCATTCCATTTGTCTGCGATGCATGGGCACCTATCCTATGCCTCCTTCTTTGATGATTCCTTTGATCATCAGTATGGTGCTCATCCCTCTTTCGTGTTGTCTCCTGAAGTCCGCTTTCGCCAATTACTATGGTGGTATATCTTCACATTACCTGCAGCTTTCCCAGTGGGTGTGAACCCTCACCACCTTGGCTTCAAGAAGCAGCCTATGCTAAGTTTGACCTTCATTTGCTTCCAGCCTTGGTCTAATGCCTCCAATTTTATAACCTTCACATGGGACTTCAAGAGAGTGCTTGTATACACTGGTGACTATCGAAATGATCGTGGGTTTGGGTGTGCTTTCGTCATTGGCACCAGTGTTTTTCTATATTGTCTTCTGGCACAGTCCTCAGTATTTACACCTGAGCTCTTTGCCTTGTATCAGACCACAGAGTACATAGAGCGACACACACTTCCCAATTGTGTCCTCTGCCCAGACTAAAGCAGTGCCATTGGAAGTATGTGTGTGCTCTACACTACCCATCGCTCAGTGCAGTGGGCCTGGAAAACTTTCACTTGCTCACTGTTGGTGGAGCCAATGTCGTGTTTCTGTGAGTCCCTGGTCATGTCAGTCTGCCAGGAAACAAGTACCTATACTCCCTCCAATGATCTCTGCATTGCTGTCTGTCAGGAGGTGGTGTCCCTTTGGCATCGCCAATTGTCCTGCCTTCGCAGGACTAAGTTTCCCTTATTAAGCTTCACCCAGTGCCATGGATAACCTCTTCTCAGGTCTCCCATTGGAAGGAGATTATTCTAATTTATCTATTGGGAACTGCCTTTTAGCTATCATCATTTGCTCAGTGGGGCAATCCCACCACTTTGTCCATATTGCACACAAATTTTAACTGTTTGCCACTTCCTGCTGGAATTCCCATTTGTTTACCATTTATGCTCCAGTTTGGGATTACTGCCTGATTTATCAGCCATTTTACCACTTGACATGCGGGCTCTCATCTGCATTCTACTTTTTATCCGCCACAGCAATATGGCGAAGTCCATTAAAATTTTTAGTTTTAGACATCCATTAGTGTGATTTTTTTAGCATTTTTCAACGTGCCTGTTTTAGCTGTCTCCTGTTCTGTCCAATGGGACTGAAGCATTGTCATTTAACTCCACTGTGTGTTCATGTTCTCTAGTTTTGCCTTGGGTCATGCGTCCTAAGACAAAGCAAAGCAAAACAAAACTCTCTCAGATACAATATGGTCTTCCGTTGCTGCAGCAGGCGTCACAACTAACGCACAGTGGTGTGTGTACACTTTGCAATAATTGAAGTGCACCATCAAGTAATGTTGCCACAAGGGATCATTCTGTCGCAGGGTAAAGCCTGCCCACCTGAAGCCAAGGCTCTTTTGACTGCAGTACATATGTTTCGCTGGGAATCCCTTACACGTTCTCCATATATTCCCGATATCTCCCCATGTGACTCCCATATTGCTGGAGCCTTGGTGAATGACATTCGTGGTGGTCCATTTGGTTTGGATGAAGAGCTGTATGCCTGGATATATCATGGTTCCTTAGGCAACCACAATCATTTTTCCATGAAACCGTTCATTGCGTTTTTTCGCAGTGGGATAATCGTATTAACAGTTCTGGGGAATAATAAACAGTTCACTTACCTATTGTTCATCTGACAGGTTTTCATTCGACTGTCCCTTACTCTCACTCAGCATTAGCTGATTGGTACTGCAGTCGCTCGTCCATCTCGTATCTCCAAGGGAGTGATGGTACTGGGCTTAACAAAGGGCAGTCTCACACAGAACAGACCAGTGTCTGCTGTGACCATGCAGTACCCTACGAAAATCATCAGATTCATTTTGTGAAAGATATTTGACTAAACTAATAATAACTAAAATAATTGACTGTAATAATGTTGACAGTCACAGTCATTGCATGTGTCAGTTGGAGTAGACTGCTAAGGGACTCCATGACGATTCTCTTACTCTATTCTGTTCAGGGATTTAAAGCCAGTTGCAGGTCATTTAGAGATACGGCTTGAATCTCAGGACAGGATTGCATCATGAAGGAAATTGGTTATGCCAATTGCAGAAGAAAATTTCATCATTTATGTGGAGCAAAATTCTAGAAAACCAAAACTGGATGGATACACGACCACCAGCCTCTAGAATACGAAACCAGTCTGCTGACCAATGAACTATTTCACTTGACAATGTGTTATTGTTAAACCATCTAAGGCATTCAGTACAGCTTTCCTCCATAGCTCTAAACAGAGTGAAGGATGCAGCTTAAGTTCCTGTCGGCTCTTATGGTTCCCTTTATATAACACCAGTGTTCAGCACTAACACAGTCACAATGTGTTTCCTCAGCTACCAGATCCTTGTACTTAGCTATCTTCACATTGGTTTGCAGGTTATGGGAGCTGCCTGAAGTGTTACCTATGAGGAAAGGAACCTAGGTGTATTGATCTGTTATATCAGATTGAATTAAATAGATTTTTAATGGTTTTTATAGCACAATTCCAGGAAATTTTGAATTTGTCCATTTGTGTGACAGTGAGAGAGTCATATCTGTAGTATAAAGGGAGATCGTTCATTAACTGACAGCTGTCCTAACTTCTGATGAATTTTTTTTGGGATATCCTCATTTTTTGTCAAGTATCCCATGGGTTCTGAGAGATTTACATCCAGGTGTGAAGTGTTATATGGATCCTGTTTGATCCACATGCTTCCTGCAGCTATCTCTCTTCCCTTACTCTTTCAGAATACAAGTGTGATAGTTCCTCTCTGAGACGACCTGACCTTGTATAGCTTTGGAAAATCAGGCTCCTGAGTGTTACATAGATGTTGTAAACCTACTTGCAAGTCAGTATTAAGATGACTATCATTCATGGATTTCTTGAGCAGCTCTTCTTTAAGCCAAAATACTATCTCGAAGTCAGTTATATAGTTCTTCCCATTTCTGCCAGACTGATTGGTGTGTAATTAATGTTTAAAGCTGCTACTGCTTTATTATTTTTATCATTGTTACATAAAGGTTGGTTATCCTCACTTACTGCCTGTCAGAGTATCAATACCACCACATTGGATGAGAACTGCTCCACACTGTATCACAGTGTGTGACAATAGTGTACCCAAGATCAAAGACATCACAAGGAGGGGCAGCAAATGGGATTATGGGGAGCTCACATTACTGTTTACAGAAAGATGAGGGCTGGAGGAAATCAGGTCAGTTTCTCTCAAACTTAATTCCAGACTACTGAAAAACAACACAACATAGTAGATAACTGTTATTAAGTGGTAATTTTACCATCTGTAGCGTACTTCTGTGAAAGTGTACAGTATATAAGAAATTCCGAAAATTTATTTGACTTTCAGGCATTTGGACGCATACAAAGGTTGTCTTAGTTCCCATCATTTGTTTCTTTCAACATTTACTACAACAGCAGGAAATATACAGAATTGAAGGTTCAACACTGCTGTAACCTTTTATAACCCAGAACCATGTGGTAGTAATAGTTGAAAGCATAATACTGGTGAATGGTGAAGTAGTTTTAAGGTTTCATAACAAATACATCTGTATCCATTCCGTATAATTGATTTATTTAAAATGGTGCAATTGTCTCTGCGACAGGGCAGCAAGTGAGTCCATTTTGCAGAGGTCTCAGTTTTGCTGGTTGGAGGGACTACTCTTTTCTAATCATTGCTGGAAACTGTCTTTGGTGAATATTTTAAAAAGTGGTTCCCCTTAGCTGCAAATGGAGCTTTAATTAAACATACTGGTTGTACCTAATCAAGTAATAAATGAAAAGCAAATGAAATGAGTTAAAACTATAAATTTTTAATCTGCAGGGTTTGTTTTGAAGTAGGAGTCTGTGACAGAGGAGATGGGCTCTTCTGCAACCTATATTGCTTCTGTTACAGTCTATAGCTGCAAACCATAATACATCTTTCACTCTGTAGCACAGTGTGCATTAGTCTGAGACTTCCTGAAAAAATTAAAATGGTGTGCCAGGCTTCTATTTGAAACCAGAACCCTACTTCGTGTGGACAATGGTGTTATCAGCTGAGACATACCAGCACTACTTGCAGGTTGGAAAACTGGAGAATGTATTTATCAAATTGAAGCTGTGCATGAAATACATAGGTCATTGGGATAGCTCAGTTGGAAACAACAATGCTTGTGTACGGCAAGGTGGCAGGTTTATGTCACACTCCAACTCACCGTCTTAATTCTAACAATACTGAGGTATTTTCAAGAAGCATTATCAAGGTGGGGGAGGGTAGGGGTGGGGGGGGGGATAGTAGTATATGCACACCTAATCAGATTTAAAAAACAAAATTCGTAAGTTGTTGTTGAATCATATCAACAAGATGCTTTTTAAGAGTTATTGGTGTGGGAGTAGGGTCCTGAACCTGAAAATACATCTTACCTCTCTCAGCAATATCAACACATGTTCAGTAGCATGTACCACTGGCTTCAGAACACCACAAAAAATTTAGAAAATGCAGATATGATTCCCTGTTGTTGACTTTTAGTCTCAACATATGAGCATGAACCTGGAAATACTGAATATGACATTCAATGGGTAAACTGATACCTGTTACTAAGGATTAAATTTTTAGATTAAGTTTAACTGAAGAATTTAAAACATATATGGAAATTGTTAGAGAAAATCATTAAAATAATAAATATTTTCTCAGAAATTTAAAATGACATAACTGCCCAGATTTATATATTTTCAGGAAGTGGTTATAAGGAATCCTACATCCCCCCCCCCCCCTACCCCCATCTTGGTATTCTGAGATTTAATCAGGAGGTGTAATAGTGAAATCACATCATGTGTATGGGTACCAGTGATGCAAGAGTTCTGTAGTACATATGTTACTAATTGGTGTGAATAAGATTTCGTTTATTCTCATCTAATACCATAGTCTTGCAAGTATGTTGTGGGAACAGTCATAAGTCACAATATGGGTGGAAATGCACTGTAAATACAGCATCCCATTTGAAGATGTTTCAACATACCTCCAACCTCATATCCCAAGGCAGTTCGGAAATTGTTACTAAACTATGTGTCTGGTGAAATATTTATAAAGCATTTGGATTCTCTGACACTGTGTGTCAATGAAATTAGCTCCAGCATGTTTCTGAAGAAGTTAAATTACACAGCACCCATATCACTTGGTTTGGAGAGATCGTGGAATAGTTTGTATCAAGTGGTCTCTCTCTCTCTCTGTCAAAATGACTCACTTTCACACAAAACGAAACATACAAGATTATGAGAGGATAATGTGTAAAGATAAAGACATATTAAGAGTAGACGATACTCAGTTCCTGAGACTGAATATTGATAACACTGTCAACAATAGGCTACACTACACATACCAGAACTTGGTACAAGACTTTAGTCAGCATCATTTGCTACTTCTCTGATTACATCATCTTTTGTAAAAGATAACTATTCTGTGGTGATTTCCTTTCAGCACTGCATTCAGGCACAATCAAAAAGTAAAGAGTTTTTACTACTCAAAAGAGCTGTATCACAATTCTGAATCGAGCCCATCCTAAATGCTTCTACACTGATTTTCACATAAATTGTTAAACAATTATCCCGGTAATTTTAAATTCTTTATGCATGTTTAACATTTGCAATAGAATTACGACGTATGCATCTTTAATCTAACTATTTAAATCATCAGTTCAGCAATAATTTTTTTTTTTTTTTTTTTTTACATGTAAGCCCATTCCTCTTAGCTCAAGTAGTTTAGATGCGACGTTACTCACTAGCCCATTGGAGATCTTGCAAACAGAAAAAAATTTGACATATTGAAAGCCATTTGTAGTTGGGCAGATAAGTCTAACAGTTTCAGTCCTTAGTGTAAATTATTCATTCCTGACCTATTTTCTTATATTGTTTGTTCGGAATCGGTGTTTTTAGCTGTTGTAAAGTCTGAAAAGTGACTTTCATCTTCCCATGGAGAATATTTGAAGTGTCAAATCATATCCTCAACATTCTGTGAACGTTGTGGCAGTGTGTTGCATATTAATGATCAATAAGAAGTCTGATGCCGAAAATGGTGTTGGTACAGTCAGAGAACAGATTATTTGAGATACTACTTTGTCACGTCTCATTTGATGGAACTACATCACATAACACACAAATATACATTACCTTACATCATTCTGTACTTTGGTACATATTAGTGCTACTATTACTTGAATACCTCTAGTTCCCAATACCAAACTGCTGTCTGCTACTACATGAAATTTGTTACACTTGAAATATTCTTGTAGCAACCCCAGCATCCATTGGTTCTCCATCACCAAACAATCCCATTTCAGCATTGCCCCTAATGTGTTTCAGCTGGAACACTGTTGCCCAAGGCTATGGAATTAGAGAGTAATTAAAATATTTTGTCATACATTTTAGTGGAATGAGTCGCCGTTATTTTTCGAAAGCTATAGACTTGCTGTGTGGTCTCTCTTGAACAGACGTGACAGTAAGCCTGAGAACATGCCAGAACTGCAGTAACACTCACCAGCTAGCAGAGATACTTGTCCCACTCTAAGCTTTTATGTGCAAGTCACTTATAGCCAGGAGGGGACCACGGCTATGCCGTATCTTTATTGTGACATACAACAGTTGTAACCATGGAGTAGTTTCCTTTACATTTCAAAGAAGATAAACAGAACATAAGAGTGAACAAGTGAGATTGAATAGGTAAGAGCGCGTGTGTGCGTGTGTGTGCGCGCGCGCGCGCATGCTTTTCTTCACTTGCTAGCTGCAGAAGAAAAGCTGGACCCATCAGAATCTTTCAAATTGTTCGATGCATTTTCATCACAGTTTCTTCCTAGATATGATGTAAACATTCTATTTTGTCTATTGTAATCATTTCCGAGGTAGATTTTGGTTTCATCTGCTTACTACTAATAAGTATTAAAAACATGAATTTGGTGTCAAAATTGTTTTAAGATATGTATGACATACTTCTGCTACGTTATTATTTCAATCACAATACTGCAAGACCCAATAAAATGTTAGTAACTAACCTACATAGAATGTTCAGAGGTATCAGTTGCAGACAGCAACATTGTAAATGCAGAAAGTAAGTCATGGAAATACGCTCTCAATAACTCTGTCTGGCAGCGGAGACATTCCATGAAGTAGATTACCATTTGTTACCAAGATTTCTGTAGATACAGTTCCAGCACTGTCACCCTGATATCACACATTGACATCACCCTGAAGCGAGATAAGAACATAGAGAGTGTCGATTTATTCATCCAACAGAGTTCATCCTATGACCACTAAAGTAGTAGTAATTTTCATTTTCTTCATAATCAATGAATTAACTTTGAATCTTTTTACTGTTAGCGCATCAAGGAGAAGTAGAGCGTAAGATAGTTGGAATTTCAAGTGATGATAGGGGAAGAATTTGAAAGTGACAATAATTATGATACTGCTAGCTGGTGTAACAATACTTTGGTTTCAAACACAAAACAATAGTTTAGCAAGTTCTCAACATTAGGAAAGGGAAGTGCTGTGCGAAGAAAATAACGAAAATATATCAGTATTTTTACAAGGAAAAAGATTTATTTTCTAAGAAAAATAAAAACAGGAATTGCTAAATTAACCAAGTTACGAAACACACAACAGTAAGATAATAATAGTACACATAGTGCACATGTCATTCTTTACATTCTGTGGCTCTTGCAGAAACCACTAGTGGCATTTATTCCGTGTGAATGCTGCCAACGTCCTCCTCAGCACAGCCACCAGGCGACGACACCTCTTGCCCAGCCTCTTCCCGATGGTTGGGCGCTTGGGGGGAGACTGCCGCCCCCCTGCCCCCCGACCCCCTCTGGCAGGAACCTCCTGGTGGTCACTATTCTGTTGTTCTCCCACAGCTGGAGACACTTCATCCAGGAAGTCTTCATCAGAATCGGAGTCGGAGTCCTCGGCGATGTGCTTCTGGACAAAGTCTTCGAATCCCTCCAGTTCCTTAGTCCAGTCCTCGAATAGCTGGTCTACTTCTGGTAGGTCCGCCACCTTCTGCAGCCAGAGCCGGTGGCTGTTGGTGGTGGCTCTCCTCAGCAGCTCTATCCGCCTCTCTTGCATCTCTGCACTGCGCTGGCGGAGCTGCTCTGGGGTCAGCACTGCACTGGACCTCTTCATCTGAAAACAGCAAGGTAGCTGTGATTCGTAAAGTGGCAGGAAACTGCAGGGGTAGCTGCAGTTTTCAGGAGAGTCAATCATGCATGATATCATAGCTCCAGTGAAACAATTCATACAGAAATAAACTAACTAAACTGATCAATAGATCTTCAAAAGCTTCTGACTGTGCCACTGTATTTGCAATGTATTATATTAGAAACTTATAATTCCCTACTAATTCATAATAAAGCGATATATCAAACTGACAACGTTCAAAACCCTGTAACACACACAAACTGAACACAAAATTGAACACTATGTTACAGAGTAATATGTAATCTATTCCTTATTTACATGGTGCAGTCAATAGAGAATAGAAAATTTGCATCTGAATGACTGTATAGCAATGTCTGAGAGAGAGAATTATTTTCTAAGATTTGTACAGAGTCTTTATAATGTTCTCAAATTTTCAACAGAGGAATTCCCAAAACTAAAGCCAGGGGGTATGAGTAAGCTACACACAATCTTACAAAAGTTAGAAATAAACACGTACTGGTACAAGATCCATCCCTTGTTATTTAGTTTTTACTTGTTTTGGGAATATCAATTCAGAAATTATAAGTAGTAGATTAATTTCAAGAAGTCGAATAAGAGGTACCACAGGAAATTCTAAGAAAAACAGGGAAATTTTAAAAACCAACAACCGAATATTGCGAGGAAAATTGGAAGTCTGAATGTTGTAGGGAAGCAATAGAATGTCTAAAGGTTTATTCTAGATGTAGTTTGGGATGGAGGAAGTGAGACAGAGAGAAGATAAGCATTTTTGGTCAGACTAATAGGCCTATAGATTTGAGTGGAATTCGTTTCATTGTGGATAAGAAAATAGCCTAGGTAATAGAATGAGCTACTCTAAAGAGTGTAATTGTGTGACGTGGTAAAGTGAATGAACATACTAACGATAAAACATGTTGGAATGAGAGTAAACCGAAAAATGGTGAAAGTTTTAACTTGGGATGAGTAGCTGTAAAAATATTTCTACTAAATATAACATCCACATTACGGACGAACAAACATCAGGAAGTGAAGGAATCATGCTACCAGAGAAGAAAAAAACACGACGTATGACACAACGGCAGACGAGGACATTCCTGGCCATAAAAGGTAGACTAATTTAAAACTTGGCTTTAATTCGAAGGGGAAAATTCTGAGAATGCACATTCGGAGCGCAGCGTTGTATGTTAGTGAATTACTGACTGTGGCAAAACAGCAAATGAAGAAAATGAAAGCGTTATAGATGTGCAGGTTTCGAAGAATGCTGTAAATTCGTGTAGGCTGATAATGTGAGCAAGGAAGAGGTTCTCCACGGGATCAGCGTGGCAACTAAAATATGAAAAACGTTGACAAGAAGAAGCGACATGATGATAGAAAATGTGATAAGGCGTCCGAGATTAGCTCCCACGACACTAGCGTGAGCTCTAGCTGGTTAAAGCTGTAGAGGAAGACAAAGGGTGGAATATATCCAAAAAATAACTGAGAAATTAGAATGAAGTGTTGCTGTGAGATGAAGAGAAACTCGTACGGGCCGCATCATACTAATCAGAACAATCTTGACACGAAATAAGAAGAAATATGCAAATGCAATGAGTACTTCACAATCCGATATCGAAAATTAAGAACGTATATCGGCAACTCACAAGTGATGTTTTTACTTTTAATATGTGACAATTTCTTAGTAGTAGATTGAAAAATAAACATATAGGATAAAGACAGCATATCAATAAAACACGAGTTTCAAAATACCACTAAATGACGATAGCTTGTTTTAAGGATAATAAAGAATAAGTTTCAAAACAATGCCCATCGGTGAAAGGGCGAGATTTATGACGATTCTATCTTCAATAGATTGGCTCACTTGAACCTCGCAGAAAAGACCGCTAACTGAAGACAAAGAGAGTATTCCACGGAAACAATGTAAATCTACGAGGCACAGGGTAAGAACGCAGAGGACGTACGGCTGACAGCATCAGAGAGAGACACGTTGTTCAGGAAAGCGTGCACCGACGCCTCTGGTCGCCGTGCTAAATAATCCGCGAGAAGAATGAGATATACAAATCGGTGAGTGCACGGATTCAGCACACACCTCAAATATTAGTGAACTGTGAAGTCTACAAGTCGAGCTAATTTGGTGAAACATGAGCTGCAGTGGAAGTGTTCCTCAATTTATAAGCTTCGTTGCTTAAGAGCACAGAATAACTGTACGGATAGGATGAGCTACGGTTCTGCGTCGGTCTCGTGATGAATTCGTCCAGATGGCTTACCCTGGAGCAGCTCGAGACTTAAGCTGACAGAATCTCTCGTCTGCTCAGTCAGTGAACCGTGAGTGGGATTTACTGTATGTAAAAGCAAAGCATGCAGTGACTTGATACTACGGGCTCTCTTGGTTCCAGAGCCGTACAATTTTCTCCGTGTTTCAAAAGTTCCCTTCTTTTGAGGGAAACACGAAGTACGGTAATTCCGCAAGGCAATATAGCGATAGTGTAACTACGAATAGACTGTTGGATATTCATCTATTGTTTAAAACTGTGGTACAGCGTGATGAATAGTCCATCTCATATTTTTTTGATAAGTGCAGAAAATGTCCTGTTCATAACATAAAATGTAACATTGCTCTGACTGTATTAACTCGACGCTCATTTTTGTTTTTTTTTTTTTTACTTCCTCTACACCGATAGTATATTAACTATAAACGACGACAGCTTTTCAAATCCTTCAGCAAAGAGTGTGGTCCTTGTTTAGCATAAAGCCGAGTCACAGTATTGTGCAGTGGAAGTATTTCTGAATTTATATATATATAAACCACAGACTAGCCTACTAAATCAAGACAGGGCCAATACTGCGATGGACTGTAGCAACTGAAGTATGAAGCAATTACAGCGTTTAACAACGCAGGTAACATCACAAATTTCTCTGCTTCACCTATTACGCTTAATGTTATATCAGTACAGGTAGTGTTAACCGTTGAAAATTAACACTGAATAACAACGAATTAAATCAATTCATTCACCCGTCAATGCTTTACGCAAAGACATGACATATTCTTATAGTTGTTCTCTTATTAATGATTAAAATAATTCTGTTGGCAACGATATGGAAGAATATTGCTGAATGATGTTAAGAAACGGTATCGAAACAATTTTGCCAACAACTTAGCGCCTAGAAACGTTCTCAACGTCACCTTTTGTAATTAATTCACCATCAAAAACACTGACACACTGGATCACACACAACTTACACAATTACAGAACACTGGTGTCAAAATTCTTAAATGCAAAAAGGTTTCTTCTCCGCTCAAATACGGTTGCTATAAATTGGGGGAGTTACGTAGTTTATCGGTGTGACTGATTTGAAAGAGGTTAAAGGAACGAAAACTATAACGATTTGGTCTCTAGTACTATACAGCCGACCAGCAGAAAGTGCTACGGCACACCGGATTACGAAATATGAAGAGCTAGAAACGATCAGAAAAGACATTATTTTTTAAACGTATCTCTCAGAACGTTACAAATACCATCACTAATGTTTGATAGCTAGTTGAAGACTATGAAGGTTTGTACAAAACTGATATCGTAACACGATGTTTTTAAAATTAACGAAATGATTATTTCTTATACAGTCTTTAGGTGCCACACAATTGTCACTTCGTCTGTGCTTCTATTTACATGGTAGCACAACACAAGAGTTACAACACACACTATAGTTAACATCAATTGAAAATAAAATTTCTCAAAGGAAGCAACTATAAAAGACATTTTCTCCTTTAATTTTGGAGCGCTTTCTTCAACTGTTTTGCAACTATTGGTACCATAATGAACCATTGATATTTATTGCATTGCTGAATCGGAAGATTCCGTAACAGTGTTGCCAGCGGAACGATCTTGTTCTAGTGGAATCTCAACGCGATCGAACTCCATAAGATAAAGTAGAAATACACGGCAGTAGAAACTCACATTACTTGCACACACCAACAATTACAAGGAGTCCTACTCACAAAAAATTTCGCAAAGGCAGTAGTTTGTATTCGGGTTATATTTCACGAGAACGGATAACAGAAGCACTGGTTAACCCTACAAGCAGTAATTGTGGTTCACTGCTGCCACGAAAAACTAAAACAGACGCAGATAAGTCTGTTTCCCAAACTTAGGATAATTCAGACAGAAAGAGCTGATAACAAAACGGTAAAAAGGAAGCATTTTCCAAGGCAACCGTGGAAGCTACAAAACGAATCATCCGACTGGAGTGACACAAACACCTAAGCGAGATGCGTAGCGTGGCCTGAACCTCTCACCTTTCTAATCTCGCGTCGCGTCGCTGGTTCCCAGGTGTGTGCAGCGGCGATGCTGGAAGCCTTCAGCTAGCGATGATGCCGGCGCGAGCTGCTCTAACAGACTGATTGCCGGGGTCTGCCTGTGTGTGACGTCACTACTGCCCTCCCTCTACATCTCAGTGACGTAGCTACAGCGCTTCCTGCTTTTGTGACAGGCACCACTATTAGCGAATCCGGTTACGTCACTTCTCACGTGTTCCGTTAACTATTGTGGTCTATGATAATACGTGTCGACTAGAGAGTTGGACATAATTCTTCGTTCAACAAATACTATAGTTCTTTATCGATGCCATTGTCTCACTTGACTTTCGGTTGAATTTGTAAGAAAATTCGAACGTTACTCCCTTTCTTTATGTGCTGTTTGTTGAAGTTACGTATTTTGCGCTAAACAGTTTCGATGGCGAGATATTGTTACTTTTTATATAAAATAGCCCTATTTTTCCAACCACCAACATTAAATTCAGTCCCGATAAAAATAATAAAGATGGAACTATTTTGAAACTGAGCGTACAATCAACAGTTACTTCGTGTATGCTCTTAAACTATTCAAATGACTCTGAGCACTATGGGACTTAACTTCTGAGGTCATCAGAAGAACCGCTCGACCACCCCGGCCGACCTCTCTTAAACTATCACGAGTTAACTTACGCTTCTGTTCCACTGGATATACCATTAGGGAAACTTAAGGAGAATACGTAAAAGAATTTTCTGTTTTAAGACTTACACAGGTTTTTTATCGAGAAGGTAAAAACTTCTCCTATCGCAAACCAGCACTCATACACAAGTATTTCTACAGAGCATGCAGTAGATTCTGGTCAGCAGAACCTTCTCATTGACAACGGAATGCCGTTCTGAAGATATCGATACACATCAAAAATATGCAGGTACCAGAATAAGTATGACCATTATACTGCCTAACATTTTCAAGTAATTCTTCTCTAATAAAATTCCACAAAAATGGATAATAGGAGAAATGGTGATCGTCAGCAAGAATTAAGATTAACTTGAAAAGTAAACTGCAATGCAAAAAACGGATCTCTCTCTCTACTTCTAGTAAATCTGGGCAAACGTCCGCAAATAATAGCCTCTAAAAAACGGTGCACTTTCCTTCAAAGACTAGGAGATCCCTAGAGAATAGGGAACGATGTTAAATGGTACAACCACAGAGGGGATGCGAGACTAGACGTGGATCGCACCTGCTGCATCTGGTATTGGGTGCTCCCTAGGAGTCCTCTCCGCAGCGGCGGAAGTGGAGTTTCTAGCAGCCTCTGACTGTCGGCAGGATCACGTGGCCGACACTCCCGCCCCCTCCGCCGCCTTTGTAATTCCTACCCCTCCCTTCAACCTACGCACCTCAGTTAGGCGGCGATAACGGTTCCTGCATTCCTGTAACTAGCTCGCACACCAGTGAATGCACTGAAGTTACTTATCAGATGTTCCGTCTACTGTCGCGATCTCTGATCGCATGTGTCGCACAAAGATTTGGGCAACATTCTTTTTTCAAATACGGAATTATGAGTCATCGGTGAAAATAGCATCTAATATTTCGCTGCAATTGTTTCACTTCACCTAAGGTTGTACACTTAAAAACATTCCCAATTGAGTGATTGTGCTCATAATGTGTACACTTATCCTTCATAACGCTCAACAAAGACCTGAAAGTAGAAGTATTTGGGAACTAGTCCTCCATTACGAGGTACAATTTATGGCGTCGGAACATTTCGACACAGAAACCAAAGTTTTGATTCAAATTATTAAATCACTTCCTGGTCGCCTAGAAAACGCATTCACTTTTAGTCAAATTACACAAGCGACATTTGCGTTGTGGGACGTAGTAACCCCAAATAGAATTTGACAATGTACAGCTACGTCACGTAATTTCTTCACACTCACATTACACTTTAACAGAATCATTATATTATTCAGTCATTTATTTTTATCTCATTAGAGACTCTGTTAGAACCATTCCAACGGCCGCGGTGGGCCGAGCAGTTCTAGGCGCTTCAGTCCGGAACCGCGCGACTGCTACGGTCGCAGGTTCTAATCCTGCCTCGGGCATGGATGTGTGTGATGTCCTTAGGTTAGGTAGGTTTAAGTAGTTCTAGTTTTAGGGTACTGATGACCTCAGAAGTTAAGTCCCATAGTGCTCAGAGTAATTTGAACCATTTTTGAACAACCATTCAAAGTATACATTTCACTCCGGTCGTTTTTTTCTGATGAACGGCGTGAAGGTTATAACAGAGATACTGAGTTTTGGGTAGGAATTTACTCAAACAAGTCTAATACCACGTATTATACTGCTGCTCGTATTATGCCAGTGACTGATTATTACCCACAATTTTATTCTCTGCGATGCAAAATTTCAAACACCACTAAATTCTTCAAACTACTCACGTTTGCTAACACTAAATTACCAAAAGAAGGTAATTACTGTAAAAGTATTAGCAGTAGCACCATGCTATTCTCGCATATCCATAGCTGTGGAAGAAGACGTGGTAGTTGTTGTAGAGAAGAATTTCATTACAAGATTAGTTCCGTGCTTCGCTGAGACATTACTTCAGTTGAGTCATTAATGGGCTAATGCAGTTCTTGTTTGTGTGAACTTACACTTCAGGTAATTGAAAAGTGATTACCTTTCTTCGAAAGATGACTGACGACCAGTTCAAAGTATTTTACAATTATTAAATACAGAGAATAAATTTCAATCGTAACTAAATGGATCTCAGAATTCTCTTGTAGTCAAAAATTTTGGTTTTACACAATTGTGTCGTTGCAGACCAAATATACTTTTTGCGAGTTGTTCTCATCACTGTAAATGATGTTCTCAGACATAATATTTCCTACTCTTGATGTCTTACGTGTATAATTATTCATGTTCATCTCTGAAGCTAACTTCTGATCACGCGAACGAAAGAAAATAGGATGTGACGAAGCCCAAACAAATGAGAAAACTCTCTTGAAAAATACAAAGCGACTGAGATGATTTCAAAATAGCAACGTGAAATAAATCGTATGATCACTTCCGGAATGGATTTTCGCTCTTCCTTTCTTCCTGGAGTGCTAGTTCCGCAAGGGATGCAGTAGAACATCTGTGAAGGTTTCCAAGGCAGGAGATGAAGTACTGGCGGAAGCAGAACCACGAGGGCGGGCCGTGAGTCGCGCTTGGGTAGCGTTCTCGTCGATGGGAGTGTTGTGCGACATCCCCACACAACTGCTGAAGAAAATTGATGAAAAAACAGAAACATGGACCGAATCAAAGAAACAGGTCGACTGAATCTGGCCCTGCCTGTTTCATAGACGTATTTCGGGAAGACATAAAATCTTTCCTGCAAATAAAATGCGCTGTCACTATCGACAGATACACCACATAGTCCCTGAAAAAGGAAGTTTTTGCTGGTGGTCTCAGGAGCTGAATGGTGAAAGAGAGGCGTGGCATGAGAGGGTTCGATTCTGTATCGAGCTGTAACAGTCGTTTTCCTTCTTTAGCTTTTCCTGATGCCTGGTAAGTGCTCCACAGCGATTAGTTTTGAACTACGTATCAAAGAGGCTCACTTGTAGTGGCAACTATAGTTAACGGCATTTATCCATATTGGATGATGTGAACTTCGCGGCTGTTAATGATTTTGATGAAGAACGAAGCCAGTCACTAATAGTTAAAAATACTTAATTTCCGTACTACTACCAGTTACGGACTACCATGCGCATCGCTGTAATTGAAAATGTTAGCCATCTGAAGATGGGAACGAGTCGCAGCAGTGCAATGGGAAATTTTAGCCACGGGAAGGATGGCGTGGTAGCCCGAAACTGTTAGTAACATTGAAATTAAGCATTTGAAAAGTGTGGCTGGTGGCTTTATTCACCAACCAACAAGGGTGACTAAACTGGTGGCAAGGTTTGCTGCTGGGTGTCCTGTATGGGATGGTTATGAATTCTGTGAAAAAAGTAATAATAGCAGTTTAGTACTAATGAATTAATTTCACCACAGATTAGCAACATTGCTGATATTATTCAGCCCATAAAACAGCAGTAGCACGAACACACACATTTTCTTACGATTATACGAGTACTGCAAGGGGAGGCTACGATCCGAAGATTTATTTGCGCTTTAAAATACGATATTGGGGAGAATTCAAAGATTACCGTTGTAACAGGGTTCGCATCAAAAGGCCCCAGTAAAAGCAAGTAGATAATCTGATGCATATCGTTTCATACTGTCGTTCAGGTATTCTCTTCCTAAGAATCGGTCCAGTGTTAAGTCATTCCAAATTTATAATGGTTACATAACACACAATCTTCTGTACCATGCACATTTAATAAAATTCATTTTGTGTAATAATCGCTGGAAAAGAAACCTGAATTACGTTCGACCATATTGTAAAAAAGCAACATGCCCCGTAATTGGTGAAATGTAAGAGAGTGCCTGAATAATAATAAAGTAATGCGTTTTGAAAATCTATAGTCTCATATTATTTTATCCTTACCTGTATAATCACAGTCTCTTCTAATTATTCCCGCCCGGGGTAGCCGTGCGGTTTTAGGCGCCTTGCCACGTTTCGCGCGGCTACCCCCGTCGGAGGTTCGGGTCCTCCCTCCGACGTGTGTGTGTGTGTGTGTGTGTGTGTGTGTGTGTGTGTGTGTGTGTGTGTACCTTAGCTGGAACTTACCACAAATTTCCAATTTTTTTTTTTTTTTTTTTTTTGTTATTGCACCCAATAGTGTTTGTCTACAGTTTGATAAAATGTTTTGATCATCTAAGTGGAAAGTAAAATTAAAAAAAAAATGACCTTCAGGTCGATAAGCAGCCGTTATAATCGCCGCGCCACTTATTCGGGATAAAGAATCAAAGCGCTCGGACGTGGATCAGCAGGACCAGTCCACAATAAACACATCAATGGGGATGCAGGAGTGGTCTGCAGAACAGAATGAGATCTCTCTTCTCTCTTGGCCTCATTCTGTACCACGCCTCAGCTCAAAGGAAAGCGTATGGGCGGAGAGGAAACGGATCATGTTATGAAATTCCCTGACCCCGAGTGAAAAACCAGCGATGTTTTTGCAACATCGGATAAGCTCAGTGGAGGTGTCATAAAATGAACGATTTATTACGCACCTCGCAAACTCCCTTACTTGGAAAATGCAGATTGTTATTAAAACGGTAGCTTATTGAAGGTATTTTAAATGATAAATGAAACCATATACAGCGGCCGTTTGAGGGTCGAAAAATCTTTGCAAGATCTGTGAATTTTTCGTTACGTCAATTTAGAGGTTTCTCTAACTTGAGCAGGTGCGAGAAGGAATAAACACTGAGGGTTCCGTACAATCTTACCTATGTATATATGCAGACATCCCTGGAATCGAGGATGTGGACGATTTTTGCCTGTTATCGACACTGATACTGGCAAGATACCGCCCCAGACATTCCAAGACTTTCGAGGACGTTTTAATTTCATATTCGAAGTCGAATAATGAATGCGTGTGGTGTGGTGGTCGTTGTTATTATTACTATTTTCATTTTCGTACTCGTGTAGATCACCATATACTTTCTCTCATTCAGGTACAATTTCCACTTGCAACACCATACATATATCGTGGTCAAGTCATTTTGCAATTGTTTTACATGTTCGAGAGCGGAGGGGCTTGTTTACTGCTATAAAATTCCTTTTCTCTGTTTTCTTCGTAGACTTGAACAAGGCCGCAACACTGAACTTCTTTCCACTAACATCGATTAAAATGAAAGCTGCAAGACATAGCACCTCTTTCAGCAAAGAAACTTCTAGGTGATTGGACGGTAGCAATTTCGAATCATGACAGAGGCACGGTTCTCTCCAAGCACGTTGGTTTTAATAGTAAAATAAAAATTCGTATCTTAGACGCTTTTTGTTCGGTAGCGAAATGTAGACAGCTCAATTGGGTTTGTTTCCTCTCAAGAATGTGTAAGACCGACGTGAAGTGTAAACAACTGTCAGAACTATTTGATCGGACTGTTGAACGTTCCAATCAGACAGAGTGGAAACAGAAGAAACAGCTTGATAAACAAGATTTTACGTTTCTGCCGGAAGACACCAATATTCTGTGTTCGGTACACTATTTCCATCTTCATATAAAAATTTGCTGCCATAATTAAACAGTAAAATATTTTTTTTGGAAGAATATGTCTGCAGAATTGGCCGGATCTTGAGTAGGTCCCGTGTATTTTCTCCTAATGCCATTCAGTTACTGTTTCGCACGTGTATGTGATGGTAGTGAGGTTGATAAGTTACAGCGTAGACTGAAGACCTTCTTTAATGTAAATTGATAAAATTTTAGTTTCTTCTCCTTTTTTATGATGTTTTGCACTTACAAATGGTTTTCGAACATCATTTACAGCTTCATTTTGAATACAAAGACCACAACCCGAAGCTAAAACATTGTCATTTTTAGAGAACAGTCTTTTTTAGGCATTTATTCTTTATATCGTTTACACAACGCCAGTAGCCTACATTTTCTTCCGTGATAAATTCCAATAAATACAAATGCCCGACGTAAATCAATAAAGACTTCCCTTCGCTGAACACCATGTCTACAACATACACAATTCAGAACAGTACTTGCCAGTCAGAGATTATCTGCAGTACTGGACTGTGTATCTACATCTACATGATTACTCTCTAATTCACAGTTAACTGCCTGGCAGAAGTTTCATCAAACCACTCTCAAACTATTTCTCTAGCGTTTTACTCTCGAACACCATTCGGGAAAACGAACACACAAAACCTTCTGTGCGAGGCACGATTTCTCGTATTTTGTTATGATATTGCATCATCTAAATGTTCAGCGAAAGAAATCACGTTCGTGCTCCCTACAGCATTATCTATGTGGTAGTTCCAATTTAAGTTACTTGTAATCGTAATCCCTAAGTACCTAGTTGAATTGACAAGCCTTAGCCTTCTTTTATTTAGAGCGTTACCGACGTTTAGCAGATTCCTTTTAGTAGTCATGTGGACTCAGTTTTCGAACCATCCAGATAAGTTGTGTAAATAATTTCGCAATTAGTTTTGTCAATAAATAGCTTTCTTCGAGATAATTCGTTCTGTTCGAACACAGTAAATTTTCCGAAATCCTACTGCAAATTGATGTAACTGATAGGGGTCTGTCATTCAGCCGATTACTCCTATTTCCTTTCCCGAGCATTCGTGTGACCTGCGCCACATTTGTTTTTGGGTTTGAATTTTTGAAACTATCGATCGGTTCTATACGACTGCCTAGTATGGAATTATTCTGTGAGCTTACTCTGAAAGGAACCGGTATACAATCTGGACTGGAGGCCTTGTCTTTCGCTACGCCGAGGATATCAACGTCTGAGTTACATATGCTGGCAGTTTTTCTTGATCCCAATTCAGGAATCTTTACTTCGTCTTCATTGGTGAACGAATTTTGGAAAACCGTGTTTAGTAACTCTGTAACATCGTCGTCAGTTACGGTACTGATTGCGCCTTACCGCTAGTGCACTTAACATACCAGAGAATGTATTTGGGTCTTCTGCCAGATTTCGAGTCGGAGTTTTGTTGTGAAAACTATTAAAATCCAGTGGGGGGAAGCCACGCACCAGTCTTCTGTCGGCGAAACAGTGAACAGAGAGTGTTCTCAGTACAGAAGTGACCTCCCCAGCGGTACATCGCAGGTAGCGGGGGACAGCCTTGTGTGTCCTACTTCTGGAACACCCTGCACTGAGGTCCACCACCTGAAGTATCCTGGGCTCGTAGAAATGTCAGCACATTCCATCTCCGTAAAAGCGTCACTCCGCACAAGTGTCACAGAGTCTTCCTACCTGTCCGATGCAGCAAATCATCAGCAGATCCGTGGCAATTAAGCAATTCTCGGAGAGTCAGAAAACGCGACCCTCAGTTCAGAACTTTGACATCTCCGACGTCCAGTGACCGTCGGATATATGTCGGTCGAAGTGAGGAGATTGTTTTGCCATTTTCCTTACCATCACGTTCACATAAAACGGCATATATGTAAAAAAGGAGAGAAAACACACACTCAGGCAAGGGAAAGAAAGATGGGGAACCCAAACAGTAGTCATTTGAGACGTGGTGTAGGCTCACCCTGTGTTTACCAGGAGGGGCCAGTGAGTTTCCAGTGTCCTGGTCACCCACAGTCCAGGAGAGTAGTCTCTCTTGCCTTCCACAGCGATACAAAGACAGCCACACCTCTCCTCCTTACCAACTACATGGTAAGCTGTACACTACCATGCACTGAGTTAATGCCACATAAATAAATTATGTGAACTGACCAAATGTATCACACTATGCCGTTAAACGAATGAATTGAACAAGAGAGCCTAAAAAGAAATCTTTCGATTGACGGCTTTGTTTTAGACACCTGATTCCCAATTTTTAGTTTCCTTCTCGTAGAGTCATAATCTGATTAGTTAGAACATTATGACACCTACCTAATAGCCGATATGTCCACCTTTGGCACGGATAGCAGAGGCGACGCGATACGGCATCAAAGCAGTGAGGCCTTGGTAGGTCACCGCTCACACAAGTCGCATAATTCCCGTAAATCTCAAGAAGGGGGCGACGAGCTATGACGCCACGTTTAATCACATCCCAGATGTGTTCGATCGTCTTCAGATCTGGCGATTTGGGGGACCAGCAAATCAATTGGAACTCACCATTGTGTTCCTCAAACCACTCCATCACACTCCTGGCCTCGTAACATGCCGCATTAAATTGTTTAAAAAACGCTACTGCTGCTCGGAAACTTGATCGTCATGAAGGGGTGTACGTGGTTTGCAATCAATATACGATACTCCTTGGCCGTCATGGTGCCTTGCACGAGCTTCCTGAATGTGTGAATGCCCAAATAAATCTTCTCCAAAGCATAATGGACCCACATTCTAGCTTGTTACCGTCCCGCAGTACATGTCAAGCAGCTGTTCACCTGGAAGGCGAAGGATTTTGGCCCTCACATCGGCTTGATGCAGGTGTTATCGGGAATCATCAGATCATGCAACTGGTCCCAAGGCGTACAGTTTCCGAAATGCTCGTGCCGAGCCTCCGGGCTGTCAACTGTCTTCGGTCAAACTCAGATTGATTGCGTACCTTCCTCACTCTACATACTAACAGAAAGCTCACTGACACTAAATGCATCATACGTGTGTCTCACTAACAGTCTTATTATTCCTTTCGAAGTGCTATTCTTCAGTTAAAATTGGTAAAAGGCTAAAATAGTAAAGTTAGGGATGGTGGAGAGAGAATCAGTGGCAAGTTGAAGTCGATAAGTGAGATATGATTGGACAGCAGAGCTGGAAGAGAGCTGCTGGCAAGACGTGGGGTTCTTTATACGAGTCCCGACCTGTCACACTGTCTTAAACACTGACAAACATTCCAGTTAGGTTAATATATGGCTAACTCACCGACAGTTGGAATAGACATTAAGGCTGAAACATTTTCGTTCTTTCAAGATCACAACATAAACCATTCATGGACGTCACACATCCCTAACGTAGATAAGGAGCACGAAGTTCCCCACCTCACTCTCTCTCTTCGCCCCTCCCCAACCTCGCCACAGTGCCTGTACCGTTAAGTACGCTTCGCAATGACTGGTCATTATCTTACTTTGTTCCGCAACATCTCACTGTGAGATAATTATCCCATTTACGTAAGGCTACTTTTAACACAATTTTTACTGGTTTTTGGAAACAATAACGTAAAATATTTGTTACATGACGGCTGGCACTCAATTAGCATAGACAGTATCAGATATGCTGTTCGCAAAGTAAAAGAAGAGGAAAGAAAAGGAAATCGCTCCCGTCACCAAACCCTCACCATTTCCTACAACATTAACCTTCTCACCGATTCCAGGCAGGAACATTTTTGTCCGTTTATGGATCTGAGTTACTTCTATTGTGAGTTACGTACTGATCTACAGTAATGTAATGCATCGGACGAACGCAAAGGATCCAAACACTAATTTTGCTGGAGGACGGATAGGATCCAGTGCTATACGTTTTAGTGTTGTATTTTCGATATGAGAAGAATTTGCTTGAATACTCGTACACCATGGTATTATTTCTTTTAACATGAAGCTGTTTGTGGTAAACTGGCGTAGGCTATACAGAAAAGCAAACATTCTTACGTAGCACGTCCTACGATTGATATCTAGCTATAGAGACAGCGATTACTAAGTTACTTTGCGCTTTACTTTCCAGACGAGTCCCTCTGTCTGCCTGGAACACTCTTGTAGAAATTTAGACATCCGTACTTTATAGCATCTGTGGCGGCGCGACACGAGTGCTCGCTTGAATTTGTCATACACAACTGTTGTAGATTTATTTGGTTGTGAGTACATGCAGGACAATTTCAAGAGAGAGACATCTAACATCGACACAAACTCAAGACAGTTGTTCTTCAGTTACTAAAGCTATTCGTCCCCCATCGTAAAAAGAAACGTAAACCTCAAATTGGAGTATAAACGATGGGGTATACTAACATTCTTAAATCCCTTACGTAAGTGATATATGGTAATGGACTTGAGTGAGTGTCATCTTGCAGCAGTTCATGGTCCAGACAATCACTTCTTACAGTTAATTCTGGTATGTAAAAATGTGTCGCTGTTTATGTTGTACGGGCATATCCCACGAATGAAGGCCTCCGAAGATGTAACGAGCTCAGTCGTCGTCGTAATAGTGGAAGCTTACACGATCGCAAACCACTTGTAATAATGCTGCGACTTCAGTTCCTTTTTCAGTTCGGCGCTTATAATTTAAGATGGTAACATCATACTCTCCAGAGCACGTGCCTAGCTGTAAACCCATAAATGGTGTTTTTAAAAACTCTTCGTAATTCAAATTGTTTTTAGATAATTTTCCCTTTGGCTCAGTAGTTTTAATACCAGAGGATAAGGCTACAGCTTTACACGAGATTCCATTACTCGGATTCGTACCAGATTTGAAGGTTGGAAACACTTTTGTTTTCTAGTCTTAAGTTATTTCTCTTGTTTTTATAGTTCGTTAAAATCTTCAAACAATTTATGTAATGTTGAGGAGGGTAAATTACTTAACTTTGAGGTAGCTGATGTCACTAGAAACTGAATAAACGATTTTGTACGCTTCGGGGTTTTGTCCTGTTCTTGTGCAAATGGAGACACGTCGCAGTTACGTTCTTGTCTGTTGCTTGGAAGTGCTGCAGGTGCTTCGGAACTGTTTCCAGGTGTTCACATAATCCTTCGCCGTTGGATTAGATGCACCAGACATTGACAGGGACAAGACGGCAGGCGATAGATAGTGAGGTTTGGTCATTCTCCTTCCTTTACACAAAGACTTCACAAGGTACTTTATCGCTGACAAATGAAATGTAACAGGTAATGCTTTTCCTTAACTGAGTATGAAAGCAACTTCTAACATCCACAATGAAGCAATGTAGAAAAACGAGCACTTTGGTGACACCAGCGTGTTTAAGTGAGGCAACTGCAGCGCTGCGTAACGCTATGGATTGCTTCAGTTTTCGCTACGGTTATCTCGTTTAATAGCCGTGCTTTGCTATCGCGTTTTCTGTGCTGATAATCACAAATTACCAACGCAACGACAGCAGAGGTCGCAGTCAACACCACTGCTATAAAGCCAACATCGTTCTGGCACGAGAATCCCGCGTGATGGTTCACTAGGTTGAACACACAATTATGTATGTAATAACGGCAAGACGGAAAATGATCACTTCAATACAGACGTACAACTGGCTCGAAAGCTACCAAGTAAGGAGGAAACTCGGATTCGAATCCCGGTCGGTCACAAATTTTCAACTTTCCCCACTGATTTCATCAGTGACTGCTAGCAACTAGTGTCTGTGATATCTTTCAGTTACGACTGATCAAATTGTAGGACCACCGAGCAACCTGAAGAAACATGGGGAACATGTGTGGATTACTTACAGTAACTCCCTAAATAAAAGCGGTTATATTTGGCAAGTGGAGGAAAAGGTAAGAGCGTTAAAAGTTGTCCTCAGGTACGTCTTCAATGAGAGAATGGGCGGAGGAAAACTTCAAAGGAATATCTGTGACTGTACCGCGAGAGGAAGGCAAAAGTTATCAGAGGACGTAGCACGTCTCTACTGTTTTGACACATTTACATCAGCTGTTTTGTCTCCAGTTATATTTGATTTATTTCATTCCTTACGATAGCGTGAGACACGTCTGTCTAATGTAACAGGAGATAATGTTTAACTATTTCTCTAGTATCTTCACTACGTGTCAGTTACACCGCACTACTTCAAAAGAGGTTCGCTGCCTACTGCTTAATTCGTTAAATTGAATTCTCTCTCTTCATGTTTTAATGGTTTCGGCAGAAAAATGATCGATGGTGTGATATCAATACAATTTCCGAAGTTTAGATTCACTGGCCAACTACTAATTTTCACGTGCTATCCTCCCTTGGACTAGAGTCTCATCTCTAAAGTTTATATTGGCTTTTCTTAAGAGACGCGTCTGCCAGATTCTTGAGAATGTTGTGGATTGGTAGACCAACCCACTACATTGAAAGGAAGCCGAAAGGCACGCGTTTTAACCTCACGCAGGCTGGCGTGAGGTCTGGAACAGGTCAAGGAAATTAGACTAGCAAAAAACGTGCGTAGCTGCTGGAATACTTAACTTTAATCCATAAATGGTGATTGTCGCTCTTGACAGTACATGTTTTACAGCATAAATAGTAACTAGTAATGGCGCCTCGCTAGGTCGTAGCAAATGACGTAGCTGAAGGCTATGCTAACTATCGTCTCGGCAAATGAGAACGTATTTTGCCAGTGAACCATCGTTATTAAAGTCGGTTGTACGACTGGGGTGAGTGCTAGGAAGTCTCTCTAGACATGCCGTGTGGCGGCGCTCGGTCTGCAATCTCTGATAGTGGCGACACGCGGGTCCGACGTATACTAACGGACCGCGGCCGATTTAAAGGCTACCACCTAGCAAGTGTGGTGTCTGGTGGTGACACCACAGAGAACACCACTAGTTTACTATCATGTGGGTGGACCGCCGCAACTCCTATAAACAGCCTACTTCATTTGCAAGAAATAATAGCAAAACAGATTCCACACATGCTTAGCTCCAGTTTTTCAACGTAAAGATTCAGCTTGTTTTGCTTTTTGCCGTGGGTTAGCGCCGGGTATCATTATCCTCTGTTGATGGAACATAACGTCATCAGTCGGACAGTAACCGACCTTGAAGCAACTTTCTTACTTGTCACAGGAACCGGATCGCAATCCCCCTCATTACTGTGGCCGCTGCGCTCGTTCCCACCTCTGGCGGAAACACATCTCCCTTATCACCTGGCGGGATCAGAGAGGAGGCGCCGGCCAGCGGCATACCTGCGCTGCAGACTGCGTGGTTTGCGTCACAGATTTAAGAGATAACGGGCTGACGCCGTCTCAGCTGCTAATGGGGACATACATCTGTCGTCACATGACGTGTTATACTGGAAATTCTTACTGTCAGCAGAACCGTAACTAATAACTGTTATACAACATTAGTTTTTGTTCAACACCGTGTCATACCACTCTTCACGGAAGCCTCCAGTTCACATTCCACAGCAGTATAGCTGGTGCTGCTCACCGTATTGAGTAGTGGCACTACATTTGTTTTTAAAAAAATCTTCTTCGGATGTCTGTCACTTTTTGTTCGTAAAGAAAAGATTTTCGTTGCTTTCTTGTCTTGCATAACTTGGTTTGAAACATAAACAAAGAGGATAATTTTCTTGTTATTAATTCATAACAATAATTCCCTTGCACGCCAGATGAATCGTAAAATATGACCGTTTGACGGGAACAACGTTCAGCCACATTATGTCTGCCTTGGAATGAACTTGGACAAATGTACCACATTACTTCTCTAGTGGCCTTTTTACCTGTTATGTTTAGAGAATCGGAATTTATAAGAGGTCGCGAGAAAGTGAAAAATCCTGAAGCTATGCTCATACCTACATTTCTCAGAGAAGCTGTCAAACACAAAGTTCCAAACTGAAATTTCCCTTTAAATATACGAGTAGAATAGGTCATCTGGACCTACACATGATTTGACAAAATATGTTAGGTACTCTTTTGGCACCCGTAGGGTATAATTATATTACTTCATTATGGGGGACATGCAGCATTCATTTAACAGTATTACAGATGAATTCGATCGATGAGGTACATTTAAATTATAATAACCAATACATTAAATCATCCCTGCTTTGCACCTTTGAAGATTTTTTTATCGTTTTCGTCTGCGTTTTCATTCATTTCGTGCACTCAAATCTACTTTATCTTCTAGAAATCCGTAATATATCATTGTCCGAGGTTTTATTTTTGATTCACATTCACATTTTATTGTAATGTTAGGAAAACTAACGAAAATTAATACGAAACGACATTAAATTTTGTTTGCAAGCAGTTCTGAGTTCTCATTGTAAGAGTAGCTTTTGATCTGTAAGTGTCGTGTGAAAGACAATTAGGAGTCGGCCGTGGTGGCCGAGCGGTTCTAGGCGCTGCAGTCTCGAATCGCGCTGCTTCTACGGTCGCAGGTTCGAATCCTGCCTCGGGCGTGGATGTGTGCGATGTCCTTAGGTTAGTTAGGCTTAAGTAGTTCTAAGTCTATGGGACTGATGACAGAGCTCAGAGCCATTTGAACCATCTGACAATTAGGATCTCCTCCATGTCGAGTGGTTTTGTTCATGTTATGACACGTGTATGAAAACAAATTCTGTATTAAAATCATTTACGTTGAAAGCACTGGTGTGTTGTTTAAAAGGTTGCTGAATACACCTTGTTGTTTGACCTACGCATAAATAGGTAGGGGATAGTTATAGGTTCACAGGGCAAACTGAGATACGAGCCTCTTTGTGTTTATCTGTGAAAGTTGTTTGTTAGTAGAAAGTGGCTATTTGTGTTTTTCTCTTTTCACATTTTGGTTGATTTTTTTGTTATTCACGCTTGGTGCAGAATACATAAGACATATTTGCTCGATATTCTGTGTGTATGTTTATTTCGTGTATCGACAAAGTACTGAATGTAATTCGATTTTAATTAAAATTGTGTATTTTTCATACTTAACATTTGTTTGATATTCCACATAATTTGATTTCGCTATCTACAATTAATCTCTGGGGTCAGCTACAGCTAATTAATAAGTATCGGTATCCATCAGGCGCGATTTACTGTGGAAAAAAACCCACATAATCACAATTGTTGCCAGGGAGATGCTAAGCTCTGATCTGTTTGAGCAGTCAGTCTTCCATTACCCAGGTGCCTTACAATACTCCATCGACCTGTTATCAAGAATTGTTCTTTAAGATGTGGGAAGAGCGCCCGTTACAAACATTACTCCACAACCCGACAGGAAGCGGTTCGCCGAGACCACACCAATTGCTCTCTATATGCTGTCGGCGGTAGATTCGCGAGTACAAATTACGTGGGACAGGAACAATTAAAAGCCCACCAACGTGCTACAACAGGGAAATTCGAATGAATTAGTAGCTACTGCTACGACTAACAGAGTGGCGCCTGGAAAGTGGATGACGGGAACACCAAAATGTCGTCTCCCTAAAACTGATCCATGGAGAACGAAGCAAATTGTTCGCATATCAAGTGGGACACCCACCACATTCCCATGAAATTCCTCAGCGACAACAGAAGAGTGAAAAGCCGCGAGCCCACCACCTCTCCACATAAGCAGGTAAAGCGGAAAACAGCTGTTAGGACTTAAGCCTTAGCATGTTCACTGTAGGAGGTAGTGAGGATCAAAGTGTAGAGATACACGAACTTATGACCACAGGACGCTTAGTTCACTCATCTGCCCTCAACTTAGCAAAGTTTTCAGGCGCATCACACCAGCTGATCAATGTACGGTCACAGCTGAACTGACAATAGCGCAGGTTGTTGATGTCTTAGACAGCGCCAACGACTTCAGTGCCTGTCATGATGATGGTGCGTATTTCGGCAGTGGCCGAGGCGAACAGTGAGGTCGTATCAGAAACAGTAGACAAAGGTATGGCTAGGCTACTCCGGACCGAAACCAGATTAGGAAAAGTCAAAAAGGTACTAACACGCTTTCGAAAAGGTACAAACAGTCGATAATGTGAATAAAGAACTGGCACAAAAATCTTGGGAAACGGCCTGTTTCGGAGACGACTTAGCCGAGACCTTTTGTCGAAACGGAGGAGATAGCTATTACAAAATGGGACACTGAGAAATCAAAAAGAGAAGCTGAGCGTCCGCAAGCGATGGAGCCGCTTTCGGCCCTATCAGATGGAAGACCGCGGAAAGACAACGAGCCCATCGTGGGCAAATCTAGATTCAAATGGCGCGAAATGATCCTATACAGACTGTATCTCTGTTAGGGAAATGACTGCATATTCGGAATCCACGCTAAGGTAAGATACCTTTATTAGAGCTCCACCACTAGCAACAATAAGTTTCCAATCGCATACCATTTTCATGAATTTCTGAAATCAATTCATCATCTTGATCAACCAAATAACCGTGCCCAGGTGATCCACATATGCATTAATTCGATGACATCGGTGTATGAAAGATCACACACTGGCTTGGAAAAAACTTACGTGGAAGCATTGATATTAGTTCTCTCTGCCTGGACGAGATTGAGCGTGAAAAGGAATGTGCGGGAGTCGCGCACGGCAGATGCCAATATCGGAATGGCTGGAGTAGCTAGCAGATGCAAAGGGAATGGCAGTGGCAACAGAAGCCACCATTACAAGTCGAATTAGTGTAGCCAAAAGCCGCGGCAGCTTGAGGAAAAGACGCCTCAAAAAAGGAATGTCGGTGCCACCAAGGGAGCAAGGAAATGGGTCTGTGGAGACGATCAAATTTCGGAATTCTGATTCAGCCCGCAGCCCACAGTCGTTACTCATATGGAGCAGGTGACGAATGTAACTAAGGGCCGCGTTTACATTCTCCACATGATACAGTATGAAGAAGTCCACCGGTGCCTTCCCTACTAGCCCTGTTGATAGTCTCCTGGTTGAAGCTGGGATCCCCCCCCCCTTTCTGTTCGGCGGTCCCAGCTTCTGGTGTCTTATGCCCTTACTATCCGTTCTTCTCCCGCTCATCCTTCCTATTCTATCCTATTCCCAGACCATGGGCGTCGCCCGCCTGACTCCCGCCCTCGGGCGGGTTTACCGGTTGGGCTGCGCCTTGCGTCTCTTACCCGTGATTTTCGGCTTCCTTCTTTGTCCTGTCTTCCTCGCTCCCTCCCCTCCACCCCTCCTTGGTTAGTTCCTCGGCCTCGAATTCGGATGGATCTCCGCCGCGGTCCGAAAGATTCCATCCCCCCGGTGGTGTTCCGTTCCTTTTTCCGCCAAATTTTATGGGAGTTTCGGGATGCTGTTGTTTTTTACACTGATGGTTCTAAATCTGCTGATCATGTTGGGTATGCCTTCACGTCCTTTGTTGGAACGGAAAATCATCTACTGCCACCCTCATGTGGGGTGTTTACTGCGGAATTGATGGCAATTTCCCGGGCCCTTACCTTTATTAAACAATCCCAACACAACCGCGTTTTGTTATGTACGGACTCGATGAGTGGCCTTCTTGCTATTGACCGGTGTTTTTCGCGCCATCCCTTGGTCTCTGCCATCCATGACCATCTCGCTGATCTTCACCGTGCTGCTTGTTCCATTGACTTCCTATGGGTCCCGGGCCATGTGGGTATCCCGGGTAATGAGCTCGCTGATAGTTTGGCTGGGGGAGCAGTTACTTACCCCCCGTTTTCTGTAACCCCTCCTGCAGCGGATTTACGGCTTCACATCAAATCCCACTTTGCACAGTCATGGGCCAATTCTTGGGAGGCTACTCCACTGTCTAATAAACTTCGTGCCATTAAGGTGAATACAGGCCCATGGCGTTCTTCCTTTAGCCTCTCCCGCAAGGACTCGACCACACTGTGTCGTCTCCGCATTGGCCATACCAGGCTGACCCATGGTTTCCTTTTGCGTGATGAGCCACCCCCGCTATGTGGTTGTGGAGCCTTCCAGTCAGTGGCCCACATTTTGGTTGAATGCCCCCTTCTTTTGGCTGTGCGTGCTAAGTACAGACTCCCCCACACTTTACCTTTGATGTTGGCTGACGATTCCCGGATGGTCTCTCTGGTTCTAGGTTTCCTCCGGGAGAGTGGTTTTTATTCTCAGTTTTAAAGTTTTTAATCTCCCTCTGGTGTTGGGGCAGGGCGGTGAGTGTTTGGGTGTCTCCCACTGTAGGCAGTGTTCAGAGATTCCCGATTCACCTCCCTGACCGGAATCCTCTTTTCTTTCCCTTTTACTCTGTTTTCACCCCTTCTTTTTAAGGCTTGGTTAGTTTTTCTATTCCCATACGTACTTTCTGCATTATAGCAGTTGTACCTTTTAAGTCACAGGTGGTCTTGCCTATGCTGTTTCAGCATAGTGTTGGGTTCGTTCTCTTGCCAACTTCCCTCATTTGTTTTTACTAATGACAACGTGACTGCCCTTTTACGTTTCCCCTTTATCCGTTTTATTTTTCTGACTATACTGAGATGTCCCGTTAGCAGAATGGAGTCTATTTGAAACAAGGGACTGATGACCTTGCTGTTTGGTCCCTTTAACCTCAAACAACCAACCAACCAACCAGTATGAAGAAGTCAGAGATGGAGAGCGCAGGCAAGGTAAGAGGAAATGTATTAATGCTCCTTTCCGTTAACATTAGCTAAAAGTTTTGTTCCGTTTTCTCTGTACATATTGTTCCATTTATTTGGTGCTCACTACGTAAAGTTTTTGCTGTATTAGTTTAAATCGTGCTTAGAGTTGCTGTTGGCTGTGGACTGGAGTATGCGCTTAGCAGGTGCTTTAGGAGAGTGTGTGTGCCTGTCCCAGTATATGTGAGTCTGTTCATTTTACTTTTATACCCGTTTTTATGGAGATTTGTTCACTGGCAGAAAGCTGATACCAGTTTTCGACCATTATAGGCAGTGTCGCTCTGTCGAGCTACCAGAACCAACCGCTCTATGTGAGGAGAGATGTGTTCTTTGTTTTTGTTTCAAGATATTGAAAGAAAGGAGCAAGGTAACAAACTATCATTTATCGTTCTGCCATACTTATCCTTTTCTTAGTTCTTATGTGGTAGGACCTACCTGATTCTTCGTTCTTCAGTTGTCGCTTCGCTGTGTTAAATTTTGTGATTACAACTATTCAAGTTGTTGGAGACTGTCGATCACAGGCACTGGTTGACAGATGTGAATTTGTACATTCACTGACGATTGTAACACTCTTACTGTCAGTCAAATTTTCGTTAATACAGGAAATAATTTGTCACTCATGATACTCTAACATACTCGAACCTCCAAATCACGAGAATTTCTGTACCACATGTATACGAAGAGGTAGAGATATTGGGGCAACACTTATTTATTCCTGTTACTTTTTCTCCACTTGTGAACAAAACTAAAATGAATAACATCTTTTGCATTTTCCTTTTGCATTTTCCTTTTGCATTTTCCTTTTGCATTTTCCTTTTGCATTTTCCTTTTGCAGTGGAAACCGCATTCGTTTGGTTAAATTCCATAAATTGCAGCACGGATCCACTTTCAGTAGAAAACAGTAAATAAGTCAGGTATCAGAGTGTTAGCATCTACGTATGGGACTATGATGAACAGAGTAAATGATGCGGCTGTTCAATGAAACCTATACTCGTTTCAGATACAGCGGCGATGACCATGCAGGCGAAAGGTGGATAACTGCAGCGGGACAAGGTGTTTTGACCTTCAGCGAGCGGGCGGCAGCCGAGCCGGGGGACACTGCCTGCCTTTATACCGGAAGGGTCGGCGCGTGCCACGTGTCGAAGGGCTGAGGACAGCTGTAAGGGCTCCGCAGAACACCGCCGTCTGCACCTGGGCACAGACCGCGGCGTCTTTGCTGTAAACGACGATGTCGGGCAACGCGTCGGTGTGACTGATCTGCATCTCAGCGTCTTGCTTTTACTGAACACACACACACACACACACACACACACACACACACACACACACACACACACACCACAGACAGAGATAGTGACACTACCGCAATTAACATATTTATAATTGTTGTTGATACCATTTCACTTACAGTACACAATAAACTGAGACACTGGAATAGATGTTTTAATGTTTCGATTTTTTTGAATTTGGTTATTAATGCTTTGATTGTTAGTTGGTTGTGGCCAATTCAGTAGAAGAAATGTTCGAGTTGTTCGTGCTAAGGAATCCTTTATGAGGTAAACTACAGTTATCTGAGTTTCCGTATTTAATCATTTTTAGAAGGCCACAAATAATCCAGCTAGTTCTTTCAGGACAATCTCAGAGCTTGGAAAACCGTAGACACAGACGTCATTATTATTACTACATTTTTCTTAACAGGTTCGGATGGTTCAAATGGCTCTAAGCACTATGGAACTTAACTTCCGAGGTCATCAGTCCCCTAGACTTAGAGCTACTAATCTAAGGACATCACACACATCCATGCCCGAGGCAGGATTCGAACCTGCGATCGTAGCACCAGCGCGGTTCCGGACTGAGACGCCTAGAACAGTTTAGCTACCTTAGCCGGCTTTCTTAACAGGCCTCTAGCACGGTCGCAATTGAAATTATTTGCATGCTGCGAAAGCAAATGGGGTAGTCAATTCAGCTGAGATTAAAATACTGTTACGATACACTGCTTTCTGCCAGGACTGCACTTTAGCTGGAATGAAATAAATTAATGCTGCGGTGCTCCTCTGCAACGTGATGCTGTGAATGAAAGTCTGTAAATTGGAATGCACGTCTGCGGCCACTGGCCACGGAAGAGCGTCGAGAATGTTTTCTTTTCCTCCGCAGCGCTAAAGGCTGAAATCTTGAAGGATTTGACACTGGGAGCGCTAATCTTCCGAATGACAACACGCACAATCATTTAACAATAATACATATAGTTAGTCTGAAACTGATTAAATGAAATATTAGTACCTTAACACGGACCTGAATACTGGGCTCTTCCTCTAATGGTGGTCACAAAACACGAGAGATAGAATATTGTCTCTATTATCTTTATACCAAGAAGGACAAAGATTATACATGTAGTTCTCCTACTTCAAATTTAGTGTTTAAGATATTCATTTGTTTTGAATACATGTCTAGGAAAATGGAAAAGGCACCTCTGAAGATCATTTCTATTTGTAATTTATTTCCTTTTTTTATAATTATGCTGCTACTATGAGCAGATCACCACATCCTGGAGTTATTTCTAGTATTAGTACATATTTGAAGTGTAATGTCAATATTCCAGTGTCCTTACGAATACTTGACACAATTTTATAATTATAACATTGTAACATCCCCATGAGGAATCGTGTGAATTTAAAAAAAAATTAGAATCTCTTTCTCTACACTGTAACCAAGGAAGTGTTCATAAGAAACCAACCCGCCACGTTGCTCAGGCTAGGAAAGAACAAGACTGCGGATATAAAATATCGTATGGTTTTAGATGGCACCGTACTGTCTTCACATTATTATGCCATGAATTCAGGTATACAATGATGTCCCTTAACGGGAGATTTTATTCTTTTTCAGCAAAAAGTGATGAGAGGGTTGTGTGACGTTTCCGTCACTTGTCGCTAAGCGACATTCTACACTCCTGGAAATGGAAAAAGGAACACATTGACACCGGGGTGTCAGACCCACCATACTTGCTCTGGACACTGCGAGAGGGCTGTACAAGCAATGATCACACGCACGGCACAGCGGACACACCAGGATCCGCGGTGTTGGCCGTCGAATGGCGCTAGCTGCGCAGCATTTGTGCACCGCCGCCGTCAGTGTCAGCCAGTTTGCCGTGGCATACGGAGCTCCATCGCAGTCTTTAACACTGGTAGCATGCCGCGACAGCGTGGACGTGAACCGTATGTGCAGTTGACGGACTTTGAGCGAGGGCGTATAGTGGGCATGCGGGAGGCCGGGTGGACGTACCGCCGAATTGCTCAACATGTGGGGCGTGAGGTCTCCACAGTACATCGATGTTGTCGCCAGTGGTCGGCGGAAGGTGCACGTGCCCGTCGACCTGGGACCGGACCGCAGCGACGCACGGATGCACGCCAAGACCGTAGGATCCTACGCAGTGCCGTAGGGGACCGCACCGCCACTTCCCAGCAAATTAGGGACACTGTTGCTCCTGGGGTATCGGCGAGGACCATTCGCAACCGTCTCCATGAAGCTGGGCTACGGTCCCGCACACCGTTAGGCCGTCTTCCGCTCACGCCCCACCATCGTGCAGCCCGCCTGCAGTGGTGTCGCGACAGGCGCGAATGGAGGGACGAATGGAGACGTGTCGTCTTCAGCGATGAGAGTCGCTTCTGCCTTGGTGCCAATGATGGTCTTATGCGTGTTTGGCGCCGTGCAGGTGAGCGCCACAATCAGGACTGCATACGACCGAGGCACACAGGGCCAACACCCGGCATCATGGTGTGGGGAGCGATCTCCTACACTGGCCGTACACCACTGGTGATCGTCGAGGGGACACTGAATAGTGCACGGTACATCCAAACCGTCATCGAACCCATCGTTCTACCATTCCTAGACCGGCAAGGGAACTTGCTGTTCCAACAGGACAATGCACGTCCGCATGTATCCCGTGCCACCCAACGTGCTCTAGAAGGTGTAAGTCAACTACACTGGCCAGCAAGATCTCCGGATCTGTCCCCCATTGAGCATGTTTGGGACTGGATGAAGCGTCGTCTCACGCGGTCTGCACGTCCAGCACGAACGCTGGTCCATTTGAGGCGCCAGGTGGAAATGGCATGGCAAGCCGTTCCACAGGACTACATCCAGCATCTCTACGATCGTCTCCATGGGAGAATAGCAGCCTGCATTGCTGCGAGAGATGGATATACACTGTACTAGTGCCGACATTGTGCATGCTCTGTTGCCTGTGTCTATGTGCCTGTGGTTCTATCAGTGTGATCATGTGATGTATCTGACCCCAGGAATGTGTCAATAAAGTTTCCCCTTCCTGGGACAATGAATTCACGGTGTTCTTATTTCAATTTCCAGGAGTGTATTTCTTCCACGAATGCCATCCTTTAATGACGCAAACATGTGGAAGTCCGAGGAGGCCAGGTCAGGTATGACAGCCGTGGATGGTCTCATCGACTGATGGAAATCATGGAGCTCCACCGAACCGCTTTCTGATGACCTCACCCTCTGTGCCCAGCGGCTAACTGTACTTCTGTCGACACAGATGTTCCATAGGTTTTGCACAAGCGTTTGTGAATATTCCCCACAGTTTCTTTCTCTGTAGTGAAAAACTGAATGACAGGGCGTTGTTTGTAACGTACGTCACCTACAGACGCCATTGTGAAAATGTCCTCAGTTAGGTTACTTGTCAGAAGTGACGGAAACTTGTCGTACTCACTCAGGAGACTTCAAATAATATATAGGTAACGTAACATTGTATTCGGATGAGGAAAAAAAAATGCGGTGCATTACTTTCTGGGTAACCTTCGTAGATAAAGTTAAGGATTTCTACTACCAGGGTAGCGAAATAACCAGTGAAGGACGGAGCAAGGAGGACATCAAAAGCAGACTAGTACTTGCGAAAAGGTCATTCCTGCCCAAGAGACATCTACTAGTATCAAACACAGCCCTTAATTTGAGGAAGAAATTTCTGACAATGTACGTTTGGAGCACATCACATGGACTGTGGGAAAACCGGAACAGAAGAGACTGTAAGCGTTTGAGATGTGGTGCTACAGCCGAATGTTGAAAATTAGTGGACTGATAAGATGGGGAATGAAGAGATTTTTCGCAGCATCGGAGACGAAACTAGAGGAAACTAATATGTGTAAAACATTGACAAGAAGAAGGAACAGGATGATAGGACATCTGTTATGATGTGAGGGAATAACTTCGATGGTACTATGGTACTTGAGAGATCTGTAGCGAGTAAAAACTGTAGAGGAAGACAGAGATTGGGATACATCCAGGAAATATTAGAGGTCGTAGGTTGAAAATGATACGATGAGATGTAGAAGGCGGACAGGAGTGGAATTTGTGACGGGTCGCATCAAACCAGAAATAAGACTAAGAGAAAACAAACAAATAAAAAGTGAGAGGGAACTTTCGGCACCTTTCCCCTGTGCTTTGATGAATCTTACGAAAGTCTGGATTGTCACTATGGCAAAAGCTGGGAATCGTTCACTCCAAGCACACTGTGGAGTCGGTGATGGCGTTGCTGCCCTTCCAGAGAGAGACGAAGTCGTCTGCTGCGTCTTCGCTCTGAGGTGTTTTGCTATGTTCTTTGGGCTAGTGTCACACTGTGCATCTTGCACTACGCACTCCCTAAGCAGCACACAATTCAGGCGAAAAATTACACACACTAGATTACGTTTTGAAGCGTCTAGTATACGTTTCATCTTTGCATCTCTGTCAGCAACTTGTGTTGCCTTAGTTAGTAGGGTTATGGTTGAAGGATCCAGATTCTGCTTCATCTTGCCAATTTGTGAGTCGCACATAACAGGAAGTCTGTTGTGTATCTTAAACAGTCTTCCAGTCAGATCAAAATAATCATCGAAGGCTGGTTAATTCCATCAGACACCAGTAAATACTTACTGTGAAATTGTTTGCTAAAAATAGTAAAAGTAAGATTCGTATGGCGATAACTCAATAACAGCCATCTTTTATTCTGATGAATTCGTGTAGAGCATTGATAGAATAAAATTGCTATTACTGAAATAGACTGTAGCTTTTCAAATTTCATAGTCCTACAACAGACTCACATTAGGCGACCCTAAAGTAATTAATATAGTCAGTACAGGCCTATTTTGTAGTCTCACTGTGACGGAGTTGTCATTGCAATACTGGTGCCCACCGTTTAAAGACTGTAAATGAATTGTTTAATTATTTTGTAATGAGCAGTGCATTCGCTCACATATGTTATTATTCGATGTTGAAGTCATCAGGGCGGTAGGTAAGCAGCACACTATACTGCCGAGCCTCAAAACGATTGATTCACGTCTCATTTATTTGACGTTCGTGTTGCAAGAGTGGTAGACTGATGGCACACTATACTGTCGAGCCCGAGTTCGACGTGGAGGAAGAGGTTCCAGAGGCTCCTACACAGATTAAGATGACTCATTCCTTGTCTAGCGCACGTTTTATACGTTGTTGAAATTTATATCCTGACCACATACGCCTCATATCTGAAAGGACTGCGGCTCAAATTACTGCCCAACTATCGGGATTTTTTCTTGTCTTCCTGAGACGGTTTCTTAAATTTGAAACAATTTCTGCTTTTGTTTGTGCTCCATATCTAATGACCTCTAAGTGACGTTAAATGTTAATTCTCATTCCATATTTCTTTCCACAAGTAGACAAGTAGATGGGCAGAGATTTGTCCTTACGCTGTTGTTGATATGCCACGTCACGCCGTAAAATTAGATACTAGAGCTGCTCAGGTGCGAAAGCCCTGTCGGTGATTCTAATCGGTGTGGGCGTTCAGCCAGCACCAGGCAATCAGCAGAGCCCTAGGACGCCGCGTGGGTGGCTGTGACGTCAGCACGGAGTATCCCCCCATTGGCCGCTAGGCTGACCAATGGCAGCAGGCGTCGCTCTCCCACCTGCTCACACGCAGCGAACGCACAGCCTGTGTCGGAATGTTGTGCTCCGATGACGCTAATCATCACTTTCATATAGAGCTGCTATTCTGGTGAATCTAACGAGATATAAAGCTAAAGCCATAAGCTAGAAACGCATACCTAGACTAAAGGAAGGGACAGGGTAATAAGACACATGCTCACGCATGGAGGAATAGTTGATTTAGTAATGGAAGTACAGAGTATAAAGGTAGTAGAGGCAGACAAAGATTTCACTATAGTCAGCAGGTGGAAAAGAATGTAGGTTGCAGTGCGGCAGTGACGCAGGGGTGAAGAGACCTGCACAGGATTGAGGAGACCACTATGCGACACTGCAGCATCGAATACAAATATACTTGACATATGGCATAATAACCTCAACACATGCGTTTTGCTCACAAACGAAAACTGAAGCTGAAGCTGGTTCCTCACCTCTCCTCTTCCTAATTGCAAGTTGTTCCTTCAGTTACATCACAAACTGATAATGACAACTGAACTAAAATTTATATCCTGATATGGCTTTCATAAGTTGTGAACATTAAAACATATGTTAATAGTTCCTGAGATTTCCTGCTGATTACACACTGCAGTAAAACATTTTAGGAAGCTTCTGATACATAGGCCGTCAGAGTGCAGAGCCTTCTCCAAATTATGACGACGCAATACAACGAAATGCGTGCTGTTCTACTGCATCTGTAGCACACTGACCGGAAGTCAGGCACAACACTCTGGACAAAGAGGCTTTGCGCCCTTTGTCAAAGTATCTAATCATTTTCAGAAATGTGTGACAAATTCGACCGTATCCTATGCACGTCCTCTCTCCGCAGATACATTTTCTACTCCTTATGTTTCTATATACTCATCTTGCAGTTCAGATTACATCTCATCTTCTACCGAAGGTCGATGGATACGGTAACTGAACCGCTCGGTCAGCTATTACATCATGTGAATACTCGTGCGCTCAAAGAGAAGACTGTGATCATTTCGTTGCAATAAACTTCAAAATCTTTGTTGATACCTGAGAACAACTGCAGCGAATGCGAAACATCAACTGCTTATCAACAATTGTGGTCTGCTTGGCACGAATAATGACGCTACCTGTTTGACTCAGACAGCTTACAGCAGAGACGATGAACAGATGACGAAAGCAACAAAGAAGGTACGATATACCGGATCACAGCACTGATTTCTAACAGTAATGAAATCAACTATACTTTCTGTGTTTATGCCACAAAGTGACACACTCGTGCGTGTTTAGAGCGTCGCTTTTTGGAAGAGTAGCTACGGCTACTCTGGATCGAATCTGTCTGGCGGATTAACGAAGAGGGTCGCTCAGCCAGCGAGCCCGGCTGTGGTTTTTAGACGGTTTCCTATATCCCATGTGCTAGAAAGTTCCGCCTCAGGTACAGGATTCGCCAACTTGCCGAAAATGTCTGTTCAACTTCACATGATTAACTCTACACGCACACAGTCCAGGTACACATATTCCCTAACGACGGGTGGTTAGGGAGGAGGGGGGCACCCGACCACCCCTTACACCGACCTCGCCTCACCCGTTAATAACCACACTGACCCTGTGCAGATGCGGTCCAAAGGCACAAGCAAAAGACAGATGATGATAGAATCTGATTTCGTTCTTAACACTTCTCGACGTTTCAAATCTGCATGGAGACGTCTGTATGGAATGCAGCAAAATATCGCTGAAAGAAAGAATAATTGTTACAATATTTTATAGTGCAGCGATATCGAAGAACACACACATCCTCATTACGATGATTTTTTGCAGATTAACGCTACGCAGCACTGGATGTAGTGGTCAATGTTGCTAGATTAGGGAGCCCTGTGTTCTGTTCCTGGCCTAGCCGGAGATTCTATCCAATAGAGGACTGAGTGTTGTGACATCCTCATCATCCTTCCATCGCCATCGATGTGCAAGCCGCCCATGTGGCGTGAAATAAAAAGATTTGTACCAGGATGCCCAAAAACCACAGGTGGAGTCTCCCGACCTAAAACGCCGTTCGGCCATTTTAGTATAATAACATTTGTAAGTAGATATCCGCAAAAAGAAGCTCATGTTATTTTGAACTAAATTTTCAAAGTTTCCTGTCAATATAAGTCGTAGACCTATAAAAATAATATTTCGCCCATCTTATAGAAATTCATTTATGACGACAATCTGACGTAGACGAGGACACTAAAGATTTCAAAACAAATAAATCACAAGATCCGGGTATAATCCCAGTTCTATTTACAAAGAGTACTCTATAGCATTGGCCCCTTACCTAGTTTGCGTTTATCGTGAATCTCTCTCCGAGCACAAAGTCCCAAGCAACAGGAAAAAAGGGCAGGTGACTCCAATATATAAGAAACGTGAAAGAATGGACCCGCAAAATATCTAACTTCTGTTTGCTATAGAATCCTTCGACACATTTTCAGTTCCAATGTAATAAACTTCTTGGAGGCTTAGCATTTTATGTCCATGAATCAACTATGTTTCAGAAAGCATCACTCGTTCGAAACTCAGCTTGCCCTATTCTCACATGATATACTGAGAATCATCGATGAAAGGGAGCAGGTAGATTCCGTATTTCCAGATTGTCGGAAAGCCTTTGACCCGGTGCCCCACTCCAGGCTGTTAACCAAGGTACCTGCGTATGGAATAAGTTCACAGATATGAGAGTGGCTCGAGGCCTTTTTAGGTAATAGAGACCCAGCACGTTGCCCTCGACGGCGAGTGTTCATCAGAGACAAGGGTATCGTCAGGAGTGCCCCATGGAAGTGTGATAGGACCTCAACTGTTCTCTTTATACGAAAATGATTTGGCGGACAGCGTGGGTAGCAGTCTCCGGTTGTTTGCTGATGATGCCGTAGTGTACGGTAAGGTGACGAAGTTGAGTGACTGTAGGAAGATACGACTTACACAAAATTTCCAGTTGGTGTGGTGAATGACAAGTACGGAAATGTGGAAAAATTTTAGTTAATGGCGATGAGTAGGATGAGCAAACCTGTAATGTACGAATACGGTATTACTAGTGTCCAGCTTGACGCAGTCAAGTCGTTTAAACACCTGGGCGTAACGATGCAAAGCGATATGAGGGGGAATGAGCAAGTGAAAACTGTCGTAAAAAAGGCAAATGGTTGACTTCGGTTTATTGGGAGAATTTTTAAAGACTGGTTCACCCGTAAAGGAAATAGCTTACAGGACGCTCGTGCGACCTGTTCTTGAGGACTCCTCGAGTGTTTGGAATCCGAGCCAGATTGGATTGAAGGAAGACATCGAAGCAATTAAGGGACTGGCTGCTAGATTTGTTACCCGTAGGTTCGAACAAAACGTAAGTATTATGTAGATGCTTCGGGAACACAAATGGGAATCCCTGGAGGGAAGGCGGATTTCTTTTTGGGAAACATTACTGAGAAAATTTAGAGAACCGGCATTTGAGACAGACTGCGAACGATTCTGCTCCCGCCAACATACGTAAGAACCACAAAGATAAGAGAAATTATGGCTCTACGGAGACTTACAGGCAGTCGTGTTTGCCTCGCTGTATTTGCAAGTGGAGCAGGAAGGCAAATGACCAGTAGTGGTACAGGGTACCCTCCGGCCACGCACCGTACGGTGGCTTGTGGAGTATCGATTCAAACTCGTATAGTCGTATGAATGAAAAAATCGTTTTCATTTTCCTCCCCATTTCCGACGAAATATATTTTTACGTTAATTTTACTGCGACAAGGCCACACTTCGTGTAGGGTAACTGCTTTCACCTGTTTTGTCATTATGTGATGACTTGCACATAATTTCGCAAGTCACGTAATAAGATCACAAGAGTCTTTCTTTTAGAAAAGACTTATGTTACACCATAGTCGTGTTGTAGCCGTAAGTACATAGTTCAGGCCTTCAAAATCTACACTGCATCACACATTTACTATTCAAGTATCTGTTGTTTGTACTGATGAACGAAAACGTTATTGAAATCAGTCTAATAGCGTGTCAGGTACACTGCCTACTTTTATTTGGTTGAAAGAAAGAACAAAGAGCGACGGAGGAGATGATTCTGGAAGGTTCCCCTACGTGGTGGAAGCTACAGCGACCACACGATGGTTTGTTTGGTCTTTGTGTGTGTGTGTGGGGGGGGGGGGGCGGGGGCACACGGAGGAGCTATGGAATGTTTTTAATATTTTGGAAGAGGAATGACATCTTGTTAGTTGCCATAAAGAACGTACTATTTCCAACCCTGTTAAGAACCTACATAGTACCTACTAAATCATTTTCTTTGAAGAAAAATACCTGACTATATAACATTTCTGCGTTTCCGTAAAACTAGCGGGACAGGGGTGTCCCCTTCTTCGCCCTCGGGTATTGGTGACAGAAAGAGAGAGGAAGGTTTTCAGTTGTCAGTGTACGATCGAGTCCCCTCCAGTTGCAATTTTGAGAAGTATGTCAGAACAGGGAGTCAGTAGCCGTTTTCGTGGGGGGGGGGGGGGCGAGCATATGGTGCCGGTCACTGTCTCCTCCTGGAGAACCGCTGTTCGCTGCCCGGCTTCAGCTTGGCGCTCTGTTAGCTGTTTTGCAGGAAGTGTCCCTTTTAGCGCACGCGCTGTTTTTCCAAAGCATAGCTTAAGCATAGCGCAAAAGTTGCGAGTCTATTCCGAAAACTTGTAAAAGCTTTTTAACGTCACTCCTCTATCATACTAGGATCAAAAGTCGACGCTATCCAGTATCTGTTCCTTTAGTGAGTTGCCCAGACTTTGGAAAGTCATTTGCATCTCAAGCTACAGTGTTCCACAGAGCATTTCGCTACATTCTGCACAGATACAGTATTTTAAATCTGGATATTATCATCATGTTGTTTCAAAAAGTATAAAGATTCTATGTATATTGCTATCTACATTTTTCGCCGAAATTAATTTAAATGAGTCTAATCCCTACTTGCAGAATAACGACAAAGAGCAAATAAATAAGAATTTTTTAGGTAAATGTTTCTCACACCTTACACATCGGTTCGATGAGGTGACCCTTCACATTAAAAACATATCGTGAGAATTCCAGCCTCAACGGCGCAATTTCCAATGTAATACAGGTGTCGTGACGAGAAACATTCATTTCTTTTAATGTGGAATGTTAGCTGGGTCGCTTTTAATTACATGAATTGCATTAAATTTTACTTTGTGGATAGTGAAACTTCAGCTGGATTAGCACTCAGCAGTGTAAATAATTATCTGTTTAACAGTTGTACGATTGAATTGGATTCTGTATTGAGCACACGGTCGCTTGTTTGGTTGTTTGTGTGTTGAGTTCGCGAGTGTGGCAGGCAGCTTGCACAAGCCAACTCGCAAGTCGACTCCTACGCACACACACATACGGCAAGAGACGTAAACACTTAAAAAGATGTTCAAATGTTTGTGAAAACTTATGAGACTTGACTGCTAAGGTCATCAGTCCCTATACTTACACACTACTTAACCTAAATTATCCTAAGGACAAACACACACACACCCATGCCCGAGGGAGGACTCGAACCTCCGCCCGGACCAGCCGCACAGTCGTAAACATTTCAATTAACTTATCGAATATTGGATTCACCTTTACAGCCAGTCCGACCAAATAGCGTCTTAGAAAGTTAAAACAATAAATTGGCATCTTTGTTAACAAACAGGGAAGAACTCCTTTAAACTGTGTGTGTGTGTGTGTGTGTAACACACACACAAATCCAAGCGTAAGAATTATAACTTAATGCCAAATTTGAAACAAATTGCACTAATAAATAGTCTAAATTCTTCGTGAACGGAGTACCAGCTCTATGAAGATCCATTCGGATGTCCTGAAAGGTAGGTTGCTGTGGGGAATGGCTCAACAAGCATTCAGCTTTGAGTGCCAAAGTGGAAAAATGAGGGATTATACTTTACACCATGTCGTTTGACTGAACTCTGAATCTCGTCCTTCTCTATCGAGACCAACAAGCCAAGTAACAGATGATCCACTACTAAACGGTCCGTCTATGCATCTAGCAACTAACGGGAAGAGCTTCTTAAAAGTGTAGTTTATCTGCTTTATAACAAAAAAATCCTTACAAATGGTTCAAATGACTGTAAGCACTATGGGACTTAACATGTGAGGTCATCAGTCTCGTAGAACTTAGAACTACTTAAACCCAACTAACCTAAGGGCATCACACACATCCATGCCTGAGACAGGATTCGAACCTGCGACCGTAGCAGTCGCACGGTGCCGGACTCAAGCGCCTAGAACCGCTCGGCCACCACGAACAGCGAAAGTCCTTACAGAGACAGTAATATTGTCGGTGGTGAATTCGGTCATGAGCTAAGTGAAGTTGGTCTGTATTATGTCTCCATGCTCGTTGTCAAGTTAGGAAACGTACTTTCTCGGATCGCTAGACAACATTCAAATAAATCGCGTTAATCTTGTTACAAAAAGAAAAGAGTCAATACTTTTCGACAGCTGCACAGCGGTGTCGCAAGCAAAGGGCGACATACAAAATACGCAATTTTTTTCAGTATAAACAGCCACAAGGCTGTGCTACATAAATAGTACAAGCGAAGTAACCACCATTATGCTGCTGTACAAGTGCCTAATTTTGAAACTGCTATTCAGCTGGGTGGTCGCCAGTCGGTCGCGGCGCTTATGCCCTCTTCACACAGGGGCCGCTGGTGACGCGTTGTCGGCCTGGAGAGGGAGGGGTTGGTCACTGAGCTATTGGCTGACGTCTTCTCACAGCCATCTGTTTTCTGTCGTATCCGACTGGCGTGCCGGCGCTTCACTTTACGCCGTAACAGTCTGTTCTACCTCACCGGTATGCGCCACTTGTCCCAGTCAGCTGCTATGGTATACGTCTCTAGCATAAGTAACATGGATTCGTTGCGTCACAAAGATGACCATCTTCAAATGCGGTGCATGTTTGTAGCAAGGAATATGAAACTAATTTAGGACCGTTGTAATAAAACATAGTGAACAGAAGAAAAATGACATGCAGAACATTTATATAACATTTCTGATAGTATCACATATTGCATTTACATATAAGTGCAACTACTGTTCAATTAACGATCCGCTCACAGAGACAACACAAGCACATATCGCCAGGCAAGTACTGCGCCACAACTTCGGGGACGCTGAAGGAGGCAGCAGCGTGAAATAGAGGAGGAGGAGATGAGTGGCTAACCTCCCGTCGACAACGAGGTCATTAGAGACGGAGCACAAGCTCGGGTTACGGAAGGATAGAGAAGGAAACCGGGCGTGCCCTATAGAAGGAACCACCCCGGCATTTGCATCACGCGATTTACGGAGATAACGGATACTTAAATCGGGATGGCTGGACGCGAGTTTGAAGCGCCGTCCTGCCGAATGCGAGTCCATCGTTGCTAACGACTGGGCTACCACGATCGGTGTGTCTGAAACAGAGAACAGACTTTCAATCAACGGCTAGTACTTGTGGTGGAAGGGGGCGGGGGGTTCAGGTAACGTTTCGAGCCTTTCTTATACTTTGTCTATTGGGGGCGCATAACATATTAATTTATGTTGATTACCAATTAAAAATAACATCAGACGAATTCGCGGCTCGAGTGGCCACCCCGCAATGCCAGTATTGGCTTCCGGGCGAAAACGTTTGACGACCACTGGCCTGAGATTAACAGCGTGTGTCGTTTCTAGTTCAGTTCTGAGGAATTTCCACGAGGCTACACACACGTCAGCCGGGGGACCGCTCGAATGAACTAGGCACCTCGTGGCCGTGTTAATACAAACCGCCAGCGTTGCTTTTAAACTCATCACGTTCAACAGGACATGCACATTGTTCCTGTGTTCTAACTGGAAATTCTAGGCTAAAATTCATGCGAAATCCGAAGGCGAATGGACATACATTAAATACGTACACAGGCCAATACGACACGAAACTGTGGAACAGAAGTATGCCTGTTACTTGAAATCGCAGAACTTGCCTCATCCATACTCTAAAAATGTTTTACAAGAAACATACCAAATTACGGGATATCGGTTGGCAATGTGTAGCGCTGGAAGATAACATGAGTTGGTGAAACCAGTCAGAGAATAGCGTTCGAGAAACTTATTTCAACGTAGGGAATGCGGACGCGGCGGTGTAATGAAATATAATTTTGTAGGGCATGGTAGAGAGTGGAGTGTGCAATTAAATTTCTGTTGTGCTATCACCTCCCAACAATACCGTATCTGATATCAAATCGTATTGCAAGAGAACCACCAAAGTTTCTGACATTCACAATTACAAACACAATTTCCGCTTGTTTCACGCTTAGCAATTTAGTCTGTACTCTTTCGCCCCAACCTAACCACAGCGTCGGAAATTACTGCGTACCCCTAAAAAAATAAACAATATGCCAACTTAAAAGTAACTACCGTCTAACTGGAAGTCACCGTTATTGCATTTTTGACGAAATAATTCCCCAACGAATTCCATCCAGTTTATATATTCTCAGCAAGAGGCGCTACAACAGTCCTTGTTTATCGTAGCCAATTTTTTTCAGTTTGGACTATTACTGAAGTTTTGCCAGAATGCTGTGTGTGATCACCGATTTGGCGGGTCATGTTGGTTCCTCATCTTGTGATACATTCTTGGACCACAGATTCGACATCTTGGCTTTTCTGTGGTGCAACTTCAAGACAGTGATGATTCTTAATTCATTCAATTTCCCATCTCTTTCCACGATGTCAGGTGCTCAGCTGACGCTTTCGAAGTGCTGTGCTCTTTATTCACATGGCGATTCTACCACCGACAGCTTGGGTAATTCCGTTAGTAACCCACTCCTCTTTTGTTCTCTCTCTGTTTCTCTCTCCACATCTTCAGAAGCAATTGTCGATAGCAGCTCTGTCGAGTTTTGTTATCGACCTCTTTTGGGGAATTACCTGATTATAACTGATTTCACCGATTGATTGTCGATGGTGAAATCAGTCTGTCAGCTATAAAACAATCGTGTCGTTAGACGAATGTACGAATGCCAATAAAAAATGAATTTTTTTCTTTTTTTTTTGTTATCGCGCGCCACATGCTGCAAATTGAACGTCCATTAAATATGTCATCTGGACTAAATATCTCCAAAACGAGCCTGTTAGTCAAGGAAACTAAGGAACGTACTGCATTTTCCACAAACGAACAGCTGCTGCACCTAACAGTCAAAAAGACAGTGTGTCCTATGTTGCCCTGTGAACATCTGCCTGCCTCTTACGGAGGACAAACACGAAACGAAATCCAAAATGTTTCAAACAACGCAGGGATGCATTTCATTTATTTCAATAAATAATCGACACACACACACACACACACACACACACACACACACACACACACACACACACACACACGGAATACCAGACACATTGTCCTGGCCTTTTCTCAGACCCGTCTTTTCCGTATACCTGTTAATATCATCCTTCCGTATCGTCAGCGACCATGCTCCGCTACTTCTGTCCTTCACGGATCCTGAGAATGATACCCCGCAGTAGTCTTTCCTCTTTCATCCTATCTTGGCGTCCAGCCCACATAAGTCTTCTTTCCTTCAGCCTTCGCACATCAGCTTTTGAGTATAGGTTGCCAGTTATTTGTTTTTTTTAATATCGTCCGTTCCTGTGACTGAGTGTCCCTATTGGGGCCCAATATATTTCTTAATATCTTTTTTGGAAGACTAGCAGCTTTTGTTCATCTGTTTTCCGTAATTGAAACTAAAAGTTTCACAGTCACACAGAGCTGTATAGAGTATTACACTCCGCTACAGTCGGATTTAAAAATTCGCGAAACAACTCTACTGCACAGCACGTCCCACAAGCCAAAACATTCTCTGTTTGGCACTGCGATCCTGGCCTTAATCTCAGTTTCCGTTCTGTTCCGCGCACTAAAAATGCCTCCAAAATGTTTAAATATATCTATTCTTTCGAAAGTGACTTCGTCATCTGTTAATAGATTACTATCATTGGCTGCCTTACACACCACCATTTAAGCTGTTTTGTCCTCACTAATTTGTAACCCTGATTTACTTGCAATATTTCTGTAAGAAGTTGTCAGAGGTCGCAAGTCTGTTTTGCTCCTACTTATTAGAACAACGTCGTCCAAATATGCAAGCCGGTATATTTTGTTATGAGACCGTTTTATTTCAGCTTGGTTTAATGTTTGGAGTTCTCTGTCTACCTTTACTAAAATTACACAAAAAAGTGTTGGAGCTAATGCATTTCCCTGTACAATACCAGTTCTGAGATAAAAATGATCCGACATTCTTGAGACGATCCTTACTCTGCAAAAGGTTTCCGCTGAACACATCTGTATCAACTTTTGTGGAAACTGAAATTCTTTCCAAATAGAAGTTATTATTCCTCGACGTATGCTGTCACAAGCTTTTCTGAAATCATCAAAACCCATGTGAATATCAATGCGTTCCCAATCTTTCTCCGTTAAATGTCTCAACACGAAAATCTGGTCTGTATTTGATATGTTCCTTCTGAAACCGAAAGCCTTATTGCTCTTTGGTTTTTAATATTATTTGTCTTATTTCTAATTCGTTGAACGACTCTGATTCGTTGTCATGGGATCATCAAAGTTAAGTAATATTGCAAAGACCTCTACCAATCGATATTCTATTTCAATTTCATTCGTGAGAATCTTCCTCTACGTATTTTTAACAAATGATTCCTTTTTTCTTAAAATTTTGTGTCACTTTCTTTACTTTCTGGTACGTTTATCTTGTCCTGTGATGGTTGTTCTACTGCTTCTCCTATTACTTCCTTGCTATTTTTCCGTTTCTCCTGCCTCCGTATAGTTGCTGTTTCCATCCTTATTGAGATATGCCTGTGTTTTAACTTCTGAGCCTTCACATTTTCTAACCACCTCTTCCCCGCAAACCTTCTCTCTTCAGTGCTTTGCTGGCAGACTTCACTGAACCACACCTTATGTGATCGCCTTCGTTTGCCTATAATTCCGGATTCTACCCTGTTTACTGTTTCTTTAATTTGAGACCAGTCGCGTTTGATATCACAGTCTCCTGCCCTTTTCCTCTCAGTTACTTAAGTTCTCTGCTACTGTTGACTCTCATTTTCTTTTAATCTCTCCCTCTTTTAATCTATTTATATTATAATGTCTGCCTAGCTATTCCACGCACCTTAAAATTTAATGTCTCTCTTACTTATCAGCAGGAAGAGATCAGTGTCACAATCTGTTGCTCTATAGATTTACGTATATGTGATGCTGTTTGCGTAGCACTACTTGATACACAGACCATCTGTCTGATAAATGGTTTGACTATCTGGTACCATACATATTTCTTTTGTCATGTTTTATATTGAAGCAATGTAACCACGATGCAGATATTCATTGGCGAGTGCGAAATTGCTCAAATGGGTGCCATTGTCACTGCTCTCTTTATGATGTTCGGTATTACCGATCACCGGCTTATACATGCCTTCTTGACCCAGTTTGAGGTTAAAATCACCCAGTAATATTTTAACATTATGGTTTGACAGCAAGAGATGTATGCAGTCCAATTCAGCTAAAAAATTCTCCTTTATCAATTTCATCTTTTCTTTTCGCAGGTAGAGTTCGCATTATATCAACGTTACGCTTCTTTTGTGGAAAGCGATTGTATTGTAAGAGATTTGGTTGTTAGCAGATTTAACCTCTTCTGCCTGCTGAGTCATGTCATTAACGCCGGTATGTAGTTCATGGAGCTCACTAGAGTCTCCATAAAGGATAATCCCATTGCTTATCTTCATTAATTCTGTACCCTTCCATCTTATCTCCTGGAGAGGTACAATTTTCAGCTTGTGTTTCTCTAATGCTTTGGTCATACAACTATTTGCATTAAACTGTAATGTGATTGTTATTAATCCTTGTCACTGTCAGCAGTATTTGACTAAAAGTGAACGTAAACCAAGAAATTATCTAGCAAAATAATACTATGTTACGCGTTTCTAGAAAACGACTAGACCTGACTGGACAAGACGTAGTAAATGAAAAATAGAAACTTAGTAGCGTTTGTAAGGAATACCTACTGTACTGGTTACTAGAATTTAAATATATCTTAGATGTGTAATTTAGCTATGATACTACCGTATTTATCACTAAGAAAATACACTGTACGTATACTCTAATGAAATGAGAAAAATTGTTCTCTTAGTGTATCACAAGGACACCCGACACACGTAGCCAGTTCGTGTATAAATGACGTATTCCGTTTGTATACTTAAGTCAGATTAAATTTGCATTTCAGTGTCTCGTAACCTAAGTGAGGCATGTATAATGATGTTTAATAATCAACCTACCTCCATCCACATACATTTTATCACAGACTCTTAAAATTTCTCGTTCTCTCAACAAAAATAGCCGAAAATTCCACGAGAGCGCACTTCTATGCACTCGATGCAACTTCTCTTCTTCTAGAGCGCCGTGGTAAAATTCCAGTCGATGGGAAATATGCTTCAGTTCAACTTTGGTGAAAATGAATTGTTTTAACCGTACAGAGAAATGTTTTCCTCTCTTGATTAATGTACGACAGATAGTTCTGCACAATAGGAATGTAACCAGAAACTTTATTTTACTGGGAGAAAATTTATGACAGTATAAAGACGCACACTACTTCTACCAAGATTATCAAATGTTCAAGAAGCATAAACGCATACAGGGGAACTACTGGAAAAGCAACCAATACGTTTCAGCAACCAATAAGTTTTAGCATCCAATGCAGGCTTCCACAAGGAGTGGAAGAATACCATGCTCAATGTGCAGAGCGTAACAGACAAAACACATTTACTTCCCAGTTACACCATTCCTGCACAGCAACAGTTTCCAGTAACATGTGTCGAAAGATGAGTCATCGCATTAGCGGCGGCGACAACCTCACCTGGATATATCTTTCGTAAGCGATCTGGGCCATCCAGTGTGCGCGCAGGTATGCGGCTGGTCGGCGCATTGTCTGTCATCTGTAAACAACTGATCGCGCCAGCTGATAAGGAAATGCAATGAGGACTCAACCACCGGGTTGTTGTGGCAACAGAAGACAGCAAAAGGAAAGGTGAAGTTTTAATTTTCGCATTTGAAAATCGTTCACGCAGGAGGACACTAAAAACATACTATCGTTTGACTATCACACGGACTCCCGCACAGAGGACATAGTAACGGACAGCCGTGGAGTAGAGAAGAGTTGAAAACAAATAACCCGCTAGGTTCCGTTTCAAGGAATTTTTTTATATTCCAACGGAACAACTTAGGTCCACAAATCAGTAATGCTTTAGAAAGCATCGCACCTACGAAACTCACCTTGCCCTTTTCTGACGTGACTTTCTGCGAACCACAGATGGACAGCAGTTCTATTCGACATTCCTAGACACCAGAAAAACAGTTGACAAGGTGCCCCGCTGCAGACAAAGATAAGAGAATACAGAATAGGTTTCCAGATATGTGAATGGCTCTAAGGCTTCTTAAGTAACGGAATCTACTGCGTTGTCCTGGACGGCGAGTGTTCATCAGAGACAAGACTATCGTCTGGGGTGCCTCACAGGAGTGTGACAGGACCGCTCTTATTCCCTGTATACACGGTACACAAATGGTATGACGTGCAGGGTGAGCAGCTGTCTGTGGGGGTTTAACGATGAAGCTGTGTTGTACGGGAAGGAGTCATCATTGAGCGACTGTAGGGGGGTACAAGATGATTTAAACAAAATTTCCAGTTGTTGTCATGAATGTAGGAAAACGGAAGTTATTGCAGATGAGTAGGGAAAACAAGTCCGTAATATTCGAATAGTGCGTTACCAGTATGCTGCTTGACACAGCTGCTTACATTAAATATCTGGGAGTAAAGCGGTACGAAATGGAAGGAAAATGTATGGATTGCAGTACGGAATGTGAATGGTGGACTTCCGTTAATTGGGGGAAGTTCAGAAAAATGTGGGTCATCTGTACAGGAGATAGGGTATGTAACACTAATACTGGTGTGTTTGGGATCCCCACCGCCTCGGATTGTAGAAGTACATCGAAGCAATTCAGAGGTGTTCTGTTGTATTCTATACCGGTAGGTTAGAAAAACACGCAAGAACTACGGAGATGTCTCGGGAATTCAAATTGGAATCACTGGTGGGAAGGCGACCTTCTTTTCGAGGAACGATATTGACAAAATTGTGAAAATAGGCATTTTAAGCTGACTGGAAAACGATTCTACAAATAGTACGCGTAAGGAAAACGAAGGTGGGATGAGAAATTAGGGCTCGTACTGAGATATACAGACATTTTTTCGCTCGTTCTGTGAGTGGAACAGAAAAGTAAATGACAAATAGCGGTACAATGTACCCTTCGCCGCGCACCGTAGATGTTGATACAAAATCTGTGGACCAGCTGTAGTCCTTACCAGACAAAGTAATCAGGGACTTGCAATCCCATTATTGTAACTATCATTAAAAAAAAATACTGTTTTCAGAGTCAAGTACTGTATGGCAGGTGACGTAAAGTTCCATCGACACATAACTAACGAAAATCCGGATGACTGCTTGCGCAGAAAATATTGCACATATGTGGGATTGATATCAGTTTCCCTATTATATCTTGCAGATGAACTGCATTTGTTTACGAGAGTCGGTTTCTTCTGACAACCTGCCCAAACGACAGTTTGCTGCTATCTCCCTAAATAAGTTGCCAGATCTTTCCATAACAAAAGCTAGCACCAATACCACAATGAGAAAAGTGCTCAGATGAGACAATTATCTGAGGGAGTTCAGCACCTGAAGCCTGGTGGGTGGGCAGTCCGGCTGCTTTTGCGGAATCTGTGTTGCAGTCGCATCGTAGAATGTTTTTCTACCAAAATCATTAAGATTCAAAATAAAGTAAAATTCAAGTTCGTGAATAAAGTAGCAAACAGCTTAACTTTTCGTTAATATAATGTCCCGGTGCAGTTAAACTATTACGAAGACAGTACTGATGTAATTAGATCTTAGAAGTTAACCAAGTGCGTCTCATATAACCTTTCCATTACTGCACCATTTTTCATACTTGTACGCAACAAGCGCTTTCTGAATAATTAACGTGCTGGAAAAATCGAATAACGGGATTAAGTCATTACTTTTTCATAAGTGCTTATTTATTTATTCATTCATTCATTCATTCATTCATTTCAGAGTATGCAAAGTGATCTTGTTGCGAAGCCACGTTGTTTCGTTCATCACGCGTTTGGTTCTGAATTCACTACACTAGTCATTGTGGACATCGACGTTCCCTTTCAGAGACAAAAGCGAAACCGTTCGTACGTCGGAACTAAAGTCTGGTGGTCTCACACGCCATGCTGTCATCCCGTGGTGGAAGACTGGTACACATCTTCTCCAGCACCGGAATCCAAATGTCACTCACTTTCACCCCGCCGTCCTTCCTGCTGAAATTCCTGTGGTGGTTTTTCAACGGGGTTTGAGGTGAAATCCATTGGAACACGACATAATATCCCGGAACATTTTATTCATAGTTAAAGGAGCAAGTTGTTTCGCACAATTTCAGTTAGAATCTTACAGGTATCCTACTAGGTGCTGATTGTTCTACGCTGCTGACTGATTTTGGTTAATTTTCTATTCCTAGATCACTTACGTAAATATGTGGCACTTTGGCGTTTATTTAGCAATTGAAAATAGACTTTAATAATTTTGCTGAGAAACTGTTTTGCAAGATCGAATTCGGTTTTTCGTTCTTGTCTCTGTGATCTCAGGTTGCGGTGCATTTATAGTCACTGGACAAATAAACAAATAACTTCTATCATTTTACGGCCTGCAGTTGCGTAGTTAATCTAATTACGCGGTTCATCAATTGCGTTAAGTAAGTATACAATGTTACGTAGCTACTGTGCAAGTAATTAAGACTTTACTCCTGTCATTACATTACTAGCACTGGTAATGCAAAACGATCGACAGTAGTTCTGCGTCAGGAATTGTCTGCTCTTGCTTGCGACCACCAGCAAAACTTCCAGTCCAAGCTTGACTCATGGAAACAAAATAGCGGCTGTTCAGTGGGATGTGACTACAGTAGCAGCAGGCAACAACCACTCAGCAGGCAGGAAACTTAACGGTGCTGCTGCAAGGAAGATGGCAGGATGAGTCATCACTGAGTCATCCACGTTAGGTTTCTCCAACGTTCAAGGATATAGAATAATGAAGACAAGACACATTCTAAATAGCGGTATGTTTCACGCTGTGCTGTTGAAAGAACGCAAACGCTTTAGCTTTACTATTATCATTCATCAGCTGACTTGTTTTTAAGTGTGTTCTACATGATGTTAAATTAGTTATGGCTTAATAGCTAACACACCATCAGAGACAAACTGAAGTAGCGTGAAGGACCGGAACTCGTGCAAGTCTCCAACCTTTAACAAGTAGTTCTTTTCCAGATGAACGACTCCAACCCCCAACTTACCACTTATTTCTTTGGCGTCCTTCCTAACTTCAGAGTTTCGCCATTTTGGCAATGTTCAACGAAAAATACCATATCAGAAGAAAGCTAAATACTAAATTTCAAATCAGATATTTGACTGTAATAAATCAACAGATTTGAGTGAAGGATGTTGTTCTCCCAGATACGTTCAGTCTCGTTGTGCGACATATGTTTCAGTTCCCATGACTTCTTCAGTGGCATCAACTCCGTACAGAGGACCACGTTGTTTACTGAGCAGAGGATAAGAAGTACTCATCTCAGAACCCCTCGCATCCGTGTCGAAAGCTTTTCCTGGCTCAGTCCACCTAAGATCTGTACGTGTCGAGATATAGGAAACGTGAAACACCTGGTCTGACCGGGCGGAGTGGATATGTTGTTAATTCATTACTCATATTCGAGAGGAGTGGCGTTCAAACCACAATCAGACCATACACAGTTCTACTTTCCTGAACCATTTATGGAGATTTCCAGTATGGTACCTTTGAAACAAACACTGGCAAGTTCATACCTCATCCTTGGTCATTTGGAGTGTGTGCTGCGTCTGTAATGACTTGGATGTTGACGGAACGTTAACTTATAATCTCCGTTCCCTTTCCTCTTCTTTACCTTAAATATTGACTTGTATCTGAGGGTGTTGATGCGAAAATGAAGTGGAGAGCGGACATTATCAGACACGTTGTACCATCAACTGGTGGAAAAGAGAATTGTGAATCTAGTGGTTCGTGTGCTAGGTTTTCGTTTTAATAGACCCATGTCGTGGGCTCCAGCGAATTCGTAAGCTATCGCAAAGACTGCCGATAAATGACACCAAATCAGTAGGTATACAGAGTAAGGGGGCTAAGTCAGGCCACTCCAAATATGTTGTTGTCTTCATTCCGAAAACTGGTTTCAGCTCTCTATGCATCTCTGTCCTGTGCAAGCGTTATCATCTTCGAATAATTACTGAAACTTACATCCTTTTGATTCTGTTTACTGGGTGCAGAATGGAACAGTACGTTACTGAGGTGCAGTTTTCACCGAGTTATAGCCTGATGTTCGCGAGTGATTTTTAACGTTTATAGTCGTCGAATTACGACACTGACTATGTTACTTCTAATGGATCTAGATACATTTTTTTCTGTGACATTTGTAAAGAGCTCCTACGAAAATTCAGTGTCAAAGCTAACCGCCGCAAACCACTGTTCCCACGTTAGGACAAGAGGTTCTACAAACGTCAGCCCTGTTATACTAAATGTAACCAAACACGTAATTCATGTATAGCTCCTGTGTTTACCTGTTCGATTGAAGCCAATCATTCTGTGTTCTTCTTTTGCTGATAAGGCTATTCAGGCATTCACAATATATATGATAGTCGAAGAAGTGAATATCCTTAACGAGATACCGTCAAAATAATAGAGCAGCGGTGCGGCTGTAGGCCAAAGAGAATCCAGATAGCGACAAACACTCACAATCTGTTTTGCAAACGTTATAGAAAAGTTCTAGAAACGGGAATTAAAAAGAAGAAAACCCAGAATGGATAAAAACAACCCTCTTGGTCCGTCGACGTTTGGTACGCGTTTTTCAGGACCCGCATTATTGGCCCGTGTTTTATTGATGGGAATCTAAATACACTCAAGTATCTAGTGCCCCTAATATTCACTGCTGCCGCAGTTATTGGAAGACATCCCGCTGGCATAAGGCAGTCAGCGTGGTACCAACATGGTGGAACGCCCTAATGCGAGTACGCCTTATCAACATTGTGGCCAGCATGGGCTCACGTTACTGAGCTTTCACGGCTGTCCGTGGTGATCGCCCACTTTATTAAGAACCACGACCCCCCTCCCTCCCCCTTTGTCACGACCAAGGGGGACGTCATATATCGCAGATACTTGTGTGTAACATTTTGAATAGAAGTCATTCCTGTTTATCGCATTGCATATTTTTTTCAGTTACCTTCTGCACTATACCATACCAGTTCGTTCTATGTATGGTCGAAGTTTCATAGAGCTATTTTACTTGCAGGAACAGATTATGAGGCACTTACTTTCGACCTCAAAGTTAGCACTCCAGTGTGTATTCGTGCCATTATTGAAAAACACCTTCTGTAAGTAAAATATTCCCCATTATTTGACTGGTCGTTCTCATTTTACAAATATACCATCTACAAAATGAGTGTTTCTCATTCCGGTTCAAAATTTTTCTCTCCTTACAACTGGTACTACCTCTTCCTTTAGGAGGCATACAGCAATGTAGATTTCCTATTAATAATCCATTGCCTCTTTCAAAGTTATGTTCCAAACTGCCCACAATTTTCCCCAGTCACAATTGTTATAACCTGTTCCCAGTCTCACATCAGTATATTAAACTTGGCTTAATTCAAAAAATGGTTCAAATGGCTCTGAGCACTATGGGACCTAACATCTATGGTCATCAGTCCCCTAGAACTTAGAACTACTTAAACCTAACTAACCCAAGGGCAGCACACAACACCCAGTAATCACGAGGCAGAGAAAGTCCCTGACCCCGCCGGGAATCGAACCCGGGAACCCGGGCGCGGGAAGCGAGAAGCGAGAACGCTACCGCACGACCACGAGCTGCGGACTTGGATTAATTAATTGCTATGTAATGTTTACGTGCGATGTTATTTCGAACAAATTAAGAAACGAAAGAAATTTTATCTTTCACCTCTAATTTCTGTTTTCTCATTTTTTTTTATAGTATTTGAATCAACATGGTCCCGGTAATTACGGTACAGTTAATGTACTAATGTATTAAAAACGAGCGAAATTCCGAAACTTTTCCCTCCTTTTCCTTTCCCTTTCACTGTTACTGTAACACACTCCAGTGCAGTTTCATTTAAAAGATTTCTTTCACTCAGTGAAAGGCACTATATAGCCGCGCGGGATTAGCCGAGCGGTCTGAAGTGCTGCAGTTCTGGACTATGCGGCTGGTCCCGGCGGAGGTTTGAGTCCTTCCTCGGGCGTGTGTGTGTGTGTGTGTGTGTGTGTGTGTGTGTGTTTGTTTGTTTGTCCTTATGATAATTTAGGTTGAGTAGTGTGTAAAATTAGGGACTGATGACCTTAGCAATTAAGTCCCATAAGATTTCACATACATTTGAACATTATTGAAAGGCACTATAAGGGCACTATACGAAAGCGTGATTAGACTTTTTAGCGTGCTAGCTATGTCTGTCAGTTTGCATTTCAGGTGACCAATTGTATGTGGAATGACCACTTCGTAACTTGTGTGTTTATCTTTGTAAAATTACGACTTGGATAAAATCGCAAACCTACCAGTATACCACAGCCATTTCCACCGAACAGCGTTGATAGGGGCAAGATTAAACAATTAATTGCCACGAGTACTAACAAATCACATGGACGACCGCTTAGTAGCCTACTTTACTGCCTAGCAGACTTTTGTGTGTCACATTTATCTGACTGCGATCCACAAATCATACATAAAAAGCGAGAAATAGATTTCTTACACAATTTATGGTTTTTTTTATCATCGTACGATGAATAACACATGATTCTTCGTACAGAAATGCTGCAGATATCCTAGTCAATTCATCCAGAAAAATTTCAAACCGCGCGACCGCTACGGTCGCAGGTTCGAATCCTGCCTCGGGCATGGATGTGTGTGATGTCCTTAGGTTAGTTAGGTTTAAGTAGTTCTAAGTTTTAGGGGACTGACGACCTCAGACGTTAAGTCCCATAGTGCTCAGAGCCATTTGAACCAATTGAATAATTTCAAAAGAGAGACCCTTAAGACTACCCTAGCGAAAGTCAGATACTCTTCATTCTCTAACGCTGTTCGTTCTGTATCATCAATACAGATATCATCGTCGTACTGGAGAATATACTATGGTGGATGTACTGACATTTCTGAGTATCTTAGTAAATGATATATAGTAAAGGAATTAGTACGGAATTTTGCTAAGCAGGATGCTCAAAATTCTCTTCTGCGATTGGCAGTTCTTGTATTAGAAAAGATATTTCGTTGTTTGTGCTACAGGAGCACATACCACTGATGAAGGTTCATTGATGGTCGAAGACCTGAGTACTTCTCTTAATAGTAAAATCTCTTGATGATGAGCGTCACAGTGTTATCTAAGAATAATGCAATCACTTCGTTTCCTTTTTAAATCTCGGTGGTTATAGCCATTAACTCAATAGAGCACTTGTCCCACTGTGAAATTAAATTGTGTTCTTTGGGATGAATGTATCCATCACTATCGTTACTAGATCGTTTCCTCTATAATACCCCCAACAAGGGAAGGTGAAGCTACAGATATACAAGAGGAGACATGAAATGGATCCTTTGCAGATTCCAGGATGGAAATATTAATTTTGCTTTCCTGTCTGTGACTGTTTCTCCATTTTTCCATAGCTTTAACTTTAAACAACACATGCACCGCTACGGGGGGAAAAGAATTTAAGACCGAGACAGTATATTTGATGAAAACTGAGTGAAATATTTTATGTGGTCTTCGGGGTTTTATCCTGTTGACGTGTAGATTGTAATAGGTTCAGATGACGCTCTTGTCGTGTGGTCTGAGCAGATGTGGTACTAGGCACTGGTGTGACCATCCACGGCACACCTGAGTCATGGCGGTGTCTGGAAGCGTTGCGCTAAGAAGGCTCCAAGTGGAGACGTGAAGCGACGGCAGACAGGAGCTGCCGCCTGTTGACGAGCCGATGAGCATGCCGTGAATGACGCCTGGTTTCCCAAGGAGCGGGAATCTGGCTCCACGTGGTACGGCGCTTTAAGTCAGGCGTGACAGGCCAGCTGTTTGCGGACGAATCTACTGCTTGTACACTGGGTCTGAGTGAAGCAGTTGCTGCAAATCAAGTAAAGCTCGTGTGCAAAATAAATACAAAGTGTGCTAAAAAGCTACGAGTGTGTTACAGCGTCGAGAAACATAAACTGTTAGTGGAAGCAGTGTTAAAATGTGTTGCTAACTGTTTTCCTGGTCTTCGCATAAGTCTGGAGCAAGTAATACTGTTCTTCATTGTCCCTTATGCGTGTAGCACCCAGCAAAGCAAGGAATTTCCTTTCCTTTCATCCGCATCATCCATCAGTACTCTACATTATATTAGCACCTCAGTTAAATTTCCAACACTTTCATTGAACACTCTTCCCAGACAGCACGCGTGGACTCGATAGTTAATGCGCTTGACGTTTCATTTCCTGGGCAAATCCGCGTTGGGTAGCCGCGCTGTCTGGTGCCCCTTGTCCCTGTTCGCGCGGCTCGCCTCGTCGGATGTTCGAGTGCTTCCTCGGGCATGCGTGTGTGTGTTGCCCTTAGCGTAAGTTCGTTTAAGTTACGTTAAGTAGTGTGAAAATCTAATTACTGATGACCTGAGCAGTCAGGTCCCATATGAAAGTACCACCAAATCTTGGGCAAACAATTGCGCATCACAGTAGAGTTGACCTTGCCCGGTGACTCAAAAGGCGCAAAGTTCTTGCTTCTATGAAAACCAGGCTTTAAGTCGTCACATTTGTCGCCGAATCAACTGTAGTGTAATGTATGAGTTTGATGAGGTCATTTGTTTCACAAGCGTTCTTGGAACCGTTGACTGAAGATCGACTCTATAAAAAGTTTGTTTTCGTAATTAAATAATCTACTGTCTGGATGTATGTTTTATTTGTGCACGAGTATCATAAGGTGAAACACAGAGCGTATCAGCGTAAGGACAGTGGTCGCATAAAGATCCTAATCGACGGGGTCCGGGGGCATCGTCTCGCCTGTGCTGATTTTTTTATATAAAATTTTTCTTTTACGTTCGCGTGAGACACCTGATGAATCTAACACTCTATACTTTCCTGTAGTCTTCGGAACGGTTTAACTGTCCTGCGCCGTTATGTTAAAATCGTGAATTGGAATTGTAGTATCCTCTTAAGTCTTTGTGAGTTCGGCAGAAAAAAATAATCGATGATGCGGATTCAGAAGAGATTTTTGCAAATTCGACCTGACCTGCCAACTACTAATCTAAAAGTGAATTACGTTTGGCGATTGTCTCACCTGAACTCTTGTTATCTCTGTTGACGTTTTTATTGGCTGAAGTGTCTGTCACGTTATTTAAAATAACAGCGGCAAACTATAATGCGGGTAGCCCATCACAAGACACCAGGTACATGCATTTAATCTGCAAGAAATAACAGGAAAACTGCTCCCTATTTTCTACGTAAGCATTCACTTGGTTTTTTGTTTGCCTTATGTCAGCAGTGGTTTTAATTATTCTCCGTGAATCGAACAAGACGTTAGCTGCCACACAATATGTGTCCATTGTTTACAGCTTTCCAATTTGCCACAAGAGAAGGTCCTAAGCCCCTAATTGCTCTGGCCGCTGTGCTCGCTCTCAGCTCTGGCGGACACGTCTTGCTTATCACCTGGCGGGATCAGAGAGGAGGCGCCGGCCAGCCGCTTACCTGTGGTGCAGACTGCGTGGTGCACCTCAGAGATTAAAGAGATAATGAGCGGACGCCGTCTAAGGCCGCTAATGGCGACATTAGTCTTTCGTCACACACCGTATAGCAGACTGCTGTTCCTGGAAATTCTAGTTTTCACCAGAGCCGTAACTGAGAAAGGTGACACAACACTGCGTGTACCGCTGACTTCTGTTCAGCATGGCCGCGGAGTGGCCGCGTGGTTTAGGGTGCCATGTCAAAGATTGCACGGCCCCTCCTGCGGGAGGGTCGGGTCCTCCCTCGGGCAGGAGTGTGTGTGCTGTTCTTAGCATAAGTTATAGTTAGTTTAAGTTAGTTTCACTAGTATGTAAGTCCAGGGACCGACGACCTCAGCAGTTTGGTCCCTAAGGAATTCACATACATTAGAACATTTTTTGTTCAACATGGTGTCGTAGCACTCTTTGTGCATACATTTAGTAAACTGTTCCGCAACTGTACAATACTGGTATTGTTGGCCGTTTCGAGTAGTTTTAGTGGGTGCTGCTATATTTTAAGTTCAATCCGGTGATCAAAACAAACAAACAAAAATTCGAGTAGTTGTTGCTTTTTGTTTCTAAAGGAGAATTTCCCAAAGCTTTCCTGTCGTGCTCAAGTCGCATTTTCTACAAAAACAAATAAAGGGAAATTTACTTGTCATTGAATGGTAAAAATAATTCACTTGTCTGATATCAGTCTTTGATTCCAAATATGCTATGTCTGGAAATGGAAGAGAATGTAGCTGAAGACGAAATGTGAGATACAATCCTGCGTGAAGAGTTTGACAGAGCACTGAAAGACCTGAGTCGAAACAAGGCCCCGGGAGTAGACAACATTCCATTAGAACTACTGACGGCCTTGGGAGAGCCAGTCCTGACAAAACTCTTCCATCTGGTGAGCAAGATGCATAAACAGGCGAAATAGCCTCAGACTTCAAGAAGAATATAATAATTCCAATGCCAAAGAAAGGTGTTGACAGATGTGAAAATTACCGAACAATCAGTTTAATAAGCCACAGCTGCAAAATACTAACGCGAATTCTTTACAGACGAATGGGAAAACTAGTAGAAGCCAACCTTGGGGAAGATCAGTTTGGATTCCGTAGAAATATTGGACACGTGAGGCATTACTGACCTTATGACTTATCTTAGAAGCTAGATTAAGGATAGGCTACCCTTTCTTTCTAGCATTTGTAGACTTAGAGAAAGCTTTTGACAATGTTTATTCGAATACTCTCTAATTCTGAAGGTGGCAGGGGTAAAATACTGGGATCGAAAGGCTATTTACAATTTGTACAGAAACCAGATGGCAGTCATAAGAGTCGAGGGACATGAAAGGGAAGCAGCGGTTGGGAAGGGAATGAGACAGGGTTGTAGCCTCTCCCCGATGTTATTCAATCTGTATATTGAGCAAGCAGTAAAGGAAACAAAAGAAACATTCGGAGTAGGTATTAAAATCCATGGAGAAGAAATAAAAACTTTGAGGTTCACCGATGACATTGTAATTCTGTCAAAGACAGCAAAGGACTTGGAAGAGCAGGTAAACGGAATGGACAGTGTCTTGAAAGGAGGATATAAGATGAACATCAACAAAAGCAAAACGAGGACAATGGAATGTAGTCGAATTAAGTCGGGTGACGCTGAGGGAATTAAATTAGGAAATGAGACACTTAACGTAGTAAAGGAGTTTTGCTATTTGGGGAGCAAAATAACTGATGATGGTCGAAGTAGGGAGGATATAAAATGTAGATTGGCAATGGCAAGAAAAACGTTTCTGAAAAAGTGAAATTTGTTAACATCGAGTATAGATTTAAGTGCCAGGAAGTCGTTTCTGAAAGTATTTGTATGGAGTGTAGCCATGTATGGAAGTGAAATGTGGACGATAAATAGTCTGGACAAGAAGAGAATAGAAGCTTTCGAAACGTGGTGCTACAGAAGAATGCTGCAGATTAGATGGGTAGACCACATAACTAATGAGGAGGTATTGAATAGAACTGGGGAGAAGAGGAGTTTGTGGCACAACTTGACAAGAAGAAGGGACCGGTTGGTAGGACATGTCCTGAGGCAACAAGGGATCACAAATTTAGCACTGGAGAGCAGCGTGGAGGGCAAAAATCGAAGAGGGAGACCAAGATATGAATACACTAAGCAGATTCAGAAGGACGTAGGTTGCAGTAAGTACTGGGAGATGAAGAAGCTTGCACAGGATAGAGTAGCATGGAGAGCTGCATCAAACCAGTCTCAGGACTGAAGACCACAACAACAACAACAACAACAACAACAACATGCTATGTCACATTGTGTCTGACATGGATGATGATGTTTGGTTTGTGGGGCGCCCGTACAAATTCCCAACCTCTGCTCAGTCCAGTCTCTCCACTTTCATGAATGATGATGAAATTATGAGGACAACACAAACACCTAGTCATCTCGAGGCATGTGAAAATCCCTAAACCCGCGGGGAATCCAACTCCAGCCTGACATGCAATGAATGTGGAGAAATGTACCCCGTTGCTTCTCTTGTGCCCTTTTTAGCTCTTATGCTGAGAGAATGGAAATTTTTTAAGATTTCCCGATAAAATGAATGATCCCTGAAAGTATTATAACTATCAATCAGGGATAGAGATTTCTCGGAGAATGTACGAAACACTGACTTGCTAAGTGGACTACGTCATGTTCACATGGACTAGCTTTGTGTGTTAGATATGCAGGTTGTGGCGTCATCTGGCCAACTTTTCTTTATTGTTTCCTTTCAGTGTACAATCAGCAGTATTGTAAACGAATTCGATCACAAAGCTACATTTTAATTCTAGCAACCAGTACATGTTCTTTCGCCTTTTCATCTTTTTTTTTTTTTAATTCATATTGTATACTCAGATGTTCTTTATTTTCAAGAAACCACTGTATATCATATTATTGTCACAGGTTTTATTTTGTTGTTCTTTGTTGACATTCACCTTTATTGTAAAATCGGGAAGACTGATGATAATTAATACGAAATCACATTAAATTTCATTCACAACCAGTTACGAATTCTTGTAGTAAAATTACCTAGTTACGGATACACGAACTGTTGTGAGGGATAGATAGGATATTCCGCATGTCCAGCACCTTGTGTTTGGCATCACATGTCTGAACCCAAAGTCTTTGCAGAAATCATTTACCTCAGGAGGATTGGTGTGCTAATGGTTATTGGATTCTGCATGTTTTTTGACCTAAGTAGGCGCTAATTGTAAGTTCACGGGCCAACTTTAATATGACGATTTTTTGCCTTTATCTCTATCTGCTCGTCCGTCCATGTTGTTTGTTACTAGAAAGCACAAATGGTTCAAATGGCTCTGAGCACTATGGGACTTAACATCTGAAGTCATCAATCCCCTGGAATTTAGAACTACTTAAACCTAACTAACCTAAGGACATACCACACAGGGCAGGATTCGAAACTGCGACCGTAGCCGTCGCGCGGTTCCAGACTGAAGCACCTAGAACCGCTCGGCCACAGTGGCCGGCCTAGAAAGCACAACCTGAGCGGTTATCTCCTTGAATGTGTTGGCTGTTTCTCGACATATCGAGTAAGGTGCAGAATACCGATATTTTTTCGATATTCTGTGTGCTTGTATATTTCACGTAAAGACAAAGCAGTAAATTAAACCCGTTTTTTTATAAATATTCTATCTGGTCATTCTGTACAACTGTTTAATGTATAATGTAATCACTAATCAACAATCAACGATATCAGATAGAGCGATCTAATATAAATGGCTATCCATTAGGTGTGATTTGCCTTGGAAAAACTATTTAAGACTAATTGTGGAAAGGGAGATGCTTAACTAATATCTGCTTGACAACACTGAACAACAAATTGAAAGTGAATGTGTAAATTACATGATTTTTAATTATTTAAGTTTATTTCAGTATAAAATGGTACAAAATCATCATCTTCACAAATATTTAGCTCTAGTTTTCTAAAACAGTTATCTACATTTTTGTATATATTGAGAGGCACCCACTTGCCTTTCTCATACTGTGGCATCAAGCAGTCAGGCCTGCAAGATGTGTGGTTTGCCAAGCGAGTGGAATCTTCCTTAATTTATCGAGCAACATGAATTCTCGTATCTTACTATTTAGTTACAAATTATCCTCCTGTATGAATAATACGCAACGGAAACACGCATCTGACTATCAGTGATTTATAGAACTCTGACTGTACACTACGCACTGGCAATACCACATTTACCTTTTGTCTTTGATTTAACGGCATTTATATAAATTCGGGACATTTCGATAACATACAATTTAATGAAAAAGGCCACCAATCTCTTTCTTTTCACTATTTGATTTATTCCTAAACACACAAATTCTACAACCTACAACAAAATCACATGAGAAATTCCGCCCAGTGGGCATGGCTTTACGTTAGTGAATCTCTATACTATGGTCTCGTAATCTATTTACCGCAACAGTGCACTCCCTGGATCGGATGGTGGATCTTTTATTATACCTCACACTTCGCCTCTCACAATAATCCTCACGAAACTTTCCTCCAGATCGAGCGATACAGAAGGAACAGGCATACCCACAAATCTTTCGAAACTACCTTGCTACTCCCATGCAAAACACACATACCCAAATTACAAGACATACACAACACAACAATATGAAATATTACACAAAGAACGGTTACAACTTCATCACTTTCCGCTTTCCCACTTCAATCAATATTTATCCCAGTTTCACACGACACTGCCCCACTTTGTAATTTCTACTTCCCTAATGTGAACTCTGGAGATAAACGCACGTCTTCCTGTGCAATGCAAGCCATGTGGCGTTGCTGGAAAAACGGCCGACTCACCTTGATTCTCTCTCAGAGTTTAAATTCAGCGTCACACGGAATGATATTTCTTAAATACTTCAACTTATGATACACACGCTATTTCTTAAATATTTCAGCTTATTGTACACACGCTATTAATTCTTAAATATTCCAGCTTATTGTACACACGCTATTAATTCTTAAATATTTCAGCTTAAGCTCACGGAAGTATCTCAACTTATATCTACACGTGGGCTCTTTGTGACCGTTGGTTTACTACAATCCCCTTAAATTTACCTGCCTCACTTTGTAATTTTCCCCACAAAAGGTCCTGTGAAAGAGAAATTATTCATTCTAACTACTCTTAAATATTCCACATCCATACCATGCCTCCACTCTTTCATTCCGGAGCACAACAAAAGAACAGGTCTTTACAGCAGAAGGTTCAGCGGCAGAGTGCTGAAACATGGCCGTATTCTGATTCTCTCACACCTCTCTCGAAGTGGGAGAAGCACCTTGCTACCTTATTGGTCAGCCACATTTCAGACGCTCAAAGCTCTGGTAACTTCCATCTCTTTGGTCTCACCAAAGGTAGCCAAAGGATCGACTCAAAGATGATCATATATTCCGATTCACTATCTGTGGTTAGCAGACGACCATACATTCATTCCTTTCACAGATCTCACCAAACTGGATGTAGGGATTTATTTTGAGGGAGTGCACATGTGATCAATTAAATAAATAAATTGTCATTCTTTCCCACACTGGTATCCGGCTTCGCTGTATTAATTGAAATTGAGTTACTTTTACACAAAAAATGTGTTGTTCTGACAAGAATTTCGTACCTATTTTCAATGTTGGGCGGTACTGTACCCTTTCACCACCGGCTACCCATGCAGAAAAAAATGGCACGGTACTATCCTTGCAATGCGAGGGTAGTTCCGAACATTTTTTTAAGAAAACTGTATTCGAACAAACGTAGCAAGTCATCAAAGTAACCAGGAGGAGACCTTAGCCCCTGGTGACCTCAAACTGACGACCAAATGTTGTTACTTTACCAAATTGGCAGTTGTTGCATTATTGTACTCTCCACAATCCGGAGTAACGTACACATACTAATTTACAACAATCTACATGACAAATAAAACATCACATCATAGAAATGAAAAAATAATCTTGAGATAAAATTTTGCTTTAGTTACTGGGATCTTCGTTATTTTTATGAGTAATCCAAATTTCAGTAATTCTAAAACAAATAAAAAATACTTTCTCTGTTGTCACACATATAGACGACAAGAACTTGCATTTCGACTAGCCTTCGTTACACTTTAATGTGAAATGTCACCACTGTGATAATAAAAATAAGTGGCTTCAGTCAAAACACCAACAAGATTATTACTATGGACGACATCAAAATACATCAGTTAATTCCGATATTTGTTGTGCAATGCAAACTCTTGTCCCCTGTGACAACCTTACTGATCAATGCTACATGAACCGCTACGTTAGTATTACGCCACTGGCTTATAAGTAGAGCATCATTGTACCAAATATTCTGATAAACATGCTACGTGAACTTGATAACCCAGAACAGACAAAAAAACAAACACTAACTATTCTAAAGACAAATGTTGATGAAATACAATTACACTTGCTGTCCCTTCAGGAATGAAACACATAAAAAAAACATTTACACAATTACAAATACATTATTTCCTATCTTGCGAGTCACACGGAAACCTTTCATTCTGTGATTTTCTTGTGGTCAAAAAGTTGCTGATAGTTTTCCTAGAACCACTGTCTCGGTGTCAAAGCTCTCCCATGGTTACCCGGACGAAAGTCTTTGAGTCACTCAAATCGGCATTTTGAACAAGCACTGGACAGCAAACTGTATCTCACATTAAACACAAATGTCATAGTCACTGTCAGAGTACCATCCACACGAATCTGTTCGTCCAAAAAAAATGGCCCTACAACTACTATTACCCACGGTTCTGTCCTTTCAGTTCATGGTGTAATTAAAAGTCGTAAGTTTCAACAAACAGCACTTATTCCCGCACCAGTTTAAGAAATGTCTCGTACTACAGACGCAAATGTCAATGTCCCACTCTAGTTTCTTGCCTTCATACAATAATTGTTCACCAAACGACAACTGTCCTCTAAGTATACCAAGTGTCCCACGTGCAATTCACAAAGCACACTTAACAAGTCACTGCCAAAAGTTTATGGATCCCACCATTCAGTGGTCAAGACAAAACAAAACGATCGTCCTGTCTGCTAAAGACAAAATCTTTTCCACCACTCACAACGTGGAAACACCAGTCCTTCACTTTCCACATTATGGAAAGTCGCAGTCATCTTGTTTCACGGCTCCACAGTCCAGTACTAGTTATTAGCTGCTGGTAAAAAAAATGCTCGCCGGGCTCTGCCGCGCCTCGTCCATTCTGCAGTAGCGCCGCTGCGCGCGCCGTTGAGCAGAAGAAACCACCCGCTGTTGCCTCCGCGGGATACCTCCCCCAGTCGTAAGGGTGGCGGAACTTATGAATGGCCAGTGGTACGTGCGTGTCGCCCCAGGCCGTTGACCTGCTGTAGCGGGCGCGTGGAGTGTACCCCGTCCGACAGTGGAGTGGGGAGTGCCGCGGCTCTGTCGCCCGTCGCCATGGCATCGTCAGCTCGGCCCGCTAGCGGTATGGGCGTTACGACACCCAATCATTTAGCCTTCCGTGCATCTCGCAACATTACAGACAAAAGGAAATTCTTACATTAAAATTATACACCCTAGTTTTCTACACATACAACATCAACATTTATCTCTTTTCTATAGACAGCCCACACTCGTGCTATTCATTGTACCTGTCGTCCCTCATACAAAACATGAAAGTGTAAAAAAAAAACAAAAGGAATAATAAACAATCTATACAGCTCATAATTACAATATCAAATAGTAGGCTACTCTAACATCCTATCACAGTGAAAATATTAGAAACTTTATCCTAAAACTACAATATACAATGAACTTTTGTGCTTGTGACACACTGAAATTAATACCCCTTAAAAGTGTTCTAACAAAAAATAAGAATAATCTACATAGCTCACAATTACCTACCACATGTTATTAAATAGTAAACTACTTTAACATCCTAACACAACAAACATTTTAGAAACTGATGACTCTAAATCTACAACATACAATGCACCTTTGTGCTTGTGACAGACTGAAATTAGTATCTTTCTATATATTTTACCTTTTTATTATATATAACAACATTTCTAGGACATGTATGAACCATCCACATGATGTCAGATCCTGACCTGCCATCGAGGTTCATCCCAATCAAACAATACATAATAATGTTGTAGTTACAGAACGGTAGCATCCCCTTTACAGGAGTGTGCGCATTGATCACACTTCTCTACGACTCTCACTCACCAGACATCACATTTTCCCTCTCATTCAATCCATAGATACACTAACAGAATAGGTCTAGAAGTCGGCTAACCTTAACACCACCACACTCACGACAACATACCATACCTTAGCTCCCTTATACTCAACCACATAACACATGAAGCTGTTTCAGAGATAGCATTCCCGTCTCCGAATTCGTCCTTTCACTCTGGCACCTCTCTCCATCGGCTTACCTCCGCATTCGCTTTACCCATTAATCATTCTGCTAAACACCAACTTAGAATTGCGACATTTCATCTAAGAACAAAAAATACACAAATTAATCAACCTGCAAAATAACTGTACACATTCTTGGTACCGTTTTGATTGGTTATACTGGTACCAGGCTTCAACAACAACAAAAAATATTATTTTTGCCCAATCGCAAATTTTATGCTAAGAATTAGATCTACACTTATATCACATCTTACGTCAGTATTCCACAACGTTCACCATCTGGGTCTCATACTCCCTTTACGTCCTTTCACATTGTGCAGTTGTCCTCATCTCTTCATTCGTATTTCGGCTCTCCGTCCGTCCATTACTCCATCATTTCCTGGTCTTCCTTCATCATTGGCATCAATCTCTATTGCAGCATACACAGGTCTCTCTGTAACATACATCTAAGACATCTCCACATTATTCAATTCTACTCACCTTTATTTACCACTGTTTCATCACGTCGAATCTCTATTTATTAATCACACTGCTTCACGTCGCTTCTTCCCTTACCTATCACCTTTATCCACTACTATTTATCACGTCGCTTCTCTATCTACCATCTTTATTCCCTCATAAATCATCACGTCGTTTCTGCTTGATCCTTATTCATACGACAAAAAATACGTACATACACCACTCTGTCGACTCCTGTTCATGACTCATTTGACCAGTCTATTCCGTCATACTTCCTGACATCCCGCCTGAAAATTCTTATGTTCGATTTGACCCTGCACAACGTTACACACCACAAATAAATACACTGACTATCTACCATAAATTGCCTACTTTAGATCTATCCTTAACTTTTCCATAATTTGATGTTAGAAATGTGATGAAGCCCACGAGATTGTTTTCCCTTGATCGTCTCTATTGTGACAATGATTGTCCTGTCGTGAACGCAATGACTGCCTATCCTCTCTTCGCCCATCATTTTGATTTTCCCTTCTTCCATCTCTGTCCCATCTTCTATTTTCCCGGTTTGACGGTCGATATTCCCATGAATTCTGCCCCCTACTTCCTCGCCATCTTCCATTCCCGTCATTCCTCTGATTCCATGCTCTCCTGTCATTCTGATAGTTTCTGCGGTTCCTATCCTCGACTCTGTCTGACCTATGAGTCGCGTCTCCGTTCACGATGTTCCTCTCATTACCCAGTTCCTGTAACAAGTGCTGAAATGACGCAGAATCGTCTAAGCCTCTGCCTGCTATCGCTATATCTCTGCGCAATCTCACTGGCAACTTCGTCATACAGATCCTAATGAGCTCCCCAGGTTCGTATGGCACATCCAAATATCTATTTCGTCTCAGCATTTCCTGATAGCACGCCACTGGATCTCTTATACTACCTTCGTTACAATTTGGCATCATCAATATGCTTTGCTTAACCTGGTCCTGCTTACTTTTCGACCAGAATTCATTTAAAAACTTGTCACAAAATATCTTGTAGCTACTACAGTCATTAATAACTTCCTGCATTTTCGCTCTAGCCTCGTCCCTCAAATGGTTGCACACAAACTTCATTTTGAGGAGCGGTCCCCACGATGCAGGTAATGAATCTTGAAATTGAGACAGCCACAGACATGGATGTTGGTAGTCATCAGGATCCGGAAAACAAGTGAACTTTTGTACCGACACGAAGTGCCTCCTACATTCTTCTTCCGCATTTATGTTTTCTGACCTTGGGCTATACCCAGTTGGATTTGCCACCTGTTTTATCCGACATAACCGTTCTTCTAACTCTCTGAGTTCGTCTTTCTCTTTCTGCCTATTTCCTTTTTTTGAATTTATCTCAGTCTCCCTCTGCAATCTACCTGGTGGTGTGTCACCTCCGCTACTGCATGCTAATCGCAACTGTGCTAGCTCTTCCCTATGTTTCCCATTTATTTCTAATTGCGCCTCTTTAAACTGTAATAGTGATTGTATCTCTTCCTGCTCGGCATAAACCTCTCGCTGCGTACTGTCAGAGCCTGTCTCGCCTCTTACCCTGACCTTTTCTACCTCTGCACTAATTGTATTCATTCTGACCACTACCTCCGCAACTTCATCCCTGTATTTATTTAGCGCCATTTCCTGCCGTGTGACTTGAGCTTCCACGCTGTCTAATGCCCCTTGTTTATCTGCAAGTAAGTCCTCCACTATCTCTTTGATTCGCTCATCCGGCCACACGCCCCTATGTTCTGTAATATCGCTTTCTATTGCACTTATTCGTACCTCCAAATTATTGGCCTTTTCTTTCACAGCATCACATTCTTGCTGCACCGCATCCAGATTCTTCTCCCCCTCATCTAACCGATTATTAACTGCGGACAGACGCTCATCGATAACTGTGTGTAGCTTCCTCATTGCCTCTTTATTTCCCTTATCAATTGCCTCCAATCTTTCCTTATTTGCTTCCAATCTCTCCTTAGTCTCCCTATCTCTCTCCTTAGCCTCCCTATCTCTCTCCTTATTATCTCTATTGATTGCTTCTAATCTTTCGTTAGTCTCCCTACTCATCGCTTGTAAAAACTGCAGTATCACATCGTTATTTCCTATTTTCGACGCGCTCACCTCGTTCGCCTGAGAAACCGTAGCTTCGCTAAGAGTAGCTGCACTTTCACCGCACACCTGGCCTAGTCTCGGCTCGCCCGCGTCGTCGGGAAAAGCCCGCGTTTGTGGACAAAGCCCGCCGCATATAGGATCCCCTTGCAGCGGTCCACTGAACAATACAGCCCCTTCGGAGTGTTTGTCTTTCTCGCTCATTAACCCATGGTCAACAGTTACTTCCTGCTGCACTGCTACGTCCACCCCAGAATCGCTATTCTCCATGGTGGCTACACTTTTTGACTGCGACCTAGTTACTACGGACATTACGCAAAAAAAAATAATTATGAAACGATCTTCCAGCCTTGTGCGATATAGCAATTAATTACATAAAATAAAATAAAAGATCCTCACCAATCCAGAAAGAATTTCCAAACAGAAAAAATTTTACTTCTTAGCGCTATCACAATACATTCCATAAAAAAAATCTTAACAGCAAACCCTAACAACAAAATATCCTAACAAAAACGATCCTGGCAAAGGAATCCTGGCAACAAATTAAATATCCTGGTAACAAAATTATCGTGGCAAAAAAAAAACGGAATCCTGGCAACAAATTAAATATCCTGGTAACAAAATTATCGTGGCAAAAAACGGAATCCTGGCAACAAATTAAATATCCAGGTAACAAAATTATCGTGGCAAAAAACGGAATCCTGGCAACAAATTAAATATCCAGGTAACAAAATTATCGTGGCAAAAAACGGAATCCTGGCAGGGTCGAAATTATGAGAGGCACCCACTTGCCTTTCTCATACTGTGGCATCAAGCAGTCAGGCCTGCAAGATGTGTGGTTTGCCAAGCGAGTGGAATCTTCCTTAATTTATCGAGCAACATGAATTCTCGTATCTTACTATTTAGTTACAAATTATCCTCCTGTATGAATAATACGCAACGGAAACACGCATCTGACTATCAGTGATTTATAGAACTCTGACTGTACACTACGCACTGGCAATACCACATTTACCTTTTGTCTTTGATTTAACGGCATTTATATAAATTCGGGACATTTCGATAACATACAATTTAATGAAAAAGGCCACCAATCTCTTTCTTTTCACTATTTGATTTATTCCTAAACACACAAATTCTACAACCTACAACAAAATCACATGAGAAATTCCGCCCAGTGGGCATGGCTTTACGTTAGTGAATCTCTATACTATGGTCTCGTAATCTATTTACCGCAACAGTGCACTCCCTGGATCGGATGGTGGATCTTTTATTATACCTCACACTTCGCCTCTCACAATAATCCTCACGAAACTTTCCTCCAGATCGAGCGATACAGAAGGAACAGGCATACCCACAAATCTTTCGAAACTACCTTGCTACTCCCATGCAAAACACACATACCCAAATTACAAGACATACACAACACAACAATATGAAATATTACACAAAGAACGGTTACAACTTCATCACTTTCCGCTTTCCCACTTCAATCAATATTTATCCCAGTTTCACACGACACTGCCCCACTTTGTAATTTCTACTTCCCTAATGTGAACTCTGGAGATAAACGCACGTCTTCCTGTGCAATGCAAGCCATGTGGCGTTGCTGGAAAAACGGCCGACTCACCTTGATTCTCTCTCAGAGTTTAAATTCAGCGTCACACGGAATGATATTTCTTAAATACTTCAACTTATGATACACACGCTATTTCTTAAATATTTCAGCTTATTGTACACACGCTATTAATTCTTAAATATTCCAGCTTATTGTACACACGCTATTAATTCTTAAATATTTCAGCTTAAGCTCACGGAAGTATCTCAACTTATATCTACACGTGGGCTCTTTGTGACCGTTGGTTTACTACAATCCCCTTAAATTTACCTGCCTCACTTTGTAATTTTCCCCACAAAAGGTCCTGTGAAAGAGAAATTATTCATTCTAACTACTCTTAAATATTCCACATCCATACCATGCCTCCACTCTTTCATTCCGGAGCACAACAAAAGAACAGGTCTTTACAGCAGAAGGTTCAGCGGCAGAGTGCTGAAACATGGCCGTATTCTGATTCTTTCACACCTCTCTCGAAGTGGGAGAAGCACCTTGCTACCTTATTGGTCAGCCACATTTCAGACGCTCAAAGCTCTGGTAACTTCCATCTCTTTGGTCTCACCAAAGGTAGCCAAAGGATCGACTCAAAGATGATCATATATTCCGATTCACTATCTGTGGTTAGCAGACGACCATACATTCATTCCTTTCACAGATCTCACCAAACTGGATGTAGGGATTTATTTTGAGGGAGTGCACATGTGATCAATTAAATAAATAAATTGTCATTCTTTCCCACACTGGTATCCGGCTTCGCTGTATTAATTGAAATTGAGTTACTTTTACACAAAAAATGTGTTGTTCTGACAAGAATTTCGTACCTATTTTCAATGTTGGGCGGTACTGTACCCTTTCAATATAACTAACTAAATATGCAGTCATGTTCCAAGATTCAGCATAACAAATTTTAAGTGAATAATTACTTGAATTATGTGTTATGCATTGATAAATGTCAGTGTCATTCTGGAAGTACAAAAGTAAAATATTAAGAAAAATTGAAGGTAATATTACATGAATGAAAATACTTTGTTAGTCGACTTTTTACCAGAACTATGTAAAGCACAACATAAAATATATAAATTAACTGGTCACAAAGGTATATAAAGGATTACAAATGTTAATGTCCATATGTACAGTATATACAATAACATATTTTGTTCAGAGATAAATTCAGAGGATGACCATTTTAGCTTGACTTGGCATTAATACACATTCTCGGGAACATCCCTTATAACAGTCAGCAGGAATCTGCTACAGTAGTTGGACTCCACTTTCCGCCATGCCTCTTCTCAAATATGGCATTATCTTGATGAAATCGCTCCCCATGTTCGTCACTTACGGCACCACAATTTTTGGGGAAGAAAACAAGATGACTACGTAAAAAAGGCATTTTCAATGACATGTTGTAACCAAGTTTTTCATAAGATGACAACATGTTATCTACAATCTCCTTGTAATTTATTGCTCGTTTTTTCCCTAAGAACTGTAAAGAGACTGTTTTAAGACATTCTCATACATGATTCTCATCACCCTGTATGATCCCATCAAAAGTATGCTCTTCAAAAAGCTCTCGAATCTATGGGCCTACAAAGATGCCCACATTTGGCGTCAATTAAGGGGACCCGGTACGATGCGTCTCCTCCGCGTTAATTTTAGCAAATAGAAAGAACATTTTTTTTAAAGCCATTAAACATATTGCTCTGAAGTTTGATGTTCAGTGACTATTTGTGTACAAATTCATAATGCCATGTTAAGAAACATTTATTGGTTTTTGTTTTACAACTTTTTTAAACAGATGTTTACTTTTTCTCTAAAATTTTGCTCTTTTTCTTTTATAACCCTTGAATTATACAATTTTTATAATTTGTTACAAAAATGAAGGAAAAGAAGTAAACAATATTGTGGAAAAATTTTATGATATACTGTTAGCAGTTTTTGAGAAAATGTTCCTCAAAGACGAAAATTTTAAAGTTACACGAAATGGCTTCCAAAGTTTTTTAATACATTCCTGCCCCCACACGATGGATTATCAGCACCCTCTTCTTCTTCCAGTGTTAATTTCCTTTTCACTGGTCTTTTCTCCCCTTTTGCTGCATGTTGTAGGCTTTTGTCTCTTCTTGCTGAACCTATTATTAGTCTTTCTTCTTCATTTAGGCGCATTGTGTAAACGGTGTTGTGTCCTGGTAGGAAACCTAAACGTTTCAGCACATCACATTTGATAATGTTTCTTTCATTGTATGTTGCCACTGCTTCATATACTCTAAAATGCAATGTTTTCATCTGTAGAAACTCTCTTTTGGGAATCCTAATACAAATTAAATTATTTACACATTCATTTGAATTTTGTGTTTTCCCATATAAATACTTTTCCAATAAACTTGGCTGTGATAAATCTCTGAATATGGGCTCGATTAAATCAATTACAGCATTTTGCAAACTGTTTATACGGGCATATTCCTTTCCGGATTGGTACTTCCACCTGTGAGGCACAGTGCATGTTGTGGGTGCTCATTTGTTGATGCAGTATGAAAAAATAGTGCACATATTGCTCTCCTCATATGCTCAATGCTTCTTGTATTTTGCCTAATTGCACACCCATAATACCTCTGCAATCTATCAATTCCTTCATCTGTCAATCTTCCTCTTCCTCCAAGGGTCTTACCATCACTAAGCTTCTGGGATCATAATGTCTGCTTTAGTTTGCGCATGTCCAATGCACTCCTGTTTTTTAATGTGAATTTCATTTCCATAAGGTTTGAGTTACTCTACAGCTTTTTATCCCTTAGAATCACCATCTCCTAGATAGTTAATTATCGTACATTATACCACTCCTGTGATCTGGAAAAAATTGCTTTCACCCCCTCTACTTCGATCGCTCCACTCATGCCGTGCAAATTTGTTTCACAACTTTCACTATGTTCATCCTTGGTATTGCCCTTACATCTACAGTGTTTTGAGAGAATAGCAACATCAGTTACTTTGCAACTGTCTCCACTGGTAGCTGTCACAACTCTATTTAGAGGTTTATGACATTCACGTTTCCATGATCCATCTAAAGCAACAGTTAAATATCTACAATTCCCATTCACTGTCACAGGTTCTTCAAGTCCTGTCTTCATTGTTGCTTGAGCAATATGTTCAGCAGAAGATCCTACCAATTCATTATAAAGTCCAAACTTGGTTGGTGGTTTTGGCAAGTTCATAATTCCATATAACATTGTCCCTGCAGCATTGCCATTGCCAATGCAAAGCAAGCCATTCACTAGCATAACATTTGTATCATACACCTTCTTTCCACTATTACCACAACGAGGAATACTTTTAGAATTAGAAAACGAAACTTCTGCAGCACATTTGTTACACATCAATAACATTCTACATGCCAAACCAATGTGTGAAGCTATTTTCAAATCCAGTCCTTTTTCTTTGCTAACTTCGCATAATAGGACTTCGCATAATACGTTATGTTTCAGAATATTAGAGAGCAAGGAAATATTAATTATTTCAATCACATCATTACTGTCACTTTCATAGTTTTCAAATTTTTCTTTGCAGTCAACAAGTTTCTTGTTGGAAGTAGTTGTATCACATTTATTTGGAGTAGTCGGTGAAGCACTCTGATTTCGTCTTCCATTCATTGTGCCTTTTCTTAAACGCTAGATTGCTGAAACGGGGCATATTGATATTTTCAAATCAAATACGTAGCTGGTCGGAGTGGCCATGCGGTTCTAGGCGCTCCAGTCTAGAACCGCGCGACCGCCACGGTCGCAGGTTCGAATCCTGCCTTGGGCTTGGATGTGTGGTATGTCCTTAGGTTAGTTAGGTTTGAGTAGTTCTAAGTTCTAGGGGACTGATGACCTTAGAAGTTAAGTCCCATAGTGCTCAGAGCCGTTTGAACCAAATACGTAAAACAGGTAAGAGCAAAATTCGTCAAATACGCAAAATTGAACAGCTAAAGAACACAAGCAAACCCCATAAGTCAACACACACGGCATAGCGTTTATGTTTACCGATATGAACAGTCACTTGTCACAGAGATAAAGCCATACAACGATGGAAAACAAAACCCTCTCTAATTACGCAAAGATACCCTGCTTGCAGCCAGCGAGCGGCGCCGTCAGAGGTGACACACCAAGTCGCTACAGCCGTTTAAGCGGCGCGTCAACTTTGAAGCGATAAACACTTAGAATCCACTGAGAAGGGTGAAACTAGATTTGTTTTATTCAGAAAACTCCTAATAATTTTATAATGAAAACAAATCAAAAAACGTTAATTTTGTCATTTTCATCGTTCCGGTTCCCCTTAAGAGAATTTTCGCTTTAAGTATTTAAACGCGTCATTATTTTTGTTCATTCCCTTAACAAAGTTTTAAGAGACCCAACTTGATGTGCAAAGGCGGGAGCAGAATTTTTTTAGGGTCTACTACAGGTTCACTCCTAATGTTCTTTATACCTGATTGAAGAGATATTCTGGTGCGCCATTCATGCTTACCGTAATGAGATGCACGAGCTCGGCTATCCCATTCCCAGAGAAAGCAGCAATATTTAGTAGACCCTAACTGCATACCTAATAACTGTGCAACCACTTTCAAGTCACCACAAATCTGTCATTGAGAGTCATTATACTTGATGGCTTCTAGTAAAATTTTCATGGTTTGGATGACACTTTCATATGCACTCTATGCCCAACTTGAATAGAAGGAAGCTCATTACCAATATGTAAAAGCACTGCTTTTAAACTCAACTTGGCCGGCCAGAGTGGCCGAGCGGTTCTAGGCGCTACAGTCTGGAACCGCGCGACCGCTACGGTCGCAGGTTCGAATCCTGCCTTGGGCATGGATGGGTGTGGTGTCCTTAGGTTAGTTAGGTTGAAGTAGTTCTAAGTTCTAGGGGACTGATGACCTCAGAAGTTGAGTCCCATAGTGCTCAGAGCCATTTGAACCATTTGAAACTTGGACGAACCAATAAAGAGTCTCCACTCATTGCGGTTTGTGAGAGCCTTCATTAGACCATTCATGTCTACACATGCCACAAGACTATATTACAAGTTAAAAAAGGAGTCGACTGTTGCTCTCTTCTGCGGCAGAATGAAACATTTACATTGTTTTCCAGAAAATTGCGCTGATGCTAAAATCTCAGCCTCAGCTTTAGAGAGCTCCAAATCTCTAATGAGATCACTTAACTCATTTTGAGACAATTTTTAAGGGTCATCAGTTGATGATAATTTGGAAGACACTCTCGATCTTGTGATGTACATGGTTCAGGGCATTCAGAATGCCCATCAGAGGTAATCTCGTACTCTGTCGGTAGCTCAGGTATTGACAATCCTTCCCCATGTGGAACTGGACGTATGGCAGGTGGAATGTTAGGATGGATCACTGTCAGCTTCTTGTTCTTAGATATTCCCTTCTTGATAGGAGGAACCATACAAAAGTAGCAGTCACTGACATGGTTAGTTGGCTCGCGCCAGATCATGGGCACTGCAAAGGGCATTGAACGTTCTTTCCCATGCATTCCATTCCTGAGGTTGCTGGCACAAGTGTCGCAGATCACATGTGGAGCACGCAAAATAACAATTGTAAGCTGTTTCAACCAATATAGTTATTTGCTGTTTTTGTGAAGCAAATGTCACTTCTCCACACAAATAGCAAATTGTGTCAGCACTGTTAACACAAACTCGTGGAATTTTTGTTCATTTCAGTAGCAGTCAACTTGAACAGCTGGTAGTTAATCTGGAAACAAATGTGCAAAAATTATTACAGGCATTAATAAAGTCACTGAAGTTGGAGAGGAGGGAGACAAGGTCACTAAAATTGGCATCAGAATGATTATATCTGAAATATTGCACACACGTAAAACCAGGGACAGTAATATAATCAATTGGTACTTGTTATTATGACTTGGGAAAAACATTATAATATTTCATTTTAAACTTAACATAAAGATCCGTATATTATTATCTCACCGTAATAAAACAGTGTAAAATGAAAACTAGAGCTAATTTTGAATTGTCTTTGTGATATTCGCGATCAGCACATTAGAATTGATTGGGATTGGCTATTTTCTTTCTATTTACATTTTCATTGGTGCACAGTGCAATTATACTTCCACGAACTAAGTCGTTTAAAGAACTCTGTCGACTGACTGTCGAGGATTCCACTTTGAGATGTGAGAAGAGTGGCTGTTATTGACGCTACAGGACAGGACAGGACAGGAGTCGGTAACTTAAAACCGCAGTGGTCGCTTTCGACACAATGCCTGTGGTAGCCCGACCCCTATCAGTAATGTGCGGAGCACGTCTGAGAAGAATGAAAATTCGAATAAACCAATAATCACCACCACCTGTAGCACAGTAGCGCCTCGAAAGTGGATGGCGGAAACGCCGAGACGTGATGTCTCCAGTGCGCACACACTCAGCTGTAGCTGTGTTCAGAGGGCCACGTCAGCCTTCGCCAGAGGTCGGCCGGACGCAGTGCGCTAGGGAGGTGACCGGCGACCGACGGCGAGTCGTCGTCTGCACGCCGAGGCAGGCGAGCGGCCAGCGGACCGTAGGCCCACCGTGCTGGGAAGGGAGGAACCGCGAGTGTAGCGACCAACACATGTATCGATTACATGCGAGAGGTCGACATTGCTACGACACAGTACCTGATAATTCAACATAGCGCGCGTCCAGAAACGTTCACAAGTGGAAGACATATTTCTCAAATACGCGGACGACGCACATCAGTCTGGCGGACCATAATGATGCCGATGGCTTCCTGAATGAAATGTTGGCGGTCGATAATGAAGAGTAAAATGTGCAATGTACTGTTCATCTCGCAAAGGCGATAAGTACAGATCATAACCACATTTCAGCACTTCACAGAACCTTTAGAATATTTTGATTCACAAAATTGCTGTTCTCTCCCCGTCAGAAGCAAGTAGAGTTGGCGCGTTTTCCGCTTTTGCACTCGCGGTGTGTGGTAGCACCAGTCTGTTAGTAGATGCAGAAGACAGGAGTGACGCAAATTCTGTTGAAATTGTGAGCATATTCTCAAGTATTAGAAGGAAATCCTCTAGCCGACTGGTGACGTAGCTGTCAGAAATTTCTCGAACGGAGTGCAACAGTGTCTTACAATGGGCATGCAGAGGAATTATTGTACTCATATCGTACCATGCGCATAACGCATGGCTGAGTTCTTTTTTTTTTTTAAGAGGAAATCCTGAGCTCTGTACAAGGAAAAGTGAACATTGCTCTCGACGAAGAACAAAATGCGTGAACAGAAAAGAAATATGAGTATTTTGAACTTCTGACCAAAATGGGAAACCTTGATATGGAATGACGATGAAACTAGATTCGCGATGAACGATGTTGCTGGACCAGTGGTTCGTAAGCGTGCAAAGACGTTAAAGATTTACTTCGTCAGAGAAAAGGGAAAGGTGACGCAGGTACTGCTTTGGGTTGCTGCAATGCAGGAGGATACTTTTTACCCCCTTACTGCATAAAGAGTGGGTGTACAGCAAACCAGCAATTTAGAACCTTTAAAATGTATCTACCATTTAAAAGATCGGAATACACTTTCAATTTTGTTAGCATATGTAATTAAAGTGTATCTTTTTCTCTTAATCCCTTACTATGAATTTTCCACCGAGTGTCTATCACGGAAACTAGAGATCAGGAAAATTTTTCATTGTCATGTTTGTTTCTCTCGACCCAAACTTAGTATGAATAACTCATGAAGTGCAGTAAACATTCTAAAAGTCTTTTTTTTCCCTAATGAGCACCCTATGCTGCTGCAGAAGCTAACGTTCCTTGATATCAGTGTCGAGAGAATCCGTGAAGAATACCGAAGATGAATTCTGGCAGCGGCAGTTGTCTCTAACGATGATTGGGTAAGAACTGGTAAACTATCTGAATGAGCAATGGGTCGATTAGAAGATCGAATATTCGTGTAGTGTACTGTTTTTCCTTTTTCTCTTCATAGACAATTCTGACTTTATAGATGGAGTCAAGCAGAAATAGCAGTCATCTGTATTGTTAATCGGCTCCTGCCAAACCACAGGCACAGCAAAAGCCATAGGTCGTTTCGTATTTTTTAGCCATTCTCTCAGTGTAACTGAAGATATACAGTTTGATGTGGTGAGCTACACCTGTTGCCTGGACCGACAGCTCTCGAAGCCTGACCGACTGGTGTTGTCCGGTCGCCGGCTAATGTAGCTGCCTGCGGCAAAATACTGTGGGGACTCTTTCTGTGGCTCGCGGACGCAAGTAGATTCCGTGTTGGCAGCGCCCTCTGTAGGCTCCGGCTGATGGTCGGTCTTGACGGCGTCGTGTCGCACTTTCAGTGCTGGGGCGTGCAGGGGCAGTAGCGGCTACCCGCGTGATGGACGTGGGCGACGGGTTGCCGATCTATTAGGCGAAAGCCTCTGACAGCTCCCTCAGCTACACGACATCTGACAGACGCCCGCAGTCTGGATGTGATCAGATATGTGCGCGAAGCAAGTGAAAGTCATTTACTTTGTTCTTCCATATTGTGTTTGTCTGCAGGTAAGTGTCTACTCTCGAATACCCTCGCCACATATTCGCAGCACACCGTTGGAAGAGCCTTAACAAAATACCACAGCCCTTTGAAAAAGTGGGTACCGTGCTGCTGTACTATTGCTCTTTGCTGACTGTCCTTGACTGGAAGCATACACCCGCAAACCAAGAAAACATTAATTGTGCAACTTTATTTTCCAGAGGTGATATTTGATAGTTTATGACAACCCGTCTCTAATAGAAACCTTCTTAAGAGGGTAGGCCAGAGTGACGCTCGATTTTGGAACCGATAATCATGATTTTTTCTATAAAATAATACACAAATTACACATCTGACTTTAGACCTTTACTGTACACCTTTAAGATTGTATTATGGCATTTTTAAGGTATAAACTTGCACCCAGAATCGACATCGACGAAGACCTTCGTGGAGTGCGAGGGCGGTCGGTGGGAATTCTGAACGTCATAATTTTCAACTTGGATCAAAATTTCAGTAAAAGACTTGAAACCGATGATAATGTCTAACATAGTAGGTAGTAGTATTTAACAAAAACGTTTTTTTTAGCAAAATTGCGACCCTCTGAAATAAGGTCAATATTTTCGACAGCAAAGTCGTAATAAGAAGGTGCACAAAAGCCGAAACTAAGGCATACCGCAAAAATCCTACGTACTACAGTAGAGAAAACGCAGACTCGCACGTTTCCAAAAGTTATAGCTTAATGTAGTTTCACGTATGTTTCATGACTTGGACCTACAGCTGCTGCCAACTTTTGTTTTGCAAAAGCAAACGTTTAAAGTTTCAGCTTGTGTTCTTTTGATACTGAAATTCAACAAACCTTTATCCGGCCTCGTACAGTTGGCCTTCCTTTCGTCAATGTCAAACACACTCATTTTGACGCAATTATATCGATTAACTGGCTTCCACGTAGCAGTCGAAGTGTTTTTGGCAGGATACGTTTGTCACTTTCAACGACACGTTTTACTTCGTATAAAACGCAAGCGAAAAGACAAGTTAAGGAGACGCAATACAAGTGCTTGGTGTTAGACTCTTTACGATAAACAGATCATGTTATGAAGAGAAATGTTATTGGGAATAGTGTTTTAGTTGATACTAATGCCCTCTGTCATGCTATCCGAACTAACAGGACCTCCTCGCAGTAAATCACGATTTTAACATATTTCAACATTTATGGCAAGCTTTATATGAATGAATCTTGAAAAAGGAAACACTACAAAGAACATTTTAAGTAAATAAAAAATTAGACTCAAAATATTTCTACCGTGGCCTACAGCAATAATAACTTCTTACTTGCATTTCCGGCCTTTCGGCCTGAGAATTTTTCGTAAGAAGTTGCTCTGCTTTTACTTCGTTTTTGCGTTAGTTCAACCCCAAAACACACATGCTTGCAAAGAGTATTTCGAGTTTTATTGTTACATTATTTATTTTTTATTTATTGACACCCAACACCTTGTCTAAGTATGTAACTGTGAGGGCACGATATCCAATCTGAACACTTATCAAATGTTCATTCTTCATTATACGTTCATGCATTCCGGTGCAAATCGAATACAGAGGACATTTCTGAACAGTTTCTGCTCCAAAACCTGGTCTCTTGCAGCAAACGTACACGGAAAACTGTAAAAATTATAAATGTGCTTGTGTTACACCGAAATGTTAAGTACCTTTGGGCTTATTAGTACAAAATGGTTACAGTTTGACGTATTATTTAATGTTCTCGTTTCGTTTAGCTATTATCTTAACTGGAAGCTGTTCACGAATGATAATAATTAGCTATCAGTCACAAATAGTTTCATTCTGATGAACTACTAAAGGACTTCTACTACTGCGTATTATGTGTACGTTCTACGACGTGTACTTTCGCGACATCGCTTTCTAAATGGTTTCCTTAGCCGCAGTACACTTGTGCTTGCGTTGCCATTAACAGAGAGTCTGTGTACAGATTGAAATACTCGGCTCGTATCTGGCATTAGTGCGGTGCAAATCACTGCCCACGCATCCGGACTTTTTCTTTTTTCTTGGCATCCTTACATCATTGTTAAGAGTTGTTGAGGTGGTTTCTTACATCGCAGACCATTTCTGTCTCTATTACTCTCCAGCGCGCCTTTGTGCTCTATCTCTAATGACCACTAAGAGTAATTTTCATTCCATATTTCTCCCCGCAAGCAGCCAAGTACTCGCCGAGAGATTCGTCCTCGCAGTTTCGTCGGTAAGTCGAGTCGCTCCGTAAGATTGGAAACTGGAGCCACTCATCTACTAACGACCTGTCGATGATTTCACGTTCAGGCAGCGCCAGGACGCCGCGTGGCTGGTTGTGACGTCAGACGGAGGGCCCCACCATTGGCCGGGAGGCTGACCAATGGCAGCAGGCGCCGCTCTCCCTCCCACTCGAGGCTTGCCCAACAGCCAGAGAGCGTACAGCCTGTGTGGGAATGTTTCACTCCAATGGCGCCAGACACTACTACAAACTGTATGTCAAGTGTTCTTTTGTAATACAGAGATTCCATTCCGGTAAATCTAACGAGCTATTAAATGTCAACAGCTAAAAGCGCATAGCTTGACGAAATGAATTTAAAAAACGATGAGGGAGACCAAATCTTGACCGTAGGAAGCAGGTGGAAGAGAAAGGAGGTTACAGTACGGTAGTAATGCAGAAAGGAATGACTTGAACAGGATTGAATAGACCTCTACTCTACGCTATATAGTTTGTCGACAAATTTTTGAACGAGCAGCGCTCTTTGTGGGTTAAATGGCTTTTTCAGAAAGGATCTTCCAATTGCCCTACAGGCCCACCGAAAAAACAGGTGCGTGTTTACTGTCAGAAAATGTTTTGCAGCAGCCGGCGATTTGCGTTGACTCTGCTTGGGCGATTTTGGTTACTAGCATCTAGTCTTTAATAAAATATTGGTAATAAGAACACAGTCCAAGGAAGCTTCTCGCATCACTATTATTTTTAAGAATAGGAAATTCCCTTATAAATCTGAGTCTGGCCACACACCTGTGTTTGACACAGTATGTTGATTTCTGTTGGTATAAAGAGACACTTTCCTGAATTAAGTTTTAAGTCACTTTGCGTGAGACACTTAAGAACAGCTGTCTTTTTATGGGTTAATCAACTGTTTCAGAGAATACTACACTATATAAGAAGCAAAGATACAGTGTCCCCTTGAGGTGACGTAAAAGATTATCTCTCATCCGTTCAAAAGTTGTTGGTACATTACACAAGCTGAATGGCATTACTTTAAATTGATATAGGCCTTCAGTGGTAATAAAGGCAGTTTTCTCACGATCGATTTGCCACTACCCTGAGTACAGGTCCATGGATGCCAGAAAGTTAGCTCCCTTCAAACAGTCTGGTGTATAATCGATTCATGGAAGAGGGTAAACTTCCTTATCAGTTATCTTATTAACATTCTGTAAAATCTTCGTGAATTATTTGATGTGCCATTGCTGACACATGGTAAGCACTCTGGTTGATTGGCTGGTGATATCCAGGGTAAATTCGGTGCCTCACAATCTTCGGATTTGCTTTTCAGCTGTGGATCGAAACATTCAGAGAATTTTTGAAGGATAACAAGTAGCTTCTCTTGTTGTCCCTTTGTTAGATCTTGTTATAGCTGAGCATGAAGATCTTTTCTTGTAGTGAAATAAAATGTCGTATCGCTAGGACCTTTCGTCGGGTAGACTGATTGCCTGGTGCAAGTCTTTTCAGTTGACGTCACTTCAACGATTTGCGTGCCAATGAAGATGAAATGATGATGAAGACAACACAAACCCTGATCTGAGAAAATTTCCGATCCAGCTGGGAATCGAACCCGGACCCCTTGGCAAGGCATTCTGCCGCCCTGACCCCCTTTTTTTTAATTCTGAAATAGTTACAGCAACATTATGAAATTGTTTATCGTAGTGTTACAGGCCTAAAGATAATCTTATACATTACTGGAAGCCTTTGTGAAAACAAAGCGCAGCTATCTAGGCGAACTTTTCTCGTAATGGTAGTGCGAGTTTCGTCTACAGACTCATCGCAGGATGTATCTAAGACGTACGACTGCTCTTCAATTAACGGCGCAGCATTTGCTATTCGTCAAAGGGCTGTGATGGCCATTTATTCCGACATAAATAATGCATCTTCCAGTAGGTTGTACATACTTCGCAGTAGCCACCTTCACTGGAGACGGTTTGTTGTCAGTGAGTAAGTTTTCTGAAACTGGCGGCGATGCTTCTCTGAAATGACTGAATACGATGCTGCACAGGCCACAAGAGCTCGGCCTGGTCAGCCATCCTTAAGGATATGAACGTAGTTCCCCATCATCTTTGTAATGATCGATTGCAGAGGATATTTCTCTTTGATGGGCTCACCTCCAAGGAAGGTAGCACCATTTAATTTTCCAGGTTACGGTGTCTAGGTGATTGGCTGGACCTTCTAAACAGAGAGACCTTGATTGGTGTCGAGGAGAGTGTCCCCTCCAGCGGCTAGCTTACGACTATGGTGAGCCGGCCAGGGTGGCCGAGCGGTTCTAGGCGCTACAGTCTGGAACCGCGCGACCGCTACGGTCGCAGTTTCGATTCCTGCCTCGGGCATGGATGTGTGTGATGTCCTTAGTTTAGTTAGGTTTAAGTAGTTCTAGGGGACTAATGACCTCAGAAGTTAAGTCCCATAGTGCTCAGAGCCATTTGAACCATTTGACTATGGTGATCTATGCCGTCTTGTAAACACATCGCCTTGTCCTTTTTCGTCGTCCTGGGGCTAGCGTTGATTTAGTCCTACCTGCCATCTTTCTCGGCAGTAGTGTCCTGTTCGCCCGCTGTGGGCACATTTGCCGGTTTCTCGAGAGGCCAATCTTCCTTGAGGCATAAACAGAATCTTCAAGAAGCATTGTAGGAGCATATATTCGTCCTGACCTCGACTCTTTGTTTTCAATGGAGTTGAACGACGAGAGATTGGAGCTATCGTCCGTTGCAGTTCTTCTCTTATGATCCATTGCAGCGTCTCTTACTATTGACAAATGAAGTGTGTCAAATCTGTTTCCTCCACCATCACAGCCATCGATACAACTTTCGGAAGTCGTTCAAACCTCTAGCAGCCAATTCGTTTTTGATGCTTCGTCTCAATGTAATGACCATTTTATGAAATCATCTGCTGTGGACACTTTCTAAATCCCTTTCATAAGGTGGCCAACTTTCTCTTCCTCCTTCATCTGACGGTTGACAGATTTGCACAGCTCCAAGAAGTCCTGAATGTACGATTATGTGGTTTCCCCTACCGTTGTGCTGTGCATTTTACTTTTTCTTCTGCCTGTCGCTTCTGTCGCTGGGTGTCTCCGAAATACTTATGTAATTCCGTCTACAATACTTCCCAACTTATCCTCATTATTCTTTACCACTGCTTGGCCGTCCCCTCCCAGTAGAAAACTGCATTAGACAAGCATACTGTTTCGTCCCACTTGTTGAAGTTGGCGATACGTTCGTATCCCTTTAACCATTTGTTTGTATCTTGGTCATCATGTCCAGAGAACGCCGCTGTATGTCTTATATGTTGGCAAACGGCTGGCGCCATTTCAGTTATCTAGACTACTTCTGTTGCCGAGAGCTTCCACTCAGTAGAGTATGACTTGGACTCGGTCTTCTGGCCACGTAAACGACGGCTCTATCATGACCTAATGGGAGCCACGGTGTCGATAACAATGCACGCGATCACAAGTTCAGATACCCAGGGCCTTCAACGGAATAATGCCACGTAGACTACGAGAATCGGCTGTCCATAGAAGCAGCTAGTTGAATAAAGAACACTAGTTAGAACTCAACGAAGATTTATTGAGAACTGAAGTCACACACGTACACAACAGCGCGGAGCTATCTCTGGCTAGAAGATTACACGGTACATATCCACTTACAGACCCTTCCAGAACGTTGCTTCTTGACATATCCAGAAGGCACTAGAAATAATAATTAAAATTTACGTGCAAGGTGGGTCTCAAACACATGACTCTTTGTGTGGGAGTCCACAGCATCACACTAATACTCGTTTCCTTATTTTGTTCTGCAACAATATGAAACTTTCTTTGTTTTGTTTAATTCATCTGTTTGGAACCATAATGAAATTTAAGATACTGCTGGCCCTCAAAAATTGCGCGCTAGGATGGTGGTATGTTTCGGCCAACCCAGAGCCTATCCTGCAGTCTAGCCCTCTTGTGTAGGATGCAATCTTCAAGAATTAATCCTTTCCCATTCTCTTTTAGTTATTTTCATCGTTATTCGTTCATTCTACTTAATAATTCTACAGAATTTCCGTCTGGTCTGTGCAGTCATTACACGACATTGGTATAGACCTATTCCCTCCGCTGGTGTCTGCCTAAAAAAATTTCTTTTCTTTTCGATTTTTATGACTTTTGACTTGCATAAAGGACTAAGGCATGAACTCGTAACACACTCTCTAGCATAACTACATCTAGATATGAGTCACACAACGTGGATAATACTTCAGATTCATCTACTTCTATCTAGATGGTGCTACATATTGTAACAATCACTACGATACAAGAAATAAATATAAATAAAGTTTTGCGGAGGTAAATTACCCTTACTGTTCCTCATCAAGCTAAGGATCGAGCAGACCTTAATGATGTACCGTTCTTTATTAAAATAACTACAGATCACTGTTTCATATAGTCCAATATCGTGAATCGCCCTTTACAGCAAACAGCAATTACTGTGTTTACGACAGATGTTTCACAGTGGTATCTTACACGCGAGAAACATTGTCATACAACACAAGAATTAATAAATAATGTCTTCACAATCATACAATACAAGAAATTATCGAAAGGAAACATGCTTTAAACATCATTTTACACGAGCAGAGGATCAATAAAGATATTTCACTCTTTTCAGGTAGCCTACGCTATAGGAATGAAAGCAGAGAGCGGTCTTGGATAGAGACTTCTTTCAACTAGTAATATACTCTTCCTCTGTGCTAGTTTACTTCTTATGTCTTCCTTGCTCCTCCCGGCATGCATTATTTTCCTTCCAAGGTAGCAGACTTACTTAACTTCTGATTCGTGGTTCCCAATTTATTCCATTATCAAGCGTGACGTCAAATTGCCTATCTGGTGCTTTTACCTTTTCGATTGCCAATCCGATCGTCATCTAAGAGAGGGTCAATTTTCTTTCCTTGTGTATATCATTCTTGTTAGCAACTTGGGCGCAGAAGCTGTAAAGCCGATTCGCGTACTTATCCACTAGTACTGTCTTCAGGATTGTTTGGAAGATACGTTTCGATGTTCAGGACGCATATCTCCAGTATCACCATTTTCACCCGGTCATTTTAGAAATTCCTACGAAATAATACCAATCCCTTCTGCGTTATTTGGTTGCATGTCTTCCCAAGCCCACTTAAGCTCTGACTACTGGATTCTCTGTATACTCCATGTCGCCTTTGTCCATCGTGTCACAAGACAAGTGCTCCCCCTCGGAGGGGCCTACAGTGTACTATTTCCTCTCTCCTTTGAGTTTAAAAGTAGAATTTCCACTGTACTCTTGATGTTGACGTTACTGCCCTTAATTCTATAAAAGATTTTTTTTTCTATGTATTGAATCAATCGTTACGACGGCCATAACTTTCTAAATTTCCTTTATGTTTTTCGTATAACCATTTCGCCTTAGGTTCCATGCACTTTCTGTTTATTTCATTCCTTAGTGGCATTCTCATCGGAATGCGAAATATTTTTTGACGCCCACCTGCGTAGGGAGAAATCATCATTGTGATAAAATAAGAATCACACGGAAATATTTAAGTGTTCGTTTTTCTCCCGCGCTGTCCTAAATTACAATGGTAGATATGTAGTTTGATGGTGGTTCTAGGAAACTTCTGCCAGACACTGAAGTGTGACTTTCAGAGTAGTCATTTAGATGTTATACATGCTGCTGTATTCCTGACTTTCTCTGAACATCTCCGTACTTACTGCACTCGTCCATCAGTCGTAGTAAGTATTCTATTTGTTGCTCATTGGATTATCTATATATTATAAATTCTGAAGCTGGCTTACTCTCCGCTGTTTCTCGACAGGTTTCTCTAACAGGGGATCACAAATATTATAAGTTCTAGAGTGTGATGTTTTCTAGTATTGGAAATACTGCGCATTTTATCTAACATAAGTGTTTTCTGAAAGGTATTCACATATAATTCGAGCAGAATAAATAAATAAATAAAAAGACACACAAAATGGCAGTTACTGTGCTATATTTCGAAACAGAGTGATCACAAGGAAAGCTGCAAGGGTTACGACTAGTTTCCAATATGAAAGCTGTTTTTCTTACAGACAGTGAATTAGATGCTCACCTGGACCCCTCTGAAGATGTCTCGAAAATAAGGCAAAACGCATCTGGGTGCAAAAGTAAAACAAAAAACTTGACATGTAGCAAGTAAAAGACGTTTCTCTTGTAAAGTATCCCAATTTGTATGCAGCTGTTGGTAAAACGGCCTCCATATGGAACTTGTGAAACAAAAAAGAAATTAATGAATCAGGTACAGAAGCAGAGGACATATGTATAAATGACAAAACCTCAGATCGTATACTAGCTCTTATTGTGTCACGCTTCAACTCTCTAAAGTATGACAAGGCAGTCCAAACTGAGCGCTTTGAGATTTAGGATCCCAACGATTTCGGAAATGATTAAGACTACAGAATAAAGGCTACGCGATATTTTGCAGACAGTAAAGTAAATTTTCATTCGCCGTTTACGTATGGAGGTTGGTGACTTAACCGTCTCTTGGAGATTCACGTAACACGGGCACGTGAACGAATAATTTTGTTGATGAGATATATTTACTACGTCTACACTGCTGAAGTATCCTGTTTGCGATACAAAATCAAGCAACTCTTTTGTCAATTATGCTGGATGTAACAGTGCACATCACCACAATTTGTGCATTCATTCTACTGTTGTCTTTCATTCTCCATATCGGGACTTTATCACAATTTTTCGGCTTTCCGTTTCCTGCTCTTAAACTATTTACACAATTATATCGCATTATTAACAAGGAAACCAGTACCTTTTTTTTTCGAGTATTGATGTTTTGCTTAATGTTCAGTTATTTGTGAGCTATGACAGTCTGCCTACACGTATCTATTTCGCGAATCACTACATGATAGGACGTCAGCTAGTACAATTGTTGCACGACACAAATGCCGCTTTGTGTAACCTGCCCCGCAATAGCGTTCCATGAATCCCTTCAAGGATTTTCAGTTTTATTTCAAGAATATTTCCTTATATTTTCGTTACGGCTGAAGTGACCAGTAACAAATTTAGGACCAACTTCATGAAGTGCTTTGATACGTCGTTTTAGCGTGATCTAACAGGTCTACCACTACACAAAGATGGGTCCCACAAACGTCCTCTAAGCTGTGGAATAAAGGTGCGTGACGCTTGCCTAGAATTCTTCCGATAAACGATTTTACGTGCTTGTTCCCTCTTACGTAATTTCAGTACCTTGTGCTAGATATTTAACAGACTTAGCTGACATGGGGACTGTAGTGTTGGCAGAAGAGCCAACACTGTGTTGCTAGAGGAGGCCAAAATGCACGCGTTTAGCTCACGCTGACTGGCGTGAGGTCTGGAACATGACAAGGTCTTGAGAATTGCAAATAAAGTACGAAGATCTTGGAATACTTAACTTTAATCCATTGTTGGTGTACATCGCTCTTGATGATACATAAAACAATTTCAATATAACTTGTAATGGCGCCTTGCTAGATCGTAGCAAATGACTTAGCTGAAGGCTATGCTAACTATCGTCTCGGCAAATGAGAGCGTATTTGTCAGTGATCCATCTCTGGCAAATTCGGCTGTACAACTGGGGCGAGTGCTAGTAAGTCTCTCTAGACCTGCCGTGTGGCGTCGCTCGGTCTGCAATCACTGACAGTGGCGACACGCGGGTCCGGCGTATACTAATGGACCGCGGCCGATTTAAAGGCTACCACCTAGCAAGTGTGGTGTCTGGCGGTGACACCACAGGGACTATGGGATTTTGGTGATTCTTGGGTATGTCTTACAGGGACCTGTCCTGAATACCTGGATAGCAGCTTCTGGTGTGACGGGCCATGATTTACGAGAAAATCGAAGCTAAGTTTTCATCCAGAACTCATACAAGGGTAACATCCGTCATGTTTCGACCAAATGATTGTAGGACACTGCATAAGATTCAAGGCTACGGCACTGGCAGTAAGGGTTCAGATTTTCCTGTGTACGTTTCTCAGTTTTATCTTACAAAATATGATTAAATAGTATAGGCCACTAAAATCATTCAAAAATAGTTTTCACCACAGTAATTTCATTTATAAATTAATCATTGCAGCAAACTTCGTTTAGTTATGTATTCCGGTTGTTACAGAATAGATTACGGAATCATGTTTCTCGCTATCGCTTTCAACGCTTGCTGTGCTAGAACGAAATTCCACACAAGATCTGCTGTATAAGCAACCGAAACAAGTTCGAAGAGAACCACGTACATCTCACACTGTTCATAGCCCCTATTGTGGGAATCCAAGTATGTCGAGTGCATTATGGGATGTTGGCAGTGCGCCATATGTATGTATGGATCGGTCTGGGGGGCGTGACCAGATAGCCGAATTGCACACCGGCACAGTAGCTCGGCGTATTCGGTCAGAGACCTGGCTGGTCTCTGTAGTAAAAAAGTAAGTGAAAGCATGAACAACGAACTTCAATGGATGTCATGTGACGTCCGCTACGACCAAATATAGTGAACAACAACAAAAAAAGGAAAAAAAGGGTTAAGGTGACTGCTCGCGATTAGCGGGAAATCCGGTCTCGGTCGCAGATCCGCCACAAATTATTGTGTGTCCGTAATAAGTAGTACATCTTCACCTAATACAGCTGACGTTAAAGAATTCATAATCAGCTAATAAAATTTCGTAATATCTGATGGTTAGAACTGTTGATGGTCTCCAATGACTGTCTGCTTCAGACATACATGCATCTACATGTAGAGTGTGCTTAGAAACAGTGTGAAAAGCTTGTAAGAGGGTTGCAGGATCGGTTGTGCTGAGAAATAACTATTCATAAAAAATTCGTTACGTTTCGCCGATTCCGAGTTAATTACCATTGAAGTTAACCAAACAGGCCATTTTACTGTAATTCAAGCTGCCCACTAGATACAATTCGTCTCCGTAGATCTCGTAACGTAGACGATAGCGCACGATACTGTTCAGCCTTTGCCTCGGATTCGATCCTTATTAGCGTCGCACGTCCATTTTTTGCATCGCTCTCTTGATCGGTTTATGAAACCAAACGAATACATTTGGCTACACCGTCTACGACGGGTCGTTTGCAATTGAGTGCGCAATGGCCTAATCGGTTAACTGTAATGCTATTTAACTCGGAAACAGCGTAATGTATCACATTTGTTTGACTATTATTTCTCAGAATAACCTACCCTACATGTCCCGTACAATCTGTTCTCACTGTTTCTGACCACGCGATTCAGCGTGCATTAGAATTATAGCTAGATGTGTCACAGCTGAAAGTGTACTAAAAGTGAATCAAAAACTTTCCAGTTTGCTAGATGGTTCCGAAAGTGTGGTTGCATGCCGAAAGCAACTTCATCGTCAAATACTTTCGTTGTTAGTAGACACGTAAACATTTCTAGTAAGTCTGCATCTAGATGGGCTCAAATGTCAACCAGTATTCATTCCATTCAACATTTCTTTAATTATTCCTCACCTTTACATTAGATACCAATTTTATCATTGAAACTTCTGATATCCTTTCACACCGAATTTTATTCCACTTCTGAAGCTTTTATTTTCTTCATTACTTCATCGTTGTACGGGTAGCATATCTTTTTTATTTTATTGTCTCAATCGCAAAGTTGTTCATTTTATTAAATTCTGAAAATCATACAATCACTCTCCAGATGGTCATTTTATGTCAAATTGCTCTCTAGGTGGAAAAATAACTGAGCATGGCTGCACGCCTGCCTTACTACTTGTTTAATTCCAGCAGCCCTCCGTTGGTCCTCCCCATTACTACGTGCAACAAGGCGACAAAAGTCACGGGATTCCTCCCACTACCCTGTCGGGCCTCCTTTTGCCCAGTGTAGGGCAGCAACTCGGCGCGGCATGGACTCAACAAGTCGTTGGAAGCCCCCTGAGAAATACTGAGCCACGCTGGTTCTGTAGCCGTCCATAATGGATTTTGTGCACCAGCTGACCTATATATTGTGCCCTATAAGTGTTCCATAAATTCATGACAGGTTATCTGGGTGGTCACATAATTCGCTCAAATTGTCCACAATGTTCTTCAAACCAATGTCCAACAATTCTGGCCCAATGACATGACTCACTATCATCCATAAAAATTTCATAGTTGAATGGCTGAAAATGGTCTCCAAGTAGCTGAACATAACCATTTCTAATCAATGATTGGTTCAGTTGGATCAGAAGACCCAATCCATTCCATGTAAGCACAGCCCACACCATCACGGAGCCACCACCAGCTTGCACAGAGCATTGTTGACAACTTGCGTCCGTGGTTTTGTGGGGTCTGCGCCACACTCGAACCCTACCATCAGCTCATACCAACTGAAATCGTGACTCGTCTGACCGGGCACTGGTTTCACAGTCATCTAGGGTCCAACTTAGGAGACGCGTTTGCAGGCGATGTTGTGTTGCTACCAAAGGCACTCGCTTCGGCCGTCTGCTACCGTAACCGATGAAGACCAAATTTCACCGCACTGTCCTAATTGATACGTTCGTCGTCCGTCCCACATTGATTCCTGCGGTTATTTCACGCAGTTTTGCTTGTCTGTTAGCACTGACAACTCTGTACAAACGCCACTACTCTGTCTGCCACTGCGTTGTCCATGGTGAGAGGTATTCTCGGCAAACTATTGAGACTGTAGATCTCGGAATACTCAATTCCCTAAAGATTTCCGAAATCGAATGTCCCACGCATCTAGCTCCCACTACTACGTTTAGAATCTGTTAATTCACCTCGTGCGGTCACAATCGTGTCTGAAATCTTTTCACATGAATCACACGAGTACAAACGACTGCTCCGTCACTGCATTGCCGTTTTGTACCTCGTTTACGCTATACTACCGCCATCTGTGTATATGCATGCAGCTATCCCGTGAGTTCCATCACCTCACTGTGACTGTCATAGTACAACAGTCCAGATGACAAACGGAAGTCTGTTTTAAGTTTTGTGTAACAGATGTCTGATTGCTGTAGTTCAAGTAAAACAAAGAGGTGTCTTGCATAGTGTTATGCTAATATGTGATCTTTGTGACTGAGCAGAGCACTTTGTTGTCCACAGGGAGCCGACCAGGACTCAGGTTCGTGGGAGGAGTACAAGCAGCAGTTGCGGAAACGCAGCTGGCAGTTGTACCTCGAGCGGCAGGCGCTGTTGCGGTTTGCCATCGCCAACATCGAGTGAGAATGCGCCGCAAATTATTGCCACATACTTGATAACAGCCTGGACTGCACCAGCTCACGCAGTGTATCCCCTGAAAGCAACTCAAACAGCGATGCCTCTGAGAGTGACTCAGATGACAGTGAGCAGGACGTCAGCAGCTCCTCTGACAGCGGGTCAGACGACGATATCCTCAACGAGATGTCGTGCGAAGTTCGTAAACCTGTCCAAAGGATGCGTCTGTAGTAACTATCGTCAGAGGTAAGCATTATTTCTCTGTTTATCTTTCCTATTCTTCACCTCTTTCCATCAGCACACTCGTTCTCACTTTTGTCCCCTCTCTTTCCCGTGGGTTCCTACAGCTGTCGTCGCATTCGAGATATCTGTCGCTATCGGTTTCTATCTTCTCATACTTCTTCGTCTTCCCCAATTATCTTCTCACAACATCCTCTAATCCGTCTAACCGGGAAACCTTCGGTCTTACTCTTCTCCTTCTTCCTTGAGGTTACCTAGTAACATTATTATATTGGTATTACCCAAGTTTAACTTTTATGTCGCCTGGCGACCGTAATTCCTCAGCAGAGCACCACCAACGCACTTCTGTTATCTTCCACGTTAATTCGATCTCCTTAACCTTCTTAGTACCGGGACGGCAGTCACCGCACAGGCACCGACAAAACACAGGGCACTTCGTAGGTCGTGATGTCAGCTGCTAAAATTACTATATGTTGGTGAGAAACACATATAAGCGAGACGGTTTATTATTTTTTTCCAGGACTTGTAGGACGCAGATTAGCAGCCGTTTCAACATGGGACTGAGGCAACTGTCCGGATGTTTTCTGTGTGTGACTGTGTAGGGGCTTCTTTCCCCCCACCAGCAAGTGCGATAGTGTGCGGGAGAGGGAGGAGGGGGTAATGTACGTCGTCCAGGTCTGGGGCTGTACTTTTACGCAGTCGCAGCAACGCTTTCAGTTTCTGGACAGTGAGGTGCTGATCAGAACCTGGGCACGACCTTCGCCTGCCTCACTTGGGTGCAGACCGGCGAGTCCAGAGCTGTCCGCCCCAGTCTGAGGGAATAGGCCAGATAGACCCCACGGCCTTAGATTACGTTAATTGCACATTCTGGTTAATGTTACATGCAGAGATGGAAATAAGGATTCATTTACTGAAGATTCATTAGAACAACTCGATGTGCTTTCAATTTGCTGAGGAAAAATTGCATCAGGAAAGTGAAAAGAGAAACTCACATTAGGAAATGGTTCAAATGGCTCTGAGCACTATGGGACTCAACTGCTGAGGTCATTAGTCCCCTAGAACTTAGAACTAGTTAAACCTAACTAACCTAAGGACATCACAAACATCCATGCCCGAGGCAGGATTCGAACCTGCGACCGTTGCGGTCTTGCGGTTCCAGGCTGCAGCGCCTTTAACCGCACGGCCACTTCGGCCGGCACTCACATTAGGAGTACTTGTACAAGAGTGAAGAGGTGGAAGAGAGAAATATGGTAATGATAATTATGTTTGTTTTGTGGGGCGCTCAACTGCGCGGTCAGCAGCACCTGGAAATGAGATGGGGAAGGTGTGCTTGGAGAAGAATGATCAGACTTATTTTGACAGCAGGATAAAAGATCAGGTAATTTGGAATAGCGTCCAGAGTAATTGAACAAATACCTGTTGCTCTAAATACAGAAACGCGATTTTAAACATTAGCGAAACGAATCCATGTTGAATTCAACAATTAGACAAAATTTGATCAATATTTCCCAAAAATTAGATTCGGAAATATTCTTGATGTCGTTGTTCACCCTCATGAACTTTTAGAAAGCGTCTTTCCAACGTGCCTTTGGTGGTCTGAAAGCAACGCTGCCCACTGGATGAAGAAACTGGGGTGTGACTCTGAGGAGAGAGGCTTGTAACGTCATTATCTCTGGCTACTTCTACCAAATTGGCATTGTTCACTAGCAAATCGTGGACATCCAAATTAAAATTTTCCCCAGAAGGTTTTCTGGGAATGCAGTGATTCAGTAACAAACTCATTGAAGTCTGCGTTAATATTGGCTGACTCAGACCTCGTTTAGACAACTGTCCCTGGAAGTGCGTCTCTTTAAAACTCTAGTCTGCTACACACGCCATCCTTTCTGCAGTAAGAGAATAAGAAATTGCCTTCTTCATTACGGCAAGCCGAAACAGTAACCGCCTCGCCTTTCTCTGACGATGTTATAACTTTGTTTGTCACCCTTAGGAATAATCACTTGTCCAGCTACATTGTCCATCAAAACTCCAGTTTATCAGCAATTCGTATGAATACAGTTTGTTGAAGATTTTTTTCTGTCAAGAGTTTGGTCACAAGCTAAAAATAATCACATACTTCTTTCCTGTTCATACCTTTTGTTTTTGGTCCAGAAAATCCTTCACTTTTCCTTATACAGAGTTCGGTATTTATTCTTAGAACAAACTCAGCCATGCGTTCCCCTCCATTTTCTCATGTTTATAATATATGGTTTTAAAACCATCATATTGTAGGCTATCTGCCTCACATATCTTCTTTTAATGGTGCAAATCCTGCAGTCTTGAGCTCAAGAATGTGTTTACTACCTTTCTTTAGGAGGCTCGCTTTAGTGATATTGTTATTTTTCGTTCTAGTCCCTATGGTTTTCTCAGATATGTTCAAATGCTTGCTCGCCGACATCGTTACAGCGATGGCAGCATTCCTGAAATCATCTGCCCTCCAAGAGGTTCGATTCGTTATTCGATTATTATTCAGCATGATGTATTTAAACTGCAAGAATAACACTGCAGCTGTAGAGAAACCATTCTACACTGTAAACACAGAAGTGCAGGACAAAAACTGATACCCATTTTAGGTTCACGTCTCCTACAGCATTCGTGCGCCAACTATCCTAAAGCGCTAGTGAAGAACACGCTTCTTGGCTTGCCGGTGTAAAAATATCTCACTAGATTTAATCACTCCACCCGTCATTGCCATTATCATATGTATAGCTTGCATTATTACATTTTTAATTAATTCCTTTGCATGACCATTACACAGGGTGTATCATAAAGGATGGCGCAAACTTACACGGCTGAAAGTACACGATAATAGAAGCACAAATGTCAAATAAACATGGACTATAATACGCATTCCTTAAGAGCTATGAGATGTTCTTGATTTTCAATATTGTGAAACAAATCTCTTATACTGCAAGTGCTTTGCTTTCCGTATTTTGGGAAGTGGTAGGTAGGACCAAAACAAGAAAAAAATGTTCAGGAAATATGTATCCTAAAAAGCATACCTTAACAGCTATGAGCACCTGTTCATCTTCGGTACTTTGGAACACAACTCTACTAATGAACCTTTTAGATCGCACTCTGATACCTTTGGGGTAAATGATTTCGGCGCAAAATTTGTGGCCACAGACACATAGAAACTGCTGGAGATGCTGGAGATCCTATCTGTCGTTCACACTACAGCTAGATAAGAGGTAACAAATGATTTTACTAGAGCAACTACAAACTGATCGAGTTCTCAACAGTCTTCCCAATATTATAATAACTGTGAATGTCAACAAAGAAGACAAAAATAAAACCTCTATCCATAATATATTATTATTTGTATCTTGAAGATAAAGTAGATATGAGTATGAATAAGACACAGACGAAAGAGAGAAAACATCTTAAAAGTTGCAAGGAACGTGTAATGTAATGTATCGATTTTTATAACGCAAATGTAACTTGGGGATCGAATTGATTTATAATATTACTAAATGTGTACGGGAACTATATCCCAACGAACTAATAAAGAAAATTCCTCCCTAGGATGCCACAACCAATATATCTAGCACATTCAGCCAGTTCACGTCTGCATGACATAATGTGTTTAGCAATTCAGCGTTTCGTAGCTTCTCCGATAAACGTCTGTCACTGTTTAGCAGTCGTAACACCTTCACAGATCATTCATTTTACGGCGAACTCTTGAAAATTCTCTCACTGAACGTAACAGCTGAAAAGGAAACAAGAAAAGTAACGGGGTACATTTCTCTGTTTTTATTCAGAAATAATGTGGAGTAGCATAATTCGAATCAACAAGTGATATCGGGCAAGTGAATTACTTTTGTGGTTCAACGTCAAGAAAATTTCTCTCTGTTTGTTTACGAGAGAGAAGTGAGTTCATTACGTCAGGAAGGTACTGAGAGATTTTCCTTTGGAAACGAAAGCAATAGCTAGCCATGAAACGTGTTTTATTTTTGTTTTGTTACTAAGGGCACAACATAAAACACAGACACATACAATTTAACTACTGAAAATGGTGAACAAGACCAGTATTGCACAGTAGTGGAATCTAAACTGAGGGCTTGCGCAAAGAGTGGTATAACACCTCGTTGAACATAGCTCGACTGTACACGTAATGTTGTATCAGTCTTACTAGTTACGGCTCGGGTCACAATAAGACTTTGCAGTAACGGCGTTCTGTAACACAGTATATGACGGAAAGATGAATGTCCTCATTAGCGGCGGACACGGCGTCAGCCCGTTACAGCTTTAATCTGCGACGAGCATCCTGCAGCCTGCAGCGCAGGTTAACGGCTGGTCAGCGCCTCCTCTCTGATCCCGCCAGACAGTAAGGGAGACGTGTCCGCAAGAGCTGAGAACGAGCACAACAGCCAGAGTAATGAGAGTGTGCGACACGGCTTTCGTGGCAAATAAGAAAACTACTCCAGCGTCAAGTATTGTCAGGAAGATGACGTCATGTTCGATTGATGAAGCGTAATGGTAACCATTCCTGACACAAGGCAAAGACAAAATCAACTGTGTTTACGCTGAAAATAGGGAGGACGTGTCCTGTTATTGCTTACAAGTTAACTGCATATGTTTATAGGAGGTTGGCGTCTTGTGATGGATTACCCACATTATAGTTTGCCGCTGTTATTTTAAAGAAAGTGACGGACACTTGAGTCAGTATAAACTTCCACAGAGATAAGAGTTCAGAAGAAACAGCCGTCGAAGAGAATTGACCTGACGATCGAATTTTCAGGTATCTGTATTGAAATCGCATTGTCAATTTTTTTTTCTACGTAATTCATCAAGACTTAAAGGGGAGTAGAGCTCAAGTTCACGAAACCTATTACTTTGTTAACATAATGGCCCAGGAAGTGAAACCGTTCTGAAGACACTACAGGGTCTAGACACTATTGAGCGTTAGATTCATCAGGTGTCTCATATGAAAGCAGTGTATGAATCAATAGAGGCCCGACAATCGGCCCGGTCCCTGTCGGTTGGGGTCTTCATGCGACCACTGTCCTTACGTCGTGTTGGTTTGTGGCAAGTGGTACACCATTCGTGGTAGAGACACTGGACAGTCTGCGTTGTGCGGCGTTCCAGTGGTTGTCTACCGCGATATCTGGGGGGCGAAGTACAGTCTCATCGAGAGCTAAGACTTCTTGTTATTTAATCTTGTTCACGTTATTGTTTCGGCACACTCGTCAACCACTTCTGATCCAATTTCTTTCCTCGAAGTGCCGGAGTTACTGCTGAGAGCTAAAGAGTACAAATTTAACACCCAGTTCTCGAAATAGATATGACGCTTCTGGTTAACGACGTCTTGTGTATTACACTCTTGTTTACAATAATTTTCCGTCACAAAGTAATTACTTTATTTGATCGTCGCAAAAACATTGCCAAGGACAAAGTCCAGAAACCTTCTGTCTTAATTAACAGATTTCGCAGCAGGGCGCAGAGTGCAACGCATTACACTCGTCCAGGAACAGTTGCCCTGTCACGCTTGACGTAAAGGGCTGGCGCACTCCGCATTTCGCTCCTCCCGAAGACCCCTTCAATATTTTTCCACTGTCGAGACGACGACGCACTACGCAGGCGCATAACGTAGGCTATCACGCTGCACAAAATTCCTACTCCTAGTACAACCGGGCTTCATTCAGTCTGTGGTAACGGTCACGTCCAAACATTCCAGTTAATTTCTGGAGTTGTGTCACACCTCCATGTCGACACATCTGACTGCGCCACTTCCAAACAGCCAACTGCTAGACACAAACCAATTCACTACCGTGACTTACGCGGCTGGGGGAGGGTCACACCACCACCTGATACCAATTCTACGCGATTTACACGACAAGAGAATCATCAGAACCTTTCTCCTTTTGCAAAAGAACTGGAGAAATCTCCCAAAGACCACATAAAATATTTCAGCCATTCTTACAAAATTGCACTACCTCGTTCTTGCATCAGTTACCCTCCGTAGCACTAGAGAAGGTGCTTAAAGTTTTTAACGAACTGTTGAAAAATGGAGAAACACTCACAGAACAGAAAACAGAATTAATATTTCCATCCTGCAATCAGCAAACGATCCAATTCATGTCTCTTCATGTAGACGCACAGATTAACACTTGCTTGTTTCCAGTACTATACAATAATGGTCTAACAACTATTGAACTCTTGGATAGAATGAAACAGATTATTCCCAAAGAATATACCAGGACAAGTAGCCTAGAGAGTTAACGGCTATAAGCGCCGGGATTAGCATTATTCTTACCTAACGCAGTGGCCGACGATCATGAACACATTCCACTATTAACAGAAAGACTCAGGTTGTGAGATGATCAGGCGACATTTATCAGTGGATTGTGTTCATAGAGCATAAACCGTGAAATATCTTCTGAAATATATGAATTGCTAATAACAAATAATAATTTTGAGACTAGAACTTTCGCAAGACACCTTATTTATTCCTTTACCAAATATCGTTAGCTAAGAAGAGTAAGTACATCAATCATCGCATAAAGGCTCTTTTCCAATACGAGGTTAATGTCTGCTTTATTCTAAAGAACAAACTGCCTTTGGAACTGAATTTTTTTTCACTATGGCTAGCTTCAGCGTTGACCGACTCCCTTCGAAATTGTTCTGAACCTGTTGTCTACGAAATCTACAGCATACGCCTATTACAAATCACACGTCATTCATCATATGACGACCGTAGACGATAAATTCTGTACGAAATATCCTTCTCGCTTTTACGTACGATTATGATGTTCATATGCTTTTTTTTACGAAGTACAAATAAAATCCGGCAAGGAATACGTACGCCCCCTGTATCACAGTGGAAACCGTTATATCCTTATTAAATGTAATGTCGGCAGCGACATCTCTGGTAGTAGTCTCTAATATGTAATCAATGTGGCCGGCCGATGCGGTCGAGCGGTTCTAGGAGCTTCAGTCTGGCACCCCGCTACCGCTACTGTCGTAGATTCGAATCCTGCCTCGGGCATGGATGTGTGTGATGTCCTTAGGTTAGTTAGGTTTAAGTAGTTCTAAGTTCTAGGGGACTGATGGCCTCAGATGTTAAGTCCTATAGTGCTCAGAGCCATTTGAACCATTTAATCAAAGTGTTTTTGCACCGCGTATAGATAAACATTGTGAGAGTTGAATGTTTTGTTTTGTCGGTTGCAGTTTAAAATAAGTGCAAGATATCTGAAGTGTCACGAGGCAGTGTTCGTTATAAATTAGCCAAAGGCGCCCAAGCTTTCATATGGAACTGCTGTTAAAATTCTTACGAAGTCAGATTTAGAAAGTCAGACATTCGTTGCGGAGTGGGTCATAAGAAATTTAGGGGTTGGAAATGTGGATGATTTAACAGAGAGGGGGATAAGGTGCCAAGCTATAATCGATAATGGCGGCGATTGGATTAACATTTAAGTAATTGTGCAATTAGTAATATGTATTTTCATATACACATATATTTATAAGTGTCTTTTATTTCACACAGATAACGGCGTACACTTTCTTCTTGAACTGACTGTATATCATTAGTGAAGAGTGTTTCCTCTGGGTAGGATAGTTTCTCCGCAGTGGCACTGTGTGTTGTGTTGTCCTTACATTCGCATCGTCCTTACTGACGCTGAAGTTCCGTCACACACACTTTCGTATCGTGTTTCGTCTGTTGAGATGGCTACACGGGTACGAACCGGAAACCTATAAATTAAAAGAAAACAGCGCTTTTGTAAAAGGCCAACTTACTTATTACCTAAAGCTAATATTTTAAAATAAAAAAGTACGTTTCCCAGGAGGTCAATTTACTTACTCAGAACTGGATTAAACGCACAGTTGTCACACCGTCGCGGTCACAGTAACGTATGTGGCTACCCACAATTCTACATGAAAGTGGTCTAGAAAAAGACGTTCGGTATGTAAGGGGCACATTAACATAGTACTTGCTCTCCACACAGCTGAGTTTAGATGAAAAGATGTGTAACTGAAGGATGTTTGGTTTTCTATATTAGTTTTTTTGCTGACAGTGTCATTTTTATGAGAAAAAATTATGGTTGTACATTCAGGCAAATCCTTCTCACCTCGAGGCGTACTAAGATGTAACACTAAAATGTACCGCACTTCAAAATGATTCAAATGCCTCTGAGTACTATGGGACTTAAGATCTTAGGTCATCAGTCCCCTAGAACTTCGAACTACTTAAACCTAACTAACCTAAGGACATCACACACATCCATGCCCGAGGCAGGATTCGAACCTGCGACCGCAGCAGTCCCGCGGTTCCGGACTGCAGCGCCTACAACCGCACGGCCACCGCGGACGGCTCAGGTGAGCAAGTTATTGTTGTAGGAACTAGTAACAAATGTAATTTTCAAACTTTTCTTTCATCGCAAGCCGCATTTCTGTCTTCGGCGGTGCAAGTATAGTGTGTCAGCCCTTACGACTTAGAATTTTGCGTTCTATTTTCGAAAACTGAGTAAAAGTTTAACTTGTTTCACAGAAACTCGTTTGGTGCCACAAAACGTGGAAATTCGTGCAGCAGGATCACGTAGAAATTCATCAGCGGTCAGTGTAGCTGACAGCGGAGATAAAACTAGGTTCGGGAAGGGAATGGGGAAGGTAATACATTCCTGTTGAGTCGCCGACGAGAGGTTTCCATAGCGTCAATGTTTATGAGGAGAAAGATGAAAATGAGAGATACTTTAGACAATTGTCAGTATTAGGTAATCTCTTTGAGAGAAAGAAAATCTTTCAACCTTGTGGGGGGCTGGGGATGGGTGGGTTTTTTGTCGTAGGTGTGTATGGAGACCCGTAAGGACACAACCGCCTGAGGCTGTTCCGCGAAGCCACGAGAAACCAGGACCGGGACAAAGCGGACAGGGGTTCAAAGTCCGCCTGTCAGGAGAACGGGTCCAGCGTCCCGTCACATCTCGCCCAGTAACTTGCTTGATGCAGTTTAAAGACAAAAGTGCAGCAGCCTGTAACTGGAGGCAGAGCGAAGACTTGAGGCACGGGTAGAGGAGGGTTCAAAAGGTTTTCCAGGGCCTCCGACTTTCTTCAGAAGAGATGTTGGAGGAAGGAAACATGAACGGAACAGGAGAAAAAAACATCTAGCAACGCGCTATAGTATTTTCTTCTTGAAACGTTTTCTGATACGTTTGGGAATGGTACCAGAATGCCATAGTTTTTAAGGGCAGTGCCGTTTCTCTTGTTTAACACCCTTTCATTAAGAGCATGAAGGGAGCTTAGTGTCTATAGCGACAGTCATAAATCTTTGACACACCATCAGTAGACAGAGAGCACTCCCGCCTCGTGAGTTTCTGACTTAAGCTCAGCCAGACACAGCACCTGTCCCTTCCCCACCACAGTCCTACTTTCCTTTCTCCCTCTCCGTTTACCAACTTTTCATGGCTTGCGTGTTGCCATCTGTACGGTGCCCCAATTATTGGTAGTTTTGCGACAGTTCAGCCATTCGCGGAGAGTCCAGTAAACGCAGCTCTTAAGTTTGACTCTTTCTTCTCTAGCGTCCAGTGACTATCGCGTATGATCGGTCGAATCTAGGAGATTGTTTCTCCCGTTCTTTATCATGTCATAAAACTCAGCTGAATATTTGAATAAAAAAAACTAAAGCAAAAGGAAGAAAGTTAGGACATTAAATTGTCGTCGACATTAGGGTGTTTAGAGACGTAGCACATGCACGGATGGAGAACGATGGGTGAGGAACTCGCCACTGTCCTGGTAATTTACAGGCATGTGTTGAACTGTGAGCCCACCAAAGCAGTCTTTCTTGCCTTACACAGGGATGCAAAGGTAGTGGAGCTGCTCCTGCTTATTATCTCACAGTGAGTTACGTATTAACACGCACTGACTTCATGCCACTAAAGAAATGTAACACATGTGTTACACCCAGTTCACAAAAGGTCGGGTTTTGGTGCAGTCACTCTTTATTCTACCTTTCCCCACCCAATATTTTTTTCTGACCTTATGACGCGGCAGTCGGTCGATTAATTACAGGGCTAATTCGCTAACGCCATCTTAGCGTTCTTATGCTCAACCGTTAATATTGGACAAAAACACGAAGACCAAAATTTGCGGGGAAACGTAAATAATCACGTTCACTGTTCAGTATGTGCCAACAGATACACATACAGCCACATTCTACACTTGGTGCTGTATGTTGTTTTAACTTTAGGCTTATTTTTCTGCTTAACGTACCATCTTCTGCTGTTTAGGGAGATATTACGGACATACATATCTGATTATGTCTCATGAAGTAGGAGATGAAAATGTTGGACATAAATCTGCTTCCAAGAATCAAAAATCCCACGTAATTGTCGAGAACGTATACACCTACCGCACAAGTCTGTATACCGAGCTTCTACTTCCTTCTTTCTCCATGTTGCTCCGAGTCTACAGTAGTGGTTCATAAATTATCTGACAGTCGAGAACTCTGAATAATAAACAATTACACTTGGAGGTCTACCCTTAGCAGTTTAATCCAAATGGGATGACTACATTTGCGAGTGTCAGAATACCACGATGCCTCACAGGAAATTCGAGGCCTCGTGGTAAGGCAGTGGTCTCGTATTCGCGAGGATGGCAGCTGAAATTCCTGTCCGGCCATCCAAATATAGGTTTCCAGTGTTTTTCCTAAAACGCTCAAGGGGTACGTAGGGATGGTCTCTCTGAAAGGGCGTAACTGATCCCCTTTCATGATCGTCCTTGCTTGTGCTCTCTGACGACCTCGTCTTCGATGGAACGTTGGACTCCACTGTCTCTTTCTTCTTCAAAGTTTCTTCAATAGCCACAAGGAAAGTGAGATTAGTCACACAGTTTGGCAGAGGTGCATGAAGTAGATGCTTCCAAGTACTGTGTGATCAGTGCAGAAGTCGAATAGTACAGAAACCACTGCCATTATTGTACTAGAGATAAGGTCTCAGGAGTGGCCGGGTGGAATGAGAGAGAGAGAGAGAGAGAGAGAGAGAGAGAGAGAGAGAGAGAGAGAGAGAGAGAGAGAGAGAGAGAGAGAGACGGGGGGGGGGGGGGCGTAGGTGTCGGTGTTACCACCCGGACCTGCAACCTCCACTCTCCTACAGGACTCAGCGGCTGTTTTCGTGATTGTTTCATTTAAGTCTTGCATTTGACGTTATGACACAGAGTTAAGTACGGTGTTTTCTGTAAAATAGCCACAAATTATCGTTTCTTGTCTATGAAAACTATTATTGTAGATAATTTCCTAACAGTAACGCATGTGCCGAATTAAATATTTCTGCGGCATATTATGATACCTTCATATTTTATGTACTACGTACATTTCAACATTTTTATCATTAGGCATGGGAACGCCTGTTTAAAATCACGCAGAAGACACGAAGGGAGCAGAATAAGACAAAAAAAAGAAAATAATTTGGGAATAACGCAACCTCCCTTAAACACTTTTAAAATGATTTATTTCAACGCCATTGCCGGTTTCGAACAACCATGCCGATGTTCTTATGGCTAACATTTCCAGTTACATTAATGGGAGTAATATAGTGGTGTTTGTGTCTGTTTGCTTTATTCCCCAACAATCATTAGAGGCTGCTGGTTCAAAAGATCCAACGTGGATAAAATAACATGGATCGAATTTACCGCTATAAGTGAACTTCGCTGATTTACAGTTTGAAAACTGTCACTGTGGAGTATTAACCGCACATCATTGGAATATGTCCCATATAATGTGTGTCTCATTCGGTAAACAATAAAAAGAGGCTAACAACTATTAACGCGGAATCGAATCGCTCCCATGTCACACCACACTGACGATTCAGCTGCAGTGACCTCCAGCAAAGATTACACACTTTCAGTGTCTATGTAGTGTACGCATTGATAATAACAGCGTATTCTGTTTCGTGTCTTCTTGAAATTGGTCTGGAACACATAATGAACCATAATTACCTAGCCCTTGGCGTCCAGAGGAATGGTACCATGCATTTCATTTGGAATAAATGAAAACCACTTTTCCTTTAGTTGAAGTGTAGCTATACACAAAAGTGAAGTGCATAACCCCATCACGCCCATTAATAACTCAACGGATGCGACATGTACCAGAGAAGTACGAAACCCACTACAACTACTACGTCCACTTCTGCAGTTATGAGGAAACACGATGGTGCTACTGGCTATATTTCTCTAATAGTTAACAAAAAAGTAAGCTTGGTGCTAGTGGGTAAGTGTAGTTTGACGGCTTTAAAGGCGATAGAAACTTTACGCAACACAGAATAAAATTATTGGTAATAAACCATCATTGGTGTAAAAGGAATACAATACATCATATTGGACCTAGCTGAACAAATTCCCGCTTTTAACTCAATATCTCTGTACAGCCCGAAGTCCACTCACCAGCAGGAAAAAAAGAAAGAAGAAGTACTGGATGGAATGGATACTTGGGCTGTTTGTAATATAGTCGTTAGTGTAATAAGAAAGGTCACAAAAATTTAGTGATTCTGTTACAGTGCTATATGAGTGTCAAGAAATTGCGTGACGTGGTTTCACATTTTTTATAGTCTCCTTGAGTCACTTCGTTCCAGAAAGCAACTATCGCTTGTGGAATTTGACGAAAAGTGACTGAATTTTTTAAGCATCCACAAAGCGATTTGGATAAAAGTTATTTCTTCTGTGTTGTAATGTTCCGACGCTGTTGATGGCACATTATAATAGAGGACTAGTTTCCAAATAGTTCTATTTTCAGTTTTTGTTTCCAAATCTTTATTGGGTGTTACAACAGTCCAGCCTGCAGGTCACAAGGAAATCAAAGGAATTTGAAATTCTGTTATGCATACAACCCGAAGGTAAGTGAAACACTTGAAACTATGAATTATGTGTTATTTGCGTGATCTATGTTACGTATTTGATAAAAGAATGTTGCCGAAATGCTTGCACGACACATATGGTCAAAGATCGCGACAGTAAACGAAATACCTCTTAAGCAACTTCACTAGATACATTAGCTTGTGAGCTGGTTACAGGAAGTCGGGAACCGTTGTCGCACGCAGCAAAGGTATGTAACGTGAGGGGAGGGGGTGGGGGTGGCGGCCACGTGGTCCTGCCGGCAATCTGAGTGCTCCAGGCTGCCAGCAACTCCACTACCGCCGCTGCAGAGAAGACTCCAGGGGAGAAGCCAGCGCCGGATGCAGCGGGTGAGTTCTACGCCGCGCCTCGCATCCCGTCTGTTGTTGTGTCATTCCATGCTGGGTCCGGTTCTCTAGTGGCCTCCACGTTTTGCTAGAAAAGTCTGCACCGTTTCCGATACGTGTTATTACTGTATTCGTTTGTCTCGGTTGGTTATAAATTCGGTAAAGAGAGATATCCGTTTTGGCGCGTAGTTTACGTATTTACAGAATAATAGTTGTTTCTAAAGTTAATTACTTGTACTGTTATCTCTTTAAGTGAAATATCCTGTGCGAATGATGTGTTCAGGAAGAATAAATTATATATGTATTCTTTTCGCTGTATATATTTAATATGGTACGGTCGTCTTGATACTTCATGGAAGGAATTCTGTTACCAATGGAAAAAATTCTAGGAGAGTGGTCTGTATTAATAGTTCTGTAGGGGTCCTAGTTTTACGTTACGAGGACTTTTTCTGTGTCGCATAAAGTAGCATGTTTAAAACAGAAAACTTATTTTTCGTTTTCTCCTTAAATTGTTGTTCGAATATAATTGCATTTTCTAGTGCAATAGTCTGTAAAACAGAAGCGTATGTTAAATCGTAGTAGTGCGATAGTTTAAGAGCGTGTATGACATCATTGTCTATACTGTGATTAGTTTTTAAATAGTTGCATCTTTATTATCACTATATGATGTAGTGTTAGTTGATGTAAAATATCGTCTTCTTTATATAATACTGTGATTATGTCGCTGTTAAAAATTTTTCACTTGCTTCAAAATACACAACCTCAACGAGCAGAACACAAAGAAAACCAGGAATATTTGCATTTTGGCGCATTTGCAGTGAGACACCGCAATCATAAGAAAAACTGTAGGATTTGCTAAAGGAATAATGCCCAACTCTCTAGCTGGCACGTATGATCAAAGGTCACAGAAGCAAACCGAATACCTGAGAAGTGACCTGAGCAGATTCACTAGTGGTGGTTCGTGTCACGGGAGGGGGGGAAGCGTTGTCGCCATCTCATTGAAACGTAGGGGGTGGGAGTAGTGGTGGGGGAGGATAGTAGTGACGTCACACAGTGGCTGACCGCGGCAGTCAGTCTGCCGCAGGAGTTCGCGCCAGCATCTTCGCTACAGGAGGGCTTACAGCATCGCTGCTGCAGACACGGGGAGCCAGTGACGCGACGAAAGATGCAACAGGTGAGGGTCTGTGCTGAGTCTCGCGTCTCGTTTAGGTATCTCTGTCACTCCACTTTGTGGATATATCTCGTGGCGTATCTAGCAGTCTAGGAAGATACTTCATTTTTCTGATACTTGCTCGCTTTGTCTCGATTTTTCATGAATTCGAGGAGCAGAGTACCCCTTTCTGCGTTTACTTTACTTTTTTGTGGCAGCAGTAGGCGATAATTACAGCTTCCAGAGTTGACCAATGCTTGTGTTACCCATTCTCTTGAAATACAGTTTGAATACGAATTACTACCTTTACGATAGTTTTATAGGAGCAGAACACCTTGTACTTGATGGTCTGCGTAAATAATGTAATTTTCTGTTATGGTGTATTACTTTTATTCCTTGTAACGGCCACTCCCGTTGAGATCCCCGGAAATTAATTCCCGTGCTAGCAAAGCCGTTCTATTGGCAACACTCTTAGAGGCTCTTCAGATTCAGCACTGGAATAGATATCGATGCATTGTGGTGAGGACGGTCATTGCGTAACACTTGAAGCAGCCTGTTCAGACTGCAAGGAGAATATATCATTTGTAGTTTCTTCCTTCGAGGAGTTTTATTTTTAATTCACTTTAACTATAGTCTCTACAACAAACAGCGTTTTGTTACCCCGTAGATAGACATGCAGATGAAGTCACAACTTTATGGTGACCAGAGTGAATACCAACCAATCATTTCGTTATTTGTAAAAGTACCATGTCTGCGAAATCTGCACCAAGACTGCTCTTTTTTTTCGTATACTCCATAGCCTTCAATCAGTTGTCAAATATTAGTGATGTTATTTATTTAATCACATAATTAGAAACTTGCATTTCTGCGAGATATCTTTGAAAATTAGTCGTTGTTCAACGTTGACAGCTCTTCAATTTTCGTAGTCTGGTGTACCGTATCTGTTACTAGTACTGGACTTTATTGGGATACAGCCCAAATTATTGTGGTTTTGATGCATTGCTTTAATCTTACTGAAATCTGCGTTATGTGCCCGGCTTAGCAAGTCGATGTAGTGCTTTATCTTAAGTGCAGCTGCGTCATGGCACACTCGCATCGGTCTCAAGTACCAATTAGCGAACTCCACCAACTTGCAACATCTTACTTAAAAACAGTTGAGCATTAAACACGTTATGTGCACATGGAATCTGCGCGGAAAAGAGCTGCATCGCAGATGAGAGTCACGCCAGTGTTCAGTAAAATTTGGATTATGAAGCACTTTTGTGTAATACGTTGCGTCATTGCTCTTGGTGGTGAATTAATTACAGAAGTAGCCACTGAGGACGCGTCTCGGCGCTAGGTCGTTGGAAAAATTATTCCGACAAGATTTCTTCTATCACCATTCAAACCTACTCTTCTAGATCTCTGCGAATAGAATCCTTGTAGTCATTACAGAAATAAGACAAAAATTTTAAAAACATATCATGTCTTTGCCTTAAGTATTGATAAGCGGAAGATACTGTTTTAGTGTTATGGCTGCATTTATAACCATTTTCAACAATTACCATTATTTGTACCCAGCTAACGTTAAGCATAATATAGCAAGATAGTTATCTCCGTGCAATCTGTGAAGTTACCGGCGCTGTTTCGCACAAACTGTGACAATGAAATATTTCGATTCGCACAATCCATCGAAGCAGAGACTTTCTCTTGATGTTTTTGTGTTTATCTTTATTTTTTATTTAATTTTTAATTCCTCAATATTTACACTCCCCAGAACTTCGACTCCGCTTGATACGAATAACGACGACTTATTATTGCTAATGAATTTAAAAAAGTGTAGTTATCTTCGGTTAGTTTATTATCAGTGTAGGCAAAGTAAATATTTCAATTTAATCTTACGTTTTATAACATCTGCAGTATTTACAAGCGGTCCGAGTTGATTTTACAGAGATTTTCAAAACGTTAGTCATGACAGTGCCTCAAAATAAGCTTGTATACTTGTGCAGTGTCTCAGTTTAATAAAGTTCCATAATTATTTAGCTGTTCTTGTCAGATACATTTTGAGCTTTTAATTACAGTAGATGCTTAGATTACTGGGGCCTGCGCACCAAAATGTAACCAACCTATCAATATCTGTCCTGTAGGGGCTAGGCCTAAGGTGTCTCACGTATTTTACTGAATGGAATGCATGCACGTTTCATTATAATCCCCCTCCGTCAACAGGCGTTTAGTTAACTTAAAAAGTTAATCATTTTCATTAAATAAAAAGGTTACTTTGTAATAAATTACTACGCTCTACGTTGAATAACTGTATTGTCATAAAACACACTTCATGTACACTAGTGCAGGATTGGACTGTGTTACTCTGAAGTAAGCTCAACAAAGTCTCAAAACTAACGTACGGTACAGCATTTCAATAACAATATTCTTTCTCGTTCTCGTAACAACTCGCGCCGATGACGCAGTCGGCCATTGTGTACCTTCTCGCGGTCGTATGACGGCTAGTTGTGTTCTGTGCGTTGGCTGTATGTCGCTCCAGATGATCACCGCTCAGCTGCAAATAAAACAAATACTGGTTTTTCCCTTACCTTGTACGATGAAGTGTAAGACTATAGGTATCCCAAATTACTTTTGGCGACTCGACAAATTCGTTACAATACTGTATTAACTGATTATAAGAGTGAGAATCACTTGGTCTGTTTGAGTCATTTTACATTGTCAAACACTTTTTCTAGTTCGACGACACGTATGAAGATGGACTTTTCTTTAGTCTCGCTTCCATTATCAAGTGCAATGTTAGATATTTACTGATCCCCTTACTTTTCTTCAAGCGAAACTAGTCACCATCTAACATCATCAGTTTTCTCTTCCATTCTTCTGTATGTCATTCTTGTCAGTAACTTGGCTGCAGAAACTGTTAAGCTGATGGTGCGATGTGACTCACACTTGCCTGTACTTCGAATCTTAGGGTCGATGTAGAAGATATTTTTCTGGAAACCTGATGATATATCTCCAGTCTGACAGATTCTACACACCAGCTTAAATAGTCATTTGTTTGACACCTCCCTGAATGAAAATAGATATTTCGAAAGAATATTACCAATCGCTTATGCCTTATTAAATCGCAAGTATTCCGGTCTTCCGTTAAACCTTGTCTGTAATATAAGATCCCTTATGTCCTCCGTGTCAATTCATGTTTCTTTTTCTACTGCATCAAGCAGTCCCTCCCTCCCCTTGTAGAGGCTTCCAATGCACTTTTTCCGCAAATCTGCGCTCTTCTTTGCATTGAACAATGCAATTTCTTTCGCACTCTTAATATTCAAGCCTTTGCTTTTAATTTCACCGAAAGTTTTTCAAATGGTTCAGTGGCTCTGAGCACTATGGGACTTAACTTCTGAGGTCATCAGTCCCCTAGAACTTAGAACTAATTAAACCTAACTAAGGACATCACACACATCCATGCCCGAGGCAGGATTCGAACTTCCGAACGTAACGGTCGCGCGGTTCCTGACTGTAGCACCTAGAACCGCTCGGCCACCCTGGCCGGCCGGAAAGTTGTTTTGGCTACCGAATCACTCTTCCCGATGACCGTTTCTTTTTTGGTATCTTCCCACTTCTCCTGCAGCCATTTCGCATTTTCTTCTCCACGCTTCCTATTTATTTCATTCCTAAGTGACTTACTTTGATTTCTCTCGTTCCGCGAACTTTCCTATGCTTCCTTCTTTTGCCGATCAGCTGAAATGCGTCTTCTGTTACCTGAGGTCTCTTTGTCTGTCCAAATTCTGTGATGGTCCACTTCAGAGATTTCCATTCCTCTTCAACTGAACTGACTATTGTAGCATGCCTATTCATTATCACAGTAGGCACACCAGCAGACAACTTCAAAAGTACATCATCGTTCCTCACTAATTCAGTAACCCACTTCTATATTCATTGATTCCTCCAGACGAGTCTTTCAAACTGCAGTCACATTCATCATTCATAAATTATGATCTGAACATATATCTACTCATGTGCACGCCTCACAGTACATCAGCCTTTAGAATTTCTGTCTGACAATTGGGTAATCCATCTTCCCGTATCTCCAATCCGTTTCCAAGCACAAGATTTTGTCTGTTAGGCCTATTCAATATTTTTCTTCCAAATGCCTTTGCCATGGCAGTCTCTTCTCAGAGATCAGATGAGCAACAGATCCGAAATCATTTGCCAATGGAGAAATGACCATGGCACTTTGGTCATGCACCACACGTGTCTTTAACACGTGGTCTTCACTGTCTAAGTCCTCTCGCAGCCAATATTTGGCAGATTCTTCCAGCTATGAAGGGTAGCATCCCACTCAATATGCAAACGGTTGCTGTAACTTCGTCTGCTTCTCTACTCTTTTTGAAAAGCCTTTTATCAGTACCAGATTGACTTATCATAAGGCTTTGCTGACGATTATTTTTCAAAATATAAGCTGTGACTGGAATTGAACTGGGGACCTAGTACGTTTTGGTCTCTCACCAAAGAGGCTACCATTAGACAAGGTGTTCCATTTCCTTCCTCTTATAGTTCCATATATTCCAGTTATCTGTGTTTCTTAAAGTTAATTTGTAGAGTTTGAGTACCAAAATACACAGATAAATGACAAGTAATAGTTTTCTAATGTATTGATATTTTAACTTTTGTAAGATTGTTGTCTTAACTTTAGTTTCAGGAGCTTCTATGTTTAACATTTGGAGAATGTTTTAAAGTCTGTATACTCATCTTTGAGAATAATCCTTTCTGTCAGGCACTGGTACATAGAAATAATATCATAAGTTACTGTACAATATATTGTTCAAGTTTGTGACTGGTGTGTGTGTGTGTGTGTGTGTGTGTGTGTGTGTGTGTGTGTGTGTGTTACACTAGTCTGAAGTTTTTCAGTTTGACAGGCCTCTGTCATTGAATTACTTGGTACTTACAAGTTTCTAATATTAAATATTACATGTATTGTAACGTGGTCATGACTCTTTTCAAGTTGTATAATCAGTTAAGTTAATTTCTTTCTGTAGTAATTGTTTCACTGGAGATACAGCACCTACGCATAAGTTCCTCTTCAAAAACTGCAACTGTTCGTTCAGTTGCCCGACTCTTTATAAAACACAGCTACCTCGCTGTTTCCAGGTGAAAATGCCCAGTGCAGTGCAGAGTCCAGAGCAGCTCCGCCAGCGCAGCGCAGAGTTGCAGGAGAGACGGCAGCAGCTGCTGAGGAGGGCCACCACCAACAGCCACCAGATTTGGCTGCAGAGAGTGGTAGACCTGCCAGAGGCTGAGCAGCTGCTCCAGGACTGGACTCGAGAATTGGAGGGCTTCGAGGACTTCATCCAGAGGCACATCACCGAGGACTCTGACTCCGACCCCGAGGAAGACTACCTTGAACGAATGCCTCCAGCTGTGGGAGACCAGCAGCACACTGACCAGCAGGAGTCTCCTACCAGAGGGGGGTGGGGAGCAGGGCAGCAGCAGTCTCCCACAAGGCAGATCTCCATCGGGAAGCTCACTGCCGAGAACTCTGATCCTGATGAAGACTTCCTCGAAGCAGAGCCCCCAGCTGCGGGAGGGCAGCAGCAAAGTGACCAGCAGGAGGCTCCTGCCAGAGAGGGTGGAGGGGCAGGGGGGCGGCAGTCTCCCCAAAGGAGGCCAGCCGTCAGGAAGAGGGTGGGCAGGCGGTGTCGACGTCTGGTGGCTCTGCTGAGGAGGACGTTGGCAGCATTCCCACGGAACATATGCTACTAGTGGTTTCTGTAACAGCTACCAAGTGTAAATAATGACATGTGCATGATGTGTACTATTATATGGTTTACAGTGATATATTTTTAAAAGACCTGTTTATATTGCTAGTACAAAATAAATTTTTTCTTTTTTTAAAGTAATACTGATATCTTTTTTTATTTTCCTGGCTAATCTCTTCACTTTCCTAGTTCTGAGAAAAATTTTCTTATGTCTGACACAAAAGTGTGTTTGCAAGAGCTGATAGTAACATGATTATTGGCAGTGTTAACTTCTTTCCATATTGTGACTTGAAATTTCAGTTATACTCCTCTTCACTTCTCCTTAATGTCGTTATAGTGACAGGATTCAGAATTGATTAATTGTGTTTTTTTTTCTTTTTTTTTCCTCCCTCTCCAGAGGGATAGATATGTGTTGTGGCTAACAGTAATATATCGGCATCTCCATATATTCTGCTAACAAATGGTAACGTATTCCTTGGAGCATCTCTGCTGCTAGATGTAGACTTTGTGAGTGAATTTCTGAATTTTATAGAGCTGCTGTCTATGGCTGTTACATTTGAATAATTTCTGTTGCTGAATTATTGACATTTCATTGTTTCTTGAATTACTGCGACTGAAACAAAAAAATAGCAAATGTATGTTAAATATAATTCAACACTATTTTCACTAATGTCACGTTTTTAATACTTACTAGTGGTGATCAGATGACACGAAAGTGTTACCAAAGATTACTACAGACAAGATTACTACAGACAAAACAGAATATAATGGATATCATGTCTAGTATAAAACTGAGATGGAAATTTTAATTCAAAGTAGGGGTAAATGTAAAACTACATCAAACCATTTGATAGATTCTGATGCAACCAGATATCAATGGGTCTTTGCAGGCTACAAACAGATCACAGTGACCAACAACTGACACTGGGAGAAATAATTAATGGGGGGTGAGGACTAGAATGGTGCTGCCATTTTTTCAGGGTTATTGCACAGCTTAACATAATGGGGTGTATAGCTATCTGAGGCAGAAATCTAATGCGACATAATACTATAAAGTGAGGTATGACAAGGTACTAACACAAATGCTCTGTTTTCTGTCTGTGCTCAACACAGTGTTGGGCATAAAACTTGTTATTCACCATTAACAAGCTAACACAAATGGTCTAGAATGTGAAATATGATTTGACCTTTTTAATCTCCATATATTCATCTCACCCAGTTGAAAGTCAGATTTTATTACAACTAGCAACACTTATGCCACACTAGCAATATCAAAAAGTAGCTCAGGAACTAAAAATATACACTATGTTTTGAAACAGTTGTACTGGCCCAGTACATTCGTCTTCATGTTAAATAAGTCTGTCTTGTAATATTGACTGTGTCTCCATTTGCAAGGTATTCATCAACACAGGGAATAACTCAATCTCTGCTGCTGATTATTTAAAAGTTTCTCCTGAAATTGAATGTTTGTAAACAAAGACTAAATTAGGAAAGTTTGTAAGTTTATTTCACAAATTAAATGTGGTGATTATTTTCCACATTGTGAGTTAATTGGCTTACCAGTTTATATGACACAATCCATGCAGAAGTATCTGGGATGAGCACAGCTTTTGATTGTGATGAACTTCTTGAGTAGTGAAAGCTCTTTCTTTGTTGAGATTTAATAACCTTGAATATAGTGTTGAACTTCATAGCTGAACGTAAATAAACATGTGATCATCTATCACTTTGCTCTTTTACAAATATTGATCTGATCACACAAGTAGCATATGCTGCTGATTCAAATGGCTCTGAACACTATGGGACTTAACATCTGAGGTCATCAGTCCCCTAGAACTTAGAACTACTTAAACCTAACTAACCAATGGACATCACACACATCCATGCCCAAGGCAGGATTCAAACCTGCGACCGTAGTGGTCACGCGGTGTCAGACTGAAGTGCCTAGAACTGCTTGGCCACACTGGCCGGCTATGCTGCTAAGTTCAATCTTCTAGTTAGTTCTTATATATGTATTACCCATTTATGCTTGTTATCAATATCCAGTCTCAGGAATTTAGATGCATCTACTGCTAATATTTCTTTATCTTTACATTTACATTTTATGCACACAGAATCTTGCTTCTTTTGTCCTGTGTAAATATGTGAAGTGTTGAGAGAGAGAGAGAGAGAGAGGAGAGAGAGAGAGAGAGAGAGAGAGAGAGAGGGGGTGGGGGGGAGGGGGGGAGAGAGAGAGAGAGAGAGAGAGAGAGAGACCATTTGATTCAAATCAGTCAAAAACCACAAAATTTGTGACAGAAGCACTGTTTAATTTATTTTCTTTCTGATGAAGCTGAAATTCATTTTAGTGACCCAAGGTGCCACAGAATAAAAATGCTTTATAAATGTTTCAGCATCAGATATAAAATTTAGTATCACACAGCTAATTACCATGGAGTCTAAAGATGCTAGTTGTAGGGCTACATCGCAAATGGGTTACTGTATTTGCAATGTATGTCCACTCATGGTATAACTCCCAGTTTCTGTAACTTACAGTCATAACTATAGCATTAGATCAGAATAAATTGGATATTATACACACTGACTTGTAACATATGCAAGGGAGAACTGTTGAAGCAGTGATTAACATGCACTCATGGTATTGTGATCACAACAAACCAAGAATGGAGTCGAGTGGTCCTTAAACCTGCCACCTTGTCCTGCTGTCTCCAGCTGAGCTTTGTAATCATGACTTGGATTTCACTCACAGCCTCAGTTCCATCAGCTTATCTCTCCATTTTTTCAAGTTGTGATTAGTGGTTGGATACCTCAATCAATAACAGCATTGCCCATAAGAAAGAATTCTCAGTTTGAGTCAGATTGTGGTACATAGTTTTAATCTTACCAGAAGAGTCAAAGCAAGACACACTATGCTGCAGAGTGAAAGATGAATTCTGGCTCCCAGTTCTACCCTGTAACCAAAGTAATGGAGGCTACAGAAGAATAGAACTCCTCTGCCATGTACTCTTACTAAAAGAAAACAGATATTAAAAGATTATAGTATCAATACATTTCACTTTCTTCTGATATATTATTTCCCTAGGTACAATCTAAATGATTAAACTAAAGCTTTGTTTCTAGCTATAGACTGCTACTTTTTAAAAAAAATATTCACAAAGGGTGATTCCAGTTAAGATCAAAGAAGTGCAGTTGCTGTCACCTCCTGCCCCCATCACTACCCTGAAAAAATTAACATCTTTGCAAACTGAACTTTCATCCTGGCCTGGTACAGACACAACTATCTCATTGCAGTACCAATTTGTAGAAATCAATAAAAAATAATGGTTACTGGCCAGAAGCAACTGTGCCCAGACACATTTGAAATTATTGACCTTGAAATCAAAAATACCTTAATGTTCTGGGTTATAGAGTAGTGTTCTACCTCTAGTTTGAGATGTTTCTTCTCATGTTAGCAGATCATGTCATAAGTCATTAAAATGTGAATTAGGAACAAATTTGCATGTAAGTATAATATTTACAAATTTCTTATAAACTGTGTATTTTCAGGTAAGTACATTAATGGTATTAGGTACCGTTTATTACGTAGTAATTCTGGTATGTTGTTTTCAGTTACTTTTGAATTTCATTTTGAGAGGAATTGCTCTTAATTTTCTCCCCCTCTCACCTTTTCTGCAAAGTATGTGAGCTGCTCCTAACCTCTGTCTACTGTCATTGTACCCCCACTGCCCCCTGCTTTACCCTGTCACATTTTAAATTTTAGTTACACTCTTTATAACTTCTGCAATATAGTGTGCCACAATTCCATTCACTATGATGGTGCTGATCTAATGCCAGGGAGAAATTGGGAATGAGCAAGATTTATATAACACTAATAAAAATAAAGCAGCAATAGTAGCTCTAAATATTCACTTTTCAGTGTGACAGAAATGCCTGGAATGGTCATAAGTTCTAAGGCAGAAATAATTAACACTGATATAAAATGCTGGCATATTGCACGAGAAACATGTTAGTAACAAAGCCAGTTTGATGCTGATTTTCAAGTATTGAACAACTGGTTGACATCCTGGAATTGAGTATTTTGGTGAGTGATGCAAGATCAGCTCATTGCAATGGGAGAGTATCAGAAGAATACTCCGAAAGAGCAAAGAATGGTGGATAGATGTTGGAAGAGCGCAGATCAAAATTTGGCCATATCACACTTTACATTTAGGTGTAACATTCTGGAACACATGGAAAAAAATAGAGATAGTGAAATGCCCTCAGAATATTTCACCAGAAGGTGAAAGAAGTATCAGTTTATGAATGACATTCCTTCATGCTTTAGATAAGACACTCTCACTGCCACAGTGAATGAAAAGTTCAAATTTTACTGGAACTGTGGTATAATAGCCAATAAAACAGCCCATTTTAATTGATCTGAGATACCACTGAGCAATAAGGCTATGTCATATCCCTCACAGCTATCATGGTATGCAACTTCCATAACCTGCAAACCACCTACAATGTGAAGACAGACAAATACAATGATTTGACAGATGAGGAAACACAAGGCTACATAAATGACCTCTGTGGTAGCATTAGACACTGGTGTTATCCCAAAGCAGACTCTAAAGAGCTTGTAAAGAGCCTCAAACTGCATTTTTTACTGTGTCGGAAGCTGAAGTAGACAGCCATTCTAAACACCTGTACAACATTTTGTTGGGTCCATCGAGAAGATACCATAGTTAACTTAATGATAACTTCTTTCTGAGGAGGTAGTACAGTGGTTGACACACTAGACCCACATTTGGGAGGATAAGAGTTCAAACTTTGTCCAGGCAAATGCCAAGAAGTTTTTTAATTTTTTAAAATTTTTTTGTAATTGGCATGATGAATTGCCTTCCCTATCCTCCCCTGCCCTGAGTTTAATGCACCTAGCAGTTGATGGGACATTAAACTCTACACATTTATCAATAAAACTTTGTTGTTTAAATAATTTTTATTGTTTATGCATTAAGTACAAAAAGTGAGCCAACAGATAATAAATAATAATAATAATAATAATAATAATAATAATTGTTTTTAATTCCTGAGCAACAGAGAGATGTATATGGTTACAATTGTTCAAATGCAAACATATCAATACACAATATAGAAGACAATTTTTGGAATAAACAATACCACTGTTTTCCCTCCAACAATTCACAGTTCTGAATAGTGTGACATTCAAGCCAATGTTCATAAAAAATTTCATTTTACTTTCTGTACACCAAAATGCTGAATATGAAAATGTGGCTTGTAGTTTCTTTATCAGAGAACACCAATTGTGTGTAGTGAGAATAGGTAACTTCTAGCAGAGGCAATAATGGCCTCACATCTTACACGTTCAGCCCTGAACAGCTGTTAAATCCTGTACTGCTGCTTTCTTTCTCTGATTTCAGAACAGTGCTATTGACAGTGATACCAAGTCTGCTGAATTCCATAACAATGTACTGAATGAGCAGCCGTGATACCAGCTTAAAATAAATAACTGTAGACACTGCCTGCTAGGTAAGTAATGTTACCAAATAATGTATGTTTTGCTTCAACAACCAATGAGGAACTCGGTTGTGACTTACAGTGAACACTTTTGACATTGTGCAAAATAACAAACAAATCAAAAAAACCTGAAAAGGCATACACTTAGAAGTTGCAAAATGTTTAAATCTCCTCGCAGTGTGTTTATACTTCCTTAATATTTACCTATATATTGGTGTGAATCATATTATATTAGTTGCTAAAATATGTTACCTGATGGCCATTTATTTAAAACTACACATATTACTTCATTTACTTGACTAATATATTATAAATACACTTTTCTGATCACGTAATCAAGTATTCACTAAAATTCATAGCCCAGTTTATCTTCTCCATCATTATGTTTACTGTTAACTGTTTTCATAATCTATTTTAACATATAAAAAAATCAGAAGAAAGTTAGAAGGCATTACTGCTCAAAATAGTTAACTGTCAACTATAATTCATTCATATCTAATGAGAGATTATTTTTTAAAAATGGCAGATGATATTTCAACTATTGCAAAGCAATTTATTCAGAAGGGCTGAATCATAAAATACAACAATGGTAGTCATGGCTGAAGAGTCTGTATCCATTTGATAATTATAGTCATCAAATCTGAGACTGGGCCAAAACAATTTTTGCTGTCTTTGTCCAGCTATACCATTACACGTAAGTTTAGCAGTTAAAATAACATGCTGAAGAGTCTAAATCATCAAGGCAATTGGACACAGAACAACACATAATTTATCAACTAGGCTGGGAAAACATTAGAGGAAAATTCGTTATTTAGTTAACATCAATAACCACACATTGGTTAAAAAATCTTTGTTCCCTCATTAGCAAAGAGAATGGAGAATTTTCAGCCATGCAGTTCATGAATTAGTATTTTCATTCGGAAAATTTAAGTTAAGAACATCAGCTGCAATAATAAGCGTATGTTTCCTAGTTATTCATTCCTTATTTACAATTTTTATGGTAGTTAAATGCAAAATGCTTTACTGCTTCTCCTTATATGTAGTACTGCAGTCCATTATGTAAATACACCTCACTTTAGCCTATAATTCTTCAAGCTCAAGATATCCATTTTAACACAGTTATCAATGACATACAAACATGTTGGTGAGCATTAGCTACTAACATATTTCAAGTGCCGGACATCCTCTTGTTACAAGTTTGAGTTGTTTCTAATTATGTGGCCCCAACAGGCTGAGTGCAACCCATTAGTCCTCCCACCAAGGGAATGTCCCTGGCAGAGGAACTGAACCCATGCCCTCCACATGGCAGTCGGCCCTGCTGACTACTCAGCTAAATCCTGGGCTTGAGAGAGTGCCTTTCTGCATAAAAGAAAAAGATGAAGTAACTCTCCTTTGATTAAAGCATCTTATCACATGAGTCACACACTAAACCTTTTTATGTTACAGTTGGGGAACATTATAATAAATAGCCTAATATACTATAGCTTAGAAGAGACATCATCACAAGGAAATAGATGTATATGTAGTGTAACACAATTTTCTTAAAATGGATATAACGACTAGGTAACAGACAAGATTTTTCACAGCTAAATTCATGGACTCAGTTACCATCTCAGTTTATCCATTATTCTGCCTCTCATCCTTCTCCTAGTCCTTGTCTTCATCTCATTTGATCTATGATACCCTACTGAAATTACCTAATACAGTTAACCCTGGAGTGGGGGTGTGGGGTATGGCTGTCACATAGCAGTTTTATATTGTTATCATTCCGTTAAGTTTAAAGTTGCAGTGTTCCCACACTCTGTACCTTTCAAGTGGGTGCTTTGTTGATGATCAGTATACAGCTAACATTAGTTGGGCAGGGAGCACCAGGACACTGCAGTGAGTTCGTGTGCAACTGTGCACTATGTGCCTATCTATGTAACAATTTCTTGAGGTAGGCGATTTCCTTTTTTTAACGTTCTTCATACTAAATTTGTTGTAAGTACAATATTTAAAAAATTTTATTAATCTGAATAAAATACTTATGCTAACTAAAGTGATAATTATGCACTCTTCAACATGTACTATAATTTACAGAAACTGATACTCATTAACATGTTCTTAGTTCAGTGATGTCACATGCAAAGAAAACAAGAGTGGACGTGTCTTACAACCCAGAAGTGTAGATGAGGTGGCTCGAAGAAGCTGCAGAGAGGGATGAAAATGATGTATTGGACTAAAATCTGAATGAAATGAAGATGATCAACTAATGGAAGGCATTCATGATACTGAAACTGATCAGTCTGAAGATGAATACAATAATAATAATGGTGAATTTTTTTCCTGTTGTCTTGGGAAGGACAGTAAAGCAAAATGGTCTAATCTTTTCCTAAAAGAAATGTAAGAACAAGGTCAGAGAATATAATATATCATCTTCCTGGACCCCAAGCTGCAAGCATCAGAAATACTTTCTGAAGGTAAGTTATTAGATGTTTTCTTAGCAGCAGTGTTCACAAAATTATAGTTAACTGCACAAATATTAATGTAAGAAATTTTAAAAGTAAATCTCAGGGACATAGAGATGCTAGACTCACTGCTGAGACAGAAATAAGAGCATTTTTTGGTATACTCTATGTAATAGTAACCCAAAGTGTTGCTAGAAGAAATACTAGCATGCTGTGGGATAACTCTAGAGGAAACGGCTTAGAATCCTGTTACCTAACTTTGAATGAAAAAAGATTTAAATTTCTTCTGAGATGTTTGTTTTGATGGTATAAGGGACAGAAGCCTTCGAAAAGAAATTGATAAATTAGCCCACTAAGAGACATTTTTGAGATGGTTGTTCAGAACTTTTGAGAAACCTTTGCTCCAAGTGAACATTTGAGTGTCAAGAAGCAGTTGCTCTCTTTTCGAGGAAAATGCCAATTCATACAGTAACTTCCTAAAAAGCCTGCCAAATAGAGCACTAAGACATTTGCTTTGGTAGATGCTAAAACTGCCTATACTTCCAGCTTAGAAGCTTATGCTGGCACACAGGCACAGTAATTTTCCTACAGATGTAGTAATGAGGGTAGTGGAATCACTCATGTGACTCACCATAACATCACTGGTGACAACTGGTTCAGCAGTATACCACTGACTACGAAGCTACTAGAAGACAAGGAACTGACATACATTGGAACACTCTGGAAAAACAAGAAGGAAATTCCCAATGAGTTTTTACCTAAAAAGCAAAGACCTCAATATTCTTCTTTGTTCGGTTTTCAAGAGAATTGTACACTAGTTTCGTATTGCCCTAAAGTTAGGTAAGCTGTTCTCTTGATATCCACATTACAACATGATGATACCACTGATAAAGGTAAAAGAGATTCACTGAAACCAGAAAATGTAACTTTTTACAATATGATGATTCGAGTTGATTTATTTGATCAACTAATTAAAAAAGTGATTTGTCATGAAACATTCATAGGTGGCCTATGGTTCTTTTCTATAATTTACTTAATGTTTCTGCCATGAACACACTGTGCATGTACCACGCAAATTCTAGAACAAATAATTCACTGAAAAGAATGAAGTTTCTGCAGAAGTTGGCATGGGAAATGATGAAACCTTAACTTCAGTACACATCTGTTGTCCCCCAAATTTGCATTGAATTATGCCAGCGTGTACATTTTCTACTGGGCATAAATTCAACAGCTACACCACAACATCATCCCTGAGAAGGTTCCAAAAAATGGTTCAAATGGCTCTGACCACTATGGGACTTAACTTCTGAGGTCATCAGTTCCCTAGAACTTAGAACTACTTAAACCCAACTAACTTAAGGACATCACACACATCCATGCCCGAGGCAGGATTCGAACCTGCGACTGTAGCGGTTGCGCGGTTCCTGACTGTAGCACCCAGAACCACTCAACCACCATGGCTGCAGATGGTTCCAAAGGAAGTTGCTATGACTGTGACAGGCAGAAAGACAAGTCAACTAGAAAATTGTGTCATAAATGTAAACGTTGGATGTGTTTGCCTCATTTGCATACCATATGTGTTAACTGTCTCTGAAATATTCTTTTTTTATTTTATTTATTTATTTATTTATTTTTTATTTATTTATTTATTTATTTATTTTTTTTTTGAAATTTGTGTTTTATTTTCATCCCTATACATATTCAAACATAGAAAAAGCAACTAAAGAACATTTGATAATCATTTCAATGAGCAAGTAAGAAACACAAATGGAGGACAGGAGTCACCGTCTCTCCTAACCCTGTAACAATACAGCACACGTCTACTGCGGTGTTAACAAGTTCATGTGCACCAGAAATGAGGAATAAAGTAGATTTAGGCATTAAATAACTCACATGTGGTAATGCCTTTATGGCTGCTATTTTGTAGTAGGTGGATAAAGTCATGTGTGCCAGCAGAAAGTGTCCAAAAAGGGTGAGGTTAAGATTATAAACCATTCATTTGTTAGATAACTGATTCAATTAGAATGAGACCATGCCATGTCCAAATAATTAAATTTGAAGGAGGTACACCAATCTTATTGTATCTCAAACAAATTATGATTAACTATTCAGTACTTTTTGAAGGCATGTTATTTTGATACCTGAAGGGTGTTAACATCTGAAAAGTATATTTCACAACATTTTATAGTTTTTCCACAATTTTATGGTGTTTTTCTCTGCAAAATCTGAAATTTTTTGCTCATATAATGAAATCTTGTATATCCAAAGAGGCAGTCAATAGAGACTGAAAATGTCCTTTAATGTTATTTTTATCAAAATTGGCTGATAGTTCCATTGGTTCTTGGTAGAATATATTATACATTATAAATCAAAACAGACCCAATATTAGTGTAGTATTCTACAATATTGTAAAACATTACACCAGTACTGCATGTTTTTTAATTCATAATATTTTTAGTCTTATATGACAAAAATGTTATGTTAAACTAGAAATAAAATTCTGAAATAGTGTAGCACCACAGCCTTTTAAATCTGCGTTTGTAACCTACAATTCAGAAAACAAAAGGCTGCTCTGAGTTCTGCTTCAAGAAGCTGTAAATGGACTGAACTACCACGATGAAAGCCTATGCCTTGGCAGTAAATTGAGATTTGTTACCAAAAGCCAACCCCTCACTGCTGCCAGGGTCAGAACACTGCTGATGCAACGAAATATGAGAGCTATAATGTACCATTGGTGACCCAGATTACACCAGGTCTGATCCTGGAATTGTGCCCCTCCTGGGGTTTATGTGATTAGAACTGATGGTCTGTCACAACAGGCTTTGGCCAAGCAAACTTAAGTACTGTCTGCTCCAGTAATGCAGTATCTATCTTCAGCTGCAGCCATTCCTAAGAGGTATTCAACAACAGCTGTGAACCTCATGTGGGTTGCATGGTCCATTGCAACAAGTTGCTGTCTTTGCTAGTTGTGAGTCTGTGTGTTGTGCTTAGTGCTGCTGTGATCTGAATTGGTGTCTTCTAGCCAGAGACGAGTTGTTGGCTGACTTCCACCAACTTCATGGTGACTGCCCAGCAGTCAGAGGTTCACACTTCCAACTGACTTATTTCTGAGGTACCATGTATCTGTGTGCATCCACTCTGGTACTGCAGATTTGCTGCTACAGGCTGCTGTCTCTGCATCCTATGTGAGGGTTCCAGGTTCCATGTCACAACACCCCTCTTTTATTCACTGCTGATTGGTGCAAGTGCTAAGCTGGCTGTGTTGCACCATCATCTGACTTGGTACCACTGGGGACACAGTTGTAACACAAGGTGACGCCACCATGTACTGCTGAGTGGGGTGACTGTGGCAGCCTGGTTTTGCTGCTGTCAGCACTACTGCCTAAGTCAGGTTGTACTGCCAAGTGCTGACTGCAGCTAGTGGTTGCTCTAAACTGGTGTATTGATTGAGATGAGTATATACACTGTTGGTTTCTTAGTGCTTGTATGGATGTATGATGGACGAATGTATAATGGACAACCATATGGTTTGACATTCTGCTGCCCTGCATAACATATTGCTACAACATCATGGCCTTCAGTGAGGTCATTAACACTTAATACAGACTTAACCCACTACAAAAGAAATAAAATTTAGGTAACATTTGAGATTTCAACAAAATTTAACAAGAATGAATTGATTAATGGTCCTGAAAGTGGAAGAATGGGAAATAAACTTAAGAAACAATTTAAACAATTTTGATGCCGTAAATGATACACTTTTCACATAGAAAATCCTACCCGGTCGTGGTATATGGTTCATTACATTATTTACATGCCTTCTATTTTTTGTGATGTTCACTTTGAATAACTGCACACAATGTGCTTCGAAAGATTTTTTTAAAGATTGCTTGGAAACATTGTTACCAAGTACCAGTATTTAATGAGATGAATGTATGGAACCTCACAGAACATCTCTCAAACAGGCCACTAAGTTGACACTGAAAAGGCTACAAATGAAAAAAAAATGCTCCTTGTCTCCTGAATATGACACATTATTGTGTTGTCATGCCAACTGGATTCCAAAATTCAGAACAGTCACTTTACTGTTGGTCAAGAACTTGTGTGTCAAATTAATTTTTGGGTGCAATTTTAACCAGAATACTGAGGTAATAATGAATTATTGGGATGGAGTTGGTTACTTCAAGTTTAAGATTGTTGAGAGGTTTACCCTGTATCCATTATGCCCCTCTGGAGAATTTTAATTGAGTCAGTTGAGTCCAGACAACGCCAATCAATTATTGCAGCTTCTCAGTCGTTTTCCACAAGTCTTAACTGACAAACAAAAAACTTACTAACAAGGTACCAGATTGGAAAGTTCAACATACAGTGTCCCCTCCGAAAATGAATAACTTACATTCTTTGACTTGTTGCATGTTACATGGTGCAGTGATCAGATCCCCTACATTGCTGAATACATTGCCCATATTTTCAGTAACTAAAGCCAATAGTGGGGAGTTCCATCCAGTGGTTGACTAAAGATTAATTAACCAGAAGGTTGTCTTAGAATCTGTACCCTTGTCTGATTTATGTAAACATGTTACCATCTTCTGTAGAGACTGGAACTGACACGCGTTTAGCAGGGTTCCTTTTGACTTGTCCACTGGTGTGGCTGTTATCTCCCATCTTTTAGATCATGTCTTGGGTGACTTGAATTTGAAATGTATGTATAACTATCTTCATGATGTGGCAGTTTATAGTACCACCTTTGTTGAACATTTAAAACACCTGCGGTAGTTCTTGAGGATTTTACTGATGCAGAGTTGACTATCAGACCACCCAAAATTACATTGGTGTATCAGCATATATCATTTTGGACATTTGGTTTCAGCTGATGGAGTTAGGATTGATGAATATCAAACTAGGGATTTGCATAGATTCCCTGCACCCAGGAATAAGAATGCTGTGGCTGGGTTTATTGGTATGGGAAATCTTTTTCATAAGTTTGTTCCAAATTTCACTCAGTTAACTGGGCCCCTTAATGACCTTCAAAAGAGAGGTGGTTATTTTCCATTGGGATGAGAGTCATTAGACATCCTTTGAGTCAGTTAAAGAGGCCATTGGTAATTCCCCTTGTTTTGGCTGTTCCCAATTCTGAGTGCCTTTTTGTTGTCCTAATGGATACTTGTTCTTGTGGTATAGTGGCCGCCCTTCTGCAAGAACTAAATGGGGAGTGTCACCAATAGCAAATGCTTTGAAGAAATCATTACCCTCTGTAACAGAATATTCTGTTTATGAATGAGAAGCATAGGCAGACCTCTATGACTTTGAGAAGTTTAAGTTTCATCTTCAGCACTGGGAGTTTCTTCTCCTAGAAATGGACCATCAAGGACTGAATTGGTTCTAATACACCCTGGAAGACTGTGCAAATAGCACAATGGGCAATTAAGATTTTTGCCTTTTGTTCGAAGGTCAGACATATTATAGGCCCCCGCAATCAGGTTCAAATGGTTCAAATGGCTCTGAGCACTATGGGACTCAACTGCTGTGGTCATCAGTCCTCTAGAACTTAGAACTACTTAAACCTAAGGACATCACACACATCCATGCCCGAGGCAGGATTCGAACATGCGACCGTAGCAGTCGCACGGTTCCGGACTGCGCGCCTAGAACCGCGAGACCACCGCGGCCGGCCGCAATCAGGTGTCAGATGCATGTGTGAAGGTGAGGTCCATGATAACCAGTGGCAGAAGGGGGATGGAGGGTTGGCTTCTGATAGGGCAACATGGGTGTTGATGGAAACTCCTGAACTCTTTACTAATTTGTAGGTGAAGCAAGATCATGACCCTAAAATTGCCTAGATTAAACAGATGTTGTTATAAGGGGGACAGGTCTCTGGGTATAGCCTGCACAAAGAACTACTTTTTTTTATAGTCACTGTGGTGAGTGAGAACTTAAGATTTGTTTACCCATGGAACTTTGTGGTCCCATATTCCATTACTTTCATGATCCAGTGATGGGTGCCCATTTGTTGTATTTAATAAAATTATTGCTAAAGTTAAGGAATATGTTACTTGGCCTACCCTTTATAATGATATTTAAAGACAGGTGGGTAGTGTGAAAGCTGCAAAAGTGCTAAGCCCAATTTTAACTCACAAAACGGGCTCTTGGGGCTAAATTTGGAGGATTGGCCCATGAAGAAACTTTTTATCAATTATGAAGGGCCCCTCCCTCATATTCATGCTGGTAATAGGTAGGTCCTGGTCGTTGCTGATGACTTTTCCCATTTCTGCTGGTTGATTCTGACCTGTGGGGTTACTCCTACTTTGACCATTTGCTGCCTTCTGAGTTTTTTTCTACCTTTGAACCACCTAGGTCTCTTGTGAGTGATAATGCTCCTGATTTCACTTGTTAAGTGTTTAAAAGGTTTTGTTTTGAGAATTCTGTTAACCGTATGACCACCATTTCATACTGTCCACAACCCTTCCTCTGTGAATTGAGTCAATCATAATTTGAAGGGAGCATTGGTCATTTTTCATGGTATTTCTCAAAGGAAGTGGGATATTTTGATATTCTGGCTATATTTCATTTGCAATATGTCCCAGCATGAGTATGGCCTCACCAGCCTCACTTATATCTGCTTATCAGGTGAATTCCCATTTAGTTAACTTATGGTCTATTAATGATCTCCTTTCAGAGCAGGTTAATCCAGAAGTTATTCAGCAGAGGGTAAGATGCAACTTCCAGCATGCCAATAAGAAGTTAGCTAGATGCTACAATCGTGGTCATAAGGAATTTAAAGGTGAGGTTGAGGAATAGGCTTTAGTGCAGAACCTCAGCATTGTCTTAAAACATGGTGTGGATTATGATGATAAGCTACCTTCATGTGAGACTGTATGGAAATTAAGTCCTGTTAATCTTCATTCACACAATCTCTGCACAGGTAGATTGTTGTGGGCTCATGTGAGCCAATACAAGTAGTATAAGTTAATTCTACTGAAGAAAGAGGAGAGTGCCCCCTGCCCCCACCTTTTTATAGATTTGGTGGGGAATATTCAGTTATTTTGGCTCCCTTTCCATTTACAAACTGCATCCCTCATCCACACCAGTTTGCAGCTGCAGTACAGAGTGCGCTGTTCATTTAGGGGCATGGTGGTAATGTCATGGTTGGGGAAGCAAAGGGTTGCATGGGGAGTAGTGAGCTGGGGCCAGTGGCGCTCAGGTGGTGACCACCTCCTCTCCTAGCATCAAGGGAACCATGTGGCTTGAATTTGTGGTTAGGCATATTGAATTTTGGCACTGGGAAATTTGCGTGTGTATAACAGCTTTCTGAGGTTAGGTCCATTCTTAACCGAGCTCATTGAAGTCTTCCTGAATTAATTAATTTGCTGTGTGGTAATCTAGTTGCAAATGGTAGCTGGTTCATGACTGCAGAATGAAGCCCAATTATTGCTTGTTTGCCTAGAGTGAATTTTGGCTCAGAGAAAGCCACTGCTTCTCTGAAAGCATAGACCAAAATTTTGCAAGTGAACGTGATTGATTTGGCCATATAAGAGTCTCACTGACCTGCCTGCCTCAGTCCCAGTACCTCTGTAAATCAGAAAGGGTCGAGTTGAGTTGCAAATTTCTTGCTGTTTAGGTGTCTTATTCGATGCTTGGCTGGACTTCTGGAATTATTTTTATGTTCTACAATCCTGTCTTATGATATCCACAGTGAATGTTTATTGTAACACATTTACTCAGTTTTAGCCATCTTTCTGAGTGGCGTAACTCCGGCAGTGTTGAGTGTGCAGTAATTTCATGGACTTAGATGAGCCTTTGGTCTGTTCCACCATTATGGGCAGTACGGTACACCACCTTATGGGTCTCTTGCACTATAGTGTCTCTTCAGCTGTGCTTTACGTGCTACACCACCCTGCATAAGCTACACTGAGGTGGTCATGACTCATTAAGTTATGTAATTGTAATCTATTAACTTTTTCATGTAACTACTATTTTCTTCATTCTAAAGGCCTAAGTGGTCAGTGGAGGTCACTGCTCACTAATATATGTAATTGAAATCTAGTAATTCTTTCATATAACTGCTGTTTTTCTGTTTCCAAGGGCCTAAGCAGCCATTTATTTTGTGCCAGTTTGGTATCCCTCATTTTAACAGTGTAACATATTTTTGAAGTTGGCCGACTTTTTTAATTAGTGTGGGAAGCAGCTCCTGTCATAATTTCTTTTAATGTCAGGGTCTGTAATGGAACTGGGTTTGGGCACATCATGCTTCATTTGGCTACTGTTGACTGTATTTTGGAAGGATGGTGCCTAAATAGAGATTGTTTTTAGTTATTTCTTGTTTTATCAGATCATAGCCCTATTGGGTCCTGTTTGTTGTGTTTGGTGTTACCAGTCAAATCTTTTAAGAGGAAATGTGTATAATCTGCATAGCTTAAACCTGGTGCTTAAGGGATTTACCTGTGCCAAACATTCTGGTCATATGATGTTAACTGTGACCAGTATGCACAGGTTAGAGTTCCTTGATACTGAACTTACTTCCTTTCTTTCCTTATTTTTCGTTGAGAGAGGAAAAGAATAGTTTGCAGTGCCAAATATTAAATTAGTTTTTAGATGCACTGAATTTTAAGTTTACCTACAGTGTCAGATTTAGTTTTTGCTAGAGATATAGGGCAACATCTAATCCTGACATTTCATACTTGTCAAGCCATTGCACCTGCTTCACAGTTGTTTAAATGTTGAGTCAACCCTATGGAGCAAGTTTGCAATATTCATGTCAAAGTTTATGGGAAGACTGTATTTGACTTATTAGTGCCTGTTATTGGCCACAAAAGCTGTGCCCTTTGTTAAAACATACACAGTCTGCGGTTTAAATGATGACAAAATTTGGTTGCAATTTGACATTAGAAGTTTCCAGTTTTATGGGCTTGTTTATAAAGAGTTATAATTTGATAAAAGGCCCAGTTACATTTTCATGTCTGTTGCTTGTATCTGAATTGTTGCTAATTTTTTTAAAAAGATAGTGGGTTATTTAACTGGACGTAATTGTTTCTTTAGTTGCTGTTTGATGAATTTGTTGCTGATCTCATAACTGTCTATCTTAGTATTTTTAGTGATTTTATTTTATTTTCTTTTGTTTTTAAATGGTAATAAAGGTTTTGAAATGATGAATGATGTACATTTAAAACCTGGGCCCAGTACTTTCACTTGTTTGATTTTGGTTAAACTGCACTCTGAAAGGTCAGATTTCACCATCCCATTAGCTTTAGCCACTAGAAAAATAGGAGACACACATGGTGAAACTGATGGCCTAATAACATATCAGCCTAAAGTTCACCTATTGTCTGGTGTAGTTTCTACATTTTGATAGGGGGTTTGTCAGACAGGAATTTCAGTTGAAGGCTGAAGTTGAGAATCAGTTTTGCTCATGGCCTTATTTTGTTAGTAGGTACATAGGGAGATTTACCAAGTAAATTTAGGATCTGCTGGTCTTAAGCATCATTCTGATGACTTATATTAAAACTAATGAGGTTATGTTGAACATTACAAACATCCTGAATATAATAACTATGACTACACAAGATATATTTTTGTCAGGATGGAACTAAAGAAGGAAAAAAGAACTGTTTAGCCACATAATGTAAATCACATCATTTTCTTTATAAACTCACAGCCAAGTAACACATCACAAAGGCAACACTTAATGGCCACATTAACCCATGAACAACTGAAGTGGTGGTGACTTTCCCTAGTATGGGCAACAATTCACCACCGACAGTGTGGTATTGCTTGGGATCAATTGTAAGGAAGGAAATTTACCCATGTGAGCACGCTTACAATACCACTGACAATCAAGCAGAGAAATACTGCTGCCTGAGTCCAGCAAGGCATATGCCAGGTTGTGGCTTAAAGTGGTGCAATTTAAGTATAAATCTGATGTCAAAACTGTCCTCAGCATATTAAAGGCTTTTGCTGGCCCACCGTGACTCCTGCCAGGAGTTACCAACTGATTGCATCACTTTTTTAAAAATCTTGTCTCATGGTATGAGACAGTAATGCATTAGATGACCTAAGTGACTACTACAGCAGAGGCAAGTTCTGCTATCAGATGCCAATTGTTTTCTCTTGTTATCACATCATGTGTTTTAAGTAAAAACAGTTGCAAATGTCCATTTATGAGTGATGTACTTTTTGTCACTAAACTATATGTTCTCTGTACCTGCTGACAACTTATCTAACATGATATAGGTGTCTGGTTTGTCAGTGAATAGTGTATGTGAACACTCTCCTAGGGCTCATAGCTTCTAGGATATTATTAACCATTTTTTGTTCAGTAACCTTGAGACAAAGAACTGACATGGCCATCCAAATTTCTGCATTATGTCAGGCAAGTGACTCATCATGATTCTGAACATGGTAGAAATGTTGACTGGCCAGTACTTTCTAACTCGGCTTGATAAATTTTTTTACAGCAATCTTCCACACTAGTCAACCAATACCTTACCTGTTGTGTTTTGGGATCAACAGGTGCACAACAACATTATGGGAAACTTCCTGGCAGATTAAAACTGTGTGCCGGACTGAGACTCGAACTCGGGACCTTTGCCTTTCATGGGCAAGTGCTCTACCGACTGAGCACTTGCCCGCGAAAGGCAAAGGTCCCGAGTTCGAGTCTCGGTCCGGCACACAGTTTTAATCTGCCAGGAAGTTTCATATCAGCGCACACTCCGCTGTAGAGTGAAAATTTCATTCTAGAAACATTATGGGAGACTGCCACCACATAGGCGAAACCACACAGCTGAGCAGCATTATACTACAGAGCATAGTACCATGAGTTCCATTTGGAAGAGTATATTCCAATTTGGCAACTGCTATTTGCAGAGAAACTGAACGGTCAAACAAGTGTCTGCAAAATTACTTCTAGCCATAATGACACTATCATTGTTGTTGTCATAATCTTCAGCCCAATGTCAGATTTGATGTAGCTCTCTGTGCTACTCTATCCTGAATAAGCCTCTTCATCTCTGAACAGCTACTGCAGCCTACATCCTTTTCTGGACATACTTACAATATTCATCTCTTTGTTTCCTTCATTGTTCTCCTTTTTTCCTCCAGTACTAAATTGGTAATCCTCTGATGTCTCAGAATGTGTCCTCTCAACCAGTTCTTTCTTTTAGTCAAGTTTTGCCACAAATTTGCCATCCTAATTCTTTTCAGTACCATCTCATTTGTTACACGATCTACCTATCTGATAGCACCACATTTCGAAAGCCTCTCGTCTCTTCTTGTCTAAACTGTTCATATCCATGTCTCACTTCAATACATGGTGAAACTTCAATGAAATACCTTCAGAATCTGTACTGGAGGATAACAAATTTCTCTTCAACACAAACCCTTCTCTTGCCTTTGGTAGTCTACATTTTATATTCTTTCTACTTGAACCAACATCAGTTATTTTGCTGCCAAAACAACAAAACTTATCTACCACCTTTAGTGCTCATTTCCTAATCTAATTCTCTCAGCATCACCTCATTTAATTCAGCTATATTCCATTATCCCGATTTGGCTTTTGTTGATGTTCATCTTGTATCCTCTTTTCAAGATGTGGTCTATTCAATTCAGCTGCTTTTCCAAGTCCTTTGCTGTCTCTTCTACCAGTCTCATTCTTGATTCCAATGAACATAAAAATTATTAATTTAACACAAACAGGTTTCTGGACATTTCTATCAGTGTCACCATGTGTAGTAAAGTGTAGTACAACAAAGTGGGAATAGAAGTTGTAGAAAGGCAGTGCCTTTGTTGTTTGTCACATTGTTGTTTTTGGTTTGCCTCATTCTCTTGTAAACAGTGATGGTATGATTCTCCTGAGGCACAGATCTTCTCAGTGTTAAGAAAAGACATCAAACTGTTAGTAAATAATCATGGTGGACTATTCCTGAAGTCACTTCTGTCAATAATAAGATTCTGTTCAATTGCATAAAAATATAACTGCATAAAATTATAGATTTTAAATTAAAAATTGTTTTAAGATTGACTTTTTGTATATTTCACCATAAACTGCTGTTGAAAAATCTTTCAATGTAAACATATTTGATCATAGTCGAATTTCAACAAGCAAATATTACATATTACAATGAAATGAACACCCTTAGCTGCTTGCAGGTGTTGACATACATTTTCGGGGACAGATGAAAATGTGTGCCCTGACCGGGACTCGAACCTGGGATCTCATGCTTACATGGTAGATGCTCTATCCATCTGAGCCACTGAGGTCACAGAGGATAGTGCGACTGCAGGGATTTATGTAGTGCGGGACAATATGTTGAGAATGTGGGTTTCGCAGGATTGTGTGATTGCTTTCTGTGTTCTTAAATTGGAAATAACACGTGAAGGCCTGTCTACTCATTGCTTATAGGATGCCTGAAGGATTCTGCTTCCTTCAATAGTTATACAACAATTCAAGCAAATCACATTAATGGTTTTTATAACAATAAAGTATATTGACAATGTTTAACTTTGGTTTACAAGAACATATCACAAGTGATTGGTGACATTCAAACAATCAAAGTCCTTTGCTAATTACAATGTCCATACAAGTTATTCACATTCACTCATAAGTCACTGCTATCATTAATATCCCTGCTTCTCTAGGCCTCTCTGCTAGTGCCTCTGTTAGTGTCTGTCCTCTACTGTCCGGCTCAGCTAATGCCAGTCTATTACTGTCCAGCCAAGGCTGGCAGGAGTGGCACTTATATTCTTTTTGTATAGAGGCCACTCCTGTCATGGTGCAGTGCTAGTCAGTGAGCTATTGGCTGACGTCTCACAGCCTTCCCAGCTTTTGCATTCTTTATCTTTGCACTGGCACTTTCGTTACTTCAGAACATAACTTGTGTAGTTTTCTCATTAATTTGATTACCTGTTTGTTTTTTGAGTTCATGTTTAGTATATTCTATGAGACTTTTCATCTACTACCCTGTCATAATTCCAGTTCTTTTTTTTTCTTTTGTAGGTTGGTAGGTTGTTTTGGGGAAGGAGACCAGACAGCGAGGTCATCGGTCTCATCGGATTAGGGAAGGATGGGGAAGGAAGTCGGCCGTGCCCTTTGAAAGGAACCATCCCGGCATTTGCCTGGAGCGATTTAGGGAAATCACGGAAAACCTAAATCAGGATGGCCGGACGCGGGATTAAACCGTCGTCCTCCCGAATGCGATTCCAGTGTCTAACCACTGCGCCATCTCGCTCGGTTTCTTTTGTAGGGTCCACTTTGTTTTTCATATGCTGTCCTGACTCTTGCTCTGTAGAGTCTAATTCGTTTTTCATTTGCTGTCCTAGCTGGGCTTGTGTCAGTTTGATTTTATTTCTTATGTCATTCCTTATTTCAGCAAATATTTTCATAAAATGTACAAATATATTCTCATATTTCCCTACCAGTGGCATGCTAATAACAAAATCCTCATTTGATGACAACCCACTGAGACTCTGATCAAAACCTGGGTCCTTCTCTGTTAACATGTTGTCATCCGATTCTGGTCTATTCATGATGATTACATTGATGGAACACAATGACAATTAAATTTCACATTAACAGTTGTTACCAAATACTTTACTACAATCACAAAATTTGGTTTTAATAAAAGTGTTTCTCATTTCATTGATGTTGTTGTTCTCAGTTTTTAGTTTAAAAAGTTACTTTTCTGAATTTCATGCCAAACTGTTCAAAATGAAGGTGATTTGATGTTTTGTTCTTTGTATCTGGTTGTGTATTGTTGACACCCAAATCTATTTGGTTTTATTTTCCCAAAACTGTCACATAGAATTTTCCTGGTAAGTGATACTTGAAACAATTTTGTGTTAGAATATACAGATTCTCACAAATGTAAAAGGATCCCAGCTCCTGCACTACATATGACATACCATCTACTAATCGAATATCAACGTTTATAATTTAAATATGGCCAGTGATGAACTTTCAAACAAGTATTTCTCACTACAAGTAATTTTAGTGTGTGTGTTTTCATAATTGAAAAGTACAAGTCCACAAAAAAAGCGAGAAAATAGTATGATACCTGATGAAAGAACAGGGAAACATCAGGAAACAAAGATATTATAGCAAATATCAGGCAACTCATTTCAAAATTTATGATGTAGTGTTACTGAAGACACATGAAAAATCGAAGTCCATTAGTTGAGAACTAAAGAATTTTTTAATGTCTATATTGAACCACTCAGAATTCAAGGGAATTCTCATCCAAATGCATACAGACTGGCATGTCTCAAATCTGGAAAATGCCAAATGAAATGTAATGAAACTAAAACCGTATAAGCAAACAACTAATACGAATAACTGAAAGCAGACATGCCGAAAGAATCTTGTGCCATTGTGTTTTCTTTACATGTTTTAATCATTCAATTTTATTCTTTTCTTTGTGTGATACTGTAATATCCTATGGAGGACACAATCTTTGTGTGTCAAGTGTGTGGTGAGCACTAGGTCTTCAAGCTATGTAGCATTTTTGTTTTATTTTCAGTACCAGGTGCTGCATCTTCTCCTAATACTGTTACTCTATCAAAATTACCTGTTACTATAATCATCATGCAGTCTGTCTAAGTTAAGCAAGTAGTAAAATATAATTTGGTAAGCACTCAACATTTGATGATTTTAAACCTACTTCATTATCAGTTTAGCTTATGGTATAAAATAAAATATTTGTACAGTTTTATAGGAGACCAACCATAAGATTTCTCTCAAGTGGTAAATTTTGTGCTATAACTAACAATGTCCATAAAGCACAGAGACATCATTTGATGATAAGTACCATATTGTATAATGTGACACCTTATTCTGGTTTTTATGAAAGTATATTTTGTGAGATGGGAATTCTATGTGACTTATCTATTTAACATGAAGCACACAATCCTCGATAGCAAGTCCATAGAGTTCTGTAAACGACTTAGTTCGTAGATGTATAATTGCACTGTGCAACAATGGAAATGTAAATCGAATGAAAATAGCCAATCCTTATCAGTTCTAATGTGCTGATAGCGAATATCCTAAAGACAATTCAAAATTAGCTCTAGTCTCCATTTTGCACTGTTTTATTACGATGAGATAATTATATACGGATTTTTCTGTTAAGTTTAAAATCAAATATTATAATGGTTTGTCGGCGTCATAGTAACTGGTAACAATGAATTATATTGTTGTCCCTGGTCTTACATGTGTTCAACATTTTGGATACAAACATTTTGATGCCAATTTTAGTGACCTTTTTGTCTCCATTCTCTCCAACTTCAGTGACTTTATTAATGGACGTAATAATTTTTGCACATTTGTTTCCAGAATAACTACCAATTATTTAATTTGACTTCTATTGAAGTGAACAAAAATGCCACGAGTTTGTGTCAACAGTAGTGACACACTTTGCTATTTGTGTGGAGAAGTGACATTTGCTTAACAAAAACAGCAAATAACTTCATTGATTGACACAGCTTACAATTGTTACTTTGCCTACAAAATAGGGGATCAGAATAAACCCTGGACTCCACATGTGATCTGCGACACTTGTGCCAGCAACCTCAGCAATTAGATGCATGGGAAAGGACGTTCAATGCCCTTTGCGGTGCCCATGATCTGGCGTGAGCCAACTAACCATGTCAGTGACTGCTACTTTTGTATGGTTCCTCCTATCAAGAAGGGAATATCTAAGAACAAGAAGCTGACAGTGATCCATCGTAACATTCCACCTGGCATACGTCCAGTTCTACATGGGGAAGGATTGTCAATACCTGAGCTACCGACAGAGTAAGAGATTACCTCTGATGGGGTTTCTCAATGCCCTGAACCATGTACATCACAAGATCCAGTGTTTCTTCCAAATATATCATCAGCTGATAATCCACAAAAACTGTCTTAAGGTGAGTTGAGTATTATCATTAGAGATTTGGAGCTCTCTGAAGCTAAGGCTGAGATTTTAGCATCAACATTGCAGTAACGCAATTATCTAGAAAAAAAATGTAAATATATCATTCTGCGGCATAAGAGGGCAACAACTGGCTCCTTTTTTTAACCTGCAACATAGTCTTGTGGCATGTGTAGACAAAATTGTCTAATGAAGTGTCTCAGAATTAACTACAACCCTGATGAGTGGAGACTCACTATTGGTTCGTCAAAGTTCAGCTTAAAAGCAGTGCTTTTACATGTTGGTAACGAGCTTACTTTTATTCCAGTTGGGCATAGTGTGCATATGAAAGAGTCGTACCAGACCATGAAATTTTACTAGACGCCATCAAGTATAATGACTCTCAATGGCAGATATGTGGTGACTTGAAAGTGGCTGCACTGCTATTAGGTATGCAGTTAGGGTATACTAAATATTGCTGCTTTCTCTGTAAATGCGATAGTCGAGCTCGTGCATCTCATTAGAGTAAACATGAATGGCCCTCCAGAAAATCTCTTCAACCACGTAAAAAGAACATTGAGAGTAAACCTCTAGTAGACCCCAAAAAAGATTTTGCTCCCTCCCTTGCACATCAAGTTGGGTCACATGGGTCACATTTAAAACTTTGCTAAGGGAATAAACAAGAATGGTAACGCATTTAAGTACTTAAGGCAAAAATTCCCTTACTTATGTGATGCCAAAGGAAAGGTGGGCATCTTTGTAGGCGCACAGATTCGAGAGCTTTTTGAAGAGCATACTTTTGATGGAATCATACAAAGTGATGAGAAGCAGGCATGGGAATGTTTTACGACAGTCTGTTTACAGTTCTTAGGGAGCAAACGAGCAATAAATTACAAGATGATTGCAGATAACATGTTGTCATCTTATGAAAACCTTGGTTGCAACATGTAATTGAAAATGCATTTCTTACGTAGTCATCTTGGCTTCTTCCCCAACGATTGTGGTGCTGTAAGTGACGAACATGGGAAGCGATTTCATGAAGATATTGCCACATTTGAGAATAGGTATGGCCGAAAGTGAAGCCCAACTATTTTAGCAGATTACTGCTGGACTGTCATAAGGGATGTTCCCGAGTATGTATACGAATGTCAAGCCAAGCGAAAATGGTCATCATCCGAATTTATCTCTGAACAAAATATATAATTGTATATACTGTAAATGTGGACATTTAACAATTGTAATCCTTTATATACATTTGTGACAAGTTAACTTATATATTTTCTTTTGTTCTTTACATAGTTCTGGTACAAAGTGGGCTTACAAAGTACTTTCATTCATGTAATATTACCTTCATTTTTTTCTTAATATTTTACTTTTGTACTTCCAGAATGACACGGAAATTTATCATTGCATACCACATAATTCAAGTAATTATTCACTTAAAATTTGTTATGAATGCATATTTAGTTAGTTATTTATAAAAAAATTTAAATAACTTTTTTTTGAAAAAACTAGAACTAAATATTTGTGAAGATGATGATTTTCTACTGAAATAAACATAAATAACTCAAAATCATGCAATTTACACACTCTCACTTCGTTGTTCAGTGTTATCAAGCAGATATCAATTTAGCATCTCCCTTTCCACTATTAGTCTTATACAGTTTTTCCACCGAAAATCACGCCTAACTGATACCCATTTATATTACATGGTTCTAGCTGATACCAGTGATTGGCGATTAGTGACTGGCCATGATGAAATTACATCAAATATTAAACAACTGTACAGAATGACCAGATATAATATTTATTAAAAATCAGATTTTACTACTTTGACTATGTGAAATATACAAGCACATAGAATATCAAAAAAATATCTGTATTCTGTACCTTAATGAATATCTCGAAATATAGCCAACACATTCAAGGTGATTACCACTCAGGTTGTGCTTTCTAGTAACGAACAACATGGACGGACGAACAGACAGAGATAAAGACAAAATATCGTCATATATAGGTTGGCCCGTGAACTTACAATTGGCTCCTACTTATGTCAAAAAACAAGCAGAATCCAGTAACCATTAGGACACAGATCCTTTTGAGGTGAATGATTTCAGCACAGAATTTGCGTTCAGATGTGTGATGCCAAATACAAGGTACTGGACATGCGGAATATCCAATTTGTCCCTCACAACAGTTCGTATATCCATAACAAAGTACTTTTACTAGAAGAATTCGAAACTGGTTGTGAATGAAATTTAATGTGATTTCGTACTAATTATCATCAGTCTACCCGATTTGATAATAAACGTTAATGTCAACAAAGAACAACAAAATAAAACCTGTGACAGCAATATTCAGGGGTTTATTGAAAATAGAGAACATCTTTGTGGACAGTATGAATAAAAACAAGACGAAAAGGCGAAAGAACATGTGATTTAATCAACTGGTTGTTAGAATTCAAATGAAGCTTGATAATCTAATTCGTTTACAATACTGCTGATTGTACACTGAAAGGAAACAATAAAGATAAATCGGCCAGATTACGCCACAACCAGCATATCAAACACACAAAGCTAGTCCATGTGAACATGACGTAGTCCACTTAGCAAGTCAGTGTTTCGTACATTATCCGAGAAATCTATATCACTATTTGGTAGTGATAATACTTTCAGGGATCATTCATTTTAACGCGAACTCTTAAAAACTGCCACTCTCTTTACGTAACAGCTGAAAAGGCACAATAGAAGCAACGGGGTACATTTCTCCACTTTGATTCCATGTCAGACTCGCGTTTGATTGCCGGCGGGGTCAGGGATTTTCACCTGACACGAGATGACTGGGTGTTTGTGTTGTCCTCATCATCGTCATCATTCATGAAAGTGGCGAGACTGGACAGAGTAAAGGTTGGGAATTTGTACCGGCGCTGATAACCGCTCAGTTGAGCGCCCCACAAACCAGACATCATCATCATCATCATCCATGTCAGACAATGTGGTGTAGCATAATTGCAATCATTTTTACCATTCACTGACAATCAAATTTCTCTGTATTTGTTTCCGTAGAAAAAGCAACTTGAGCACGACAGGAAAACGTTGGGAAATTTCCTTTAGAAACAAAAAGCCACAACTATCAGATTTTTTGTTTTGTTTTAAGCACCGGATGGAACTTAAAATATAGCAGCACCCACTAGAACTACTCGAAACGGTAAACAATACCAGTACTGTACAGTTGTGGAACATAAACCGAATGCTTGTACGAAGAGTGCTGTGACACCATGATGTGTGAATTCCTAAGAGAGCAGACTGCTGAGGTCATCGGTCCCTAGACTTGCACACTACTGAAACGAGCTTAAACTAACTTATGCTAAGAGCAGCACACACACACCCCTGCGCGAGGGAGAACCCGACGCTCCCTCGCGAGGGGCCGCGGAATCCGTGATATGGCGCCTTAAAACGCGGCCACTTCGCGCGGTCATGTTGAACAGAATTCAATGGTACACGTAGTGTTGTCACCTTTATCAGTTACGGCTCTGGTGAGGACAAGAATTTCCAGGAACATCATTCTGAAACACGGTGTGTGATGAAAGACGGATGTCCCTATTAGCGGCCATTAGCGGCGGAGACGGCGTCAGCTCGTTATCTCTTGAATCTCTGAGGTGCACCGCGCAGTCTGCACCACAGGTAAGCGGCTGGCCGGCGCCTCCTCTCTGATCCCGCCAGGTGATATGGGAGACGTGTCCGCCAGAGCTGAGAGCGAGCACAGCGGCCGGAGCAATGAGGGGCTTAGGACCTTCTCTTGTGGCAAATAAGAAAGCTGTAAACAAGGGACACACATGGTGTGACAGCTGACGTCATGTTCGATTCACGGAGAGTAATTATAACCACTGCTGACATAGGGCAAAGAGGAAACGAACTGAATGTTTACGTAGAAAATAGGGAGCATTATTCTTGTTATTTCTTGCAAATTAACTGCACGTGTCTGTAGGACGCTGGTGTCTTGTGATGGGCTACCCACGCCATAGTTTGCCGCTGTTATTTTAGACAATGTGACAGACACTTCAGCCAATAAAAACTTCCGCAGAGGTAAAAACTGTTCAGATGAGGCCACCACAAAACGGAATTCACGTTTAGATTAATAGTTAGCAGATCAGGAACTTGCGAAAATCTCTTCTGAATCCGCATCATCTATTATTTTTTTCTGCCCAACTCACTAAGACTTAAAATAATAGTACAATACAAATTCCTGATGTTAACATAACGGCAAAGGGCAGTTAAACAGTTATGAAGACACTACAGAAGATTATAGAGTGTTAGATTCGTAAGGTGTCTCACGCGAGTGTAAAACAAAATTTGTACTTGAAAATCAGCACAGGCGAGACGATGCCCCCGGACCCCGTCGATTAGGATTTTTATGCGACCACTGTCCTTATGCTGATACGCTGTGTCTTCCATCTCATGACACTCGTGCACAAATAAAACATACATGCAGATAGTAGATCATTGAATTCATTACGAAAACAAACTTTTTGAAGTGGCGATCATCAGTCGTCGGTTCGAAGAATGCCTGTGCAACACATGACCTCGTCAAACTAATATATTACACTACAGTTGATTCGGCGACAAATGTGACAACTTCAAGCCTGGTTTTCATAGGAGCAGGATTGGTTGGTTGGTTGGTTGTTTGGGGGAAGAGACCAAACAGCGAGGTCATCGGTCTCATAGGATTAGGGAAGGATGGGGAACGAAGTCGGCCGTGCCCTTTCAAAGGAACCATCCCAGCAGATTGTGTTCTTTGGGGTGAATGTATTCATGACTATCGTTACTAGATCGTTTCCTCTATAATATCCCCAACAAGGGAAGTTGAAGCATGGAGCGATTTAGGGAAATCACGGAAAACCTAAATTAGGATGGCCGGACGCGGGATTGAACCGTCGTCCTCCCGAATGCGTACTCCAGTGTGCTACCACTGAGCCACCTCGCTCGGTTAGGAGCAGGAACTTTGCGCCGCGTGGATAGGGGGTTTTGAGTCGGCGGGATGCAAAACTCAAATACGATGTGCAATTGTTTGCACAAGTCTTGGTGGTAATTTCCTATGGGACCTGACTGTTGACATCATCGGTCCATATGTTTTCACACTACTTAATCTAACTTAGACTAACTTATCCTAAGGAAAACACACACACGCATGCCCGAGGGAGGACTCGAACCTTCGACGGGGGGAGCCGCGCGAACAGAGACAAGGAGCCCTAGACCGCACGGCTACCCCGTGCAGATTTGCCCAGGAAATGAAACCGCAATCGCAAGCGCAATAACTATCGAGTCCACACATGCTGTCTGGGAAGGGTGTGCAGTGAAAGTGTTGGTAATTTATCTGAAGTCCTAAAAGAAAAGGGAAAAGGGAAAACTCCTTGGTTTGCTGACTGCTACACACATAAGGGACGATGATGAACAATATTACTTGCTCTAGACTTATTCGAAGACCAGGAAAACAGTTAGCAATACATTTTTACCACTGCTTCAATTAAAAATTTACGTTTCGCGACGCTGCAACTCACTCGTAGCTTTTTGCACACTTTGTAGTTACTTTGCACACGAGCTTTACTTGACTTGTGGCAACTGTTTCACTGAGACGAAAAGTACAAGCATTTGACTCGTCCGGGAACAGTTGGCCTGTCACGCCTGACTTAAAGCGCCGACGCTCTAGACATTGGGCTCAGTCTGAAGACACCTTCACTGTTTTGTTGCTGTCGAGACGATGACGACGACACACTACGCCGAGCGCACCATGTACTACGTGGTGCAAAATTCCCGCTCCTTGTGAAACCAGGCCTTATTGACGGCATGTTCATCGGCTCGTCAACAGGCGGCAGCTCCTGTCTGCCATCGCTTCACGTCTCTACATGGAGCCTTCTTAGCACAACGCTTCCAGACACCGCCATGACTCAGGTGTGCCGTGGATGGTCACACAAGTGCCTGGTACCACATCTGCTCAGCCTACACGACAAGAGCGTCATCTGAACCTATTACAATCTATATGTTAACAGGATAAAACCCCGAAGACCACATAAAATATTTCACTCAGTTTTCATCAAATATACTGTCTCGGTCTTAAATTCTTCTCCCCCCCCCATAGCGGTGCATATGTTGTTTAAAGTTAAAGCTATGGAAAAATGAAGAAACAGTCACAAACAGGAAAGCTAAATTAATATTTCCATCCTGGAATCTGCAAAGGATCCATTTCATGTCTCCTCTTGTATATCTGTAGCTTCACCTTCCCTTGTTGGGGATATTATAGAGGAAACGATCTAGTAACGATAGTGATGGATACATTCATCCCAAAGAACACAATTTAATTTCACAGATGGACAAGTGCTCTACGGAGTTAATGGCTATAATCACCGAGATTTAAAAAGGAAACGAAGTGATTGCATTATTCTTGGATAACACTGTGACGCTCATCATCAAGACATTTTACTATTAAGACAAATACGCAGGTCATCGACCACCAAGGGACCTTCATCCGTGGTATGTGCTCCTGTAGCATAAACAACGAAATATATTTTCTAGTACAAGAACTGCCAATCGTAAAAGAGAATTTTGAGCATAGGGCTTAGCAAAATACCATACTAATTCATTCACTATACATCATTTACTAAGATACTTAGAAATGTTAATATATTCACCATCGTATATTCTCCAGTACGGCGTTGAAATCTTTGTTGATGATACAGTACGAACAGCGATAGAGATTGAAGAGTGTCTGACTTTGGCTAGGACCAGTCTTAAGGGACTCTCTTTTGTAATTTTTCTGGGTGTATTGACTAGGGTATCTGCAGCATTTCTATATGAAAAATCATGTGTTATTCATCGTACGATGATAAAAAACCATAAATTGTGTAAGAAATCTCATTCTCGCTTTTTATATATGATTTATGGATCATGTCAGATAAATGTGACACACAAAGGTCTGCTAGGCAGTAAAGTAGGCTACTAAGCGATCGTCCGTGTGATTTGTTAGTACCCTTGGCAACTAATTGTTTAATCTTGGCCCATATCAACTCTGTTAGGTGGAAATGGCTGTGTGATAGAGGTATGTTTGTGATTTTATACAAGTCGTAATTTTACAAAGATAAGCACACAAGTTACGAAGTGGTCATTCCACATTCAACTGGACACCTGAAATGCAAACAGACAGACATAGCTAGTGCGCTAAAACATCTAATCACGCTTTCGTATTGTGCCCTCATAGTGCCTTTCAAAAATGTTCAAATGTGTGTGAAATCTTATGGGACTAAACTGCTAACGTCATCAATCCCTAAGCTTACACACTACTTAACCTAAATTATCCTAAGGACAAACACACACAACCATGCCCGAGGGAGGACTCGAACCTCCGACGGGACCAGCCGCACAGTCCGTAACTGCAGCGCCTAAGACCGCTCGGCTAATTCCGCGCTGCTATATAGTGCCTTTCACTGCGTGGAAGAAATCTTTCAAATGAAACTGCTCTGGAGAGTGTTACAGTGAAAGGGAAAGGTGAAAGAATCGTTTTTAATACATTAGCTGTACATTAACTGTACAGCGATTACCGGGACCATGTTGATCCAAATACTATAAAAAAAAATAAAAAAGAGAGAAATTAGAGGTGAAAGATAAAATCTCTTTCGTTTCTTAATTTGTTCGAAATAACACCGCACGTAAACATTACATAATAATTAATTAATCCAAGTTGAATATAGTGATGTGAGACTGGGAACAAGTTACAACAATTGTGACTGTGGAAAATTGTGGGCAGTTTAGAACATAACTTTGCAAGAGGCAATGGATTATTAATAGGAAATCTACATTACTGTATGCATCCTAAAGGAAGAGTTTTAAGGAGAGAGAAATTTTGAAGCGGAATAAGAAACACTGATTTTTTAGCTGCTATATTTGTAAAATGAAAACGACCAGTCAAAGAGTGGGGAATATTTTAGTTACAGAAGTTGTTTTCCAATGAAGGCACGAATATACACTGGAGTGCTAACTTTGAGGACGCAAGTAAGTTCCTCATAATTTGTTCCTACAAGTAATATAGCTCTATGAAACTTCGACCATACTTAGAACGAACTGGTATGGTATAGTGCAGAAGGTAACTGAAAAAGTATGCAATGCGATGAACAGGAAAGACTTCTATTCAAAGCCAAAAGTTACACAGAAGTATCTGCGATAAATGACGTTCCCATGTCCGTTACAAAGGGGGAGGGAGGTGGGTTCTTAATAAAGTGGGCGATCACCACGGACAGCCGTGGAAGCTCTGTAACGTGAGCCCATGCTCGCCACATGGTTGGTAAGGTGTCCTCGCGTTAGGGCGTTCCGCCATGTTGGTGCCAACGCTGACTGCCTTATGCCAGCGGGATGTCTTCCAGTAACTGCCGGAGCAGTACATATTAGGGGGCTCTAGATACTTGAATGTATTTAGATTCCCATCAATAAAACACGGGCAAATAATGCGGGTCTTGAAAAACGCGTACCAAACGTCGACGGACCATGACGGTTGTGTTTATCCATTCTTGGAGTCAACGTAGATTTTCTTCTTTTCAATTGCCGTTTCCAGAACTTTTTATAACGTTTTCAAAAGCAAGTCGTGAGTGCTTGTCACGAGCTGGATGCTCTTCTGCCTACAACCGCACTGCTACTCTAAAATTCTGACGGCATCTCGATGAATGATATTCACTTTTTCGACTATCGTATATATTGTGAATGTTTGAATAGCCCTATCAGCAAAAGCAGAAGACAGAATGTTGGACTTCAAGCGGACAGGTAAAGAGAGAACCCATACATGAATTACTTGTTTGCTTGAATTTAGTATAACAGGGCAGACGTTTGTGGAGCCTCTTGTCCTGAAATGGGGACTGTGGTTTGCGGCGCTTAGCTTTGACATTGAATTTTCGTAGGAGCTCCTTACAAATGACACAGAAAAATGTGTGTATCTCCATTCGGAAAACAAAGTCAATGTCGTTAATCGACGACTGTAAATGTTAAAAATCACTCGCGAAATGAGGAAATTCGCCATTTGTGCGCTATAACTCTGCGATAAACGCACCTCAATAGTATACTGTTTCATTCTGCATTCAGTAAACAGATTCTAAAGGATGCAAGTTTCAGTAATAACGCTTGCACAAGACAGAGTTGCACAGAGAGCTGAAACCAGTTTTCGGGCTGGAGACAACAACATACACTCCTGGAAATTGAAATAAGAACACCGTGAATTCATTGTCCCAGGAAGGGGAAACTTTATTGACACATTCCTGGGGTCAGATACATCACATGATCACACTGACAGAACCACAGGCACATAGACACAGGCAACAGAGCATGCACAATGTCAGCACTAGTACAGTGTATATCCACTTTTCGCAGCAATGCAGGCTGCTATTCTCCCATGGAGACGATCGTAGAGATGCTGGATGTAGTCCTGTGGAACGGCTTGCCATGCCATTTCCACCTGGCGCCTCAGTTGGACCAGCGTTCGTGCTGGACGTGCAGACCGCGTGAGACGACGCTTCATCCAGTCCCAAACATGCTCAATGGGGGACAGATCCGGAGATCTTGCTGGCCAGGGTAGTTGACTTACACCTTCTAGAGCACGTTGGGTGGCATGGGATACATGCGGACGTGCATTGTCCTGTTGGAACAGCAAGTTCCCTTGCCCGTCTAGGAATGGTTTAACGATGGGTTCGATGACGGTTTGGATGTACCGTGCACTATTCAGTGTCCCCTCGACGATCACCAGTGGTGTACAGCCAGTGTAGGAGATCGCTCCCCACACCACGATGCCGGGTGTTGGCCCTGTGTGCCTCGGTCGTATGCAGTCCTGATTGTGGCGCTCACCTGCACGGCGCCAAACACGCATACGACCATCATTGGCACCAAGGCAGAAGCGACTCTCATCGCTGAAGACGACACATCTCCATTCGTCCCTCCATTCACGCCTGTCGCGACACCACTGGAGGCGGGCTGCACGATGTTGGGGCGTGAGCGGAAGACGGCCTAACGGTGTGCGGGACCGTAGCCCAGCTTCATGGAGACGGTTGCGAATGGTCCTCGCCGATACCCCAGGAGCAACAGTGTACCCAATTTGCTGGGAAGTGGCGGTGCGGTCCCCTACGGCACTGCGTAGGATCCTACGGTCTTGGCGTGCATCCGTGCGTCGCTGCGGTCCGGTCCCAGGTCGACGGGCACGTGCACCTTCCGCCGACCACTGGCGACAACATCGATGTACTGTGGAGACCTCACGCCCCACGTGTTGAGCAATTCGGCGGTACGTCCACCCGGCCTCCCGCATGCCCACTATACGCCCTCGCTCAAAGTCCGTCAACTGCACATACGGTTCACGTCCACGCTGTCGCGGCATGCTACCAGTGTTAAAGACTGCGATGGAGCTCCGTATGCCACGGCAAACTGACTGACACTGACGGCGGCGGTGCACAAATGCTGCGCAGCTAGCGCCATTCGACGGCCAACACCGCGGTTCCTGGTGTGTCCGCTGTGCCGTGCGTGTGATCATTGCTTGTACAGCCCTCTCGCAGTGTCCAGAGCAAGTATGGTGGGTCTGACACACCGTTGTCAATGTGTTCTTTTTTCCATTTCCAGGAGTGTATTTGTAGTGTCTTGACTTAGCCCCCTTACTCTGTATACCTACTGATCTGGTGTCATTTATCGGCTGTCTTTGCGATAGCTTACGAATTCGCTGAAGCCTGCTACGTGGGCCTATTAAAACCAAAACCTAGCAAACGTAGCGCTAGGTTCAGAATTTTCATTTTCAGCAGTTGTTGGTACAAAGTGTCTGATAAATGGCCACTATCTACTTCATTCCCTTTCCTCTTCTTTACCTTAAATACTGACTTGTATCTGAGGGTGTTGATGCGAAAATGCAAATTGTAAGTTAACGTTTCGTCAAAATCCGAGTCTTCACCGACGTAGCACACTCTCCAAACGGCCAAGGATGTGCGATCAACTTACCAGTGGGCGTTTCAAAGGTACTACACTGGAAATCTCCATAAATGATTCAGGAAAGCAGAACTATGGATGTTCGGATTGAGGATTGAACGCCATTCCTCTCGAATATGAGTAATGAATTATCAACGTATCCATTCCGTCCAGTCAGATTAAGTGTTTGAAGTCTCCTGTACCTCTACGCGTACAGATTTTAGGTGGACTCTGAGCCAGCAAAAGCAGTTTCTACAGCATTCGGCACGGGTGCGAGGAGTTCTGACATGGGTACTCCTTATCCTCTGCACAGTAAACAACGTGCTACTCTGCACGGAGGTGATGCCACTGAAGAAGTCATGGGAATTGAAACACATGTCATACAACGAGACTGAACGTATCTGGGAGAATAACATCCTTCACTCAAATCTATTGATTTATTACTATCAAATACCTGATTTGAATTGTAATAGCTGGCCGGGGTGGCCGAGCGGTTCTAGGCGCTACGATCTGGAACTGCGCGATCGATACGGTTGCAGGTTCGAATCCTGCCTCGGGCATGGATGTGTGTGATGTCATTAGGTTAGTTAGGTTTAAGTAGTTCTAAATTCTAGGTGACTGATGACCTCAGAAGTTAAGTCCCATAGTGCTCAGAGCCATTTGAACCATTTTTTTTTTAATTGTAATATTTTGCTTGCTTCCGATATGGTGTTTTTCCTTGGACATCGTGGCGAAACTGTGAAGTTAGGAAGGACGAGAAAGAAATAAGTGGTATGTTGGAGGCTGGAGTCCTCCATTAGTTCCGGTCCTTCACACTACTTCAACTTGTCTGAGACGCTGTGTTAGCTGTTAAGCCGTAAATAATTTAGCGTGATGTAAAACACACTTAAAAACAAGTCAGTTGATGAATGATAACAAAAAAGCCAAAGCATTTTCGTTCTCTGAAGAACACAACATGAAACAGAACGCTATTCTGAATGTGTCGTGTCTTCATTATTCTGTAATATCCTTGAACGTTGGAGGAATCTAACGTGGACGATTTAGGGATGAATCATCCTCCCATTTACCTTTCACCGGCACCGTCAAGTTCCCCCGACTGCTTGTTGCCTGCTGCTAGTGTAGTAGCATCCCACTGAGCAGCTGCTGTTTTGTTCCCATGAGACATGCTTTAACTGAAAGTTTTACTGGTGTTCGCAAACAATAGCAGACAATTCCTGACGCACAAATCCTGTCGCTCCTTTTGCATTACCAGTGCTATTAACGTAATGACATGAGTAAATTCTTAATTACTTGCACAGTAGGTACGTAATATCGTATATTTACTTATCACAACTGATGAACCACGTAATTAGATGAACAGCGCAACTGAAGGCCGTAAACTGATAGAAGTTGCTTGTTTATTTGCCCCGTGCCCATAAATGCTCCGCAACCTGAGATCACAGAGAAAGAGCGATATACTGAATTCGATCTTGTGAATTTGTTTCAGTACAAAAATTCTTAAAACAAAGTCTCTTTTCAATCCCCGAATAAATGCCTGACTGCACATATTTACGTAAGTGATCTAGGAATAGAAAATCAATTAAAATCTGTCAGGAGCGGAGAGCAACCTGGACCTAGGATGATACCTGTACGATTTCAACAGAAATTGAGGAAACAACTTGCTCCTTCCACAATAAATAAGATCTTCCGGTCTATTACGCCGTCGTGGGTAAAATGGATTTCACCTTAAAACCCGCCGCAAAACACGCCAGGAATTTCAGCAGGAAGGACGACGGCGTGTAATTGAATGACATTTGAATTCTCGTGCTGAAGAAAATTTGTACCAATCTTCAACCACGGGATGACAGCATGGTGTGAGAGATCGCCACACTTTAGTTCTGACGCACGAACGGTTTCGATTTTGTCTCTGTAAGGTAACGTCGATATCCAGAACCAAAGGCATGATGAAAGAAAAAACTTGGCTTCGCAACAAGTTCACTTTTCATACTTCGAAATGAATAAATTAATTAATAAACAAAGAAGCACTTATGAAAAAGTAGTGACTTAAGCCCGTTTTTCGATGTTTCCAGCACTTTAATTATTCAGAGAGCGCTTTCTGCGTACAAGTATGTAAAATGGCGCAGTAATGGAAAGAAATTCATAGATAAGACTTTTAGGTTTTCTAATTTTTATTTTTTAACGGTTATGTGGGTCGCACTTGGTTAACTTCTAAGATATAATCACTTCTGTCCTGTCTTCAGAACAGTTTAACAGCACCATGCCATTACTTTAACAAATAGTTAAGCTGTTTGCTACTTGATCTTCTAACTAGAACTTTATTTTCAATCTTATTTTGGCAGGAAAACATTATGTGATGGAACGTCAATACACGTTTCCGCAAATGCAGCCTGCCCCTCGGACCACCAGGCTTCAGGTGCCGAGCTCCCTCAGATAATTGTCTAATCTGAACGCTTTTACCACTGTGCTACTAGTGCTAGCTTTTGTTATGGAAGGATCTGACAAATTATTTAGGCTCATACCAGCAAATTGTCGTCTGGGCAGACCGACACCGGCTCCTGTAAATAGGTGCTGTTCATCTGGAAGATAATAGGAAAACTGATACTAACCCACCCATTTATACAATATTTTTTGTGCAAGTAGTAATCTGAGGTTTCGTTGGTCATGTGTTTACGGAAGTTTACGTCACCCTCCACACAATACTTGACTCCGAAACAGCTTTTTTATTAATAGTCACAAGAATGGGACTGCCACTCCCTCGCTACTCTGTCAAACACAACAGCTACACCACTGATTCTGTACCTACATCTGCGGCGGTGGGTACCTTGAACCGCTATTAGTCATTTACTTTCCTGTTCCACTCACAAACAGAGCGATCGAAAAAATGACTGTCTGTATACCTTCTTACGAGCCACCATTTCTATTCTTAGCCTCGTTGTCCTTACGCGTAACGTTTGTTGACAGCAATAGAATCTTTCTCCAGTCAGCTTAAACTGACGATTCTCTCAATTTTGCCAATAGTGTTCTTCGAAACGAATGTCGCCTTCCCACCAGGGGTTTCCATTTGAATTCCCGAGACATCTCCGTAGATCTTGCGTGTTTTTCTAGCGTACCGATATAGAATCTAACAGACCACCTCAGAATTGCTTCGATGTACTTCTACCATCCGAGGTGGTGGAGATCCCAAACACACCAGCTTTAGTGTTACATACCCTATCTCCTGTACAGATGACCCACATTGTCCTGAACTTCCCCCAATAAACGGAAGTCCGCCATTCACCTTCCCTACTGCAATCCTTAAATACGCCTTCCATTTCGTATCGCTTTGCAGTGTTACTCCCAAATATTTGATCTAAGCAGCTGTGTCGAGCAGCATACTGGTAAAGCTCTATTCGGATATTACGGGCTTCTTTCCCTACTCATGTGCTCTAAGTTCCGTTTTTCTACATTCATCACAAATACTGGAAATGTTGTTTAAGTCATCTTGTACCCTTCTACAGTCGCTCAATGATGACACCTTCCCATACAACACAGCTTCATCGTTAAACCGCCACAACAGCTGCTCACCCTGCACGTCATATCATTTGTGTATTGTGTGTACAGAGAATAGTAGCGGTCCTGTCACACTCCTCTGAGGCACTCCTAACGATAGTCTTGTCTCTGATGAACACTCGCCGTCGAGGACAACGAACCAGCTTCTGTTACTTGAGAAGTCTTTGAGCTGTTCACATATCTGGGAACCTATTCTGTATGCTCGTATCTCGGTCTGCAGTGGTGCGCCTTGTCAAGTGCTTTCTAGAATCTGGGAACGTGGAATATGACTGTAGCCCTTCATCTGTGGTTCGCAGGATGTCATGTGAGGGAGGGGCAAGGTCAGTTTCGTAGGAGCGATGCTTTGTAAAGCAGTACTGATTTGTGGACATAAGTTGGTCCGTTGGAATATAAAAAAAAATACTTGAATCTGAATCAGGCGGTTTATTTGTTTTCAACTCTTCTCTACGCCACGGCTGCCCGTTAGTATGTCCTCTGTGAGGGAGTCAGTGTGATTGTCAAACGATGGTATGTTTTCACTGTCCTCCTGCGCGAAAATTAAAACTTCAGCTTTCCTTTTGCTGTCTTCTGTTGCCACACCATACCGGTGGATGACTCTCCTTGCCACTCCCCACTTGCATTTCCTCATCAGCTGGCGCGATCAGTTGTTTACAGATGACAGACAATGCGCCGACCAGCCGCATACCTGGCGCACACACTGCCTGGCCCAGAACGCTTACGAAAGAGATAACGAGGTGAGGTTGCCGCCGCCGCCGCTAATGCGATGACTCATCTTTCGACACGTGTTACATATTGGAAACTGTTGCTGTGCAGGAATGGCGTAACTGGGAAGTAAATGTGTTTTGTCTCTTATGCTTTGCACACTTAGTATGGTGTCGTTCCACTCCTTGTGGAAGCCCGCGCTGAATACTGAAGAAAGGTAGTTGCTGAAACGTATTGGTTGCGTTTCCAGTAGTTCCCCTGTATGCGTGGATGCTTATTGAACATTTGATAATCCTGGTAAAAGAAGAATACATCTTTTATACTGTAATCAATTTTTCTATCGAAAATAAAGTTTCTGGTTACATTCCTACCGTACAGAACTATCTGTCGTACATTAATCAAGAGAGGAAAACATTTCTGTGTACGGTTAAACCAATTCATTTTCACCAAAGCTGAAATGAAGCATATTCCCCATTGACTGCAATTTTTCCATGACGAACTAGAAGAAGAGAAGGTGCAGAGAAATACGCTTTACCCGTCCCGTAATATTTTCGGCCTTTTTTGTTGAGAGAACGAGAAATTTTAAGAGTTCGTGATAAAATGTATATGGATGGAGGTAGGTTGATTATTAAACAGCATCATACATGCCTCACTTGGGTTGGACAGTAAAATGCAAATTTAATGTGACTTTTAAATATACAAGCGGGACATGTCATTAATGCACGAACTGGCTGTGTGTGTTGGGTGTCCTTTTGATACCCTAAGAGAAAAATTTCTGTCATTTAATTGGAGTATACGTACAGTGTATATTTTTAGTGATAAATATGTTAATATCACAGCTAAATTACACATCTAAGATATATGTAAATTCTAGTTAATTCCACGCAAACGAAGGCTGTCACATAAGGTGGGGTTCAGTGAAGTCTGCCAGCAAAGACTGAAGAGAGAAGGTTCGCGGGGAAGAGGTCGTTAGAAGATGTGAACGCTCAGGAGTTAAAACACAGGCATATCACAATAAGGATGGAAACGGCAATTATACGGAGGCAGGAGAAACGGAAAGATTACAAGGAAGTAATAGAAGAAGCAGAAGAGGACTTTATCCATCATAGGACAAGACAAACGTACCAGAAAGCAAAGAAAGTGACCCAAAAATATAAGAAAAAAGAATTATTTGTTAAAGATACACAGAGGAAGATACTCACGAATGAAATTAAAACAGAATATCGATTGGTAGAGCTCATCGCAATATTACTTAACTGTGATGACCCCATGACAGCGAAGTACAGACCTTCAGTGAAGAGGAAATAAGACAAATGATGATAAAAACCGAAGAGCAATAAGGCTTTCGGTGAATTGCAGGAAAGCTAATAAATAATGGGGCACCTGTAGTGACAAAAATAATCACCAAACTTCTAAAGAATGTTTGTTAATGTGGGAATTTGTCTGACCTCTCTAAACTGGCCATAATCTGCCCTGGTATGCGATAATTATTGAGGCATTGCATTCCTTAATGTAAGCTAAAAAAATTCTATCTCAGTGTCTACTGAAGACAATTATCCCAACTGCAGAAGCAGTTATGTGGAAGTAGCAATGTGGTTTCTGAAGGAGCAGATCAACTGCAGACCAGATTTTTGCGTTCAGACAGGTAACCGAGTAAGATTGGGAACATTGATATTCACATGTTTTTTGATGACTTCAAAAAAGCTCATGACAGCATACTCTGTTTTGAAACAATTTCAATTTCCACAAGTTGATACGTCTAGTACAGATGTGTTCAGAGGAAACCTTTTGCAGAGTAAAGAATGTTACGGGAATGCCAGAGCATTTTTATCTCAGAACTGGTTTTGGACAGGGAGAAGCATTAGCTCCTACACTTTTTAGTTTAATTTTAGTAAAGGTAAACAGAGAACTCCAAACATTAAACCAAGCTGAAATAAAAGTGGGTCATAACATAATATACCGACTTGCATATTTGGGTTACGTTGCACTAATAAATAGTAGCAAAAGAGACATGTGACTGCTGGCAACTTCTTACAGAAATATTGCAAGTAAATCAGGGTACAAATTAATGCGGACAAAACCGAGTACATGGACGTGTGTAAGGCAGCCGATATGGTACCCTATTGACAGCTGACGAAATCACTTTAAAAAAAAATAAATACAAGCTTTTGAGGGACATTTTTAGCTTGTAGAACAGAATGGAAACAGAGTAAGGTAAGGATCGCAGTGCCAAGCAGAGCATATTTTGGCTTATGGGACGTGCTGTGCAGTAGAGCTGTTTCGAGAACTTTCAAAATCAGACTCTACTGGAGTGTAATACTCCCTGTAGCTATGTGTGGGTGTGAAACTTTTAGTCTCCATTACGAAAAACAAATGAACAAAAGCTGCTAGTCTTCTAAAAAATATATTAAGGAATAGATTTGGCCCCAAGAGGGACACCCGGTCACAGGAATGGGCGATATTAAAAAAACAGGAACTGACAGACATATACTCAAAAGCTGATGTGCGAAGGCTGAAGGAAATAAGACTGATGTGGACTGGACGCCTAGTTAGGATGGAAGAGGAAAGACTACTGAGGGTATCATTCTCGGCATCCATGTCGCGGACGAAATGGAAGGATGATATTAACAGGTACACGAAAGAGACGGGTATGGGAAAAGGCCAGGACTTTGTATCTGATATCCCACGTGTGTGTATGTGTATGTGTGTGTGTGTGTGTGTGTGTGTGTGTGTGTGTGTGTGTGTGTGTGTGTCAATTATTTATTTAAATAAATGAAATGCATCCGTGCGTTCTTTGAAACGTTTTGTATTTAGTTTCGTGTTTGTCCTGCGTAAGAGGCAGACAGATGTTCACAGGGGAACTTAGGACACACTGTCTTTTTGTCTGTTAGGATTCAGGTGCAGCAGCTGTTCGTTTGTGGAAAATGCAGTACATTTGTTAGTTCCCTTGATTCATACGCTGGCTTGGGAGGTATTTCGTTAAGGATCGCAGGGCTAACGTATTTAATAAATGTTCAATTTGCAGCATGTGGCTCGCGATTACGAAGAAAACCAAAGAAAATACAATTTTTATTGGCATTCGTACATTTGTCTAGCGTCACGATTGTTTTATAGCTGACTGATTTAACCATCGCCAATCAATCAGTGACATCAGCTATAATCACGTAATTTGTAGCTGTGCGAAGGGAGATCCCAAACTAAGGTCAACTTCGCAACACTTATTCCCCAAAAGAGGTTGCTAACATAACTCGATCGAGCTGCTATCTACAATTGCTCGTCAAGACGTAGAGAAAGCGGCTTTTATTGATATTCCTTGAGAACAGGGCAGGAGTAGGTTGCCAACCGCTCTATCCACGCTATCGGTAGTAGACGCGTCATGTGAATAAAGAGCATAGCACTTCAAAAGCGTCAACTGGGCACGTGACATCATGTGACGAGACGGTAAATCGAATGAATGAAGACTCGGCACGGTCATTAAGAACGATGTATTGAGATTGCACCACAGAAAAGCCGAGATGTCGAATCTGAGGTCCAAGAATGTATCACAAGATGAGGAACCAACACGAGCAGGCAAATCCGTGATCACACACAGTATTCTGGCTAAACTTCAGTATTAGTCAAAAGTGAAGAAAACTGTCAACGGTAGACAAAGGCTGTTGTAGCGCCTCTTGCGGAGAATGTGTAAACCAGATGAAATTCGTTGGGGAATTGTTTCGTCAAAAATGCAATAATGGTGACTACCAGTTAGACGTAGCCAATACCGAAAAGCTGAGAAACGCTGCGTTAATCCCTACCGACAACGGGGACGCAGTGACTGATGCATTCGCATTGGCAAGAACTGGGCTCAAATCTTTGTAGGGTGATAGTGTCCCGACAGTTTAGCGCCCATCAAATATCTGTGTGGTACATCCGCTTCTCTGAGGCTATAAATACGGTGCTAATGAATAGCTTAGTAGACACTTCAATTGAAGAGAAATGGATATCTCTAAAAAAGGCAGGCGCAGATATGGAAGAGAAACAGGTACTAGCAAGGTAATTTTGAGAGGTGTATCAGATCAGGGAGTCAGAGGCCGATTTTGGGGGGCGAGCATACGGTGATGGTTAGTGTCTCCTCGCTGGAGAGCCGCTTTTCGCTGCCCGGCCTCAGCTTGGCGCCGTGCTGTGTTTGCAAAGCATAGCTTACAAGTTGCAAGTCTATTTCGAATACTTGTGAAAATTTTTAACGTCACTCCTCTATCATACTACGATTTAAAGTCGACGCTATGCCGTATCTGTTTCTTTTGTGAGTTGCCCAGACTGTGGAAAGTCATTTGCATCTCAGTCTACAGTGTTCCACACAGTATTCGGCTGCCTTCTGCTTGGACAGAGTATTTTAAATCTGCATATTATCATCATGTTGGTTCAAAAGATCTTAAGATTGTATGTATATTGCTATTTACATTTTTCGATAAAATTAATTTAAATGACTAATTTCTACTTGAACAATATTGACTGACAGCGAATAAATAAGTATAGTTAAGATAACTTTTCCTCACTCCGCCATTTCCTTCCACAATGATCCCATGAGATGTCCCTTTACATTAAAAGCCTATCGTCCGGGGTATTTAGCTTACTGAATTCCAGTCTCAGCGACGCAGTTTCCAATGTAATACGGGTGCCGTTACGAGAAACATATTCATTTCTTTTAATGTGGAATTTTAGCTGGGTCGCTTTTAATTATATGAATTGCATTAAATTTTACTTTGTGGATAGTGAAACCTCAGCTGGATTAGCATTCAGCAGCGTAAATAATTATCTGTTTAACAGTTGTACGATGGTATTGGTTTCTGTCTCAGCATAGAGTCACTTGTTTGGTTGTTTGTGTGTTGAGTTCGCGAGTGTGGCAGGCAGCTTGCACAAGCCAACTAGCAAGTCGACTGGCACGCACGTACAAGAGACGTAAACACTTCAGTTAAGTTATTGGACTTTGGTTTCACCTTTACAGCCAGTCCGAACAAATAGCGTCTTAGAAAGTTCAAACAATACATTGACCTCTTAAGTTAACAGATGAAAGAACTCCATTAAACTGAGGCGCGTGCGCGCACACACACGCACACGCGCATGCACACGCACAAGCACACGCGCGCGCACACGCACACGCGCGCGCGCATCCAAATGTAAAGATTACAATTTAATGCCAAATTTGAAACAAATTGCACTAATAAACAATAATTGCTTGAATCCTTCGTGAACGGAATACCAGTTCTATGAAGATCCATTCGGATGGCCTGAAAGGTAGGTTTCTGTGGGGAATGGCTCAAGAGGTAGTCAGGTTTGACTGCCAAAATGGAAAAGTGAGAGCTTATACTTTACACCTTGTCGTCTGTCTGAACTCTAAATCCCGTCCTTCTCTATCGAGACCAACAAGCCAAGTAACCAATGTTGCAGTTCTAAACGGACCGTCACCCAAAAGAAGAGGATACAATTTATAATCAGGAGGAGCCTCCTGCCTCCCCGCCAATATCTATGTGTACTGTTTCCTTGTTAATGATTACTACACCCTGGAGTGGACGGTTGTCGCTTCCACTGCAGAGGTCACGCCCTCAGGTCCGGCCAGACACAGTGTAATGTCCAGCAATGTGAACAAGTCCCTTCACATTCATTTATTATATCATATCGGGTACCTCATACCTTTCCCTTAGAAAAAAGGTTTTCAAGGGGACGCTCCAACTCTAAGGTAATCCACTTGGAAATAATCCTGCCTATGTGGTAACAATACTTACGAAGTTACCCGTCCCTCTTTCTCATTTCCGTAAGTCTTGTCATTTCAGTCACGTATCACATGATCTGTCACCGTAAAGATCTCTTCTGTAGTAGATAATTCTTAAGAATTAATCTCTTACTAATCGCTTTTAGTTATTTTCATCCTTACTCTTTCATTGTACTTAATAGTTTTAGCGCATTCCCTTTTGATCTGTGCTGTCATTATATCAGATTGGAATACTATTTCCTATGATGTCATGTCTTAAAAATTCCTTTTCCTTCTCATTTCTTATGTCTTTTGACTTTAATGTATGAATTCTAAATGGTTCAACTGTTAATACAGTAGCAGTGTACTGGCTGTCACCTCCGCCACGACCATCGGCCATCGCCCTCTGAAGGGAAGAGGGAATAATGCCTTGTACAACTGGTGCTTCAAGAGCCAGCTCATCGCTGCAGATGAAGCTGGCCGACTTCACTGCGCCATCCGCTGCAGCAAAAAGTGTCACGATCACCGAACGCAGCTGGCACTATTTAGGCCCCACGAAGCCACGCGACACCGGGCGCTTTCTGCTATCCATACGCTGGGTGGCCTTTATAGGAACGCCCGGGCAGCTCTCCATAAGTCCAACGCCGAGCCTGACGCAGAGTCTGATTCTGAGTAAATGACTTCGACAACAACGCAGCGCTGCTGGACCAAGACAAGGCCTGTGCGCCACTGATTTGTGACAGAGACCAATTCTGACCTTACGAAGTACTTTTTTTTAAGGCTCCATACTTATGGCAGGTTTCATGTGGCCCGCCAAGAACCCTTCTCCTGTGCCAACTTGGCAACGCCACAGCAGCAATTACAATCTCCGCCCCCAATTATTTCCTGTATGTATTCCAACCTCTGTCTTCCTCTACAGCTCCATCTAGCATCGAGTACCACAAGAAATTATTTCCTGATGAGGTAACACATGTCCTATTATCCTGTCGGTTCTTCTTGGGAGTGTTTTCCGAATTTTCCTTTCCTCACCCATTCATCTCAAGACCTCCACATTCCAAACCTTATCAGTCCACCAAATTTTCAACAATCTTCAGTAGCACCACGTCTCAAATTCTTAGATTCTCTTACGTTTCGGTTTTAACACAGTCCATGTTTCACTACCATACAACGCTGTGCTCCAAACATTTCTCAGAAACTTGTTCTTGATATTCAAGTCCCTGATTGGGACTAATAGACTAGACTTCTCCTGATCAGAAAGCCCTTTTTGCTTTCGCCAGTCAGCATTTTATAACCTCCTTGCTCGTCCGTCATGGCTCATTTCGCTGCCTAGGTAGCAAAATTTCTTAACTTCATCTACTTCGTGATCACCAATTTTGATGTTGAGTTTCCTGCTCTTCTCATTTCTGCTACATGTCATTTCTTTCATCTTCCTTCGATTTATTCTCAATCCATATTCTGTGGTGTCACCGCCAGACACCACACTTGATAGGTGGTAGCCTTTAAATCGGCCGCGGTCCGTTAGTATACGTCGGACCCGCGTGTCGCCACTATCAGTGATTGCAGACCGAGCGCCGCCACTCGGCAGGTCTAGAAAGACTTCCTAGCACTCGCCCCAGTTGTACAACCGACTTTGCTAGCGATGGTTCACTGACAAAATACGCTCTCATTTGCCGAGACGATAGCATAGCCTTCAGCTACGTCATTTGCTACGACCTAGCAAGGCGCCATTATCAGTTGCTATTGATATTCTAAATAATGTACAGACAAGAGCTACGTTCAACATTAATGGATTAAAGTTAAGTATTCCACCAGCTACATCGTTTTTTTCTAGTCTAACTTCCTTGTCCTGTTCCAGACCTCACGCCAGCCTGCGTGAGCTAAAACGCGTGCCTTTCGGCTTCCTCTTACATTAGTGGGTTGGCCCTCTTGCCAATCCACAACATATTCTGTACTCATTAGACTGTTCATCCCATTCAAGACTTCCTGTAACTGGGCAGGCCGTTGTGACAGAACGGTTCTAGGCGCTTGAGTCCGGAACCGCGCGATTGCTACGGTCGCAGGTTCGAATCCTACCTCGGACATGGATGTGTGTGACGTCCTCAGGTTTGTTTACTCTTGAGTAGTTCTAATTTCTAGGGGACTGAAGACCACAGATGTTAAGTCCCATAGTGCTCAGAGCCATTTGAACCGTTTTTTGTACACTCTCCACCTATCCCTCTTCTCTGCGTTGAACAGTAGAATTCCCTTTTACACTCTTAATTTTACGACCGTTGCTTTTCATTTCACCGAAGGTTGATAAGGCTTCTCTGTATGCTGAGTCAGCCCTTCCGACAATAATTTGTTTATCGATTTCTTCCCATTTTTCATGCAGAATTTCACCTTAACTTCACTGCTCCACCTACTGATTTCATTCGTGCGTTGGTCCTATTCCTGTATTTCTGAATTTTCCGGAACATTTTTGTTGTTCTTTGTCAATCAACTGAAGTACTTGCTCTGTCACCCATGGTTTCTTCGCAGTTACCTTGCTAGTACCTATGTTTCTCTTCCATATCTGCGACTGCCCTTTTTAGAGATATGCATTTCTCTTCAACTGAAGTGTCTACTAAACTATTTATAGCCTCAGAGAACCGGATGTACCACACAGATATTTGGTGGGCGCTAAACTGCCAGGATACTATCACCCTACAAAGATTTGAGTCCAGTTCTTCCCAATGCGAATGCATCAGTCACAGCGTCACCGATGTCGGTAGGCATTAACGCAGCGTTTCTCAGCTTTTCGGTATTGGCTACGTCTAACTGGTAGTCACCATTATTGCATTTTTGACGAAACAATTCCCCAACGAATTTCATCTGGTTTATATATTCTTCGCAAGAGGCGCTACAACAGCCTTTGTCTACCGTTGACAGTTTTCTTCACTTTTGACTAATACTGAAGTTTAGCCAGAATACTGTGTGTGATCACGGATTTGCCTGCTCGTGTTGGTTCCTCATCTTGTGATACATTCTTGGACCTCAGATTCGACATCTTGGCTTTTCTGTGGTGCAATCTCAATACATCGTTCTTAATGACCGTGACGATTCTTCATTCATTCGATTTACCGTCTCGTCGCATGATGTCACGTGCCCAGTTGACGCTTTTGAAGTGCTATGCTCTTTATTCACATGACGCGTCTACCACCGATAGCGTGGATAGAGCGGTTGGCAACCTACTCCTGCCCTGTTCTCAAGCAATATCAATAAAAGCCGCTTTCTCCACGTCTTGACGAGCAATTGTAGATAGCAGCTCGATCGAGTTTTGTTAGCAACCTCTTTTGGGGAACAAGTGTTGCGAAGTTGACCTTAGTTTGGGATCTCCCTTCGCCCAGCTACAAATTACGTGATTATAACTGATTTCACTGATTGATTGGCGATGGTTAAATCAGTCAGCTATAAAACAATCGTGACGCTAGACAAATGTACGAATGCCAATAAAAATTGAATTTTCTATGGTTTTCTTCGTAATCGCGAGCCACATGCTGCAAATTGAACATCTATTAAATACGTTAGCCCTGCGAGCCTTGACTAAATACCTCCCAAGCCAGCGTATGAATCAAGGGAACTAACAAATGTACTGCATTTTCCACAAACGAACAGCTGCTGCACCCGAACCCTAACAGACAAAAAGACAGTGTGTCCTAAGTTCCCCCGTGAACATCTGTCTGCCTCATACACAGGACAAACACACACACACACACACACACACACACACACACACACACGTGGGATACAAAGACTCAAAGTCCTGTTCTTTTCTCAGACCCGTCTATTCCGTATACCTGTCAATATCATCCTTCCATGTCGTCCGCGACAATCCTCCGCTACTTCTACCCTCCATGGATGCCGAGAATGATACCCTCAGTAGTCTTTCCTCTTCCATCCTAACTAGGCGTCCAGCCCACATCAGTCTTCTTTCCTCCATCCTTCGCACATCAGCTTTTGAGTATAGGTCTGCAGGTTTCTGTTATTTATTTTTTATTTTTTTTTAATATCGCCCATTCCTGAGACAGGGTGTCCCTCTTGGGGACAAATCTATTCCTTAATATTTTTTTTAGAAGACTAGCAGCTTTTGTTCATTTGTTTTTCGTAATGGAGACTAAAAGTTTCACACCCACACATAGCTACAGGGAGTATTACACTCCAGTAGAGTCTGATTTTGAAAATTCTCGGAACAGCTCTACTGCACAGCACGTCCCGTAAACCAAAATATGCTCTGCTTGGCACTGCGATCCTTGCCTTACTGTTTCCATTCTGTTCTACAAGCTAAAAATATCCCTCAAAAGTTTGTGTCTATTCTTTTAAAAGTGATTTCGTCAGCTGTCAATAGGGTACCATTATTGGCTGCCCTACACACGTCCATGTACTCAGTTTTGTCCTCATTGATTTGTAACCCTGATTTACTTGCAATATTTCTGTAAGAAGTTTCCAGCAGTCGCATGTCTCTTTTGCTACTATTTATTAGTGCAACGTAATCCAAATAAGCAAGCCGGTATATTGTGTTATGACCCACTTTTATTTCAGCTTGGTTTAATGTGTGGAGTTCTCTGTCTACATTTACTAAAATTAAACTAACAAGTATTGGAGATAATGCTTCTCATTGTCCAAAACCAGTTCTGAGATGAAAATGCTCCGACATTCTCGTAACGATCATTACTATGCAAAAGGTTTCCGCTAAATACGTCTGTACTAGACCTTTAAACTTTTGTGCAAACTGAAATTGTTTCAAAACAGAGGTTATTATTCGAATACGTTTGCTGTCAGGGGCTTTTTTGAAGTCATCAAAATCCATGTGAATATCAATGTTCCCAGTCTTTCTCAGTTACCTGTCTGAACGCAAAAATCTGGTCTGCAGTTGATCTGCTCCTTCAGAAACCACATTGCTACTTCCACATAACTGCTTCTGCAATTGGGATAATTGTCTTCAGTAGACACTGAGATAGAATTTTGTAGCTTACATTAAGGAATGCAATGTCACAAAAATTATCGCATACCAGGGCAGATTATGGCTGGTTTAGAGTAGTCAGACAAATTCCCACATTAACAAACATTCTTTAGAAGTTTGGTAATTATTTTTATCACTACAGGTGCCCCATTATTTTTTAGCTCTCCTGCAATTCACGGAAAGCCTTATTGCTCTTCGGTTTTTATTATCATTTGTCTTACTTCTTATTCGTTGAAGGTCTGTACTTTGCTGTCATGGGATCATCACAGTTAAGTAATATTGTGATGAGCTCTACCAATCGATATTCTGTTTCAATTTCATTCGTGAGTAACTTCCTCTATGAATCTTTAGAAAATGATTCTTTTTTCTTACATTTTTGCGTCACTTTCTTTGCTTTCTGGTACGTTTGTCTTGTCCTATGATGGATAAAGTACTCTTCTGCTTCTTCTATTACTTCCTCGTAACCTTTCCGTTTCTCCTGCGTCCGTATAATTGCCGTTTCCATCCTTATTGTGATGTGCCTGTGTTTTAACTCCTGAGCGTTCACATCATCTAACAACCTCTTCCCCGCGAACCTTCTCTCTTCAGTCCTTGCTGGCAGACTTCACTGAACCACACCTTATGTGACAGCCTTCATTTGCGTAGAATTTCGGATTCTATCCTGTTTACTGTTTCTTTGAGACCAATCGCGGTTAATATCAGTCTCCTGCCCTTTTCCTCCCAGTTACTTAAGTTTTCTGCTAGTGTTGACTCTTATTTTCTTTTGATCTCTCCCTCTTTTAATCTGTTTATATCATAATATGAGGTCTGTCTAACTATTCCACCCACCTTAAAATTTAATGTCTATCTTACTTATCAGCAGGAAGAGGTCAGTGTCACAATCTGTTGCTCTATAGATTTACGTATATGTGATGCTGTTTGCGTATCACTTCTGGATACATAGATGGTCTATCTAAAATATGGTTTGCCTATCTGGTGCCATACTTGTCTCTTTATGCAATTTTTTATGTTGAAGCAACGTAACCATGATGCAGATATTCATTGGCGAGTGCGAAATTACTCAAATGTATGCCATTGTCACTGCTCTCTTTATGCTGTTTGGTATTGACGATCATCGGTTTATACATGCTTTCTTGACCCAGTTTGGGGCTAAAATCACCCTTTCCTATTTTACCATTATAGTTTGACAACGAGCAATGCACACAATCCAATTCAGCGTAAAGTTCCTCCTGTACCAATTTACTCTTTCAGCTGTAAATTGATTTAAACTCTTTCACCGATTTCATTGCTGAGTCATGTCATAAATTCCAGTATGTAATTCATGGCGCTCACCAGTCTCCATAAAGGATAATCCCATTGCTTATATTGATCAATCTTGTACTCTTCCATCTAATATCCTCGAGAGCTATAATTTCCAGCTCGTGTTTCTCTAATTCTTTGCTCATACATGTGCATTAAACTGTAACGTGAGTTGTTATTAATCCTTGTCACTCTCAGCAATATTTCACTAAAAGTGAATGTAAACCAAGAAATTGCCTCCAAAAATAATACAATGTTACGTGTTTCTAGAAAACAAGCATATCTGACTGGAAAAGACGTATTAAACGAAAAATAGAAACTTAGTAACATTTCTAAGGAATACCTACTGTACTGTTAACTAGAATTTACATATATCTTAGATGTGTAATTTAGCTGTGATATTAACATATTTATCACTAAAAATACACACTGTACGTATACTCCAATTAAATGACATAGAAATTTTTCTCTTAGGGTATCACAAGGACACCCAACACACACAGCCAGTTCGTGCATTAATGACATATCCCGCTTGTATATTTAAACGTCAGATTAAATTTGCATTTTACTGTCTCATAACCCAAGTGAGGCATGTATGATGCTGTTTAATAATCAACCTACCTCCATCCATATACATTTTATCACGAACTCTTAAAATTTCTCGTTCTCTCAAGAAAAAATGCGGAAAATATCACAGCAGGGGTAAAGCGCATTTCTCTGCACCTTCTCTTCAAGTTCGTCATGGAAAAATTGCAATCAATGGGAAATATGCTTCATTTCAGCTTTGGTGAAAATGAATTGGTTTAACCGTACACAGAAATGTTTTCCTCTCTTGATTAATGTACGACGGATAGTTCCGTACGGTAGGAATGTAACTAGAAACTTTATTTTAGATAGAAAAATTGATTACAGTATAAAAGATGTATTCTTATTTTACCAGGATTATCAAATGTTCAATAAGCATCCACGGATACAGGTAACTACTGGAAACGCAACCAATACGTTTCAGCAACTACCTTTCTTCAGTATTCAGTGCGGGCTTCCACAAGAAGTGGAACGACACCATACTAACTGTGCAAAGCATAAGAGACAAAACACATTTACTTCCCAGTTACGCCATTCCTGCACAGCAACAGTTTCCAATATGTAACACGTGCCGCATTAGCGGCGGCGACAACCTCACCTCGTTATCTCTTTCGTAAGCGTTCTAGGCCACGCAGTGTGCGCGCCAGGTATGCGGCTGGTCGGCGCATTGTCTGTCTTCTGTAAACAACTGGTCGCGCCAGCTGATAAGGAAATGCAAGTGGGGAGTGACAAGGAGAGTCATTCACCGGTACGGTGTGGCAACGGAAGACAGCAAAAGGAAAGCTGAAGTTTTAATTTTCGCGCAGGAGGCCAGTGAAAACATACCATCGTTTGACCATCACACTGACTCCCTCACAGAGGACATACTAACGGGCAGCCGTGGCGTAGAGAAGAGTTGAAAATCAATAATCCGCCTGATTAAAAAAAAATGGTTCAAATGGCTCTGAGCTCTATGGGACTCAACTGCTGTGGTCATAAGTCCCTAGAACTGAGAACTACTTAAACCTAACTAACCTAAGGATATCACACACATCCATGCCCGAGGCAGGATTCGAACCTGCGACCGTAGCGTTCGTGCGGTTCCAGACTGTAGCGCCTTTAACCGCTCGGCCACTCCGGCTGGCCCGCCTGATTCAGTTTCAAGGATTTTTTTTTTATATTGCAACGGACCAACTTATGTCCACAAATCAGTACTGCTTTACAAAGCATCGCTCCTACGAAACTGACCTTGCCCTTTTCTCACATGACATCCTGTGATCCACAGATGAAGGGCAACAGTCATATTCCACATTCCCAGATTCTAGAAAGCACTTGACAAGGCGCACCACTGCAGACCAAGATACGAGCATACAGGAAAGGTCCCCAGATATGTGAACGGCTCTAACACATCTTAAGTGACTGAACCTAGTGGGTTGTCCTCGACGGCGAGTGTTTATCAGAGAGAAGACTATCGTCAGGAGTGCCTCAGAGGAGTGTGACAGGACCGGTCCTGTTCTCTGTACACACTGTACACAAATGATATGACGTGCAGGGTGAGCAGCTGTCTGTGGCGGTTTAACGATGAAGCTGTGTTGTATGGGAACATGTCGTCATTGAGCGACTGTAGAAGGGTACAAGATGACTTAAACAACATTTCGAGTTGTTGTGATGAATGTAGAAAAACGTAAGTTAGAGCACATGAGTAGGGAATACAAGCCCGTAATATCCGAATAGAGCTTTACCAGTATGCTGCTTGACACAGCTGCTTAGATCAAATATTTGGGAGTAACGCTGCAAAGCGATACGAAATGGAAGGCGTATGTAAGGATCGCAGTAGGAAAGGTGAATGGCGGACTTCCGTTTATTGGGGGAAGTTCAGGACAATGTGGGTCATCTGTACAGGAGATAGGGTATGTAACACTAAAGCTGGTGTGTTTGGGATCTCCACCACCTCGGATGGTAGAAGTACATCGAAGCAATTCAGAGGTGGTCTGTTAGATTCTATATCGGTAGGCTAGAAAAACACGCAAGATCTACGGAGATGTCTCGGGAATTCAAATGGAAACCCCTGGTGAGAAGGCGACATTCGTTTCGAAGAACACTATTGGCTAAATTGAGAGAATCGGCAGTTTAAGCTGACTGGAGAACGATTCTATTGCTGTCAACAAACGTTACGCCTAAGGACAACGAGGGTAAGAATAGAAAGGGGGCTCGTAAGGAGGTATACAGACAGTCATTTTTTCGATCGCTCTGTTTGTGAGTGGAACAGAAAAGTAAATGACTAATAGCGGTTCAAGGTACCCTCCGCCGCAGATGTAGGTACAGAATCAGTGGTGCAGCTGTTGTGTTTGACAGAGTAGCGAGGGAGTGGCAGTCCCATTCTTGTGACTATTAATAAAAAAGCTATTTCGGAGTCAAGTATTGTGTGGTGGGTGACGTAAACCTCCATCAACACATGACCAACGAAAACTCAGATTACCACTTGCACAAAAAATATTGCATAAATGGGGGGTTGGTATCAGTTTTCCTATTATCTTCCAGATGAACAGCACCTGTTTACAGGAGCCGGTGTCGGTCTGCACAGACGACAATTTGCTGGTATGAGCCTAAATAATCTGTCAGATCCTTCCATAACAAAAGCTAGCACTAGTAGCACAGTGGTAAAAGCGTTCAGATGAGACAATTATCTGAGGGAGCTCAGCACCTGAAGCCTGGTGGTTGCAGGGGCAGGCTGCATTTGCGGAAACGTGTGTTGACGTTCCATCACATAATGTTTTCCTGCCAAAATAAGATTCAAAATAAGGTTCTAGTTAGAAGATCAAGTAGCAAACAGCTTAACTATTTGTTAATGTAATGGCCTGGTGCTGTTAAACTGTTCTGAAGACAGAACAGAAGTGATTATTTCTTAGAAGTTAACCAAGTGCGACCCACATAACCGTTAAAAAATAAAAATTAAAAACCTAAAAGTCTTATCTATGAATTTCTTTCCATTACTGCGCCATTTTACATACTTGTACGCAGAAAGCGCTCTCTGAATAAATAAAGGGCTGGAAACATCGAAAAACGGGCTTAAGTCACTACTTTCTCATAAGTGCTTCTTTATTTATTCATTTCAGAGTATGAAAAGTGAACTTGTTGCGAAGCCAAGTTGTTTCTTTCATCATGCCTTTGGTTCTGGATATCGACGTTACCTTTCAGAGACAGAATCGAAACCGTTCGTACGTCAGAACTAAAGTGTGGCGATCTCTCACACCATGCTGTCATCCCGTGGTTGAAGATTGGTACAAATTTTCTTCAGCACGAGAATTCAAATGTCATTCAATTACACGCCGTCGTCCTTCCTGCTGAAATTCCTGGCGTGTTTTGCGGCGGGTTGTAAGGTGAAATCCATTTTACCCACAACGGCGTAATAGACCGGAAGATCTTATTTATTGTGGAAGGAGCAAGTTGTTTCCTCAATTTCTGTTTGAATCGTACAGGTATCATCCTAGGTCCAGGTTGCTCTCCGCTCCTGACTGATTTTAGTTGATTTTCTATTCCTAGATCACTTACGTAAATATGTGCAGTCAGGCATTTATTCGGGGATTGAAAAGAGACTTTGTTTTAAGAATTTTTGTACTGAAACAAATTCACAAGATCGAATTCAGTGTATCGCTCTTTCACTGTGATCTCAGGTTGCGGAGCATTTATGGTCACGGGCAAATAAACAAGCAACTTCTATCAGTTTACGGCCTTTAGTTGCGCTGTTCATCTAATTACGTGGTTCATCAGTTGTGATAAGTAAATATACGATATTACGTACCTACTGTGCAAGTAATTAAGAATTTACTCATGTCATTACGTTAATAGCACTGGTAATGCAAAAGGAGCGACAGGATTTGTGCGTCAGGGATAGTGTGCTATTGTTTGCGAACACCAGTAAAACTTTCAGTTAAAGCATGTCTCATGGAAACAAAACAGCAGCTGCTCAGTGGGATGCTACTACACTAACAGCAGGCAACAAGCAGTCAGGGAACTTGATGGTGTGGGTGAAAGGTAGATGGGAGGAAGATTCATCCCTAAATCGTCCACATTAGATTCCTATAACGTTCAAGGATATTACAGAATAATGAAGACACGAACATTCAGAATAGCGTTCTGTTTCATGTTGTGTTCTTCAGAGAACGAAATTGCTTTGGATTTACTGTTATCATTCATCAACTGACTTGTTTTTAAGCGTGTTTTACATCACGCTAAATTATTTACGGCTTAACAGATAACACAGCATCTCAGACAAGTTGAAGTAGTGTGAAGGACCGGAACTAATGGAGGACTCCAGCCTCCAACTTACCACTTATTTCTTTCTCGTCCTTCCTAACTTCACAGTATCGCCACGATGTTAAAGAAAAAACACCATATCGGAAGCAAGCAAAATATTACAATTAAAAAAAATGGTTCAAATGGCTCTGAGCACTATGGGACTTCTGAGGTCATCAGTACCCTAGAATTTAGAACTACTTAAACCTAACTAACCTAATGACATCACACACATCCATGCCCGAGGCAGGATTCGAACCTGCAACCGTATCGATCGCGCGGTTCCAGATCGTAGCGCCTAGAACCGCACGGCCACCCCGGCCGGCTATTACAATTCAAATCAGGTATTTGATAGTAATAAATCAATAGATTTGAGTGAAGGATGTTATTCTCCAAGATACGTTTTGGCTTTAATAGGCCCATATCGCAGGCTTCAGCGAATTCGTAAGCTATCGCAAAGACAGCCGATAAATGACACCAGATCAGTAGGTATACAGAGTAAGGGGGCTAAGTCAAGACACTTCAAATATGTTGCTGTCTCCAGTCTGAAAACTGGTTTCAGCTCTCTGTGCAACTCTGTCTTGTGCAAGCGTTATTACTGAAACTTGAATCCTTTAGAATCTGTTTACTGAATGCAGAATGAAACAGTATACTATTGAGGTGCGGTTATCGCAGAGTTATAGCGCACAAATGGCGAATTTCCTGATTTCGCGAGTGATTTTTAACATTTACAGTCGTCGATTAACGACATTGACTTTGTTTCCGAATGGAGATACATTTTTCTGTGTCATTTGTAAGGAGCTCCTACGAAAATTCGATGTCAAAGCTAAGCGCCGCAAACCACAATATATAAGATAGTTGAAAAAGTGAATATCATTCATCGAGATGCCGTCAAAATTTCAGAGTAGCAGTGCGGTTGTAGGCAGAAGAGCATCTAGCTCGTGACAAGCACTCACGACTTGCTTTTGAAAACGTTATAAAAAGTTCTGGAAACGGTAATTGAAAAGAAGAAAATCTACGTTGACTCCAAGAATGGATAAACACAACCGTCATGGTCCGTCGACGTTTGGTACGCGTTTTTCAAGACCCGCATTATTTGCCCGTGTTTTATTGATCGGAATCTAAATACACTCAAGTATCTAGAGCCCCCTAATATGTACTGCTGCCGCAGTTACTGGAAGACATCCCGCTGGCATAAGGCAGTCAGTGTTGGCACCAACATGGCGGAACGCCCTAACGCGAGGACACCTTACCAACCATGTGGCGAACATGGGCTCACGTTACAGAGCTTCCACGGCTGTCCGTGGTGATCGCCCACTTTATTAAGAACCATGACCATCGTCCCTCCCCCTTTGTAACGACCATGGGAACGCCATTTATCGCAGATACTTCTGTGTAACTTTTGGCTTTGAATAGAAGTCTTTCCTGTTTATCGCATTGCATACTTTTTCAGTTACCTTCTGCACTATACCACACCATTCGTTCTATATATGGTCCAAGTTTCATAGAGCTATATTACTTGTAGGAACAAATTATGAGGAACTTACTTGCGTCCTCGAAGTTACCACTCCAGTGTATATTCGTGCCTTAATTGGAAAACAACTTCTGTAACTGAAATATTCCCCACTCTTTGACTAGTCGTTTTCATTTTACAAATATAGCAGCTAAAAAATCAGTGTTTCTCATTCCGCTTCAAAATTTCTCTCCCCTCAAAACTCTTCCTTTAGGATGCATACAGTAATGTAGATTTCCTTTTAATAATCCATTGCCTCTTGCAAAGTTATGTTCTAAACTGCCCACAATTTTCCACAGTCACAATTGTTGTAACTTGTCCCCAGTCTCACATCACTATATTCAACTTGGCTTAATTGATTATTATGTAACGTTTACGTGCGATGTTATTTCGAACAAATTAAGAAACGAAAGAAATTTTATCTTTCACCTCTAATTTCTCTCTTTTTTATTTTTTTTATAGTATTTGAATCAACATGGTCCCGGTAATCGCTGTACAGTTAATGTACTAATGTATTAAAAACGATTCTTTCCCCTTTCCCTTTCACTGTAACACTGTCCAGTGCAGTTTCATTTGAAAGTTTTCTTCCACGCAGTGAAAGGCACTATATAGCCGCGCGGAATTAGCCGAGCGGTCTTAGGCGCTGCAGTTACGGACTGTGCGGCTGGTCCCGGCGGAGGTTCGAGTCCTCCCTCGGGCATGGTTGTGTGTGTTTGTCCTTAGGATAATTGAGGTTAAGTAGTGTGTAAGCTTAGCGACTGATGACCTTAGCAGTTTAGTCCCATAAGATTTCACACACATTTGAACATTTTTGAAAGGCACTATAAGTGCACAATACGAAAGCGTGATTAGATTTTTTAGCGCACTAGCTATGTCTGTCTGTTTGCATTTCAGGTGTCCAGTTGAATGTGGAATGACCACTTCCTAACTTGTGTGCTTATCTTTGTAAAATTACGACTTGTATAAAATCACAAACATACCTCTATCACACAGCCATTTCCACCTAACAGAGTTGATATGGGCCAAGATTAAACAATTAGTTGCCAAGGGTACTAACAAATCACACGGACGATCGCTTAGTGGCCTACTTTACTGCCTAGCAGACCTTTGTGTGTCACATTTATCTGACATGATCCATAAATCATATATAAAAAGCGAGAATGAGATTTCTTACACAGTTTATGCTTTTATATCATCGTACGATGAATAACACATGATTTTTCGTATAGAAATGCTGCAGATACCCTAGTCAATACACCCAAAAAAATTACAAAAGAGTCCCTTAAGACTGATCTTAGCCAAAGTCAGACACTCTTCAATCTCTATCGCTGTTCGTTCTGTATCATCAACACAGATATCAACGCCGTACTGGAGAATATACGATGGTGAATATACTAACATTTCTAAGTATCTTAGTAAATGATGTATAGTGAATGAATTAGTATGGTCTTTTGCTAAGCCCTATGCTCAAAATTTTCTTTTACGATTGGTAGTTCTTGTACTAGAAAAGATATTTCGTTGTTAATGCTACAGGAGCACATACCACGGATGAAGGTCCCTTGATGGTCGAGGACCTGCGTGTTTGTCTTAATTGTAATATCTCTTGATTCTCTTGATGATGAGCGTCACAGTGTTATCCAAGAATAATGCAATCACTTCGTTTCCTTTTTAAATCTCGGTTGTTATAGCCATTAACTCCCTAGAGCACTTGTCCCTCTGTGATATTAAATTGTGTTCTTTGGGACGAATGTATCCATCACTTCCCAACAAGGGAAGGTGAAGCTACAGATATACAAGAGGAGACATGAAATGGATCCTTTGCAGATTCCAGGATGGAAACATTAATTTAGCTTTCCTGTCTGTGACTGTTTCTTCATATTTCCATAGCTTTAACTTTAAACAACATATGCACCGCTATGGGGGGGAGAAGAATTTAAGACCGAGACAGTATATTTGATGAAAACTGAGTGAAATATTTTATCCTGTTAACATATAGATTGTAATAGGTTCAGATGACGCTCTTGTCGTGTAGGCTGAGCAGATGTGGTACCAGGCACTGATGTGACCATCCACGGCACACCTGAGTCATGGCGGTGTCTGGAAGCGTTGCGCTAAGAAGGCTCCATGTAGAGACGTGAAGCGATGGCTGACAGGAGCTGCCGCCTGTTGACGAGCCGATGAACATGCTGTGAATAAGGCCTGGTTTCCCAAGGAGCGGGAATTTTGCACCACGTAGTACATGGTGCGCTCGGCGTAGTGTGTCGTCGTCGTCGTCTCGACAGCAACAAAACAGTGAAGGTGTCTTCAGACTGAGCCCAATGTCTACAGCGTCGGCGCTTTAAGTCAGGCGTGACAGGCCAACTGTTTCCGGACGAGTCTAATGCTTGTACTTTGCGTCTCAGTGAAACAGTTGCCGCAAGTCAAGTAAAGCTCGTGTGCAAAATAACTACAAAGTGTGCAAAAAGCTATGAGTGAGTTGCAGCGTCGCGAAACGTAAATTTTTAATGAAGCTGTGGTAAAAATGTATTGCTAACTGTTTTCCTGGTCTTCGCATAAGTCTAGAGCAAGTAATATTGTTCATCATCGTCCCTTATGTGTGTAGCAGTCAGCAAACCAAGGAGTTTTTCTTTTCTTTTCTTTTCTTTTCTTTCCTTTCCGTCCGCTTCATCCATCAATACTCTACATTATATTAGCACTTCAGATAAATTACCAACACTTTCATTGCACACCCTTCCCAGACAGCATGTGTGGACTCGATAGTTATTGCGCTTGCGGTTGCGGTTTCATTTCCTGGGCAAATCTGCACGGGGTAGCCGTGCGGTCTAGGGCTCCTTGTCTCTGTTCGCGCGGCTCCCCCCGTCGAAGGTTCGAGTCCCCCCTCGGGCATGCGTGTGTGTGTTTTCCTTAGGATAAGTTAGTCTAAGTTAGATTAAGTAGTGTGAAAGCATATGGACCGATGATGTCAACAGTCAGGTCCCACAGGAAATTACCACCAAGTCTTGTGCAAACAATTGCGCATCGTATTTGAGTTTTGCATCCCGCCGACTCAAAACCCCCTATCCACGCGGCGCAAAGTTCCTGCTCCTGACCGAGCGAGGTGGCGCAGTGGTAGCACACTGGAGTCGCATTCTGGAGGACGACGGTTCAATCCCGCGTCCGGCCATCCTAATTTAGGTTTTCCGTGATTTCCCTAAATCGCTCCATGCTTCAGCTTCCCTTGTTGGGGATATTATAGAGGAAACGATCTAGTAACGATAGTGATGGATACATTCATCCCAAAGAACACAATCTGCTGGGATGGTTCCTTTGAAAGGGCACTGCCGACTTCCTTCCCCATCCTTCCCTAATCCGATGAGACCGATGACCTCGCTGTTTGGTCTCTTCCCCCAAACAACCAACCAACCAATCCTGCTCCTATGAAAATCAGGCTTGAAGTTGTCACATTTGTCGCCGAATCAGCTGTAGTGTAATATATTTGTTTGACGAGGTCATGTGTTGCACAGGCATTCTTCGAACCGACGACTCATGATCGCCACTACAAAAAGTTTGTTTTCGTAATGAATTTAATAATCTACTATCTGCATGTATGTTTTATTTGTGCACGAGTGTCATGAGATGGAAGACACAGCGTATCAGCATAAGGACAGTGGTCGCATAAAAATCCTAATCGACGATGTCCGGGGGCATCGTCTCGCCTGTGCTTTTGATTTACATTCGCGTGAGACACCTTATGAATCTAACACTCTATACTCTCCTGTAGTGTCTTCAGAACTGTTTAACTGACCTTTGCCGTTATGTTAACATCGTGAATTTGTATTGTACTATTATTTTAAGTCTTAGTGAGTTGGGCAGAAAAAAATAATCGATGATGCGGATTCAGAAGAGATTTTTGCAAATTCCTGATCTGATAACTATTAATCTAAACGTGAATTCCGTTTTGTGGTTGACTCATCTGAACAGTTTTTATCTCTACGGAAGATTTTATTGGCTGAAGTGTCTGTCACATTGTCTAAAATAACAGCGGCAAACTATACCATCACAAGACACCAGCGTCCTACAGGCACGTGCAGTTAATTTGCAAGAAATAACAAGAAAAATGCTCCCTATTTTCTACGTAAACATTCAGTTCGTTTTCTCTTTGCCCTATGTCAGCAGTTGTTATAATTACTCTCCGTGAATCGAACATGACGTCAGCTGTCACACCATATGTGTCCCTTGTTTACAGCTTTCTTATTTGCCACAAGAGAAGGTCCTGAGCCCCTCATTGCTCTGGCCGCTGTGCTCGCTCTCAGCTCTGGCGGTCGCGTCTCCCTTATCACCTGGCAGGATCAGAGAGGAGGCGCCGGCCAGCCGCTTACCTGTGGTGCAGACTGCGTGGTGCACCTCAGAGATCCAAGAGATAACGAGCTGACGCCGTCGCCGCCGCTAATGGGGACATCCGTCTTTCGTCACACACCGTGTTTCAGAATGATGTTCCTGGAAATTCTTGTCCTCACCAGAGCCGTAACTGATAAAGGTGACAACACTACGTGTACCATTGAATTCTGTTCAACATGACCGCGCGAAGTGGCCGCGTTTTAAGGCGCCATATCACGGATTCCGCGGCCCCTCCCGAGGGAGCGTCGGGTTCTCCCTCGGGCATGGATGTGTGTGCTGTTCTTAGCATAAGTTAGTTTAAGTTAGTTTCAGTAGTGTGTAAGTCTAGGGACCGATGACCTCAGCAGTCTGCTCTCTTAGGAATTCACACATCATGGTGTCATAGCACTCTTCGTGCAAGCATTCGGTTTATGTTCCACAACTGTACAGTACAGGTATTCTTTACCGTTTCGAGTGGTTCTAGTGGGTGCTGCTATATTTTAAGTTCCATCCGGTGCTTAAAACAAAACAAAAAATCTGATAGTTGTGGCTTTTTGTTTCTAAAGGAAATTTCCCAACGTTTTCCTGTCGTGCTCAAGTTGCTTTTTCTACGGAAACAAATACAGAGAAATTTGATTGTCAGTGAATGGTAAAAATGATTGCAATTATGCTACACCACATTGTCTGACATGGACGATGATGATGATGCTGTTTGGCTTGTGGGGCGCTCAACTGAGCGGTTGTCAGCGGCGGTACAAATTCCCAACCTTTACTCTGTCCAGTCTCGCCACTTTCATGAATGATGACGATGATGAGGACAACACAAACACCCAGTCATCTCGAGTCAGGTGAAAATCCCTGACCCCGCCGGCAATCAAACGCAAGTCTGACATGGAATCAAAGTGGAGAAATGTACCCCGTTGCTTCTCTTGGCCTTTTCAGCTGTTACGTTAAGAGAGTGGCAGTTTTTAAGAGTTCGCGTTAAAATGAATGATCCCTGAAAGTATTATCACTACCAAATAGTGATATAGATTTCTCGGATAATGTACGAAACACTGACTTGCTAAGTGGACTACGTCATGTTCACATGGACTAGCTTTGTGTGTTTGATATGCTGGTTGTGGCGTAATCTGGCCGATTTATCTTTATTGTTTCCTTTCAGCGTACAATCAGCAGTATTGTAAACGAATTAGATTATCAAGCTACATTTGAATTCTAACAACCAGTACATTAAATCACATGTTCTTTCGCCTTTTCGTCTTGTTTTTATTCAAACTGTCTACAAAGATGTTCCTTATTTTCAATAAACCCCTGATTATTGTTGTCACAGGTTTTATTTTGTTGTTCTTTGTTGACATTCACGTTTATTATCAAATCTGGTAGACTGATGATAACCACAGTTAACAAGATCCCTATCGCTGTCATCCCAGTCCCCATTAACAGAATTTTTATCATGACGGTCCCTTCACTCGTTTGTCGTCCACGAAACTGACACGTTCAGCCGACGGTGCGAAACGACGTAACAGACGGATAAAGAAGGGAAAGTTGGTCGCACGGCTGGAATAATTCTTCAGGTCTGGATACCCGCTGGTGGATAACAAGGCGTCACCCGAGGTGCCGGCAGGGGTGGTGGGCTGCCTGCTGGGGCGAACAGCTCTGGACTCTGCCGGTCTGCGCTCAAGGGAGGCAGGCGAAGGTCGTGGTCACGTCCTAAGGGAGGACATCACTGTCCAAGAACGGAAGCGATTGCTCCAACTGCGTAAAAGCTGGGCCCCGTACCCAGGCAACCTACACCACCCCCACGTTACAGCACTTGCTGCTGCGGGGACAGAATACCGTCTACAGTCTTTTCGAAAATTTTTGGGGCACTTATATTCCGGAATGGATGTCGATACCACTTGTTCATATCAAACTCTCACTCACTCTTCCTCACTCCCTTTCCCTCCCTGTCCCTCTCCCCAACATTCACGAGCGCCGCTTGCACTCATCTACAGACCAGGTCGCTCAGACACAGGTTCCTATCACTGATAATCTGGATCCTGGAAGAAATAATAGACGGTGGATTGGAGAGGTCGTGCTAACACCACTGCAGGTTCCCAGGCCACCTTTCAACTTCGAATAAGTGCAGCTGGATATCTGGCAGCATTGCTCTCATAACGCGTACCGTGGTGTGTTCTAATCTTTCTTATTTAAGAAATGCAGTCACACCTAATGCTATGCGTCTTTGTGAGCAGTCTGCGAAAGAACTGTTTGGCAGATGGTTGATAGTAAAAATCTAAAATAATTAACCACAATGTAGTAGAAGAGCTTCTGAGAAGTAGTTGATAATGAAAATCTAACACAAATAAGCAAGCCGTAAGGGAGTGTCAGTGACTTTCCACAAGACTCCGTGTTTCGTATATTCGCGAGGGTGACAGAAGACTTCTGAGATTGAAGAACACAGCTTCTCTGCTTATCATTTAGGTACGAGGAGCCTAAAGTTTCAATTATCACCTTCAAAAAATAGTCACGTAACTATTACTTCTTATTCAAGTGAGCAGGGTTTCGTGGCTGTTGCCATGAAACGTAGAATATTCCAGTATGTTAGGCCGTATCATGTTTCTCTTCAGTTTCTTCTACACGATTGAGATTTCGACACCTCTGATGGCACCTTCTTCAGAATCTTTCAGTGTCCTCGATTATTTGAACAATGTGAAAGACCATGGTTGCGTTCACTTGTTAAAATGAGTTTGCCCGCGCTTGTTCGTAAGACGCGGGGTTTCTAAGTGAAATTTCTCCACCTACGATTGGGGGCGCCACCGTCAATGGATACGTAGAATAAAGTGTAGAGAAAAGGAGGGGCAATATTTATCATAATGTTATTGTCCTGCGACAGAGGTGGCTTCTTGGTCGTTGTTTGTATTCTTCGTGCACCATGGCTGCGTGTGTCCATGTGTAAACAGTAATTCCTCGGCTAGTGTTAGCACATTGCTGAAAATTGTTTGTCGACCGCAGTTCTCCTGACGCTCAGCTGCCTCATCAAATTTCAACGTTTTGTACTAATGTGACGTCCTGGCTCCTCAGTATTGTGTTTTACTACCTGAAGTGTGTCACGTCTCACGGCAAAAAAAACTCTGTCTTAGATATAGGTAAACTAGCTTTTGAACAAAACAAAAATCTGCTTCGGCGGTAGGGACATAAAAGGGAAGAATTCAATAACAAGCGTCACGCAGCAGTTACAGAATAACTGTTTTTTTTTTTTTTTTTTTTTGTTTGTGGTTTTAGGGCGCAAAACTTCTATGGTCATTAGCGCCCAGCCCGTGACGTAGAAAACAGGAAAAAAACGAAATTTAAAATCAGCAGCAATGGAAACATAGTCAGAAAATTGGAGAAACTAAAGGCAGAAGGAATGCTTAAAAGTCCACTATAGAAAGGGGTTGGTTGTCCACAAAAAAAAAAGCTTCAAATGACTGACGTCATTTCACTGTCACTAATAAACTGTAGAACGCGGTCAGCTGAGCGCGTGTCATCTGCTAAAATCGACGATAGATCAGGCGATAGCTGTAGACGGGAGCGTAACGGATTAAAATAGGGGCATTCAATTAAAAGGTGTCTGACCGTCCACAGCTGAGAGCAGTGGGGACAGAGTGGGGGAGGATCACCGCTTAAAAGATGTCGATGACTAAAAAGACAGTGCCCTATCCGGAGTCGAGCTAAAATTACCTCCTCCCGACGACGCGTTCGGGAGGAAGAGGTCCAAGCGCAAGGAACGGCTTTCACTTCCCGCAATTTATTGTGGGGAAGTGTTGACCAATGCGCATGCCATAAATGAGTAACTTGGCGACATAAACCGCTCCGTAGATCGGTAAACGGAAGAGACTGAAGAGCTGGCCGAAGAAGAGAGACTGCAGCCTTGGCCGCTATATCGGCCGCCTCATTTCCACAGATACCAGCGTGTCCCGGGAGCCAGAGGAACGCCACTGAGACGCCCCCCAGGTGGAGCAAGCGCAGACAGTCCTGAATCCGGTGGACCAGAGGGTGCACAGGGTAAAGAGCTTGGAGACTTAGGAGAGAGCTGAGAGAATCTGAGCAGATTACGTACTGTATCCGCTGATGGCGGCGGATGTAGTGGACAGCCTGGAGAACAGCGTAAAGCTCTGCAGTATAAACCGAACACTGGTCGGGAAGTCGAAAGTGATTTGGGGTGTCGCCAACAATATAGGCACTCCCTACACCTAACGATGTTTTCGAGCCATCGGTGTAAATAAATGTGGCTTCCGTCATTTGTGCACATAGAGCAGCAAATGCCCGACGGTAAACAAGTGTAGGGGTACCATCTTTGGGAAATTGACATAGGTCTCTGAGCAAGTCGATCCGGGGACGGTGCCAAGGCGGTGCTGTACCCCAAGTTGTCAAGAAGGTTTTAGGAAAGCGGAAGGAAAGAGAATGGAGCAGTTGACGGAAGCGGACTCCCGGGGGTAGTAGGGAGGAGGAGCGGCCTGCATACCCGACATCAAAGGAGGCGTCGAAAAAAAGGTTATGGGCTGGATTAGCAGGCATGGAAGACAGATGGCTAGCATAACGACTCAGAAGGACTGCCCGCCGATTGGACAGCGGAGGTTCAGCAGTCTCAGCATAAAGGCTTTCCACAGGGCTGGTGTAAAAAGCTCCAGACACTAAACGTAATCCACGGTGGTGGATAGAGTCGAGACGCCGAAGAATAGACGGCCGAGCAGAGGAGTAGACTATGCTTCCATAATCCAATTTCGAGCGCACTAAGGCGCGATAGAGGCGGAGAAGGACCACCCGGTCCGCTCCCCAAGAGGTACCATTCAGGACACGGAGGGTGTTAAGGGAACGCAGACAGCGAGCCGAAAGATAGGAAACGTGGGAGGACCAGCACAGTTTTCTGTCAAACATAAGACCCAAGAATTTAGCGACGTCGGAAAACGGAAGGTTGACAGGACCTAGATGTAAGGAGGGCGGAAGAAACTCCTTACGTCGCCAAAAATTAACACAAACGGTCTTACTGGGTGAGAAACGGAAGCCGGTTTCGATGCTCCATGAGTAGAGGCGATCGAGACATCCTTGAAGACGTCTTTCAAGAAGGCTGGTCCTTTGAGAACTGTAGTAGATCGCAAAATCGTCCACAAAGAGGGAGCCCGAGACATCAGGAAGGAGACAATCCATAATTGGATTAATGGCGATGGCAAACAGTACAACACTCAGCACGGAGCCCTGGGGTACCCCGTTTTCTTGGGAGAAAGTACGGGAGAGAGTAGTGTTCACCCGCACCCTAAATGTGCGCTCTGCCATAAATTCGCGAAGAAAAAGGGGCAGCCGGCCTCGAAAGCCCCAAGAGAACAGTGTGCGGAGGATGCCTGTCCTCCAACAGGTATCGTATGCTCTCTCCAGATCAAAAAATATTGCTACCGTTTGGCGTTTCCGGAGGAAATTGTTCATGATATAAGTGGAGAGAGCAACAAGATGGTCAACGGCAGAACGATGTTGTCGGAATCCGCATTGGGCTGGTGTTAAAAGACTGCGGGACTCCAGCCACCAAGCTAAACGGTAATTCACCATACGCTCCAAAACCTTACAGACACTACTCGTGAGAGAAATGGGGCGATAGCTAGAGGGGAGATGTTTGTCCTTTCCAGGTTTCGGAACGGGAACGACAATAGCTTCCCGCCATCGCCTGGGAAAGGTACTGTCGGTCCAAATTCGATTATAAAGGCGAAGGAGGTGACGCAGGCTATGGGTTGATAAATGCAGCAACATTTGGACATGGATACCATCCGGTCCTGGGGCGGAGGAGCGAGAAGTAGAGAGTGCATGTTGGAGTTCGCGCATGGAGAAAACAGTATTGTAGCTTTCGCGATTTTGAGAGGAGAAAGCAAGATGCCGCACTTCTGCTGCACGTTTCTTCGGGAGAAACGCTGGCGGGTAATTTGAAGAGCTCGAAATCTCAGCAAAGTGCTGACCCAAAGAGTTAGAAATTGCGACGGGGTCCACTAAGGTATCATGCGCGACAGTGAGCCCAGAGACCGGGGAGAAACTAGGCGCGCCTGAGAACCGTCGAAGCCGACTCCAAACTTCCGAGGAGGGAGTGAAGGTGTTAAATGAGCTAGTAAAGAATTTCCAGCTTGCCTTCTTGCTATCGCGGATGACGCGACGGCATCGCGCACGGAGCTGCTTATATCGGATACAGTTGGCCAAAGTTGGATGGTGACGGAAAATGCGAAGAGCACGTCGCCGCTCACGTATTGCGTCACGGCAGGCCTCGTTCCACCAAGGAACTGGAGGGCGCCGGGGCAATTCGGAGGTGCGTGGTATTGAACGTTCCGCAGCTGTGAGAATAACGTCGGTAAAATGTGTGACCTCATCGTCGACGCTGCGAAAGCGACGGTCATCGAATGTCGCTAGAGACGAAAAAAGTGTCCAATCGGCTTGGGCAAACTTCCAGCGTCGCGAGCGCATATATGGCAGTTGAGGCTGCAGTCGAAGAACACATGGAAAGTGGTCACTCGAGTGTGTATCATCAAGGGCGAACCATTCGAAGCGCCGAGCTAGCGGAACAGTACCGACCGCAAGGTCCAAATGGGATAAATTTGCCGTGGAGGCAGACAAAAACGTAGGGACCCCAGTGTTGAGGCAGACTAGATCCGCTTGGTGGAAGACGTCTAGCAATAGTGAGCCACGTGGACAAGGATGTGGAGATCCCCAAAGCGGGTGGTGGGCATTGAAGTCCCCAACCAGCAAATAGGGGGGTGGAAGCTGATCAAGAAGATGAAGGAGATCAGCTCGTGCCATTGGTGTAGACGATGGAATGTATACCGTACAAAGAGAGAACGTGTATCCAGAAAGGGAAAGACGGACGGCGACAGCTTGGAAGGAAGTGTTTAAGGGGATTGGGTGATAATGGAGAGTATCATGGAGCAGAATCATGAGTCCTCCATGGGCTGGAGTGCCTTCAACTGAGGGGAGGTCATATCGGACGGACTGAAAATGAGGGAGAACAAAGCGGTCATGGGGACGCAGCTTTGTTTCCTGAAGACAGAAGATGACCGGCGAGTAGGATCGTAAGAGGATCGACAATTCCTCCCGATTGGCGCGAATGCCGCGGATATTCCAGTGGATAATGGACATAGGGTGAACAGAAAATGGAGGAACGGCACCAAGGGTGCTGTCAACTCAACGACTGCTCAGAGCTTGCGACCGACAGCATGGAATGGCATTCAGTCGAAGGCAGAAGATCCTGATCCATAGGTTGGTCAGGAGCAGCTCCTGCCACCAACGATCGGCCAGTTGACCGGCCACCAACAGTGCGCCTCGGCGACACAGAAGATGGCCGAGGGCGATTTCCGCCAGGTGGTGCTGTAGATGGGACACGCCTTGGCGGAGAAGGAGAGGAACTGTGTTTCTTCGTAGCCTTCTTGGAGGTATGTTTAGATGAAGGAGGAACCGATGGTTGTGAAGTTGCAGTACGTAAAAACTCTTCACGAGAATGCTCTTTTTTTGTAGACTTGGCGTCTGACTTTTGGGCTCGAGATTTAGCAGAACCCGACGAAGGGTGAGCCATAGAGTGGGCAGGCGAAAGAGGTGAGGTTGAACGGGCGATCTTTGCGCTAGCCGATCTGACGACCGTGGTACTAAATGTGAGGTCGCAAGTCTGCGTGGCCGCCTCCTTTGTTGGCCGAGAAGAAGCAAGGACAGCGCTGTATTTTCCTTTCTGAGGCACGGTGGGCTGTCGACTGGCGAGTAACTTTCGAGCAGCAAAGGTCGACACCTTTTCCTTCACTCTTATTTCCTGGATCAGCTTTTCGTCCTTAAAAACAGGGCAATCTCGAGAGGAAGCAGCGTGGTCACCCATACAGTTGATGCAGCGAGGGGATGGAGGTGGACAAGCACCCTCATGGGCATCCCTGCCACACGTAACACATTTGGCCGGATTGGAACAGGACTGGCTGGTGTGATTAAACCGCTGACATCGATAGCAACGCGTAGGGTTTGGGACATAAGGGCGAACGGAAATTATCTCATAGCCTGCTTTGATTTTTGATGGGAGTTGAACTTTGTCAAAAGTCAAGAAGACAGTGCGGGTTGGAATGATGTTCGAGTCAACCCTTTTCATAACCCGATGAACAGAGGTGACGCCCTGGTCAGACAGGTAGTGCTGAATTTCTTCGTCAGACAATCCATCGAGGGAGCGTGTATAAACGACTCCACGCGAGGAATTTAAGGTACGGTGCGGTTCCACCCGGACAGGGAAGGTGTGGAGCAGAGAAGTACGCAGCAATTTTTGAGCCTGGAGGGCACTGTGTGTTTCTAACAACAGGGTACCATTCCGTAATCTGGAACAAGACTTTACAGGACCCGCAATTGCGTCGACACCTTTCTGAATAATGAAAGGGTTGACCGTGGAAAAGTCGTGACCTTCGTCAGACCGAGAAACAACAAGGAACTGTGGCAACGATGGAAGAACCGTCTGTGGCTGAGACTCAGTGAACTTACGTTTGTGAGCAGACATAGTGGAAGGTGAGGAAACCATTGCGGAAGAATCCCCCATGATTACCGGCGTCTCCGATGGCGCGCTCCTCCCTTGTGGGGGCCCTCACCGAGGGCACACCCGCCTTAGGTGATTGTTCACACCTCAGGTCACACCTCCCGACATACGGACGGAGGGACCAATCGGCACTTTCGGAAGGTATCAGCTCGGGTAATCACCCCTCCCTGGGCCTGGCCTTTACCAGGGGGTACGTACGTGTCCTACCTGTCTACCCGGGGCGGGGAATTACGCGTTACCCCGTCACCGGCTACGCATGGAAGTGCGTGGGTCGGCCTTCAGACACGCACAGGGAGGAAGAAAGAGAAAGGGAAAGGAAAGAAGAGGGGGTCTCAAACGCCGCAGCGGAGAAAAGGGTAAAGAGAAGAGGTAAGGAAAGGAGATGGACAAAGGAAGGAAGAAGACATACAAGCAAGGAAGAAGAAGAATGCGGTACATTTACAAGCGTCCGTCTCCGGACGTAGGCGCAAACCATACTCCCAGAGGGGGAGAAAGTGAAGGAAAGAGCAAGAGGTGAGGGGGGGGGGTGAAGACAGGGGATGGGGAAGGATGCGGAAAGGGAAGGTATGCAGCCCGGAAAGGAAGGAAGGCCACATTAGCTCGGGGCCCCGTGCTCGCTACGCACGTATCCACAAAAGAGTTGTGGATCCCCTGGGGGGACAGAATAACTGTGGATCACAATAAGGCCACACTGGCGGATAGAGCCGATGGCATTGGTCGGAGGGAAAGATCACAGCTAAAAAAAGAACACTGCGTGGAGCCAAGTAGAGAGTACTTGCTGAACGCTGAGTTCGCAATGATCACTGGGTGGATGTTGAGTTCATGGTTGATAAGGCTGAATCCAACGATGACGGCTGTCCGAGTCTAAGTTCAAAAACAGAGCACTTAGAGCTTGCCCAAAATGGTCGGGACGTTGTACAGAGCATAACGTCTCTAATTAACACTGGCCAACTATGAAAATGTTTCGGGCTCAAAAGTAGTTAACTCTTCTGTATCTCCATCTGCTGAATAAAAAAAACCAACACAAAAATTACAGATTACCTCTTCCGTGGCTATAAAGTAACATTTAATTTTTATAGACAACATATTCAGTTTGGGAAAATTTTGGTTTTCGGAGTTGGCGCACCTGATCAATAACACAACACAAGTGCTCTTAAGCAGTTTGAAAGTCATAAACAGAGATACTGTTGTTATGAATGCGAGTTTCATATACTTTCTGCTGTAATTCTGGTTTGAGAGTGATCTTGTAGTGTAATTTCGTAAAAAATGACTCGAAAATGTGTAAATATGGCGAATAATTTTCGTTACATTTGTAGTGAAATAAAGTTTTCCTCTCAGAAACGCAATCTGACGCCTCCTGAGATGATTGCCTATCAGCATTATTTCGGCATGGAAGTAGCGGACCAGGATAGGTTACAGTACGCTATATATTGCGTAACGGAGGACGTTTTCGCCAGTCTGCGACGGCTCACCTGAAGATGACTGGCATGTGTCCAGTTGAAATATCGTGCGAAGTATAGAACGACGACCGGCTGCAAGGCCGAAATTTGTTTGAACAGGATAAGTCTTGCACTGCACACATATGTCACAACGCATGTTCAGTTACACTGAGAGAATGGCTAGAAAATAAAAGACGATCTATGGCTTTTGCTGTACCTATGGTTTGGCGCGAGCCGAAAAACCATACAGATGACTGCTCTTTCTCCTTGTCTCCATCTACAAAGGAAGGATTGCCTCTGAAAAAAAATGAGAAAAATGGGAAAAAAACGAAAAAACAGTCACTTCCCGATTATTCGGTCCTTTAATCGACCCATTCCTCATTCAGATAGTTTACCAGTTCTTACTCAACCCGAATATTGTGTATTTGATGTAGAAAATGCGGGCAGTGGGGAACAAGAAGCAGTAGAAGAACCAAAAAAGCTTTCTAAATCCCGTGACTCTGATTTTGAGGGAAAAGATGATAAACCGCAAAGACTGGGTCAAGCGGAATTGACTGATCTCGTTATAGATAGAGGTCTGCGCGGATGCGGATATCCGCGGATATCCGCGGTATTTGTTACTTGGCGGATCAAATCGCCACCGGCGCGGATATCCGCGGATCATCTGCGGATAATGAGTAAGGCATCTGCCCAGTACGTATGTTGCAATGTTAGTTGAAAACTTCAAGTCTGTTGACATTCTTGGAATCTTGCAGGGCCCGGGTAGAGCGGATGTCTGTTGTCCTCAGCCCCTGGCTACGACCGACGTAGCTGTACCCAAGAGACCTGCGCCTAATCAGTTTCCGCGACCGTGTCTTTTGTGTGGACTGTGAAGTGCTCTCTGGGTGGCAAACCTGCCCAATGTCTACCAGACAGGTGCCCGTTGCAATTTTCCGCTGGCTTCAGTTAGCGCTTTGTAGTGACCGAGTGACAACGTGCATCGTAGCAAATATCAGTGAGTTATTTCTTCAAATAAACACCATATCGATGGATACAATTTCGTGTAAGGTGAAAAAAGGTGATTTTACATTAGTGAAGGAAAACAAATCGAAATCGCCAATTTGGAAAAAATTCGGATACGTATTTGACGGCAACAAAAAGACATAATGGCTTGTTTTGCATGTAAAAAAGTATATTCCTACACTGGACACAAAAGTTGTACTTCAAATTTGCTAAAACATTCGTGTGAGGCTGGACAAAGTAGCATAATTACTTATTTAAATACCAAGAGAGACGTGAAAGTTCCTGAAGTTCCGCCAAATTTCACATCTACATCTACATCTACATTGATACTCCGCAAGCCACCCAACGGTGTGTGGCGGAGGGCACTTTACGTGCCACTGTCATTACCTCCCTTTCCTGTTCCAGTCGCGTATGGTTCGCGGGAAGAACGACTGTCTGAAAGCCTCCGTGCGCGCTCTAATCTCTCTAATTTTACATTCGTGATCTTCTCGGGAAGTATAAGTAGGGGGAAGCAATATATTCGATACCTCATCCAGAAACGCACCCTCTCGAAACCTGGCGAGCAAGCTACACCGCGATGCAGAGCGCCTCTCTTGCAGAGTCTGCCACTTGAGTTTATTAAACATCTCCGTAACGCTATCACGGTTACCAAATAACCCAGTGACGAAACGCGCCGCTCTTCTTTGGATCTTCTCTATCTCCTCCGTCAACCCGACCTGGTACGGATCCCACACTGATGAGCAATACTCAAGTATAGGTCGAACGAGTGTTTTGTAAGCCACCTCCTTTGTTGATGGAAGACATCCGCGACAGAAAAACTTATCAATCTTGTCAGCAAAGACATTTTACCATTCGAAGTTGCGTGTGGATCTGAGTTTCTCGAGACGGCACAGTTTCTTATTGATGTGGGTGCCAAGAACGGTGCAGTGAGTGCTAAGGAACTGCTACCTCATCCAACCACCATATCCAGAAATTTGAAGGAAACGGCCGATCGTCTGCGTGAAACTGTCTCCGCAGAAGTGAAGAATATATTCAGAGATATACGTGGAGCACTAACTGTCGATTTATGGACTGATTCGTACCGTAAAATAAACTATATGGGAGTGACTGCACATTATGTTAATTATGAAGAAGTGAAACTTGAGGATCGAGTGTTGTGCACCAGAAATTTTGAGAGTGAGATTAAAAAAAAACAGGAGAAAACATTAAACTTTAATTAAGATACTACGGTCGTTCGATTTATTCAGTGCTGTGAGTAACATCGTGTTCGTTACGGGTAGAGGTCCAAATATTGTGGCAGCACTTCGCCAATACAAGAGGCTCTCGTGCTCAGCACACATTCTTAATACTGTGCTGGAGCACACAACTCGAGGAGACGCGAATGATGAGAAGAGTGACGTGCAGCGACCAACAAATTCCTGTCGAGCTATCACAACTTTATTTAAAAGATCTGGTCTTCAGAATCACCTTCAGAAGTCATTGAAAGGAGATATAGACACACGATGGAACAGTAAATTGGATATGTTTGAGTCTATTAATTCACAGTGGTTTGAAGTTCTGTCAATTTTGCCAGAGAAAAATCAAGATAATTTGATTGATTCTATAGACAAGAGGATGCTGGAAGACATAATAACCTTTCTCACAGCATTTAAAATAGCTTCTTGTGATCTCGAAGCTTCCAAAACCCCCACGCTTTATTTGTGTGTGTTGTGGAAGTTAAAACTTCTCTCCTTCCTTGAAAAAAATTATGGCGACAGCCCATTTCTAATAGATTTAAAGGGTACAGCCAAATGTATTTTAATCAGCAATCGGGACACATCAGTAACCCATAAACTTGCAACGTTTTTGAATCCAAAATATAAAAACCTAAATTTTCTTAGCACTGCTGAAATAGATGAAGTTGTAAAGGAAGCGAAAAATTATGTTGCGAGAAATTGTCCACAGTTAAAACATAAGGAGGAAACAACATCTGGAACTCCTACAAAAGAACAGAAGTCTGACGTACTTCATAATGAATTTGCAGATTCCTCAGAAGATGAATCGACGAGAGATCTTGACTTTGCCTCAGATGAAATTCTCAGATACACGAATGATAAAGTCCAATTTGCGGAAGGCATCGACCTGATAGCTTGGTGCTATGGACGTGAAAACGTCTATCCACGTCTTTCCAAACTCCTATACTTCGTGCACTGCATTCCAGCGTCCAGCGCGCCGTCTGAGAGAAGCTTCTCTACAGCGGGACAAATAATGCAGGACCGACGCACGTCTTTGAAGCCACAGACGATTGATGACATCATGTTCCTGCATAGTAATCTTCCAAAGTAAAAAGGTACTTGTACAGCTATCACTTCGCTGTATTTTTGGGCTTATCTGAATTAGTTACAATTTTTTGCATCTGATTCTTTCTTTTACAGAATTTCAATCAGAAGCAAGCAGAAGATCAAAATATTTAATCTCAAGCCTGTGAGTTTTTATTGTAATATTTATAGTAAAGAATGTCCTCGACATATTGTTAGTATTTTTACTATTCCCAACAAGAACATTTAAGTAGCATTAGGTAAAAGAAGGAAATATTTAACAAGCAATTTGTTTTGTTGTAATTTTCATATTAAAGAGCTCAATTTTACGTTTTTACTCTTCGTAACAAGGACATTCAACAGCTATCACGTCAATACTATTAAACTAGGTAATGATGATCTCACAAGTGCCTACCTAAATTTTAGCGTGCACTACAGTAACATTTGCAGCCGCCGACAATTGTAGCTCTTTGTGAACAGTGAAACAGCCCGGCCGGAGCGGTGGCACGGCGGGCCTTGTAATTAATTCAAAGTGGGACCTCAAACTACGGCTCACGACCACCAACGAGCTGTGACTGCGATAGCCCGTGGAAGATTATTCTGATCACATTGAAAACTTACAAAATATTCAAATCATCAAAAATAATAATGTGTGTTTTAATTTACCAGCCAATTAGTAAAGATAAGGGCTGAAATTCGTAACAAAATTGAACATTTTAACTGTAACTCGGTATAGCTTAACAGGGAACAGTGCCTAACATTTGAAGTTATGGGACAGTGGTTTTTATATAGACATCTTGAAATCGTTTGCAATTCCATTAAACTCTGAAAAAAAAATTATTTTTTAACATCGAAAGTATTAACTGCGAAATCTACTGCAAATTTTGTCTTAGTAATTTAGACCAATGTTGAGGATGTTTTAAAGTGTGAAAAACTTTGTTTATTTGAGAATGAAACAAACATTTCATTTATCGCTAGGTCTTAATTCGATAAATCAGCCAAAAGGTGAGGTTCGAGATTTCAATCGTATTTTTAGTTAAAGCTAAATGGACTCCTAATTTCTGTAACCACTGATTTTGTTGTCACTCTTCGGAAGACGAGTTATTTCTTCCAGACAATGTGAATGATTGCTGGCAGTTCACCTTTTTCACTGGAGCGCCAGCGTTTTGCAGTGTAGGCCTAATACTGTAAATATTTTCACCTGGAAATGACGAGGACTGAACGCGTAAGCTATAATATAATCATCAGCTGACACGAATGGCTTCAAAATTTGACACATCCAAGCAGTGAGTACAAAAAAAAAAACTGTCGGTAAATGATGCATTGTGCTCGTAACAGTTTAAAATCATCGTCATTTTCAGCTGCCTTGCACAAGAGCAGCGAAATATTATTGTTTCTGTACACGTATTTTCATCATTTAATACTATTACATTGAATATTATTTTTTTAAAGCGTTTCCAATCTAACGAGATCCGAGCCGCTACTGTGTGTGCTCTGGAGCACCAATGCTTTCCTGTTTGGAATGGTCTGCTTTAGAGTAGGTATAGAGCATTTTATGTGATTTAAGAAGTCATAAGTAGTTAAGTTGTCGCAGAAATGGCATCCTAAAATTGTCATTACACACCATAATTCTAAGTATTACTGTCTATTACTATTAATTACTCATTCAAAACTTAAATATATGCGGATGCGGATAAGGAACTTTCGGATGCGGATTAATTGCTGCGGATGCGGTTGCAGATTAGGACCCTGCTGATGCGGTGCGGATGCGGATTGCACTTTTCTTATCCGCGCAGACCTCTAGTTATAGACCTTGACCTGTCAAGGGAGAAGGCAGAAAATCTTGGGTCTCGAGTACAGCAATGGAAATTTCTCAAAAGTGATGTCACAGTCTCTCAGTACAGAAAACGTCACATGGAACTACTTCCCTTTTAGGAGAAGAAAAACAATCCTGTTACTTGCTTCGACACTAACCACTTGATGAAATCTTTGAATCTGAACCATGATCTTACTGGATGGAGGTTATTCACAGATTCCTCCAAGTTTAGTTAGAAAGCTGTGTTACTTCACTATGGCAACCATCTCGCTACTATTCCTGTTGGCCATGCAGTTCACATGAAGGAGACATATGAAAATATGACAGCTCTCTTGGGCTCACTCAGATATCAAGGACACAAATGGAAAATCTGTGGTGATCCAGAAGTCATTGCCATACTCTTAGGAATGAGACTGGGGTACACAAAACATTGGTTCTTCTTATGTATGTGGGACAGCAGGGATAGGAAAACGCATTGTACTAGAGCAGACTAGCCTGCAAGAAATCAACCCTAGCGAGAATAACGTCGTTTCCGAGCCTCTCGTGGACCTAAAAGACGTTCTTCTATCCCTGCAATTGAAGCTGGGGTTGATGAAAAATTTTGTCAAAGGTATGAACCAAGAAGGACGGGCCTTTAAGTACCTGAGAGGAATTTCAGAAATTAAGTGATCCAAAAGCAAAGAAAGGTATTTTTACGGGGCCACAAATTCGAGAACTTGTAAAGAATTTTGCATTTGACCAAGTTTTGGAGGGGAAAGGAAAGAAAGCTTGGGAAGCCTTCACGGCAATTGTCGTTGATTTTTAGCCGTCAAAAGAGATGATATTGTATGTTAACTGGAGGCCTAGAGACGACGGTGAGGCTGCGCCCCCGCCGCAGCCGCAGTGGTCCAAAACCCCGCGACGACTACCGCAGTTCACGTCAACCCTCCACCTCCCTGCATCGAACCACTCTTTCAGGGTTATTGTGCGGTTCGGCCCCCGGTGGACCTCTAGGCGTCTTCTCTCTTCTCTTCCAATTGTCCAAGTTTCACATCCACATCACACTCCAAACGAAACCTTTCACGATACGTTTCCTTATTTTCAGACTGATGTTGTTGCTGGTGAATAAGTTCCTTCTCCGATTAAATGCAATTTTGGCCTTTTTTGTTCTGGTCGCAATTTCTTTCCGGCTTCTACCATCTCTTGTGATTTTGAAACTTCCTGGCAGATTAAAACTGTGTGCTGGGCCGAGACTCGAACTCAGGACCTTTGCCTTTCGCGGGCAAGCGCTCAACCTACTGAGCTACCCAAGCAGGACTTTCCTGTGATTTTGCTTCCCAGGTAAGTAAATTCCTCTGTCACTTTCACCTCCTCTCTTCCAATTATCATTCTCAAAGGTTCATATTTTGCTCCTGTACTGCATACCACCAGTTTAGTCCTTTTCTTGTTAATTCCCATTCCATAGTGATTGCATTGATTTTTTCCATTGTTCTGAGGACTTCCACTAGATCTTATTTTGTCTCTGTGACTATAGCAATATCATCTGCATAACGTAGGATGTCTATCTTCGACCCATTAATTTTGATCCCCACCTCAGCAGTTTCTCCAACTTGCTCTATAGCTTCCTGGATGTTAGTATTGAATATTAGAGGAGAGAGAGCACATCCTTTCCTTATATTTGCTTCTTGTTCATGGTGACAGTTCCTAATCACTGCCACCTCATTCTTATAGAAACTGGGTATCGCACGGGCGTCTTTGTACTATATTCCACTTCTCGTCAGAACTCTGAACATATCTTGCCAGATAACGTTATCAAATGCCTTTTCCATGTCTACAAAGGAAATATAAGTTGGTTTATTATTCTGTAATTGTTTTTCCATAACGTGTCTCATTCCCAGAATCTCCTCTCTTGTTCCCAATCCCCTTCTGAAACCAAACTCATCTTCACTCACCATATCCTCCACCTTCTCTTCAGTTCTCTTCTGAACTATTCTTATGAGAATTTTTGATGCATGTGATATTAGGCTTAGAGTTCGGTACTGTTCACATTTCGTAGCTGCTGCCTTCTTTGGTATAGGAACAATGATACATTCTTGGAAGTCTGTCGGTATCACCCCTGTGTTCTAGGTGGACCTAATAAGTTTAAGCAGCATGATTTACATGCTGCCACCAGCATTCTTTATTAGTTCTGCAGGGATGTCAGCAACACCTGTTGCTCTGTTGTCCCGTCGTTCTTTTAGAGCTCTGTCAAATTCTTCTTGCAGAATGTCACCTCCCTTGTCATCTTCGTCTACTTGCTCTTCTCTTCCTATTACTCCTTCCGAAAGAGGTGTTCCGGCATACAAATCTATGTATTCTTCCCATCTCTTCAACATGTCTTCCCCAAACAGCATATTCCCCTCTTTATTTTCTATTGTGCATGAGAGTTGTTTTATGTTTGTTAAAAAATTGATTTGCTGTCGTGTAGGCTAAATCAGTTCTTCCATTTTGTATATTTTCTTCCACTTCTCTGCACGTTTCTTCAAGATAATTTTCTTTTGCTTTCCTAGCTTCTCTATTAACTAAATTCCTTAGCCTTCTGTATTCAGCTTTTCCTTGTTCATCAGTTGCATTTTTGTATAATCTCCTGTTTTCTATAAGCTCAACAATATCTGCTGTAATCCATTTCCCTTTGTTTTTGGGTTCAGTTCTTCGAACTATCTTTTCTTCTGCTTTCTATATACCAGATTTAATTTGATCCCAGTCTCAATTTACTCCACCATGTTGAAAATTCTTAGCTAGGTTGTATGTTCCATGAGCATAGCGCTTTGCTAGTCCCTGCGGTCTTTACATACACCTGCAAACAATGAAAACAATTATGTAACTTTATTTTCCAGAGGTGATATTAAAAAAGTTTATGACAACCCATCTCTAGTACAAGCCTTCGTAAGAGGGTAGGCCAGAGTGACGCTCTATTTTTGGAACCGATAATCATGATTTTTTTCGATAAAATAATACACAAATTACACAACTGAATTTAGACCTTTATTGTGCACCTCTAAGAATGTATTATTGGCTCTTCTTAAGTATAAACTTGAACCCAGAAGACATTACTCGATATCGACGAAAGGCCTTCGTGGAGTCCTAGGGCGGTCGGTGGGAACTCTGAACGCCACAATCAAAATTTCAGTAACAGCTTTGAAACTGATTATGTCTAACGTAGTAGGCAGGGGTATTTAACAAAAATTGATTTTACCAAAACTGCGGCCTTCTGAAATAAGGTCAATATTTATTAAAATATGCACAAAAGTCGAAATAAAAACATATCGCAAAACCCTACATGCTATAGTAGAAAAAACGCCGACTCGCACGTTTCCAAAAGATATAGCCTACTGTAGTGGTGCCGCCAACTTCTGTTTTGGAAAAGCAAACGATTAAAGTTTCAGCTTGTGTTCTTTTAATATTGAAATTCTACGAACTTTTATTCGGCCCCGTATAGTTGGCCTTCCTTTTGCCAATGTCAAACACGCTCATTTTGACGAAACTATATCGATTAACTGGATTCCGCGAAGCAGTAGAAGTGTTTTTTGCTTTTACTTAGTTTTTACATTACTTCATGATCCAAAACACACATGCTTGCAAAGAGTGTTTCGAGGTTGTTAGTTTCATTACAGTATTTTTTTTTTTATTTATTGACACCCAACACCTTCTCCAAGTACGTAATTGTGACGACACGATATTTAATTGTTGAAGATTTATTAAATGTTCATTTTTCATTATATGTTCACACATTCCAGTGCAATTCGAGGACATTTATGAACAGTTTCTGCTTCGAACCTTTGCCACTTGCAACAAATGTACACGCAAAACAGTAAAAATTTTAAATGCGCTTGTGTTACACCGAAATGTTAAGTACCCTTTGGGCTTACTAGTACAAAATGTTTACAGTTTGACGTCTTATTTAATGTTTTCGTCTCGTTTAGCAATTGTCTTTACTGCAAGCTGTTCACGAATGATAGTAACTCGCTACCAAGCACAAATAGTTTCATTCTGATTAACTGCTGAAGGACTTCTGCTACTTCGTATCATGTATATGAAGACAAGAACTTAACTCAATGTTCTACGACGTGTAGTCTCGCGACATCGCTTTCAAAATGGTTTGCTTAGCCGCAGTGTACCTGTGCAAATGCTGCCATTAGCCGAGGGTCTGTGTACAGATTGAAATACTCGGCTCGTATCTGGCATTAGTGCTGTTCAAATCACTCCCCACGCATCTAGACTTTTTCTGTTCCCTTAGCATCCTTACATCATTTTCACGATTTCTTGACGTGGTTTCTCACACCGCAGACCAATTCTGTCTCTCTTACTCTGCAGCGCGTGTTTGTGCTCTATCTCTAATGACCACTGAGAGTAATTCTCATTCGATATTTCTCCCCGCAAGCAGCCAAGTACTCACCGATAGATTCGTCCTTGCAGTGTTGTCGATATGCCGAGTCGCTCCGTAAGATTGGAAACTGGAGCAACTCATCTACGAAAGACCTGTGGATGATGCAGCACAAGGACGCCGCGTGGCTGGCTGTGACGTCAGGAGGAGGGCCCCGCCATTGGCCGGGAGACTGGCCAACGGCAGCAGGCGCCGCTCTCCCACCCACTCAAGGCCTGCCCAACAGCCAGAGATCGCACAGCCTGTGTAGAAATGTTTCACTCCAATGGCGCCAGACACTACTACAAACTCTGTTGTCAAGTGTTCTTTTATAATACAGAGCTTCCATTCCGGTAAATCTAACGAGCTATTAAATGCCAGTAGCTAAAGCGCATAGCTTGACGAAATGAATTTAAAAATCGATGAGGGAGACCAAATCTTGACCGTAGGAGGCAGATGGAAAAGTACGGCTGTAATTGAGAAAGGAATGACTTTAACAGGATTGAATAGACCACTACTCTACGCTATATAGCCTGTCGGAAAATTATTGAGCGAGCAGCACTCTTTGTTGTGGGATTTGGCTTTTGCAGAAAGGATCGTCGAATTGCCCTGCAGGGCCACCCAAAAACAGGTGCATGTTTCATGTCAGAAAATGTTTTGCACCAGGCAGTGATTTGCATTCATTCCGCTCGGGTGATTTTGGTTACTAGCATCTAGTCCTTAATAAAACACCGTCAGTAAGTATAGAGTCCAAGGAAGCTTATCGCATCACTATTATTTTTAGGAATAGGAAATCCGTTACAAATCTCACCTTTTCTGGGTCTGGCCACACACCTTTGTTTGATGCAAGATGTCTACGTATCTATTTCTATTGGTACAAGGAGACACTTTCCTGGATCAAGTTTTAGGTCACTTTATGTGAGACTTAAGAACAGCTCTCAGTCTGCTTATGTATTAATCAACTGTTTCAGAGAACACAATAATGTCATTTAAGAAACAAAGATACAGTGTCCACTTGAGGTTATGTATTATCCCTCATCAGTTCAAAAGTTGCTGGTGCATTTCACAAACGGAATGGCATTATTTTAAATTCATATAGGCCCTCAGGGGTAATAGATGCAGTTTTCTCACGATCAGCCTTGTCTACTTCGATTTGCCAGTACCCTAAGCACAGGTCTATGGTTGAGAGAAACTTAGCTCCCTTCAGACAGACCGGTGTATCATCGATACATGGAAAAGGGTAAACATTCTTTTCAGTTATGGTGGTGGTGGGGGAGGGTGGTAGTGACATCACACACAGGCCGACCGCGGCACTAAGTCCGGTAGAGCAGCGGCGCCAGCAGCATCGCTAGCTGAAGGCTTCCAGCATCGCTGCTGCAGAGACCGGGGAACCAGCGACGCGACGCGACGCGACGCGACATGAGACAGGTGGGGAGGGGCCTCAGGCCACGCTACGCAAGGCGCTTAGGTGGTTGTGTCACTCCTGTGAGACGATTCGTTTTGTAGCTTCCACGGCTGCCTAGGAAAGTGCTTCCTTTTTAACGGTTTTTTTTTTGTTATCACCTCTTTCTCTCTGGAATTATCCTAACTTTGGGGAACGGACTTATCAGCGTCGATTTTAGTTTCTCGTGGCAGCAGTGAACCACAGTTACTCCTTCTAGGGTTAACCAGTGCTTCTGTTATCCGTTCTCATGAAATATAACCCGAATACAACTTAGTGCCTTCGCGAAATTTTTTTGTGAGTAGGGCACCTTGTTTGTATTTGTTGGTTAGGGTAGTAGTGTGATATTCTATTGCCGTGTATTTCTACTTTACCTTACGGAGCCCAACCTTGAAACGAATTCCAGTATACGAAGAACGTTCCACTGGAAACACTGTTACGTAATCTTCATTCATCAATATAATAAATATCATTGTTTCATCATGATACTAGTCGTTACGAAACAGTTGAAGCAAGCGGTCCAAAATTAAAGTAGAAATTATCTTTTATAGTGTCTTCCTTTGATTAGTTTTATTTTCAATTCATATTAATTACAGTCTTCGTATCTGTGTTGAGCTACCATGTAAATAGAAGCACATACTGACAATTCTGTGGCACCTAAAGACTGTTTACGAAATGATCATTTCGTTAATTATCGTGTTGCGACATCAGTTTTGCACAAAACTTCATAGTCTCCATTTAGCTATCAAACATTAGTGATATTTACTTCGTAAAATTCTGAGAGATACGTTTAAAAAATGTCTTTCTGATCGTTTCTAGCTCTTCATATTTCGTAGTCTGGTGCACTTACTGCTAGTCGGCGCCGGCTGGAGGGGCCGTGCGGTTCTAGGCGCTACAGTCTGGAGCCGAGCGACCGCTACGGTCGCAGGTTCGAATCCTGCCTCGGGCATGGATGTGTGTGATGTCCTTAGGTTAGTTAGGTTTAAATAGTTCTAAGATCTAGGCGACTGATGACCTCAGAAGTTAAGTCGCATAGTGCTCAGAGCCATTTTTTTTTTGCTGTTCGGCTGTACAGGACTAGAGACCAAATCGTTACAGTTTTCGTTCGTTACTTTAACCTGTGTGTTACGTCCATTGCTTAGAAACACCAAATACTTGTCTTACCCTCCGTACAGCATCATGACACGCTGGCATCAGTCACTCCCCGAATTTATAGCAACCGTACCTTAGAGGAGAAAAAAGCCTCTTTGCATTTAAGAATGTTGACACCAGTGTTCTGTAATTGTGTAAGTTGTGAGTGATAGAGTGTGTCCTTGTTTTTTATGGTGAATTAATTACAGAAGGTGACTTGGAGAACGCTTCTAGGAGCTAAGTTGTTGGCAAAATTGTTCCGACACGTTTCTTATCATTCAGCACTACTCTTCCAGATCGTTACCAACAGAGTTCTTGTAATTATTAATAAGAGAACAGTCTTAATAATATATCATGTCTTTACATAAAGCGTTGACGGATAAACTAATTGATTTAATTCGTTGCTTTTGCGTGCTCATTTTCAACGATTAACACTATCTGTACTGTACTGAGATGTACTCGCGTTCTATTGATATGCTGTCCTTATCCTATATGCTCATTTTCATTCTGCAAGTAAGAAATTGCCACACAGAAGTGAAAGCACCTCTTGTGAGTTGCCGGTATACGTTCTTAATTTTCGATTTTACCTTCCGTATGGGAGTTCTAGTTTCGACATCGGATTGTGAAGTACTCATTGCATTTGCTTATTTATTGTTTTTTCGTGTCATTATTGTTCTGATTTTCTCTACATCTACATGATTACTCTGCAATTCACATTTAAGTGCTTGGCAGAGGTTTCGTCCAACCACAATCATACTATCTCTCTACCATTCCACTCCCGAACAGCGCGCGGGAAAAACGAACACCTAAACTTTTCTGTTCGAGGTCTGATTTTTTTTCTTATTTTATTTTGATGATAATTCCTACCTATGTAGGTTGGGCTCAACAAAATATTTTCGCATTCGCAAGAGAAAGTTGGTGACTGAAATTTCGTAAATAGATCTCACCGAAAAACGTTTTTGCTTTAATGACTTCCATTCCAACTCGGGTATCATATCTGCCACACTCTCTCCCCTATTACGCGATAATACAAAACGAGCTGCCCTTTTTTGCACCCATTCGATGTCCTCCGTTAATCCCAAACCACGCAGCAATATTCTAACAGAGGACGAACGAGTGTAGTGTAAGCTGTCTCTTTTCTTTTTTTGTGGTTTTAGGGCGCAAAACTTCTATGGTCATTAGCGCCCAGCCCGTGACGTAGAAAACAGGAAAAAAACGAAATTTAAAATCAGCAGCAATGGGAACAAAGTCATAAAATTTGAGAAACTAAAGGCAGAAGGAATGCTTAAAAATCCACTATAGAAAGGGGTTGGTTGTCCCTCAAAAAAGAAAGGCGTCAAATGACTGACGTCATTTCACTGTCACTAATAAACTGTAGAACGCGGTCAGCTGAGCGCGTGTCATCTGCTAAAATCGACGATAGATCAGGCGACAGCTGCAGACGGGAGCGTAACGGATTAAAATAGGGGCATTCAATTAAAAGGTGTCTGACCGTCCACGGCTGAGAGCAGTGGGGACAGAGTGGGGGAGGATCACCGCTTAAAAGATGTCGATGACTAAAAAGACAGTGCCCTATCCGGAGTCTAGCTAAAATTACCTCCTCCCGACGACGCGATCGGGAGGAAGAGATCCAGGCGCAAGGAAGGGCTTTCACTTCCCGCAATTTATTATGGGGAAGTGTTGACCAATGCGCATGCCATAAATGAGCAACTTGGCGACATAAACCGCTCCGTAGATAGGTAAACGGAAGAGACTGAATAGCTGGCCGAGGAAGAGAGACTGCAGCCTTGGCCGCTATATCGGCCGCCTCATTTCCACAGATACCAGCGTGTCCTGGGAGCCAGAGGAACGCCACTGAGACGCCCCCCAGGTGGAGCAAGCGCAGACAGTCCTGAATCCGGTGGACCAGAGGGTGCACAGGGTAAAGAGCTTGGAGACTTAGGAGAGAGCTGAGAGAATCTGAGCAGATTACGTACTGTATCCGCTGATGGCGGCGGATGTAGTGGACAGCCTGGAGAATAGCGTAAAGCTCCGCGGTATAAACCGAACACTGGTCGGGAAGCCGAAAGTGATTTGGGGTGTCGCCAACAATATAGGCACTCCCTACACCGAACGATGTTTTCGAGCCATCGGTGTAAATAAATGTGGCTTCCGTCATTTGTGCACATAGAGCAGCAAATGCCCGACGGTAAACAAGTGTAGGGGTACCATCCTTGGGAAATTGACATAGGTCTCTGAGCAAGTCGATCCGGGGACGAAGCCAAGGCGGTGCTGTACCCCAAGTTGTCAAGAAGGTTTTAGGAAAGCGGAAGGAAAGAGAATGGAGCAGTTGACGGAAGCGGACTCCCGGGGGTAGTAGGGAGGAGGAGCGGCCTGCATACCCGACATCAAGGGAGGCGTCGAAAAAAAGGTCATGGGCTGGATTAGCAGGCATGGAAGACAAATGGCTAGCATAACGACTCAGAAGGACTGCCCGCCGATTGGATAGCGGAGGTTCAGCAGTCTCAGCATAAAGGCTTTCCACAGGGCTGGTGTAAAAGGCTCCCGACACTAAACGTAATCCACGGTGGTGGATAGAGTCGAGACGCCGAAGAATAGACGGCCGAGCAGAGGAGTAGACTATGCTTCCATAATCCAATTTCGAGCGCACTAAGGCGCGATAGAGGCGGAGAAGGACCACTCGGTCCGCTCCCCAAGAGGTGCCATTCAGGACACGGAGGGTGTTAAGGGAACGCAGACAGCGAGCCGAAAGATAGGAAACGTGGGAGGACCAGCACAGTTTTCTGTCAAACATAAGACCCAAGAATTTAGCGACGTCGGAGAACGGAAGGTTGACAGGACCTAGATGTAAGGAGGGCGGAAGAAACTCCTTACGTCGCCAAAAATTAACACAAACGGTCTTACTGGGTGAGAAACGGAAGCCGGTTTCGATGCTCCACGAGTGGAGGCGATCGAGACATCCTTGAAGACGTCTTTCAAGAAGGCTGGTCCGTTGAGAGCTGTAGTAGATCGCAAAATCGTCCACAAAGAGGGAGCCCGAGACATCAGGAAGGAGACAATCCATAATTGGATTAATGGCAATGGCAAACAGTACAACACTCAGCACGGAGCCCTGGGGTACCCCGTTTTCTTGGGAGAAAATAGGGGATAGAGTAGTGTTCACCCGCACCCTAAATGTGCGCTCTGCCATAAATTCGCGAAGAAAAAGGGGCAGCCGGCCTCGAAAGCCCCAAGAGAACAGTGTGCGGAGGATGCCTGTCCTCCAACAGGTATCGTATGCTCTCTCCAGATCAAAAAATATTGCTACCGTTTGGCGTTTCCGGAGGAAATTGTTCATGATATAAGTGGAGAGAGCAACAAGATGGTCAACGGCAGAACGATGTTGTCGGAATCCGCATTGGGCTGGTGTTAAAAGACTGCGGGATTCCAGCCACCAAGCTAAACGGTAATTCACCATACGCTCCAAAACCTTACAGACACTACTCGTGAGAGAAATGGGGCGATAGCTAGAGGGGAGATGTTTGTCCTTTCCAGGTTTCGGAACGGGAACGACAATAGCTTCCCGCCATCGCCTGGGAAAGGTACTGTCGGTCCAAATTCGATTATAAAGGCGAAGGAGGTAGCGCAGGCTATGGGTTGATAAATGCAGCAACATTTGGACATGGATACCATCCGGTCCAGGGGCGGAGGAGCGAGAAGAAGAGAGTGCATGTTGGAGTTCGCGCATGGAGAAAACAGTATTGTAGCTTTCGCGATTTTTAGAGGAGAAAGCAAGATGTCGCACTTCCGCTGCACGTTTCTTCGGGAGAAACGCTGGCGGGTAATTTGAAGAGCTCGAAATCTCAGCAAAGTGCTGACCCAATGAGTTATAAATTGCGACGGGGTCCACTAAGGTATCATGCGCGACAGTGAGCCCAGAGACCGGGGAGAAACTAGGCGCGCCTGAGAACCGTCGAAGCCGACTCCAAACTTCCGAGGAGGGAGTGAAGGTGTTAAATGAGCTAATAAAGAATTGCCAGCTTGCCTTCTTGCTATCGCGGATGACGCGACGGCATCGCGCACGGAGCTGCTTATATCGGATACAGTTGGCCAAAGTTGGATGGTGACGGAAAATGCGAAGAGCACGTCGCCGCTCACGTATTGCGTCACGGGATGCCTCGTTCCACCAAGGAACTGGGGGGCGCCGGGGCAATTCGGAGGTGCGTGGTATTGAACGTTCCGCAGCTGTGAGAATAACGTCAGTAAAATGTGTGACCTCATCGTCGACGCTGGGAAAGCGACGGTCATCGAATGTCGCTAGAGACGAAAAAAGTGTCCAATCGGCTTGGGCAAACTTCCAGCGTCGCGAGCGCAGATATGGCAGTTGAGGCTGCAGTCGAAGGACACATGGAAAGTGGTCACTCGAGTGTGTATCATCAAGGGCGAACCATTCGAAGCGCCGGGCTAGCGGAACAGTACCGACCGCAAGGTCCAAATGAGATAAATTTGCCGTGGAGGCAGACAAAAACGTGGGGACCCCAGTGTTGAGGCAGACTAGATCCGCTTGGTGGAAGACGTCTAGCAATAGTGAGCCACGTGGACAAGGATGTGGAGATCCCCAAAGCGGGTGGTGGGCATTGAAGTCCCCAACCAGCAAATAGGGGGGTGGAAGCTGATCAAGAAGATGAAGGAGATCAGCTCGTGCCAGTGGTGTAGACGATGGAATGTATACCGTACATAGAGAGAACGTGTATCCAGAAAGGGAAAGCCGGACGGCGACAGCTTGGAAGGAACTGTTTAAGGGGATTGGGTGATAATGGAGAGTATCATGGAGCAGAATCATGAGTCCTCCATGGGCTGGAGTGCCTTCAACAGAGGGGAGGTCATATCGGACGGACTGAAAATGAGGGAGAACAAAGCGGTCATGGGGACGCAGCTTTGTTTCCTGAAGACAGAAGATGACCGGCGAGTAGGATCGTAAGAGGATCGACAATTCATCCCGATTGGCGCGAATGCCGCGGATATTCCAGTGGATAATGGACATAGGGTGAACAGAAAATGGAGAAACGTGACCAAGGGTGCTGTCAACTCAACGACTGCTCAGAGCTTGCGACCGACAGCATGGAATGGCATTCAGTCGAAGGCAGAAGATCCTGATCCATAGGTTGGTCAGGAGCAGCTCCTGTCACCAACGATCGGCCAGTTGACCGGCCACCAGCAGTGCGCCTCGGCGACACGGAAGATGGCCGAGGGCGATTTCCGCCAGGTGGTGCTGTAGTTGGGACACGCCTTGGCGGAGAAGGAGAGGAACTGTGTTTCTTCGTAGCCTTCTTGGAGGTATGATGTTTAGATGAAGGAGGAACCGATGGTTGTGAAGTTGCAGTACGTAAAAACTCTTCACGAGAATGCTCTTTTTTCGAAGACTTGGCGTCTGACTTTTGGGCTCGAGATTTAGCAGAACCCGACGAAGGGTGAGCCATAGAGTGGGCAGGCGAAATTGGTGAGGTTGAACGGGCGATCTTTGCGCTGGCCGATCTGACGACCGTGGTACTAAATGTGAGGTCGCAAGTCTGCGTGGCCGCCTCCTTTGTTGGCCGAGGAGAAGCAAGGACAGTGCTGTATTTTCCTTTCTGAGGCACGGTGGGCTGTCGACTGGCGAGTAACTTTCGAGCAGCAAAGGTCGACACCTTTTCCTTCACTCTTATTTCCTGGATGAGCTTTTCATCCTTAAAAACGGGGCAATCTCGAGAGGAAGCAGCGTGGTCACCCATACAGTTGATGCAGTGTGGGGATGGAGGTGGACAAGCACCCTCATGGGCATCCTTGCCACACGTAACACATTTGGCCGGATTGGAACAGGACTGGCTGGTGTGATTGAACCGCTGACATCGATAGCAACGCGTAGGGTTTGGGACATAAGGGCGAACGGAAATTATCTCATAGCCTGCTTTGATTTTTGATGGGAGTTGAACTTTGTCAAATGTCAAGAAGACAGTGCGGGTTGGAATGATGTTCGAGTCAACCCTTTTCATAACCCGACGAACAGCGGTGACGCCCTGGTCAGACAGGTAGTGCTGAATTTCTTCGTCAGACAATCCATCGAGGGAGCGTGTATAAACGACTCCACGCGAGGAATTTAAGGTACGGTGCGGTTCCACCCGGACAGGGAAGGTGTGGAGCAGAGAAGTACGCAGCAATTTTTGAGCCTGGAGGGCACTGTGTGTTTCTAACAACAGGGTACCATTCCGTAATCTGGAACAAGACTTTACAGGACCCGCAATTGCGTCGACACCTTTCTGAATAATGAAAGGGTTGACCGTGGAAAAGTCGTGACCGTCGTCAGACCGAGAAACAACAAGGAACTGTGGCAACGATGGAAGAACCGTCTGTGGCTGAGACTCAGTGAACTTACGTTTGTGAGCAGACATAGTGGAAGGTGAGGAAACCATTGCGGAAGAATCCCCCATGATTACCGGCGTCTCCGATGGCGCGCTCCTCCCTTGTGGGGGCCCTCACCGAGGGCACACCCGCCTTAGGTGATTGTTCACACCTCAGGTCACACCTCCCGATGAACGGACGGAGGGACCAATCGGCACTTTCGGAAGGTATCAGCTCGGGTAATCACCCCTCCCTGGGCCTGGCCGTTACCAGGGGGTACGTACGTGTCCTACCTGTCTACCCGGGGCGGGGAATTACGCGTTACCCCGTCACCGGCTACGCATGGAAGTGCGTGGGTCGGCCTTCAGACACGCACAGGGAGGAAGAAAGAGAAAGGGAAAGGAAAGAAGAGGGGGTCTCAAACGCCGCAGCGGAGAAAAGGGTAAAGAGAAGAGGTAAGGAAAGGAGAAGGACAAAGGAAGGAAGAAGACATACAAGCAAGGAAGAAGAAGAATGCGGTACATTTACAAGCGTCCGTCTCCGGACGTAGGCGCAAACCATACTCCCAGAGGGGGAGAAAGTGAAGGAAAGAGCCAGAGGTGAAGGGGGGGGGGGGTGAAGACAGGGGATGGGGAAGGATGCGGAAAGGGAAGGTATGCAGTCCGGAAAGGAAGGAAGGCCACATTAGCTCGGGGCCCCGTGCTCGCTACGCACGTATCCACAAAAGAGTTGTGGATCCCCTGGGGGGGTAAGCTGTCTCTGTAGTGGACTTGTTGCATCTTCTAAGTGTCCTGCCAATGAAACAGCTCGTACGAATTCCTCTTCATCTCACAGCAGCATTTGCATTCCATGTCCCCAGTTATTTGTTGGATATATTCCACCCTTTGCCTTGTCCTACACTTTTAACCCTCTAGAGCACACTCTACTGTAATGGAAGCTAATTCCGGACACCTTACCACATGTTGTATCATCATGTCCCTTCATCTTCTCAATGTTTTTCATTTTTTCGTTGCCTCTCTGAATCTGTGGATAACCTCCTAATTCCTTACTTTATCAGTTTACACAAATTTACAGCATCCTTCCATATCTGCACGCCTATAAAGCCTCCATTCTCTTCATTTGCAGTTTTCCCCCCAGTCAGTAATTCACTACCACACAGTGCTGTACACCAAATGGGCCTTCTCAGAAATTTCTTCTTCGAATTAAAGCGAGGTTATAAATCAGTATACTTCTTTTGGCGAGGAATGCGCTCGTTCCCCATGCTAGTCTACGTTTTGCACCCTTGCTTCATGTTATGCTGCTTTTTTCCACGGTAGCAGGATTCATTCGCTTCCTGGTCTTTGTTGGTTCCCAACTAGCATGTTATATTTATTAGACACCTTTTTACAGCTACTCCTCCCCAAGTAACAACTTTCGCCTTTTTTCGGTTTTCTCCCAGTCCAAAATGTGTTATCTTTAGCATGTTCATACACTTTAACACACCACACAATCACAGTGTCTGCAGAAGTTCATTCTCTTGCCTAAGCTATTTTCTTATCCACAATGAAACAAATTCCACTTAAATCTAAAGGCCTCTTAGTCTGGCCAAAAATTCTTATCCTCTCTCTGTTTGACTTCCTTCATCCCAAACTAGATCTAGGGCAAACATTTTCACATTATGTTGCTTCCCTAAAACATTCAGATTTCTTATTTTCCTCGCACTATTCCGTTAAATGATGCTTTTTGTTGGTTTTCAATATTTTCCTGTGGTACATCTTATTGGACTTTTTGAAATTAATCTACCGCTTAAAATTTCTAAATTGTGGTTCCCAAAACAATTGAAAACTGAATAACGAGGGATGGATCTTGTACCAGTATGTGTTTATATTTTAACTTCTGTAAGACTATGTCTTGCTTACTGATACCCTCCTGGCTTTAGTTTTGGGAATTTCTCTGTTGAACACGTGGGAAACGTTATAAAGTTTCTACACAAATCTTTGACGATAATCCATTCTTTCACACGTTGGTATGTAGCGATTCAGATGTAATTTTTCTGTTCTCTATTAATTGCTCCATATAAATAAAAGTATAGTATCTTTTATATTATTGTATAACATACTGTTCAAATTTGTGGTCAGTACGTGTGTGCTGAAGGGTTTTGAACATTGTCAGTTTGATATAACGTTTTATTATGAATCACTAGGGAATAAGTTTCTAATATATATTACATGTACTGTGGCACGGTCAGAAGCTTTTGAAGATCTGTTTATCAGTTTAGTTAATTTATTTCTGTACTACTTGTTTCACTGGAGCAATGATAACTATGCATGATTGACTCTCCTAGAAACTGCAACTACCCCAGCAGTTTCCTGCCACTTTACAAATCACAGCTATCTTGCTGTTTTCAGATGAAGAGGCCCAGTGCAGTGCTGACCCCTGAGCAGCTCCGCCAGCGCAGTGCAGAGATGCAGGAGAGGCGGCAGGGGCTGCTGAGGAGAGCCACCGGCTCTGGCTGCAGAAGGTGGCGGACCTACCAGAGGTAGATCAGCTATTCGAGGACTGGACCAAGGAACTGGAGGGATTCGAAGACTTCGTCCAGAGGCACATCGCCGAGGACTCCGACTCCGATTCTGATGAAGACTTCCTGGATGAAGTGCCTCCAGGTGTGGCAGAACCACAGCATAGTGACCGTCAGGAGGTTCCTGCCAGAGGGGGATGTGGGGTAGGGGCGGCGGTCCTCCCCCAGGAGACAAACCATCAGGAAGATGCTGGGCAAGCGGTGTCGTCGCCTGGTGGTTCTCCTGAGGAGGACGTTGGCAGCATTCACACAGAATAAGTGCCACTAGTGGTTTCTGCAAGAGCCACAGAATTTAAAGAATGACATGTGCACTATGTGTACTATTATCATCTTACTGTTGTGTGTTTCGTAAAGTGGTTGATTTAGCAATTCCTGTTTGTATTTTTCTTAGAAAATAAATCTTTTTCTTTGTAAAAATACTGATATATTTTCGTTATTTTCTTCGCACAGCACTTCCCTTACCTAATGCTGAGAACTTGCTAAACAATTGTTTTATGTTTGAAATAAAAGTATTGTCGTTCGAGACAGTAGTACCATAATTATTGCCACTGTCAAATTCTTTGCCTCTCATGACTTGAAAATTCAGCTGTCTTACACACTATTTAATTTCTCCTTGATGTGTTAATAGTAACAGGATTCAAAGTTAATTTGCTGGTTGTGAAGGAAACGAAAAATATCATTTACTGTACTGGTCGAAGGGTGAACTCTGCTGGATGAATAAATAAACTCACTTTCTGTTCTCTCTCTTCAAGGCGATGTAAATGTGTGAACTCTGGGTAACAGTGCTGGAACTGTATCTACAGAAATCTTGGTAACAAATGGTAATCTACTTCATCCAATGTCTCCGCTGCCAGACAAAGTTTTTGAGAGTGTATTTCCATTACTTTTGTGCATTTACAATGTTGCTGTCGGCAACTGATAACTCTGCATATTAGTTACTAACATCTTATTGCTTCTTGCAGTATTGTGATTGAAACAATAAAGTAACAGAAGTATGTCAACGTATATTAAAACTGCTTTGACACTAAGGTCATGTTTTTAATACTTATCAGTAGTAAGCAGATGCAACCAAAATGTAGCAGGACACAGATTACAATAGGCAAAACAGAATGTTTCCATCATGTCTAGAAAGAAAATAAGATGAAAATGCATCAAACGATTTGAGAGATTCTGATGGGACCGGCTTTTCTTCTGCAGCTAGCAAATAATAGAGAAAAAAGCTCGCGCTCGCCCGCCCCCCGGCCCCCCCCCCCCCCCCCCCACACACACACACACACACACACACACACACACACACACACACACACACACACTTCCTATAAATGGTAGTGCTAATTGTATGATGTATAGAATAATTTTGTGATGATCCCTATAACATATCCTGATGTTAAGAGACTCCACCCATTTTCGATTACCTACCCAATCTCGCTTGTCCACCCCCTATGTTCTGTTTATCTTCTCTGAGGGGACGGACTACACCAGAAATGTAAAGTAAACAACTCCATGGTTACAGCTGTTGTATGTCAAAAGAAAGACAAGGCATATCCTTGGTCCCTTGCTGGCTATAAGTGACTGATAGTCACATAAAAGCTGAGAGTGGGACAAGTATCACTGCTGGGTGGTGAGTGCCACTGCAGTTCTGGCATGTTCTCAGACTTACTGTCACATCTGCTGAAGAGAGACCACCCTGCTAGTATGTAGGTTTCAAAAAACAACAGCAACTCATTCCACTCAAATGTCCACGACAAAATATTTTAATTACTCTGTAATTCCATAGCCTTGGACAAAACTGTTCCAGCTGAATCACATTGTGGTGGCAATGGTGAAATGCAGTTGTTTGGTGATGGAGAGAAAAAGAATGTTGGGATTGCTACAATAATGTTTCAAGCATAACAAATTTCATGTGGTAGCAGACAGCAGTTTGGATATGGGGACTAGAGGCATTCAAGTAACAAGAGTAGTACTATGCTGCCAAAGAACAGACTGATGTAAGGTGATGTATAATTATGTGTTCTGTGACATAGTTCTGTCAAATGAGATGTAACAAAGAACTATCTCAAATAATCTGTTCTCTGACTGTACCAACACCATTTTGAGCATCAAATTTCTTATTGATCATTAACATGCAACACACTGCCGCAACTTGTCCAGAATGTTGATGATATGCTTTGACTCTTTGTATGCTCACATATTCTCCACAGGAAGTCGAACGTCACTTATCAGACTTTGCAACAGCTAACAACACTGATGCCAAACTAACAATATCAGAAAGTGGGTCAGGAATTAAAATAGTACACTAAGGACTGACACTGTTAAACTTCTCTGGCAACTAGAAATTTCTTTGAATATGTCAGATAACATCAACAGTTTTTCTATTTGCAAGATATCCAATGGCTTAGTAACACAGCATCTGAACTACTTTAGCTGAGCGGAACTACCTTAATCGTAACTTTAAAAAAATCTTGTTAAACTGAATCTTTAAATAGTGGGATTAACGACGGAAGAATTATAATTTTATTTCAAATGTTAAACATGCACAAGGAATTTAAAGTTGTCAGGAAATTGGTTTAACAATTTCCATGACATAATCCCTGCAGAAACATCTGGGACAGGCTCTGTTCATAAATGTGATCAAGCTCTTTTTGATAGTAAAAACTCTCTACATTTTGAGGTTTATTTTGCCTGAATGTAATCCTGAAAGTAAATAACCACAGAATATTTATTTGCTTACCTCTTTCACAAAAGATGATGTAATCAACGAAGTAGCAAATGATGGTGAATAGAGTCTGGTAACAAGTTGTAATATGTATAGTATAGTCTATACTTGATAGTGTTACCAATATTCAGTCTCAGGAACTGATAATCATCTGCTCTTAATATGTCTTTATATTTTATGCCTCAATCATCTATTTTTTGTTTTGTATGAAACAGTCATTTTAACACAGGTAGATGGACTACTTGATATGAACTAGTCCACAACCTCTCCAGAATGAGTGATACAGGTGCTGTTTAATTTAATTTCTTCAGATCCAAGCTGGAGCTCATTTCACTGACGCTCAGTGCCAGAGAATAAAAATGTTTTATAAATGTTTCAACTTCAGACACGATTTAGTAAATTGCTAACAGCCTTGGAGTATGAGGTTGGAGGTGTGGAGAGACATCTTATAAATGGGTTGGTATATTTGAATTGCATTTCCACTTCTATTATGACTGTTTCCACAAAACACATGCACGACTATGCTATTAGATGAGACTAAATGCCATCTTATTCACACCAATTTGTAACATATGTACTACATAACTGTTGCATCACTGGTTACTATACTCATGATGTGATTTCACTGTTACACCTACTGATTAAACCTCACAATACCGAGATAATGGGAGGTTCCTTATAACCACTTCTTGAAAATTTTGTTATCTTGGCAGTTGTGTGATATTTTAAAATTCTGAGACAATATTTATTGTTTTAATGATTTTCACTAGCAAATTCCATATATGTTTTAAATTCTTCATTTAAAATTAATCCAAAGATTTAAGTCTTGATAACAGATCTCACTTTACCCATTGTTTCATATTCAGTATTTCCAGGTTTATGCCTTTATGTTGAGGGTAATAGTAAACAACAATGAATCACATCTGTGTTTTCTAAATTTATTGTGGTGGTTTGAAGTCAGTAGTACATGCTACTGAACATGTGTTAATGTTGCTGAGAGTGAGGTAAAATGTATTTTTCAGGTTCTGGGCCCTACTCACACATCACAAACTCTTAAAAAGTATGTTGTTAATATTAATCAACAACGATTATCGAATTTTTATTTTTAAATTTTTTCCAGGTGTGCATAAATACCTTCTCCCCTGCCCTCCCACTTTAATAATGATTATTGAAAATGCCTCAGTATTGTTAGGATTAAAATGATGAGCGGGAGTGTGACATAAACCTGCCACCGTGCCATACACAAGCATTGCAGCTCCCAGCTGAACTATCCAGACATGACCTATGCATTTCACGCACAGCTTCAATTTGCTAAATACATTCTCCAGTTTTCCAACCTGTAAGTAGTGCTGGGCTGTCTCAGCTGATAACACCCTTGTCCAAATAAAGTAGGATTCTGGTTTCAAATACCTGACAGGCACACCATTTTAACTTTTCAACAAGTCTCAGACTAATGCACACTGTGCTATAGAGTCAAAGATATATTAAGGTTTGCAGCTATAGTCTGTACCATAAGCAATATAGTTTGCAGAAGAGCTCATCTCTTCTGCCACAGACTCGTACTTAAAAACAAGCCCTGCAGATTAAAGAATGTGTACTTCGCCAAGCAAAGAACCCTATCACCATAAGGCGTAAATTTCGGGAGAAATTCCAGTGACAGAAAAATTTGTTTATCAGCCAACCAGAATTGTACAAGCAATGGAAAAGGTAGCTCCTAGGAGATCGTGCAAGCGTTTATTCAGGAAACTCCAAGTCCTTGCACTACCTTGTTTATAGGCTTTGCAAGTAACACTTTCTATGAGAAACATCTTATGCGATAACAACCAGATTTGTACGTTTTGTTATAGATAATCAGTTTACTTATGTTCTCTCCTCATTTTTTCATAATACTGACTTTCCGGTATCACTTTGTATCTATGCATAAAAATTGTGAATAGAATCAATAAAACAATACAATACTGTACTATACGATGACAAGCTGTCCTTTTTCAGTTAGAGAGAGAGATGATCATGGCTTTCCCGGAGACAGCGGTTCCTGTTGTTTCGGTTATGCTGCAGAAGTTTCTCTGGGATGCCCGTTCACGTCCTCCATATAACCCAAGCGTCTTCCTATAAAATTTCCATATTTTTATAGCGCTAAATAAATACATTCGGACAGTAGATCTGCTTCGGAAGAAAAGGTGCCACGTGGCTACAATCATGGTTGCGTGCGCAACCGCAGAAATTTTTCAGTGAATGCATTGACTGTCTCATTACACAGTGGGATAAATGAGATTACAGTTTTAGTGATTTGCTTTTGAAATCATGAAAAATATACTTCCTTGAATCTAACTGACTCGCTTTCGTGATAATGCCCGGTCTTTCTGCACTCAATAGCTATTAGTAAACAAAAATGCAGAGTAGAATTACTAGGAAAATGTTATAGTTGCAAGATATAAATGAGCTGCTCCTGGCCGTATTATATGCGTAGAGACACACATCTCATCAGTGACGGTTCGTGTTGGAGTTTGAGTTTTTATGCGTTGTTTGGTCCTGTTGGGTTTCACGCTTTGAAAGTAAAAGATACGTACACAGTTCTGTCCGTACATGAAGTAACGTAGCGTTTGCCGCAACCACGTATCAATGGCGTTGAAATTTTTTATATTCACATTCAGTTCGTTATCAGTATCTGGTTGTTGTGTTTCTACTCTAGTATCATGTGAGTTATGTGGCAGTCAAGAATTGTTAGTGATATCACATATTTTGAAATTACGGCCGTGTTGTGGACACCACAGGGTAAGGTTTGCAGATATCACATTATCACATTATGACACTGCAAATTCATTGTGAAAAAATTCTTCGACGAGCAAAATAATATTGTCCGTGCAACAAACCGAAGGTCAGTGAAAGAAGACATCTTTCACATCTATGTATCGGGCAGAAATGGAATCGCAGGGAAAACAGTTACCACTGTGGTAGGGCAGATAAGGCCCCAGCTGTGGAGTGGCGGTGAGGGGGAGAGGGCGAGAGAGTGGGAGGGGGTGGGAGGGAGGGGGTGAGTTGACAGGGAGACAACGCGCAGCTTCCGCCTTCAGTCTGCTGCTGGATCGCACGCTAGTAACACCACCACCATTCTTGCTGCTGTTGTACTTGTTGTTGCCGCTGCTGCTACTGAGGAAGACAAAACAGGTGAGGGGTTCTCTTATGCTGGCGCCTTGTACTCTAATCACGTGTGTATGATCGCTTACCGGCTGTTTTGTCGTCAACAAGTCACTCGTTTACAGTCATTCTCCTGAAATGTGAAGCTATTGCCGTCCCTACTTGTAAATGCGTTTTTTTGTTTATGTTTAAATTAGCCCCTGGCTGCAGTGGTTCCTTCCAGTTTCTTTATTGCGTAATCGATCCCGCGACTGCCACTCCCATCTCCAAATTCATCTAGTAATGTACACTATAGAAGCCAATTTTGCAATTACAATCACAAGTCTGCGACCCAATCGCCATCTACGACGGAAAGCCAAAAATGTTCAGCTTTTACTTGTGAATGTCTACCTTCCCAGCGTGGCAAACTAGTGTGACGTTTCGAAGAGTGCTGTGCTCATCTTCTGGCGAATTCACGCGACAGAGAATACTCTGAAAAATAGCGAGAAATAATCTGTGCCATGTTGTCTTTCGTTGATATATTTTGTTCGGTGGGTCTCTCGAAACTCTCTCTCTTGTATTCGAAGCTTAGAATGAATTGTATGTGTTCTGTATCATTTCGTTCAGCTCCATTTATTCCGTGTTACACGTTATAAATTTAGTGGCTTTTTGTTTATATGCAATGTGTCTCAGCGTTTACTGCCTTTGCGAACAGAACGGTTAAGTTTCATCACAAAGTCGCTTCGTTATTTATTTGTATTTTTCTTATCACCAGGCTATCCCAGTTAAACTACTACTTTTTTGCAATTAGAAAATTATCTTACTTTTAGTGCAATTTATTTCCGTTGTTCTGTATATGCTGATTTCTTTATTAACGTTGCCGCGATTTGTTTAGTATAACATGTATTGTGTTTTGGTTTTCTGCATCTCAGCTGCATGCATGAACGGTATGGTATTTTAATTTTTTCTTCTACTGACCTGCCCAAGGCATTACTTAACATACAACTTTTTACCACAGATTCGTCTCGCCATCATGTAAGTTACTTTACCACATTGCCTGGCAAGGGTTACAGTTATTGTACGCTCGGTTTAATTCAGATATTATTCCGCATCTCCGGTTTGCTGTCCGTTGTTCCTTGCACGTTTATAGATATTTGTTTTGTTTATTAATCCTCAGTTTTCCCCCTGTAATGTATTTTATGAAGTCCAGGCGCGTCTGTCTTTCACATTAAGGCATCTTCAGTCTATTTCATGTAGACTAGTAACGTTTCACTTTTATAAGCGATAGTGATCGATTAAATTACAATGAACGTCGTAATTTTCGCATAGCTATTTATTGCTGTTTTTATTTCTCCGACCGAAATAAACGTTTCCTCTTATCTCGTCATAGGTTAGAGGTCCCACTATCACTTCACTCACACAACAACGAGATATTTCCACGTCACGACGTATTTGATATGCAGTTTTCTTACAATTCGTAGAATAATAATTGTGGAACGCCACTAAAGGTCTCCCACTAACTGCAAAACTTTCTTACGAGAGCTGTGAGTGATATCAGTCGCAACTTCGTGTTCACTTAGTGTCTTAGAAAATTTATAACTTTTCTTACTAGCCATTCAGAATATTTTGATAGAACTAGCCTTGTCAACATGTAAGAATCAGCTGTTACAAACAGTAGACCAGCTTTATGTATAAAGATGTTTAGAGTAAATTTAAGCGCATAATAGATTACAGTGCCAGTTGATAATACACTTGTTAACACGTAGATACATAGTTATCGGAATACTTGTTTATATATATGAATCTAAGTAAATTGCTTACTAGTTACTTGTATATACATAATTACATACATTCACAATGTAAAATTACTAATGGCTAGTTGAAGCAAGTCTTACGTAAGTGTAATTGTATAAACGTATCAAATTTTATTGACACATACAGCTACGTTTCATGAACATCTCAATCCATAAATTTTCACTCTTTCAACAAAGCTCCTAAAACTTCCTTCAATTTGTGTAAGCGAGTCAAATGAGCTGTTTTTGAAGATTCTTTTTTTGGGGGCGGAGGCAGAGATAGAATACAACAAATGACTTTCGTCTGCCAGTCACGAATGTAAGCTGACTGGTGTATTTTCCCCACAACAGTATTCTGTATTACAGATGTGAGTGGAAGAGTGCATACTACGTCTTACTGACATTTAGTCTTTATTTATGTAACGAAAATAAACCTCTTTCTAATTTTCTGCCTAAGTAATATTTTTGTATCCATTCCAAAAACTATCCTATCGATCAGAAGTCGAAGTAATTTCACGTTCTTAATTGTTTACATTAGTGGTGCAAACATAACGAAGTACATACGGCAAATATAAGCTTATTACAGTTCATTTCTGTTCTCTCCGGGTTATAGAAGGAACTGCGGAACTCATACCTACCAGAATGGGTAAAATGTTTCAGGTACGGTATTTGGATGACTATATTTTTGATTTAGAAGTTACTTCGGGGGGGGGGGGGGTAATGCACGTAGAGAAGACGACAGGCGTTGTGTGACATTCTCATGATCATCCGTTTGAATAGTATTTTACTATTTTGTCTGTAAGTAAAATGTAATTTGTCATGTACACTTGATCACTCAAATGGGATTTTATTTTCGTTTATGTTTTTTTCTATGAGTTACTTTTCTTGCAAAGATAGGATGTGTCTTATTGGTTATTCTGACTTCTATGGAGGTTGGCTTGTGATTATTATTTCTGGGATACTCCGTGCATGTGACATTGTTTCATACTTTTACGCTCTCTTGTGGTCCTTGTATCTGACATTTAACGTTCTAGGTCGACTTGTTTGCACAACATACCTGCCATTACCCAAGTTCAATTGTATTTAGTATAGATATGCTTTCATGTGTGAACTTGGGGATCTTGTCAGTTTGGAATGTATTTTTTGATGGAATTATCTACTGCGTATGCTTTGCTTACAGCTTGTGTTTTGGTAATTTTGTGTGCGAGTTTGTGTTTCTAAAATATTGTATACCTTCTTGGTCTTCTCTTACATTTTCCGAATTGTTCAGTGTGTATGGGAGTGAGATGTGACTGTTTTGTTTAATTTTGCTGTTATTTTTATTTTGTTGTTCAGCTTTGTGACTTACTATTCCTTACATTGTTGTTGGCTATCTGCTTTATGATTTCATTTTTAGAAATTTTCGTATTTCACTGGCCCTGTGATGAATCTATGGATCATGTGTCAAAGTGTTGCTTGGTTTGTGTAGTTGGAGGAGTGGTGCATGATTTTATCAGTTGCTGTGGGTTTATAGTAAATTTAGAATATGCACTTGTTTTTTGACTATTATATCTTGAAAGTTAATTTGACTACCATGTTATTTTTCAACTATAAATTGATCAGATTTGGACCTCCTAAATGGCAGCAAGTAATTTTTCAATTTCGGTCTGTATTTCGTCGCTTACGAAGAGGATGCTGTTCTATATATCTGATGTAGTACAATATGGTTTATTATTTTGCAACTGCATTTATGAAAATGATCTGTCAAACATGATTTATAAAATGCATTTACTAAGTGTCTTGAAACTGTTGATCCCATTGGCAAACTATCCCATTTTAAATAGAGTTCACTGTTCAACTGGAAGCAGTTTTATTGTGTAGTAAGCACTACTGAAGTGAGTATTCTATCAATCAGGTCACCGCTGAGTTGGCTGTGTTTTTAGATTTTTTGTTTGTGGTCAGCCCTCTGGTAACCAGATTAATGAAATACTAACTTCAATAATGCTTATTACAGAACAATATTGCTTCTAGTTGGACAGTGAATTTTATTTATAAGAGGGTAGGTTACCAAGAAGACCCCATTCCAGGCGCTTTAGTAAATATTTTTTGTGGAGTATGTCGAGTAGAATATTTTCACAAAAATAGTTGCACAGTAGTACAATATATTGTACTGGTTCAGATATATGGATGACATCCTCTACCTAAGATATGAATCACAAAACAAAAATTGAAAAACCTCTTACTGACATTTAACAGCGTACATAAGGAGAGAAAATTTACAATTGAAATAGAACATAAAAATCATAGTAATTGTCTAGATACATCAATAAAAAAAGAACATATTCGAAGTTTCCTGTAAATCCACAATAACTATCATTGTCATTAACAAGTCATCGAACCAGCCACAAAAACAAGCACCACTTCGACATTTGTTCTATAGACTCGACAAATTGCTACTCAACAAAGAAAATTACCAAACGGTACTAGACGTCATAAAGCAGATAGCCACAAACAATGCCTGCAGTATTAAAACGTCCACACAGTATGCAGCAGTAACGCAGCTGCAGCGCACACCTGTGGAAAAGCATGAGAATGTTAGTGAAAATAAGATACGTAATACTAGTCGATTGCCGCAATTTTATGGATATGGCAATGAGGACAAAGAATTTGAAAATACCATTTAAAACTGCGAACAAGAGAGATTGTGCCGTGAGCAGATGCTGAGCTGCGAGAAATGGGAGAGGATTGTGCATCTCAGCACTGGATGGTATTATTCAGGTAAATTATGAAAAACTGAAGATTGAATGAGAGCTTGGCCGAGTCTTGAAGACATGGACAAATATCTACTTTTACATTACTTTTGAGAAAACGGAAATCCATTGCGAAATTACGTTGGAAAAGGCCCGTTGCAGTTACTTTCGTTCAAGACCCTTAAATGCAAGGGCCTCATTAACTTTCTACTGCTCAGCGCTACCACTGAATGACCGCACGTTTTCTTGTCTGTGTGTTGTGGAGGTGCCTCCTGTCTTCCTCCACCTTTCCCCCGCGACCACCATCATCTAAGGACGGCCGATACGTATAGGTGGGAGTTTGTTTCCTTTGTAATCCCACAGGAACAGTATATTTTTGCTTATGCTGCTCAGCACGCCATGCAAGGATAGCACGCCAGTGAAGCGTCAACTCACGTCTTTGTGCGTGCAAAGACAGAGTTCAGACTTCAAGAATATGCAGGGAGTTGACAGACATGAGTAACTGAAATGAGACTGCAGGGGAAATGCATCTGCACCTATTTTGTTTTTTGATCTACTTCCTTCAACTGATTGTCTGATATACTGTTGCTTTTGTTCATACTCGTTCGAATGTGTCTCAGTGTTTCTCTTAGAACCCACAAGCGTCTTAATAGGATGCTTACAAGCCTACAGGTTCTGTGATGTCAAAACTCTAGGTTCCGATATCCTCATTAACTACATATGTTCGTAATTTACAGATTCTATTTATTCGAAGTAATGTGATGTTGTGGAGTCTTTACCGTTCTCCGTTTGATTCACAGGAACTTTGATCTTGTTAACTATCTCGTAATACAAATTTTCCCATGCATGTAGAGTGCCATGTTGTGTTTGTTGGTTTTTTACTATTTGTTACTCCGTCATTTCGTTCCTGCGTCTATGTACTCTCTCCCGTTTCTTTGACTTACTGTCCCCGCCATCTCTTGCAAATATAGCGTTCGTTTTATTTCTTTTGTAACTCTGGAATTTCGGTTATAATTCTGTATGTACAACATTTATTGCATTGTTCAGTATTCAGAGACATTCGTCTTTGCTGTGCAATATCAGTCCTTCAGTACACGCTATAGAACCAAGGCTCGTTTAAGCCTCTCCGTTTCGAGGTGCAATTTGCGTTGCCTCTACGAAGTGTCAGTTTACTTACGCTTGATAAAGGTAGTTTATACGTCTATCCTCGCGAATGGAAATATCCTGTATATTTTCAGTTCGTGCCACTATGCAACCCTCATATCCTTTGGTATTGAAATGTTTTCATTTGGTAGTGTCATAATTCCACACGCACATCATTCCATATCGCACAGTTTTTCAGTTTTGTTAGGTACTTCACGTACAGGAACGGTACTTGCAATTTAATAGAAGTCATCATTACAATAATTTTTATCTTTGTTGGGTGTTACACTACATGGAGCTTGAATGAGCGTGTATAAATTTATGGTCGCTAGCTGCTTCCTGGTCCGTTATTCTCGACTTAATACAGCAAACTTACAGCCTTCTCCGTCCTCGTGAAATCGAACTTTTCCCTGTCTTCCTGTATCCGTCCTTCCTTTAGGTATACATGGCCTATTATGTATGTGACTATTCTTGCTGCCCTTTCTCTTTCACTAAACTTCTTACGTTTTGTCATCCATGCAGAATGTATTTTATTCTTTCTCCATTTCAGAATTATTTATTAGATGCTTCAGAGCACATCCTTTTACTTTCCTTAAACATTTCATTTTAGCCGACTACGTACTTCTTTGGTCTACATTAGTTACTGTGTATGTGAGCATAGGTGCTACCATTACTTTGAAGAAATCTGTCTTTGTGTCTTGGCTGATGTCCTAAGTATAGTGCCACTGCTTGTTAGACCTTATAGAAAGTGATATTTCTCTTAACTTTAAGCCAATTTCTTTTTCAAATGGTATTGGAGCTCAGCAAACTCATGCAGAAAAGTCAATTACTTTGTAGAATGTGCGGTCTGTGGGGGCTGTTTTCAAATTTTTTGGACAAGTGCAGTGGCAGTACTGGAGTACGCCATTATTGGAGCCAAAAGAGAATGGCGCTGTGGATCTACATTTTAAGATTGAACTGCGCTGTACTGTTTTTGCTCCTGGAGTGGCTGTTTGCTGTACTCTGGCGCTCGGATTCGCATATGTGCCACGACTTCATACGTGTACCTGCGAACAGAAGCTCGGATACTTTATTGTTGTGAAGGTAAAATGTATCACTGTAAGCCACAAGGACAAGTCTCTTCAGACTCTCATCGTTATGTTAACTTCAAGTGCAGTGATGGCCGATTTCGTGGTTTCTGTGTCAGTAAGCAAGAATAACAGTTTTACACATTAAGGTACATGTGTCACTGTAGAGTTAAATGCATTTTACTATTACTGAAATTTACTTGATGCCTTATAGTTGTGATAGGTGTATGTAACTGGTACTTTTTGTTGATAATGTTGAACTGATATTGTTTTTCATTCGACAGGAAGCAATGGGCCCTCGACCAGAGAAAACTTCCACTCGCAACAGCTTCGACAGGAAGGCGTCGAAGCGGCAACGCCCTGCAGATGCCTCGGAAAGGGAAGAGCCAAGGAGGAAGGTCGCTCGGAGGGCGGACATGCGACCTCGCCCTACCGAGTCGGCGAGTGCCGTGGGGGAGGTGGAGGCGGTAGTGGTGCGGCAGGGCAGCAGCAGTGCCTACGACCCGCGGCGCCAGCAGGTGGAGGAGTACGTGCCGGAGGTCGTGCCCGAGTGGCGGCGCCGCGAGTTCCGCGCCTACTGGGCCGACGCCGACCAGAGCTGCGGGGAGGAGGAGCCGTGGGGGCACCTGGCCAGGGACTGCCGCCGCCACGACTGCCCTTTTGTCGAGGTCTGCCTGCCCGACGACGACGATGACGAGACCGTCGCGTCGCTCGTCAGCAGGTGGCGCATGTGGGGCCACCTGGCTAGTGAGTGCCCGGGCGGCGACTGCGGCTGCGTCCCCGTGATGCTGCCGGACTAGGGGGCGGCCAGCGAGTCTGCTGCCGGGGCCCTCCTCCCAGAGGAAGGGTGGTGGCAGCTGGGAGCGGAGCCCACACTGACTGCACCAGGACGCCAGGTGAGGCTCTCGCTGCATTTGGCTCTCTGCTGCTAGCATAGCACTGTGTCCATTTCCACACGTATTGTTCTTTTGCTGTGGCTGTACTGCCTTGGTCTTTCATTTGACAAACCCAATGTTTTTATAATCACACGGTTTCACCAATCAATCTTTCTTCTGACTTTGTCCCACATCAAGACAGGGTCGCCATTTTTATGAACTCAACTGCGATGGTTAATTTTAACATGTAGCCAAATGCCCTTCCTGTCACCTGTTACCATCCATTTTTAATGGACCACATGAAAGAAAACTTTAATTTGTGTCACATGTGTCAATCCAGTAACTTAGACGACGTTTCGTTTGCAACTTGCATGGTACAGATTAGTGTGAGAAGATGGCAACGTCTACTTATCTGCCCTACTAAGCTAAATCCACGTTTTTGTGCAGTCAGGCTATTCATCCCATTAACTGGGCTCGCCCTTAACTCGAAAAACTGACAGCAACTATTTCAGTTGTTTAATAGAGACGTTTCTTCGTGTTGTGCTTGTTTCTGATATCCTAATGACAGGCCGTCCACGAAACGCGACAGTGAAATTTTTGCAAGTGGTGGAGTCCCCTTACTGAGGTGCCGTCCAGAACGGCTCAGTCGTATAACGGTCCGATATTTGACGCAACGGAACGCCGAAACATTCCAATTACAGATTTCAGCTGGCGGCGTTCACCCACTAAGGCCGTCGAGGAAACGGGACGTCAAACGCAGGGTTTCTCAGGAATAAAGTTTTGGTGTACTTAGAGGGTAGGCGGAGGGGGAGAAAGGGGGAGTGTCTGTGGCGTCGTCCGCGAACACATCATGTGGACTGATTCCCAGCTCGCTCAGTCATTGCCTTTGTGTTCTTACTCCTTGTCTGCTTAGACGATTTTGGAGGACTTTGGTATTTTTGCTACGTATCCTTTTCTGCGAAGGCGTAAAATATGCGAAATTCGAAACGATTTACAGTGACGCAGCATACTCTGTGGGTTAATAAGACTAACTTACCGTAACATTTTTCTTAAAATTAAAAAAAAATTATAAAAACATTCATACCTACACTGCATTTAAGTAAGAGTGTGAAGATGACTACCTAGTTTCAGTGTCTAGTAACAACCCTTTTCATATTATGCACCTCCTAAATGCCGATTGAATACGAACTTCGTGTACCAGTAGTAATAACAATCCTATGACGTGTGTTCCTCTAGAAAGCAGCTACAATAAGAAAAACTTGGAAGCATTAGTAACAACACCACTTAACCAAGCTGTACATCATGCACTCAAGAGGCCCAGATCTAAAAAACCATTTGTATCAGTAAAAATCGCAGCAATCATTAACGTAATTATGTTTTGACTGCGAATGCAGTTTAGTGAGGTCAGACCGGCAGTACATATCTGCATTTCATTTTGTCGCCAACGAGTTACATGATGAAATGGTGACAGTTTTCCATGTTATAAATTCTACTGCTTTATCAAACAGGATGCTGGGCCTTTCACAATTTTTGTGCTGTTCAAGTTGAACCTTTTTGTACTAAATTTGTGTTACGTATAATTGCAAGTTAATGACTAATGTGATTTTTACCAATACAGCTGGTTTGTTCAACGGCTCACTCCTGGTGTTGCTGTTAGCTTCCAATTCTGTCTTATTCATGCTGTTTTCTACACGAATGCACGTGACACCCTGATGTCTATTAATGTTGCATTCAGTTCGTGTTCAACCCTATCTCGTACGTTAGTGATCTGAATATTGTAAACATGATCGGTAGTTGGCTGTGATGTGATTTTTATTTAATCGTGCGATTAGCATATTTCCGCTGTTTGTCATTTATGAGCACCTGTAAAACGAACATGGAAAAGAACTACATTGCCTGCATACATCGTCATGTATTAATACCATTTCACACACCTCACATTAAGGTAAAACATTAATGCATAAATTTATTAAAACCACATGGTAATTAGCAGCTGCTGGCAGTTACCATGTTGTTGTAAGAAATTTATGCACTGATGTTTTACCTCAACGTGAGGTGTGTAAAGTGGTATTTATACATGGTGATGTATGCAGACAATGTAGTGCTTTTCCATGATGGTTTTACGTCTGCTTGACAATGCAGGTACTGGTCATTAACTAATGGCATGAATAAACAAAAATCACATTACAGTCTACTACAGACGATGTTTAGCTTTATCAGACATCTGGAGGCTGTGGATCCCCACACATACCAAATTTGATCAGCTTATGATTGTTAGAACCTAAACTACATAGCCATCTTGGTTATGTAAACCCCGGCTAGGTTTTAAAAGATTTTTTACATTTTGTTTTGTTTAAATAGACAGCAAAGGATGCTTCCTCCATTCTTGATACTGTTAGGCGTTACTAGGAACATTTTTCGTTAAATTATCTATTGTCAACAGTGAAAAAAATCAGTCCCATTGAAGGATAAAGATGGAGTTGCCTCTGACGTTAATTGGCATTCGCTGAGAGAAGAATTCCCTACAGGTTAAGCTAAAAATGTTGTTTGTACTGACTTGTGAACATTGTTTAATCCATTACGATGTATTTACCATCTGTCTAAATATATCCATGTTTTATAATGTCTGCACGGTGTTTTTGCAGTAGTTTCACTTCTCAGCAATTCGAATGGCAGACTTTTTAACGGATAGAATTAACCTTCCTTTTTTCTTTGGCACAAGTAAACTTTATCATGGGTCGTCCCCTGATTCTGATACTACAGTCTGATTTTTTTGTATAACTGAAGATACTGTATTGCCTCACTATCACCATCCAGCACTGTTGTATGCCAAGTGACGTCCTGTCGCACCGCTATTAGACGGTTACATCGCGTTCCGCTGACGTCCACCTTCAACCGGCTTTTAGTAGTCGCGAAGTCTGCTGGGCGACCTTGTGTTGCGTCGATTACTAGTTGTCCTAGGTCAGCTAATAGAGCTTGAACTTGACGGAGATGTTTGAATTAATGTATGAACTGACAGTTACTTGCCTCGGACGTGTCAAGGTGAATATCTACTTGTGAAAATTAATTTTTCTTGTAAAAAGGACCGTTCGGTGTCTGTTTTGTCATCGCGGTGATAATTGTCCGTTAGGGGATGTCGCTGGCCCCATAAGCGTTCACTTCACGTAATTTAACACACGCGTGAGATGCTAGCCACAGTAATTGATAGTGTGTTGCATCAAGCCTGTGACATTTTCGCTAAAAAGCAGCGAAATTTCAATTGAGACGTTGGTGGTACGTACAAATAACTCTCGTGGCTAAGATCCTTTAGCTGTCAATGGCTGGCCCTGGCTTGCAGGACTGAATCACTCTGCCGCTCTTTCAGGACGCGAACTGACGTCTGAGTGAGGCACACCGGCTGCTCTGCGGTGCTCACCGTCGTTCTTTGGTTTGTTTGATGTATAAAGGCTCCCCGTGGATCGTCCGTTAATTTGCTGTTTACGTTTTCATTTCCATTATTAACTTTAGAAATAACTTCTACGGCGTTGGATGCACCGGCGTTTTCTTGAGTTCACCTCGGGTTGCACATATTTTCCTGCAGCCAGTGCTAATGTACGACGTACGTCCGCACTACTGATGCTCAAAGCTACGTTCTGTGTCCATTCTCATGTGAGAATTGATGCATGAAATTTTCACCAGTACGTTCGCGTTCATGTATTGCGTGGGCTCTCGTAGTGTACTTCGTTGTTCCCGCACCTTCCCCCTGCCTCAAAGCTTCTGCTTTCAACAATTGCGTAGTTTGATGATAAATGCTTCAACTGAAAATTTAGCAACTCCTGTCCCTTACAATTGCAGCTTCCGACCCACGTAAGTAAGTATAACTTAAAACAGTAGGTACTGATGGATCATTAGGAGGCGCGGTTTATGTAATGCGTCAACGTTTTCCTTTTCGGTATGAGACAGTGTGTTGCTCATCGGACATGACTATGTTTAGTTACAAGCTATAGCTAGAAAATTACTCATACGCCTCCTTTTTACGTTACAGGTGCCTGGCATTTTCCTCTAGACGAAGACTCCCCGGAGCTGACGTGACAAGATCTCCACACCTGATATGAGTTCACACATTTTTATTACGCGTTTTATTATATTTTATTGATCATTTTATTACATTTTATTATAAATTTTATTATACTTTATTATATTTTGTTTCATTTTATTAATTTAAATAAAAAATTTTTGTTTGTATCTTTGTGTCTTATTTGTAATTACACATTTTCACCACCGATCGTTATGTGTCTACACTGTAACATGAAGTTGATCTGTCTGATCTAATAACGTGCACAAGAATCCGGCTTCCGAGCAGTTACAAATTTATATGGACTGCATATTTTATTTCTATGTAACGTAGAATAGTTTCAACACCTATGTCTAAGTTGTATTAGTTACCTGTCAGATAAACATGATCGGCTTTAAAGGTAGTTAAGATACATTATGAACTAACTAATGAATACAGACTTCGACAAGTTTAGTCATGTACAAATGCATCAGTCGTGCTACCTATGATTATCACTCAAACCTGGAAAATGAAGGACCGACTAGGGTTTCCCATAATATTGTGTATGAATACAGATTTAGTAATGGTGGTGTGCACATCGACATTCTCGGATGGTGTCTTACTTCGCGTAGTATGACAATAGGTCAATCTACAACAGTTCCCGAGGCCAAGGAAACGATCTTGTTATAATCACAATTTTTCCTGCATTATTTCAGTGCGTACAGAGTATTTTCAGTCGAGAGAAGACTTACTCAGAGGACATTTTCGAAATACATATAAGCGTATCTTTAACACAGGAAGCTGCGTAACTTATTGACAATGTAACAGTTTGTACCGTATTCCTGCTGTTGGCTGACTTCCTTTGTTTTCCACCTGCTAAGTCACGCTTCCATTCTACGGGTGCAAGATGACATAATTGCCATACATTTCCGACAAATCACTCTCAGCACAATGTAATTCACATGTATCTTAGAATAGTTAGTTGTTAATGTGATTTAAGTACCCATGTGGTCACAGAGATGCAATCAACATTACGTATCTGTTCTATGGGAATATGCTGAGCGAAACGGAATTTGTCCAGTAATGAAATTATTTGTAATCGAAGTCTGGTACACCAAACTTTTTACAATAATTAGAAGAGCTAAGGTCACGAAAACGTAAGTCTTTCAGTTAACACACATTCTTCATCAGTAAGATTAAAAATCGTTACTGGAGGGTACTCGTGTAATTAAAGATAACACACAGAAACAGAAATAAATTCAGTAAGTATACATGCACTTTGCGTCTGTACCACATTAGGGAATATCGCTAGGTGTTTAAATACTCATTCCATTAGTGTGACAGTGAAACTAAATACAAATGAGCCTATATTAACCCATTATTTCAGGCGAAAAAATTACCAATCTGTTGTCTTAAACCTAGATAACTTGATATCGTTAATGTTTATTTTGAAGGAAAATTTTTAAGCTATGTTAAGAGATCTTCAATCAGTTTTGTATGTCATGAACTATTAAGAACCTGCTAATATGATCCACTAGAATACGTGCTATCTTGATGTCATTGCACTTGATGTGTTGCTATATTGTGTATGTTGAGGCAATGGCCACGTAGCTACTTGTTAAAAGATAAGTAATGTGACATACGCGTGTCCATATACTGTAGAATGTGCGCTCACGTACGGGAAGATTATTGAACACTCGAAGTGTGTCACTGATACAATGTACTTTATTCTCTGTCGTAATTAAACGTTACCTATCAGGATAGTAGTGGAATATATGTGACATAGACCCTTCAGGTATGTAGTTGCTTAATACTGTACATAAGGTGAAAATGGGCGGGACAAATAGCTTAATCCTACTTTCGGAGTGACACGTCTGACACATACATCACATTACAAGTGTATTGTATTGAACTGCGGACCTAGAAACGACGGAGAGGCGTCGTCCCTGCCGTAGCGCTCAGTGATTCACAACCCCACAACAGGTTATAGCAGTCCACTCATCTCAACGCTGCCCACACCGAACCCAGGGTTATTGTGCGGTTCGCACCCCCCCCCCCCCTCCACACACACACACACACACACACACACACACACACACACACACACACACACACACACACAGGAGGAGGAGGGGGAGAGGGGGGGGAGAGAGAGAGAGAGAGAGAGAGAGAGAGAGAGAGAGAGAGAGAGAGAGAGAGAGAGAGTGTGTGTGTGTGTGTGTGTGTGTGTGTGTGTGTGTGTGTGTGTGTGTGTGATGGGGTGGAGGGGGGGGGGGCAGTGTTTGTGCTGCAATCTGCGACATAGTGTAACTAAGGCGAAGTAAAGGGAACCAGTCCGCAGTGGCCGTGGCAGTTGGAAAAGTGCCTTGAGAACCGTCCAGAGCGCCGGCACACCGGACCTCGACACTAATCCGCCGGATGGATTCGTACCGGGGACCGGCTCGCCTTCCCGCCCGGAAAGCAGTGCGTTAGACCGCATGGCTAACTGGGCGGGCTGACATTACAATATTTTACAATTTCAGTAGAGCGTCTTTGAATTTAAAATGTGTGCTAACCACTATTTTCGTTTTGAAAGTTAGATTCTGACCAACAGGCAATGACATCATTGTGGAGTGGCTGCTCATGGATCACGCCCTTCAGAGCATTAACAAATACCACTTGGAACAATTAAACTTCCCAAATGCATGATGTACTTCACCTTTCTTTCACTTTTTACAATACCAGAAAAGTGGCAGAGTGCTGTCCCATTTAGATATTTCATTATATAGACGTTGCGCGTATCCGATACGTGGATTAGTTGTGCAGTATGGATGGGACAGGATTTCACTATTTTCTGATTTAATGTTTGTAGGGGAAGTTTCGCGTCCTACATATCGCTTTGGTTATGTATTTTAATACGTAACAGGTAAGACCGGAATGCGCAAACCAAACGACGTCAGAGGAAGACCTTCGCAAACTCTCACAGTTTAGTAGTTCTATCCCTTTGGTTGAAATATTTTTGCTGGAAATAATTTGTAAAGCACCGTTAAGGAGTGTTGCGCACTCGGCTACACCTCTTGTCTCATGTTTTTGCGTGACTACTGTCAGAACACACTTGGAGGTGGATGCCGCGATATGTCAAGGGAGTGGTGTTACCTGCTGCTGGAGTGTATGCAAACTCTGGGGCCTGTCTGCACGCAGTGGTGCGGGACTCGTGTACCTCCCAACTGGGAGATTTGGAACAGCTTTGTGACAAGTCAACATTCGTACAATGCACAGCGACAGTTGTACATCCCACGTTACCACTAGATACAATTAACCACCGATTGTGTTAGAATTAATGAATAAATAAGTGATACATAAGTAAGTCACTGATGCGCTTCTGATTTTGAAAGACTAGAATATTTCAACATTCTAAAGTATGTACTCGTCTACCACTAAAACAGTGAGTTATTGATGCAATAGAGGCATAAAAATTGTGACTCATCGTACAATTTCATCAGTCCTTTCATGTCCATCTGCAGTCAAGCAATTGATATCTTATTTGTATTACTTTCACCTACAAACCTAGGCGAATTTAAGGATAACATTTCTAAATTATGCAAGATTTTTCAAAAATTTGCTCTGTAAAAATAAAAATTGGAACTGCTGATATACTGAGCGTCTTGGTAACAGGCGTCTGTTTTGCCCCTGACGTGTTACAATGGCAAATGTAAGTACCTCATTTACACAACGTGGCTGCCACGTAACTCACCCAACCGTAGGGACATTAAAATCCATGAGTCAAGTATGACAAAAACATTGATCAGAAGCTCGTATTATATGACCTGCAGAGTGCAGCCTGAGTTTGGTATTCTTAGTGAGCAGCGCAATCCACAGAACTTGCCTTCAGCTACATTACCCCACCCACGCCTCCCAGTCATGCACTGCTCCCAAATAATAAAATTACAGCTACCTGATTTCCACCCCCATCTCACTTCCACGCCCCATCTGACATACTAAGATTTGAACAACCCATCCCACCCTGTAACAGTGAAAATAATCTAAACAGCAAATATCTTCAAAAGACACATACGTAGATGACCCACTTGTCAAAACTATTTCAGGAACACATTCACTTTCAGACACACTCACGACCTTTTCATGCATTATAGGAGGAGTTCGGCAGCAAAAATCCTTCCCAAGTGCTCTCTTCATGGCATCTCAATAAGCTAATTATTATTGCATGCTCCCGGACCAGAAGTTTTAACTGAAAACTTTGATTACCAGGAGAATACGCGTAATTTAAGCCCCCCGCCCACTTAACAACCCAGCGACGAGAATATTAACAGAAATTGTGTTTTCTTAAATAATATCTAGTACAGTGGAACCATCCCATTTTGCATTAACTTTAGCACCAAGTCTCCTTGATCCTCGCTCGAAACCTAAATTACCAAAGAGACCAAACTCAAATTAATAACCTCAACAAAGCACAATAGGTGTACATCGCTGTCTGCTGTATCCTCTTCTCTACCCCTCCATCGCGCTCCTCCCTCTTCAATTTACAGATATTATGTTAGACACTGGGATTACACAAGCGTCCGATTCCAGCCGTCTGGTTTGACCCGTGACGTCATCAATGTGGCGGAAATGACCATTTTCAATGTCTCCAGCATGGCGCATATGACGGCACAATATAAACACGACAACAAACACGAAAATGCATTTAAATACGACAATATCTCCCTCCAAAAATAGAATCAAGCTAACTGGACAACCGTGGTAAATTAGGGGTTGTAGGGTGTGGTCAACCTAAATATAAACACGAGACAACATACACCACAATCAAACCACACAAAACGATGACAAAAAAACGAAAAAATTACCAAATCCCGCTACACCCACAAAATCTACACAAATCTGTCACTTGCCTTGACCTATGTAGCTCAACCGCAACTGTCGATACCCCAAAGAAAACACCTACTACTGCAAAAATAGGAATCGGACAAGTCCCTTGAACTATATAGCTCAACCGCAAATATAGAAGTCACAAAACGAACACCTAAAACAACAATTGGAGTCGGATGCTTCCCTTAACGTACACAGTGAACCACAGCTGGCGATACCGAAAATGATACACGTATGATAAATAAAACCAGTCCCACAAGACCTCAATACCCAACAAAACATTATAACCTGCGAGCAATAGACACAAAAAACAACTACTCACCACCATCAAATTCCGGCGCTACACACTAGGTTGGCCACCCCAGTGAACCACACAAAGAAAACTCCCAACCACCCAAAACCTACGAAACACCTCCTCCCCCCCAAAATAACTATCCGCCAACAAATAAAAACCACAAAACAAACGAAACTCAGTCACACATTACATCTCAAGTACAGCTGCAACAAAATAGGTCCTCTCCAACATAACCATAAAATAAGCCCCCCCTCCCCCCACACACACACACCACACACTTAAACCCACAATCATTACCCACAACCGATCTGGGGCAAGTTGTGCAATTTTACAGGGTGTGGGGGAAAAGTTGTTTGTTGCTCAGTAAATGATTACGCATGTAGCTACCGTAACATGACATGTCGAGTTGTACAAAAAGTTTGTGTGCCATTTTCTATTTCAAGTTACGTACAAGAAGGGTACACACAACGCTACATATGGTATTTTTAGCAGATAACACATTAGTGGTACGTGGGATTAGTGTTGGACCAGTCCGAGGCATATTTCCTCATCAGCCGATACAGTCTCATCTCCATGCAACGGTGGTGAAACATAGAATTCAAATACGCTAGGAAAATATTCAAGACATATGATGATTCGCATACCTCATGTGAAGATTACAGAGCAGTGGGTGCTTCACCAGGTATACATCAGATACTCTCCCACAGCAGTCGCACGATCTGACATCTGCGAGGCTCTGCCGATGGTATGCCAGCTGGCTCACACACGACAGGTGCTTAACACGGCCGACTACCAGGGCAGTCCTCTCCATCTCAACACTGCCCTGGCCACTTTCACAAAAAGCACACGCTTGACACAACATAGACGCTACGTAACAGTGAGGCAGCGCCGTAAATCTGCCGATGCCTGGAAACCATATGCACTGTGAGATTCGTTTGTAGCACCAAGACACACAGCCGCGTTAGTGAACCGCAGTAGGAAACTGGAACACAAAATTACGGACACGCCTACACTCACGAAGAAGGACAACAAACAACTCGGCGGCAGCACAATACAAACAGACACGAACGCGGAACAACTGACGATTCACAACCGTGACAGACAGCGGGAAAACACCGTCTACTGTAGATGGCTGATGATTCGCTGCAATCCACCAATCATCGACGCAGCAGTATAAATACAAAGACCTACACATGCACCGACCGACAAGCTGGACACGTGCAGGCGTCTTGGCCAACCGATCCAACAGTTTTTCTCGTTGGGCGGTCGGTCGATTATGACCACCCGACAGCCAAGTACACAACCAACACAGTTCTTTATGTGCGGGGAAAACAAAGTACTCGAAATGGAAAACCAGGTTGCTATTTTCTCAGTTCGTTTTCAATGTGACGAGGAGGCGCCATAATTACTAAGTGAAGTCGGTTGAGACGTGTGTAGACTGCACAAGGAATTGGTCGGTCGGTCGTTTGATGCGGGTGTGGGGCTCTTAACACGTTGAATGCCATGTCGCCGGCGGCGGCCACAGCAGAACCGCTCGCTTAATGTTGTGAGGTTGGCCTGATGTGACGCTGGAACATGGGTCACTAAGCGTGCGGCAGAGAAAGTGTTAAAGGAGATCGGGGTTTAACAGGCAGTCGACAACAGAGTCACAAGAGATGGGCCGCAGACTTGAGTTAGACGAATATGTGAGTACATGAAATACATTCGCAGTTGCGGATATGGACTACCATCAGTTGTACAATGTAATGATGACAGTGAAAAAAATGCCGGACCGGGATTGGGACACGAATTTTGCGCTTATCTCGAAATTTCGCCTTACCATTTGGCTATCCGATCACGACTCACCGCCAGACCAAATCTCCCGATGTGTCCACAATCTGTACTCGTACGTACACAGTGTGTATATTCCTGTACAGGAGGGACATTCTAGTTGAAAGTCTGCCCGGTGTCAGCGGGTAAATAAGATATTGCAGTACCTGCATATCCGAAGAAGCTTTGCATCGTAAATCACACACTGTAATGTCGTAAGTAGATATGTGAATGGTAATCGGCGGTGGTCGTGTGCAAGTCACCATTATTGTAGTACCTCCATTTATTTAGGAAGACCACGAATATTCTTGTGCCTGCAGCTTGATAACCAGTCACACTAAACGCGAGTCCAGCTGAGATGTGACACAATGAAAGTAAGGTATAGCAGAAGGTGACTGCAGTGCCCGTGAAAAACGGACCATGGCGGAGCCCACAGCTCCATGTTTCATGTGCACCTTGAGCTTGTGGACAGCGTACTCCAGCTGCACAAATGCTGTGTCTTATACTCTCATTGGGCACGTTTTGACATCTGTAAACCCCACTTACGTTCTCCCAAAAGCTATCTACTCTAGTTAGTTTCTTTAAGAGAGGAGATTTCAGAGAGATATCGCGCTCAAGAAGACATGGCGATGGATGCTTACTCGGGAAAACTGATTTCCTCGACACGAAACGAAATCAAAAACGACTGCTGGTTAGAGCCAACAGATAGCCAGCCGTGGTGACCGAGCGGTTCTAGGCCCTTCAGTCCGGAACCGCGCGACTGCTATGGTCGCAGCTTCGAATCCTGCATCGGGCATGGATGTGTGTGATGTCCTTATTTAGGTTCAAGTAGTTCTAAGTATAGGGGACCGATGTTAAGTACCATAGTGCTTAGAGCCATTTGAACCGTTTGACAACAGATATTATATAGCGAGCTGCAGTATTTAATTCTGCAAAAGTTTGAGAAAAACATTAGAAAACCATGCCTCTTATGTCACAGCAGCGCTTTTTCGATACATCAAATAGTGCCACTGTGCTGTTATCAGTGTAAATTAGTAGCGCTTTTATCGTGCAACTCAGTTGAAATTCTTTAAACGTAATTGCTCTTTAAGGCTTTATCAATTACAGTTTCAGAAAAAGAAATACATCAAACATTTTTACTATTAGGTAGACATGAGCAGAATTTGGTGAATGATTAAAATTAATTGTGCTACAACAGAATAGTCTTTCCCGCATATATATTTCTTCATGTTTTTCATCCTATCAGCGACTGTTTTCTGTGGCCAATTAGAATGTTGCACAGGAAGGATTCGGTCAGTAAGAGGTAACTTTTGCCCACCTGGTTAGCCGTGCGATCTAAACGCACTGCTTTCCTGGGGGGGGGGGGGGGGGGAAGGAAGGAAGGAAGGAAGGAAGGAAGGAAGGAAGGAAGGAAGGCAGGCAGGCAGGCAGGCAGGCGTGCCGGTCCCCGGCACGAATCCGCCCGGCGGATTAGTGTCGAGGTCCGGCGTGCCGGCCAGTCTGTGGATGGTATTGAAGACGGTTTTCCAGCTGCCTCAGCGAATGCGGGCTGGTTCCCCTAATTCCGCCTCAGTTACACTATGTCGGCGGTTGCTGCACATATACGTTCTCGGGTGCGTAGACTGCTGTAGCCTGTTGGGGGTGTTGTGTACCACTGCAGGCTACGGTGGGGAGGAAGCCTCTCCATCGTTTCCGGGTCCCCAGTTCCATACCACACAATACAATACAAGATGTAACTTTTTAATATTTTGGGACAAGCTGGCTGGACTTATCCAGGGTTGTGCTACGGTGTTAAGCCAATGACATTGCATTTTTTTGCCACAGTTTTGACACACTGCATTTTTCGCCACAGTTTTGACATTTGTAGAAGACATCATGCTCATACTTTAGGGATTGACACTATGAGAGAGAGAGAGAGAGAGAGAGAGAGAGAGAGAGAGAGAGATATCTGAAAACTGTCAATGAAGATATTCTGAACATATGGTTCAAATGGCATCATGATGTAGCTGTGGACCACTCTCCTTCAGTAACATATCCGAACCGGTCTAACGTTGTTGAAGTCCTCTGTGGTCAAGGTGCCCAATAATAATTGGATAATCGTGTCGTAGGATCCCATCCAAAACTTCGACAAATATCATCCTGAAATTATATATTCCTGTGTAAAGCTGTAAAATTACTTCAAATGGTGACTGTAGTATCCCAAAAGATAAAGTTAGCACTCATTGAAATGCAAGCGTCCCCTAGTGCATTCGTTTCATTTTGTATGTCATAACCAAGGAATTTCCTACAAGAAAGCTTAACAAACACCGTGTAGAACCCAGACTTTCCTTTCTCCACAGTACTGAGTAAATTTAAAGTTGCAGATATGACACCCTTCTTGTTTGTGAGAAAGTATGAAGGTCGGAACACACAATTTAAAATTACACACCAATAATCTAAAGAACTTTCACACGCCACACCAATCATTTTCTACCCATAGCTCGCTCAGTAGAATGCGTCACTTCATTGAAACTCATCAAGCTAAAGGTAGACGGAACACTTGCAGAATTCTGTTCAGTAATGGGAAATGGGGAAAAGAAAATGCTAAGGTTCTATCGGAAAATGTGAGATATTGCTTTATTTGCACAGCTCTGATATAAATCGCAACCAACCGGTGTATCTTATCATCATTTTTTTTCAAGCAGTAGACGATTTGCATATTCCGTATTCTTCCAATGTCTTTTGCATCATTCGGCTTATGTAATAAAATTTGACTTACTAATCCTAATTTATGCATTCTGTTCAGGTAAGAAATTCATGAACTCTGTTCGCAAGTGCAGAGTCTTTCTGGCGTTAAATGCATTAGGTATGACGATATTACCTACTGGTGGCACATGAAAATTTGTGCCGGACCAGAACTCGAACCCAGATATCTCGCTTGTTATGAGGGGTCGACTTAATCGCTTTCCACGTGTCATATTGTCTACTGACTCATCACTCGCAACTTCTCTTGGGCTACCGCCACAGGGTCTCAAGAAGACAAATGTATTCTGTGTCGATTAAAAGTGAACACGAACAGCCACAATGGCAAGAGACTTCGTTTTTTGACGAGGTTACTGGTTTCGGTCTACCTTAGACTATCTTCAGATCTGACACTATGCTAGCAGATGGTGGCTGTGAGCGGAGCTGGCGCTGGACTCTAGGCAGTTAGCGTTCGTGGAGTCTAGCGCCAGATTCGTTCGCAGCCACCATCTGCTATCACAGTGTCAGATCTGAAGATGGTCTAAGGTCGACCGAAACCTGTAACCTTCATGCGGTTGTGACTGTTCATGTTCATTTTTAAGCAATAAAGTATGTTAGTATTACGAAAGCAACTTTGCCTGTCGAGGCTTGTAATACGTATTTTAACAATGCCTGAATGAGCAGAAATTAGTGATGATCCGGCAGCTGTACTAAATTTGTGAAATTTATGCGCATTCGCGTTTTCTCCCGTTAGCTGCATCAGATATCCAAACTTGTTAAAGCGACCTCTCGCGACAGACGAGAAACCCATTGCAAGTCTCGGTCCAGAACAAATTTTCATGTGTGACAAACAGGTATTATCTTCAAGCAGTTACTCTCAGAAACATCCCTCAATTACGAATAAATCTCATAAATTTGGCACAGCTGCAGAATCATCATTAATATCTGTTTCTTCAGTAGTTGTTACAAGTAAGGAACCCATATTTATGCTGCGTTGTCAAGTAATGCTACTATTGAAGAACTGCGGCTGTTATATGATACAGAAGTCTGATGCTGTGCAGCAGTAACCACCCACAGTTTGGTTTTGACTTGCTTTACTGGAAAAGCACCGTCGCCAGTTTCGTACTTCCACATTCACCGTCAACCATTTGTGGTGCTACCAGCATCGTCACACTTTCAAAATTGTGAGATTTTATTTATCCCAGCGAAATTCATTTCTAAACGAACTTACGACGATAGATTGTGAGAGTGGGAGCATCAAGGGTTGATCAGGTAATAGACGCCAAAGCCATAACCCAATTAATCGCTCATGCCTTCATTTCTTACCAGATGCTCCTTCCGTAATGAAAACGAGTTTCCAGATTCTCTCATTTATAGACGAGAGCTCTACGGTTGTAATTGCAACACTCCAGCACAAGTGTGGGGTACGCAAGCGTCTGAATCTTTGCGCTCCATCGTAACAGCTGACGAGTCAACCACATCGTCACCGGTGGTAATGGCTTTAATTTAGGGACACGTAGCAAGTCTTGGTCGTTTCAGCTCGAATAAAGCAGAAGTGATCAACCATAACAAAATAATTACGAGGTTGTTGATAACGGACTTACAAGCTTGTAATTAAAATGTAGTCTGCATAGCTTGCAAATGTGGGTCAGTAGACTAAATTCAGCTCCTTACTACTGGTGTTTATCACTTGTACTAAGTCGTACAGTTCAACCGTTCCACTTAAATCGTAATTGATGAACTCAGTGGCTGGAATAAAGATATTATTGTTGAATACTGTAGAAAGAGGTGTTAGGGATAGTTTGTTTCCTGTATATAAGGCGTCTTGGGGTACGTGACACACGTGGAAAAGTTCACATGACAGTCTACAGTTGTCAACAACTACCAGAAGACCACTACGCTGCATTGCTTCGTAAAATGTGAGTTATATCTATTCCACACGAAAGGGTAGTTAACTGTTGAATCGAAAGAGCAGGGGACACTATCTGCAAACCAATTTAGGAGGGTTTGAGTTAACTTTTCAGCTTCCAGGGACACTTGGTTTGAGGTTGGTTCAAAAATGGTTCAAATGGCTGTGAGCACTGTGGGACTTGTCATCTGAGGGCATCAGTCCCCTAGAACTTAGAACTACTTAAACCTAACTAACCTAAGGACATCACACACATCCATGCCCGAGGCAGAATTCGAACCTCCAACCGTAGCGGTCGCGCGGTTCCAGACTGAAGCGCCTAGAACCGCTCGGCCACACGGGCCGGCGTTTGAGGTTGAACGGTGAGGAAGAGCTCTCTCTCACGGCGGGTGTGGATAAAGGCTACATTCGAAAGACAAACTTTTTTGTTTGTTTGTATTTTCACTTCCATGTAAAGGATTTTGTCGCAAAGGTAAGATATATTTCCTGTCCTAGCTAACTGACAAGCACTCCTTTAAGTGGCACTGAGTGAACATACGTAATTAGAACCAAAATATGGATAAGTGTACACGTGGTAAACTTCAAAGCGGTGTTTGGAATCAAATTAGTGCATGGTGGCAAAGATAAATAACTAATTTGTTATGACCTTATCAACACATTAAATATGTACTATGTATACAAATGTGTCATACAGATAAAGCCGTAATTGCAAGAGCACTTATTTCCTGTCTCTACCGAATAGGAATGAGAAAAATCCTTATATGTAACAAAACTACTATTTCAGTGGTATATCTCAAGTTATGGGCATCTACTTGTGTGTTCGACAAACTATCTGTAAATCTAAACTATCGGATATTTGGTTCTATATAAGCATTCAAAATTGATTTCTCTTTGAAATTTGTTCTGATTCATTTACTAAATAGTTGAAATTGGCAATTAATTAATTAACTGCCTTACCAGTGAAGATTGTGTTATGGATAACTTTGTGTTGCATAACGTGCAATACTGCTAAATCTTCAGAGGATTATGTACTATTTGAGTGTACATCTTTTTCCAATAACTTTAACTTGTTACTTTCATCAGCCAAGTCTTTGTTAATTATTGTTCCAAAGATAGTACAAAGTACTCTATCATGCAAGTAAAACCATGTCAGTTTTCATCTAATAACGTTATTATTAAGTAAAAGATCTAGAAAGAAATCGATATTGCTTTCGTGGGCTGCAAATGCTACATTAACTCACATCTTAGCTGTAATCTAATGATTGCACCATGAGATTTCTGGGATTCGATAGGGTATAACTGATTTACTGTCGGCAATTGTTGGTCGAAGGGATCGCTGTGTCAAAAATCCACAGATACAAATCAGTGAATGCTGGTCCCTATTTTGACTGGACCACAGGTGGGAATCTTCCTAACCGTCGGTCAGGGTACCTTAAGATGGCATAATATGTCACGGAAACTGATTGGTTAATACAATAACAATTGGAAATGTAGAAAGCTGAAGGGTGTACTGAATAGTCCATATCCCCAACCACCTGTATAGAGATGGACATTAAGGAATTTATCGTCCTTTTCACTGTGACCTGGTACTGACACGCTATTCAATATCTAGCATCAGAAGGGTGAATTTATTGCTCTCCTGAAAATCTAGAGTCAAACGTACCTTCTGTGATTTGAAAATAATCTAATAAGCCGAAAGAACGTTTACTATCTGCGTACTGCTCTGTGTGCAGATGTGATTCCAGTGAGACTCTTGGTGCCCCCAGCACAGTCACACAAAGACCTCCTCCATAATGTACGTTCGAAAAAGGGTATAAAGTTTGTACGGATAACATAAAAGTTTTGGTGAATAAAATAACTTCTTTTAAAAAGATGTAGCTATCAATCAACAGCTCGTAAGATCCGTTTGGGTCCCACATTTCAAATTTGAAAGCGATACGGTGCTATTTTAGTGAGCTATAATGCTCTGTAAATAGTGGAGTAAATAGATCTATTGGCAGTCGCCCGCCTACGTGCTGCAACATTAAAAGATAAAAAATCTGTTACTACATTAGGTATTTGGATCTGTAAATTTGTCTTCAAATAAGTGAATATAATACCAAGGATCTTAAGATGCCGTAAGTCCTCACCTAAAGATAGTAAGATGTATTCGATTCCACATTCCAATTTCGAAACCGATATGGTGTTCTTTTCGTGGGCGACAGTGCTCTGCACAATGCCCAGTGTGTGGATCCGATCGCAGATGCCCGTCAACATTCAGAGACAGGAAAAACCAATGAATCTGTAACTACATTTCGTATATGGATGTGAAAATTTCGCGTCCAATAGGTGACAGAAATTTCAAACAATTAAAAAAGATGTTGCTACTCAGAAAAAGATGCGTTCCGATTCCACATTTCAAATTCGAAATCGATACGTTGCTTTGTAGGGGACGATAATGCTCTGCAAATAGCGGGGTACGTGAATCTGTTCGCTGATGCTCGTCAACGTGCTGAAAAAGGAATAGACAAAAAATGTAATACTACATTTTGTATTTAGGTCAATAACTTTGACGTCAAATAGAAGAATGTAATATCAAGGATCTGAAAATATAGTAAGTACTCCCAAAAGGCCGGCCGGTGTGGTGGAGCGGTTCTAGGCGCTTCAGTCTGGCACCGCGCGACCGCTATGGTCGCAGGTTCGAATCCTGGCTCGGGAATGGATGTGTGTGATGTCCTTAGGTTAGTTAGGTTTAAGTAGTTCTAAGTCTAGGGGACTCATGACCTGAGATGTTAAGTCCCATAGTGCTCAGAGCCATTTGAACCATTTTATGAACGTATCGTTCGTCTCCGGCTAGGATGTTCAGACATCACAATTCACGTCTTGAGTATTCCTATACTGGCTACGTTATCAGTTTATCCCTTCTGGTAGACAACGTTTACGGTTTTAGCTGTTTCCATTTGATGCCCTTGAGATTTAGGTGAATGGCAGTGTTGCAAAAACACAAAGCCGAGACGAATCTTTGACAGCTGAGTTTGTGGTGTTGATTAGCGCCAGTGGAGTGTAGAATTCCGACTCAGGCTGTGCGCCCTTTAGTCAGGCAGAGCGTGGGTGGGGCAGCGGCGCCTGCTGCTACTGGTCGGCCGCACGGCCAATGGCGGCGCCCCCCGTCTGACGTCACAGCCGGCCACGCGGCCGTGTCCTTAGCGCTAGGATTTCACCCGGAACAAGTCCCGCCCATTCACCCCCCTCCACGCCTATCCATAGTGTAAGGCCCTCCCCTAAACAGCCGCCAGTTCCGCAAACTGGAAGCTACATCAAAGTTTTTATCGTCACAGTCCAACACATGTTAGACCGGGATGATATTCAGTAATTATAAGAAATTTAAGTTTTTCTGGATAGTAATATAATACGAATGTACATTATTAAAGAAATAAAAATATTTATTATGGATTGAAAGCATCGCCAGCAATAGAAAACAAAAATAACGTGATATTATTTAAAGACAATAAGGACAAATTTTCATTAACTAATTCACTTATTATAATACGTTTATTTGAAGGAAACAGCAGAGTAAACGTACAATGCGAAAACAATGGTCTTGAATCTGTCATGTCGGTAGTAAAGCCACGGATGCAGTCGAATAACTCTATTGTCTAAAATCAAAGTTATATAGAAATAAGTCAGTCGTTTTGTTTATATAGGCCCTCGTAGTAGCTGACGAAAATTAAAGAATAAAAGAATGCCATAAAGTAGAAATGCCTGATGAAAGCAGTATTATATTTGCTTATATGAAATATTTCGTTAGTATTTGCATGGGTAATGGCTGAATTTTAATTTGTAAATTTTTCCAGTTCCATACCTGCGCATTATAAACGAGGTTATAAAGAATTGTCGCTGTTTCTGCGTGATCAGTGTCCTATATGCTGTTGCAAACGTCTCAGGAAAATAATCTGTCGTTTTTCTTTGTCCTGTCTGTTTCTAACCAAAAGATTTATTCAGTGAATAACACGCAAAACCAGCCTGGATCGATCTAGCAAGAACAAAGTAATTTTGATGCCCTCTGGAATTACAGTGAACACTGGTGCTTGTTTCGCGTATACTGTCTGAGTTCTGAAACTCGAGTGTCAAGTATACCGTGGTTCCTCTTTCTCCGAGCAAATTATTCTTTGAGGGTAGGTATTCCCAGTTTTAGCTTAGGGTGCTTATTCTCACACAGAAGTTTTGTTTCTTCATAGGCTATTCATCTGAATACTGAGTTCTCGTATTTAAAGATTTCAGTGCTAAATTGTTTTCTTATGTTTGCTGTGGAAGTACCTGGCACAGCTGAGGCCAATTATGTACGTTATTTGTAAATGTCTTTTAACTATCTGGCAAAATTTAAGACCTAGCAATGAATTTAACACTCACTCAGAGTGCAGCCGAACGCGGTAAACCACGTGGGTCAAGTGAGACGATGCCCAGGTGCCGAACAAAGACCGGGAAAACCGGGGGTGAGTGGGCGGAACTTGTTTCGGGTGAAATCCTGGCGCTAACGATTCCTCCACGCGGCGACCTGGCGCTGCCCTGCAGGCGTGTAGCTGTCCCAGTGGTCTGCAAAAGGCTGCTGTATGCAAGGCAGAGAGGTACTATAAACTTAACTTCAAATAGGTGAATCTAACATCACGGATCTAAAAAAGTCGTAAATACTCACCAAAAGATATTAAGATGACTTCGGTCCCCACATTCCTAATTCTAAATCGATATGCCGTTCGTTGCGGCCGTGTGGTTCTAGGCGCTTCAGTCCGGAACCGCGATGCTGCTACGGTCGCAGGTTCGAATCCCGCCTTGGGGATGGATGTGTGTGATGTCCTTAGGTTAGTTAGGTTTAAGTAGTTCTAAGTTCTAGGGGTCTGATGACCTGACATGTTAAGTCCCATACTGCTCAGAGCCATTTTTACTCCCAAAAGATAGTAAGATGTGTTCGGTCCCCACATTCCAAATTCGAAATCGATTTGGTGTTTCTTTTGTGGGCAACCATGCTCTGCAAGTAGCAGAATTTATGGGTCCATTCGCAGATGCCCGTCAGGCTGCTGAGAGACGAAAGAACAAAAAATCTGTTACAATATTTCGTACATGGACGTGTAAATTAGACTCCAAATAGGTGACAGTAATTTCGAACGCTTAAAAAAGATGTAGCTACTCACAAAAAGATAGTAAGATGCGTTCCGATCCCACATTTCAAATTCGAAATCGAAATGGTGTTTTTTAGTGGACGCTAATGGTCTATAAATAGCGGATTAGGTGGATCTATTTGTAGATACCCGTCTACCTGCTGAAAGAGGATAAGACAAAGAATCTGTTTCTGTATTATGTATTTGGATATGTAAATTTGACTTCAAATAGTTGAATGTAATGTCAAGGATCTTAAAAAGCTGCAATTTCAAACGGCTGAAATGACTAAGCACTATGGGATTTGACATCTGAGGTCATCAGTCCCCTAGAACTATTTAAACCTAACTAACCTAAGGACATCACACACATCCATACCCGAGGCAGTATTCTAACCTGCGGCCGTGGCAGCCGCGTGGTTCTGGGCTGAAGCGCCTAGAACCACTCCACCAAAGCGCCAGGTAAGCCGGAAGTACTCACCTAAAGAGAGTAGGATGTGTTCGGCCCCACATTCCAAATTCGAAATCGATATGGTGTTCTTTTCGTGGCCGACATTGCTTTGCACAAACCCAGTGAGTGGATCCATTCGCAGATGCCCGTCAACCTGCTGAAGGGTAAAAAGACATAACCAGGGAATAATGAGAAAGTAACAAGGATTTCCAGACACAGAAAACAGAAGTAACGAAAATCCACGGAAAGATATCAGATATAGGACTCGTTAACCAGAATTGACCTATAAACGTCTATTCTAGTTACCGATTCCAAGATTTATTATTTTTCAAGTTTTGAAAGGACGTGTTTGTAGTGTTCTTTATGGGGTTCTTGTTATTGGTGTTACTTTCTGTATTACTGTTGTGGCATTAGGTGCCCACAGCACATTCATCGAGAAATGTCAGGCATGATATTACTGTCATTTCTACGTTTCGTTACTTTTCGTGATTTTTTATTGGATGTGAATTATGTAAGGATTTAACTTTTTTGTCTCGCTGCTATGGTACCGCAAAAACACGAAAGCTAAAAAATCTTGGAATCGACAACTAGACTCACCTATACAGCACAAGTTGAGAGACAAGATGCAAAAAGTTAAATCGCAAAAAAAAGAAACATACTTAATGAAAAGTCAAAACAATTATTTACGACAGCAGCGCTCCAAGCGGTCAGCAAGCTACACTTTTGGATACGACACTGGATGGTTGTGAATAGTATCGTTTGTATTTATTTGTAATGTAGTTTTTAAGTGTGAGCTTATTGAATACCACAAAAATAGAGAATAACTCTAAAATGGCACCGCATTTGTGTTTCTTCAGTTTCTTAAGCATCCTGGGAGGTATTGAACGGTACATCACAAAACAGTTTATTTACAATTCTCTTGAACCTGCAAATATTAACTGTAGGACGTCATTTTCTTTTAAGAACAAAAAAAAGGGCTTGTTTACATCGGAAGACCTCACTTTTTGCAGAAAGACGTCTTGTATTTGCTCAACAACTGAAGTTTCCTTCACTCCACTTCCAGTCAAATCAGAGGATATGGGACGTAGGGAACTTGAATGGAATGCAATATCTGCATTATTTAACGTATCAAATAAGCTATCACAACTGCAGCGAAAGGGAAGACCACAGAGACGAGATAACATTACATTGGAAGTAATAAAATGTTTCGCAACACAGAAGAACCCAATTCCAGTTGTTGCTACATCTTAGCCACAAACGGCAAGAATCATCAACTGATTCGCTTTTGAAACCAAAATGCTTACATTTACAAAAATATTTGTGCACTGGAAAGTGGAGTGAAGTGTAAGAATGTGCGAATCGTTAGACCTAATTCAAAATTATTGCGTGTCAGGGATGTCGCCTATTATAATAACAGAAAATAAGTGAAGTATATGGTCCTAACGCATGAGATACGGGTTTATTATCTTGATTTCAGCGGTATAAGGTGCTATTATACGCATACTCGAAACTATTCTCAAAACTATTTCTTCACAGAATAAATTGTAGCTTATGGCTCATAATCAAATGAGATTCTGCTGTTTTCACATTTATTTCATTACTGTTCATATCTCTCGATAATATTACTAACGCTTGGAGCGCTAAAATATAATAATTATGTATCTATTTCGTAAATTAAGTAGAAAATAATTGAAAACAAACTATCTTACGGCTGCATTCTCGTCGCTAGGAGCGCTTGTTCAGTTCCAACTGTCAGACGATAACAATTTTCACAGCAGTGCTGTCACGGCCTTGTATGTTAGACTATGGTTTACGTCGGTTACTAAGGCAACCACAAATAACATTTAATAACAGCCTACTTACCACTTACGTCCGTACTGTTACATCCTTCGCATCGTTAATCATGATGTTACACAGGACGTCGCCGGTCAAAGCTGATAGGTGGAATCGGACACTAAAATTAACACAGAATAGAACGCACGCCTTGAAATTAATCTATAAACGAGTACAAATTATTATAACATGTATTATTTCTTACCGATGTTCCATGTAAGTCGTGTGTTTCTAGACAGCATGCAGTTGTACTAGCCTTCTCGATCACTATCTAAGCGAGCGAATACGGCCAGCACTTTGCACAGCAGTTTCGGAGGAAGATGTATAATTTGTAGTAGCGCGGTCTTCCTGAAATTTCAAGATTCACGAAATTAATGTTTCTCCTACTGCCTTAAATAAACAGTTATAAATAGTTGGACCACTAATTTGCAAATTTAAATTACTGATTCATTAAACATACACGAATGCGACAATTAATGTTATGCATTCGCAGAAAGTAGCAATCGATTCGATGCCTGTTTTTTTGGCAGAAATAAGATGCTATTTTCTGGCTCACCAGTCTGTTGTCACTTCCCCGTACTGTTACCGCGTTGCATAGTTTCTTTAAGACTGTTAAATGGAGTCACGAACAGTCGTCTTGCTCGCCATTCGGCTCGTCTCACCGTTGCTATGCTACGGCGTGGGCCGTTGAAGAGATCCCTGTATTGTTGATAACTACGTCACGACGCGGTTTGTCTTGTTTATGGTAAGAGTGAATGAGGACAGCTAACACGGCAGCGATGGTAGCATGGACGTAAATGGGCTCTGGCATACTGCTCAACCCCGCAGAAAACAAGGCAACAGGAGGAAAGAAACGAAAGAAATAAGCAAACATTAAAACAGGAAGAAAAACTGGATTGAAATTGTAAAATCGATCAGTCAAGACGAATCTTCAAGTAGGTTACAATAGTGCAATCACTAAATTGTTTTTATTTTATTATACACATCTAGTTCCGTAGCACCTAACGGAGGTGCATATCTCCATGCTCATGGCACAAATCATTACATCAAATTAACATCAGTAACGTTAATAATAGACAAATTTTACACGAGCTCCTGAGTAACATCTAGCACAATCAAACGCTACAACACGGGAATCTGCTTAACTTTTATCCAAGAACTCTCCGACAGTAGAGGAGTGGTGATCCACGAAAAATCTTCAGCTTGGACTGGAAAGTACGTAGATTACTGCTATTTTTTTTTTTTTTTGTAATTCTTGTTATTGCTTTTTGAAAATGAGAAATACTGAACGCTGTTCTGCACAGGAATCAAGGAAGTGCGATAGATATGCAGATTGCAATTCTCCCTGATATTAAGTGAGTGAAGGCTGCTAACTCTTGGAATAAGCTCGTGTTGTTGACAACAGAAAGAAAAGAAAATATATTTACAATGGCCAGTCGCAGAATTTCCAGACTCTTGAGTGTGGGTCGACAAGAGTTTCGCGAACTTACATTACACTTTACCCGAGCTGCTCTTTCTTGAGCCGAAAATACTCTTTGAGAATGGGAATAGTTACACCAGAATAACGTCTTATGTCATTAAGACAATGAAAATAAGCAAAGTAGACTAATTAGGCTATCGCTTATTTTAGGTTCTGTTCCAATGGTAAATACAGCAGCACGAAGTTTTGTTCAAAGAGACTGACCGTGGGCCTTCTATGACAGCTTACAATCTATTAGAACCACTAAGAATTTGGAATGTTTAGATTCACTAATCATATGCCCATTATCTGTAATCAAATGGTTCAAATGTCTCTGAGCACTATGGGACTTAACAGCTGAGGTCATCAGTCCGCTAGAACTTAGAACTACTTATACTAACCTAAGGGCATCACACACATCCGTGCCCGAGGCAGGATTCGAACCTGTGATCGTGGCAGTCGCGCGATTCTGGTATCTGTAATCAAAATGTCAGTTTCAGCTGAATTGTGTGTTAGAAACTGTAAGAACTGAGTCTTAGCTTAAGTTTGTTGCGTACAAGAAGACTGCGGTAGTCGTCGTGGGGCTGTGGACCACTGCGGATGCGGCGGGGACGGAGCGTCGTTTGTAGGTCCCCGGATAACATACAATACAATACAACTCTTGGGAGAACATCTGTGGCAATTACAGATGTGGAAGTGCGCCAATTGAGAGGATAAGACACAATACTTGTGCAAGAGGAATAGTTTGTTCACAACAGAAAATTGCACAACAAACTTCGAGCTGTGGGCTCCTCCCTCATACGTTTTACGCGGCCGCTGCAGTTACCTTGTGCTGCACTGTACTATCATACTGCCACATCACAGTTGGATTCACGTATGGCGTGAGCAGTAATCCATCTACAGGCTCAAGAATAATCGTGGTTTCCTCAATAAATAGAAGTAATACAATAAGGGTGGCTTGCACGCGACTACTGCCGATTACCATTCTCGTATTTACGATATTGCGGTGGCTGAGTTATTCCGAATTACGATGCAAAGTTCCTTTGACCATGCATGCATGTCCGAAGGAAGTTCACATCGTAATTCTTATTAACACAAGCACTGCAATATTGTATTTATGCGCCGACACTGGGCAAGGGACTTGCAACTGAAGTGTCTCGAATCTACGGGGATACACATAATGCATGTTCGAGAACAGGTTGTGGACGGATGGTTGACCACATATGGATGTTTGGGTCTGGCCGTGGTTCGTGCTCAGATGGGCTAATGGCAGGGCGACCGCTCACGATAAGGGGGATATTCGGGTTTGAATCCAGGTCCGGCACAAATTTTCACTATCGTCATTCCGTTATACAACTGATGGCAGTCCATAATCGGAACTGCGAATACAGTTCGTCGACCAGCATATTTGTCCAACACAAGCCTGGCTCCCATCTCTTTTGACATTGTTCTCGACGGGGTGTTAAACTCCGATCTCCCTTCAAACGTTCACTGCCACCCGCTCGGTGATGCATGTTTCAGGGTCAGATCACGCCAGCCACACCACATTAAGCGAGCGGCTCTGCTAGAGCCCTACGCCCCCACCAACCGACCGACCGAGCAGTTTCGTGTGCTGTCTACACACGCCTCGACCGACTTCAAGCCATGATTATAATGTCGCACTGTCACCGTGAAAACGAAATGAGAAAATAACAACCTTGTCGCACTGTCACCGTGAAAACGAAATGAGAAAATAACAACCTGGGTTACCATTTCGAGTATTTTGTTTTCCCCTCACATAGGCAACTGAGTCGGCGATGGACTTCGCTCTCAGGTGGTCGTACTCGACCGACCTCCCGACGAGGAAAGTAGTCCGGTCGGTTGGCCAAAACGCATACACATGTCCAACTTGTCGGTCGGTCGGTTGGTGCATGAGTAACGGATCTTTGTATTTACGTTGCTGCTTCGATGATTGGTGGATTGTAGCGAATCATCAGCCATCTACAGGGGGCGGTGTTTTCCCCCTGTCTGTCACCGTTGGGAATCGTTACTTGCACGGCGTTCGCTTCTTTTTGTAGTATGGTGGCCTCAGGGCGTTTGCTTACCTACGTCGTGAGTTTAGCCGTGTCCATAATCACGCGTTCCAACTTCCTACTGCGATCCACTAAGGCGGTTGAGTCTTACTGCTACGAACGAATCTTGTGGTTTTCCAGCATCGGCCTATTTACACCGCTGCCTCACTGTTAATATAGCGACCTTGTTGCGTCACGCGTGCGCTTATTCTGAAGACTGGCTAGAGCAGTGTTGTGTGTCTGCAGTGTGTATACCAGCTGGGATACGATCGGCAGAGCCTCGCAGATGTCTGAGCCTGCGACTGCTGTGGGAAACCACCTAGCAAATCACCTCGACTGTGTTATCTTCATATGAGGTACGCCAATTACCATGCACCTTGAATGTATGCCTTCTGTATTTCGATTCTGTTTCCACACAACTACATGAAGTTGAGATTGTATCGGCTGATGCGATTACATGCCTGGAAGTGATCCAACTCTCATCCAACTTATTAGGAACGTACTATGTACTCAAAACGCCGTACGTATCTTTGTCTGCACCCTAATTATACAGAACTTGAAATTGAAAATGCTACGCTAAATGTTGAACTTTTTTGCACATCTTGGCATATCTTGTTTCAGTAGCTACGTGCTCCGTGCTCCGTCACATATTGAGTTACATACAATTTATACACTACACGTTGGGAAATTACAGAACGTGCGTCGGTTTGATAGGGAACCCAGACAATTACATTGCTGTATCGGTATGACACTAGTTTTTGAGTTGAAACGCTTGATTCCGCTGGGTACATATGTCTCTTATAATGTTCTGGAAGTTTTCGGCAGATGCGATCCACCTTACGCCTGTTTTCAGTTATCAGTCGACGTTCGCCACGGCTTCGCACACAGTGTGGTGGGGAGGGCAGCCGTAGTGGCCGCATTCAGCTCCCAGCTGGCTCACCAGACACGACGCATGCGCAGTTCTTACCTGCAGGGCGACGACGAAGGTTTACATCACGGGCTCCAGGCAGAACTGAGGGAAATACGGAAGCGTCCGATCCCGCCCGTCTGCTTTGACCCATGACGCCACAAATATGGCGGAAACGACCATAAATCACAATTCCAATATGGCGCATATAAAGTCGATACGTACACATTATGAGGACGAAAATACATCGAAAAACATACACACTTTCCACAAAAAGCCTAATGACACTAACGGGACAAGCGCGGAAAATGGGGTGTTTTTTGGATGGGGGCAAACTAAATATAAACAAATTTAGACACTCACCCCCATACAAAACCACACAAAACGACGAAAAAAAACCGACGTCACAAAACTCCCCAAATACCACTAAACACAATATAATCTGGAATCGGACACTTCCCTTGACCTATATAGCTTAACAGCAGCTCCCGATCCGATAAATTAGGATCAAACACTTCCCTTGGCCTATATAGTTTAAAAACGTCTCCCGATACCAATATCAACATACACAGCCATACATTGGGATCGAACACTTCCCTTGACCTACGCACTGTTAATTTTATCCGTCATATCCATTCCTGAACAAAAACAACCGATTAATATTACTAAAATTACCACACGATGTACAGCGAACAACACTAAATTAACCTTCGCACAAAATCGTTAACTCACTGAAACGAATTCTACTTCAAACACAGCCGACGCTCGAACAACTCTGGATAATGAGCAAAAGCAAACTGAGCCCATCACAACACACAAACGAAAACCCCGAACATACTACCAGAGAGCACAACACGACGACATCTACAAACACGCCACACTCACAAACAAAACTCCGCGCCGTCATGACGTCACACACAACACCCTTACGTCACGGGTCAAAGCCGACGCGTGGGATCGGACGCTTCCGTCGACCCGAACTGAGATCAGGTATTTACGTCTGCAGCCAACCTGCAGTTTCTTTCTTCGGCCGCTGTTTGTCCTAGTATAATAGCACCATGCTCACTTGCCTGTAGATGTTATTACATACTTTGCTGCTTATTTAAAGTTCTTAGAAATTCTTACTGTTAATCTGTCACTATTTTGTTTATAGATGTCAGTGGATTCAGCACGCGAATGAGAAGCACGGGTGCTTCCATAGGTTCCTTATTACTCGGTTAACGTCTTACGGAGCTAAAATATTTACGCCAAGTCGTTCGTTATTACCACCACTTCCAGTAGTTATTCAACTATCCAAACTTCTGCCTCAAACGGAATAAAGCAGGAACAACCTCATAAAGCAGAGCACTGCGTTAAATGTACTGTTCACGAGGCATACATTAACCAGAGCATTCTGGCAGCTCATCTCTCGGACTTCTTCCCAGCAACACGATCTTCCCCATCTTGTTCATCCCACACCCCTGTGCCACCCTTGACATGTACACTGCTTCGTAATGCCAGACTCTCATCCCATTCAGCTACAAAATTAATCATACGACATTTAACTCCCCATGGTATGAGGCAAGCAAACCTGAATCTCTTTGGGCCGCCTGCTCCTGTTGCATGACAAGGTACCTGCAGCTACTGTATCACCAAAAGTCACATCCCGACATTCCTGCCATTTTATCCGCTCATAATATTGGAGTATTAAATTACACACTCGCCCACTGCAATCTTTTTTTTTTGGAATATGTTCAGTTAAACTTGAGTAATTAGTGAAGTATACAGCAGCATTTGTGTTAGAAGGCTGTTGACTTTGTCAAGTCAACGACGCGAGACTTCAGTAGGCTACATTTTTCGAATATGTTTTCGTACGAGTATATACTGTGTCAGCAATGTTTGTTTCATTTACGAAAGTCGTTGCTGTTCCATTTACAATATTCTGCCCGTACTTCTCGAGTGTCCCATGGCAGACTTTTTTTCTGCTTGCTTTGTATCTGACTGGTCACGTTTGTTGGTATAATATACAATACATGGTCGTCATGGAATCTTTCTAGTAGCAGCGGTGTTGGCTGTGGCTGTTGCACTCTCTCTGCAACATTCACAGAAAGTGGAAACCGTTGGCATACACATGTCAATAAGCAATGTTTACCTGATACGTACATGCAGTGAAAGGAGAGAATTAATGGACTTTATGAATTGGCATGGCTTCATTGGGGAAAGGAAAAGGCATGGAAAGTTACTGGACCTGAACTGTGGCCTATCACTAGTACTAGGGACTGGTTTATGTAGCGTAATCGGCGTTTGCGCGTGTGACGGTCATTTAGGGAATAAGAGTCGAAATTTTGTCTCGAGAAAGTTTCACATTTTTAAGGTGGATTGCATGATATGAAATAGGCTGATAGGCTGTTAGTGACGGTCGTTCTATTTCTGTACACTGAAGTGGGGAGGAAGGGGGCAGAGATCATGTTACATTGGAATGCGGTGAAGGCCTATTATGTTTCGGTGAGGTTAATAGTTGGGGCTTGGTCGTCTTGGTATTTTTGGTTTCAAGTGAGGATCGTGGATACTTAGTACTAAAAGTAAACGCGAAATGGGGTGGTATCACTGCACTAGACATCATTATAGAAAACAGGAAGTATTTCTGTACGTATCGTCGTCGCTCTGTGGTGTATGAGGGCGCCGAAGATTTAAATTACGCGTATTCGGTTGACAATCATCGTGTGCAGTACAAAATTCTGATCCGGGTACATCCAGTAATGCTAATAAGCATTGCACTTTGCAGGTCTAATAACATTAGACTTTGATTAATTTACTATAATTGGGTCATGGTTGGTAGTGTCCCGTTCTCCTAAAACGACCAGCGTTTCGCTACGTTCCTTTCATTCCGTTTTTAATTATTCTGAATAACTTTGAGAGAGCTACAGTTTCGTCGCATGTGCCCTATGGTCTTGGGCATTGTCAGTCATGTTCGGTTTAAATGAGGTATTTAAATTCGCAGTTTTGAATACGTATAGGGTAAAACTGACCCTGTTATTAAGCTCTCTACTTCTACAGTGTTAATTGTTATTATAAAGGTAATTTTAAAAGCTCTGTGTTATACAGAAATCTTATCGTAATACTCACCTAGAATTGTTGGTCAAAATAATGCAGGTAACTTATTCGCTCGATGGAAAGTGCATCTTAAGACTTAAATAGCATCAGTAACGCAAATGCGTAGTTGCAAGATCACATTCACGAGACGGAACTATGATTTGTGAACTAATCATTATATCCAACAATGTGGATAAAACTGATGAATGTACGATCCGTTACACTGTATTTTTGTCTCTTGCATTAATAATTCATTGCTCCCAGTGGTAGACGATTATATACTTTTGGAGGGTTGAAAAATTCTATTTTTGCAAAGTGAGCAGCGGGACAGTGACTTAGCGATAAACTCAGTATTTATGTATATTTATTCGTGTCTTCTAACTAATCGGTGGTTACTTGTGTCTGGTGGTAACCTGGGGTTTACAACTGTCAGCGTGCACTGTACCAAAGTTGGATTGTTCAGAAATCTGTTCAAAGTCCTCTATGCGGGAGCTAAGCGCGTCCCGCACCACTCCGTGCAGACAGGGTCCAGGGTTCGCACCCAGTCCAGTGGCAGGCATCACCTCGCCGTCGGCACCTCGGGGCAGTCAGCTCCACGTGTTCTGACGGGGGTCCCGCACAAACGTGAGGCAACAGGTGTGACTGAGTGCGTAACATTCCACAGTGTTCATTTACAAATTATTTCCAGGAAAGATAATGCAACCAAATAGATGAAACTACTAAACAGGGTTCAGAACTTTCTTGCACTGACATCAAAATTTGATTGGCACATTCCCGCCTTACTCGTTACGTATTCGAATAAAATATATGTAACCAAAGCGCCTTATGACACGAATCTTCCCTAAGAAACATAAAATCAGAAATCGTGAAATCCTGTCTCATCCACACTGCACAACTCATCCACGTATCGGATACACGTAACGTTCATAGAATGAAATACCTAAATGGGACGTATTATGTCGTTTTTCTGGTACTGCATAAACTAAAAGGCGAAGTACGTCATGGATGCGGGAAGAAATCGTTGTTCCAAGTGATAGCTGTCAATACTCTGATCAGTACCATACCACCAGCAGATACTTCTGTGACGGCTTTGGATGCTGAAGTCAGAACCTCACTTTGAAATCGAAAAGGCTGGTTAGCATGAATTATACAAAGGCGCTTTATAGAAATTTTCTAGAGTTAGTGTGACGTAAGCTTGTCACACGTCTCAGTCCGACAGTAGGATTAAGTTTTATTCCTTGTCCCGCGATGCTGCCCAATGCCATCCTTACTTTTTACAAAATGTGGGTTCTTAGGTTTGATCAATTTAGCTAATGTTTTGTTATGCCTCTCTGTAATTTTCTCGACATTAATCCTAACTCTGTTAGTAATATCTTTCCACACAAATTGAAACTGGCTACAAGAAAGTTCGTTACTTAGTTGTAAATGTAGTTCGGAAGCTTCTCTACTTAGTCTTTATGTTTATATGATTCACGTATCTGGGCCCTAACCCAGTTGATCTCAATTGTAGATTTAATTGATAGGCGAGGGCTGACCGCTGTTTAATTTTCACTTTGGTATAGTTCGGTGTGACACCAGCTGCGAGACACTGCTTATTGAATTTAATCTTCATTACCTCAGTACTGATTTGCTGCTTCAGTTTACAGAGCCTTTTGACTCTGTCGAAAGCCAGACATGGCACTAGTTTCACAAGCTGCGAAATCGTCGCGAAAAAACAGTGGCCCGTATATGTAATAAGTTTCCTTTAATTTACTCTTTTAATTTAAGGTTTAAAGAACAATCGCAGCCACGAAACAAAACGGCTTTGGGACAACATTAGTCTGATACTGGTCATTCCATAGGGATCATTGAGAACTGTATGCGTATTCTCCACAGGGTGGAAAAGGGCTGTGCTCCTAATTTGCTGGAGGAGTTTGAAATTTATAAAGCAAAAAATAGAGCGCGAAATAAACAGCTTAACTGGCAAAACGATTTTGTGCCCAATGCCTATTTTTCATTATTTGACAATGTTTTACCCTAATCATTTTTTCTTTTTTTCTTTGTTTTTTCTTTATTGTGACTTCATTCCCCTGCCCCATATGGGCAGGGGAGGGCTGTCAGCGGCACAATCCGCCGCTCTTCAGCCGAGTGACACGACAACTAAAACAAGAATAAAATGATACATACATAAGGAGATAAAAAAGGGGAACATAGAACAGAGTAAGGGGTGAAAATGGAGGTAAAACTACATTGACATGTAGACGTTCATGGGGGACAGTTAAAAAAGTCACCAGAAAGTTAAAAACACAGTTGGCGATTCTTGAAACACAGAGAAGACACTGAATGCGCATGCACAGGTTAAAAGTTGGCCACAGTATTAAAAACACTCCGAAACAACACACTTAAAAACCCACTTGGAGCACACACGACGAAGAGTAAAACTACCAGGTGGGACCCGCCGAGGGAAAGGTCAGAGAGGATGGAAAAGGAGGGGAGAGCATGGGGCAGCTGGGGAAGCGGCGGGATGATGAGAGGAGGGGCAACCGTGGGTTCACGAAGAGGCAGGAGACACGTGGGGTGGGAGAGGAAAAGGGAAGACAGGGCAGGAGGGAGCACAGAGACACTGAAAGGAGGCAAAAGAGATGGAGGGGGAGTAGGAGGGGAAAGCTGCTCAGGAGGAGGGAGGGGGAGGAGAGGGACCCTGAGGAGGAGGCAGGAAGAGGGGGTTAGAGTTGGTAGGAAGGGTAGATGTCAGGGCAAAGCTCATCATCCGGGAGGGGGAGATGGTGGAAGTTGTGTTGGGAAAGGAGATGGAGGGTGTGGAGATGGAGAGAGGGAGGGACACAACGGTAAAGGCGCGGCAACTGGTTGGGGTGGACAGGAAGGGAGACACCAGGGGGTGAGGGGGATCAAGGCGGCGGACAATATATAGTGTGCGGATGTGTTCAAGGGAAAGGAGAAGGTGGGGGAAGGGGGTGAGGTCGTACAGGATGTGCGTGGGGGACGGAAGGCGGATGCGGAAGGCGAGGCAGAGTGCATGGCGCTCGAGGATTTGGAGGGCTTTATAGAACCGGGGAGGGGCGGAAATCCAAGTGACGCTGGCATAACAAAGGATGGGGTGGATCATGGATTTGTAGGTGTGGAGGATGGTGGAAGGATGCAGACCCCACGTCCAGCCGGACAGGAGTTTCAGGAGGCGGAGGCGGTTGTGAGCTTTGTTTTGGATGGTAAGGAGATGGGGAGTCCTAGTGAGGTGGCGGTCGAGTTTGAGGCCAAGGTATTTGAGGGTAGGAGTGAGGTGGATAGGACGGCCATAAATGGTGAGGTAGAAATCATGGAGGCGGAAGGAGCAGGTGGTGCGGCCTATGATGATCGCCTGGGTCTTGGAGGGATTAACACGGAGGAACCACTGGTTGCACCAAGCGGTGAACTGGTCAAGGTGGATTTGGAGGGTACGTTGGGGCCATTGAAGGGTAGGATAAAGGGCTAGGAAGGCGGTGTCATCAGGGAACTGGAGAAGATGAACAGGAGGGGGAGGTTTGGGCATATCAGCAGTGTACAGGAGATAGAGGAGAGGGGAAAGGACAGAACCTTGGGGCACGCCGGTAGAGGGGTAGAAAGTACGGGAGTTGGAACTATGGATAGTCACATAGGAGGGACGATGGGAGATGAAGGAAGCAACGAGATGGACGAAGTTGATGGGGAGAGCATAGGTCTGGACTTTGAAGAGGAGCTCAGGATGCCAGACACAGTCATAGGCGTTCTGGAGATCAAGGGAAACAAAGATAGCAGAGCGACGGGAGTTAAGTTGGAGGGAAAGAAGATTGGTAAGGTTAAGGAGCTGGTTGTCGGCAGAGAAGGAAGGCCGGAAGCCACATTGGGTAAGGAGACGGTGCTGGTTAAGGTTGCGGTGAATACGGCGAGAGAGGATGGCCTCAAAGATCTTACTGAACATGGAGGAGAGGCAGATTGGACGATAGGAAGAGGTAGTAGAGGGGGGTTTGTTAGGTTTAGGGAACAGCAGGACACGGGAAGTCTTCCACAGGTCAAGGTAAAATCCAGTGGAGAGGAGGACATTGTACAGAGTAGCAAGGACAGACAGGAAGGATGGAGGGGATTCCTTGAGGCAATGGTAGGTGACGCCATCATGACCAGGGGTGGTGTTGCGTTTGGAGCGGAGGACGAGTGTGATGTCTTGCGTGGTGATGGGAGTGTTGATGTCTGAGGGGGTAACAGATCCAAGTACTGGAAGCTAGGGGCGAGTGGGGGGTCAGAGGTGTCAGTGCGGTCAAGGACTGTTGGGAAGAGGGAGTAATCAAAATGGGGATCGTCAGGAATGGAGAACACCTCGGATAGGTGGGAAGCAAAATGGTTAGCCTTACTGAGGTTGTCAGGAAAGGGTCGATCGTCATGGAGGATGGGGTAACGCAGGGTGGGATGGCTACCAGTACGGCGGTGGAAGGCTGACCAGTACTTGGAGGAGTTGACAGGGAGGGTGGAGTTGAGGCATGTGCATGTCTGGCGCCAGTCCCGGCGTTTCTTTGCTGTAAGGAGGTTCCGAATATGTCGCTGTAATTGCCGGTGGCGGGTGAGAGTATCCCAGTCACGAGTGCGGAGGAAGGAGCGGTAGAGCCTGCGGGAATCACGCAGGAGGAGGACAGCCAGTGGAGGAAGCGTAAGGTGGTGAGGGTGGATGAGTTTGGTAGGGACATGAGCCTCCACAGCGTCAGTGATGGTCTTCTGAAGGAAGGAAGAGGCATGGGTGATGTCATCAGGGTGGTGAAAAGTGAGGGGGTGGCTTTCCACCTGTAAGGCAATGGATTCCTGGTAGGCATCTCAATTGGCACGGTGGTAGTCATGGACAGACTTTGGAGGGGCAGCTGGGCGGGTGGCTGCAGCGGCGGGACGGGTAGAGGAGATGGTGAAAAGGACAGGGAGATGGTCACTACCGACGGGATCGAGGACATCAACGGCAATGCGACCAAGGAGGTTGGGGGAAGCGAGAATAACATCGGGGGTGGAGTTACTTTCAGGCCGGGTGTGCTGTCAGAGAGGAACAAGGTCACCATGGAGGTTGGCAAGGAACTGATGCCACCGCCGAAGGGTGGCAGGGTCACGGCTGTGGATGTTGAGGTCAGCAGCGATCACATAGGTGGAGAAGGTACAGTCAACATGGGAAATGAAGTCAAAGGGGAGAGGAGCTGCAGGGCAGATATAGATAGTGGCACAGGTGACGGTGAGGGGGGGGGGGGGGAAATAGGCTGAGGAGAAGGTGTGCAGTCGGGTCATTGAGGAGGGGTTGTGGCCGGACAGGGAGGTGCCTGAGGTGGCCTATAGAGACCCCGCCTCGGGTTAGGGGAAGGGGATTGTCAGTGTGGTGAAGGAGATAAGGGGAGATACGGACTACATGGTGGGGTTGGAGGAAGGTTTCATTAAGGATGAAGGAGTCAACCTGGTGCTGAGAGAGGGTATGCATGAAGAGGTATTTGTTTGCAGGGAGGGAGCGAATGTTGAGGTAGAGAAGACGATACTGTTGATGCGCCATGAGGTTGGGGGTGTGGGAAGAGGAGAGAGGGGCTTAAATGAGGGTGTCTAGGCGGGTGGAGGTAAAGTGGGCCTGGTTGTGGGAGTATGTGGCGTAGGTGTTTCAGTGGAAAACTGAGTGGGCGGCAAGGGAAATCTGCTAGAGTGTGTGGGGGCGCTGGAAGGGGTGGATGTTCTGCAGGACGACGGTGAGGAATACCCTAATCACTCCACGCTTTTGTTATATAGTGTGTTCGCAAGTTCACCTCGTATTGAGTGTATCACATATTTACTTCGTTTTCATACGTTTTACGCATGACTATAGTAGGTTCTTGTTCCTTCTTTATTCATTTCAGAGACTGCATTAATCAGATAATGTGGATCATCCACTGTTATGGAATTTTATCATTCTCTGTTTGCAACGAAGTACCGCGGGGTACGAGGGGCCCTCTGCCGGTCACGTTCCTCCAACTACTTCCCACCTGTGAGGAATTCTAGATGGCTCTGAGCACTATGCGACTTAACTTCTGAGGTCATCAGTCGCCTAGAACTTAGAACTAATTAAACCTAACTAACCTAAGGACATCACACACATCCATGCCCGAGGCAGGATTCGAACCTGCGACCGTAGCGGTCACGCGGTTCCAGACTGAAGCGCCTAGAACCGCACGGCCACACTGCCCGGCGGAGTTCCAGATTTAGCGCTAACAAAGGGCGCTGATTATGTGCAGAACTATATTTCCTTTCAGTTGTGGCTCCTTTAGCGATTTGTTTTATGTTGTTTATATTACCCGGTGCAATATCAACGGTGTTTAATATTTGTCACTACCTATAATATTGGCACTAGAGCATACGTCAACCAATGTTTTTTAACTCTTCGTCTTTTTAACAATATTACTTTTGTCGTGTTCTTCTTCTTATTGCTTTTTATTACTTTTTATTACTGTAACACTTTTTATACTTTATAAGCTTATTACAGACTTTTATTGTATCCCCCCTTTTATTTTCGCTGTTTCAATTAATTATTGAAAACTAGTGTGTGTTGACATTAGCGACATCTGGTCAACTTACTACACAAACATCTTGTGGCTACTGTATGGCAGCTTGTTTTAAACAGTAGTTTTACTGACAACGTGACTCGTGCATGTGATGTGATTTATATGTATTGGACGATGCTGGTACTTATTCCACATTTAACAGTTGACTGTGCCACTAAGGCTGAAGTGCATTAAGACTTTGTTTTTATGAGACAGGTATGCCTCTTCATATTTAAAACACACAAATGTAAATTTTGTCAGTACTACTTTTCAATATGCTCTACGTATTGTTCTTAAGCTGTATACAGTTTGCGAGTGTATTTACATTTTTCCCATTTTTGCTTCAGATCTGATGGTCATTAAAGACCGAAACCGGTAATCTGTTAAACAGAAAATATTGCGACCATAGACGTAAATTAAAGGAAACTTATCAAACAACTGCAACAAAACAGATCCTCCACAACGTAATCATAAAATAGCCGCCCCCCCCCCCCCACACACACCTATATCCACAAACATTACCACCCCTCGCCCCCCACCCCCCCCCCCCCCCCAACTTCCGCACAATCCATACCCCCCATCCTCATAAGACATCCTTAATCAACCACCTTCAGCCTATACATTTTACTAATAGCCCTTAAAAAAGAAACGAAAAGAGCAATAGTCCCCAGAGACGCTCTTCCACTAACAATACTCGTCTAAATAAAGGTTAGATGAGCGCCTCTTCCCCCTCCCAGTAACTGACTTAACCACCCTCGTAAACCCCTCTATCGTATCTGTACATATCCCAGTCTCATAATTTTTGAATTTCAAACTATGGTTAACTACTAAACGATGATACCCTCTCTCGCTCAACCCCCTATAAGATGAAAAAGCATCGGAAACTATTGTGCTGCCTCATCTATACACTCTTCCTACGTCCTTCCAAAACCCTAAAAACACAATCTGAATAACACCCAGAAACAGCCTCCCCCCCCCCCCCCCCCCGACTTACCCCTCCCATACTTCTTCCCAAACTGCGACTCGTCAACATCCTCCACCCGAGGCCCACCCAACTTATCCCTGTACTTAACATACTCAGAACACACTAATCCACAAAACGAAAATCAGTCAAAAACCGTCCTCACTCACACCAGTCTCATGTGCACAAAAACTGAGGATCTGTAACAAAAATAATACGTCATCAACACAATCCCTCACATGCCCAACCTAGACCTCTCTAACCAGGTACCACGCCTTATGGAGCGCCATTACTGATGAGCTTGCACCACAACCCATGGACTCTATTCAAGATACATCTACATCTACATTTATACTCCACAAGCCACCCAACGGTGTGTGGCGAAGGGCACTTTACGTGCCACTGTCATTACCTCCCTTTTCTGTTCCAGTCGCGTATGGTTCGGGGAAGAACGACTGTCTGAAAGCCTCCGTGCGCACTCGAAAGTCTCTAATTTTACATTCGTGATCTCCTCGGGAGGTATAAGTAGGGGGAAGCAATATATTCGATACCTCATCCTGAAACGCACCCTCTCGAAACCTCGCGAGCAAGCTACACCGCGATGCAGAGCGCCTCTCTTGCAGAGTCTGCCACTTGAGTTTGCTAAACATCTCCGTAACGCTATCACGGTTACCAAATAACCCTGTAACAAAACGCACCGCTCTTCTTTGGATCTTCTCTATCTCCTCCGTCAACCCGATCTGGTACAGATCCCACACTGATGAGCAATACTCAAGTATAGGTCGAACGAGTGTTTTGTAAGCCACCTCCTTTGTTGATGGACTACATTTTCTAAGGACTCTGCCAATGAATCTCAACCTGGTACCCGCCTTACCAACAATTAATTTTATATGATCATTCCAATTCAAATCGTTCCGCACGCATACTCCCAGATATTTTACAGAAGTAACAGCTACCAGTGTTTGTTCCGCTATCATATAATCATACAATAAAGGATCCTTCTTTCTATGTAATCGCAATACATCACATTTGTGTATGTTAAGGGTCAGTTGCCACTCCCTGTACCAAGTGCCTATCCGCTGCAGATCTTCCTGCATTTCGCTGCAATTTTTTAATGCTGCAACTTCTCTGTACACTAAAGCATCATCCGCGAAAAGCCGCATGGAACTTCCGATACCATCTACTAGGTCATTTATATATATTGTGAAAAGCAATGGTCCCATAACACTCCCCTGTGGCACGCCAGAGGTTACTTTAACGTCTGTAGACGTCTCTCCATTGATAACAACATGCTGTGTTCTGTTTGCTAAAAACTCTTCTATCCAGCCACACAGCTGGTCTGATATTCCGTAGGCTCTTACTTTATCAGGCGACAGTGCGGAACTGTATCGAACGCCTTCCGGAAGTCGAGGAAAATAGCATCTACCTGGGAGCCTGTATCTAATATTTTCTGGGTCTCATGAATAAATAAAGCGAGTTGGGTCTCACACGATCGCTGTTTCCGGAATCCATGTTGATTCCTACATAGTAGATTCTGGGTTTCCAAAAACGACATGATACTCGAGCAAAAAACATGTTCTAAAATTCTAAAACAGATCGACGTCAGAGATATAGGTCTATAGTTTTGCGCATCTGCTCGACGACCCTTCTTGAAGACTGGGACTACCTGTACTCTTTTCCAATCATTTGGAACCTTCCGTTCCTCTAGAGACTTGCGGTACACGGCTGTTGGAAGGGGGGCAAGTTCTTTCGCGTACTCTATGTAGAATCGAATTGGTGTTCCGTCAGGTCCAGTGGACTTTCCTCTGTTGAGTGATTCCAGTTGCTTTTCTATTCCTTCGACACTTATTTCGATGTCAGCCATTTTTTCGTTTGTGCGAGGATTTAGAGAAGGAACTGCAGTGCGGTCTTCCTCTGGGAAACAGCTTTGGGAAAAGGTGTTTAGTATTTCAGCTTTACGCGTGTCATCCTCTGTTTCAATGCCATCATCATCCCGGAGTGTCTGGATATGCTGTTTCGAGCCACTTACTGATTTAACGTAAGACCAGAACTTCCTAGGATTTTCTGTCAAGTCGGTACATAGAATTTTACTTTCGAATTCACTGAACGCTTCACGCATAGCCCCCCTTACGCTAACTTTGACATCGTTTAGCTTCTGTTTGTCTGAGAGGTTTTGGCTGCGTTTTAACTTGGAGTGAAGCTCTCTTTGCTTTCGCAGTAGTTTCCTAACTTCGTTGTTGAACCACGGTGGGTTTTTCCCGTCCCTCACAGTTTTACTCGGCACGTACCTGTCTAAAACGCATTTTACGATTGCCTTAAACTTTTTCCTTAAACACTCAACATTGTCAGTGTCGGAACAGAAATTTTCGTTTTGATCTGTTAGGTAGTCTGAAATCGGCCTTCTATTACTCTTGCTAAACAGATAAATCTTCCTCCCTTTTTTTTATATTCCTATTAACTTCCATATTCAGGGATGCTGCAGCGGCCTTATGATCACTAATTCCCTGTTCTGCACTTACAGAGTCGAAAAGTTCGGATCTGTTTGTCATCAGTAGGTCCAAGATGTAATCTCCACGAGTCGATTCCCTGTTTAATTGCTCGAGGTAATTTTCGGATAGTGCACTCAGTATGTCACTCGATGCTCTGTCCCTACCACCCGTCCTAAACATCTGAGTGTCCCAGTCTATATCCGGTAAATTGAAATCTCCACCGAAGACTATAACATGCTGAGAAAATTGTGAAATGTATTCCAAATTTTCTCTCAGTTGTTCTGAAACTAATGCTGCTGAGTCGGGAGGTCGGTAAAAGGAGCCAATTATTAACCTAGCTCCGTTGTTGAGTGTAACCCCCACCCATAATAATTCACAGGAACTATCCACTTCTACTTCACTACAGGATAAACTACTACTAACAGCGACGAACACTCCACCTCCGGTTGAATGCAATCTATCCTTTCTAAACACCGTCTGTACCTTTGTAAAAATTTCGGCAGAATTTATCTCTGGCTTAAGCCAGCTTTCTGTGCCTATAACGATTTCAGCTTCGGTGCTTTCTATCAGCGCTTGAAGTTCTGGTACTTTACCAACGCAGCTTCGACAGTTGACAATTACAATACCGATTGCTGCTTGGTCCCCGCATGTCCTGACTTTGCCCCGCACCCTTTGAGGCTGTTGCCCTTTCTGTACTTACCAGAGGCCATCTAACCTAAAAAACCGCCCGGTCCGCGCCACACAACCCCTATTACCCGTGTAGCCGCTTGCTGCGTGTAGTGGACTCCTGACCTATCCAGCGGTACCCGAAACCCCACCATCCTATGGCGCAAGTCGAGGAATCTGCAGTCCACACGGTCGCAGAACCGTCTCAGCCTCTGATTCAGACCCTCCACTCGGTTCTGTACCAAAGGTCCGCAGTCAGTCCTGTCGACGATGCTGCAGATGGTGAGCTCTGCTTTCACCCCGCTAGCGAGACTGGCAGTCTTCACCAAATCAGATAGCCACCGGAAGCCAGAGAGGATTTCCTCCGATCCATAGCGACACACATCATTGGTGCCGACATGAGCGACCACCTGCAGATGGGTGCACCCTGTACCCTTCATGGCATCCGGAAGGACCCTTTCCACGTCTGGAATGACTCCCCCCGGTATGCACACGGAGTGCACATTGGTTTTCTTCCCCTCTCTTGCTGCCACCTAACCACTTCTGCCAGCTGCCCATACAGTTGCACAAATTTTAAGAGGGACAACGCATTCTCCCCCGGTTCCGCACGCAAACTAGCGCTGTTAAATTTATCTGTCATATCCATACCACACAAAACTAGTCACAAATTAAACGACTTACCACGCGACATACAGCAAACAACACTACAATAACTTACACAACGGAAACTTAATTATTAACTTACTGAAACCAATTTTTGTTGAAGGATTTGTGTTGAACAGTCACAACCGACAACTGAACAGTTCAAGAAGCTATACAAAAATAGACCAAATACACCACACAACACGCGAACCATAAACACACCACCAGAGGACACCGACAGCAACAAAACATCAACACTCATACACTAAACTCCGCGCCGTCGTGACGTCACACACACCCTAACGTTACGGGGCAAAGCCGACGGGTGGGATCGGAGGCCTCCGTTGACACAGCGTTCGATGGCAGAGCACTCAAATTTTTCAATACGTAATTTACACAAATCTGAAGTATTTTTTACGCGCCGAATAGTCCATTTTGCACGTAGATGCAGCAACTTAATTTTTATGGGTTGTTCTACTGAAATGTGAAGCTACTGTATAGTTGTAACATAGTTTTTCGGTACCACTAGCTAAATTCGCTGGTATGGTGTTGACACAAAGTGAATGTATACTTACTGATCGTATTTCTGTTTTTGTGTGTTCTCCTTAGTTACACGTGTGCTCCTGGGGTAATGATGGTTATTAATTGCCATGGGGAATGTCTGTTAACTGAACGACTTTCATTTTGGTGACCTTCACCTCTGATAATCGTTCGACATGGGTTAGTGTACCAGAATTCTACAGTTACAAATAACTTTACTGCTGGACAAATTCAGTTCCCATAGAACTTACGTGTAGTGTTCATGCGTCTCTGCCATAACCTGGGTCCTTCAGTGACTACCACCCACTAAGTATGCTAAGATAGCTGTGCAACACATGGTGCTGAGAACAATTTATTGGAAATGTGTGGCAATTGTTTCCAAGCAGCCGTAGCATGAAAAAGCGACTTAGCAGGTGGAAAACAAAGCTAGTCAGCCAACAACAGAAATGCGGTGAAAATTGTTACATCGCCAATAAGACACACTGCTAACTGTGTGGCAGAGACCCATACATTAGGCACGAAGACGTCCTCCAAGTTTTTCGGCAACTAAAAATAATCTGTAGGCATTGGGATGCTGCAGGACAAATAATATCGTTTCCTTGGGTTTTGGAACCCTGTGGTAGACTGACGTACTGTCATAGTACGCGAAATAAGACACCATCCGAGTATGTCAATGTTCACAATACAATTAATATAGGCCTATCTATATTCATGCTCAATATTGTGGGAAACATTATTCGATCCATCATTTCCCTGATTTGTCATAATTATGTGCAATGCAGCTTATATTTTTACACGACTGAGCTTGTCAGTCTGTATCCATTAATTAGTGCATAGTGTATTCTTAAGCACCATTAAAATACTTACAACCGATACGTGCTTCTGACAGGTAGGTAATACAGTTTGGAATGACATACATGCTGAAACTATTGTGCGTTAAATGGAAATAAAATCTACAGTCCACAGAAATTTGTCATGGATTCTATGGCTCTGTAGCCAGGTCCTTGAGCACGTTGTAAGGTTACATAGAATTTCACGTTAGTGTGCAGACATAACGATCGGAGGTGAAAATGTGTAATTCCAAATACGACACAGTTACAGAATATTTTTTATTTAAATTAATAAAACGTGCATAAAATGAAATCCCTCGTTAGGAAGTTGCCTTAACTGTCAATGACTGTCCTTGGGTTGCAGGACTAGTGAACTCTGCCGCTGTTCACGGTACAGATATGTCTCGGAAGTCTGTGAAGTTACACAATGTTAGTATAGTGGAACAGACAGCACTGATGGATATCTTCAGTCCGTTGGCCAAATTCCAGGGAGCCTCAGTCAATGCGGGGTATGCCAGACAACAGTAAAATGGCAAGGGCACATAAGACTAACATTATTACTATCGATTACCATTTAACTTCCTCGTGCCTGCTGAGCAACACACTACGTATATCAGCAAAGGAAAAACCTGACTCATTCCATAAACCGTGTATCCTAGTGCACCACAAGGTGTTCCAAATAATTAAGCACGTGGATTGGAAACTCCAAATGTAAGGGACAGGAGTTTCTGGAAAGGTTAGTTGAAGCATTGTCTGTAGTAGGCTGTAAATCGATGTTCATTCAATCGCGCGATCAGTTGATTTGGACGAAGTCACTGTCAGGCGCCTGAATAGAGATGCTGCGTGTATTTTCATGTTGGTTTTACAGGTAATTGATAATCACGGTTAGTCGAAATCAGCTAATCACACTGTTAAATAAGCATCGCACTACAGCCTACTACGGACGATGTTTACGTTTATTAAACTACACATGAAGTGACTCGAAACATTACAATGGAAAGAAAGACATGAAACAGCAACTTCACGAACAATTTACTTGGAACCTTTATTCATACATCAAACCAAAGAAGAATGGTGAGCATCGCGATGCAACCAGTACACCTCATTGAGAGAGGTCAGGTCGGTACCGGAAACAGCGGCAGAGTGCGTTAGTCCTGCTAGCCGGGGCCAGTCATTGACAGCTAATGGAACCTCCTAATGAGATATTTGTTCGTACCACCAACGCCTCAACTGCAGTTAGGGTGCTTTTTAGCGAAAATGAATGGCACGCTTCATGTAACAGGCCTTGAGTTAATCTAGCTAGCAACGCACGCGTGTGTTAAATTACGTGAACGCTAATTGGGAGCTACATAAAGTTTATGTAACGAAACGTTACTAACGAACAATTATCGTCTTGATGACAAAGCGGTAACACAGAACGGTCCTTTTTAAAAGAACAATCAATGTTCACATGTAGACATTATCCCTTACACGTCGGAAACAAGTGATTTTCAATATATATTCTTTCAAACATTTCTGAAGTTGTTCGATGAGATTTCGAGATTACAGCAGGATCGTGTTGACTTCTTGCCACGATATTTCTGCTGGCAATCGTCCAGCCATCTTCGGGTGAGTGTCCGTGACTCGAGACGGCAAGTTTTTTTTTATTGTGATTTTAAAACCCGTAGAACAGGTAGGCTGGCAGCAGCACAATACGCCGCTCTTCAGCCAAAGATTGTACAATGATAATAACAGAGAAGATACATGACTTGGAACAAAACGGCGGGAAATAACAGTAGACACATGAACATCAGAAAACAGGAAGCCGTTCACACTCGATGACAATCCACACTACAAACTGTTGACACGAAGCACAAACACTGAAGATGACGATGGCACTGGTGAACGATGGAGTGTGACAGTGAACACTGAACACTAAACACAACAGCACACACGAGACACTGACGGCGATGATGTCCAGCCCGCGAATGTCCACTTAGCGTGTGCGAGTCCGGGGACCTGCCAAGAGGGGATTAAGGGTGAGGTGGGGGAGAGGGGAGAACAAGGATGCCAATGGCTGAGGAGATGGGGGAAGGAGGGGAGGGACAGGGGAGGGGAAGCCAGGGGGAGGAGTGGGGAGAAATGGAGGGGGGAGGGAAGAGGGAGAGAAGGGAGGGAGGGTGCCCAGAGGAGCAAACACAGGAGGAGGGTGGGAGGATCAAAGTTGGTAGGAGGGGTAGATGGAGGGGAGGAGGGCATCATCAGGGAGAGGGAGCAGGCGGAAGCCACCTTGGGAGAGGGTAAGGAGGGTGGAGAGATGGAGACCGGGTGGGACATGGGAATACAGGCACAGCAGTGGGCGGGGGTGGGAGAGGATGGGGGAGACTAGTGGGTGAGGAGGATCGAATTTGCGGGAGGTGTACAGGATCCGTATCCTTTCAGGGAAAAGGAGGAGGTGGGGGAAGGGGATGAGATTGTACAGGATCCGCGTGGGGGAGGGGAGATGGATGGGATAGGCGAGGTGGAGAGCATGGCGTTCAAGGATTTGGAGGGATTTATAAAAGGTAGGGAGGGCGGAGCTCCAAGCCGGATGGGCGTAACAAAGGATAGGGCGGATGAGGGATTTATAGGTGTGGAGGATGGTGGAGGGGTCCAGACCCCACGTACAGCCGGAAAGGAGCTTGAGGAGACGGAGTCGGGAGCGTGCCTTGGCTTGGATTGTCCGGAGATGGGGAGTCCAGAAGAGGCGACGGTCGAGAGTGACGTCTAGGTACTTAAGGGTGGGAGTGAGGACGGCCATAGATGGTGAGATAGAAATCATGGAGGCGGAAGGAAGGGGTGGTTTTGCCTACAATGATCGCCTGGGTTTTGGAGGGATTGACCTTGAGCAACCACTGGTTGCACCAAGCGGTGAACCGGTCAAGATGGGATTGGAGAAGGTGTTGGGAGCGCTGCAGGGTAGGGGTAACGGCAAGGAAGACGGTGTCATCGGCAAACTGGAGAAGGTGGACGGGGGGTGACGGCGACGGCATGTCCGCCGTGTACAAAAGGTAGAGAAGGGGGGAGAGGACAGAGCCTTGGGGCACACTGGCAGAGGGGAAAAAGGTGTAGGAATCTGTTATGGATGGTGACATAGGAAGGAGCCGATCAGACGGACGTAGTTAATGGGAAGGGCGAAGGTTTGGAGCTTGAAGAGGATACTGGAATGCCATACGCGGTCATAAGCACGTTCGAGGTCCAGAGAGAGGAAGATTGCGGAGCGACGGGAATTAAGCAGGTCGGAAAGGAGATGAGTGAGGTGAAGGAGAAGGTCGTCGGAAGAGGAGGACGGCTGAAAGCAACACTGGGTAACGGGAAGGAGGCGGTGCTGGCGGAGATGCTGGTGGATGCGTCGGGTGAGGATAGATTCCAGGACCTTGCTGAAGACCGAGGTAAGGCCGATGGGACGGTAGGAGGAGACGGCGGACGGTGGTTTGCCAGGTTTAAGGAACATTAGGATACGGGAGGTTTTCCACAGGTCGGGGTGGTAACCGGTGGACAGGACTACATTGTAGAGCCTGGCCAGGGTGGAGAGGAAAGAGACAGGAGCTTCACGAAGGTGACGGTAGGTGACACGATCGTGACCAGGAGCGGTGTTTCGTTTTGTGCGGAGTGTAGCAATGAGATACTGTGTAGTGATAGGGGCATTGAGTTCCGTGTGTGCAATGTTGTCCAAGTACTGGAAACCAGGTGCGAGGGGAGGGACAGAGGTGTCAGTTCGATCGCGGACATCCGGGAAGAGGGAGTAATCGAACTGGGAATCATCGGGGATGGAAAATACATCGGAGAGGTGAGACGGCAAGTTCCTGGAGTCAACTTTGTAGAAAAAATTAGCGCGAAAACTACTGCGCATTGGCCTACGTCACAGGAGCGTCCTCTATCGAAATCCGCGCCCTCTGGAGCTACTGTTCTATCTGTGGCGTGCAGGCGCATGCGTAAAGGTGAAAACTACATGTCCGCCCTCTGTCGGAATGCATGCCCACGTCGCTAAAAACAGACGTCAGATGTCGCCAGGGGTGTCATTGTGAATAAAATGTCTTTCCTCGGAGGAAATTAGAGATCCTGGCCCCAAGCCTTGTCGAGTTTAAAACCGCCATCACGATTTATAAGATTTTGCGCTAGGCGTACCTCCACAGATTCTTTAATTACTGAATCCCAGAAAGTTTTCGCTGGGGCCAAGATTTTCGTGGCAGAAAAATCCATAACGTGTCTTGTGGTAATACAGTGCTCAGCTACGGCCGACTTACTGGGCTGCGAAAGGCAAGTGTGGCGTTCGTGTTCTACGCACCTTTCATGTACTGTGCGTGTCGTCTGACCGATGTAAGCTTTGCCACACTGGCAAGGAATTTTATAGATCCCGGCCTTCCGCAGACCCAGATCGTCCTTCACTGAACCGAGAAGGGCACTAATCTTCGCCGGTGGCCTGAAGATCACTTCAACTTGCTGTTTCCTTAGAATCCTGCCTACTTTAGATTAGTTGCCGACGTATGGAAGGAACTCCCTGGACTTGAATAGCTCCTTATCTTCTTGATTTTGTAGGTAGTCACGTTTCTTCCGTCTTAGCGCTGTTCTAATCCGATGTGGAGAGTAACCATTACCTCTGAACACCGACTCTAAATGTTCCAGCTCCTTTGTAAGGCTGTCTCCATCAGAAACCACATGGGTCCGGTGCACAAACGTTCTAAGGACGCCGGTAGTTCGTGCAGTGTGATAACTCGACGCTTGCAGGTAAAGGTCCGTATGTGTTGGCTTACGGTAGACAGAATGTCCTAATGACCCATCCACTCTCTTAGTAACCAAGACGTCCAAAAATGGCAAGCAACCATCCTTCTCTATTTGTTATTGTTGATTGCATTTAGATGTTGCAAGAACCGTGACAGTTATTCTTCATCATGGGACCACACTAAAAGTGTCACCTACATACCGCCAGAAAACTTTCGGTTTAAGTTCTGCAGACTCTAGTGCCCTTTCCCTAAAGTCTTCCATAAAAAATTTTCTACCAAAGGCGAGAGAGGACTGCCCATGGCAACACCATCAGTCTGCTCAAAATATTCGTTATTAAATAAAAAGTAGGTTGAGGAAAGGACGTGATGGAAAAGCGCTGTTATGTCGGCCGTGAACTTACTGCTGATAAGCGACAAAGAATCCATAAGAGAAACCTTAGTGCAAAGTGAGATGACATCAAAGCTGACTAGTCAGTCAGTTTCACCTCAGTCTATTGATAAAGTCAGCCGAGTTGGGAACATGATGCACGCACTTCCCACAAAATGTCTCAATAGAGAGGGGAAATGTATCGCCAAATCATACGTGGAGGTGTCAATATTACTGACGATAGGCCGTAACGGAACCTTTTTATGGATCTTCGGAAGACCGTATAACCTCGGTGACACAGAACTGAGGTCTTAATCTTTCGGCCACTTCTTGCGCAGTAGAAGAATAATTCAGCAGGGCTGATGTTTTCCTTTCACTTTCACTGTGGGGTCTTTGTCAATCTTCCCATTCATTGGTTTACTCGACATTTGTAAATCTTCTGATTATAAACCTCACGCGGCAAGATCACTGTAGCGTTTCCCTTATCAGCTGGTAAGACCACCGTGTGAGGATCTTCTCGTAACTTTCGTAGTGCGGCCCTTTCCATTACAGAAATGTTGCTCTGCTGACGTGGAGCTTTTGTGAATACACAAGTTTCACGTCTTACTTCTTCTGCAGCATCTCTGTGAAGTCGATACTTCTTTCGATGACCTAGGGCAAGTGGTACACTACGCAACACAAGATAGCCTGAGAGACGTGCGACTATTAAAGGCCTCTTCAAGGTGGACGTCAACCGAGAGGAACGCAACGAGATGTAGCAGTCAGATAGTGGTGCGTTCACAGTGAACGCAAGGGCAAGGCGATGGAACTTCCCATACCACAGTGCTGAAAGGAGATAGTGAAGTAATGCAACATCAAACATGATACCAAGTGCGGACTATAGTGTCGGAATTTGGCGTCTAGCCATGGTAAAGATGACGTGTGCCAGAGCAAAGGTACTGCTTAACTATTGCAGATTCAGCCTTCTCCGTATCTTTATCTCTGCTCTGCAAGCCATTTCCATCGACTCAGTAGCGTACTCACCACCCGACTCTGACACCAGCTGCTCTTACAATCAGAATGCTTACTGTAGCGACAATGCTACTAGCACCCAGTGATCAGGGTTCATGCGTGCTTGTATGTGAGAACCTCTCTGGCGTAACATAGTTCTGCATCCTGCCTGGAAGGCGGCGCGTGGGTCTGCTCCTGTAAACTGAAGGGTAGGCCGAATATAGGGAGTGAGTAGCAGCAGGAAAACGTAAAACACGTCGGTATTGCAAGTAAGTAAAAGTGGTTTACTGGTGCGTGAATATATACAGAGGCATCCATAAGTTTGTACGTAGGTGCGAAGCCTTGGACCCATGGTAAGTAGAGCAAAGTCTCTATATGCTCTTGATCAAATGGGCAGAATCTGGAGCGGAGCTCGTAGATGGAGACAGCGCCTGCTAGAGGGCACTGTCATCGGTATTGTAGTGCCAACTTGCCACCTACGCCGTGGCATCGTAGTTATCGATACCACACATACCAACTACTGTTGGAAAAAAAATCCACTAAACAAATATGAAATATAACACATCGAATGAAAACAGAGCTGACATGACTTTTCTTCAGTAAAAATAACAAAAATCGAATTTGTTACAGGTACCAAGTTCTTTGAAGCACTGTAGCTTTGTATTACTCTACATTTGATAACCCTGTTTTACTAAAATACGGGTTGCAGATTACGCTCAAATAAGTTCTGGAAAGAAGGAAAGTATATAAAAGAAACAGAGGAACATGAGATATTGTGGGCTTTGGAACCATTGGTGTAGATAGATCTGGTAACCACAGTAAACGAGAGGAGCCAGATAAATTATAACACAAACACCAAGCAATAAAGATAAAGTACAAAATACGTTTGTTGGCATCTTCATCTGTTATAATCAATTGTTACTGGTTTTTCCGTTTTAAGTTCAGTTCAAGCATAGTTTTCAGTCAGTGTTATGTAGGTATACTGTGATTGTTATGGATATGTGGACACAGTACACAAATACGCTGTAGGACCATTGTGGGCTGCAATCACTGTATGAAACTTCTTGGCTAACTCTACAGCGCTGTCGCTGCTCCTCAGTAATCTACGGTCGGCTGGAAGATGTTCTGCACAGCATCATCCCGCCGCCACGACAGGCCAGCCACAGGCTCGGGAGCAGCCGCATGCGCAGCGGCGGCAACTGCGGGCGCCTCTGAAGACGGCTGGCTGCTGAAAAAGCCCCGTCTGTTAGCTAGCACGTGATGGTAGCGTGTAGGACGTTCACCCGCGCTTATGAGGAGGGCGATCGGCAGCAGCGCCTCTCTCGGAGGAGTGCCCTGGCCACTGGTATAGCGAGCAGCCAGCAACCTAGCTGGCCACTCCCTCGTCTGGCAGCATGACAGGGACGCATCCGCAGTTGCCGCCCAGGCACTCGCTCGCCAGGTGACCCCACCTGCAGGCCGCTCTCTTGTCTGGCAGCATGACAGGGTCGCATCCACAGTTGCCGCCCAGGCACTCGCTCGCCAGGTGACCCCACCTGCAGGCCACTCTCTCGTCGGGCAGCATGACGGGGACGCATTCACAGTTGCCGCCCGGGAACTTGATCGACAGGTGACCCCACCTGCAGGCCGCTCCCTCATCGGACAGCATGATGGGGATGCAGCCGCTGTCGCCGCCCAGGCACTCGCTCGCCAGGTAACCCCACCTGCAGGCCGCTCCCTCATCGGGCAGCAAGACGGGGACGCTGCCGCAGTGGCCGCCCGGGCACTCGCACGCAAGATGGCCGCACCTGCGGCACCTGCTGATGAGGGACCCCACGGGTTCGTCTTCGTCGTTGGGCAGGCTAACCTGCACAAACGGGCAGTCGCCACTGCGGCCCTCGCTGGCCAAGTGCCCCCACGGCTCGTCCCCACAGCCCCCTTGCCATAGGCGTCGGCCCAGTGCGTGCGTAACTCCCAGCGCCGCCACGCGGGAACGTTCTCCGGCACGCACTCTCCGACCCCCTCGCCGCGCGGGTCGTACTCACTGTCCTAAACAGCCTCCTCCTCCTCCTCCTCCTCCTCCTCCTCCTCCTCCTCCTCCTCTGACGATTCGGTAGAGCGTGGCTGCTTGCCCGCCGTCAGGGCCACTCTCGTGCAGACGGCCTTCCTCTCCGGCTCTTCGCCCTCTGAGGACTCTGCACTCCAAAGCCTCTTGGCTGCCCTTCTCTCGAAGCGACTGCTGACGGCAGTCTTTCAGGTCGCAGAGTATGGAAATCCACTGCCTCGACCTACCTTAGCTTCATTAACTTCTCAAATACCAAAGTGCGAACTCATTTGACATACAAACGAAATCTTATGCTTCTCCAGTGGCGTTTGCTGCAGCTGTGAAACTGTTGCATACAGTGTGGACATTTTAATAAGTTTTCCGTAACTAGCAGCTATGCAATAAGACATGCACTCATATAGCACGTACAATCAAAATACATCGGCGGACATGCAAGATAGATAACTAACAAACAAGGGAAAATGTTAGTTCTTTGAAATTCAAGCACGTTCACCTTGGTGCAAACCGTTATATTTCTAACACGTTTCGCCTTTCACATTAAGGCACTTCAGTTGGGTTAATCCGGAATAATAGAATTCGGTTTCTACATGCTATATTCTGATTATAAAACCGTCTGCACTGTCGTCTTCATATAAGTAAATCAGTTACTCGTCTTTACTGTAGAAGCTTACGTTTTCTTCTTATCTGGTCTTTGGTTGGATGTCAGTCTCAGTTAACTTACAAAACGTACACAAATTTTCGGGACACGATATTTTTCTTGACTGAATGTTAAGACATTTAGGAGGGTGTGGTAGTTGTTAGGCAGGGAGTCGATAGTAGAAAGATTGTGGACCATATAGCTGCCAGAGTGTGAGAAAAAGTTCTAGATATTTGTATGAATGCATTTTTAGTTCAAAGGATAACTGAAGGGGATCATGGAAGATGTGACAAGTGTGAGTGATATTCTAATTATCATCTGTTGATTGTCATACTACTATTTTGTCTATTAATGCAAGTAAATAGTGATTTTTCATGTGTAGGAGAGTTAAGCAGTTTCTCGAGTAAAGTAGATTCTCAAAGTGAAGAGTAAGTTCTTGTGCTAAGTGTTCCTTAGAGATTGTGTCCAGTGTTACATAGTTCATTGTGCAAATGAACGCAATGAATATGTGGTAAATTGTCGAGGCTGATGGTTTTGTGGCTCATGTTGATGTTTCTATGGTAGCTTGTAAGTTGAAGGTTGGGAAGCTGAATAAATCTCTTGTTTGTTTTGATTCTTTCACAGAGTCCATATACAAATCATCAAATAGAATTAATCATCTATTTCTATGCATTAGTTTAGCGATGACAGTCTAATCCCTTTAGAAAGTTGTTACTATTACTAGTTGGTGCTCTGTACAAACAAATCACATATATTCTTACATCTAATATGTTAACTTTTGATATCTCCGCATATTTATCTTGAACCACTTCTTTAGGGGAATGTATTGTTGCAGAACGTGTTTTTTACATAGTTACAACTATGACCATGTCGGTAAGTTTTCGACAAAAATGAATACCTAGTGCCTAATTTGGAAAAGCCACCCTCTGAAACTTTACCTCATCAAGGTAGTGTTCTGTCAGACATAATCATGTACTTCTATAATTCATTTTCTAACACATCTTGAATATCACCTACTTCACTTTGTAGTAGCTGTAAATTGTGATGAAATTACACCAAATTCGAATTTAATACTTAACTTTGAAACTTGCTGGTATTTATTTTGGGCCAAGCATTGATTTGACAATTTATCTGTGGGTTTTTGTCATGTGTCGCCACTGAAAATCCTTACTGCTTGCTGCAAGCGTAGATTTATTGGGCGTTGATTTCGTAGTGTTGTGGATGACGGGAGTTACCTCAGATGTAAGGCGGTCTTCTGTTGTTGGAACAGGACGCCACAACTAACGTACAGCGGTAGGTGGACACTTCGCAAAAATCGCAGCGTGCCTTCTAGACCTGACGCCCAGGAATGACGACGAAAAGCTTCCTTCTACCGCAGGGTAATGCCCGCCCACATAATGCCAAGGCTGTGTTGACTGCGGTACAGAGGTTTGGCTGGGATGCCCTTACCTACTCTCCATATATTCTGGACCCCTCCCTGAAGAAACACATTCATGGCCGTCGATTTGCTTCGGACGAGGAAAATACAGGTGGACACAGGGATTTGCGGTCGCAACCGGTTTTCGGAAGACGCTGCCTGGTGCGTGTCTTCTCACGCTCGTCTCGTCCAGTACATCCCGCCCTCCCCCACCACTTACTAGATGCGTGAAAGTCGCACTGGGGGAGATACAAATTCCTGTACTTCCTTTCCTTCCGGATCCACAGTGCGACAAGGTGGTGCTTAACGCGGAAAAAGCAAGTTGTTCAAGTAGTAGTCTACGTTTTCTAGTCGCTAAATAAGTAGAAATCAGATTTGGACCTAAGAATATGTTTGAAGTCGCAGTACATGCATCCACGGATACCTTAGTGCTAAGTATTTAATACAAAACAAAGTTTCTCATATTAAATTTTTTGAATAATATTTCGGTACATTAGCATTAGTTTATGCAATAATTATTTTTAACACTGGAGCGTGGTTTGTATATGATTCTCAGGGACAATGTTTTTATTTTAGATACTAATTCACAGTTTTAGCTTGTCGAATTAAATCTCAACAGCATTTTACATCTTGTATTCCAAAATTAGAAACTTTGTTCCTGAAGTGAAATAAGACATTACAGATGAATAATTTTACTACTGTCAGACATTCCGACATATTTTTGTGTGGTCCCCACGTCAATTTATTACTAACAACAACCGCATAATCTAAAAGTTTCTAATTCGATAGTTAGGAATCTATTTGAGGCTGAAGTACAGTACTTGTCTTACTTTCATTTAGTAGGATACTGTTCACTCTTAAACCATAGTAAACAGTGAGCAAGGGTATTTTCGGTAAGTTTTCAGTGTGCTTAGATCCGAGCTTGTATTTAGAAAACTTACGTCGTCAGCATACCATAGTTTAGATGAGTCATCTGGATCGGCAACATTCACTCACAGTGCTAACCACCATTTGACCGGGAGCGCTGTATAGTGACTCTCCCGTATGGTCTTGCATCCCTGATTCACCCTATGCACACCAAGTGGAAGTCGATGGAGGCCACGTTAATTTAATATTCAATGACTGTGTTTAGCAGGACGAGTTCGCAGTGAGCTGCGTGAATTTAGATACTCGATAATAGATGGCGACCCGAACTACAGCTCGTCGTCAGTTGTGATTTCAGACCCCCGTCTGAGGAGCGCAGGAAGGACATCTTCGCTGGTATTGTGCTGGAGACATTACCGGCGTCTGGAAGGTAGAGGCTGAGTGAATGAGATTATTCCTTGGTATCACGAGCGGGTCTTCTGGGAGCACCAGGCACGGTTACAGATTAGGCTTACCAGTTTAAAGTTTTTGAGCATCAGAAGTTTCTTTTTGAAGACACTCATAAAGATGCTTATGGCGAGGAATAACACACCGATATTCATATCCTTGTCTTTTTCTCTGCTGCTTTTGTACTACTGTGTAAACAGAAATTTGATACGGGATTCGTTCCATATTTTGTTATTTGTCTTATATTTTTGTGGTAGAGTGTACGATGCATTAGTGTACGATAATGTTCTGCTCTATTTCAGGAGAACATCGATTTTGTAAGTATGTGTCCTTCGCGATTCGGCCTTCGTGTTCAACAAATGTTTCAGGCGAGACTAAGTTTCAGTTACAGGTCTGTAATCGCTCATGGCCGCGTCTAGTATCAGTAGTAGTTCCAGATGAACGTGGAGATCACAACCTGAAGATCTGAAAGAGTATGGTAAAAAAGTGTAGTGATAAAGCCATTGGTGTAATCTGGCCAATCGTGTTCATGTGTAGTATTGTCCTTTCTAATCATTATGAAGTAGTTTTCGAGAATATGTTGTGTGTTTCACGTGTTTCTGTGTAGTCTGAAGTATTTTAGTTCGTCTTTGTTTAGTTAGTAACATTTGCAGCACCAAATCCTATATATCCTATGCTGTCCTGACAAGAATTTCATTGTATAAGATTACTATTTTCTGAAAGTGAGTTTTCTGATCAAGTGACTGAATAAAAACCGATCACTATGGTGATGAGGGTTGTCTTGAACTATGGTCATTACTTTGTTAAAAAAAATTCTTTTTTGTTCAAAATTTAGGAACTTCTTGTTAAGCCCAGTATGTAAAGTAACAAGGGCAAGTTTTATTATTGTTATTGTTACTATTTCTTCTTTCTTTCTTTTCTCAGACGTTATGTCTGGTCAAAAATGGAAAGTGACGCGGACCTTGATCAAGCGTGACTTCCTTTTAACTGTACGGTATATGTTACATTGCATTTAGGAACTTTCGGATAATTGAACATGTATCAATAATTACGGATTTCTGTTGTATATATGTTTGGATGTAGCTGTATTGCTTTGATGTACTGGTGGATATTGTGTGGTATGACTCCTGTAGTTGATAGTATAATTGGTATAATGCCAACTTTATTCTGATACCAGATGTCCTTGACTTCCTCAGCCAGTTGGATCTATTTTTCAATTTTTTCTCCTGTTTTCTTATGTATATTTGTTGTATTAGGTATGGATATTTCGATTAGTTGTGTTAATTTCTTCTTTTTATTGGTGAGTATGATGTCAGGTTTGTTATGTGGTGTTGTTTAATCTGTTATAATGGTTCTAGTTCCAGTATAATTTGTATTCATCATTTTCCAGTACATTTTGTGGTGCATACTTATTATTATTGTTATTGTTGGCACTTAGAGATAAGTAGATTTAAGACTATGGTTTAAACCAAAGGCTATAAAAGAATGAATAGGGAAACCATATGAACTGATCAGTTCCATGTCATGTGGTAATATTCTCGTCGTATGTCTTGAGAGTACAGTACATGATGAGAAACAAGGCCGCGGCGAGGAACTACAGTAGCGTACGCTGCGGCGCACGGGGCAGCGCTGGAGGCAGCCGCAGGCGGGGATTCCGGCTACGGGCAGCGGCCGGGGACCAGACGGGGTGCAGGGTTCCCAGCCCCTGTGTGACGAGCGGCACTGGATCCTGCGATCGCCTCCCTCACCGACTGGTAGACCCCGCACGGGAGGACGCAGGCAACGCCGGGCGGTGCCGCCACAGCTGGCTTCTGGTCGCCGCGCAGGGGGTCGTCGACCGCAGGTGTTTCGGCGGGACGGCTGGTCGCGCGCACCTCACCTGGCGCTGGCGTTCCACGGATCCTGGCGACATGTCAGATTCTGTGGGCAGCGCTGACGCACCTGTGTCTTTGAAGAGGACGACGACTTACGGCTCATCGTCACTCGAGCAACGTGTAACAAGCTAATACCGAGGAAGTTATCGGCAGGAGATGGGTGTTCGATGAGCGTGTAGCATCCAACAAATAGGTGTCATTTCGCATCCTATCGACGACACAAATGTCAGTGGGCAGAGTCAACATGCCCACCCTGCTGATACGTGACAGCTGCGTAACCATTCTGGAGGTGCGGAAAGGTTCACTGCCTGCATAGGGAGGCGCAAAGAAGAGCCTATAAGCGTCTCCCTTGCGCAGGAACGTGCTCATGAAGGTTGTCACACCACGGAAGATTAGCCAACACCAGACAGGAGGTGTGTGTGGCGAGGTTCCTGGCTTGCCAAGGTAGGCACATAGAAGACCTTCGACGTGCCTCACTTCTCAAGGAACTCGGAGGCGGTTGTCAGTGTGCCACTCCATTCGAAACAGTCAACGTCAGTGATAACCTTCGGCAAACATCACATTGGCATGGCTGTCTAGGTATGAAGAGGACACACACGTCTCACTTCGAGATGGTTTCTTGGAACATCAGAGGCAGGAAGGCTGCGTTTCGCGAATGGACAGCTGGCCACTGCTTACAGCTGCGATGGCGCGCCCCGCCCCCCCTCAGTCATGTTACGCTACCGAGTCTTTGTGGGTCTTCCAAATACAGTGTTGTGCCAGTGACCAGTGGTAATGTGCAACGTATCGGAAAAGTACGTCTGCTACAACAAAACTGAACATCCTTTATTATTATTTGTATTTTATATTTCTATGCGCATTTGTCAATACTGACCCTCTTGTTGCCAGTCTGTCATTTTAATGATAATTTAAATTTCATAACTGTTCTTAATGTAATTTTTTTTCTTGCTCTGCTTTTGTGATCTTGCTTTCATTTTCTAACTCATTATGGAGAGTAGTCGATGTAAAAGATTTTAACACGACATTCCACAATCAGAATCACTTCGATAAATTAATTGATGTCAGTTTCCTTAAATTCATATATGGTGACGTTCTTAATATATTACCTTTGTCGGGTATTATTTCAATTCATGTTCTTTACCTCGACTTGTTGCTTGGAACTTCTGCTCTTTTATACTCAATTGATCACATTGTAAATATTCAGCAGCTTTGATGACTAACTTTACGTCTAATCTTATAACGTAAGATGGTGCCACAAAGTTAAAAAATTAATACATTGTTAGCATTAGATGAGTGTTTAGTTTATAGTGCTGGTTGCCTGGTGTCTAATTCAGATATTTAAATTTTTAAGCTTGTACAAAATTTTAGGTGATTTTTACGTGGCTGGCACGTTTAAAAGACGGCTTGGATGCGTAAGAACACTCCCTGCACAGTCTTTCTCCCCATACGGTAGCGTTATGAAAAGTTCCTATTTAAGACCTTTCATAATACTTCAATAAAGCTTACGCAGTTCTCAAGCCTTCAGCATCTCACTTCCGGTGCATACATAAATGTAGGGAGAAAGAGTGAGCAGCTGGGTGTTCCTTTGTCAGTCACAATTAAGTAATTTATCCGTCCATATCTGCTTAGCAACTAGCTTTTCACACACGGGTAAATGGTTATTAAAAATGTGTGCTTTACTTACCTGCCACGACTTATTTATGTTTTGATATTGAATTACTATTTACTATGTTTCTTTCCTACTCCTTCCCCTCACTGAATGGCAGTGTGTGTGAATGTGTCTGTGTATTGTGCTACTAAAGTGTTCGACCTTGGTCTCATTTCCGACTGCCAAGTTAGATATCCTTAGGGTCAGGCAAAGAGGGTTGTGTTCCTATGCTCAGTTGGTTGTGTACAGCAAGCGGTCTCTGTCTGTTTCCCCTACTTGGGTGGACCCCGTCCAGAGTGGGGGCTCAAAAGGCTACGTTCCGGCTGGAGCTCGGAGTGTGAAGACGGTAACGACTCGTCTCTAGTAGCTCTGGTGTGCTCTTGAAACCGTGCGCGTTACAGCCTAGATGAAGATTTCATCTGTTTCTTCTGCAACTTTATGCATTTATGACCATGTTGCGTAAGTCCTTTACGATAAAGAGACTTGGATTTTTTTTTTCATTCGGTGTCTGTAGGGAGATGGCTTTGTTGAGCCACATCTTAGAATTTGGAAGCGTGAAGGACTAAAGATGCTTCCTCTGGTCCGTATCCAGTGTTTCTTTAAGCTTCCGATTTCTTGTCGGTACCGCTAACGTTTTTGTAACTCGAGTTTTTCGCATCTGTCTGCACGCCAACCTGTTCGCCCACGGTGTTTCTCTGTGGTCCTTTCGGTTGAACCCCTCACGGCTGTCCGCCTGAATCGCTATTCTAATCTAAATTCTCTCTGACGCTGTGCCTCATTAGTTAATTTTAATCCGTGAATTGTAATGTTCCATTATTGATGCGTCTGGCAGTAGGAACATTTCCTCTTTGCCTGCTGTTGTGTGTTTATGGTGTAGGTTTCTGTTATTGTTCATTCCGCTCTCTGTATTGTCCTGCGAATGTCAAAATGCGTGTGTGTTCCTAATCAGTCCACTATCCTCAGTTTGCAAACTATTTATTGCTCACAAGCTATAAGGTTAGATATTTTACGTTCATTCTGTTACTCCTGTGTAATGAAGCAGGCACCAGCAACTGAGTTCAATTGCATGTTAATAATCTTGCATCTCATGAATTCATCTTGTGAATAAAATGTTCAGTTCATATGGAGTTGAATATCAACAGTAATATTAGAAACATCCTCACCTCTGCTGAGTTACACGAGTACATCCTGCAACTCTCTCCATGCACAGGTTGAATCAGGTGCCGGCCGGAGTGGCCATGCGGTTCTAGGCGCTACAGTCTGGAGCCGAGCGACCGCTACGGTCACGGGTTCGAATCCTGCCTCGAGCATAGATGTGTGTGATGTCCTTAGGTTAGTTAGGTTTAATTAGTTCTAAGTTCTAGGCGACTGATGACCTCAGAAGTTAAGTCACATAGTGCTCAGAGCCATTTGAATCATGTCTTCCCTTTTTGCCAAGTTAGCCAAATGTTGGTTAATGTGCATAATCGATTAACCACACATTGCAATCCCACACACTCCCAAATACGCACTGTGTTAAAATAAGATAGCCACGTGGTTTTTTAATGCTTAGTAATATAACATCGCATTTTTATGGTGTGCAATAAACATTTCCATATCCTACCTCATTTAACCTCCTTCCGTGTTTCCATAAGTACCATTAAATATTAACGCCTACAAAACGAGTAATGAAAAAAAGCAAGCTGATCATATGTTGTACCTGCATATTCTACAATATCAGTGATGAGCACCGAGTCACTGATACTTCTGAAGTTGTTCACAGGTTCATCAAGCGTAACAAAGTTTCGGTACGTACTTTTCCAGATAACTGATTGTAAAGGAGAGAATGCATTTTCATGACAAAGAATCATGTCATGCAATTTTTCTTGCATGAGGCTAGAACGTAGACTGAGGAATTTCTTCTCTTGACATACACTCCTGGAAATTGAAATAAGAACACCGTGAATTCATTGTCCCAGGAAGGGGAAACTGTATTGACACATTCCTGGGGTCAGATACATCACATGATCACACTGACAGAACCACAGGCACATAGACACAGGCAACAGAGCATGCACAATGTCGGCACTAGTACAGTGTATATCCACCTTTCACAGCAATGCAGGCTGCTATTCTCCCATGGAGACGATCGTAGAGATGCTGGATGTAGTCCTGTGGAACGGCTTGCCATGCCATTTCCACCTGGCGCCTCAGTTGGACCAGCGTTCGTGCTGGACGTGCAGACCGCGTGAGACGACGCTTCATCCAGTCCCAAACATGCTCAATGGGGGACAGATCCGGAGATCTTGCTGGCCAGGGTAGTTGACTTACACCTTCTAGAGCACGTTGGGTCGCACGGGATACATGCGGACGTGCATTGTCCTGTTGGAACAGCAAGTTCCCTTGCCGGTCTAGGAATGGTAGAACGATGGGTTCGATGACGGTTTGGATGTACCGTGCACTATTCAGTGTCCCCTCGACGATCACCAGTGGTGTACGGCCAGTGTAGGAGATCGCTCCCCACACCATGTGTTGGCCCTGTGTGCCTCGGTCGTATGCAGTTCTGATTGTGGCGCTCACCTGCACGGCGCCAAACACGCATACGACCATCATTGGCACCGAGGCAGAAGCGACTCTCATCGCTGAAGACGACACGTCTCCATTCGTCCCTCCATTCACGCCTGTCGCGACACCACTGGAGGCGGGCTGCACGATGTTGGGGCGTGAGCGGAAGACGGCCTAACGGTGTGCGGGACCGTAGCCCAGCTTCATGGAGACGGTTGCGAATGGTCCTCGCCGATACCCCAGGAGCAACAGTGTCCCTAATTTGCTGGGAAGTGGCGGTGCGGTCCCCTACGGCACTGCGTAGGATCCTACGGTCTCGGCGTGCATCCGTGCGTCGCTGCGGTCCGGTCCCAGGTCGACGGGCACGTGCACCTTCCGCCGACCACTGGCGACAACATCGATGTACTGTGGAGACCTCACGCTCCACGTGTTGAGCAATTCGGTGGTACGTCCACCCGGCCTCCCGCATGCCCACTATACGCCCTCGCTCAAAGTCCGTCAACTACACATACGGTTCACGTCCACGCTGTCGCGGCATGCTACCAGTGTTAAAGACTGCGATGGAGCTCCGTATGCCACGGCAAACTGGCTGACACTGACGGCGGCAGTGCACAAATGCTGCGCAGCTAGCGCCATTCGACGGCCAACACCGCGGTTCTTGGTGTGTCCGCTGTGCCGTGCGTGTGATCATTGCTTTTACAGCCCTCTCGCAGTGTCCGGAGCAAGTATGGTGGGTCTGACACACCGGTGTCAATGTGTTCTTTTTTCCATTTCCAGTAGTGTATTTTGTACCGCGTGAAGAAATGCACGTCCAGAAGCTTTACACATTTTGTACTTTTAGGTGGGTTGATTCTTATAGCTACATCTAGCTGTGTCCAGTAGGACTTGTTCATCCCTACGTCCACACAAGGAGTCATAAAGTGCTAGTTACTTTGTCGATAAATGTAGATTCGGAACTGAGAGTAAATAGGTCTTGATCTTCTTTCACAAGCTTCCCGATCACATTTACATCTACGAAGACATTTGGAGGGCATGTGGGATCCAAACTTTACATTTGGTCCTTGCAATCATGTGTATTGTTTCCAGAATCTGCCAGGAAGTTTCATATATATTGTTTGTCTCCCAATCGTCCATCAATTGCTGTAGCATAATCGATAGTGTAGCTGTGTTCTTTACTGTTAAATGAAGTCGATACAGTGTTAATCTTTCCTTTTGTTGATGGCTTCCCTTCAAAAGGAAGCTCATAGTTTAACTGATTGTGATGAAAGTTCCGTACAGAACCGATTTTGATGTTTTCTGTCGTGATAAGCGCATTGAATTCAACAAATGTTTGTGCTCTTTGAGTCTTCTCTTCTTCGTTGTCATATTTTACTACTTGCATCATAGTTACGCTGCGTGATGTTACCCTAAACTTTTTTAAATTTGTAATGAATCTCACTTTGTACACTCGACATTTCTGGCCACGTCCAATGCCCACTGTTGAACAGAAGTACTGCAGTCTCGCTCAACCTTAATCTTCCCCATTATACGCCAAGACACTGAATTGCAGAGTACGATTTCCTTCGAAAACTGTATTGCCTAATCTTTCGCGAGATAGCCCTGTACTCTTTTAATGTTGCTTTTAGCGTTCAGTTAAAGCCTTGTTTCCGGAGCTCGTCACATGTACTGAAACCTCAGACGTTATAATCGTCGTATATGTTGTGCTGTTCTTTAGTGTGTTGTCAAATACAGTTACGACACTTTACAGTTTAAACTTATTAGTAAAAGGCTGAAATTCACTTTCACTGGTTTCATCCTCTCTTGTCGAACTAGCCGTATCTCTACCGCTTGCCGTGAGTTGTTCTTCATTATCATCACTAGCATAATTATGTGCCGGTGCTAAAACAGTATCCGTATCTAAAAGGTGACAATATTCATGCACAACACATACCAGGGAACATTGGACTGATTCATCCTCTACACCAGTACCATTCTGACCCACAAGAGTTCGTCCTTACTTCAATTCAACGAATTGCAAAACACTGGTAATCGACCTTGCTAATCACCGATCCATTTTACGTTTCGGTACACAAACACCTTTACAAAATACAACCTCAAATACACAGTGCACCGTTTCTTCTGGTATCTGCTAGCGACAGGCAGAGGAAAAGTTCGGCACTTCATGCTCAGCAGCCGCCAGCGGACGACTGCAGAGGTTCGCAGATAAACGAATACCAACTGTGCAGTACGACGCCTTTAAATGAACCCTCACGGGACTGAGGTGTAAGTGTGTTTGTTAGAACCCAAATACTTACCTTATTGGAAGCTTGAATTGTATACTACTCCAATGGACCCTTTGACATAAATTTCAACTTTATACCTCTACCCCTTCCTGAGAAAAATGTCTGAACAGCCGGATGGGTAACAATGTGATATAATTACAAACTAACGACTTTAGGATTTTGTCCTTTATTTTCGCTGTGAAAACTCGCTTCTTGTCAAATTTCATGATTCTAGGTGAAGGGGAAGTACCCTATAGTTTTTTTTTTGGCATAGAGTCAAGTATAGGCACGCCAGTCGGAAACGGTAGAGCGGGAAACGCAGTGACTAGACGCCAACCAATTTAAAGCTGGCTGATCCCTTTCCAGGACAACATGACGGCAGCGGCCTCTAGGCGAAGAGGACATAAGAGACACGCAGACTGGCCGCAGCTCACTTTTACAGCAGCATCAAGATGAGGCACTTAAAAGACCAGCGGCTTAGGAATTGTATATGCTGCAGAGATTTCTTATTCCTATGTCGCCCTCTGCTTGCGACACTGTGTTATTGACAAAGTACTGTCCTTGATTCATTTCGTAATAAAACTCTTCAATACGATTTACTTGAATTGTCTAGCCATCCGAGAATGCAGGTTTCCTTGATACTCCATAATTTACGTGTAGGCAGGATACAACAGTTTTGGCGAGTGAGTTTGCGAGTATCGAAATATAAATGGCCGTATCTTATGTTTGAAATGATGTACAACAAACCTCTTTAGTGCGAGATCGCAAGTTCACTCTTCAGTAAGGTTCATTACACAGTATTGTTAACAATTACGAGAGGAAAAATCTTAAGTGCTACTGACTCACCGCGTGTAGGACGACGACAGAAAATGATTGTCCGGGAGCTGCAAGATAAACCTTCTGTGGGATTACACTTAACAAAGGGGACGTCGCCGACGTTCAGGAAATCTTAAAAACAAACCATTACGCTGCACCATGACCGTCAAATAAAAAAAAAGGCGTGCCATAGTGATCACAAAGATTCGCACAATCAAGATCGAAGGCGAACTGCCTGGGAGTGCAGAAAGTTCAGCTGGGTTTTGCCTCTACGGCGTGCTACCGGATGCGAAAAAGTCTATCGTAGAGCATATCCTGAAACAGGCTACCCTTTAAGGCGCAGCTGCAGATAGTGCGATAATATGTTTTAGAGGCATAGGAAAAAGAAAACATCCAGAGGTTAAATTTGTATAGTGGTTCCAAGTGATATGACTTGCCACGGCACACTTAAGACGGGATAGATTGCTCTAAAGGAGTTCTATTTTTATACACAGACCAGGGATCAAGCAAAAGAAAGTTATTTTGACCATCTGCTGGCCAAAAGCAGTGGTCAAACCGTAGTTGTTTTCTTATGCCAATTTTCCCAGTCTTGCTTGGTGTGACGTAAATATTCCCTACTGCAATTGCAAGATCACGCACACGAGAAAGAATCTTAGGTGGCGGAGCAGCTCCATCCACATTAACAGTCGGCGTAGTTGGATACGAATGCGTTAAGGCACTGACGTCAGTTGATACATCTCTTGGTACCACTAACTTGCAGGGTTGCTTTCATGTGCATCTCCTCTTCAAATCCCCATTGCTCGGAGTTGAAAATAAATTCCTTTCTGAACGATGGGAAAAGTTTTTCATATACTAATTTTCGATCCGAATCCGCCGTTTCCCATGCATCGTGTAGTTGATGAATTGTCCGAAATTTCGTGAAATTACGTCTTCCAGTTCGGTAGCACAGTTTGAAGTTACACAACCATCCACTGGTTTCCTTGAAATCACTTTAATGTCTGTCGCGCGCAATTTGATGTGCATAACGTAATTGGCCGTTATCATGCATATCCTGTAAACTGCATCGATCATCCTTGAAATGCCCGAACACCAGTTTTTGTAAAAAGTGTACCCAAGTCTTTAGTTTCCCTTATGCACTAGACGGTCATACTCCAGCTGTCTTAATTGTTCGTAATTGCTTTTTTTTTATTACGTTGCGGATGATCTTGCATGTGCGTAGTTATGTTTAGTACCTGGACCTCCCTGGACAAGGATTGTTCTTTATTACATTTCACTGGAGGCGGGATTTATGGTTCCCCTCTGACATGGATAATGGACTACATGGCTCGACAACTATTTCAATATCACTTTCACATGTTAAGTGCGTATCGTCCTAATTGTACTCGTCATGTACATGGTCCATACCGTTGAAAGTATACAACACATTCCACTGATCCGTCTTACAGAAATGCTAATATTTCATCTTCCACTTCATTACTATGAGAAATTTCGTGGCTTCTCTGACGAAATATCAACTTCGGCAAGTGTTGTAGATGTAACACAATGTTTGCTTTGTTCATCGTTGCCATTGCCCTGCTTTGTATCAACACCACTAGCACTGTAGCAGTGTTGAGTCACTCGTCGACTAAGCAGTTCAGCTACGCTCTGGAGCCTCATGCTGTGCTCGCCATTGGGTACCTACATTCCTCCTCCCCCCCCCCCCCCCCCCCCCCCCCCCCGCGCCAATCTTGTGGTTGCATGATAGACAATGAGGGGTGTGTCGAATGTCGTAAGAGTCATCGGCCTTTTTCAACCTCTGTCAAGCGGTTTCCTGCTAGAAGCTTAAACTTGTTACACCGCCGTGGAACCGTAGACCTTTGTACGTGACATAAATCTCAGCTTGATACCTCTACTAGTTCCTGGGAAAAAGGATTCTCAACTGCCGGACGGACGGATGGTATTACTTTTTATCGACTGAGGTACGGAATCGTAACAACAGATCACTACATCCCAGCGCTTGAGAATGAGTATCTCAGAAACGAAGAAGCTGACAGGTTGTTTGCGTGCCGCTGTCGTTATCTGTAGAAGAGTGGTTGAAAGACCATGTATCCACAAGTACGCGACACCCACGGCTCACCACAAATTAGAGGCTTATCCGATCTGTAAAGTAGGATAGATGGCGATCTGTGACAGATGTGGCAACAGAGTTCAATGCTGATGGAGGCACAATAGTGACTCGGAGCACCCGATCGGGACACATTGTCAAACTTAAGGGTCTGCAGCAGTTCCCGTGTATACCCAACAATATAGTCAATTACAATTCCAGTGGGCACGTTATCGAGATTATTCGGTGGATAAGTGTACTCGTGTCACCTGGTCTGACGAATTTCGTTTGATACGCCGTCGCACAAACGAACGGCTGCTTGAAATACGCGTAGCGCCACCGACACAGGACGATGGCTGCAATGTTACCCAAAGCGGGAGAGAGGGCGGCGACATTCACCTGATCTTCCATGGGACCTACGGTAGTGGTCGAAGGCTCAGTGACATCTCTGGACTACGTGGACTTAACTGCATACCACTAGCGTCTCTTCTTCCTTTATGTCATTCCCGACGCGATGACATTTTCCAGCAGGACAACAGCGCATCTCATCTCATAAGGTAGGAATCGCGGAACATTGGTTAGAGCAGCACGATAGTGCAGTCACGTTCATGTCTTGGCCAGCAAATTCGCCAGAGCGAATCTGTAACGCAATATGCGCGAGCTATCCACAGCCCCGTAACTTAGCCGAATTACGTGACCTTTGCGAGGACATTTGGAGCTGTATAACTCCGGAAACGTAGCAAGGGTTGGACGGATGCAGACACCACAGACTAGCTTCCGTATTCCGTTCTAACGTGGTATCAACTCGGTGGTCGTAATTTTTCAGCTCGTCAGTGTGTGCAGATAGTTACAGCAGCGCTTTTGTAATAAGCAGCTGAATGCACAAAAACGAAACCATCTCACAGTTGTGCATATTTGAACTCGTCTCACGTGAATTACAGTACTACACCAGAAACTGTGTCTCTGGTAGATGCTCACCAGAGACCAGCTTAAACTGAAAAGCAATGTTCGTCCCCAGCCTTAGAAAAATGTAAGTAGGTAATTTGTGGAGAGATGTTGTAAGGTAAGTGTAGTTTGTCAGTTAATTGATATGTTGTGGGTACAGCAATTGAAGGCAATATTGATGAGGGGCGTAATACGGAAAGTCCATGACTGAAAACATGAAATTCGTCGTCAGACTGACAGACACGGCAATCCAATACTCTGACTTACCACGAAAGGAAATAACAAGCCTACTTGTTTTCTTCTGTCTCAGAAGCTGAACGTCAGTGACAGTCCGTATACACTGATTTTCCTTTTAAATCCCCTTTGTTACATAATCACAGGATTCTACAGTATTTCTCCTTTTCGTTATATCACCGGGAAACCTGAAGCAGCAATATTTATTGCCAAAAAACATCTGTAGCTGTCCAAAATTAATCCGTGATAGCAACACCATTTGCAGCACTAGCCTTTTTATTTTCCCATACTAGTAAAAAGCTTTTTCTATTAATTCAGCAGAAAAAAACGCCGCTTCCTCTCGTCTTCAGAGTTCCAATCAATCACACCTTTGATATCTTTTGATAAGTTTAGGACCCAAAGAAACACCTCCGTTCGGACTATATCGATCTGCCTAAATCGGCAGAGAATATTTCTGTGTTTTTCATCTTCTGTTTTCACGAACCTTACTAACAAAGTTAACATGTTACTTCCAATCGCTAGGAGGAAACATTCAAATTTTGTTCAGTCTTACGCAAATTTACAATAATAAATTCAGCAAGGCCGGAAATAATTACCGCTATTACTTCAGATGAAATCATTCAAACGAAGAGGAATTTACCAATATAAAACTCAGTTTACACGTCCGCTGTTTGAACAGCTGTTAGCTTAGGAGAACGTCGAAATCACCGCCACTTTTGTTTAAAGAACATATAAAGAGCGCCAAATAAAGTGATAGCTACAGCTCCATCGATGCTAAGACCCCGCCCCCGCCTCAGGATATTTCTTCCAAACACTGGATTATTTCTATTTACTACGGTAAAGCAGTTGGTTAGTTTCCACAGGTTAGGAAGGAAATTGTCACCGGACCTCACTTCGAGAGGTCAGACCTCGAGACTCACCGATCTAGATCAGCGTCGGCGGGCTGCACGGGGGTCACTCGGAAGAGAGTCTTGTGTGACTTTCTCTTCGCCAAGTTTCCGTTTTCGAATCATTAGAGGTCGAAGGTCATGACGCATGATCAGTTCCGAATCGCTAGAAACCTCGAAAATAAAATATTTGAAAGTATTTTAAATCCGTCTTCCCAGCTACTAGAAAATGCGTTTAGTTTTATTAAAAATACAGCATCATCAGTGGAAGATGTAATGGCATACACCTATTTAGAATGTGGCTTTCTTTCTAAATCGATATTGCGATATCTCTTGTCTGGTTTTTGCTCGCATCAGAAACGCCGTATGCTTGCAATTTTTCTGAGATATTTCCTTGTTTGATACTGCTGTTTTCGTCCAGCCCCATATTGATATGAAAACTATGCTGAACAATGAATTTACTTTCAAAGTCTTTTCTTAAAGAATTTACTTTATTTATTAGCGATTCATCAAGAACACTAACACATTTAAACACACTAGGTGAGCGTGGAAGTGGTTGCCAGGGAGTAACTGATGGAAATGAAATTACCTTTAACAAATGCGAATTTTATTCATAGAAGCCTTTTCAAAAACAAGTTTTAAATTTATAAGCAGAAAAGCACCCTCGACATATCAAGTTACAATTTTATTTAGCGGCAGAAAGAATAATATTGACAGTATGAGCCTTTCGGCTGAGAAGCTTGCCGCTCCCTTTCAACACGGCCGTAGTCACGACCGCTCGCAACAACCTCTGAAAGGCTACACTGGAGCAAATCTTCAGCACACCAGATTACTTTAAACTAAATATTTTAACAACTCTCACACACATTAACTATGCAGCCCGTAAGAGGGATGGAAATGGTACAAACACTCACACTAAGAAATTATTTGCCACCGAAAGTGCAATTGGTTTTTAAAAAGACGCTTACGGTGGAAGGTTGGCAACTTTATAAAAAATGACTAAATAAAGCCCATCAAATTCAGACTTGCGTAAAATGTACAACATGCTCTACATTAGCCATATACCGCCTCGCAAGATGACAGGCAAGATAAAAACACATTTCAGGAATTCGGCCTTTACACCTTAATTCTATAAATTCGTTAACACGGAATCCGACAAACATGACAGAGGCAGCTACTAACGTATGGCAGATTGAGAGGGAGATTACTGAACAACCCGAACAGCAGATTGTTCTAACCCTCCCAACACCACAAGGGAAAAACGGACCACCCAATTCACAAATAAACACCTTCCCGCGGGTGGGCAGACGGAGACGAATGGTGGGTCGACCCCAAAACAAAGCGGCTGGTGACCTCACCAAGAAAACAAGTAGAATTTAACAAGTAAATGAAGCAACATATCTCCACTCGCTTAACTTCCAATAAACTGCGATTTCTGGCGAAGACCTGGTGCAGCACCCCCAACGCTCTCCCGAACCGTCCGCTGCCAGCCGCTTCAACCGCAGCTCGCCCCGGCCAGCCCGATGTCGCGGTTTCATTCCTGTTGCTCTCGTGTCAGCCGCGAAGCCACTACCCCTTTCTATACGGCGCGGCCCACTGGACTCACGTTGGGACCTCACGTGCACCGACGCTCAAGGCGGACGAGTCATCTCGTGTCTGTGCGCGACCGACCGACCGACCGACCGACCAACCAACCGATCCAACCGCCAATGACCATTACTTGAGCAGATTGGCGGCCTAGCGCGCAGGCTCAGATGCAGGAGCTCAGCCCCGACTGGGCGACCACTAGCTGAGTTCTCTTACTGGCGGAGTGGCAAGACTCATTTTCTGGCTTAAAGTTTGATCCAAACGACAGACATACTTGCACTCCGACAGACAGACAGACAGACACTAACTGCTGCGCAAATTAGAACGAGAGACAGACCATCAACTGGTGACACGAGACTGAGCTAGCCTCACTCCGACTGACCAGCTGCCGAGCTGATAGCGCCCCTTAAATGCACGTGAACGGGCAACCTTTCCGCTTTCCCACCAGCGGGAGACATCAAAGCTGCGATTGCCACAGCGGCGCCACCGCCAGAAACGGAGGGCGACTGCTTCTCACAACGCGCTGCGGCGCACTCTTCAAACAGCAATTTTTTTTTTTCTTCCCACGGCTCATATACATTTATAGAAGTGAAACATAACGCAGTTTAACACCGTTACTGTTCCTTAGCATCTTTCAGGCTGAATACGTGTTTTTTTTTGTGAGTAGTGTTGCCAACTTAATGTTTTTTCTTTTGCTCCAAAATGTTATATAGCGTTACGGGAAACTGCCATGTCCGGTAGTACCTTCTTGGTTCTTTTTCCGAGGTTCTTTGAACCTCAACTATCCTGTGGGCCGGGGTCTCTGTTTCAATGAAAGTGTACCTATAACTCCATTTTGCGCTCTTATCGTGTTCCTTAAACAAAAGTGATGGTGATTTCGACGTTCTCTTAAACTAACAGCAGCGAAAATAATGTATAAATTTAGTGATATATTGGTGACTTCGGCTTTGTTTAACTGATTTTCGCCTGAGGTAACAGCGGTAATTATTTCATTCCTTGTTGAATTTATGAATGTTCATTCCCACAAAACACTGACAAAATTCTAACGTTTTCTCGTCCTGTACGTCGCGGTGAGACAAAATAAATTTGTGTAGTCATCACTTTCGTTACTCTATTGTCAAGTATTGAAAGCTTGGTTTGTATCGCAGTTGCTGACCGTTGTGTGGCTGATATTTACTGTTTTACAGAGCAGTCGTTAAACACACAACATACGGAATCCCACAGAAGTGAGAAACTGACAGTTTATGCCACAGTTTTACTTGCCAATTGGAGGCTTTCTTCACTCCACTGGCCTCTGCTGGTGGTTCTTGCGTAATTTCTAGGCATCGTCTGCAAATAAATAAACGTCAAAAAATGTATTACTATCGGCTTTTCTACCCCCAAAGAAAATATTGCCTCTTTCCCAGGTATCAGGGTGAGACGCAATTGAAATACGTCTCCCAGTATAGTAGCGAACAAGAAGTAACTGGATTTAACCTTAATTTGAAAGGTAGAGTAGAAGATAGACACGGTTACAACTATAAAAATGCACAGAAAACAGTATTTTTTAAAAACCGTCTGAAAATATTACGCAGCGTCAGTTTTAATACCTACCACAGTTTTTTTGTTCACAAAAACGTGAAGTATTTGTTACTTCAGCTACCACTTGCCGCTCGAGACTTGATCTGAAGGAAACAGTGAACTACTGAGTACTGCTCCCTTGATACAGTGAAGTGGCGCCAGCAAATGGACATCGTTCCCCAATAACCATCTTCCCCCGTTTCACTGTGTCTTCCTTTGCGATTCGTCGTACGTGTATCAGGTCGTTTTATTAGCTTAAATATGTATTTAGGGGAGGGGTGGAGACAATGATGAGTGAGCAGTGAACGCAGGGGAATGGGGAGTGAGTTGGTAATGAGACGAAGGAAAAGGGGTGAGTTAGAAGAGGTGAAATGAAAGGGGGGGGGGGGGGGGAGGGGGAGAGAGACTAGGAAATAAAAACTATTTTCCATATCGTTATTTTTTTAGTAATTTTATTTAGCGTCTGATTAGCAACATCTACCCTGTCAATAAGTGACTATTTATTGTGTGTTAGTGCTGTGCATATTGGAAGTTTTCTTTAAGCGGCAGGTGTGTTTTTACTGGCTTTTATGATGTTCATATCACGCCGTTTTGCTCGCCGTTTGCTGCTCCTGTTCAAGGTGGTCTCCAACACTGAGCTGTCTCTACTGTACTTCCGTGTCCTGATGTGTTTTTACACTGTGACAAAACTAGTGGCATAGCGGTATGCACATCTACAGATGGCGGTAATATCGCGTACACAAGGTATAGGAGGACAATACATTGGCGGAGCTGTTATTTGTTCTCAGGTGATTCATGTGAATCTGCTTCCCAAGTGATGTAGTATACCCGCACTGCAGCAAATAAGACTTTAAACGTGAAGTGGTATTTCGAGCTTGGCGCATGGGACATTCCGTTTCGGAAATCAGGGGATTCAATATTCCAATGCCCAGTGTCAAGTGTGTGCCGAGAATAACGTCTCATGCATTACCACTCAGCGCGGACAACTTTGTGTTCGACGGCCTTCACTTACCGACTGAGAGCAGGACATCTGCGCAGAGCTGCGAGTGCTAACAGGCAAGCGACAGTGCACGAAGTAACAGCAAAAATCAATGTCGGATGTACTACGAACGCATTCGTTAGGACAGTGCGGTGAAATTTGGTGTTAATACGCCACGACAGCAGACGAACGATGGGAGTGCCTTTGTTAATGGCACGACATTGCCTGCAGCACCTGTCCTGGGCTCTTGACGATATCGGTTGAACCCTAGACGAATGAAAAACCTTGTCCTGGTCAGATGAGTCCCGCTTTCAGTTGGTAAGACCCGATGGTAGGGTCGCGTGTGGCGTAGACCCCCGAAGCCAGGGACCCAGGTTCACAACAAGACAATGTTTAAGCTAGTGGTGGATCCACGATGGGGTGTTTTGTGTTCTCGTGAAATGTACAGGGTGCTCTGGTCCAACTGACCAGATCGTCGACTAAAATGGTTATATTCGGCTACTTGGAGACCATTTTCAATGACTTGTGGACTTCGTGTTCCCAGACTACGAAGGAATTTTTGTGGACGACAAAGCGCCACGTTACCGGGACACAATTGCTCGAAGTTAGTTTGAAGAACGTTATGGACAATTGGAGCGAATGATCTGGCGACTCAAATCACCCGATATGAATCCTGTCGAATATTTGTAGGACATAATCTGGAGGTCAGTTCGTGCACTATATCCTGCACCGGCAACATCTTCGCAATTATGGCAGGCTATAGAGGAAGCATGGCTTACTAGTTCTGCCTCGGACTTCCCACTACGTGTTAAGTCCATGCCACGTGGAGCTGATGTGCTACGCCGGCCAAAAGGAGGTCCAGCACGATGTTAGGAGGCGTCCCACAACTTAAATCACCTCAGTGTATGTCCTGCCGGTTATCCCGATGTAGTTTTATCTCAACAAAACGAAACGCTATAAGTGACGAAAATTACGCGTTTTATTTTAGTCGCAAAAACGAATTTACAATACATGAAACACTTTCAACAGTTATATAGCTGGGGAGCAACCACGGGCAATAACACACAAATGAAAAATATGTGCATGTAACATCACGCCCGCAACCTAATAGTTACCGAGAAATAGTGATCTCTCTGCATAAAAAGTTCTCGGTTTACTTGCACCGTCAAATTTGGATAAAATCCAAAGATTTCGAAGAACGAGCGTTGAACAGTGCTCCCTTACGTCCATCCTGCTTCTTCATGTATGTTGACGATACATTTTTAATCTGGCCACATGGCAATGCAGTTTGTTGAACATTTGAATGGTATACATCAGAACATAAGATTTACAGTGGAGGTGGAGAAGGATGGAAAGTTGCCCTTCTTAGATGTACTGGTGGAGCGAAAATCAGATGGACGTCTCATGCTGAACACCTTGGTACACAGAGCAAGGACTATTTCGGACAAGGATCATCTCGGCTCCGAGATTAACCATCTGACGACGGTATTCATAAAAAATGGTTATTCTGATCGTGATATCAGATCTGCTCTGGCGAAGAAACCAAGAAAGGACGCTGTTCGAACAGATCAAGAGGACCAACACATCGCGCGGCTACCATTCTGCGGTGCAACGACCAGCAAGATCGGCAGAGTCCTGAGCCGGCAAGGAGTCAGACCAGTCTTCCGGCCACCCAGGAAGATTAAGGAAATGCTGCGACCCGTGAAAGATAATCTTGGCCTGAGAGTACCGGGAATTTACAGCATTCCTTGCGAGTGTGGCAAAAGTTATGTGGGCCAGACTAAGAACTGTCGCCGATCGCAGTGTGGAATATCAGCGTCACCTGAAATACAGGTATCTGGAAAAGTCAGCGGTGGCTGGGCACAGTTTGTTAAATAAACATAAGAGTTTATTCGATGAAACAAGACTACTTGCTCACGCTTCAAACTATTAGGACTCTGTCATCAGGGAAGCAGTTGAAATTAGACTCTGTGAAAATAATTTCAACAGAGATTCCGGTTATGCACTCAGCAATGCACGGAAGCGCGCAATTGATATAGAAAGAGCGCAGAGAGAGACTTCTTACATTCCTCGCAGTTCTCCGCCTGTTGCGATGGATGGCGCTGCAAGCAACGCTGGATAAAGCGCGCAGACAAAATCTATGGATATAGAGGCCACCACCTCAGTACGCATCGGTTTCACCGTGACGTCATCCAGCCAATGAGAAGCCGTCCACTGCTTATAAAAGCGGAAGCCTCACCGGTCCACGACAGTCAGTTTTACCCTGACGAAGATAACGGAGGTAGTCATCGAAGGCTTGGGATTTTATCCAAATTTGACGCGGCAAGTAAACCGAGAACTTTTTATGCAAGGACTGCGTCGCGAAAGACTTCGTAGTCAGTGATCTCTCTCACTGTACGTACTACTAATGAGGAAAGCAGTTGCTGCAGAGGCGGCCACTCGCTGGAAAGTCTGCATCGAGATCACAATAATCTTCAGTGCGCTTGCGATCGAATTACACGGCTTGCAATTCTTTTTATTCTTTCGTATGAGACTAACTTGTTCCTAATCTTTTTAATAATACCATCAGTAAAATAAATTGTATTGTGAACTCGAAAAGCGATCAGTGTACTATCCGACCCCAGTATTACTGCAATTCGCGTTCCGTGGACGTTATCGAAAACATGTGGTGCCTTTACAGTAAACAAGTACAGTGGTGGTTAAGGAAAACAACTCGCATTGTGAAAGAGGCAAAGACAGTTGTCCATGTGCTAACAAGTGGTTCGGCTTTTTCTCGTTTAAACTCAGGATAAGCCGACCGGAGTGTTTGTGATCGAGTAATACATGCCTGGAGGGGGGTCCGACAACTCGTGTCCCTGGCATAGCCTGCATGCGTTCCATTTTTCTTTGTTTTTTTCTTTACACAAAATATATTTTTTAGGAAATACGTAGTTGAAGAACTAACAAGTGTTAAGCAGTGGTTGCTGCTCTCTCTTCCTCTTCCTCTCCCTCTCCCCACCATCCCTTTCCATACTTTTGAAATACTAGTTTATTTTCTTCTTGCCGCCGTAATCCTTGGTAACAGGACGGACAACAGAAAAAATATATGCACCAGGCACTCTGAATGAAAGCTGTTTTCCTGCGCGCAAATTTTTTCCGCCCAAAATGAAATTTAAAAAATCGCTCTGTTTTAGAGAACACCTCTCAGTGTGGTACCACGTGAATGATAGCATGAACCTGACTATAAGCAACACGAAGAACCTTAGCTGTATCAACTTACTGAAACAGCTCTCGATATGTTGGGAGAATTGTCACAGTTTTACAATTTCATTATCACATTGCAGCACACAGTACAAATGAATAGTGGACAATCGACTTGTTTATTGAGTCAAATACACGTCACACAATGAAATAGCAGTGATGTGACAGCAGAAGGCGATACCAGGTCAGTAACAGTGTTCTAACCCAACTTAACTCTTCGTTACGATATGGCTCTGGGACGTTAAGTCCAGACAGCGTAGCGGATCCAAATCTCCGGTGTGCCCCAGTATGATAACAGTGAACAGCGCTACGAAGACTGATTATCGCACTGGTGATATAATACACGTTCATGGCAGCATTACCACAGAAGTGTTAATCCCTCATAACATACAGGTAATTGCAAATCAGTCCAAAGAATCGTCAGTCCAATAATCGTCTTATCCTACAAAGCAGCATCGACGAGGAGAACATAGCAAGTGCCATAATCCAGCTTCCCAGGAACTTCTCTTAGTGGAAAAGGAGCGAACACACGCCTCGGCTTACCCGTAACTACTTCACCGTTTCTCAGAAAAAGGCTGTCAAATTTTTCGACGTAAATTAGATGCCTTTCTGCGCGGGATAACCTCAGCCCAGCTGGTGACCCAGTGTCTAGGGTGGCTGGCTCTCACTTGTGCGTCCCGTGTTCGAAATCCGGTTAATGTATTTATTTCGTATTTTTCATTTATGTACCCACGTCCGTAGGTGGATACTACACGAACGTTTCTTATGAAGTGTCACTGAAATGATTCTTTGGGTATAAAAGACTCATCTGGACAACACATTGGGCTCTCAAGTTTAGTGAGTTTGATTACGATGTTGTCCATAAGCCAGGTAGAAAACATACAAACACGGAACACGTCACGGGGGAACGACGGACGAAAATATTGCTCAAATTCAGGATTTTTTTATACATACTGCAATGTAGTAGACAAATGGGGTTTGCTGAAATGAATGAATCATTCATTAAAGTATTTATTGGTATTTTTTATTGAGAAATATTGATATCTTCGCTGTGTAATTGGGATTTTCCCGAGGTAGCTCTCAAAGGAGATGCATTGATGGTTGTCACTGCAACTCCGGTTGTGGTTATCTGAAACGAAATTAACACAGTTCCCTGATCTTTACAGGTGTAATTTTAGTTAATCATAGGGATTGGCAAAAAAAGCTTTTTTGAAGAAATTATAGATATTTGAAGAAATAGCAACTTTTTGGAATGTTTTCATTGGCTGAATAAGACAGTAAATATCAACATACAAAAATCGGCTACAGTGAACTGAAAATAATTCAATTTGCTTCAAGGGAGACGAAAAATCATTAAAATCGGATGGAAATTGTAACGTGGGCGATGACAATCATGCCGAAAAAATGGTTGAGAAAAAATGCGTTTAAATTTGACAATATTTATCGTATAAAAAGGGGACAAAGCTTGAATCTTACGTGGTATCATCGATTCCTGGTCCATAATAACTATCGGCTGGTGGATGACCGGTTACTGCTACTTAGACCAGATAAGCCCCTCTTTTCGACCTCTAAGCCCTTTTTGTCGCTGCGCACATCGCCGCTGTCATCTCAATCATCACAGAATCGGCGTATTTCACCGCCGATTTTGATTTGAAGGGCACTTGACACGTGCATTAATGCAGTGTGGTTTATGACCAAATTTGAAACAATGTTGACAATATCGTTTAGGATGGATAACACTTTTGGAGAGTATCTCCAAATGAGGCTACTGAAACTTTCGTTCATATTTTGCGTAAAACCCCCAAAACAACGCTCCGGCAGATCAGAGTTACTCAGGTCGGTATGAATAGGGGTGATGGCATCCATAACGACTCGTGACAAATGTTCTCTAACGCCGAGGCGTGCTGTGCACGCTCAGCTTCAAACGTTCATATTTTGGGCAATAACTCTTCGATGTACATTATGTGATCAAAAGTATCTGGACGTCTAGCTGAAAATGACTTAAAAGTTCGTGACGCCCTCCATCGGTAATGCTGGAATTCAAGATGGTGTTGGCCCACCCTTAATTTGATGACAGCTTCCATTCCTGCAGGCATATGCTCAGTCACGTGTTGGAAGAATCCTTGGGGAATGGCAGGCAATTCTTCACAGAGTGCTACACTGAGGAGAGGTGTCTATGTCGGCCGGTGAGGCCTGGCACTAAGTCGGCGTTCCAAAACATCTCAAAGGTGTTCTATAGGATTCCGGTCAGGATTCTGAGCAGGCCAGTCCATTACAGGGACGTTATTGTCGTGTAACCACTCCGCCACAGGCCGTGCATTATGAACAGATGCTCGATCGTGTTGAAAGATGCAATCGCCATCCCCGAATTGCTCTTCAACAGTGGGAAGTGAGAAGGTGGTTAAAACATCGATGTAGGCCTGTGCTGTAATAGTGCTTCGCAAAATAACAAGAGGTGCAAGACCCCTCTATAAAAAAACACGAGCACACCATAACTCCACCGCCTCCGAATTTTACTGTTGGTACCACAAACGATAGCAGATGTTCACCGGGCTTCCGCCATACCCACACCCTGCCATCGGATCGCCACATTGTGTGCCGTGTTTCGTGACTCCACAAAACGGTCATGCACTATTCAATCGCACAATGTTTACTCCTCTTATACCAAGCGAGGCGACGTTTGGCATTTACTGGCGTGACGTGTGACTTGTTGAGCAGCCGCTCGACCATGAAAGCCAAGTTTTCTCACCTCCCACCTAACTGTCACAGTACTTGCACTGGATCCTGATGCAGTTTGGAATTCCTGTGTGATGGTCTGGATAGGTATCTGCCTATTACACATTACGACACTCAAACTGTTGGCGGTTTCTGTCAGTAAACAGACGAGGTCGGCCTGTCCGATTTTGTGCTCTACGTTTCCCTTCACGTTTCCACTTCGCTATCACATAGGAAAGAGTGGCCCTAGGGAGGTTCAAAAGTGTGGAAATCTCGCGTACAGACGTTTGACATAAGTAACATCCAGTCACCTGACTACCGTGGAACTCCGTGCCGATACTCTTGATCTCACAGTGTATATACATTCAAATTCTATACTTAAAAAATCGAGTATTTTCGACCATCACCGTGTCATTTCCCCTTATATCGCAAAATAGATAAATTGAGTATGTTGGGCCGAACAGTGTTGCTACGGTAATGAGCACAGGCAGCGGGTGAAGTCTGTCAGGCCTTTAACTCACAGCTGCACTTTATCATACATTAAGATTTGTTGTGCAGAGTCACGAAATGTGGCCCATGTGCCATTGTTTTGGCAGTTTTTGAAAAGGAAGTGTTGCAACAGGCTCTGTATCATATGTTGTCACGTCATGGTGGTTAATGAGCAACAGACATTGTGAGAAACGGTTTTGGTGGAGGAGTAGGAAGCTTATCATGGAACAGTATGTCAGACACTTTGTACCACGTATGCAGAGAGAAGATATTTCGCACCAGAAAATCCCTTTGAAAAGTGTTACCAGAAACATTAAAGCCATTTCAAATACTTGGTCTTTACTTTTGTGGACCATATAATAGGATACCAGCAGGTTATTGGTACACACGATTAACTATCATTTCTAGTAATTACAGCAATTATAGACCAAAAGTCCAGTACCATGGCACGAAAATTAGTTAGCAATATTGGTTATTGAAGATTGGAGCACCTGATAGTTTAGCCATGGATCAGGATACGAATTTCGTCTTGGAATTTACAAAACAGCTATGCCATGTGTTGCGTATTCAGAAGTTATGAATGAGGCTGTTCTGCCCGTAAACGAACGGTAGGACAGAGCACACTCACAAGACCATTTCGGAAATGTTAAGCTTCAAGACATCTGGTATACCCATCTCCATATCTGGTTTGTGCATACAACCCAAAGGTTCATCCAGCAACAGACATATCAATTTGACGTTCTGTGCCCGACAAAGTTGCCATTGCTCTTGACGTTTTGAGTCCTAAATTAGGTCAAAACTGCGAATCAGTGAAGTAGTTTCCGAGAAGAATATGGAAGGTATAGAAAAATGTAAAAAAAATTGACACAAAGTGGCTGGAATGCCAAGAACAGCTAAGTAGGTGCACGGGCAGACTACCATAGAATCATATAGGGCAGTGGGTATTTGGTACTAATCCCTACACACCAGAGTGAAAGAAACCAGTTCTTGAGCATATATCATGGACTGTATCAATTCGTGGAGATGATTTCACCAGTTATCATAAGGGTACATTTCCTACCAAAACATCTATCATGCACTCAGTCAGGTGAAACCATTTAAGTGTATGGTAGGTGCGATACCAGAATTAGCTGTGACCAACCTGACAATGATGCAGTAAATAGAAAGAATTAACGTCTAGAAGCTAGACAGTACAAGGCCAAAATATACCTTGTTCTTTGTAATGTTATGCGGATGTTAGATTTAGTCCTGATACTTTTGCTAGTCTATTTGTATATTTTTCGTTTTGCTTTGTTTGGGTGGGTTTAGTATTTTATGTCTATGCCACGTGTATATTTCTTTTATTGCTGTGGGGTTATTGGCTGGTTTTTTTTATGTTACAGCTTGTTTCTATTTGTCATTACTTGTTTCAGAAGAAGGGGGATGGTGGGTGGTTCTTTTCCTCAGGTGGTGAAAGCGTGATGACATCCTGGATGATGGTAATCGTCCTGGGTGGGACATACTTCGTCACAAGTAAAGCAGAATGCTTATCAATGATTCATCCATTAGAATCGGGTGTTGGATGTCTTGCTTACAAGCCATAAATGGCCATCAGAATCAACAGTAGAGTCATGGGAAATAAGGAATGAAATTTGGAGATTCGATGACGATTGCTTTTTATTGTGTAAAGAGGCTCAAGAATGTGATGTTTTTACGGAAATGCTAGGGGAATAAGACGAATTACAGCTTACATATGGTAAATTAAGAGCACAGCTCTCACAGCTGGTGGATGTGCCAAGGACCCTAGTTTGGAGGAAAAGGCTGGTTAAATGCATGAGGTATGTTACTAAATGAAGGAAGTAAATTACTAAGAACAGTGTTTGGGACAGCGGATGAGGAAGATGTTTGTAAATTAAATTATACACTAGGCTAGGTGTAGCATGTGACAAGTTCAATGAAAGGCATTGTAGAATGGCTTGCGACTTTGTAGTCTAGTTTAGAGCAGGGAGTATTATTCAGTTAAAAGATACCAGTGATACAAAGAAAGTGTTGAATAACTATCTGTGGATGATACATGGACAGTTAAGTTTACTGGATAATAAATTGCCAATTGCAAGGTTCCTCTGTGCATTGGCAGACCAGCTGGGCGACCCAAGGTTTGAGGTGACCATAGTACAGGAAGTAATGTATCATGCAGTAAATGGATGGCTCAGTACAGTTTTGATTCCAGTATTGACGTTTATTCTGGGATTGTGCCCAATGGAGAAGCAGTTTCAAGCAGAATTAGGACACGTATCACTTTACCGTAATGACGATCCACTCACTGTATTAGAGACATATCGATTCTTAGGACTGGTTTTCGACACCTGATTGGCTTGGCTACCTCATCTTCGTCAGCTTAAGCGCAAGTGCTGGCAGCACCTCAGTGGCTTCCACTGCCTGAGCAACACCAATAGGGATGCTGATCGCTTTAGACTGCTGCAGCTCTACAGAGCCCTTATTCAATCTGGCCTTGACTATGGGAGTCTGGTTTATAGTTCGGCAGCGCCATTAGCATTGTGTTTACTCGACCCAGTGCACCAATGTTGCTTTCGCCTAGCGACAGGAGCTTTTATAACAAGTCTGGTGACCATTGTCCTGGTGGTGGCCGGAGTCCCTCCACTGAAGGTCAGACTTGCACAACTACTCGCCAGTTACATTGCACATGTTCATAGTTCTCCTGTGCATCCAAATTACCATCTCCTTTTCCCAACCATGGCGGTTCATCTCCGGCAACGGCGGCCCAGGTCACAGATTAAGATTGCATTTTGCATCTAGTCCCTTCTGTCTGAACTGGAGTCATTCCCATTACCACCTCTCCTCGAGGTCCATTCATGTACACCTCCATGGTGTATACCTAGGCCGCAGATTCTTCAGCACCTTTCACATGGCCCTAAGGACTCCATTAACCCTACTGCTCTCTGCTGTCACCTCTTGATTCTCGACATGTACCGGGGCCATGAAGTGGCTCAATGGCTGATGGTCATCTAGGCTTTGCGTATTTTCATGGAGGACATATTGAACTTCTTGCCAGATGGCTGCAGTGTGTGTACTGCAGAGCTGGCGGCCATATCTTGTGCTCTTGAGTCATTTCTCCTGTGTACTGACTCCTTGTGCTGCCTACAAGCTGTCGATCAGTGCTACCCTCACCATTCTTTGGTAGCGCCCATTCAGGAGTCCATCTATGCCCTGGAATGGTCTTATTGTTCTGTGGTGGTTGTGTGGACCCCAGGACATGTTGGAATCCGAGGTAACGAACTTGCTGACAGGCTGGCCAAGCAGGCTACACAGAAACCACTTCTGGAAATGGGCATCTCCGAAACTGACCTGCGTTCTGTCTTACACCACAGGGTTTTTCGGGTTTGGGAGACGGAACAGCATAACAGTATGCACAACGAACTGCATGTCATTAAGTAGGCTACTAATGTGTGGAAGTCTTCCACGTGGTCCTCTCAGTGGATCAGTTGCCCTCTAATGGCTCCACATTGGCAGTACGTGGCTAATGCATTGTTACCTTCTCCATCATGAGGATCCACCTCGGTGTCGCTGGGGCTCACAAATTATGTTTGTCCACCTCTTGCTGGACTGCCCACCTTTAGCCACTCTTCGGCAGACTTAACTTTCCCAGTACTCTACTTTTGGAGTTGGGCGACAATGCCTGAACAGAAGCTTCAGTTTCACGATTTATTCATGAGGGTGGGATTTATTAGTTGATCTAAGTTTTAGCGCCTGTCCTTTGTCCCTCTGTGTCCTCCACCCTAGTGCTTTTAGGGTGGAGGTTTTAATGTCTTTCAGAGTGGCTGGCTTTTTTTATTCTCATGTTCAGCCAGTCATGGTAATCTGCACTCTTGTTTTGATCTCTTCTACAGTTCCTTGCGTCTCTGGCTTTCTTGTCCGACTTTGTCCATTTTAGTGTTTGTTGCACTTCTGTCATTCTTGTGGTTTTTTCCTTTCTTCCAGTTGTATTTTGTATGTCTATTATTTTACTCCCGCCATTGTTGAATTATTTTAATTGAAACGAAGGACCGATGACCTAGCAGTTTGGTTCCTCCACTCCTCCCCCCCTTCTTTTAAAGCAAACAATCTTCCACTACGATCATTCTCTTGGGGTGGGATCCCTGCTGTGCATGGACATACTGTCTTCATACGAAAGGTAATATACCACCCAAGATTTCCAGAATGAAAATTCTCATTCTGCAGCGGAGTGTGCGCTGATACGAAACTTCCTGTCAGATTAAAACTGTGTGCTGGACCGAGACTGTAACTCTGGACCTTTGCCTTTCGCGGGCATGTGCTTTACTTGCCTGCGAAAGGCAAAGGTCCCGAGTTAGAATCTCGGTCCGGCACACAGTTTTAATCTGACAGGAAGTTTCATCACCCAAGATTGTCAAAATTCATCATAAAAATACTAAATCTGTGTTCACATGCAGCATTATGGGAACAATCGCTCGTCCCCTTTCTAGGTTTGAGTCGAAGTCTTAACACAATTGACTCATCTGTACGTGACTGAGCTAGTTGAATTCTATATTGCTTATTTGTGCATTTCAATGGTACGTGTTTGACAGGTAACTAAAACAACTTGAAACACATAGCAGTTGAAACTGTTTTACATTACGTACAAAGAAGCCAGGATGTCAAACAAGGTATTAGGTTAGATTCTCGTCGTCAAAATGTGTAATGAGATAGGAGAAAGTTTTACAGATGAAAATTTTTTATTTAAATTGAAATATGCATAAAGTATAACATAATACATTTATAATAAAATATAATTGTTAAGCAGGAGATATCACAGACTGAAATCTGGTGTTATGATGTCAGCCAAACTGCAGCGAGGCTCCGTCAACAGCGGGGATGCTAGGCACCTGTAACTGTGAAAGGCGGAGAATGTTTAGTTTCGTTATTATAGCCCATCATTCAACTTACTCAGTGAGCTGCAAGTGCTTACTGTTGTTCGATATACTTAATTACGTATAGGTTATAGTGAAAGTTTTCACTACATGTCATTACACAGTCCTAATATCCCTTCTTTCGCACTGAAATGTTTTCATTTTTTAGCTTCTTGTAATTCCATAGGCTTTTCTATCCATACTGCACTGTTTTTCATAGTACACTAATTACAGACTGAAAACGATTTTGATGTACAAGTTGTAATCATTGTGCTGTGAGGTGGGTTCGTATAATTTTTGTGTTACGGTTTTAGATCGCAAAATTGCTACCGTCATTAGCGCCCGGTCTGTGACTTAGGAAAAAGTAAAAAAACTTAATTGGAAACCAGCAGGAATGGGAACGAAACTCAAAAATTGGAGAACCTAAATACAGAAGTAAAGCTTAAAAAACCACTATTGAAGGGGGTTGGTTATCCCCAAAAAGAGCTTAAAATGACTGACGTCATCTCAGTGGCACTAATAAACTCGAGAACGCGATCGGCTGAGCGCGTGTCATCTGCTAAAATGGAAGATATATCAGGCGACAGTTGTAGACGGGCGCGTAACGGAGTAAAATAGGGGCACTCAATTAAAAGATGTCTTACCGTCCACAGCTGAGAGCAGTGGGGACAGAGTGGGGGAGGATCGCCACTTAAAAGATGTCGATGGCTAAAAAGACAGTGCCCTATCCGGAGTCTAGTTAAAATTACCTCCTCCCGAAGACACGTTCGGGAGGAAGAGGTCCAAGCACAGGGAAGATCTTTCATGTCCCGCAATTTATTATTGGGAAGTGTCGACCAATGTGTATGCCATAAGAGAACAACACGACGACATGAATCGTGCGAATAGCTGGCCGAAGACGAGAGACTGCAGCCTTGGTCGCTATATCGGCCGCCTCGTTTCCACATACCAACGTGTCCTGGTATCCAGAGGAACGCCACAGAGACGCCCCCAAGTGGAGCAAGCGTAGGCAGTCCTGAATCCAGTGGACAAGAGGGTGGACAGGGTAGAGAGCTTGGAGACTGTGGAGAGGGCTGAGAGAATCTGAACAGATAACACTATCTGCTGATGGCGACGGATGTATTGGACAGCCTGGAGAACAGCGTAAAGCTCCACAGTATGAACTGAACACTGGTCGGGAAGCCGAAATCGACTTGGGGTGTCGCCAACAATACAGGCACTCCCTACAAGTAACGATGTTTAGAGCCATCAGTGTAAATAAATTTGGCTTCCTTGATTTGTGCACGTAGACCAGAAAATGCCCGACGACATGCAAGTGAAGGGGGCACCATCTTTGGGAAACTGACAAAGATCACGGAGCAGGCAGGTCCGGGGATGGAGCCAAGGTGGTGCTGTACCCCAAGTTGTCAAGAAAGTTTTAGGAAAGCGGAAGAGAATAGAGCAGATGATGGAAGCGGACTCCCGGTGGTAGTAGAGAGGAAGGGCGGCCTGTATACCCTAAATCCAAGGACGCGTCGAAAAAAATGTCATGGGCCGGATTAGCAGGCATGGAAGACAGATGGCTAGCATAACGACTCAGGACAGCGGAGGTTCAGCAGTCTCAGCATAAAGGCTTTCCACATGGCTGGTGTAAAAAGCTCCAGACACTAAACGTAATCCACGGTGGTGGATAGAGTCGAGACGCCGAAGAATAGACGGCCGAGCAGAGGAGTAAACTATGCTTCCATAGTCCAATTTCGAGCCCACTAAGGCGCGATAGAGGCGGAGAAGGACCACTCGGTCCGCTCCCCAGGAGGTACCATTCAGCATACCGAGGGTGTTGAGGGATCGCAGACAGCAAACCGAAAGATAGGAAACGTGGGAGGACCAGCACAGTTTTCTGTCAAACATAAGACCCAAGAATTTAGCGACGTCCGAAAACGGAAGGTTGACAGGTTCTAGATGTAAGGAATGTGGAAGAAACTCTGTACGACGCCAAAAGTTAACACAAACGGTCTTACTGAGAGAAAAGCGGAAGCCTGTTTCGATGCTCCAATAGTGGACGCGATCGAGACATTCTTGAAGACGTCGTTCAAGAATGCTGGTCCGTTGAGAGCTGTAATAGATCGTAAAATCGTCCACAAATACGGAGCCCGAGACATCAGGAAGGAGACAATCCATAATTGGATTGATGGGAATGGAAAACAGTACAACACTCAGAAGGAAGCTCTGGGGTACCACGTTTCCTTGGGAGAAAGTACGGGAGAGTAGTGTTCACCCGCACTTTAAATGTGCGCTCCACCATAAATTCGCGATGAAAAAGGGGGGCAACCAACCGCGAAAGCCCCAAGAGAACAGTGTGTGTGTGTGGGTGTGTGTGTGTGTGTGTGTGTGTGTGTGTGTGTGTGTGTGTGTGTGTGTGTACACTACTTGTCAGAGAAATGGGCCTATAGCTAGAGGGCAGATGTTTGTCCTTTCCAGGTTTCGGAACAGGAACGACGATAGCTTCCCGCCATGGTCTGGGAAAAGTACTGTCGGTCCAAATTCGATTATAAAGGCGAAGGAGGTAACGCAGACTATAGTATAATAAATGCAGCAACATTTGTATGTTGATAACATCCGGTCCTGGGGCGGAAGAGCGAGAAGAAGAGTGCATGTTGGAGTTACCGCATGGAGAAAACAGTATTGTAGCTTTCGCGATTGTGATAGGAGAAATCAAGAGGTTGCACTTCCGCTGCACGTTTCTTCAGGAGAAACGCTGGCAGGTAATTTGAACAGCTCGAAATCTCAGAAAAGTGTTGACTTAATGAGTTAGAAATTTCGACGGGGTCCACTAATGTATCATCCGCGACAGTGAGCCCAGAGACCGGGGAGAAACTAGGCGTGCCTGAGAACCGTCGAATGCGACTCATAACTTCTGAGGAGGGACTGAAGCTGTTAAATGAGCTAGTAAAGAAGTCCCAACTTGCCTTCTTGCTATGGCGCATTACGCGACGGCATCGTGCACGGAACTGCTTATAGCGGATACAGTTGGCCAAAGTAGGATGGTGTCTGAAAACGCGAAGAGCACGTCGCCGCTCACGTATTGCGTCACGGCATGCCTAGTTCCACCAAGGAACTGCGCGCGCGCTAGGGCAATTCGGAGGTGCGAGGTATTGGACGTTCCGCAGCTGTAAGAATAACGTCTGTAATATGAGTGACCTCATCGTCGACGCTAGGAAAGTGACTGTCATCGAATGTCGTCAGAGACGAAAAAAGTGTCCAATCGGCTTGGGCAAACTTCCAGTGTCGCGGGCGCATATATAGCAGTCGTGGATGCAAGCAAAGGACACATGGAAACTGGTCACTCGAGTGTGTATCAGCAAGCGCATACCATTCGAAGCGCCGAGCCAGCGGAACAGTACCGACCGCAAGGTCCAAATGAGATAAATTTGTCATGGAGGCAGACAAAAATGTAGGGAACCCAGTGTTGAGACAAACGAGATCCATTTGCTGGAAGACGTCTATAAATAGTGAGCCACGCGGACAAGGATGTGGAGATCCCCGAAGTGGGTGGTGGGCATTGAAGTCCCCAACCACAAATAGGGGGGCAGTAGCTGACCAAGAAGATGGAGATCAGCTCGTGCCATTGGAGTGGACGATGGAATGTATACAGTACAAAGAGAGAACGTGTATCCAGAAAGGGAAAGACGGACAGCGACTGCTTGGAAGGAAGTGTTTAAGGGGATTGGGAGATAATGGAGAGTATCATGGAGAAGAATCACGAGTCCATGTGCCGGAGTGCCTTTAACAGAGGGGAGATCAAATAGGACTCACTGAAAATGGGGGAAAAAGCGGTTGTGGGGATGCCACTTTGTTTCCTGAAGACAGAAGATGATCGGCGAGTAGGATCGTATGAGGATCGACAATTCATCCCGATTGGCTCGAATGCCGGGGATATTCCAATACATAATGGACATAGGGTGGACAGAAAATGGAAGAGTGTGACCAAGGTTGCCGTCAACTCAACGACTGCTCAGAGCTTGTGACCGACAGCGTGGAACAGAATTCAGCTGAAGGCAGAAGATCCTGATCCATAGGCTGTTCAGGAGCAGCTCCTACCACCAGCGATTGGCCGGTTAATCGGCCGCCACCAGTGCACCTCGGCGACACAGAAGACGGCCAAGGGCGGCTACCGCCAGATAGTGCTGTAGATGAGACACGCCGTGGCGGAGAAGGAGACGAACTGGGTTTCTTACTAGCCTTCTTGGAAACAGGAGGTTTAGATGAAGGAGGAATCGATGGTTGTGAAGTTGGGTACATAAAAAAATCTTCACGAATAGGCTCTTTTTTGGAAGTCCGAGTGTATGGCTTGTTGGATCGAGATTTAGCAGAACCCGATGAAGGGTGAGCACTAGAGTGAGCAGGCGAAAGTGGGGAGGTTGAATGGGCGATCTTTCCGCTGGCTGATCTGACGACCATGGCACTAAAGATGAGATCACAAGTCTGCGTGGCTGCCTCCTTTGTTGGCTGAGGAGAGGCAAGGACAGTACTGTATTTACCTGTCTGAGGCACAGTGGGCTTTCGACTGGCGAATAATTTTCGAGCAGCAAAGGTCAACACCCTTTCCTTCACCGATTTCCTGAATGAGCTTTTCGTCTTTAAAAATGGGGCAGTCTCTAGAGGAAAATGCGTGGTCACCCATACAGTTGATGCAATGAGGGGATGGAGGTGGACAAGCACCCTCATGGGCATCCTTGCCACACGTAACACATTTGGCCAGATTGGAACAGGCCTGGCTGATATGATTGAACTGCTGACACCGATAGCAACCCGTAGGGTTTGGGATGTAAGGGCGAGCGGAAATTCTCATAGCCCACTTTGATGTTCAATGAGAGTTGAACTCTGTCAAATGTCAAGAAGACAGTACCGGTTGGAGCGATGTTCGTGTCAACCCTTTTCATGATTATGGTCAGACAGGTAGTGTTGAATTTCCTCATTGGACAATCCGTCGAGGGAGCGTGCGTAAACGACCACTCGTGAGGAATTTAAAGTGCGGTACACATCGACCCGCACAGGGAAGGTGTGGCGCAGTGACGTATGCAGCAATTTTTGTGCCTGGAGTGCACTGACTGTTTCTAACAAGGTGCCATCTCGTAATCGGGAACAAGACTTTACAGGACCTGCAATTGCGTCGACACCTTTCTGAATAATGAAAGGGTTGACCGTAGAGAAGCTGTGACCTTCGTCAGACCGAGAAACAAGGAGCTGTGGCGACGATGGAAGAACTGTCTGTGGCTGAGACTCAGTGAACTTACGCTTGTTAGCAGACATAATAGATGAGGGAACCATTGCGGATGTATCCCCCGTGATTACCAGCGTCTTCGATGGCGCGCTCCTCCCTTGAGGGGGCCCTCTCTGAGGGCACTCCCGGGTTAGGTGATTGTTCACACCTCAGGTCACACCTCTTGAGAAACGGACGGAGGGACCAATCGGCACTTTCGGAATGTATCGACTCGGGTAATCACCCCTCTCTGGGCCTGGCCGTTACCAGGGGTACGTACATGTCCTACCTGTCTACCCGGGGCAGGGTATTACGCGTTACCCCATCACCGGCTGCGCATGAAAATGCTTGGGACGGCCTTCAGACACGCGAAAGGCAAGGAGCGCGAAAGGCAAGGAGCACGAAAGGCAAGGAGCGCGAAAGGCAAGGAGCGCGGTCTCAAACGCCACAGCGGAGCAAAAGGAAAGAGAAGAGGTAAGGAAAAGAGAAGGGCAAAGGAAGGCTGAAGACTTGCAAGCAGAGAAAGTGAAGAACGTGTTACATTTTCGAGTGTCCATCTCTGGACGTAGGCACAAAACATACTCCCAGAGGGGGAGAAAGGGAAGGAAAGAGGCGGCGGGAGGGGGGGGGGGATATGAGGGATGGGGAAAGATGTGGAAAAGGAAGGTATGCAGCCCATAAAGGAAGGAGGGCCACATTAGCTCGGGGTCCCGTGCTCGCTACGCACGTATCCACAAAAGTGTTGTGGACCTCCTGGGAAGAGGGGGGGGGGGTCGTATAGAAAGTAGCACAAATAATTTAAAAAAATTGGAAGCTAACAGCAGCAATAAGACTGAATCCGGCTGTACACTGTATTCTTAAGAAACGAAGGTTGAACAAACCAGCTGTATCAGTCGTTAACATATGTTTTCACGTCGAATGGGTTTAGTGAAGTACACAATTACGTATTTACTTACAACCGAAACTAGATACTCATCACAATTGCCTTAAGCAATTGCTTTCTGAATATAGACATTTTTATAATTTTAAGAGTTATTTCGTTAAGTTATGACCTCACTAATCCACAGAATAGTCTGCGTCTTCGTCCAGGTATTGCAACTCCTAAAACCGTTGTGGGTTTCACACGTTTTTTGGGGACCACAAACAATCGTACCAAAAACACTGAAGTGATCGAAAAACGTGTTTCGTGTCACGAAAAGGAGGCAAATGAAGCAAGGGGTAAGAGAACAAAATCACATCCAGTGCTATTGAATTAGTGATCTGGCTGGAAGGGGGTTTACTTGTCATGTTAGCAGATGACGCCGCAGCTCCTTCCTGTCCCCCTCCCACACCCCCAAAGTGCGTTAAAACCTTTACAGCCTTTACGAGTTAATACCGCCAGTCTCAAATGTATATCTGGAGTGTTTCGACGTTACTTACGTTCCGTTTCGTTTATTGTGAACCAGCAGATGTTCGACTGAGCCGCATTGAGAGCGCTAAGTAATACGACTGCACCTGTTACAGAAACTTCAGTGACAAGTTTTGTGAACGACCCAACGTTAGAATATCAGAATCATGACAGAAGGAGTTGGCTCCACTAGCTAATAACTAATATAGTTGTTAGCAAGCAGTGTTAAGGGCGAGCTCAGTAGGATAAACAGCCTGATTGCAGACAAGCATGGGCTTAGATTAATAGTGCTCACAATTGCACTTAGCGATATATTTCACTAATTTATACCATGAAAGTGGTTGAGATATATAACACGCAAAATATACCTCATCTAAAGTAACGGTTTCAAACTTCTATCACATAAATTAAACATTTATATGTGCTCTATTAATACTGGTTGGTTAAAGTCGTGACAGGAAGGGTATATGGCGCCCTCTTAAATTCAGCCATCACTAATCCTGCAGACAACCTTGTAGTTAGGGCTACTACAGCTATGAGTAGTCATCTTGTGTGTTAATAACCACTTCAGGTGCATTTAGTCATTTTTGAATCACTACCGGTTTCGTGGCACAAACTGCCGCATCTTCAGGTCTACATCTACATGACGACTCTCCAATTCACATGTAAGTGCTTGGCAGAGGGTTCATCGAACCACAATCATATTATCTCTCTACCATTCCACTCCCGAACAGCACGCGGGAGTAACAAACACCTAAACCTTTCTGTTCGAGCTCTGATTTCTCTTATTTTATTTTGATGATCATTCCTACCTATGTAGGTTGGGCTCTAAATATTTTCGCATTCGGAAGACAAAGTTGGTGACAAATTTCGTAAATAGATCTCGCCGCGACGAAAAACGTCTTTGCTTTAATGACTCCCATCCCAACTCTTGTATCATGTCTGCCACACACTCCCCTAATACGTGATAATACAAAACGAGCTGCCCTTTTTTGCACCCTTTCGATGTCCTCCGTCAATCCCACCTGGTAAGGATCCCACACCGCGCAGCAATATTCTAGGAGAGGACGAACGAGTGTAAGCTGTCTCTTTAGTGGACTTGTTGCATCTTCTAAGTGTCCTGCCAATGAAACGCAACCTTTGGCCCGCCTTCCCCACAATATTATCCATGTGGTCTTTCCAACTGAAGTTGTTCGTAATTTTAACACCCAGGTACTTAGTTGAATTGACAGCCTTGAGAATTGTACTATTTATCGAGTAATCGAATTCCAACGGATTTCTTTTGGAACTCGTGTGGATCACCTCACACTCTTCGTTATTTAGCGTCAACTGCCACCTGCCACACCATACAGCAATCTTTTCTAAATCGCTTTGCAACTGATACTGGTCTTCGGATGACCTTACTAGACGGTAAATTACAGCATCATCTGCGAACAACCTAAGAACTGCTCAGATTATCACCCATGTCATTTATATAGATCAGGAACTGCAGAGGTACCAGGATGCTTACCTGGGGAACACCTGGTATCACTTCAGTTTTACTCGATTTGCCGTCTATTACTACGAACTGCGAGCTTCCTGACAGGAAATCACGAATCCAGTCGCACAACTGAGACGATACCCCATAGGCCCACAGCTTAATTAGAAGTCGATTGTGAGGAACGGTGTCAAAAGCATTCCGGAAATGTAGAAATACGGAATCAACTTGAGATCCGTGTCGATAGCGGCCATTACTCCGTGCGAATAAAGAGCTAGCTGCGCTGCACAAGAACGATGTTTTCTGGAACCATGCTGATTACGTATCAATAGATCGTTCCCTTCGAGGTGATTCATAATGTTTGAATACAGTATGTGCTCCAAAACCCTACTGCAAACAGACGTCAATGATATAGGTCTGTAGTTCGATGGATTACTCCTACTACCCTTCTTAAATACTGGTGCGACCTGCCCAATTTTCCAATCTGTAGTTACAGATCTATCGGTGACCGAGCGGTTTTATATGATTGCTAAGTAGGGAGCTACTTCTAAGAAACTCATGCTAGCAGCTGTTCGTGTTTCAAATTCTGGAATATTCCATTCGTCTTCCCTGGAGAAGGTATTTCGGAAAACTGCGTTCAGTAACTCTGCTTTAGCGGCACAGTCGTCGGTGACAGTACCATCGGCACTGCGCAGCGAAGGTATTGACTGCGTCTTGCCGCTTGTGTACTTTACATACGACCAGAATTTCTTCGGATTTTCTACCAAAATTCGAGACTGTTTCGTTGTGGAACCTATTACAGGCACCTCGCATTGAAGTCCGTGCCAAATTTCGCGCGTCTGTAAATTTTAGCCAATCTTCGGGATTTCGCGTTCTTCTGAACTTCGCATGCTATTCCCGTTGCCTCTGCAACAGCATTCGGACCTGTTTTGTGTACCATGGGGGATCAGTTCCATCTCTTACCAATTTATGAGGTATGAATATCTCAATTGCTGTTGCTACTATTTCTTTGAATTTGAGCCACATCTCGTCTACATTTGCATAGTCAGTTCGGAAGGAATGGAGATTGTCTCTTAGGAAGGCTTCTAGTGACACTATCCGCTTTTTTAAATAAAATTGTTTTGCGTTTGTTTCTGGTGGATTTGGAAGAAATGGCATTGAGCCTAGCTACAACGACCTTGTTATCACTAATCCCTGTATCAGTCATGATGCTCTCTATTAGCTCTGGACTGTTTGTGGCTAAGAGGTGAAGTGTGTTTTCACAACCATTTACAATTCGCATGGGTTCGTGGACTAACTGCTCGAAATAATTTTCGGAGAAAGCATTGAGGACAATCTCTGAAGATGTTTTCTGCCTACCACCGGTTTTGAACAAGTATATTTGCCAACATATCGAGGGAAGGTTGAAGTCCCAACAACTATAACCGTATGAGTGGGGTATTTGTTACGAGACTCAAATTTTCTCTGAACTGTTCAACTATATCATCGGAGTCTGGGGGTCGGTAGGAGGAGCCAATCATTAACTTAGTTCGTCTGTTAAGTATAACCTCCACCCACACCTATTCGCACGGAGTATCTACTTCTACTTCACTACAAGACAAACCACTACTGACAGACACAAACACTCCACCACCAATTCTGCCTAATCTACCTTTCCTGAACACCGTCTGTAACTTCGTAAAAATTTCTGCAGAACTTATTTGAGGCTTTAACCAGCTTTCTGTACCTAGAACGATTTCAGCTTCTGTGCTTTCTATTAGCGCTTGAAGCTCAGCGTCTTTCCCAGCACAACTACAACAATTTACAACTACAATTCCGACTTTTCCTTGATCCAAGCTCGTCTTTTATTTGCCATGCACCCTTTGAGATTGCAGTCCACCCCGTACTTTCCCGAGGCCTTCTAACCTAAAAAAACCGCCCAGTCCACGCTACCCGTGTAGCCGCCAGCTGAGTGTAGTGAACTCCTGACCTATTCAGCGGAACCCGAAACCCCACCACCCTATGACGCAAGTCAAGGAATCTGCAGCCAACACGGTCGCAAAACTGTCGGAGCCTCTGATTCAGACCTTCCACCCGGCTCTGCACCAAAGGTCCGCAGTCGGTTCTGTCAACGATGCTGCAGATGGTGAGCTCTACCTTCATCTCGTAAGCAAGACCGGCAGCCTTCACCAAATCAGATAGCCGCTGGAATCCGGAGAGAACTTTCTCAGATCCAAAGCGACACACGTCATTAGTGCCGACATGTGCCACCACCTGCAGCTGGCTGCACCCTGTGCTCGTCATGGCATCCCGAAGGACCCTTTCCACATCAGGAATGACTCCACCCGGAATGCACACTGGATTTCTTCCCCTCCTTAGCCGCCATATCCCTAAGGGGCCCAATTACGCGCCTAACATTGGAGCTCCCAACTACCAATAAGCCCACCCTCTGCGATTGCCCGGACCTTGAAGGCTGAGAATCATCCTCAAACAGGGCAGGCAGCTGCATCTGGCTCAGCCAGAGAGTGCCTGAAACCTGTTTGTCAGACGCACCGGGGAGGCTTTCTGATCAGCCTTCGGGGACGTCTTTCGCTGCCTGCCATGCCTTGGAACGACCTCCCGATCAACCACAGGCGTGGGCTCAGCCCCACTGCGGGCAGCAACCGGGGCAACCAGAGCGGCAGACCAATCTGGGGACAGATGGGACGAGGTTGACATCCCCGTGATACCCAAGTCCGGCTCCCCACAGTGGTGCCCATTGGCAACAGCCTCAAGCAGCGCGACCGAAGTCAGCGCCGCTTGCAGCTGTGAGCGAAGGGATGCCAACTCAGCCCTCATCCGAACACAGCAATTGCAGTCCCTGTCCACTCTAATCGATGTTGAACAACAGTTACTGAAACGAGTCCGTGCCTAGAAAACTCAAGGGAAACACGCAAAGAATGTATTAACTAACCTGTACAAATGCCTAACGACTGCACTACAATCTGCTTGAATTTACGATTACAGTAACTAAAACTCGAAATTAACCTCCTATACGAAAAATCACACGCAATTTAAGTAAGAATCTATGAAAAACACTAAAGCGCGATGCTACAATTCTCAAATACTATAATTAGCCCGAAATTTATGAATTCAACAATACAAGTACCCAAAAAAAGCAAAGAAATTAAGAATGAAACTATGTAACAAATAAGTAAGCTGGGGATATACGACGTGCTGCTGGCAGCTGCTTAACCAACGGCGGCAGGGAGCCGCCTTAATGTTTTAGTTCATCCGAACGTGAGGCTTTTACTGCCACAAAACCGATTGTGAGCCGATAATAAAGGGCTCAATACAGCTGAAGTGGTAATTAATACCGGAGATAACCACCTGTCTATATCCACGTTGATCCTGCGTTTCTTACGGAAAAGAGGCGCAAGAAAAAGAAGAAGTGGTAGGTTAAAGCGTGTGACTATAAGAAGCAGTGGGTTCGTTATCAAAAAACTTTTCCTACAGCATATGAAAGATTATGGGAGTGCAGTCACTGGAATGGAGTAGTAGTGGTGGAAATGGACGTGGTGCTACGCAGGCAGTAGAGAGCGAAGTTCAGCGAGGGCCTCAACTGGTGCGTTACTGCAGCCGCTGTCGTGACCGGACTCACCGGCCGCCGCCCTCCCCCTGGAAGGAGCCGGCAGCAGACTCGCTTGCCGCCTCCTCGTCTGGCAGCAAGACGGGGACGCACCGCAGTCTCCGCCCGGGCACTCACTCGCCAGGTGGCCCCACCTGCGCCACCTGCTGACGAGCGACGCGACGGCTTCGTTTCTGCAGTCACCGTGGTTACTGGGCAGTGGGACCTCCACAAATGGGCAGTTTTCCCCACCGTGGCACTCACGGGCCAGGTGTCCCCAGGGCTCGTCCGCACATCCCACCGGCTCGTGCTCCTCTGCGGCGGCCCGGCACGCGCGCTACACTCAGGGCAGCCACTCGTGTACGTCCTCCGGCACGCACTACTCCACGCACTCGCGCAGTGGGTCGTACTCCGCACGTAATGTTGTGTGTGCCTCACCGTTTTTTTTCTTTAATTTGTGCCTGATTTTATTCTGAGAAGCTCAGTAATGTATGTAAATGCCGTAAATGTGATTCAAAAAGTACTTTAAGTGAAGCGCAGCTGGACAGCAAGAAACTTTCGCGCGCAACCCCCGCAACGAGAGTATTAGAGAATATTTGAGTATGGACTCAAAAAAAGACAATTGATTTTATTAAAAAAGACAATGTATCTTGTGGAAAGGTGTTGCTAGGCCGTCGCTCAGAACGTATTGTTACATTTTTGGTGATAAAACCGAGTGAAGTATGTAAGAGTTGCCAAACATTTATGTATACAAATTTTCTGGAAGCGAAGAATAGAAATATCTTGTTTTTGGAAAAGGAGGTGAACATTGTCGTCGCTGTCTATCAATTGACAGAATTGTAAGTGTACAAAGTTCACTAAAATAGAAGAAAAGAAATGCATTCTCTATAGTTTTCGTTCAATAAGTAGCAACCTCAGTTTCTTAATTGCAGTAATCGGCTTATGATCTTGTGCATTAGTATGGTGCTGAATTCCACTGACCAATTTTGATGTAGCAGGACGTGTAGTTTGAAGGAAGTTTGTGTGTCAAGCAATCTCCTTTTCTCACGAAAAGCAGATTGCCGTTTGATCTTTCTTACTTACAACAGTGGTCCCTTAGGTATGAATAGCTACGAAAACTAACTAACAGTCGTTTTTTAAACCTTATACAACAATAACTTTCTCCAAATTGCAATACGTCAACAACTGGTGCAGAAGCTGACCAAGGAGGCAGCAACCAAAATTCTGGTACCAGTTGCGACTTAAAAGCACATATATAAATATTCATAATATTATTAAAAAAGTCTTACACGCCCCGTTGTCCTGCAAGACCACCACCTCTTGCTGCTCCTGCTCCTCCTCGCTCCCGTACGACTCATCACTGCCGCTTGCCCGCCTTCTTCCTCAAACTGCTGCGAACGGTAGTCTCTTCAGCTCGTGGGGTCATAGCGCTCTGTCGAAAGAAAAACGAGATTAGTTTACGATTCATCTACATCTACATGATTACTCTGCAATTCACACTTATGTGCCTGGCAGAGGGTTCATCTAACCATTTTCATACTACTACTCTACCATTCCACTCTCCAATGGCGCGTGGGGAAAAGGAACACCTAAATCTTTCCGTTCGAGCTCTCATTTCTCTCAATATGATGATGATTTCTCCCTACGTAGCTGGGTGCCAACAAAATATTTTCCCATTCGGAAGAGAAAGTTGGTAATTGAAATTTCGTAAATAGATCTCGCCGCAAAGGAAACCGCCTCTGTTTCAGTGACTGCCACCCCAACTCGCGTATCATGTGAGTGACACTCACACCCCTACTGCGCGATAACACGAAACGGGCTGCCCTTCTTTGCACTTTTTCGATGTCCTCCGTCAATCCTACCTGGTAAGGATCCCACACCGCGCCGCAATATTCCAGCAGAGGACGGACAAGTGTAATGTAGGCTGTCACTTTAGTGGGTTTACCGCATCTTCTAAGTGCTCTGCCAACAAAGCGCAGTCTTTGTTTCGCCTTCCCACAATATCTATGTGGTCTTTCCAATTTAAGTTGCTCGTAATTACAATTCCTAGGATAATGGAATGTAGTCGAATTAAGTCGGGTGATGCTGAGGTAATTAGATTAGGAAATGAGAAAAAATAGTGAAGTTTTGCTATTTGGGGAGCATCATAACTGATGATGATCGAAGTAAAGAGCATATAAATTGTAGACTGGCAATGGCAAGGAAAGCGTTTCTGAAGAACAAACATTTGTTAACATCGAGTATAGATTTAAGCGTCAGGAAGTCGTTTCTGAACGTGTTTGTATGGAGTGTAGCCATGTATGGAAATGAAACGTGGACGATAGACAGTTGGGACAAGAAGAGAATAGAAGCTTTTGAAATGTGGTGCTACAGAAGAATGCTGAAGATTAGATGGGTAGATCACATAACTAATGAGGAGGTATTTAATAGAATTGGGGAGAAGAGTTTGTGGGACAACTTGGCTAGAAGAAGGGATCGGTTGGTAGTACATGTTCTGTGGCATCAAGGGATCACCAATTTAGTACTGCATGGCAGCGTGGAGGGAAAAAATCGTAGAGGGAGACCAAGAGCCGAATACACTAAGCAGATTCAGAAGGATGTAGGCTGGAGTAGGTACTGGGAGAAGAAGCTTGCACAGGATAGAGTAGCATGGAGAGCTGCAACAAACCAGTCTCAGGACTGAGAACCACAACAACAGGTATTTAGTTGAATTGACAGCCCTTATATTTGTGCGATTTATCGTATACTCAAAATGTATCAGATTTCTGTTAGTACCCATGCGAATGACCTCGCACTTTTCTTTGTTTAGTGCCAGTTGCCACTTTTCGCACCGTACAGAAATTCTCTCTAGAGCATTTTGTAATTGGAATTGATCGTCTGATGATTTTACTGGACGGTGAATTACAGCATCATCTACAAACAACCTACGGGGGCTGTTCATATTATCACCTAGATTATTTATGTAAATCAGGAACAGCAGAGGGCCTATGACACTACCTTGCGGAACGCGAGATGTTTCTTCTGTTCTACTCGATTTATCGTCTATCACTACCAACTGTGACCTCTGAGAGGAAATCACGAATCTAGTCACAACTGACACGCAATTTGATTAATAGTCGCTTGTGAGGAACGGTATCAAAAGCATTCTGGAAATCTAAGAATATGGAATGGATCTGAGATCTCTTGCCGACAGCACTCATTACTTCATCGGAATGAAGAGCTAGCTGTGTTGCACAAGAACTATATTTTCTGAATCCGTGTTGGTTATGTATCAATAAGTCATTTTCTTCAAGGTGATTCACAATGTTCGAATACAGTATATGTTCCAAAATCCTCCTGCAAACTGAGGTCAGTGATATGGGTCTAATTCAATGGGTTACACCTATTTGTTTTCTTCAATATTGGTGTCACCTATGCTACTTTCTAGTCTTTAGGAACAGACCTTTCGTCAAGTGAGTGGTTGTATATGATTGCTGAGAAAGACGCTATTATGTCTGCATACTCTGAAAGGAACCTGACTGGTACACTATCTGGACTGGAAGACTTGTCTTAACTGATTTGTTTCGCAAAACCTAAGATATCTACTTTTATGTCACTCATGCTAACAGCTGTTCTGGTTTCGAATTCTGGAATATTTACTTCATCTTTCGTGTATGAATTACGGAAAACTGTATTTAATAACTACGCTTTAGTGGCACCATCATTGGTAACATTTCCATCACCATCGCGCACTGACGATACTGACTTTTTTGCCACTGGTGTACTTTACATACGACCAGAATATCTTTGGGTTTTCTACCATATCTTGAGAATGTTTCATTGTAGAAACTATTAAAAGCATCTCGCATCGACGTTCGCACTAAATTTCGAGCTTCCGTGAAACTTAGCCAGTCTTGGAGATTTTGCATTTTTCTGAATTTGGCATGCTTTTTTCATTGCTTCTGCAACAGTGTTCTGACGTTTTGTGTACCATGTCGGATCAGTCCCGTCTCTAACTTATGCGGCATCAATCTATCTATTGCTGTCTATACTGTATCTTTGAATTTGAGCCATATCTGGTCTACACTTAGATAATTAGCCTGGAAGGAATGGAGACTCTTAGGAAGGCATCAAGCGAATTTTTATCTGCTGTTTTAAATAGATATATTTTGCGTTTATTTTTAGTGGTTTTGGTTGATATGGTTTTGAGCCTCGCTACAATCACCTTGTGTTCACTAATCCCTGTATCCGTCATGACGCTCTCAATTAGATCAGGATTATTTGTGGCTAAGAGGTCAAGTGTGTTCGCTAACATCTACAATTCGTGTGGGCTCATTAACTAATTGTTCAAAGTAATTCATGGAGAAAGCATTTAGTACAATTTCTGAAGATTTTTCTGTCTACAGCCGGCTTTGAACATTTATTTTCGCCAACAAATCTAGAGTAGATTGATGTCTCCACAGATTATAACTGTATGAGTGGGGTACTTATTTGTAATGAGATTAAAGTTTTCTTTGAACCGTTCAGCTATTATATCATCTGAGTCGGGGGTCGGTAGAAGTGGCCAGTTATTTTGAAATGGCTGTTGAGTATAACATCTACCCATACTAATTCGCAGGAACTATATTTTAACTTCACTACAAGATTAACTACCAAGAGACACAAACACACCACTACCTACTGTATTTAATCTCCTTTCTGAGCACGGTTTGCGACTCTGTAAAAATATCGGCAGAATTTATCTCCGGCTTTACCCAGCTTTCTGTTGCTATAACCATTTCACCTTCAGTGCTTTCTATGAGCGCTTGAAGCTCTGGAACTTTTCCAACACAGTTACGACAATTTGCAACTACATTACCGACTGATGCTTGGTCTATTCTTGTCGTTTCTTTGCCCTGTACCCTTTGAGACTGGAGCCCTTTTTGATCTTTCCCAATACTATCTAACGAAAAAAAAAAAAAAAACAGCCCAGTCCACGCCACACAGCCCCTGCTACCCGTGTAGCCGCCTCCTGTGTGTAGTGGACACCTGACCTATTTAGCGGAACCCGAAACCACCCTATGGCGCAAGTCGAGGAATCTGCAGCCTACACGGTCGCAAAACCGTCAGCCTCTGATTCAGACCCTCCACTCGGCACTGTACCAAAGGTCCGCAATCTGTCCTGTCGACGATGCTGCAGATACTGAGCTCTGCCTTCATCTCGCTAGCAAGACTGGCAGCCTTCACCAACTCAGATAGCCGCCGGAAACCGGAGAGAATCTCTTCCGATCCATAGCGATACACGTCCGTAGTGCCGAAATGAGGCACCACCTGCAGCTGGCTGCACCCTGTAGCCTTCAATGGCATCCGGAAGGACCCTTTCCACATCTTGGATGACTCTCCCCGGTATGCACACGGAGTGCATATTGGCTTTCTTCCCGTCAGCTGCCATATCCCTAAGGGGTTCCATCACCCGTCTAACATGGAGCTCCCAATGACAAACAGTCCCACCCTCTGAGCTTGTCCGGACGTCTCAGAAGGACCGGCCACTGTCGCAACAGGCGAGGCCGCCCTTGCTGGCTCAGAAGTACTTTCAGCAGTGGGCAGTACCTCAAACCGGTTACGGAGGTTTCCTTCCGCCCAGGGATTCGCGACCCCGCCACGGTTCGCCAATCACCTTCAGGCAAGTGTCGATCGGCAGGGACGTCCGAACCCGAGGGCGCAGTGGCATCAGAGTTCCCAGGCCCCACAAAAAATAAACTTATGTAATTGAGTTTGTCAGCAGGCATACGTCTGCAGTCGTGCCACACAGGGGAACCCAGCCCCAGAGCACCGCAGCACGCCACTACAAGAACCAAAGGCCGGCCGCTGGTGGCCGAGCGTTTCTAGGCGCTTCAGTCTGGAACCGCGCGACCGCTACGGGCGCAGGTTCAAATCCTGCCTCGGGTATGGATGTCTGTGATGCCCTTAGGTTGGTTAGGTTTTAGTTGGTCTAAGTTCGGGGGGACTGATGACCCGAGATGTTAAGTCCCTAGTGCTCAGCGCCATTTGAACCAAGAACCAAAGCAGAACAGCACAGTCCATTGTCAATGTAGAAGCTCACTGCGCCATTCTTTTTTGGCTCCCCCAGTGGCGCATTGCGACAATGCGACTGTACAGTGAAACATGTGGTGGGGCGTACTCCAAGCAGGACATCGAGCGAATAGCGCAATGGTTACCACACTGGACTAATGTACATACCTTCAGGTTTTGATACCATTTGAAAAAATTACTTCAGATTACGGATAATATCAGTTTCTACCAGAACTAGCAAGCAGTGGCAATATACATAGAACGTCAGCCAACACAGATCTCTACAAAGTTATGGCAACACTTATGCTGATCTATAGCACTGAGACCTGGTCAATAACAAAGACCAGAGAAGGTTAATAGCGGCTGAAATGAAATTTTTTAAGGAGAGCAGAAGAATGTACTCTAGCAGATCAAGAAAAGTTAAGTACATTGTGCGTGGATGAAAGAATAGAACATTCCCTAAAGCAAGATAATAAACCGTTCAAGACGGTCAATTAGTACATTTAAATTCATACACAATATAATGCGTAATATTCGCTCGTTGTCTTTCTAGGTTTGAGTCAAAATGATGTAGCATGGCCCATACGTGTTTTCATGACTGAACCTGTCACTGCCTGCATTCATTAATTTGTGGATAATCTATTCCTATTTACGATTAATATACTTGTTGCATGTTTACAAGTAACTAATACAGCTTGTTCTGCGTTACATACAAATAAAATGTGCAGTCCAGATAATTTTGACGAACTCTACTGCTCAGAAGCCATTTTACAGAGAAAGATATTAGGTCAGACATTCAGGTGATGTTATATAGTAGATATATAAGAATCGCAGGCGAAAATGTGTGTAATTATCATTAACCGACAATGTTAGAGAGTGATCCTTTTATTTAGACCGAAGATACATGCATAAATATAGTAAAATGAAAGTATAGTTAAACATATTATATATAGAAATATCCAGTCACGTCAGCTCTAAGGAGGCTCAGTTATCGGGGGATGGTATCAGGCACCTGTAATGTCGAAAGGGGGTATACGACTCCTTTTAGTTCGTTAAACTTGTTCATGCTCGCTGGGCAACAAAGTTTAACAAGAGCAAAGGAAAACGTTGACGCATTCCATCGACCGTGCATCTTTGTGATCTTACTGTCGTTCAATATACTTAACTACGTGGATGGGAAGCTGCTAATCTAAGGGACTGGTAAAAAATGGCAGAAGGCATGAAACAAAGACCACGCAGCACATTGACGTGCCCGACCTTGAGTAAATTTCGCCCTTTAATTCCCACATTAGAACGGGTAGATGACCTTTCTTTTAACACCGCTAGTGTGGAAGTCCGATTCATGTGAGGAGCATTTGCGGGAAAACGTTATCCAAGGTAAACGCAACACAACATGAGTCAAACTAACTCCGCAAATGACTTAATTTATTAATGAAAATAAAAACGAAAAGCAGTAGCCCTGCAGCCAGTGTATCTCATTCCGAGGCGTCAGGTCGATTTAGTAAACAGCGGTAGAGATCGTTAGTCCTGCAAGCCAGGGTCAGTCATTGACAGGTAAAGGAACTTCGGGACAAGAGCTGTTTGTTCCTTCTACCAACGCCTTAAGTACTGTGTCACTGGTTTTTTGGTTCAAATGTATCGCCGGCTAGGTGCAACAGACTCTGGATAGCATTCCACGGGTGTTGAATCACAAGGACTCAACTGCGGACGACGTACGTTCATTTTATTTAGCGAACACTCTTTGGAATGTTACGAACAAGTGTCAACGTGATAACATGCTGTCACTGAGCAGTCCGTTATACAGGAACCGTATTCGCGGGTGCAAATTCTCCCTTACACGTGCGTAATTAACAATGTTATATATGCATTCAAACATCCCCGTGAAGTTAACGTTCTGTTTGATGACCTAGAGCAAGTAGCTGACCACCCAACGCAGAATCACGCAAGAAATCTGCGACTATTTAAGTCGATTCACGGTGGACGTTACGCGACGTAACCATTAAACTAGGTTTGCGTTCACAGTGGACGAAACGTCAACAGGACGCGGTTTCGCATATCCCAGTACTGACCGGTGACAGTGAGGTAATGTAACACCATCCGAGATACAAGAAATGTCACTAGTATCAGAATAGGGGACTGGCCATAAAACGTACAAGTGACAAAGTAAAAGATTCGTAAATGTTCTTGACAAAGTATAACATACGATCTGCCGAGAAGTGAAATAATTACAGAAACATCATGCAAACATTTTGAAATGTCGACATTTATCTGATGGAGATGAAGTACCTAAACATACAATTACATCAGTGTCAAAGTCAATATGTAGAACATATTTAGCTGAACCACTATCAAATTCTATTCTTTGTAAGTGCCAATAGCTTCAATCAATTTGATTTGTCTCATTCAACGGAACTAATATTTTTAATGTTGACAACAGATAACCTAATGGTAACTGTCTAGTAATGCGTGACAGTATCAGGAATGGAAAACTGATGTGTATATGCAGTTCACTAAAATTACAAAAATCTGTTAGTTACCCTATGTAAGTGTGGTCTAGGTATTAAGATGACAGGCTAATTTCCGTTGTAAGTAACAACCATATGTATATCATGCGTGTAGGACTAGTAAATATGGGTTGAAGTCTAACTGGATAATTATTCTGCAACATGCATTCATGTAGAATGCAGCATGCATAAGAAAAATTTGGAAGTTAACAGTAACAAGGAGACAGATAAGCTGTACAACATGCTCTTACGGGACACTAGTTGAACAAACGAGCTGCATCAGTAGATATTACACCAATGATTAACTTTGAATTTTGGGAAGCGCAAATTCAGTGAAATGACATTCTATCCAACGACAAAAAGGTTCAACACCATAGTTAAAGTAGTAGGAACTATAAAAATTCTACGGGGCATCTACATCAAATAACTTGTCGGCGACGAAAGAAAATGCTAATAGGGCTGTCATGCTGGACTGGTTTCACTAAACCCCATTTCAAGTCGTAGCGGATGTTAATGATTGACGTTATTTTTACCGATACAGCCAGTTTGTTCAACCTGCGTCAAGCAAGAGTACGGTGTACAGCCTGGCTAAGTTTTATGGTTGCTGTTTGCTTTCAAGTTATTCTTTTTCATGGTTGTTTCTGTACGATTACTGCTAACATGCATACTTCATATTCAACCTTCATAAAGTATTTGCGTGATGATATGGTTGTAACTTAAAACCTAAACTAACTAGTCATCTGAATTATTTTATGGAAATGCGGTATAGCGATCAAGATTTTCATAACTTTGTTCAGTTTTAAGAAACTTGTTTCAGGAAGTTATGACACTTAATGCCCAGCATAGTCTGCGTCTTCCCCGAGGTATTCTGACACTTGAAAATTTGTTGATTTTGCGTGTGTTGCGTTCATTGCAGACCATCATTCGTAGAAAAACTATTGAAGTCTGGGAAGAACGTGTTAAGCGTCACGAAAAAGAAGCAAATAGAGCGACGAGTAAGGCGAGAACAAAACCGCAACATTGCCTACTAGAGAACGAGTGAGCACGCTGGGAACGTGTCATCAGCCCCACCCCCGGCAACTACGTCAAAACTATTCTTCATGAACTTTGAGCTGACGTCTCGTTTTATCGATGACCTTCGTGAGCCGATATCACCATGCGATATGCATATTTGAAATGTTTCGACGTTGCTTTTCCCCCCTCAACAGTCCCTCAGATCGGTATGTAAGGTGACATTTTACAGTAACTTGACCGACCCGTTTTGCGGATGGCCCAGCGCTAGAATATCTGACACGAAGAATGGCCTCTACAAACCAGCGACTTACAAATTGCCGTTAGCAAGCACTGGTGCCGCGCAGGATTAGCCGAGCGGTCTTAGGCGGTGCTGTCATCGGCTGTGCGGCTGGTCCCGGCGGAGGTTCGAGTCCTCCCTCAGGCATGGGGGTGTGTGTTTGTCCTTAGGATAATTCAGGTTAAGTAGTGTGTAATCTCAGGGACTGATGTTAGCAGTTAAGTCCCATAAGATTTCACACACATTTGAACAGCAAGTACTGTTAGGGGTCAGGTTAGGAGTAACAGGCAAACTGCACGCAAACAGTTTACATTTATAGTACTCCCAAATGCACCAATTTATACCACGCATGTGCTTGAGGCATAACTAGCAAAATGAACATAGTCTGAAGTAATGGTTTCTCATAGTCTGAAGTAATGGTTTCTCACGTGTACGAGGTGCATTCAAGTTCTACAGCCTCGGATTTTTTTTCTCCGGACTGGAAAGAGAAACATGCGCATTGTTTTCAAACGAGGTCGCGTTCATTGTCAATATGTCCCAGAGATGGCAGCACCGTACGGCAGATGGAATTTTACTGCCAGCGGCGAGAATGAAAACTGTTTTAAATACTTAAAATGGCGACGTTTTCCTTACTTGAACAGCGTGCAATCATTCGTTTTCTTAATTTGCGTGGTGTGAAACCAATTGAAATTCGACAGTTGAAGGAGACATGTGGTGATGGAGTTATGGATGTGTCGAAAGTGCGTTCGTGGGTGCGACAGTTTAATGAAGGAAGAACATCGTGTGACAACAAACCGAAACAACCTCGGGCTCGCACAAGCCGGTCTGACGACTTGATCGAGAAAGTGGAGAGAATTGTTTTGGGGGATCGCCGAATGACTGTTTAACAGATCGCCTCCAGAGTTGCCATTTCTGTGGGTTCTGTGCACACAATCCTGCATGACGACTTGGAAATGCGAAAAGTGTCATCCAGGTGGGTGCCACGAATGCTGACGGACAACCACATGGCTGCCCGTGTGGCAAGTTGCCAAGCAATGTTGACGCGCAACGACAGCATGAATGGGACTTTCTTTTCGTCGGTTGTGACAATGGATGAGACGTGGATGCCATTTTTCAATCCAGAAACAAAGCGCCAGTCAAGCTCAATGGAAGCACACAGATGCACCACCACAAAAAAAATTTCGGGTAACCGCCAGTGCTGAAAAATGGTGTCCATGTTCTTGGACAGCGAGGGCGTAATCCTCACCCATTGCGTTCCAAACGGCACTACGGTAACAGGTGCAGCCTACAAAAATATTTTGAAGAACAAATTCCTTCCTGCACTGCAACAAAAACGTCCGGGAAGGGCTGCACGTGTGCTGTTTCACCAGGACAACGCACCCGCACATCGAGCTAAAGTTATGTAACAGTTTCTTCGTGATAAGTTTGAAGTGATTTCTCATGCTCCCTACTCACCTGACCTGGCTCCTAGTGCCTTTTGCTTTTTCCAACAATTAATGCACTCCGTGGCCGCACATTCACCAGCCGTGCTGCTATTGCCTCAGCGATTTTCCAGTGGTCAAAACAGACTCCTAAAGAAGCCTTCGCCGCTGCCATGGGATCATGGCGTGAGCGTTGTGAAAAATGTGTACGTCTGCAGGGCGATTACGTCGAGAAGTAACGCCAGTTTCATCGATTTCGGGTGAGTAGTTAATTAGAAAAAAATCGTAGGCCTTAGAACTTGAATGCACCTCGTATCACAAATTAGTTTTCTCTTGTTCTCCATTAAAATTGGTTGGTTAATGGTGCACCTCTTAAAATTAATCACAATTCCGTTCATAGTCATGGTGACTACTGATGTCCGACAAAGACAGAAAAAAATAAATGATTGGTGAAAGCTAGTGAGTAAAAACGTTGGGTATATCAAATAACTTTATAGTACATGGAAGCTCAGGGCAGTGCTGACACGGAGAATGTGCTGCCGTACGTGTGGACATGTACACAGTGCTATGCTAGTAGCAGAGCCAAATGCAGCGAGGGCCTCACCTGGTACGCTGGTTCAGTCACAGCGGTCTCCGCTCTGAGCAGCCCCGGCCACTGGTACGGCGACCCGCCAGCAAACTCGCTGGCCGCCGCTTCCTCGTCGTGCAGCATGACGGGTACGCGACCAGTCGCCGCTCGTGCACTCGCTCCCCAGGTGGTCCCGCTTGCGCCACCTGCTGACGAGCAACCCGACGGGTTTGCCTTCGTTGGCGGGCAGCAGGCTGACCTCCAGTCGTCACTGCGCCACTCGCTGGCCAGGGGCTCCCATCCTTCGTCCCCACAGCCCGATCTGGGCGTTCGCCCAGTGCGCGCGGAACTCCCAGGACCGCCACCAGAACGGCGAGCTCCGGCCCGTACTCTTCGTCGGCCTCCCGGCACCTAGCGAGCCTAGCGCTGGCTGCCTGCCACTCCCCCGCCACCTTGTCCGCCCACTCGCTCGGCACCATGGAGGCGGCGAAGCTGCAGCGCGGGTTGTGGCATTCGCTCGTCAGGCGCCACCAGTGGGCCCGACTGCCGCCCCGTGGCACGTACTAGTACTCCCGTGGTTCTGCTGCTCCACCACCACCACCACCACCACCTGAAGCCTCGGGACTCCGACGCCACTTGCCACCTTTGCGAAGCTGTTGCGGGCGGGTGTCTTACCCGGTCGTGGGTACGTTGCGCCCTGTCTAACGAAAAACGAAATCTATTTAACATTAAGTAACGAAAAACGGGTACACAAACACGTGCGCGCAAGGCGTTGAATAAATTCCACTGTAGTTAAACACGTACCTTACAGTGCACAATCATTACCCTCTCTCTATGACACAGTATGATCGACATAGGTCGTCACTACATGAAATTAATGCATTACATATAAGGAAACGTCCAGTACTGGTCGCATAAATTTGAAACCTTCATTATTGCATATTTATTTCAGTCAGGGTCATCACCAATGCAATATTGACAAGGGGAGGCCGCGACGTTTGGAACGCGAATTTACTGCGAACTTCGTACACTCGTAGTACTTCATGAGGACAACAACATGTAAGTAGTAGCGCGTACTTCTCAAGCGTTGAGAAAATCACAAGATAATTGCGGTCGTGAGATATATACCTCTGCGTGGCCATTTTAACCATGAAGCGGCGGCAGCCGAGTGGTTATCGTTCAAGCCCCGCAATTGCTGGATCGCAGGATCGAGTCCCGTTCGTCAGTTTTTATTTCCAATAGTTATCTTCTTTACTATTTATATTACAATTGACCTAATGGGAAAAATACGTGTAATCAAATGAACTTTGTAAATTTAATAAATGTTATTTGGCAGTCACTTTTGTCACAAATAATAGTCATAACCATCGACTAGTAAACGACCAAACGCATAAAGTGATACTGATATGTATGCTTGTTCGCGATTTGAGAAATCCCTTATACCTGGAAGGAGCCCGAAACGACTTCGTACCTCCAAGTTTTGGCTGGCGCAGAAAGGGTTTCGAAAGATTTACAATTAATCGTCGGCTTCGATATAACAAGTTGCTGGATGGTATTTTTCGTAAAAACATGGAAAACAAAAGTTTAACGGCGCCAGCAGCATTGAATAAATGCTATGTTTCCGCATACGCAAGGTCTTTTGACGTTTTCCGTCGAAAAAACCTCGTCAACATTTTCAAAGACCTCTCTTTCAGCCGATAATTTGGAAGCAAACCATGCATAACGCAGCATTTCCTTATATATCGGCGCTGATAATTGGTCATGCAGTATATAGTGTATTTTAATAGCGTCTTCACGAGAAGTAATTTCTCTTTCGATTAAATACGAACAATTTTGAAGACACGGACAAGCATACATTTTCAGTATCGCTTCATGCGTTTGGTCGTTTACTAGTTAGTTTTAAATATATTTGTGATAATTTGTAGACTGCCAAATAACATTGTAAATTTAATAAAAGTTTATCCGATTACACGTATGTTTCCCATTAGATGAACTGTAATATAAGTAGTAAAGAAAATGACTGTTAGAAATAAAAAACAGACGAACGGGACTTGATCCTGCGATTACGGGGCTGGAACGCTAACCACTCGGCTGCCGCCGCTTCATGGTTAAAATGGCCACGCACAGGTATATATTTGACGACCGAAATTATCTTGCGATTTTCTCAATAACGCCTGAGAATTACTCGCTATTGCTTACACGTTTTCTTGTCCTCATGGAGTACTACGAGTGTACGAAGTTCACAGTAAATCAGCATTCCAAACGTCGTTGCCTCCCCTTATGAGTCCAGTGGACTCAATCACGCACAATATGTAACGTGCAACATACGTGTTTCTAGTGAGGAACATGCCACCTAGCAAGTAAGATTCAAACTGAACTGAAATTGAATTTCAAACTTGCCTGCTAGTTGGCGTGTTCACTATAAAGAATGATGTTGGAAATTGTGTACGATTGTACGACTTCATTGGAAAGGATTGCACTGAAGATGTTTGCTCGGTGAGAAATCTACAGGGTTATTACAAATGATTGAAGCGATTTCACAGCTCTAAAATAACTTTATTATTTGTGATATTTTCACAATGCTTTGCACACACATACAATAACTCAAAAAGTTTTTTAGGCATTCACAAATATTCGATATGTGCCCCTTTAGTGATTCGGCAGACATCAAGCCGATAATCAAGTTCCTCCCACACTCGGCGCAGCATGTCCCCATCACTGAGTTCGAAAGCATCGTTGATGCGAGCTCGCAGTTCTGGCACGTTTCTTCGTAGAGGAGGTTTAAACACTGAATCTTTCACATAACCCCACAGAAAGAAATCGCATGGGGTTAAGTCGGGAGAGCGTGGAGGCCATGACATGAATTGACCATGATCTCCACCACGACCGATCCATCGGTTTTCCAATCTCCTGTTTAAGAAATGCCGAACATCATGATGGAAGTGCGGTGGAGCACCATCCTGTTGAAAGATGAAGTCGGCGCTGTCCGTCTCCAGCCAATTTCCCAGCCAATTTCCCAGCCAATTTCCCAGCCAAATTCCCAGCCAAATTCCCAGCCAAATTCCCAGCATGTCCAGATACACGTGTCCTGTAACGTTTTTTTCGCAGAAGAAAAAGGGGCCGTAAACTTTAAAATGTGAGATTGCACAAAACACTTTAACTTTTGGTGAAATGCGAATTTGCTGCACGAATGCGTGGGGATTCTCTACCGCCCAGATTCGCACATTGTGTCTGTTCACTTCACCATTAAGAAAAAATGTTGCTTCATCACTGAAAACAAGTTTCGCACTGAACGCATCCTCTTCCATGAGCTGTTGCAACTGCGCCGAAAATTCAAAGCGTTTGACTTTGTCATCGGGTGTCAGGGCTTGTAGCAATTGTAAACGGTAAGGCTTCTGCTTTAGCCTTTTCCGTAAGATTTGGTACGTTTAGCTCCCTGCTTGCTTTATTCGTCGACTTCCGCGGGCTACGCGTGAAACTTGCCCGCACGCGTTCAACCGTTTCTTCGCTCACTGCAGGCTGACCCGTTCATTTCCCCTTACAGACGCATCCAGAAGCTTTAAACTGCGCATACCATCGCCGAATGGCGTTAGCAGTTGGTGGATCTTCGTTGAACTTCGTCCTGAAGTGTCGTTGCACTGTTACGACTGACTGATGTGAGTGCATTTCAAGCACGACATACGCTTTCTCGGCTCCTGTCGCCATTTTGTCTCACTGCGCTCTCGAGCGCTCTGGCGGCAGAAACCTGAAGTGCGGCTTCAGCCGAACAAAACTTCATGAGTTTTTCTACGTATCTGTAGTGTGTCGTGACCATATGTCAATGAATGGAGCTACAGTGAATTTATGAAATCGCTTCAATCATTTGTAATAGCCCTGTATATGCAATAATAAAAAACCGTTTCTCAGATTTATATGATCAATGCTGGGCTTTGTTATTTGCAGTAATTGTGGTCTTGATGCACAAACTTCGTAATGGAATCCAGTCACAACGACATAAACGTTCTGAACGCAATTTAGAGAAACTTGTCGCAGAAGCAAAGTCAGCTAACAGTATATGTTTGCGAAGACGTCCGCAGTCGTGGCACACATCGCATTCCCAGCACCATAGTACCGCAACGCGCCACTACAGGAAGCAAACTAGAAATGGACTGCGCCATTTCTGTGAGTTCTATAAGGGCATACTGCGGTATTTGAACCTCGCGGTAAAAATGAAATACGGCATACTCCAAGCGGATCATCAATAACCAATAGCTCTGCAAAAAACCCGGAAACTTGACAAAACGGCACCTGCTGAAAAATAAATCTCTGCATCAATGTGCTAATTTTCAATTTTTGATACCATTTAATGAATAAATTCACTCAAAGTTAAGTAAAATATCACTTTCTAGCGGAGGTTCACAGTAGACTATGCGTACAACTCTGCGAATAGAACCGGAGAAACAAAATTCAGCGAAGCAATGCCCCACTTATGCTCACATACGGAAGTGAGGACAATAGCTAAGAAAGACCGAAGAAGGAGAGTCTCCTGAAATGAAATTTTTACGGATATTGGGATGTACACCGAGAGATCAAAGAAGCCTGAAATGAGGAAAGGAACAGATTTTGCATGAAATAGAATATTGCCTAACAAAAGAGACATATTGGAAGAATAGGGCAAAATGAACCGGACGTGTGCTGTCGACCTAAAGGAGAGAGATGTTGACAAAGGAATGGTAATTTTTGTAAAGACAAGGACGTGCTATAATCTTACTCCATGAAGTACGGACTGGGAAACAGGTAACATTCGACTTACATAACGTCATCCATGATCCATCGATTACATTAAATTCAATTAATAGAATGAATACGAGGCTTTGAATTAATGTTCAACGCGTATTTTAGCAGTATTTTTGAAAGGATTCCATGGTACAGGGCTGCTGGGGTGGAAGCATTGAGTCCAGTTTGAGGACACAATATAATTAATATTTGTTTATAAAAAATCATGGCACAGTCCACCACTGGTAACAAAACACACACACACACACACACACACACATACACACACACACTTCGAACTGCAGTTTTATTAAGGAACACTTAAATGTTCCGGCCTTACTTCCTTTAAAAGTAAAAGTTAAGATAAATCCCTAGACCGGTAAGTCTAATATAATTTCTGTTATCAAAACTCATTAAAAATTCACAGGTATCAAACTTCAGTAGCATGACAATTTAACTTCAGATATTTTCTTTAACTTAGCATGTTTGCTAAAAACACCTAAATCTTCCTCCAAATTTACTGCAATCACCAGAACTTAATGGTGACATGTTAGTTGAGGACTTTACAATCAAAGAAAATGGATTACAGAGGTGCTGAGGTTGACGGGCTGGAGCGTTTAGTTAACTCGGTGACGTGATCCGTCTCAGTGCCGTAGGCACTACTACAGCTAAATTGTCAACAGCTCGATATATAACACAGGAAAATACTAGCAGCACCTGGCTCACATTCAGAAGTTACCACAACAGTCATGCGTTAACCAATAATAAAACTGCCATTTGTATCGGCACATGTATGAGATACATGTATATGCGACATGTATCGCGACTTGTATGAGTTGACAAGTATCAACCTCATACATGTATGAGCGTGCGTTTACACTGATTGATATGCATCACTGTGCGATAGCTTTCGACGACAATTTGGAAGATTTCACATTTTTATGTGCTGGTACACTTGCTCTTTTGGAAGATGATAGGCACCTCCAAAACTCAGCCGCCAAAGAACCTGGTACTACGCATGCGCTAATCGTCAAAATAAGCGGCAGGCGACAAGACGACAGGAAATGATAGTACTGCGCATGCGCGAGTTCTTCAAATGTCGCTCATACATGTCGCGTATATAGCCAAAAAGCGATATACAAAATGTATACGCGACATGTATGAGCTGGAGGGTCCGCATACAAGTTCCGTGAATTTTTGTATGAGGTGATGTATCGCGACATGTCAAATTGACATGTCGCTCATACATGTCGCGATACATGTATCCCAGTGTAAACGTACCTTAGGGCTGCCATGTGCAGCGGGGCATTAAGCGGAATCAGCGGCCACTGGCGGAAATGTCTACCAGACTGGCATCAGTATCTGGGCTCTCCTGCTTACTAGACAGGTGCGGTAACACTGGCGCAATGGTTAAAGCACCCAACTAGTAAACAGGAGAGACCAGGTTGTAATGCCAGTCCGGTAGACATTTCCGCCAGTCGCCGCTGATTCCGCTTATGCCCCGCCGAACATGACATCCACGATCCCCCTTCAATTTAAGTATAACTTTTCACAGCTTTGGAATCTGCGCGTTGTCTCCTGTTTCGAAGGAACAGACACCACGTATTCAAATAAAAGAATGTCAACAAACAAATTCCAGTGATTAACTTCTTAACAAAAATATGTATGTTTCCGACTCCCCCTTAAGTGAAGAACAAAAAAAAAAAAAAAAAGGGCCCAGCTTTGCACACAATTCCAACGCGGTAACTGCTTGTAAGTTCGATTCAACAACGGCATGAAAATCTCATACCCTATGGAGTACATGGCTTTAGCACATTTCTTAAAGTCCTGAACATGACAGATTTCTACCAAATCTTCGATATCCTCACAAATATTAACACAATCAAAATTTTCAAACATCTTTCAAACAATAAACAAGGCAGTGTCAGAGCAATATAACGAGCCCAGACGAGGTACTAAGCCGGTAATACGACTAGTACCGGGCAAATTGATTTCAACGCCATAAACAGTAAGATCTCTATGTTCTACTAATTATCCCTGCACAATTCTATGAGTGAATTACGTTTCCTACTTAACCATCTATACACTCGCAGAATCGATGTGCAAAGTAGTACAGAACTATGAGCGCATAAGTAGTCTTTGTAATATTGTCTCTGGTGTGTTGAGAGGACTTCTAGGATCTACTCCGTGCCGAATAGCCGCATTGAATAATTGTAATTTTGCTATCGAGATTACTGGAAGAAAGATTCAGAATATATTTTATGCTACTCAAGAAAATATATACTGAGCATTTACGTCAAAGGTGTGTAAGAAATTTCATTATACACTCCTGGAAATGGAAAAAAGAACACATTGACACCGGTGTGTCAGACCCACCATACTTGCTCCGGACACTGCGAGAGGGCTGTACAAGCAATGATCACACGCACGGCACAGCGGACACACTAGGAACCGCGGTGTTGGCTGTCGAATGGCGCTAACTGCGCAGCATTTGTGCACCGCCGCCGTCAGTGTCAACCAGTTTGCCGTGGCATACGGAGCTCCATCGCAGTCTTTAACACTGGTAGCATGCCGCGACAGCGTGGACGTGAACCGTATGTGCAGTTGACGGACTTTGAGCGAGGGCGTATAGTGGGCATGCGGGAGGCCGGGTGGACGTACCGCCGAATTGCTCAACACGTGGGGCGTGAGGTCTCCACCGTACATCGATGTTGTCGCCAGTGGTCGGCGGAAGGTGCACGTGCCCGTCGACCTGGGACCGGACCGCAGCGACGCACGGATGCACGCCAAGACCGTAGGATCCTACGCAGTGCCGTAGGGGACCGCACCGCCACTTCCCAGCAAATTAGGGACACTGTTGCTCCTGGGGTATCGGCGAGGACCATTCGCAACCGTCTCCATGAAGCTGGGCTACGGTCCCGCACACCGTTAGGCCGTCTTCCGCTCACGCCCCAACATCGTGCAACCCGCCTCCAGTGGTGTCGCGACAGGCGTGAATGGAGGGACGAATAGAGACGTGTCGTCTTCAGCGATGAGAGTCGCTTCTGCCTTGGTGCCAATGATGGTCGTATGCGTGTTTGGCGCCGTGCAGGTGAGCGCCACAATCAGGACTGCATACGACCGAGGCACACAGGGCCAACACCCGGCATCATGGTGTGGGGAGCGATCTCCTACACTGGCCGTACACCACTGGTGATCGTCGAGGGGACACTGAATAGTGCACGGTACATCCAAACCGTCATCGAACCCATCGTTCTACCATTCCTAGACCGGCAAGGGAACTTGCTGTTCCAACAGGACAATGCACGTCCGCATGTATCCCGTGCCACCCAACGTGCTCTAGAAGGTGTAAGTCAACTACCCTGGCCAGCAAGATCTCCGGATCTGTCCCCAATTGAGCATGTTTGGGACTGGATGAAGCGTCGTCTCACGCAGTCTGCGCGTCCAGCACGAACGCTGGTCCAACTGAGGCGCCAGGTGGAAATGGCATGGCAAGCCGTTCCACAGGACTACATCCAGCATCTCTACGATCGTCTCCATGGGAGAATAGCAGCCTGCATTGCTGCGAAAGGTGGATATACACTGTACTAGTGCCGACATTGTGCATGCTCTGTTGCCTGTGTCTATGTGCCTGTGGTTCTGTCAGTGTGGTCATGTGATGTATCTGACCCCAGGAATGTGTCAATAAAGTTTCCCCTTCCTGGGACAATGAATTCACGGTGTTCTTATTTCAATTTCCAGGAGTGTATATGTATTCTCTAGTTGGAAATTTGCACGGAGGTGTTTCGTTGGTAATCAGAAGGGAACTTCCGATGAATTGGAAACGAACCTGCAATTATTAGATACAAGAAATCCATTATTTCATCGGATAGTTAAACTATCAAAGCAAACTTTCCCCTTGATCTGAGATTTCCCGGCTGACTACGCAACGCAAGAAAATCAAGACATTTTATTTACACAGGATTGCAGATCGCTTCGAATCATCGAGACTGCGGACAAGGAGAGGCATCGTCCGAATCTGATTAAACAAGTAAATCTCAATTATAACTTTCTTGAGCGAATGTGATGAGGCTGCTTATGAATGAGATCATTAACAAAATACTAATAACTTTCCTCCTCACCAGCAACCACTATAAACCCAATATTAATTAAAATTATAAGCGCGGAGCACGAACCTCCTTGAAGGTCAGATGTGCAGTGCAGTGGCGAGACAACTCACCATTTTAAAGTCTCCAGCAGGCAACAGCAGAAGGACGGGGGCAACGAGCAACGCACCGTCCCCAGGACACAGATAGCCCGCCAACGGCGACTGCGTCTGCTGCGTGGCCACCGCCACACTGCAGTCCCGCTACAAGGGAGACCCCGGCGCAGCGCCGCCACAGCTCTTTTGCTATTTCGACTTACTGCTGCAACGCTGCGACCGTCACGCCCCCTCTTCAACCCGCGGCCAACAGACTCCGGCGCTCCTCGCCAGAGCGCGCGCAGATAAACCCAAGGCTAGAGAGCCTGTATAGGGAGAGAGTGGCCAACCGGACGAAACGGCGGCCAATTTTCTGCCAAACTGCGAGCGGGACTTTTGAATTGCCAGTAGTGGAGTACGCCCTCACCGAATCAAAAGCACAAGACAATATGGCGAAATCATTCGTTAAATGCATTTATTTACAGCTATAATATACTCATAGTAGCCTACTACGTACAGCACAGGAAAATTTGATACAGTGACTGTAAAAATTATTCGTTACTTGCGTTTATCTCCTTTAAAGTTCGTTTACTAGACATATTGCAATGATAGTAACGTAAATAAAAGAAATACACTGTATAGCATTTGTTTTGTATCGGAAGTGCATAACGCTAAAGATTTAACGTACCTGTATTACGCCAGATAAATGAAAGTCGTAAGCAGTTGTTTACTTCTGACATGCAAAAAGTGTGAGACGTGTTATAGTTCAATTCTTTTATCTTGGCGGCTCGCGCATGCCCGCGCAGACGCGGGAGATTGCTGCGTTGCCAGTTGCACACGACGCACGCGCCAAGAGAAGCAGCGCCGTAGTATAGCATAGTTCGCAAGCTTACGTTTAGGGGGGAGCGCGCAGTTCATGAAGTAAGGCCACCACGGCCGCATTAACGCTTTCGCTGTTACAAAGACGTGCTCCCTGCATTCCGCGCTGTGGGCGATTTTGTCACTGCACTGCTCGCCTGTGCAGACACATGGTGTTCCCACTGCTTTGACACACTTATCATTCGATTCCACAAAAACTATTTGGCCCAAAAATTAGATTTTTACATGTCTTCTTGACTGATACCTTCCCCCCATAAATGACTTAATTTTGTTTCGAGGTTCAACGCAGTTATTATGCAGCATTAAATGTAGTAAACCATTACACGAAATTTTGAAGAGTTTGCAGAGGTAGAAGTCCATAGCGTATATTTACGTATGGTCGATTTTAGTTGCCACAATGTTGAGAATGAAATGTGGTCAAGATACCTAAATTTCATATTCAATTTACTGTATAACAATATCTCATTTAAGTACCACATAGGTGTCGTATGTAATATTGAGAAATATTCCGTCTTTCGCGACTGTAACAAAAGTTTTATTTACGCTGAGCACGTTTGGCTTTATTTTAAAGCACTTCAATGAATCAAAAGGAAGTAGACAAAATACATTAAATAAAACTGTGGACTTACAAAAACATTAGGACTTGAATATACCGTCTATCAGTGAAGTGCTCTCAGCTATGTCAAATATAATTTTTGTGTGTGGCACACACAAACATCATTTATTTGCTAAAACACTGATCAGCCAACACAAACGTTGAATATTGTGTTACCGCAGCACAAAACTACGAAAAGTGACGTGGCAATGGAGGAGGCAAAATACTGTCCACTGAAGATGCTTCAAAAGAGAGAAACGCGTCTGGTCTAAATAAGTCGCTTATTACAGTTGCAGAAGAGGAATATATTTCACTACCATTGGTAAAACTGCGACTGTGGAACAAAAACAAGAAAGAGAACATGAGTACCATTGTGTATGTGCCATATCTTTCATTGATTGAAGTGGTTTAAAATAAAGCCAAACGCGTCCGGTGTAAATAAAACTTTTATTACAGTCGCGAAAGACGTAATATTTCTCAATATTACATACGACACCTATGTGGTACTTAAATGAGATATTGTTACACAGTAAATTTTATATGAAATTTAGGTATCTTGTCCACATTTCATTCTCAACATTGTGGCAACTAAAATCGACCATACGGAAAGTATGCGCTATGGACTTCTACCTCAGCAAACTCTTCAAAACTTCGTGCAATGGTTTACTACATTTAATGCTGCATAATAACTGCGTTGAACATCGAAACAAAATTAAGTCATTTATGGGGGGAAGGTATCAGTCAAGAAGAAGTGTAAAAATCAAATTTTTGGGCCGAATAGTTTTTTGTGAAACCGAATGATAAGTGTGTCAAAGCAGTGGGAACACCATGCGTCTGCACAGGCGAGCAGTGCAGTTATGACAAAATCGCGCACAGCGCGGAATGCGGGGAGCACGTGTTTGCAGCAGCGAAAGGGTTAATGAAGAGACAAAGCACTAGAAATATCAAAAATTGCATTCAAACGAATATAATTCATGAAGTAAGGCACTTCTATATTGTTTTTAAATAATGAAAATATTAAGCACCGCGGAAGGTTTGAACTCATAACCTTTCGCGTAGATGCCAAATACCTTAATCATTACGCTAACGCAGATCGCCTGCCTACAATGTGCAGTGAGGACCGTAACAAGTCAGGCAAAATACTGACAAACACTTTTGGTACGACTATGAATTACTCACGCTTCGTCGAAGTACAATAGGAAATAAACAATTACCGCTCTTCTTTAGTGCGGAAAAGCGGTTCATGAGATTGATACAAACACCTTTCCTTGCTATCGCCTGAATTAGGAGTCTTATTTCTTGTCTGGTTTAATTAGTTAATAGAATATGAAGCAATTGGTATAAAGAACGCTTTTTGCAAACTTTCTATAAAAGAAAGTATGCTGTCAAGACATTGCTTTTGTTCTATTACTTTATTTATGACTGAACGTTTCTAAAACTGAAGACACTCGTCCATGCTATGCACTGCAGTCGAGATCTGGCAACGTCGTTCTCTGTTCATTGGCTGACTGTGTTTTGTGACGTCAGATGCGCAGAACGAACCTAAACTCGGCCGCCAACATAAATGACGCGCACTTTAGTAGTTCTTGTCACGCCTTCAAACTTTTCACACAGCCAATTTACAGGTCTGTTATCAAATTTAACTATGTATATTGCAAGTTGTTTTATATGTAGTAAAAAGCAAAAACGACTTACTTCGCATAGATAAGACTGCTTGGTTGGTTTCCACAAGGCTCTCATTTGATTTATGTCAGCCCTGTTGACTGCGACTGCCCACTGTTTTCGTCTTTCTTCATTGCGTGGAAATGCTAACATGCGAAACCACCTTCGCCTCTATTCGAACAACCAAATGCAGCACAACCTGGCATCGTTTACGAACGTCTGCAGAACGGATTACAGATGTCAAAAACCATACTGTACAATTACTAACGTGTTTACTTCGAACATATCGAACATGCATGCACAACACATAGCAAGTCTCTCAATAATTCAAATACCTTTTAATCGTTTCCAAAACTCCTCTGACTTCAATTCAACTCAAAAGCATGGTGAACATAGGAAGCGCGAGAGACGTTTGGCAGAAAAATGGCGCCAAAGCTAATTAACCAATCGCGGGCATCTTCAGCTATGGCCACTCTCTCCCTATACAGGCTCTCTACCCAAGGCGACAAGAACATGGCAGAGTGCTACGGGTCAATTTCTTTCCATTACATAACTCAGTTGTTTAAATAACTGTAATACTCATATCAAAAAGAGTTTTGTATCACCTCGGTTCCGAGAGTTCCGGAACCTATACAGAAAATTGGAATGGAAATCAACGTAAACATCATTTCTGCACTTTTTATTGCTCATGAAAACCACACATTGCAAGTTGTACCACCATACAGTGAGACCTTCAGAGGTGGTGGTCCAGATTGCTGTACACACCGGTACCTCTAATACCCAGTAGCATGTTCTCTTGCATTGATGTATGCCCGTATTCGGCGTGGCATACTATCCACAAGTTCATCGAAGCACTGTTGATCCAGATTGTCCCACTGCTCAACGGCAATTCGGCGTAGATCCCTCGGACTGGTTGCTGGGTCACGTCGTCCGTGAACAGCCCTTTTCAGTCTATTTCAGGCTTTTTTTGACAGGGTTCACGTCTGGGGAACGTTCTGGCCACTCAAGTCGAGTGATGTCGTTATACTGAAGGCAGTCATTCACAAGATGCGCACGATGAGGGCGAGAATTGTCGTCCATGAAGACGAATACGAATGCTCGCCAATATGCGACCAATATGGATGCACTATCGGTCGGAGGATGGCATTCGTGTATCGTACAGCCGTTACGGCGCCTTCCATGACCACCAGTGGCGTACGTCGGCCCCAAATAAAGCCGCCCCAGAACATCAGGGAACCTCTTACCTTGCTGCACTCGCTGGACAGTATGCCTAAAATAAATGATATTTATATAGTTCAGAAAAACGAAACACTTTCAAATCAGTTTGTGCCCTTTCAAATAACGCGGACTGTCCTCTGCCTTCAATGTCTGCAATTTTCACTTTACTGTTAATTTACAAAGAGCACAATACAGACAGAGACAAAAAGCAAAATATTACAACTTAACTATATCTGCAAAAAAATACAAAGATAATAGGTTTCCGAGGGAAGAATCCAGTCATATTGAAGAGAAGAACAAACGAAAAAATTTAAAATAAGTACCTCACTTCAGTTATCTACACCAGTTTTAACTATGACAACAAAAAAAAACTGAGAAGAAAGTTAATGAATATCACGCTGTCTGCGAAAAGTTGGAGGAACTTTAAGAAGAAGAACAGGTGCAGTCTGTGGCTGAAAGTGTCGCTCAGCCATATGAAGTCGCCTGTCCTGTTTCAGAGGAAACGTCTCAGCCTGCAACATCCGAGCTATCACAGAGGCTAGGATTACTGATATTGCGAGCTCCCATGTTAGGCGCGTTATGCGGCCCCTTTTGGATATGGCTGCCAAGAAGGGCAAGAAAGCCAATACGCACTCCGTGTGCTAACCGGGTGGAGTCATTCCGGACGTTGAAAGCGTCCTCCCGGATACCATGAAGAGCGCAGGGTTCAGCCAACTGCAGGTGCTGGCCCACGTCAGTACCAGTGATATGTGTCACTTTGAATCGGAAGAGATTGGATTCGAGCGGCTAACAGAAGTGGTAAAGGCTGCCAGTCTTGCTGGCGAGATGAATGCAGAGCTGACCATTTGCAGCATAGTCGACAGGACCGATTGCGTAACTCTGGAACAGAGCCGAGTAGAGGGTCTGAATCTGAAGCTCCGACGGTTCTGCGACCGTGTAGGCTGCAGACTCCTCGACTTGTGCCAAAGGATGGTTGGGTTTCGGGTTCCACTAAATAGGTCAGGAGTCCACTACACGCAGGAGGCGGCTACACGGGTAGCCGGGGCTGTGTGGCGTGGACTGAGCTGTTTTTTAGATTATAGGGTCTCGATAAAACACAAAAGGGGCTTCAGTCACAAAGGGTGTAGGTCGAATACAGGAATAACGTTGATGCAGGAATCATCGGTATAACAGTGGTAAATTGTCTTAACTGTGTTGGTAAAGTAAAAGAGCTCCAAGCGCTAATAAAAAGCACTGATGGTTAGCTCGTTATAGGCACCGAAAATACGGAGATAATTTCAGCGGCAATTTTTTCGAAGAATCTAATGGTAGTCCGAAAGAAGCCTAAACACAGTTGGCGGTGGCGTGTTTGTTCCTGTTAATAGTTTACTTTGTCGGGAAATTGCAGTAGTTAGTTCCTGAAAGTTAGAGTGGGCAGAGATAATTGTTGGCAACTGGAATAAAACAGTAATAGGATACTTTTACCGACTTCTCAATTCAGATTATACAGTTGCTGAAAGGTTAAAAAAAATTCAGTTTGATTTCAATCACGTACCCCACTCATACGATAACAGTTGGTGGTGACTTTAATTTACCCTCGATATGTTGGCGAAAATACATGTTTCATCCCGGAGGTACGTGTAAAATATCGTCCGAAAGTGTGCTATACGCATTCTGTGAAAATTATTTCGAGCAGTTAGGTCATGAGCCCACGGGAATAGTAAACGGTTGTGAAAACACACTTGACCTCTTAGCAACAAATAATCCTGAGTTACTAATGAGCATCAAAACCGATACAGGGGTTAGTGAACACAGGGTTGTCGTAGCGAGATTTAATATTGTAATCCCCAGATTCTCTAAAAATAAGCGAAAAATATACCTATTTAAAAAAGCAGATAAAAATTCACTTGACGCCTTCCTGAGAGACCATCTCCACTCATTCCCAATTAACAATACAAGTGTAGACCAGATGTGGCTTGAATTCAAAGAAATAGTAATAGATTAAACATTTAAAAAGTATAATAAATAGACCACCCAGACTGCTCGCGGCCATTATTGTGTATGAACATTTACGTGCAGAAATGGACTGAGCAGTCGCGTCTTTGAATAAAAAGGTGTCAGCAATCATTTCTTTTTCAGAATAAGATGCGCAGTGTACACCCAAAATTCAGCAAAACTAGCGGCGTTATCCTTTTCGTTCGTAATAAGAGCTTCGGTAACTCCTATTTGAACCATACATGTTTTCGGATACAAATTTTGTAGTCTTCCTGATGCGATTGTATGCGATTTCATGAAGCCAGTAAGCCATCTTGGAGAAGCTGTAAATTCTTTTACTCCTATGTTGTTGGTAATGTGTATAGCCCAGTCGTGCAACCTGGTATTTCTAACACAGAATAAGTTGTGTATGGCTTCATAATAAAGCTCAAAATATTTCGCGTTTGACATCACCTTTGTTTCCGATCGACTAACACATCGTTCTGCGATATAATTTTCCCACCTGTATGTTCTCCGTCAGAACGTCAAGGCGAAATTTGTGTTCAACAGTACTTACACGAAGAGATTTCTTGCCACTTACGTTCATATAAAACACCATCGCTTTTTCTTCGTCTGAAAATTATAATTCAGTTTCTGACTTTTCTTTCGGAGAGACGTGTTAATGAAATGAGCCACTGTTAGCCGCAAATTATTCCTGAGTTTAATAACCTTCATTTTCTTCGCGTTAGGGGGTTATGGATCTGCAGTATCGAGTGTTTTACTCGTTCTCGACCATCACTTCTGCAATGTTTAAATGTCCGTATAGAATTTCAACAACCATTGTGCACGTCACATCATCTTCACACGTTCCCTATTGCTCAGTTATATTAGCGTCAATGGTATACGCCCGTAGTACGTAGGAAAACATTCATAGGTTTCCCATCGTCTGTTCGGCGAGACTGGTTGTACGAAATACTTCTAGGAGCTCCAGCTCTTGTGAGAACTATGTGTTCCCAAGATTTTTGAAGAAGTGAAAGAAAGTAAATAAAAAGGAGCGGATATTAGTTTAACTGAAAGCGCCCAGTCAGTAAATACCCGTTTTTGTGACTTTTTCATTGTAAGTTCCAGTGTGTAACGGAATCTGAAATTCAGCATGTGATTTTTTTTTTAGTGACGTCACCTGCGAGTCACAAATCACGACAGGTTTCGATACGACTATTCAGGCGGTTTCCAAGTTAGACTATGGATGTTATTACATACGGCGACATTCTGTGGAAACCGATATGTCGATAAAATGTGTGAACCAGATGCAGAGGATTTATTGAGTAGACGTTAATTTGTCGTTATTTTAGTACTTTTAGTCAACAAAAAAATGGTTCAAATGGCTCTGAGCACTATGGGACTTAACATCTATGGTCACCAGTCCCCTAGAACCTAGAACTACGTAAACCTAACTAACCTACAACACCCAGTCATCACGAGGCAGAGAAAATCCCTGACCCCGCCGGGAATCGAACCTGCGAACCCGGGCGTGGGAAGCGAGAACGCTACCGCACGACCACGAGCTGCGGACTTTGGTCAACACGTTACTGTTTATAATCTGGAGCATTATATTGCGTTTCGTTATACTGGAAAAAAGTAAAAGGGAGTGTATTTCGTTGCTGTTTTAAAAACGTCAAGAGTTTGAGAATGCACTGTTGAAGACCATATCATTAAATAATGAGATGAAGGTTACCGAGGAGATACGAACTGTCTTCCGTTTAGATTTATATATGTATAAATACTGCAAAATTATCGATGAGGACCATTATACATTCGTCTCTAAAACGTAGGTGCATCAGTTTATGAAATATTGTTAACATTTTCTTTCTCCCTTTTCTACATGTGATATGAATTTTGTAACTTCTTTTATCGTAATCATTAATATTGATATCCGCTTTCCTGCTGATTTAAATACGAATTTAAGTTTGGTCTCTAGGCTTGGTAAGATTTTAAATCAAGCGATCACAGTATGCTATGCACCAAAGGTTTTTAGTCTGTTTTCATAGTGATGCCTTTGGTATCGGAGGAAAGCTACAGCCAGATGCTGTGTTACTAGTTTCTAATTTTCCTCCACAATTATCACCCAAACGAAATAAAGAGTGACTGCTAATGCATCAAAGTAATTACGCAAGGCATGTGATCTGCATCGGACAATGTAATGTGTAAGACCATTTATCTGTCCTTCTGTCGCTATGGCAGTAAAGAAAACAGAACAAGATTTTGATGAAGAAACAAATCGTTGAATTCTATCTGACTCACTACAACAGGTTTCCACATAGGCTCAGGTTCTAGTCTTACACCTTCGGTATCTGAATTGGCCTTAGTAAAAACCGTAAAACTAAAAAGATTATTTTGTGTAAAAGCTGGCTATATTGGGTAAAGCTAATGTTAGTTCTGTAGCATTCTTTTAACAGTTTATATATATTTTTGCGGAATTGTCTGAAAACATGCTTGGATAATGAACTGCAGGCCAACAGTGTCGCAGTCTCGCCAAAGAAAGAATAACTCTAGAACTTGTAAAACTTTTATACAGAAACAACAGTATATACAAAAATTTAGTAGTTGCGCGCTATGAATGTTAAAATGATAGTCACTGAATTAATTTCGATAAATCTGCAGAAATTACGTTATATTTAATGTTACATACCTAATATTAATACAGTACGTCGCTCAGCTAGCAAAATCATAAAATTTCCGTGATGCATGGGAAACGTTGTACAATCGGCAATTTCAACAGTGCATTATGAGAGGGATTCGGCATTATTCTGCTAAGTCACGTGAGTTCGATAAAACTCGGCGCTGTTTGTCAAAGGTGTTTCAACCGACCATTGTCGAGCGCTTTCGACAATGCGCAGCAGTGCTTCGGCAGTGTTGACAGTTGGTAATACGTTGTGGTTGGCTGCTGAGAACAGTTTGGTAGGAAATGTGCGTGCACGGAGAAATGCTTAGGCGGCTAATTTTGTGAAAGCCGAGTACTGATTTCTGTGATGTCTTTACAACGATAATGAATCCACGCATGCGCAGATACAGGGTGACATGAACAGTGGTTGAGTGAAAGGAAGTTCTCAGGTTTTAGAAGACGTGCTCGCTAGCGGAAGTAGTGCGTTTCGCCTCTGCACTGAAGTAACGACTTTGGAACTTCATTAGTACGATGAGAGTACGACTGAATACGTAATATCCCTTTCAGACCTCCACCCAAACTTGAAATGAAAATTTTGAAATAAATGCATTTTTGTAACTAAACAAAATATAGAATCGTGGACCAATCGTTAGGAAATTTTAATTTTCAATTTTGATACAAATTTTGAACCCACACGATTGTGTGGGTCGGGATTATCTTACATATTTATGTAATGTCTTGCAGTGATATTCACGAAAGCAATTACTGTCTTTTGACAAACACAAATAAATATTACACTTCAGACGCCTTGTTCTCATCCTCTTATTGCAATTTTTTGCCTGCAGCAACGAGCTGAAGGCAAATCATCAACAGTTGGCCAGTGATGATATCCGTCTAGCCGCTTCTCATCACATGGTGTGTTTGCTAGTTTGTACATTTTATTTGGTGGCTCTTCATCGGATTCACTTTCATGTTCCTGTCCTGAAGGAGAAGAAATTAGCGCTTCCCCAGTCACTTGTCGGAATCCAAGAAGATCTAAAGTGTTTTTCTTTTGTGCTTTATTGGCTTCGCATTCAACTTTGTATTGTAACCAGGAATTGACGCAAACCAAATCAAGCAAATGAAACAAAACTTTTAAAGTCCACATTTTTGTGTTCACGAAAGTCCTGTAGGTCTCCATCATTTGATAGCAGAGGTCCACTCCTCCCATACACAGGTTGTATTTCACTACGACTGCAGGACATTGCACTAAGATGTACTTCTTTTCTGGTTTACTCCATCTCTCAACATTGCTTACAGGTTCACATCCTGTACAAGTAGAGGCAAGGGTCACAGCTTTTGAATCTTTCCACAGGACAATGATTATTTTATCATCGTCCCTGCAGAATTCTTCCATATCTCCTCTCCTCAGTCGTTTTTATTCTGTCAGGTGAACTGGTTTCACTCTGTTTTTCATTATGGTTCCTGTTCCTTCCAGCCCTAGGTCAAGTAACTGTTGCAAAAATGGCAAATCTATAAAATATCTGCCAAAATATAGTCTTGCACCTTGAGGTAATGTTTGAGCAAGGCAAAGTATTACAGATGGCCCAAGACCAAGGCCAACATCTGGCAGAGGAGTTGATTTACCTTGATAAAATTCAAAATCAAGTACTAAACCTTTCGTTGTGGCCAAAACAAAGTTTTTAACTCCCAAAGGGCGCAGTTTGTATGGAACATACTGAGACAGTGTGCAGCGTCCAGTAGATGGTACCATTTGCTCATCAATGGAATAATCATTTTGAGAGGGGCGTGGAAGTCTCAAACAAGCACTGCGTACAACATTAATTGCAGGTTGTACTTTCCACAATCTATTAGTTTCTGATTCACGTGGAATGTTGTTAGTGTCCACAACATGCAGTGCTGTATTGAGTGTGGAGAACCTGTCTCTAGGCATACAATCTGCAATAGTTGGCATACGCAATGACTTCTGCCAGTACATACGGCTACGAGGATATCTAATGCATCCCATAAGTACATGCATGACATAAAGCTTTTTTATCTCTTGAGGATTTGTATGAAGCAACTTTTCTTTCTTCGAAAAGTAGTAACTGTTAGTGCAGTCATATGCTAACTTAAAAGAATCTTTTTGGTAGTACTCGCTGAAATAGCTCACTGGAGTTTTAATTTTCTGTCCTACCTCACTCTCTGAGTGCGCAAAAATCTTGGAGGTGAATGGTCTTTTTCTCCAAGTGGACAAACGACGATGTGTTTCCATTGTTCTTTTAGAATTCTTTCTACTTTGTTGACTGGAAAAATTGTCCTGAACTTCTGGAGCAACTGGTAGTATTGTTGCAGAAGCATTGTTACAATTTTCCTCCTCGTCAGAAGATTCAGAGCTTTCTCCAAGTCTAGGTTTGATTGTTGGAAGAGTCCAAGTTGCATCTAACAATTCGTCATTACTACTGAAGACTTCCACTTCAGAGTCATCTAATTTGGCTAGAATTTCCTCGTCTGTAAGCCCTAAAACGAAAAACAAACAAACGAACTGTGAAAATAATGCTTGAATCCAATAGTAAAATGACTTATCTCTTCCGTAATCTGTTCTGAATCGTAACCACAAACATCGATCGAAAACGACCATATGCCGGTAAAATAGTCCCAACACGCACAATTATGCGTGTAGATGTTACAGTCATTGTAGCTATGAAAGTATTCAAATAATTGTGGGGGACGTATTTTTATTTACTTCTGTACACCTTTCGGAATCTCAAACACATTTTTCCAAATGTCAAAATACAATAAATAAAGCACAATAAACATTTACCACGACAGACATGCCTCCGACCCACCATCTTGAAAACTACCAAAGATTAAGACACAATATCTCGCGTCTGTAACGAGATATCGATATAAATCGAGTTGTATACAAAAAAAAACGATTCCTGCACACTCGTGTGACTTGGGACACAACTGCATAGCGGAATAATATGATGCTGCAACGCAAATAAACCACACACACAAAAGTGCGTATCCGGTCTGAAAGGGATATCATGTTTCAAAGTAATATGATTTATCGAGCTGCGAAATTAGGACCGCTATAAAACGATAAATGCATCTGATAAGCTTGAACTATGAATACAGTTGACGTAGTTTATTTACATGTCTTATTCATTTCAGAAAATTACGATTGATTCCCGAAAATTACGTATTAAGTAATAGCATCAATTATTATGACTCTCACGCATTTCGCAGCGTAAATCAGGCGTGACCAACTACGAGTTTAGTTCTGACTCCTTATGGTTAGATGCAGTTAAATCATTTCTTTTTGCAATAAGCGTATTCTTGTACAGTAGCTAATCTGTGTTCTTTGGAGAGCTTCAAGTAATACTGGCTTCTGTGCCAAGAATATTTGATTCTGGTCGAATGGTTACATTGGTCGGATAGTAGATTGTAGTGTTTCCGTAAGCCTCAATGTAGTACTATTTTCTTATCTTGGCGGTTGGCAGTTTTCTGACCTCTATTACATCACAATTAACGTATTGTCCATCTGCCGCATGGTTCGTGATTCATGAGCAGGTAGGTTACTATTAAAGCAAGTGTTGTGCCGTAACGATGGTAGCGTTTTGATGTATGTGATCTCTTGTTTTTCGCGGTACGTAACTATTCTGACGGCGCTACATAGCAGACAGTGTAACTCGCCGTTTGTTGTCTGCTCCCGTAGAAAGTAGCAATGATGTAACCAGCAGTTCGCCAAACCTTTATTCTGTCTTTAAATTTAAAAAACTTGGTGTTGTTTACCTTCTCGTTCGCTCAGAGTGTACGTGTTGGACTATTTCTGTAGTTAACGTTCTGTCACTCATCCGAAAGAAAGGTTTCTGCAAGCAACTTCGTTTTCGTAGGTGTCGGATAGACAGCGGCGCGACTGAGTTTGGGGATGTCACCTTCTTTATATTGAAGTGCTAGTTGCGATCCTAATAAGGTCTAACATTTGTTGTTTTATTGCTTCGCCCTTTCAGCCCTCTCTTTCATTGGTAGGGAAGTATCCCTGTTTCTGTTGGTGATATGAGCGGTCGCTCTTGCAGTGCTGCCAACCCTTTAACTGAGGAGATGGTCGAGCTCCAACGGCGGGATAGGTAGGTGTCCTTCTGCTGGGTGCCTGGTCATGTAGGACTATGGGGCAATGAACAGGCCGATCGGGCTGCGAAGGAGGCCTCCAGAGAGAAGGATGTGGTCCAGTGTTCTATTCCCTTGCAGTCTGTCATTTCTGCACTCCACAAGAAGTGCATAAACTTGTGGGAGGGAGAATGGCTGGCGGTGACGGCCAATAAACTGCGTTTGGTGAAGCCAACAACTCGGCCGTGGCGTTCCTCCTGCCGGTTGCTCAGGCGGGAAGAAGTGACCCTCATGCGTCTTCGGAGTGGGCACTGTCCTCTCAGACACAGCTTTCTATTACGGCGCGAGGATCCCCCGTTTTGTGATGCTTGTGGTGTGCACATCTCTGTCCGGCACATTTTAACAGACTGCATTTTATACCGTGATGCACGGGCAGAAGCACAAGTTGATGGGGATCTGCCCTGTGTCTTAGCTAATGATGAGGTGTGTGTCTAGGGTTTTAAAGTTTTTTGATGTGTCTGGAATCTGGCCTAAGCTTTTAATCTGGCCTAAGCTTTTAGACTGGAGGTTTTAGTATATTGCAAAGTGGCTGGCTCCTCCCTTTTTTCCTTGCGGTCAGCCAGCCACATCCATCTGCTATATTGTTTTAGCTCCCTCTACCACTTTCTTCCTGTGTTGTCCATGTTTTACTGCTGAAGGCATGCTTCGTCCCACGCATCCGTGTGGGTAGGCACATATTTTTACAAGCTTGTTACCTGTGTTTTACGTTCTGTTTTTACCTTACTGTCCTGAGTATTTTCTTGACACCCGTCTCAATCTGTTACTGAGCGGGCGCTGAAGACCTTGCCGTCGTGCGCCCATACAACCCTCTCCGTCCCATCATCCCAACTCTCCAAATCGAAATAAGCTATATATGCCTACAAAATAAGCCGAATAAAGCTGAAATCAAACAAGGTGTATGGTGGAATTTCTTTGCATTAATTAAACTGTGTAATTTATTTAACGGGGGAGGGACGCACACGAAAATGCAGTAAGATGTTCTTAGGTACTGCGCGTTGACAGTAGTTGGCAGACATCGGAAGCCTTCGGCCGGCAGTCATTTGTCTTCTTGTTGTAGCTAACATTATGTAGCTGATTTGTGTGAGGTAGCCATTGTAGTCCACTGTTATTGTTTCACGCTTCATAGTTTTGCGTGTTGTTTTTTTTTTATTGTGCCGTATTGTATCACAATGTAGATAGGCAGTTTCTGGCCCATCTCGATTTGTCGCCTTCAGTGCCTATCGGAAGGCCTTCAGTTGGAGGGATATCAGTGTTACATAGCTATCCTCGCGTAGTTACACTGCGTGCGACTGAGTGCTGCAAAACAGGAAGGGAGCGGAAAGCATTACTCCACTTCATCTACAAATCTTCCGTGAGAGCAGCTTCATACGCATGCAGTTAGTGACCCATGACGGTTTGTCGCCTTCAGTACTTACCGGAAAGCCGACTGTTAGAAGGATATTAGCGCTACATAGTGATGTTCGTGTAGTTGTACTGCGTGCGACTGAATGCTGCAAAACGGAAAGGGAGCGGAAAGCATTTCTCTACTCCATCTACAAATCTCCCGTGAGAGCTGCTTCACACACGAGCGTGTGTAGTAAGTACTAGGAGGTTCAAACAGTTTCCAAAACTTATCTTGGCCAATCACCGAAAACTCCTTGGAAGAAAAGATAAGTTTCCACATCAGATATTTTGTTCAAGATCGCTTTGAAAGGGGGGGCCATTTCGTCCGATTAACATTATATTGTGCCTTCCATTAGTGCCCCGCTGCATTTTATGTCATTGTGTTATTTCGAAACATTAATATTACAATACAGTCCCACTGTCGACTAAATTAATACAGCCACATCACATGTAAGTGAGGAAAAATCGGACACACCAGCGAAAGATGAAGACAGTGAATAGCCACATGCCTTGAAATGTTTTTACGAAAGGATGGCAGAATCGGTGAATGCGAAAACAGTCTGAAGTTCATTGTATGGTACATTTTATTTCTGTTTCACACTGTTTCCTTTCCTTGCGGTAATAGTAGGGTACGTAATTGCAGCAGTTAGGATTTTAATGCCTAAGAGTATTTCAGTTCCGTTTACGAATAACATTTAAAGCTAATTTTACTTCCGTACTTTGAATTCGCGGAAGGATGACTCGCTGTTTAGTGTTGTCAGCACTGCAGGGGGTAAGGTGTGTCTCGTTCTTCCCGCATCAGTCAATGTGTGGGGGTCGAACTTGCGCTCCTCCGCTCTGCGCTTCGTTCTTTGACCTCTGCGATCACGCTGTAACTGTTAACTGTATGAAGAACAGTTTGATCACACGGCTGAAATAGAATCAACGTTGACATTATTTTGATGGATTTCCTACTTCTTGATATAAAATTTAATCGGGTTAACTTATAGTAGATGTGTAATTCAATTTAAAATAACATAAGAAAATTAACTGTACCATAGGATTTAACGTCGTACCATAAACACGTGTTAGACGTTTCATTTTAATAGCCGGAGAGAAAATACATAGACATTCATAAAGTAAGCCTCTGGACAGCAAAAAACAACAAAAATTTAGAGGCGTACCTTAAACTCCTTATTAGATAAGAGTGATTTCTTGATGCACTTAGAATGCGGAGGTACTGATATTTGATTTCTATAACCTGCGCATAAAATATGAGCACGTTTTTAAAATTTTGATATTTTCACCCAAAAATACATTCAAATGAGCGCCTTCATATCAGCTTCTTCCGCATAACGTACATTTTTTCATCATAAAAATATACAGTGTGTTAACTGTAAGACGGCAGAGTAGTAGGGGAGTGCGGGGAGGGGAGGAAGCAAGCATTGGCAGGCGAGGGGTTAGGAGCCGCGGGGGGGGGGGGGGGGGGGGGGGGCAATCCACGCCTACCAGTTTCAGTGCTGGCACTACAAACTGCGCGTCATACTTTGCTTACACGAAAGCAGGCGAAAGGCTTGGAAGTAAAACTCGCTTTAAATGTTGTTCGTAAACGAAACTGAAATCATCGTCATGTACATTAATATATATATATATATATATATACATATAAATGATTGTATGTATGTTTGTCTACTATGCGCTCACAAACCATTCATCTGATTGCAATGAAACTTTGGTGAGTTGTTCTCTGAACGCCCGAAAAGAGTAATCGTCAATGTTTCAACAGAGGTCAGTGTAGCATGCGTAGTGCCGCTTTGTTGGCATCGCCGCGTTACGTTCCGCTGTCAAGTTTCCCATTTTCGCGCGTTTTTTTGCGCAGTTCTTAAGTTAAAGTAACAGTTTCAAAATGGAAAACGTAAACAGATCGAAGACATTGAATGTTATTTTCGACAAAGAAGCTGTACGCCCTACGGCATATGAAGCTCACTACTGGATTATAGACGAACTCGGTCTTACCGATACCGAAACGTATGGAGTCCAGTGGGACTTTATTACCGGAACCCTGTTCATGAAATTCAACGATGCGGAAATGTGCGAAATGCTCGTAAATGAAAACGGAAGTTTAAATATCGTGATGGAAGCGTTTGCGACGTGACCCTGTGCCACGCGGGTTACGGTATTCGTCAAGTGCGTATTTTCAACCTTCTTTTTGAAATACCAACGCAAATGGTTGTTCGTGGTCTCATGCCATATAGGAATGTGTTTTCAGTGACGAATGAAAAATGGGGCAGTGGTTTCCGCTTAAAAGTCTACAACGGAGTAAGAAGTGTTCTTATTGAACTGAATCAGCACATCCCCTCTTTTATCGTCATAGGCGGTTACAGGGATTTTATATCGTACAATGGACAGCCACAGACGTGCTCGAACTGCAATGCAACTGATCATTCTCGACAAAATTGTCCGAATAGGCGTCGCCCTGCGCAGCTCCCACTCGGCGGGGATAGCGCACAAACGCAGAAAAATTCGTATGTGTCTGGAGCGTTGGGTGTTGCTCCGATTCGGCCCTCGTCACTCCCTGTGACAGAGGTTGCGTGCGAATCGTCTGCGACACCAGCGAACACGGACAATGTCTTGGACGTAACAAAAATAGACGAAAAAGCCGTCATTCCAGAAAATTCTCTCGGCAATAATGCAACAAATGACACGGTTGTGGCTGACATTCACCCAGAGCCGCCAAACAGTGACGATACTGCATCCGATATTATTCCGAACAACACGGAAAATTCTGAGAGTGGGTGCAGCCCTGCAGCTGCCTGCTCACAAATGCGTGTTTCACGTAAAGACCCCAGTCCATCCCCGAGTAGGAGGTCGATGAGCCATTCACCGAAAAAACCTCAAAAAGGAAACATCGACGCGGCCGTGGAAACGGAAATTCGGATGCAAGTTCTAAACGTGATCAACAATGCCCCGTGACAGTCGTCCCTGTTGCGTCGCCTGAAACAGAAGCAGAACGCCGGCGCGAGGCAACTGTTCGACATTTCTTAATAAGCAAGAGAAAGAAAGAAATCAGCGTACAACCGCTTCTAACCGAGGCTGTATTATCAGCGCCAATTAAAAGAAAGGCAGAGGAAATGCATGAACGTCGTGCTCGGCACACAGCCCACGTCCTGACGGACGACATTCATGTGGTCCATGCCATGCAAGTCGATTCACTACATACTCACATACCGATGGAAACCAACAATGATCCTCCCCGCTCAGATCAACAATGCAGTACTGTTTGGTCCGAAGACGTTTAAGTACAAACTGGGTTGAAAATTAGTTGCAATTCTCGTCACATAACAAAACAAACCATTCGCAGAATGAAATTACCTCCATTTATACCCCGTCTATACAAGAAAGGACAGGAAAATGGCAGATGACACCCGGTCTGTGACGAAGGTCAATGACATCTTAGAGAGAGTAGGTTCCTTGAAATGGCAGTGGGCTGGCCACGTCGCAAGAAGAAAAGACAACAGATGGACGAAGCTAGTACTGGAGTGGAGTCCGAGAGAGCACCGGAGGCCTAGAGGAAGACCACCAGACAGATGGGACAAAGACATCAAGAAGATCGCTGGTAACACCTGACAGAGAACTGCCCAAGACCGTCCCACTTGGAGAAGACTTCTGAAAGCCTACCTGAATCCACGACTCGAAGAGGCCACATCATCTAATGATTGAATTGGCCGATGATGATGATGATGATACCTCGTCTCCCCTAGTTAATGTTTCTCTGTTTCTTTCTTCACTTCCAATGCCTGTTATACAAAAATAAAAGATTTATCTATTCTTACCTTAAATATAAACAGGATTTCTGCAGTTCACAAAATTTTATCCCTAGTGGACTTTGTACATTACAGTCGTATTGACGTAATATTCCTTCAGGAAGTTACCGCAAACATTCTCAATAATATAAATGGATATGATGTTATTTATAACATTAACAATAATATAAAATGCGGCACCGCGATTTTATACAAAAATTCCCTAGAGCCAAACAATGTCCAAACGTTGCCAAGCAGACGCACAATTGCGTGTAATATACAAGGGATCAGATTTATCAATATTTACGCCCCCTCAGGGACAGATAACAGACGAAATAGTTCCCTTGTTTGATACTACCCGTCCCATAGTTCTCGGTGGTGACTTTAACTGTGTAACATACCCTTCCGACCAATACCCTACGGCCACTACGTGTCCTGAACTGGTGAAACTGTTGACCGCCAAAGATCTGCGAGACACGTGGCGCCTCCTTAACACACACACAACGCAGTATACGCCCATATACAATAGTAGAGCAAGCAGAATAGACCGAATATACGTCTCTCAACAGATTACAAACAATCTAAATAGCGTAGACATCATCCCTGTCGCGTTTAGCGACCATTGCGGTTATGTTGCTGCCATCCACCTACAGCGTACAAATGAAATACCTACTCCCAGGTTGTGGAAGCTTAATACGAAACATCTTGCTGCGACAGACTTCCGTTCGAAAATGCAATCTGTGTGGCAGAATTGCCTGCAGAAAGAGAGAAACTACAACTCAGCACTCGAGTGGTGGACTTTCTACGCAAAGCCGCAAATTAGGATGGTCGCTCAATTTTATAGTCAGGAGGTATCCTTCTGGACGCAGCGCACATCAGAATTATACCAATAATGCCTCAAAGATGCCTTAAACGCCCCCGTCGGATTAAATGAAAAAAAAAATTTGGTAAAGGCTTGTTATGCAGCGGACCCGGGTTCGATTCCCGCTGCTCGCAATTTTTTTTCATTTTATTTCATTCCCCGCAATGTTAAACTATTAATTATAAAATTTAAATGTACTGAATCAGGTCATATAGTATAACGTAACTGTCAATCTCTATATATCAAAATGAATGTATGTACGTCTGCCCTCTGTGCGTTCCCAAACCATTCATCCGATTGCGATGAAATTTTGGTGATTTGTTCTCCGTACGACCTCGAAGGTTCCTAGCCGGAAAAAAAGAAATAAGACACATTCTTGAGGAGATATGACGTCATAAGCAATGAGATGCCACCGCGGGAAAATACCCAGATTTATGCATCCACTAATTGAGAATGAGAGCACTTAGCGACTAGCAATAAACGTTACATACAATTTCAGACCTTTACGAAAATTTTTCTCGCTGGCACCCCCCACGAAATAACGAAAGGAAAAAAGCTTGTCGCTTACTACATTTTCTCAGTACATACCGTAAATCTGCCGCAGTAGGCACGACGTTTTAATGTATTATTTCGTTACTATTAACTCTAATCCCAACATATTTCGCGTACAGTATCCACATATATCAGTAAATGCGTGGGCAAATTTATGTCTCTTTACGACATATAATTCAGGAGATATGACGTAGTAAACATCGAGATGCGTGAAAAAGTCCCGCGTCAGGCATGACATTTTGTTCTATTATTTCTTCACTACTAACACTATTCGCAACACGTTTCGCAAACGTGTTAAAAAAAGCATATAAAACCACGGGCGTATTCCTAAACGTTGTGTCAAAATTTATATCAATCGGTCAACAACTTTCCGAGATTTCTTCCGTTGCGAAGCACGGGCTTACAGCTAGTGTTTAATAAATATCTTAACTGCAGCAATGAAGTAGCCTACGCTTATCGCAAGGAAAGGAAATAGCCTGAAATAGAAATAAAATTTACGACGCAATGAATGGGAGATTGTTTTTCGTATTTATTCGAGATGCCATACTTTTGTAAAAACATTTAAAGCCATGTGGTCCACCGCTTTCACTGTGACTATGTTCCGTTTCTGTGTTTGATTAAAATAGAACAGAAATACAATTTACAACAAACTAATAGGAGATTGTTTTTGTTATTTATTCAAGCTGTGATCTTTTGTAAAAACATTTCACGCCATGTGATCAATCGCTTTCACTGTCACTGTCTTTCGTTTGTGTGTCTGAGTCTTCCTCACTTACATCTGATGTGGCTGTGTTAATGATAATTTCGTCCACAGCAATTTCGACGACACCATCACGTGCCCAATATTCTTCTTCTGTTTCTTAAACTTGCTTGCAATATCCCTTCCAATCATTGGCAGTAACCGACTGGAAAGCTGCGTCCACAAGATTCAGCATGTTTGTGGCAGCCAAGTCCCCTGATATGTTGTGCTCCCTAACATGCCTTTTTATCTTCGCCCATGCTAATTCTATTGCGTTTAAGTCGCAGTTGTAAGGTGGCAAGCGAACGACCTGGTGGCCTTTGCTTTCAGCCAACAGGTTTGCAGCAAAAGACTTCACAGCTGGCTTATTCGCTCGTACTTTTGCATACAGCTCGTCCTTCCTCATACTCTCATCACAGGGGATATATGTGCGTTGCAGCTACTCCAGCATTCGCACTTTCGTGTCAAACTTCGTTGGAGTTCTCCCTGTTTGCCTGTTATAGTAAGGAGCGTTATCCATAACTATTACTGAATTAGGCGGGAGATTTGGCACTACCTTCTCTCCGAACCACTTCTCAAAGTTTGCCGAATTCATCTGACCATCATAACCGCCCGCCCAGAACGTACGTTGCCCTTCCTTGACGAACCCATTCTTGGATCCGACACTTTTGCAACTATCAGGCTTCTCGATGAGCTCCCCCATGCAGTGACACCAACAACACTCTCTTCACGTAAGTCACCCTTCCTCTGCCAACATTTATTAAACGTTAAGTTATCATTGATGTACGATTCATCGAGATAAAATATTTCTCTGCCTGCTTCCCTGAAGTTCTTCATGTCAACAATGAAACGAGATCGCCAGTGTACAATGTCTGGACGATCTAACAACACATTCATCATGTTTTCCACCTTACGCCATATGAATCCCATAGACAAAAGTACTTTTCTCAGCGAGACAGTACTCCACTTCCAGCATATTTTGTCGTGCAAAACTGGAAGCAACCGCACTGAATAATATTCCGCTATCGTGTCGCGAATGACACGCTGGTTGAAATCATCGATCATTACTTCGATTTCTCCACTTCTTTTCCTAAGTTAAAAGAGAGGGATAGATTTATAAGAAATGCCTTCTGCACTGCATGTATTGTTTTGAATTCGGAAATGTATTGTAATATGAATGTGTTAGAAAATAATACAGTAACTAGTGGTGTTTCCATACAAAGCAATACGGTAGCAAGGAAAAATGAAATATAAGGTAATGCGGACGAAATAGGGGGCTCCTTCAAAGTGATCGCGAACAAAATATCTGAAATGGAAACTCACCTTTTCTTGCCAGGCGTTTGTGGTGATACGCCAGGATGATTCTTGGAAAACTTTTTGAATCTTCCAATGCTACGCATGCTTTGTCCTGTGTATGTAGCAGCTCTCACTGAAGATTTGTAAATGGAGTGAAGCAATTTTTTGTACTCCCTTTCCCTTTCGCAGCATTCAATCACACGCAATATAATTTTGAGAGCATCGCTACGTAATACTGGTTTCCTTCTAACAGTAGGCCTACCGGTAGGGGTTGTTGGCGACTCCCGAGATGGGCCAGCAACTGCCTCTTCACTCATTTTGATAATGTTTAGCAGAACTGCACAATAAAAACACGCAGAACAGTACAGCGCAAAACAATAACGAAGCAGACGACAATGGCTACTTTATACAACACAGTGAGCTACGTAATGTTGACAGCAGTCGAAACTGCGTGCGTACCGAAGCCACCCGACGTTTACCGACTTCTACCGATTCAGGACTTCGGAGAGGTCTGCCATCTAAAAGTTTACACACTGTAAATAATGTTTGCTCTAGGTACTTACAGGACAAACTTCGCAATATCTGCGTTGTAATATTACATTATTTTTTTACACTTAACGAACTACTGTAGTGAATAGAAGTTTGCTGTTCCTCTCCACAGTTGAATCACTGGCGCATTGTTCGTTGCATCTGTGAAGCTTATGACTTGTCATTTATCCTGCATATTATTAAAAAGTCCGCTTTGCGTACAACAGCCTCCTTCATTACTGTAAAGTTGCGATACTTTGCTGGCATCAGCTGTGTTGCAACGTTGCCAGTGAAGCACACAACTTGATATTTTGTAATTATGTTTATGGTTTTGTGTATGTGTATGCTGACGAGCACAGGAAACACACAAACGCGCCTTTCGCTTGGTTTGTTGTGCTTTTTAACTCAGTCTAATAATACATTTTCATGGAATCTCGTAGCGTCTTTTGAAATCATAGTTCAGTGGAAATAATTTTTCTTTAATCTACATGGATTTTAATGCTTACATATAGTCAAGAAAAACAGCTAGAAAAGAAGACAAATGTCTGTGGAAAAGTCATACTTCCTAACGCTAGCTAAATCACTCATTTGCCACCTAAATAGTATTAAAAATAAGCAGTAGTTAGCTCTAAAAAAAGATATGGGTGCACTGAGTTCTTGTGTGTGTTTTAGATGGCGGGCATGGCACGAGAGAATTGGGAAGGGGAATCAGGTCTGTCAAGTGTTACTAGCCGAGACGACAAATTATTCGCATTGCCCTGTGTGCTGTAACTTCCTGCCTCCATTGATGCCATAGAACAAATAAATTGTTTCGCACAAAGGTTACAGACCTATATACATGAACTACGTGATGTACCATTAGTACTGGTTTGTTCCAAAGGAAGACGGGTTTGCTGATCGCATAGTTCGGTCCCAGTGTAAATGTTGATACGTGTATTTTGCTGAGCTGCTTTAAAACACTAGAGAAGTTGAACTTCTCCAACAGTTGTTGCGTTGTTACACCTACCAGATGCTTCATCTCTATCACTCCGGAAGCTTCACTTCATGTCGACGCCTGCACGCTGTGCAAACTGTCTTCCCTATGTACCTTGCATAACAACTGCGTTCGCTTACAGTATGCTGCTGTTAGGCACTGCACGAGGTATATACAGGGTGTATCAAAAACAGCCACCCGATTTCGCACGTCTGCATTTCTGAAACTAATAAACATATAAATTAATTTTGTTTTTTTGATGAATAGGAAACAAAAAAGCTTGTTCCATACCTTTTCATAGGTGTTCAATATGTCATTCTTGAGATGCACATGTCAGTATAGTATTAAGATTGTTCCCACACTGCGTTATTCAGGTAGTGAAGGGAGACGAACATTTAATAGTCATGGGTGACTGGAATTCGAGAGTAGGAAAAGGGAGAGAAGGAAACATAGTAGGTGAATATGGATTGGGGGAGAGAAAAGAAAGAGGAAGCCGCCTGGTAGAATTTTGCGCAGAGCATAACTTAATCATAGCTAACACTTGGTTCAAGAATCATGAAAGAAGGTTGTATACATGGAAGAACGCTGGAGATACTAAAAGGTATCAGATAGATTGTATAATGGTAAGACATAGATTTACGAACCAGGTTTTAAATTGTAAGACATTTCCAGGGGCAGATGTGTACTCTGACCACAATCTATTGGTTATGAACTGTAGATTAAAACTGAAGAAACTGCAAAAAGGTGGGAATTTAAGGAGACGGGACCTGGATAAACTGACTAAACCAGAGGTTGTACAGAGTTTCAGGGAGAGCATAAGGCAACAATTGACATGAATGGGGGAAAGAAATACAGTAGAAGAAGAATGGGTAGCTTTGAGGAACGAAGTAGTGAAGGCAGCAGAGGATCAACTAGGTAAAAAGACGAGGGATAGTAGAAATCCTTGGGTAACAGAAGAAATATTGAATTTAACTGATAAAAGGAGAAAATATAAAAACGCAGTAAATGAAGCAGGCAAAAGGGAATACAAACGTCTAAAAAATGAGATCGACAGGAAGTGCAAAATGGCTAAGCAAGGATGGCTAGAGGACAAATGTAAGGATGTACAGGCTTATCGCACTAGGGGTAAGCCTACAAGAAAATTAAAGAAACCTTTGGAGAAAGGAGAACCACTTGCATGAATATCAAGAGCTTTGATGAAAACCCAGTTCTAAGCAAAGAAGGGAAAGCAGAAAGGTGGAAGGAGTATATAGAGGTTCTATACAAGGGCGATATACATGAGGAGAATATTATGGAAATGGAAGAGGATGTAGATGAAGATGAAATGGGAGATATGATACTGCGTGAAGAGTTTGACAGAGCACTGAAAGACCTGAGTCGAAACAAGGCCCCCGGAGTAGACAACATTCCATTAGAACTACTGACAGCCTTGGGAGAGCCAGTCCTGACAAAACTCTACCATCTGGTGATCAAGATGTATGAGACAGGCGAAATACCCTCAGACTTCAAGAAGAATATAATAATTCCAATCCCAAAGAAAGCAGGCGTTGACAGATGCGAAAATTACCGAACTATCGGTTTAATAAGTCACAGCTGCAAAATGCTAACGCGAATTCTTTACAGACGAATGGAAAAACTGATAGAAGCCGACCTCGGGGAAGATCAGTTTTAGAAATATTGGAATACGTGAGGCAATACTGACCCTACGAAAAAAAATGGCTCTGAGCACTATGGGACTCAACTGCTGAGGTCATTAGTCCCCCAGAACTTAGAACTAGCTAAACCTAACCAACCTAAGGACATCACAAACATCCATGCCCGAGGCAGGATTCGAACCTGCGACCGTAGCGGTCTCGCAGTTCCAGACTGCAGCGCCTTTAACCGCACAGCCACTTCGGCCGGCATACTGACCCTACGACTTACCTTTGAAGAAAGATTAAGGAAAGGGAAACCTACTTTTCTAGCATTTGTAGAGTTACAGAAAGCTTTTGACAATGTTGACTGGAATACTCTCTTTCAAATTCTGAAGGTGGCAGGGATAAAATACAGGGAGCGAAAGGCTATTTACAACTGGTACAGAAAGCAGATGGCAGTTATAAGAGTCGAGGGGTATGAAAGGGAAGCAGTGGTTGGGAAGGGAGTGAGACAGGGTTGTAGCCTATCCCCGATGCTATTCAATCTGTATATTGAGCAAGCAATAAAGGAAAGAAAAGAAAAGTTCGGAGTAGGTACTAAAATCCATGGAGAAGAAATAAAAATTTTGAGGTTCGCCGATGACATTGTCATTCTATCAGAGACAGCAAAGGACTTGGAAGAGCAGTTGAACGGAATGGACAGTGTCTTGAAAGGAGGGTATAAGATGAACATCAACAAAAGCAAAACGAGGATAATGGAATGTAGTCGAATTATGTCAGGTGATGCTGAGGGAATTAGACTAGGAAATGAGATACTTAAAGTAGTAAAGGAGTTTTGCTATTTGGGTAGCAAAATAACTGATGATGGTCGAAGTAGAGAAGATATAAAATGTAGACTGGCAATGGCAAGGAAAGCGTTTCTGAAGAAGAAAAATTTGTTAACATCGAGTATAGATTTAAATATCAGATAGTCGTTTCTGAAAGTATTTGTATGGAGTGTAGCCATGTATGGAAGTGAAATGTGGACGATAAATAGTGTAGACAAGAAGAGAATAGAAGCTTTCGAAATGTGGTGCTACAGAAGAATGCTGAAGGTTAGATGGGTAGATCACATAACTTATGAGGAGGTATTGAATAGAATTGGGGAGGAGGAGCTTGTGGCACAACTTGACTAGAAGAAGAGATCGGTTGGTAGGACATGTTCTAAGACATCGAGGGATCACCAATTTCGTATTGGAGGGCAGCTTGGAGGGTAAAAGTCGTAGAGGGAGACCAAGAGATGAATACACTAAGGAGATTCCGAAGGATGTAGGCTGCAGTAGGTACTGGGAGATGAAGAAGCTTGCACAGGATAGAGTAGCACGGAGAGCTGCATCAAACCAGTCTCAGGACTGAAGACCACAACAACAAGAACAACAACAACATGTATGAAATATTACCATTCTAACGATTGATAAGTTTTACAGTCCCAACGGAAAATCAGATGTCACTTAGCACAGAAAAAGTATAGTTTCGCCCGGGAAAGGTATGTTTTCTATCCGAGATATCCGGGAAAAATCTGGGAATTTTTTTTCCTTGTCCACGTATACACCCTGGAGAGACTTTCCGCATGCTCAGGGTGAGGTGCGTGTACTGACTATAGAGTCTCGTTGCCAAGTTGCACTGCACATATCAGAACTATGTGGTAGAAGCAGTCGGAATGTACAGTGGTGGTTTCCAGCACATCAGGTCCAGGTCCAACGTATTTCAGAATATAGTGTGCAGAAGGATGGAAGTCTGTTTAATATCCGATCTATAAAGTCTGTAGAGAAGGAGGTAGCTCCTACGCGACAATAATTGGGAAGCAAATCGGCTGAGACATTTTCAGAGAGATCATCCTAATAATCATCTAGACATATTTATGGAAAAGACGGAAAACCTAAATCCTTGAGGTGATAAAACTACAATGTAGATTTAGTGGTAGTAGTATTATCGTTATATGCTTATCCAGCACAGGTGTATACGCACATCAGGCAATTATTAGTTACTTTCATCGATACAGTATTCGCCTACATCAAAAGTAAAACGAATGCCCTAAGCTGACATCGAAACTGCGATATCAATAGCAGCGGCACTATGAGACCTGGTAACGCCAGTATAGACCCTGGTCTCTTCGAAGAAAATTCCAACTGGACATGTTCGCAATTAATAGCAGTTGGTCGTGAGAATCCCTATGGCACCCAATAAGCATAGAGTCTGATCACCCGTCATTTCTGAAGACCTCGATATCGACATAATTTTAAAACCTAAAGATTCATATATTACTCGTTATACAGTGAAAGTTTTCGATAAGCTAGAACTTGAACACATCAAAAAAGTTTTGCATCACCTCAGTTCCGAGAGTTCCGGAACATGTACAGAAAACTGGAACAGAGATCAACATAAACATCATTTCCACTCTTTTCATTTCTCATGAAAGCCACACATTGCATGTTGTACCACCATACAGCGAGACCTTCAGAGGTGGTGGTCCAGATTGCTGCACACACCGATACCTCTAATACCCAGTAGCACGTCCTCTTGCATTGATGCATGCCTGTATTCGTCGAGGCATACTATCCACAAGTTCATCAAGGCACTGTTGGGCCAGATTGTCCCACTCTTCAACGGCGATTCGGCTTAGATCCCTCAGAGCGGTTGGTGGGTCGTCCATAAACAGCCCTTTTCAATGTATCCCAGGTATGTTAGATAGGGTTCATGTCTGGAGAACATGCTGGCTACTCTAGTCGAGCGATGTCGTTACCCTGAAGGAAGTCATTCACAAGATGTGCCCGATGGGGGAGCGACTTGTCGTCCATGAAGACGAATGCCTCGCCAATATGCTGCCGATATCGTTGCACTGTCGGTCGGAGGATGGCATTCATCTGTCGTACACCAGTTACAGCGCCTTGTATGACCACCAGCGGCGTACGTCGCACCAAATGATGCCACCCCGAAACATCAGGGAACCTCCACCTTGCTGCACTCGCTGGACAGTGTGTTTAAGGCGTTCAGTCTGACTGGGTTGTCGCCAAAGATGTCTCCGAGGATTGTCTGGTTGAAGGCATTTGCGACACTCTTCGGTGAAGAGAACGTGATGCCAATGCTGAGGTGTACATTCGGCATGTTGTTGAGCCCATCTTTACCGTGCTGCATAGTGTGGTGGTTGCAAAGATGGACCTCGCCTTGGACGTCGAGAGTGAAGTTGCGCATCATGCAACCTATTGCGCACAGTTCGAGTCATAACGCGACTTCCTGAGGCTGCACGAAAAGCATTATTCAACATGGTGGCGTTGCTGTCAGGGTTCCTTCGAGCCATAATCCTTAGGTAGCGGCCATCCACTGCAGTAGTAGCCCTTGGGTCGCCTGAGCGAGGCATGTCATCGACAGTTCCTGTCTCTCTGTATCTCCTCCATGTCCGAACAACATCTGTTTGGTTCACTCGGAGACACCTGGACACTTCCCTTGTTGAGAGGCCTCCCTGGCACAAAGTAACAACGCGGACGCGATTGAACTGCGGTATGACCGTCTAGACACGGCTGAACTACAGACAGCGCGAGCCGTGTACCTCCTTCCTGGTGGAATGACTGGAACTGATCGGCTGTTGGACCCCACTAATAGGTGCTGCTCATGCATGGTTCTGTATATCTTTGGGCGTGTTTAGTGACATCTTTGAACAGTGAAAGGGACTGTGCCTGTGATACAATACCCACAGTCGTCTGTCTTCAGGAATTCTGGGAACCGGGCTGATGCAAAACTTTTTTTGATGTGTGTATTTTACTACGTAAACGTTGAATAATAGGAACGGTATTAATGCAATGTGGCAATAGAGACGTCTTCTGTCCGGCGAATTTTTAGGTTTTTTTCTCGAAAATATAGCAAGCTTTATACTAACTGCATTCCTAAACTTAATATCTTTGCGGTATACGCCATAACATTAAAGTATTCATTAACTATCTTGAATAATAGAAGAGTACAAAAGTGTAAATACAATGCGAATGGAAATTTAGAAGTAAATGTTACTAATTTTCAACTTAACTACGTAAGTTATGGAAATCCTTGTCACTGGGCGTTTAGTCACTTTTGGAACTATGCGGCAGAACATTCCGTTTGTAACTTCAAATTCAGAGATGTTCCGGTCTTGACGATGAGTACTCCCCAGACGGCAGTCAACTCAGTGATGATTGAAACGTCTCTTCAAAATAGAAATATTTATTTGATCAAAAATTACATTTTAATGACCTAATTTTGGATCACTGAAATTGTTTCTACATACGTTTAAATTGTGAAGAGTACTGATTACACGGTTCCAGTTGCGTTTCTTATAAGGTGAAGTATTATTTATTGAACACTTTAGATGACAGAACAGGTGTGCGGAATAATTACGTAAGTTTCAAATGGCTCTGAGCACTATGGGACTTAACATCTATGGTCATCAGTCCCCTAGAACTTAGAACTACTTAAACCTAACGAACCTAAGGACATCACACAACACCCAGCCATCACGAGGCAGAGAAAATCCCTGACCCCGCCGGGAATCGAACCCGGGAACCCGGGCGCGGGAAGCGAGAACGCTACCGCACGACCACGAGCTGCGGGCACGTAAGTTTCCTTGAGGACGTAGAGATTATCACCATGTAACCCTAATGAAATGAAAATAATACCGATGTGTAAAGGAATTTCAAAACTGATACAGTGTTACAAAGGTCAATACATTTGTGACCAGTGTCACGTCTCTGTGAGCCTCTGAGCATACATGGAATCTAAGTCGCACTAAGATTAAGTGTGACAGAGCCGTGAATTGTTGAAGCATCTTTGAAACTACGCCCGAGAAACGAGCTGCAGTGATCGAATGTGACTCACTCAAATATCAGAATACTTCGGATATTTAATAGTGACATATCGGCTGCTATGAGTAACGTGCAATATTGTAAGTTTCGGAGGGCTGAGCCGCGAATAGTGAAGCGGTTTTGTAGGTACCAGAAAACCCCGATTCTTAAAAGAGTCGAAGTGACATGTAGAAAACAGCTTCAAACCTCTGATCACTTTACATCTGAATTAATGTGTGAAATATTTGACGTTACGAACGCGAGCGAGAAAAATTTACTGAAGGTTTGAATTTATTTTTAAAGTTTATTGGAAGCTGCTAAATGTTCTCATTATCAAACACTGGATGAGTATCTTCTTCTTCAGCTTATCCTTTAATGGATGTTGGCGACCACACGATGCATCTCTGTTCAATGAACCTCAATAGGTCGTAGCTGATGTGCACTTGGGTAACCTTGTCAGTTGCTTTTTATATTATCTAACCAAGATATTATTCTTCGTTGTTTTCTTCTTTTACTCTCCATCCTCCTTTCTATTATCAGTTGTAGAGATACACTACTGGACATTAATTAAGAAGAGGTGCAGATGATACACGGTGTGATCACATTTTCGCGCAATTTAGGTGCATAGATCCTGAGAAATCAGTACCCAGAACAACCACCTCTGGCCGTAATAACGGCCTTGATACGCCTGGGCATTGAGTCAAACAGAGCTTGGATGGCGTGTACAGGTACAGCTGCCCATGCAGCTTCAACACGATACCACAGTTGATCAAGAGTAGTGATTGGCGTATTGTGACGAGCCAGTTGCTCGGCCACCATTGACCAGACGTTTTCAATTGGTCAGATATCTGGAGAATGTGCTGGTCAGGGCAGCAGTCGAACATTTTCTGTATCCAGTAAGGCCCGTACTGAACCTGCAACATGCGGTCGTGCACCATCCTGCTGAAATGTAGGGTTTTCAGGGATCGAATGAAGGGTAGAGCCACGGGCGTAATACATCTGAAATGTAACGTCCACTGTTCAAAGTGCCGTCAGTGCGAACAAGAGGTGACCGAGACGTGTAACCAATGGCACCCCATACCATCACGCCGGGTGATACGCTAGTATGGTGATGACGAATACACGCTTCCAATAGCGTTCACCTCGATGTCGCCAAACACGGATGCAACCATCTTGATGCTGTAAACAGAACCTGGATTCATCCGAAAAAATCACGTTTTGCCATTCGTGCACCCAGGTTCGTCGTTGAGTGCACCATCGCAGGCGCTCCTGTTTGTGGTGCAGCGTCAAGGGTAACCGCAGCCATGGTCTCCGAGCTGATAGTCCATGGTGCTGCAAACGTCATCGAACTGTTCGTGCAGATGGTTGTTGTCTTGCATACGTCCCCATCTGTTGACTCAGGGATCGAGACGTGGCTGCAAGATCCGTTACAGCGATGCGGATAAGATGCCTGTCATCTCGACTGCTAGTGATATGAGGCCGTTGGGATCCAGCACGGCGTTCCGTATTACCCTCCTGAACCCACCGATTCCATATTCTGCTAACAGTCATTGGATTTCGACCAACGCGAGCAGCAATGTCGCGATACGAGAAGCCGCAATCGCGATAGGCTACAATCCGACCTTTATCAAAGTCGGAAACGCGATGGTATGCATTTCTCCAACTTACACGAGGCATCACAACAACGTTTCACCAGGCAACGCCGGCCAACTGCTGTTTGTGTGTGCGAAATCGGTTGGAAACTTTCCTCGTGTCAGCACGTTGTGGGTGTCGCCACCGGTGCCAACCTTGTGTGAATGCTCTGAAAAGCTAATCATTTGCGTATCACAACATCTTCTTCCTGTCGGTTAAGTTTCGCGCCTGTAGCACGTCATCTTTTTGGTGTAGCAATTTTAATGGCCAGTAGTGTATATGTTTCATATATGCCCTAAGTATCTATTTTTCTTCTTTTAAACATTGTTAACATTTGTGTATTCTTCGCAAAACTTCGGTGTTGTAGTTATTCTATTTTTCGGTAAATCCACCTTTCAAAGCCATCGACCGAGCGGGCTGGTGCAGTGGTTAGCACACTGGAAATCGGTTCAAACTCGTCTCCGGCCATCCTGATTTAGGTTTCCCGTGATTTCCCTAAGTCGTTTCAGGCAAATGGCGGGATGGTTCTTGTGAAAGGGCGTGACCGATTTCCTTCCCTAATCCAAACCTGTGTTCTGTCTCTAATGACCTCGCTGTCGACGGAACGTTAAACACTAATATCCTCCTCCTCAGTGTCATCGATCTTCGTTAATGTTGTCATATTTAGTGTCTATCCTTAACAAACATATAGAAATACACTCCTGGAAATTGAAATAAGAACACCGTGAATTCATTGTCCCAGGAAGGGGAAACTTTATTGACACATTCCTGGGGTCAGATACATCACATGATCACACTGACAGAACCACAGGCACATAGACACAGGCAACAGAGCATGCATAATGTCGGCACTAGTACAGTGTATATCCACCTTTCGCAGCAATGCAGGCTGCTATTCTCCCATGGAGACGATCGTAGAGATGCTGGATGTAGTCCTGTGGAACGGCTTGCCATGCCATTTCCACCTGGCGCCTCAGTTGGACCAGCGTTCCTGCTGGACGTGCAGACCGCGTGAGACGACGCTTCATCCAGTCCCAAACATGCTCAATGGGGGACAGATCCGGAGATCTTGCTGGCCAGAGTAGTTGACTTACACCTTCTAGAGCACGTTGGGTGGCACGGGATACATGCGGACGTGCATTGTCCTGTTGGAACAGCAAGTTCCCTTGCCGGTCTAGGAATGGTAGAACGATGGGTTCGATGACGGTTTGGATGTACCGTGCACTATTCAGTGTCCCCTCGACGATCACCAGTGGTGTACGGCCAGTGTAGGAGATCGCTCCCCACACCATGATGCCGGGTGTTGGCCCTGTGTGCCTCGGTCGTATGCAGTCCTGATTGTGGCGCTCACCTGCACGGCGCCAAACACGCATACGACCATCATTGGCACCAAGGCAGAAGCGACTCTCATCGCTGAAGACGACACGTCTCCATTCGTCCCTCCATTCACGCCTGTCGCGACACCACTGGAGGCGGGCTGCACGATGTTGGGGCGTGAGCGGAAGACGGCCTAACGGTGTGCGGGACCGTAGCCCAGCTTCATGGAGACGGTTGCGAATGGTCCTCGCCGATACCTCAGGAGCAACAGTGTCCCTAATTTGCTGGGAAGTGGCGGTGCGGTCCCCTACGGCACTGCGTAGGATCCTACGGTCTTGGCGTGCATCCGTGCGTCGCTGCGGTCCGGTCCCAGGTCGACGGGCACGTGCACCTTCCGCCGACCACTGGCGACAACATCGATGTACTGTGGAGACCTCACGCCCCACGTGTTGAGCAATTCGGCGGTACGTCCACCTGGCCTCCCGCATGCCCACTATACCCCCTCGCTCAAAGTCCGTCAACTGCACATACGGTTCACGTCCACGCTGTCGCGGCATGCTACCAGTGTTAAAGACTGCGATGGAGCTCCGTATGCCACGGCAAACTGGCTGACACTGACGGCGGCGGTGCACAAATGCTGCGCAGTTAGCGCCATTCGACGGCCAACACCGCGGTTCCTGGTGTGTCCGCTGTGCCGTGCGTGTGATCATTGCTTGTACAGCCCTCTCGCAGTGTCCGGAGCAAGTATGGTGGGTCTGACACACCGGTGTCAATGTGTTCTTTTTTCCATTTCCAGGAGTGTACATAGTAGATTATAATATTTCTGCTCCTGCTGAGGAGAACCAGGCAGCACCTGACCATGTTGTGAATAAGTACAGTCTCCACTTTTATGGTCTGGTTTGCATTGTGTACGTGCCAGTAACCATAACTATTCAAATTCAAATGGCCCTAAGCATTATGGGACTTAACATCTGAGGTCATCAGTCCCCTAGACTTAGAACTACTTAAACCGAACTAACCTAAGGACATCACACACATCCATGCCCGTGGCAGGATTCGAACCTGCGACCGTAGCAGCAGCGCGGTTCCGGACTGAAGCGCCTAGAACTGCTCGGTCACTGCGGCCGGCGTTCTGCTTTCTGTAGCGCGTCGTCCGTTGCTTGCTGGTCGAGGTGGTGGTTGTTAATGTTCCCGATTAGCTCCCATTCGTGGCGCGCGTGTAGAACAAAGTCTGCCATTTTGTCTTCCAGTGTCTGGTGACGCCATTCGGTTAGGCTTTTATGTAACTCACGGAATAACTTTCTCGCGTCTGTCGCTTGGGTTATGGAACTGTCGCCATCTTCTTCTGTATTTGTTTCTTTGTATTTTAAATTCTTCTAGAAGTAATGGGAATATTTCATGGTGTGGCTCTGGAGCTGTAGTCGCTGTGGATGCCCTTTTGGATGCAGTTTTAATTTCATTAGTTAGTCCTTCTATTGCGATATTTATGTTGTTTTTGGAGTCTACATTCATTGTCGGTCTGATGTTGTCGTTTATGTATTTTTGTTAGTGTACCAACTTTATTTGTGGTCGGAAGACAGGTCGTTGATAGTGTGGAGGATTGTGCATTCTAACTCGTCTTGCAGGTCATACAGTAATCATCCTTCTCTGTCCCTACACATGGAATTCCAGGAATTGTGTTTTGTTTAAGTCTCCCATCATCAGAACTTTCGGAAATAGATGAAATATTGCTTTCAGATCGTCCCCTACTAATTGTTTATTTGGACCTCTGTGTGCTTCAGCTATTGTGTTTATTTCCTGTTGCGGTGTGCAGAGCTGTTGCTGTGGTTCCTAAGGATTGGAGTGGTGGGAGCGTTCCGTGGTGATGAGTGATGTTTCGTATAATGAATATAGCAGTCCCGCCGCCTCTCTGTCCTTGCGGTCTGTCTTGTAGGTGTGCGTGTTACGTAGTCTAAAGTTCGTCGTCGGTGGAAAATGCGTCTCCGTTTTAAAAGTTCCCTTCAGTGGTTTTTTAGGGCATTGTTAAGCTGATTGTATTTTTCTGTATTGTAGGCAGTAATGGGAGGGATTCGGTAGTTCATTTGTTCCGCAGGTACAGCTTGTTCATGATTTGTCGGTGTATTGCTTTCTGTGATTGGCTATTTGGGTTCCGCTAGCGCGATCGGTTGGAATCTGTTGCTTGTTGTGATTTCTGCACGGCGTTTCCATGGATTTCACTGCTGTTGTATGTTGTTTCGATGCTGTCTTTTGTACTGCAGTACAGTAAAATCTTGTTCATCTTTTTCGTTCGTATCTTGGTCGGGCATTTCAGCATATCGGCTTCGCCTTCTGAGGAGGAAGCCGCTTCGATGTCTTGGGAATATGAATCCATATTGATTTCCCGTGAATTTGTTGTGTTTGGGGTGGCTGCATTTTTGTGTATTTCTTGGAATATGACCGTGTGGTCTGTGCGGTTCTGCCGTAAACTGTCTTGCTGTGGTGTGTGGTAATTTTAAGCAGTGAAGGTATTTTCTGATGTTTGTGATTGATTGTTATGTGTGTCGGAGATGGTCCTGTTCGCGGTTTCTTTCGTCTGCCTACAGGTGCTGTATTTTCGTGGGGAACGCGTGCTTGCCACATCCTCGTCTGGGGCCCTGGCTCCTAGCTCCCCGGCGTCCGCTAATCCTAACATCCTATCAGGGCCGCCTAGCCCGGTCCGCTAAGCCTGCTCGTAATTCGGACAAGGAAATAATGAAACAATCAATTTCGCCCAAAACCCCACCCTTGGACAAATAGGCTTTTGTAACGAGAGCACAATCGAGAAAGTCGTTCGCTCCAGCCACTTCGGCTCTGCCGCGGGAAAGGGTGGGGCGGGGAGGGGGGGGGGGGGTGCTGCCTCAGGAAGCGGAGATAGTCATTCCAGGGTGCGGAATGAAAAGGGAACACTTTTTGTGTCGTGCGTAGTGCCCAAGTGTGCCCATCTTTTTTTCTGCTTGTTTTTGTGTTGTAAGGAAGGGTAGGTTTTTCGCAGTCTTTATTGACACTTTCAGAAGTGGGCTGTTTTATAGGGTCCTTGGTTCTTCCGTATTGTTGTCCTTTCTTTTGCTAGATTATCACGTTTGTTAATCTGTTTGTGGGTCTTGAGGTCTTGTCTATTTGTTTCCTACATTCAGGTTCTTGTCCAGCTTATTAGTTATCGTTAGAGACTTAATTATATACATTTTCATAGGTTATTGCATATTTTAACTAAAAACTAGTGACGATGCACATTTTCGCTCTATGTCTACAATATTTTAAAAATTTAGACGGGCTGTCTCTACCTTGATCAAGTTTTGATGTCTCGCAGATTGACCGCGAGACCTAGAAGTGCGTGCAGTCCCGAACCGAGAGGCCATTGCCTAGCGATATCATTACAGAAGAGGAACAGGAACAAGCAGAATCAACGCCCCTCCGACCACGGCCACGGTTAATCCCCTCCGCTGTCATATCGTACGCCTCGGCAACAATTAAATTAAACTACGCAAGCTTTTAGTCGCACGACCAATGTTTCAGTTTAGCTTTCTATTTACTTCTACTCTATGGAACATGTTAATGACGTGTTGTGCGCCATGCCGCCCGAAAGAAGAAACGTCGTTTCGTAGATAGCTGACTATCCTGTTACATTAACATATGGTGGAATTGATTTATATTGTCGAATTTGCGAGAAAAATGTTTCGTGCAAAAAAGATGTTTCAAATAGACCAGCATGTCAAGACAAGTCTTCATGTCGCAGGAATGCAGAAGAATGGACCGCGATAACTTCTGTCAACAGCAAGTTGCAGTTGCAGCATTTGTCCAAAGGTAACCAAAAATTCGGTTTAACGTGGATCTATGTGATGCATTCATTGCAAGCAATATTCCACTTCACAGACCTACAAACCCTATCCTCAAAGAGTTCCTACGCAAATATTGCTTAAATCAAAATACGTATACCAGATGAACCAATATTGCGTAAAAATTACTTACCGACACTTTACGTAAATGTTCTGGAAGGAATACACAATGAATTCAAGGACAGCATTACCTGTATTTCTGTTGACGAAACTACGGACACTTGTGGCCGTTACATTGCAAATTTAATTGTTGGTGCTTTAAAAGAAGAGCCTTCTTTTCCTGTTTGGCGGCCTGCAAAGAACTTGAAAAAGTAAATCATTCTATGATCGCCAGATTTATGAATGAGGATATTAGAAAAATATTTCCAGGATGTTCCGCAGATGAACGGGTGTTTGTGTTAATTTCAGATGCTGCTCCCTGTATGATAAAAGCAGGAAAAGTCCCTCCGAGTATTTTATTCCAATTTGATTCATGTGACGTGCGTTGCTGATGGAGTACATCGCCTTGCTGAAGAAGTACGTTCCAGGTTTGTGAATGTAAATAAACTGATTTCATCCACAAAGAAAGTGTTTCTAAAGGCTCCTGCTCGCATCAAGACCTACAGAGAAAAACTACCTCCCGAACCAGTGGTAACTCGGGGTACATGGGTCGAAGCTGTGCTGTTTTTACAATGAACGTTTCAAGGCAATTTGGGCGGTAGTAAACGACCTTGGTAGGGCAGAGGCTTTGGAATTTTGCCAGTGCAAGGAAGCTCTTAATGATTCCGGTATTAAAAAGACATTGTTGTAATTGGCACTCATTTTCCCATATACCTGCAAGTATTAAAAAGCTTGAAACTCAAAGTTTGGCGTTGAATGAATCTATTCTGTGAATGAATAAAATTATTCTAGAGAACTCCTCATTGTCGGAGGTATTCCCAATAAAACTTACAAGAAAAATTTGAAAACATTTTCGGAACCGCGCGACTGCTACGGTCGCAGGTTCGAATCCTGCCTCGGGCATGGATGTGTGTGATGTCCTTAGGTTAATTAGGTTTAAGTAGTTCTAAGTTCTAGGAGACTGATGACCACAGATGTTAAGTCTCATAGTGCTCAGAGCCATTTGAACCATTTTTGAAAACATTTTAAACAATAACCCAGGCTTTGAACCCTTGTGCTAAATTGATAGTTTTATTAGTGGGACAGGTGGACTTTCACCAGAAACAATAAGTGCCAACATAGCACCCAAATTCAAATACTGCCCAGTGACCTCTGTTGATATAGAACGGTCCTTTTCTGCTTATTAAAATGTTTTGAATGATCGAAGACACAATCCTACCACCAAACATTTAGAACAGTACTTGGTCGTTTGGGGAGAGTGGGGGAAATACACGCACCTAAGGAAAAATCGATGTGAACCATTCGTTACGTCATTAAAACCTACGAAAATAAGTTCATACAATACAATGGATATTTCTCCCCATATTCCAATCGTCTGTAAATGGTTATAAACAGTAACTTAATTTTGAACATTAAAATAAAAAAAAAGTGCAAATGCGTGGTGTTCCCCACCCCTGAGGGTAATGACACGCAAAGTACTGGGTAATAACACGTAAAACAAACAAACCATAAAAATGTATAATAATTGCTATTTTTATTTGCTTATTAGTTACTACAAATAGTAAACAGTATATTTAAGAACGAAATAATGTAATTCTACAAACATCTCTTATAATTTTCGTTCTTTACATCTTTATTGGTGTGAAAAGAGTTCATTTTCTCATACAGCAAAGATCGCACTTGTAACCTTTTGGAGTGTTCCAGCCACTACATTGTTCATGACTCCATCTGCTACAAGAAATACATCGGTACCTCAGTTCTCCATCTTTCCCAAACTCTCCACAAACGAAACAGACATCTTCTGAAATCGCAAATGGATCAATATCATCCATTTCATCGTCATCACAAATGTTCTGCAAGTCCAGATTTAGGTCATCCTCGCTGCTACTTTCACTTTCTTGGTGGTGTTTCTTCTTACATAATGTCTGTTTCTTCTTTGAGACTCTTAAGTTGCAGATTTCTCCACTTATCTGCTTTATCCTTAAGATTTCTTTTCTTGTTTCCTTCAGCTTTCTTTTTCATGGCTTCTTTTTGTTTCTTTATTGATAACTCCGTTAGCAGTTTATTCTTCTCTGGAGTTACTGTAAGGATCACTGACTTTCCCTTAGGCTTTCCCTTGGCTTGTTTCGTCTTAGGAAGAACTTGTTTTTGTTTTGAAACAGGAGATATGTCAAATGCACTAACGTGCTTGACACATGCACTTTTAGTTGATGTTGTTGTGACCTCTTCTAGGCCTACTAGAAGTGGAACATCTTCTGCTGAAGATTCAGGAATCTGTTCTTGACTCCTTTTGGGGATATGTGGCTCGTTTGTAGATGCAACCACTTCATTTCCATTTGTTGCATTTGGAACCTCTTCATCTTCAAGGACAACGTCTCTGAAGACCTCACATTGTTGTAAGTCATCACGCTGAAATTTGTTTGGATTGAAAGGGCAAATCCCACATGCCTTAAACCCTGACTTCCCATTGTCCATGGTAGCGACCTTATTATATGCCTTATTAAAAAGTTCTGCTAACTCATACGGTGTAATTTTTTGATACACCTGTGACTTCATATACATGTCACATTCACGATTGAAGGCTAATTTCAAAGAGGAAAAGAATGTAACATCTAGTGGTTGAAGCTTGTGAGAAGTGTGTGGAGGTGTGGTTACCATGACAATAGAATGTTTTTTACAAAACTCAAAAATATCAAGCGACATATGGCTGCTGTGATTATCTAAAATAAGCAGCACAGGGTCATCAATAGTTGATTTTACATTGTTCTGAAAATGTTGGATCCATTCGAAAAATAATGACTCATTGGACCAGCCATTGACGGAACAACCATATATTGCTCCAACTGGTCCACCTTTACTTAAGAGATTTGACATCCTCTTCTTGGGGAAGATAAACGTAGGGGGGATGTAGGTACCAGCAGCACTGAAACAATATATCACGGTCACGTTTTTCCCCCTTTCCCAAGACGTGGCCCCACCTATTTGTTTAACACCTTTAGGAGCCAAAATTCTGTCGGTCTTTTGTACAGTATTTATGCCCGTTTCATCGACGTTGAACACTCGCCCCTCTTTAAATTTATATTTCTCAAAGACACGTTCTAAATTTTTAAAATATGCATTAACCTCTTCTTCATTAAATGCGTGTATTCTGTTAATGCTAGTTGCTTCAGGTTTTCTCAAGCTAATACTTGGGTTTCTTTTCAAAAATAGAGCTAGCCAATCCTTTCCGGCTAACCTAGATGATTTATCAAAATTGTTTGCAATCTTGTTAGCCTCTGCATACTCAAATGCAATCTCTGTCGAAAATGTTGGGTTTCTTCAAAGTTTTGGACCCTCGGTATTTTTAACCTTCATTCTCGTTCGCAGTGTAGCTTCATGAATCCCGAAAGCTCTTGATACTTCTCTTTATTTTTCTTCCAGATTTGATGGGATCAAGAGCCTTACAAAGTTCCTCTTGCGTCCATTTTGCTTTCTGGGTTTTTCTTTTATAATATCTACCCATCTTAAATTGTTTTAAAAAAACCTTGTTAGTATTGAAAATATAACCTGCAAGGGGGAATACCACGCACTTCAACAGCTGCGTGGCATTACCCCACCGTAAGTTCGATGACTAACCTAAGCATAACTCGGCACCTAATTCAAATAGCGGGACAAATCTACGATTAAATTAAAGGTTTCATCTAGGGTTAGTAGTTGATACGCAAGAATTACATTAAAGCAACTTATAGTAGCACCTATCTTGCAAAATACAGCTGACCAAAATTACATGAGACACGCCGAAAATAAACAATACTTCACTGCTCCAACAATGCCACTGGAAAATGGCTGGCGTAAGCTGCATAATAGTTGTTACTCCTGCCGGCAGGGTATAGCACCAACTGGGAACAGCTTCCGCCATTCAAAGTGCATAAATCAGCCTGCGTGGGATTACCCACATGCGTGTAATTCCCCTTATGTTTAGAATAGTAGAAAAATGTAAAATAAATTGTAAATGATGCTTTGGTCCAATAGTATTAATTAAAAGTTAATGTTGTTAAAAATTTCGAGATTGTATGTTGTTTTTTAAATAAAATATTACGGAGGTTTTGAGCGTGCCCTTCTGCGCACGATGTATCTCGAAGTAGGTCCTGTACATATCGATTGTTTCGCTGCGACTCACTCGCATCGCATCCGCCTGTTATCGACAACAATAGCAAAGAAGGGACAATTCTTGAAACACTGTATGCGTCCCCATTTGGCAAATTTTTAGAAAATAACCCAAGAAAAGCCCCCTTCCTGATCTCTACTAGAAAGTATTCAGAAAATTATATTAGCGTCCTAAATGACCGATTTTCCGAGTGACCGGCGCTCTTCCTCGTAACTGATGTGCACAGGTTCGACTTCGAGATATAATGCACGCAGTAACTACCATGTTTTTTTAATTTTTTTGATCTTGCATATTTCGATACTTTTCATGCATTTTTAAGCATTTTTCATGCATATTTTAAGGTTTTTATGATGCTTATGATCTGTTCTCTATCGTCATCGGATGCAATGTTTTCGTAGGTAGAATTTTGTTAGTGGTATCTAAATATTATAGATTTTGGGACTGTGTTTCCGTGTATGGTTGTGGGTCGACTGTGGCAATATTTGTGAGTTGGAGAGTTCTGTCTCTCATGCAATCAATTTTCTGCAACATTTTTTCCGCGTGGTCTTTAATGTTTTCCTCCAATGTATTTTTCGTTTAATTCTTGATGCATTTCAGTGATTCTTGTCCAGCGAGATACTGCGAGACACTATCTCAGGGAGGTGTTCTGTGGGAGTTGGAATTGTTTTATGTTCGTTGTACAGGTTGTGCCCCATGCTGCCGCTCCGTAGAAGATCGACGGTTGGACTGTTAATCTTTACAACTGGATCTTGATTTTTGTATTTAATTCTTTACTTTGGAAGTATGGTATGAGCACGTTCATCATTTTTTGAGCTGTTCTCTTTCGTTATATTGTGTCGTCTTTAGATGTTAGTCCTTTGTCCCGATGAAATCATAAATATTTATTTTTTCGGTCCATTGTATGTTTTGTTCTGCTATTTGAAGTTGAGTTCTTAGCATTGGTTTTCGTTTTTTGGTGAAGAATACTGCTGCGGTTTTTGTTGCGTCGAATGTAATTTTATTATGTTGTGGCCATGTTTCCATAAGATCAATTTGTCTCTGGGCTCTAGCTATTGTTGTGTCGATGCTGCGGCCGGATGTTAAGAGAAGGCTGTGTCGTCGGCCTGTAGGCTGAGCTTTACAAAATGGGAGTGTGGGTCACGTCACTGGTTAGGCGAAATAACGGAACCTTGTGATATTCTTGGTTCTGTTGTCTTGGTAGGTGATCTTTTGCGTAGTATCGTAACGAAAAACTCCCTGTTTTGTAATAAGCTGCCTATGATTTTAATGTAGCAGTCTCATATGGGAGTTGTTTGATAAAATTGAACTATTAAGTTTTGTTTCTAAACTTTATCGTAAGCTTTGGCTATGTCGAAAAATACCGTGACTGTTGACTTACTTACTTTGAAGTTATTCTGAACGTATTCTGTGATTCAAATTAGTTGTAATTCTGCCGATAATTTATTTGTGAACCTTAATTGCCTGGACGCATAATATTTTCTTCTATTAGGCAGAGTTGTAATAGTTTTAGGCTGACTTCCCAGGATTTTTGCAGAAGTGGGTAGGAGGCTTATTGGTCTGTGGTTTGTTGGCTCTGGTGTTTTTTTTTCCAGGTTTTGGTATGGGTATTATTTTAGCTGTTTCGCACGTGTCCGGGAAGTATTCTAATAGTAAGCGACTGTTAATTATACGTGTTAATAAGACTAATGCTTTTCTTCGTAAATTTCTGAGGTGAATGTTAGAGATCTGGTGTGTGCCGTGAGCTAAATTCTTCGTTTTGGAGACAATTTTCTTCGGCTGGTGTTGTCAGTAGCGGTCTTGATCTGGAAGGTAGTCACGAAATTGTTGTAAGAGGTGCTGAACTATATAGTCTTCGTTTTCTATTTGGTTTTAATTAGGTGGATAGTTTGCCAGTAAGGACATTTGTTTGTTATATTCTTCTGCAAAAAGTTCGGCTTTTTGTTAGTGCGTTTAAATATTAAGCCGTCTTGTCCGTTGATGGCTGTGTGAGGTGACGGTTGTCGTTTGATGTTTCGAATTAACTTTCATTCGTCGCGGGTGTGTAAAACGAAGTCGGCCAGTTTGTCGTCCCATGTCTGCTGGCGCCATTCTATAATTCTTTTATGTAGTTTGCGGGATAGTTTTCCCATTTCGTGTCTGTCTCTTGGGCTGTGGAATTGCTGCCATCTTCTTCTGTATCTGTTTCTTTGTGTTTTTAATTCTTCTAAAAGTGGCGGGAATGTTTCATGGTGTGCTTCTGGAGGTATAGTTACTGTTGATGCCCTTTTTGCTGCTGTTTTAATTTTGTTGGTTTGAGTTTCTGTTGGCATATTTATGCTGTTTTTGGAGTATACGTTTATTGTCAGTCGAATGAAGTGTCTTAAGTATCTTTGGTATTGTTCCCAATTTGGCTGTATTTGCTACGGTGGTGGTATGTGTTATGTGTAGAGCTGCTCGATGGACGGGTTCAGGGTCAGAAGAGAGGTTATTGATGGTGCGGAGCTGAAGGTTGGGGGCTATGTGTTCTTGACCAGGTCTATGTCGAGGGCGTCTGCTGTATGGTTTTGAACGTTTAGGATTCTAGTTGGTTGATGTGGTCCATGTATTGAGCATTATAGCTCATCTTGAATATCGTCTAATAGTCGTCCTTTTAGGTTCGTATTTATGGAGTTTCTGGAATCATGTTTTGCGCTCAGGTCGCCTATTATTAGAATTTTTGGAAATTTGTGGGATGTTGCCATCAGATCGTCTCTTATTGTTTATTTGGGCTAATGTATGCTGCAACTATTGTGACGTTTCCACTTGCGGTATGTACGGTTACTGCGGTGGCTTCCAAGGACTGGAATGGTGATCGCGTATTGTGCTGGTGAGTGATATTTCGTTTAATGGATATAACAGTTCCTCCGCCTATCTCTTCTTGCCGGTCTGTCTAGGTGTGCATGTTGCATAGTTTGAAAGTCGACGTCGGTGTTAAATGCGTTTCTGTAACTGCGATAACGTTGAGTCTATGTCTGGCATTAAATTCGGCAGAGGATGCCCAATGCAAGAAATGCCAACAATTCTACCATTAGGTTTTAAGCCATTTGCATTCCAGTTACAGAATTTAAGGCGTCGTGTTGATATTTCGTGTGCCATTTTACGGCGACGCGAAAGTTTTAATTATTCCCTCAATGAGGCCGAGGAAAGATGATTTTTTGTTCTTGGAGATTGGTTAAAAGTGTCACGGTGTCTGCAGAGCTTGTGAAAAAGGCTGCACAATGCTGGGTGAGGTCAGTGAGCTTGCTTCATCCTGTTTGGTACTTTGTCGGTTTGCTGATGCATCTGAGTGGTACGTTTCGTGTTGTGATTGAGGAGAGGATGGGCCGTTTTGTCCTAGTCTTACTTTAATTGAACCGAAAGACGGCCTGTCACAATGTCAAAAATGTCAGCGTTTCAAACATACGGCTACGAACTCCCGCCGCGATGTGTCCGTTGTGCGGAAACAAAAACTGTACTGTGCCACTAATATCTCCACCCAAAATGTGGGAACTGTGATGAAGCACACCCAGATCCTTCCCTGGATGCAAAAAATACCAAGAACTCCTCAGAAAGTATAAAATTCGTAAGAACATGACTCAGAACAGACCAAGACAAAAGGGCACAGGAAGCTGCCATCAGAAGAGGACCACAGGAGACTATAGCATGTCGCTACATATCAGAAGATGAATCACCAATACATAATACATCCCAGGACCTGGAACCTCCAGATGCCATGGACATTCCAGGCGACTCACGAGAACCGGAACTACCCTTCCACATTGTAAAGGGGAAAAAGAAGAACTGCCAGCAGCCAGCAAGAAATGGACACATGTTCCCACCCATAATAAATATTCAGTCCTTGCTCCCGACGAATCCAACCCTGTAGAACCACAGCCAGGACCTTCCGATGTCACCACTCCTCAACCTCCAAAATCCAAGGTTCCACCGATCACCATTAATTATTTGGGGAAATACCTCGAGCTGAATGCTGCTCTTAAACAACGCATCAAAGGTCCTGTGAAGTCCCTATATCGTAACAAGCAGATCAAATACCATTTTGAATCACCTGAAGATCACCGACTTGCCTTACAGTTCTTTCAAGATATTGAAATGCCGCTGTATACTCACCAACCAGCAGAAGAGAGGGAACTGCAAGTTGTGATCAAGGGAATCCCAGAAGAAATATCAGAAGAGGAGGCCAAGGCCGAACTAACTCATCTCAACTTCAAAATTTCATTAGTACACAAATTCAAGAAGCGGGATCTTCACACGAGACGACTCATTCCCCAACCAGCATATTGCCTCACGCTCCAAAAGGGAACAAATCATGAGGGTATTTACGACGTCAAATATATATTTCACACAGAGGTTACGGTAGAGGATTATCACGCCCGAAACGGCTCTGCCCAGTGCAAGAAATGTGAAACATTCTACCATTCAGGCAATTATTGCTCAATGCCAATACGCTGTGTACGGTGTGGTGGTCACCACCACCTTTCCAAAGATTGCAAACATCCGCGGTCGGAACCACCAAATGTGCAAATTGTGGACAAACAGGCCATCCTGCCTCCTGGAGGGGGTTTGAGGAATTCCAGAGAGCCGTTATGGCCTACAGGCTGTCATCAAAACAGACAGAACCCCTGCGAAGTCGGACTGAGTCACCCACCTTCAATTTCACCGAAACCTTATTTCCCTCACTGAAGACACCGTCAACTGCTCATCATCCGACCACATCCCAACAGAAACCACAACAGAAACGCCGCTTGAGTGATGTACTTAAACAGAAACGGTATGATCAGACTCAGTCACCAAGAAGTGAAGACACCTCCGGGATGTAAAGACATCAGCGTGTCGTTCAGGAACTGAAAACTCTCCACCGGGAAGTCAAACCAGTGCAGAGACAAGTTCCAGTAACGGACGAGCTCAAAAAGCTGACTCTTTCAGTGCGGCAGCTCATACAGGGACTCCCACAGACAATCGTGGCTGCACTGTAGCTGACCCTAGAGGCCATAACCGCGGGAAAACCAATACGAGGTTTAACCGTTTGCATGTGGAATGCCTATGGCATTCGCACCCAGGACGGCTAATTTCGCCAATTTCTGCGAGACGAGGCCGTTCACGTCTGTCTCGTAACAGAGACATTCCTCAACCCTGGCGTAATCGTATGTGCAGCAAATTTCCGTCGCTACCGTAACGATCGCAAAACGGCGGGAGGCGGCAGGCCGTCTACGTCAAACGATCGCTGCGTCATCAGGTAATTCAGCTTCCCGAATTCGAACAAGTGAAAGCAACCGACGTCGCAGTCAGCACGTCCACAGGTCATGTCACCTTTATATCTGACTATGGACAACCGCGTAGAGACCACTATTACAAGGCGACATTGAGAAGCTATTAAAGGTGTATGGCAGATTATTTATCGGCGGTAACTTTAATGCGAAACATTCCGAATGGAATTCTAGAGTCACAAATACTAACGGACACCGCCTGCCACGTGCCGCGGAACGACAAAGTGCAATAGTAGTTGGGCCATATGACCCAACACATTACCCCACACGTGGCCGCCCAGATGTCCACGACATCGCGATACTGGAGGCCGCAGGCCGCCAGACTTTTGCACCTGTCAGGACTGCGCTATCGTCGGACCACGTACCTGTAGTATTGGATCTCGACCTCGATGGAAACACAACACAAAACGACCACCGCCAGCTGAGAGACGCCGTCTGGGAACGCTTTAAAGTGCACCTATCCGACACTCTCGCTCCAATACCTAATACAGAGGAAGATTTTTCCAAACAGTTTCCTCCCGACGTACTTGAAGTCATTAAGGAAAAGGACCGCTTAGTTCGCGAATGGCATCTCATAAGAAATACCGCGACCAAATGGCGTATTATCCGCCTTCGCCGTGAAATTAAGACTGGCGTAGACAACCACCATAGGAATCGAGACTGGGGAGAGGGGAGATGTTCGCGACACTCACAATAGCGTCTGGCGCATAACAAAACGGTACTGACGTAAAAAATAGCGCATTCCACCACTCAAAGTCGGGCGTGAGATCGTCTGCGAGCCGAATGTCAAGCCAAACGCCTGGGGAGATGCGTTCGCTGAGAATTTCACGCTTATTGACAACGTAATGGACGCAAACCACATTCAACTTGTGGAGGAGCGGCTTCCCACCGTCTTTCTCGCAAATAGAGACGAAAATGGCGACATTTCTGAAGATGAGGTCTCACACCACGTGTCACAACTCAACCCTCTTAAGGCAGTGGAGATAAAAATCGGAAACAACATCGTTAAACAATTGCCGCTAGAAGCTGTTCGGACCTTACCCGCGATATTTAACAACACCTTGAGGACTGGCACAATCCCCTCCGTCTGAAAACATGCGGAGATGTTAGCCATCCCAAAATTAGGTAAGGACACCCGAGGTGCAAACAATATAGACCAATAAGCCTTCTGCCGTCACTTTCGAAAGTGTTCGAAATTTGATATGCCAAACGGCTGCGAAGACATATTGCGGCGGAGTGCCTCTTACTCGGCGAGCAATTCGGTTTCCGGAGAGGGCACTCCACGCAACAACAATTACTCAGGTTAGCTGAGCAGGGCACGGGGGCACTAGACCGTCTTGAGGACCTTGGGGAGTGCCATTGGACGGGTTGAAGGCCTTTGATAGTGTGGGGCATGATGGCCTCCTGTACAGGCTTCTTGGCCAGGGGTTACAGGTGTCGCGTGTGTCCCGGCTCAAGTCGTACCTCAGTAATAGAACATTCCACACAGAGCTGATAGAGGTGTCTCGACAGCGAGACAAATAAAGGCAGAAGCGCCACACGGGTCCCTACTCGGGCCCCTGCTATACACTCTACACACCACTGATACTCCCATAATCCCGAGAGTTGATCTGGCGTTATACGCCGATGACACAGCACTATTTACGCGCAGTTTAGGTGCACACATAGTACGACGCCGCCTACAGCAAGCTTGCGACACGGTTGGAGTTTGGGCCACCGAATGGGAGCTCATTAGACATCTAACATGGGGACCACACTTCCGAGAGGTCAGGGACGTATGAAAAGGCACCTACTAAACCCCAGTTCGACTTTACCCATACTTTGTGGATAACATTGTACCTGGCCCTAATACGACGTATTTTAGAATACACCACTGTGGTATGGGACAATGTAGCCAATAAGCATATCGAGGTACTAAAGTAGGTACAAAACAAAGCCTTATGCCTTACACTACTTCTCCCAAGGCGAGAACCAAGCACCAGAGAAGTGCATAAGATGAAGCGTATCTTTGTAGATTTAAATAGGCTGCTCGCCAATTTTACTCATTGGCGCAGCAGTCAGAGAATAGGTACATTGTCAACGTGGGCAGCCAGGTGCACTGACGGCCGACCACTCGCTGACCGGACATGTTACTTGAGCAGTCATTCTGTGGCAAGTCGCAAGAGCAGTTGCACAAAATTGGCTGACAACAAAAAGAGGACAAACAAATAAACGCGAGGTCTAAATTTCCCATCCCCAGATTATATGTAAACTAGGCAGTGTGAGAATGGTCAAACTATGCGAAACAAGGTCCAGACCTTCAGAAGTCAACAGTGAGTGAGTGCAGCAAGGCGTTTCCTATTTTGTTCGCACCCACTTGCGACTTTCTGATCAGCGGGGATGCTGACGACACTGCTCTCTTCGTGCAGAGCATGAAAGTGGTGGAGATGAGACGACTTCCTCAGAGCATGTCTCGACGAAGTGGCAGTTCGAACAAAACTCTGTGAAGAGCCAGGCAGTAGTCTTCACATGGAGACTACTGTCTGCCGCCAGTCACCATAACGGGAAGATCCATTCAGTGAAGTCTGGTCAATATCTCAGGGTCATCCTCGATCAATGGTTCACCCGACCGCCACGTGTACAGGATTTCAGGAGAAGAGCATTGGGGCACCTATGTGTGTCCTGTACCTTCTGCTCAACCCGTTGTCAGCATTGCCCCCTCCCCCTCGCCAGGGCATTGCCCTCTACCTGGCACTGGTTTGTCCAGTGCTGGAGTATGCAGCCATGATCTGGGGCAAGGCATCTGACACCCACATGAATGTGCTGCAGAAGATGCAGAACTGGGCCCTTAACCTCTCTTTGCACCTGCTGTGGCTATATTCTATAGCTTGTCTTCGCAACCGGAATACCATTACTATGGATAGATTTCGTCAAGTAAGAGCGGCTGTTTTACGAGAGGACCGAACAGTCCCAAAACTGGCTCATCAGTGATTTAGGCCACAGCATCCAGCGCCTGTTGCAGGACCAAAAATCTGTAGCGTAATCAGGATGCCGCCAAAAGCATCCCCAAGCGCCAATTCCAACCGAGAGGCCACCACCGCAACGACAAAAGGACCCACAGGAATAGCGTTCCACACTTAACATACACCAATCTGAGGCAGGGTAGCCTTGTTTGGAACAGCAGCAGAGCGCTGCATTTATTCCAGCCCCTGGCCGACGTTGTTTACGTAGGCGCGCAAGCTGTGATCAGTAGGACGCTTTTCCACATACGGCTGTGCCAGTTTAGCCTGAGGGACGGACAAGGCAGCCCTTCCCCTCAGACAAGGGGTTACACGTATGGCCGGAGTATTATTGGCGCGCTGTTTAGACTCAACCCGTGATAGCTGGCTACGTGTTCTTGATTACAGTTGCAGCATTTCGGCGTCTCCTCTTGTTTCGTGGTGCAAGTACGATTTCCTTGCGACCCTGCACATTTCACGCATTTGGGCATCATGGTGCAAAATGTCGCGTCATGGTTTAGGCCCTGGCACCCACATTGTGCCTCTTGGTCAAAACCAAGAAACTTTTCCACTAGAGTACTGCTAATATTGGCAACGTTTTTAAGCTGGAACATTTTCCTATTCTCTACATTATCCAATAGTATCATCATAGTGGTGTTTGCTTGTTAGTTCGGGGCAACTTCATACAAGAGACAGCCGTGATCCCAAACCCAATGTCCTCAAGCTCTTCTCTGAGGTGAGCTGGATCCATTTGGAAGTGTAGTTTGTGAAGGACTACCTTGAGTAATTGTAACGGCTCAGATGAGTGCATGTACTAGTAATGAAACAAGGTGGATTCTGCCCCAAAGTACCGTTATCCAATATGGCGGCCGTGATGTCATAGACAACTCCCAGTGACGTCAATCAAGATGGCGGATTTTGGCGGGAGGTTTGAATTTTGGCAGGAAGAAGGTCAATTGGGCTACCTCCACTAACCTAAGCCCCCTTCCCCCAGGAAGCCGGCCGGGGTGGGCGAGAGGTTCTAGGCGCTACAGTCTGGAACCGCGCGACCGCTACGGTAGCAGGTTCGAATCCTGCCTCGGGCATGGATGTGTGTGATGTCCTTAGGTTAGTTAGGTTTAAGTAGTTCCAAGTTCTAGGGGACTGATGACCTTAGAAGTTAAGTCCCATAGTGCTCAGAGCCATTTGAACCATTTGAACCCCCAGGAAATGGCGAGAAGTTTAAATTTCAACATGATAATGCGTTACATCTAGAAGATGGCTGGAGAAAGGGACTTGACTTTATTATTTAACCAATTTCAACACATGTGTCCACCACAAGCTCTAGAGCCCGACTGGCTTAGTTGATATCGTCACCACCAGAGAGCGCCACCGTGACGTTATTCAAGATGGCTGCACCCAGTGTATCCACGACGTGGTGTAAGATGGGACATCTGACCTACCTCCACTAACCTATATAATACAAAACGCGCGAAGTTAAAATTCCAACATGATAATGCTGCAAACCTACGATAATTACGGGAATAAGGGACTTGTCTTTATTATTTAACCAATTTCAAGCAAATGTGTTCGCCATTGAGTCTGGACTGCAACTGGCTTAGTTCATATCCGTGCCATCAGAGGACGCCACCGTGACGTGGCGCGAGAGAGAAAGCTGGCGATCTTGAGTAATGTCCTGACGTCACAAATCCACGAACGGCCGAGCACTCCCTCCATACACGCTCCATACATAGTCTTTCGTAAATATTCTAACACATCGAGCATATTCCATTTCAGTTTCAAAGTACGACATCTACATGGTGGTTCTGAGCACTATGGGACTTAACATCTGTGGTCATCAGTCCCCTAGAACTTAGAACTACTTAAACCTAACTAACCTAAGGACATCACACACATCCATGCCCGAGGCAGGATTCGAACCTGCGACCGTAGTAGTCGTGCACGACATCTATATTCAATTATGTTTGTTGTTGTGGTCTTCAGTCCTGAGACTGGTTTGATGCAGCTCTACATGCTACTCTATCCTGTGCAAGCTTCTTCATCTCCCAGTACCTACTGCAGCCTACATCCTTCTGAATCTGCTTAGTGTATTCATCTCTTGGTCTCCCTCTACGATTTTTTCCCTCCACGCTGCCCTCCAGTACCAAATTGGTGATCCCTTGATGCCTCAGAACACGTCCTACCAACCGATCCCTTCTTCTAGTCAAGTTGTGGCACAAACTCCTCTTCTCCCCAATTCTATTCAATACCTCCTCATTAGTTATGTGATCTACCCATCTAATCTTCAGCATTCTTCTGTAGCACCACATTTCAAAAGCTTCTACTCTCTTCTTGTCTAAACTATTTATCGTCCATGTTTCACTTCCATACATGGCTACACTCCATACAAATACTTCCAGAAACGACTATCTGATATTTAAATCTATACTCGATGTTAACAAATTTTTCTTCTTCAGAAACGCTTTCCTTGCCATTGCCAGTCTACATTTTATATCCTCTCTACTTCGACCATCATCAGTTATTTTGCTCCCCAAATAGCAAAACTCCTTTACTATTTTAAGTATCTCATTTCCTAATCTAATTCCCTCAGCATCACCCGACTTAATTCGACTACATTCCATTATCCTCGTTTTCCTTTTGTTGATGTTCATCTTATATCCTCCTTTTAAGACACTGTCCATTCCGTTCAACTGCTCTTACAAGTCCTTTGCTGTCTCTGACAGAATTACAATGTCATCGGCGAACCTCGAAGTTTTTATTTCTTCTCCATGGATTTTAATACCTACTCCGAACTTTTCTTTTGTTTCCTTTACTCCCTGCTCAATATACAGATTGAATACCGTCGGGGAGAGGCTACAACCCTGTCTCACTCCCTTCCCAACCACTGCTTCCCTTTCATGTCCATCGACTCTTATAACTGTCATCTGGTTTCTATCCAAATTGTAAATAGCCTTTCGCACCCTGTATTTTACCCCTGCCACCTTCAGAATTTGAAAGAGAGTATTCCAGTCAACATTGTCAAAAGCTTTCTCTAAGTCTACAAATGCTAGAAACGTAGGTTTGCCTTTCCTTATTCTTTTTTCTAAGATAAGTCGTAAGGTCAGTATTGCCTCACGTGTTCCAACATTTCTACGGAATCCAAACTGATCTTCCCCGAGGTTAGCTTCTACCAGTTTTTCCATTCGGCTGTAAAGAATTCGCGTTAGTATTTTGCGGCTGTGGCTTATTAAATTGATTTTTCGGTAATTTTCACATCTGTCAACGCCTGTTTTTTTTCGGATTGGAATTATTATATTCTTCTTGACGTCTGAGGGTATTTCGCCTGTTTCATACATCTTGCTCATCAGATGGTAGAGTTTTGTTAGGCCTGGCTCTCCCAAGGCTGTCAGTAGTTCTAATGGAATGTTGTCTACTCCCGGGGCCTTGTTTCGACTCAGGTCTTTCAGTGCTCTGTCAAACTCTTCCGCAATCATATCTCCCATTTCATCTTCATTTACCTCCTCTTCCATTTCCATAATATTGTCCTCAAGAACATCGCCCTTGTATAGACCCTCTATATACTCCTTCCACCTTTCTGCTTTCCCTTCTTTACTTAGAACTGGGTTTCCATCTGAGCTCTTATTATTCATGCAAGTGGTTCTCTTTCCTCCAAAGGTCTCTTTAATTTTCCTGTAGGCAGTATCTATCTTATCCCTCGTGAGATAAGCCGCTACATCCTTACATTTGTCCTCTAGCCATCCCTGCTTAGCCATTTTGCACTTCCTGTCGATCTTATTTTTGAGACGTTTGTATTCCTTTTTGCCTGTTTCATTTACTGCATTTTTATATTTTCTCCTTTCATCAATTAAATTCAGTATCTCTTCTGTTACCCAAGGATTTCTACTAGCCCTCGTCTTTTTACCTACTTGATCCTCTGCTGCCTTCACTATTTCATTCCTCAAAGCTACCCATTCTTCTTCTACTGTGTTTCTTTCCCCCATTCCTGTCAATTGTTCCCTTATGCTCCCCCTGAAACTGTGTACAATCTCTTGTTCTTTCAGTTTATCCAGGTCCCATCTCCTTAAATTCCCACCTTTTTGCAATTTCTTCAGTTTTAATGTACAGTTCATAACCAATAGATTGTGGTCAGAGTCCACATCTGCCCCTGGAAATGTCTTACAATTTAAAATCTGGTTCCTAAATCTCTGTCTTACTATTATATAATCTATCTGAAACCTTTTATTATCTCCAGGGTTCTTCCATGTATACAACCTTCTTTCATGATTATATTCAATTAACAAATTCAAATTTTCACATTTTCCCACTAGGAGGAGGGGGCGCTGTGGTCCTTCATGATGTACCACTCCCCCATCAATAGAATGCTGCCCTCCTATTGGCTGACTCTATGTAAGAAAATTGTGGGAAGGAAAGGACACTTGTACTAACCTCAGCACCCGACCGCCACCTCCTCGTAGGAACCGGCGCCAGGTTTGAACTCTGGCAGTAAAGAAATGTCACTTGTGCTTTCTCTATCAACGTAAGAAAATTGTTGCAAACGAAGCTCACCACCACCACTAACCTAAGTCACCAGGCTGCCACCTCTTCCTAGTGGCGGATTGTAAAAGGACTCAGCCCGCACTAGGCTGATGGAGAGAGGAAGCATTATACTTTATTTATTTTGGAGCAATTTATTTACCGATGGAGTATATTTATCACAGAACACACGCTCTGACTGTTTGAATAACGCATGACAGGGACTCGTCATTATTCTGCCAGCCACCTGCGATCTCTGTTGCCAATTGTCCAAAACGAAATCAGCTAAATGTATCTACAAGAAAAATTGGATCCATAAAACCTACATTGAGTACCGCTTCATTCGACTCGTATAGACATTGTAGTGAGGTTGAGCCACCTACATAAGACAACATTGTTCCAGTTTTGTTTATAATGGAAAAGTGCAAGAATAATCCTTAAAATACTTACTGTGGTATCAAAGCCAATCTCCTACTTAGAGAATCATATTCAGCGCCCCAGAACTCAGTTTATTGCGAAGTTTCGTTCTAGCCACATTTAACTGATCAAAGCACTGTTTCAACTTTCCCGTTAGCAGATGCAAGAACGAGCAGAGACAATACGAAAGAAGCCATTGCGCTTAACGGGTTTTCTGCAGTCGCATCTCTGTACTTACGTAGCTCATCACAGAATGCAATAACGTTAGACCTATTGTTCCGTATAATTAGTGACAATTTGTCCACCGCCGTAGCGCAGCAGTAGCAAGCGGGGCCGGGTTCGATTCGCGGCAGGGGCTGGGTGTTGTGTGTCCTTGATCATCATTTTCATCATCATTGACACGTAAGCCGCCGAAGTGGCGTCAACTAAAAAGATTTGCAATTACGGCGGCCGAACCGCGAAGGAGATATCCCGGCCAATAAATACCATACGAGTATTTCATTTCAGTGACAAATTAATCCCACTGGAGTTGAAGGGGGTCCACGTTAGATAGTGGGACACCGCTACATTCCAGCAATGATTTCAAAGGCTCCCTTCACTTTGCTCAAGCATTGTGTTACCGACGGCAAGAACATCTATCTAAACGCTTCTACACTGTCAGGTCAGCGCTGCAGTAACTGTTTGAATTGCGCTGTTTTAAGGGTAACACAGTTGTCCCTGACAATTTTCTCGGTTGCATTTACCGTCTAGACGTCGTTGTTCATTTTTTTAAAGCTGTAGCTTAAATATGCTAACGAGTTTAAATAATCGTCACGCAACCAGTCCTTTTTGTTAGCGTAACTACTCTTCTACACAATGATTCAGCAACTACTGGTAAATCTGAACACAGTTTTGTGGGATCGACGTTATTAGACTGAAATGTAATCATTAAATGCTGTACATATACAAACACGAGAAACGCATGATTCTCCTCATCAGTATATAGTTCGTGCAATAATTCTGCCGTGTAACATTATCGTTTTGCCTTAGCAATACCGAACTGGTACTGGAATTCCAGCCACTGATCTGAAATTGTTAGCCGCAAGTCAATTGTGGCCATCTTGTCGTACATTCTCTTAAAATCTGTGTCGCATTGCCATCATTAGTTAAACCATAAATCTGTATATAAGTTTATTGCCCAATAGATGATTTGGAAAACCAAGTGTAAGTTTCATGGACGATGAATTCAAGATGGCGTGAAGTATCAGATGCGTCTGGTACTGCCAGCTGTAATGAGTGGCACACACACACTGTATCAAATTTAAATTCGGCACATCTTGCTCCAACTTCTGATTTGGACCATTAACAATGTCTGCGTTAACACTAATGTTATCTACTACAAACGCTTGTGTATTAGACAGTTTTAGACCGTATTTGGTTAGAGCGTTCTTAATGCAAAGTAAAATAGAATCGACACTGTCTTTTTCAAGACCAGAAAGTTCCATAAAAGTTGAGAAATACGCCCATAGTTCTTATTGTAGTACTGAGTACCTATCCCCAATTATTTGCTTAGTTAATATCTGTTGGCTCGTCAGCAAGCAATCAATAAAAGCACTGCTTATAATACGGTGCACGTGAATATGACGGGCTATGGTACTATCCATGAATTTTGAATGGCAAATCTCACCGAGATGATCAGTTGCCATACTAGCAGTATTTGGACATGCAAATAGTGGAAGTGTTCCCCCAGCAAGGCCTGTTTACTCGTCCTTAATCTTAGTCTATTATGCTTCTTCCCCTTGATTAGAACGGTTTCATAGCGGCGTGAATCATTTTTATTTCAGGTACGGAAGATCACATGTTTTTGCTACGAGTTCATATCAACGCAATTTCCAGTGACCGTTCCTTGCGCATTCACAGTTTCAGCAAGCCATCCATTTAAACTGTTTCTCTCTGGGCCCCTCTTTGCAGAACAACGGGATGTAAGGAACCTGTCGAGGATACTTAGCAGTTACAAGCCCTGTAACCATAAATAAAGCATTGTGGTTGGTCTGTACGTTACTACACAGCACATCTAAAGTATTTATGCAGGGTATCGAAAGCAGTTACAACAATCTGAGATTTTATTTATACGGTATCCATAAAATATATCAGTCCGTTTTTAAAACATCGATATTTTGACGCATAAATATATTGAAATAAACATCTTCATGTCAGTTTTATTCGCTCAGTTTACTTTCTCTCACAATAAAAATATGAATCACGTTTCCGCTAGATACTTACTGAACAAACTTCACAATTTCTGTATCACATTATTTATTACATTTGGCAGACTACTGGACTGAATAGATGTCTGCAATTCCTCTCCGCAGATCAGTCGCTGGCATATTGTTTATTGCAACATTGAAAATGGCTCTTAGCACTACGAGATTTACCATCTGACGTCATCAGTCCCCTAGACTTAGAACTACGTAAACCTAACTAACCTAAGTATATCACACAAATCCATGCCCCAGGCAGGATTCGAACCTGCGACCGTAACAGCAGCGCGGTTCCAGATTGAAGCGCCTCTAACCGCTCGGCCACAGCGGCCGGTGCAACACTGAAGCGAATGGCTTCTGACTCATACTGCGAAAATCAAAGACTGCATTGCTTCGTTACTGAGAAACTGCGATACTTTTTTGATGTCAGTTATGCTGCAAATGCGTTTCCAGTAAAGCTCTCAACCGTTGACATTTCGTGTTCATGTTTTTAGTCTTGTGTATGTGTGTACTGATGAGCGAGCAACGCACAACAATACAACTTTAGTTTGCTTTGTTGGGCTTTTTAATTCAATCCGATAATACATGTTCATGGGATATTAAAGAGTGTTTTGAAATCTAAGTAAAGTGCAAATAATTTTTATTTAATCAACATGGATTTTAATGCTTATCTATAGGAAGAAAAAGCCAGAAAAAAATCCAAACTTTGTTGTTTGTGAACAGACCATTGTCGAACGCTTCCGACAATGCGCAGGAGCGCTTGTGCAGTGGTGACTGTAGTCAGTTACGTGTGGTCGGCTGCTGTGAAAGGTTCGGTGGGAATTGCGCGTGTACGAATAAGTGATTTGGCCACTAGTTTGTGAAGCAAAGTAATTACTTACGATGATAAGTAATCCACGCGTACCCAGAAACTTGGTCGGTAGGAACAGTAACTGCGTTAAAGGAAATTAATAAGTATTTAAAAACACTCGCTCGTGGCCGGAAGTAGCGCATTTCGATACTGCACTGAAGTAACGACATAAAACGTGATTTGTTCCAAAACTACGGCAACGTACTGTGGCTTATCTCATTGTGAAAATGGAACCACGATAAATGTAACTGATTCACTTGAACTGTGAAGTCAATTAATACGGTTTTCATGTATGTCATTCATTTGAGAAAATTGCGTATTAAGTAATAACGTGTCGTACTATGAACCCTATGCACTTCCAGTGTACGTGTAGGGCAATGCAAGCGTTGAATGCTGAATTGCGCGTGACCAAGAATGAATTAACTTTTTGCCATCTGTAAGGCCGGAAGTTTTGCTGTGACCTTGCAGTTATTGTTGTCATTAGGTGACTTCTGTGTACAGTTATACAAGCGGTTTCTCCTATTATAGTTCTTTAGATTTTAGAAAGCTTCAAGTAATGCTGGCAGCTGTGCCGTGTATAAATGATGATTTGTGTTACCAGTCTGGTCGTATGGTTTCCTTGGTGGGATGACATATTTTACTGTTTCGTTCACCTGAATGTACGGTAGTAGTAGTACTTGGTTGTTATCTTGGCGATGGCGGTTTGTTGTTTTCGTTACATTACTATTGTATTGTCCATTTGTAGCATGGTTCGCTGATGGTTGAAACGGTAGAGGCGTTTTCTGGAACTGAATGTTTCGTTTTCAGTTGCCGTACTTAATAGTGGATGGATATCGTGACGAATGTGCTTAACGTTGGTAGCTATTCTCGGCCACAGGATATTGTGCTTTTTGACATAGGTCTATGTTTCTAATCCGATGTCGTTACACAGCAGATAGTGTAACTCGCAGTGGAGTTAGTTGTCTAATCCAGTTAGAAATAACACTGAATTGACGGTCAAGTTATTCTGTCCAACCGTTGTTTGAATTTAAAACACTTTGATGTTCTTTACCAGCTCTTTCGATGAGATCGTACGTGGTGTACTATATCTTTGGTTAGCCTTTGATCACTTTCTCATCCGAAAGAACATCAGTAGCAGCTGCACTCCTATTTTTTTCTACTGCTTCGCCCTTTCAGTTCCCCCTTCTATTGTTAGCGAATTATTTCTGTTGGTTTTATCGAGGATCGGTAGTGTGGACTGTTGATGTGTTTTGGATTGTGGGCTAGGCATGAGGCGGAGCTATCTGTTTTGCCAAATGTTGCCAGCCGACACAATTATTCTCTTTGCCATTTGTACTGTAACACTGTCTCCATTGATGCCATAGAATCTTAAACTGATTCGTACAAAGATTGACAATGCGATGTACATGAGCTACCCGACGTACTATTAGTACTGGTTTGCTCCAAAGGCCTGACAGCGAAGTTTGGTCCCTTAAAACTTCACAACCAATGTAGATGTTGATGTAAAGTTGGAATGTTGCCGGATTGCCTCGAAATCACTAGCGAAGATGAACTCGAATAGAGGTCGCTGTGTCACACCTCTCAGGTAATCTCTGTCATTCCTGAAGTTTCAAAAACGTACGCATGCTATGTAATGCAGCGACGCGTAATGTTCATAATACGTAACGCGTACATCATGTCTTTCTTGGGCATTTCAGCTGGCATTCGATGAGACGTTGCTGTTACTTGACATCGTGCCAAATGACCCTTGAGTAGGCTCTGCCACGGTCTTTAAAGCCGCAGGAGACGAGGCATATCTTCGTTAGAAACCGAAATTTCTCGAATATTTCCGGCACGAAATACATCGTCGGAAAGTACTGTAGAGCCCATGACAGACGGTACTTTCACCATTGAAGCAACTGCTGCTATTTATTCCTTCATACATTTGCGTATGGAGCGCGGGAAGTCTGAACTTGTTTTCACGGGAACGATGCGTAGGGTGCCGAAGTACATTTCTGGATTCTTCATTTGTGTTGATTGTTGAGGTAACTGGCGTCTGCCGGAAAAGCACCTGCCAATCAATTCAATGCTTCTAGCTCGTTTTAAAACACCCGCTCTCGTAATTTTAATGTTGCACCAGTGTTAGCACGCAATTAATGTGAACGAACAAGGAAAGTTCTTTTCGAAGTACCATAAACCTTTAGAAAATGTCCCGTGCTAGAGTACCATTACGAGTGAGGGAACTGATAGTGTTCATCTCTAACAAATTATTTGTTGCGCAGCTTGCACAGAGAACTAGTTAACATCTCGAAAATAGCAAATTTAATAATATTGCAATGGAGTACAAAGAATTTCTGATTTGTTGGAAAAAAAGCTTTGAATTATAGAATCCAGTTCATGATATTAAAGCCACTTACCACGTAGATTCATTAATTAAAAAATTCCTGGGCATTGTAGGATAATGGATTACCTTTCAAAATAGCTGTTAATGTAGATGGGAAGTAGACTGTGTTAAACACATTCAAGTGATTGTTATCTGTGTATATCACCTCCGCTTTCGTAGAAGCTCAAAACAGTTGCATCTTCTGCAGACTGGTTAGCTTGCGATAGCAGTGGGCGAGAGACTGGTTCGAATCCGCTCCCATCACTCTATGCTATTATTGTAACCAGTAAACGTAGTCGCAACGCACAGTATGTGCTTGTAACAAATGACGTCCAGGTTCAACAAATTCTACAATCTAGCATTTAAGGTATGAAGAAAAACGAAAGTTCGTTTCATATCGCATCGACAAGGTCTCAGGAAACCGATGTCCAGCTCGTAGTTGACAGTATTTGGGAAGGTCATTAACTAACATTCAGTTTGACAGATTTAGGGAAAAGCCGAAAAGCCTAAATCCAGATAGTGACAAGATTTCAGTGTAGATGTAGTGGTAATAGTATCGGCCTTTAAGGCGCGTCTTACGCAAATGTATACTATTTCAGTGTAGATGTAGTGGTATTGGCCTTTAGTGCGCGTCTTGCACAAATGTGTACTAAAATTAAAAAAAAAGAGAAGGAAAACCAATGTGCCAAGCAATAATCGAAAACGCCACTTTACCTTCACGAGACTGCGGGGATAGTAAGAGACTTAAGGGAACACCAGGGCAAAGGTGGTTCTGTATGGAAAACAACTGACGGTCTTCGTAACTGGTAGCAGTTCATAGTTGAAAAACCCACGGCACTACTTAAGCTTAGTTTCTGGTCCCCATCGTTTCTAAAGATCTCAGAATCTCCATTTTGTTAAAATCGAAGCATTCATTTGTCCAGATTCAGTGCAAATTTTCAATAATCTGGAATTTATTTTATTACGTGATCGTTAAATGGCAGGTGCGGTGTTCGTGAAACGTGGCAATAGAGAAAGTGCTGCAGTTACCCACACCTTGTTATGTATGGCATTATTTCCAGCATTGCTGGTTAATGGATTACCCTCCCAAATAGAAATAATTGTGAACAGGTAGTATTTTTATAAAAATATAACAAGTTTTATATTAGTTGCACGTTTAAACTCGATATCTTCCCAACACCTGCACGTCATACCATTAAACTATTCCTTAATTATCTAGAGTGACAGCAGCGGAAAAATTTAAATACGTCACAGATATTAATTTAAAGGAGAATGTCACTATTCCATCTTAGTTGCGTAAAGTATACAGTATAGGTTCTTGTCATTGGGAGCTTATTTACGATTAGAACTGTGCAGGGAGGATTTTCCATTAGTAACTTCTGAGACATTCCGATCTAATGGAAAGTAGTCATCAGTAACCTCTGAGACGTTCCGATCTTACGGAAAATAGTCATCACAAGATAGGCAACTGAGTGATTAAAACGTCTCAGGATGTGGTACATCTGGTTACAAAGAAACAACAATTTACTTAAGGATTGCGATGTGAAGTGTATTGTCAGTGACTGAATTTTGGATCGTTGAAATTGTTTCCACAGATTTTTTTTAATTAAAAGTATTAATTACGCAGCGCTACTCGCATTCCTTGGCGAGCCAACTATGATTTATTGAACGCAGAAGATGACATAAATAGATGAATGGAAATTTCCGTGAATGTTTCTTTGAGGGTGTAGAACTTGCCGGTACACGTCTCATGAAATCAGAACATTATCGATAAGTAAAAGAATTTCAACTTGTGCAGTGTTACAGAAGCCCAACAAACACGTGACCAGTGTTACTGACTTGGTGTGAGCGTTTCAGCTTAGATGGAATCTAAGCTGAGCTAACAATCAGTATGGGGCAGGACCACTTAAAAACCGTGGCCGAGAAACTAGCTGCAGTGCATAAATTACACGCGCTGACACACAATGATATTTGGAGTGTTTAGCAGTGATAATTTAGCTGCAGTGGGCAGGGTATCATTGTACATTGTTTTGTAACATGGGATGCTCTTTACGACTCTAGTTAACGTTTTGTAGGACTGACAAACGACTGTGAAGCGCTGTTGGAGATGAGGACCAAAATCGATAGGTGTTTGCATGTGTTCACCATTTCAATGAAATCGATTCGATTACTTCGTCCTGTACCCAGTGCAAAACTGAACCAGCTATCTGTATTCTGCGTCCAGTCAATCTAATTGATACGTAGCGACGCATAACTTTGTCGTCTCTCTGTATCGTGAGTTTCCGCATCTATGGAAACTACGATCAAGGATAAAACCAACATAGCACTGGCAACTACGAAACTGGTAGTGGTGTCTTCTTTCCGAGCCACATATTACGCATGAAAAGGTTGAAAGGAAATTCAGTATTCAACGCATAACATAGGGAGTGGAATGAAATTTTAATGTCCTCATTTTAAGCCATTAACTGGAGCAGCGTCTTCTTTTCTTCTTCTTCTTTGAACATAAGTGCTTTGTGTCCAATTTTGGCCATTCTCACTACTGTCGAAATGCCGACAAGAGCAGCGTCTGCTCAGATCCACGGCAAGACAAAGGAGAATTCATCAAACAAGTTTGCTCTTTTAAGGGGGACTTAAGCGGCTGATTTTGTGAAGCGTTCAAATTCGGTTACTGTATAACAGTAATGCATCATGTAACGTACAGTTTTTTGTCCTCTTAGATGAAGGGAACGCTCACATTTACATTTACCATGTAGTGGGTTGTGAAAAGGAATTTTTAAGAGGCGTAGCGTGAACAATACGTCCGCAACGTATCCTGAAACCGCCGAGCTGCTAAAGATAATGTGCGTTATGTGTAGCCTTGAGTTTAAGACTGCTGCGTCGTAAAATGCTTAAATGTAGCAGAGATAACCGAAACGATTGATCTACGGCGTCAGTTACCGCTGTTGAAGTTCTTATTAGACATAAGTAATTAAACGTGATAGTAATCACATAAATCATTGTAAGTACAAAACCCTGTATACGCACCGGGAAAAGCCCAGGAATTTTGTCATCTGGAAAAAACCGGTAAAATCCGGGAAGTTTTTAAAATTCTGCGAATTTTTCGTTGTTTCAGTTAACATTTTTGTAATTTTGACGGGTAAGAACTGATAAACAAAGAATTTTAATTTAGCCCCCTACTGCAGAATAAAATGCAGCAATAAAACATACTAGAGAAAAACACCAAAATAAAACTTAACGCTTAACTCGCGAGGTGACTTTTCTGTAACGTATACCTCTGGGACAGCTCTGTTTGAACCGAAATTTAAGGCAAGAATGATATGAAATTTTTAATTTATGCTATGTAACATTTATTTTTACAATTATTTAAGTGTTATTTAAATGTTCCTAGTTATATTTTATTGCAACAAACAAACCCACAAGCATTGTACTATTTATCACACAAAAGCACGCACTTTTGTGTGGTTCTTTTAACACGTAAATGGACTGTTGGAGTACTGAATTTTACAGTCTGAAAAATTTCATAATCTCCGTAGCAAATGTAAATTAATATTTTAATTGACAAGCATTTCATTGAAGAAGCAGATCCCCATCACAACTTTCCTGAAGTTCTTGTTTTGAAAGATACTCTTTTCTATAGCAGAAGTGTGATCTCTGGCTAATGTAAAATCTTCGTCTTTTTTCTTCATCCATATCACTGACACCATCCTCCATAGAGCGAATAACAATTTCATCAAACATGGGAAAGTTAAAATTGCCACATTCGTGGGAGCATATTTTGAGCTATAGGGTACCGTACTGAACATAACTGGTACGTAGTTCACCAGGCGCGGTCTAGGAGTCTCCTACACCTATCAGTAACACGTGTAGTCAATCAACACAGAAGGCAACAATGCAGCTGACACTAAAACATTGTAGGCTTGGCACTGGCCTAGGGGAGAGAGTTTGAAAATTTTCGCGCGGTCGGAAATACCACACTTCGTGAGTTAAGGGTTAAGCTACCAAGAAAATGCCCCATTTACTACAAGTAAACACAGTGCGCAAACAAACGTCTGCCAACAGCAAACCGTGTCAAAGGCTGCAGGACGAAGCCTATGCAATACTTCGTAACAATAAACTGCTTGTGATGTGCGTGAAATCATAATTGTTTACGTTTCTAAAATATTGCGTACGTTTCTAAAATATTGCGAATGGTGGTTTTAGGAGCGTTACTTTCAAAGTAAATTTCGTTTTACGCAAGATGAATTGTGTTACGTGTGAGAATGTGCGATGAATTTCTTAAATCACAGAGCGTTTGACTCTAGTTCAAAACTTAACAATAGGGTTACGTGTGAGAATGTGCGATGGATTTCTTAAATCACAGAGCGTCTCACTCTAGTTCAAAACTTAGCACTTTGAGGAGCAGTCACCTAACAAAATTTCGGACTCATAAGACTAGACATTCGTGTCATTATTGGAAATTTTACTGGCACGTTTGTGTTTGATACATTTTATAACGCATTAAAAAAAAAGACCGATATTATTTGTGAAAGATTAGCTTTTCTTGTAACTAGACTATGTATATTAATTTAAGCCGTTACTATTCCTAGTTGTGTGTTGGCTCTGCTTAACAGTGATTTTGCAGTGGATTGACTAAATCATATACCCTATGCTCTATCAGTTCACATTGGCTGACGACATCACGTGACGTGAGCTGTGATTGGCTGATGAAAACTCGACGCTATCTCACTTTCAGTACCTCGGAAACTAACATGCTGTATTTGCTGGACTTCGTAGGTCTATTTTCTTAATACGAAAAATACAGTGAACATTGCGCTGCGCATTAAAAATTTTCCGAAAACGCAATTTCTTTATGGGTTTCGTCTCCCTCGAGTGCCGGGACTTCTGCACCGGTGTATGAAAACTTAAAGGATTGAGAAGTTTCCCAGTTCGGGTGGAAAAGAGCATTTTCAGCCGGGGAAAAGTCTATTTTTAACCAGGAAACCGCGATTTTTTCCGTGTCCTGGTATACACCCCATGGGTACAGAGTTTAGTGTACGAGAATTATCGTTACTTTTGTTTTAATAACGCACAATGTTACTCGCAGAACTGTGTCTCTAGGTTAGTTGTATGAATTTATAACATACAAACCAGCAATGGTTCTGCCTCTTCTGGGAACAACCGATGGCAGCCGGCAACAGTATCTCGGGGCACTAGGAGTTAAGGGTTGCCATATCTAACTGGGACGTCGTCGGGACACACTGAGATGGGGGAGTAGAAATGAAGAAAAAACTTTATTTAATTGCTTTTTATGTAGAACAGAATTACATTGGAACGCGGCATAAGTAGTTGGTGCTTCATATTTTTCAGAAGATGTCAGGTTTCTAACAAGTCATTTTCCCCCTTTCGTATTTGTAAAACGCTATGCAAATCAGCTTTTAGTTAAACTGACACTGTAAGACTGATTTCACAGTCCCTGTCAGCAGTCGATTTCTTCATCAGTCCACTGGGCCGGCGTTAGCGGAAATACCGTTTCCACTGTGGCGTTGTGTGCGGGAAGAGAAAAGGAATGCTTGCGTTATTTTAGTAGTCGACATTTGAGTTTAGGATTTTTGGTTTCCTTAAGAAAGTAAATCCACCTTTCTTCGAAGGAGTGTTCAGACTTTCACTTTTCCAATCGCTCTGAGCACTATGCGACTTAACATCTGTGGTCATCAGTCCGCTAGAACTTTAGAACTACTTAAACCTAACTAATCTAAGGACATCACACACATCCATGCCCGAGGCAGGATTCGAACCTGCAACCGTAGCGGTCACGCGGTTCCAGACTGAAGCGCCTAGAACCGCACGGCCACATCTGCCGGCGCACTTTTCCGAGTGACGCGTAGTTTCTAAAAAGCTCTTCACATGCATGTATTCCTGAAAACAATTGACCCTTAAATCTTCACACCTATTTTAGACAGGTATTTAACAGTATTTTCATCAGCACCCAAAATGGGGTTTCTGATAGCGTCTCTCAATTAAACACTTGATATTTACTAAAAGAAACAGCCCTTTTCCCGTAATCAGATGTTGTGGTACAGAAAAACATTTTCTCTTCCTCAAATTAATTATTTCTCGGTTATTTGTTCAAACTCATTTTGGTTTGCATGTCAGTAAAATTGGCAGTCTGCCTTTCATTCAGACATCTTTGAGCGTCGATTAATGTAGTTCAGTTATCGACACTTAATTCTCCTCCACGCTTTTCATGTATTTTTTTCCAAACAGAGCCACATTTGACTGCAGTAACACAAAGTGGATTTCGCCGATCTGACTACTGTAAAAATAGGAAATTATTTTATAGGTGGCCTTCGGCGTCAAAAAAAAAAGTTTAATGGAATTCAAAGCTTAAGAATTCCTTCAATTGTGGGTGTAAATAACAGTGATCTTGTTTTTTAGTGAGATAGAAGAGTCTGATGATTGACGGCAACGTATTAGCAGAACTCTTTCAGATTCTCTGTCCTTACCGTGTATATTTGAAAATAATTAAATATTTTCATGGCGGTTATCTCAATGTCGACGGTTCAGACCCCAGCAGCGCTTGATTTAGTATTGTAGAGAATACGGGCAAGGCATCCAGGTCTTTCTACATTTTTTCCTACTTCGTCCTTAATTTGGTGAAACACATCCCGCTGGCCGCGTCGAAGAAACACTCAGAAGATGGCATTGGTATTATCTCTATAAAAAGCAGTTAATTTATCTGATGGAATTTGAGGTTGTCTTAAAGTGTCTAGGCAAAACTTTTCAATTGTGTTCGATGTTTCGTTATTCGGCCAAATAAAGTACAACAGTTGCTGTTGGATTCCGTTAGTTCCAGTAAAGTATTGAACAGCTAACGAAAACATCTTTTCAGCATTGTGATACGGTGCTTCGGTGCCTATGCCGTAAAACGGAACTTCTCCCAATTGTTTTATACATTCGGACGCGTAGTACTTTCAACGGTCGCTGCAGCTTTGGTTCGGGCTGTGGACTGCTTTGCGTTGACTTTGGAGATACATTGCGACATTCAGTTTTACGATACAGTCGCGAGTGAAGTATTGGATGCTGCTTGACAACTTTGTAAGCTTCTATTAGTTCTGTAGCAGCAACGAACAATACTCCCGGGGTATCTTCCTTATTCATCAGAGTAAAAGTGGGATTTGATGTCGATGCTACCGCGAATCTGTTTGTTTGATTCTTCGTAGAATATCTACATGTCCGATTCTTCGTATAAATGTGAAGCCTCGTATCTGCCTTACCTCTGAGTTACTGATATGAAACAGACACAAATGTTACACAATGCTTCCTGATCCATACGCCCTTTCTCGACAAAATACCATTCTTTTGGAAATGTTCCGAAAGTGAAACTTTTCTTTCCATCCTTCGGCATTTTCGTAGGCTGTAATAAGTTTATTAGACAGTAAACGGTCGACAATAACACTTTAGTTATCGAAATACACATCACTACACACTTTATGCCCTATATATACGCGCAGTAAACACTCGAAACTTTACTTTCACTTGTGGTTCGTAGTACGTTTAGAAAGAATCGTCATATCATACCGCTGTTCAAGAGAGAACTGCCCGATTCTTCTGTGTGGCGCTGCTTAAATTGTTCCAGCCACGTACCAGGAGTCTGAGATTTTCTCGAATGATGGCGCTAGATCTAGAACGTGCTTGAAACGTCGATACAGGATACGCATCACGAAAGTCGTCTGTGAGACGACTTCGTCAACATAAACTTGTTGACGTAAATAAAAGTAACTGATGCTGCATTTACTTTAAACGTTTATTGTATGTATTAAAAAAACATGTATTTCAGGCCCGTGATGATGCTTCCCAAATAAAAGAAGCGAAGCGCTTATGGCAACAAACAAACTGCTTTCATTTAGTTGCGTAGGCGGTACATACGTCCACGAATTTAGATCAACTAAGGGGAAGACGGAAAAGAGATAAAAATGATGAAAATGACATACCGGTGCAATTGTGCGCTGTAGCGTAGTCCACTGTTTTCTAAACAGTAACAGATCTTGGCACGCGTTTTCCAGCAGATGGCAGAGCAGCAATGAAGTAAGATTGTCATTCGAGTAACGCAGTGCCGTATTGAAGTTCGAAAACAAAATGTCGGTATAACGGCAGTAGCGTAATGTATACAGAACTCAGCCACCAACACGTACAACAATGTATGGTATCAGGGATAAATTTGAAGCCACCAGTACTGTTCAGGATGTGCGTAAGGAAAGGTCTGGCCGACCAAAAGCAAGTACAGCTTCGAGCGCTGTTGTGTGGCAACATTTTACTAGGTCACTTCAAAAATTTGAGGAGGAGGGTGAACGCAAAATCTGGGTAAGCCGATTAAGCTGACGATGAATTCTGAAGTTTGCAAGGTAGAAAGTGTACATTCTAAGATCTCTGCACGCTATGAACAAGGACGGCACGGGTAGAAGTATGGCGTACTGCGAGTGATTTGAAGGCATGCTTCGCGAGGATGAGCAGTTTGCACGGAGGGTTATCTGGTCTGACAAGGTGCAATTCAAATGAACGGCACTGTAAACTCCCATAACTGCGTGTACAGGGCTTCTGAAAATTCTCACGTTCACGTGGACATACATGTTAATCTACCGGGTGTTGACGTGTGATGCGGTTTGTCATCGGCCCATTCTTCTCTGTAGGTACCATAACTGGTGAGATGTATCTTCATATGCTGCAAAAAACGACTTTACCTGCCATCCGAGAGGTATTTGGAAAGGAAATATTTTAGCCACAACAAGATGGCGATCCGTTTCACTACCACAGAGATATCAGAGCCTACTTGGATGAAAATCTTATCTGGACGATGAATGGATCGAAAAGAAACCGTTTAGTACCCACCACGGTATTCAGACTTAACGCCTCTTGCCTTCTAATTATGGGGGACCTTGAAAAATGAAGTTTATCGACAGAGGCCGGCTACACTGGCCGAGCCACGAGAGACCATCAGAGGGGGCGTGTACGGCAACAATGACAGCCGTAATTTGGCCAACAGTTCAGCCTCATTGACGTTGTTCGGCGGCTAATGGGGGTCATTTTGAACTGGAAACTTCCACCCCCACGCCCCCGTGCAAGACTTGCAACGGTATGTCATTTTGTTTCATGAATATTGACTATCAAAGTGCGTTTACATTTTTCGGGACCCCTCTGCATATAGCAAACGCGACAATGTTTATTATGATTCGATACTGTTGTTTTCAAATGGTTGGAATAGAGATCGAGTAGACATCATCCAAGCCGACGGGTCTGATAATGTCGTTAGAAATTTGCCTACAATTACCAGACGACTCAACTGTTAACCGTGAAGATAGTTTTCAGAGATTCTGTAAATCTGAGTTTACGTAGACCATAAATAGGGGCGGTAATTTCCAAGAACGCTTGCAAGCCATATATGTCGAATGCGCGAATCGTGTCCGCCTGCTTAGCTGGGTGGTCACGTGCTCGCCTCCCATGCAAGCGGGCCCGGGTTCGATTCCAGGCCGGGTTGGAGATTTTCTCCGCTCGGGGACTGGGTGGTGTCCTAATCATCATTTCATCCTCATCGCTGGCGCGCAAGTCGGTCAGTGTGGCGTCGAATGTAATAAAACTTGCACTTGGCGGCCAACGATGCCAAACGCTCATTTCATTTCATTTTTATATCGATCGTGTTTACAGCAATCGGAAGTGCTACGGTAAAAGACGAATGATGCTGATTTAGGTTATAGCGTTGGCAATGACAAAAACATTACACGATAAACGCCCAATGGAGACAATAATGTAATCTCACTTACCTTACACGTTGTCGATATTTTCGTCTTGGACAATTCTGGATGATGTTTAGCTGCCGGTAGGAGTCCCTGTTTCTCATAGACGGTGCATACTCTATCAGTAACTCTCAAGAAAACTGGTAGTCTCTCAGAAACGTTTTATATCACGTAAGCGCTAATTGTGGAAGTAGATGTATTGAAAAACGTGCAATTCATCTCGGTTTCCCGGTCTCCCTCGTTTGATAGATGCTTTCAGGGATTTCCATAATTGCTCGATATTCTGTGGGTGCACAGACAGATCATCAGATTACACGAATTCGAGAGAATGGTTTAGACTCGTGGTGAAATCCCTTCGTCAAATTGTTGTACGATTTCCATCCATCTGTAATGACTTCGACGCGGGCAAGAGAAAGTTATTAAGAGGTACTACAGTTTTTTAGTTCTGGAATACGCTTTCACATTATAACACTTTCTTGAGTCTCTCCATGCCTCCGAATACCCAAATCTGTTCAGCTTCGTTGTTGAGAAGTCTCCACGTTAGGGATCAGCAGTGACTGCATTTCAGTTGACAGACCTTTGTTAGTAGTGGTCGGTAGGATCAGAATTGTTACTTGTGTTTGTTCTCAAGAAGACTGAATATTTTGTATGTCGCCCTTTCCTTGCGACACATCTGTATGATTGCAGTTGTGGATGATCATGTATAAAGGACTGCAAGAATTGCCGGCCGGGGTAGCCGAGTGGTTCTAGGCGCTACATTCTGGAACCGAGCTACCGCTACGGTCGCAGGTTCGAATCCTGCCTCAGGCATGGCTGTGTATGAGGTCCTTAGGTTATTTAGGTTTAAGTAGTTCTAAGTTCTAGGGGACTAATGACCTTATTAGTTAAGTCCCATAGTGCTCAGACCCATTTGAACCATTTTGAACTACAAGATTTCTCAGATCAGAGTTAAATAATTATACTTGCCTTGTGGTAATAAAACTCATTCATACGAGTTGTTTGATTGTCTAGCGAACCGAGTATGCAAGATTCCTAGACACAACATGGACTAAATGAAAGTTTTGTCAGTACGTACCATCCGAAGTAGAGGTCACAGTTCAAATTTCCCCTTTATAGGTGAAATCAAGCACTGATTTCACAAATTGAGCAACTTTTATAAGCATTGTACATTTCGTACAGTACACGTGATTTCTGCGAAATTTTAATTGTTTATCGTTTTAACAGTCGGCCAGGTGGAAGCGTATCGCAGTATGAAACACTGTTTTTTAGTTTTTTCTGCACATACAATATAAAAGCAAATGAATAAACTTTTCTTCAATTAATTCCGCCCTTTTGCCACAATATGCGTCATTCAGTTTACTTCTTCCACAGGCCTGGAAGCCAAAATATAATTAGTAAAGGCGTTTCTTCTTAATTTTTGTAGAAATTAAACCAAACCTCAGCTAAATTTTTTTCAGGTGGAATTACATTTTACGTCTTATTGATTGAAACTTTAGCATATATTTTTAATTAATTTTTAATTATTTTATTTGCATGGCTGAAAGTACACTACTGGCCATTAAAATTGCTACACCAAGAAGAAATGGAAATGACAAACGGGTATTCATTGGACAAATATATTATACTCGAACCGACATGTGATTACATTTTCACGCAATTTGGGTGCATAGATCCTGAGAAATAACTTCCCAGAACAACCCCCTCTGGCCGTAATAACGACCTTGATACGCCTGGGCATTGAGTCAGAGCTTGGATGGCGTGTACTGGTAACAGCTGCCCAGTACAGCTGCCCATGCAGCTTCAACACGATACCACAGTTCATCAACACTAGTGACTGGCGTATTGTGACTAGCCAGTTGCTCGGCCACCATTGACCAGACGTTTTCAGTTGGTGAGAGATCTGGAAAATGTGTTGACCAGGGCAGCAGTCTAACATATTCGGTATCCAGAAAGGCCCGTACAGGACCTGCAACATGCGGTCGTGCATTATCCTGCTGAAATGTAGGGTTTCCAGGGATCGAATGAAGGGTAGAGCCACGGGTCGTAACACATCTGAAATGTAGCGTCCACTGTTCAAAGTGCCGTCAATGCGAACAAGAGGTGACCGAGACGTGTATCCAATGGCACCCAATACCATCACGCCGGGTGATACGCCAGTATGGCGATGACGAATACACGCTTCCTATGTGCGTTCACCGCGATGTCGCCAAACACGGATGCGACCATAATGATGCTGTGAACAGAACCTGGATTCACCCGAAAAAATGACGTTTTGCCATTTGTGCACCCAGGTTCGTCGTTGATTACACCATCGCAGGCAGAGATGTCGCGATACGATAAATCGCAATCGCGATAGGCTACAATCCGGCCTTTATCAAAGTCGGAAACGTGATGGTACGCTTTTCTCCTCCTTACACGAGGCATCACAACGACGTTTCACCAGGCAACGCCGGTCAGCTGATGTTTGTGTATGAGAAATCGGTTGGAAACTTTCCTCATGTCAGCACATTGTAGGTGCCGCCACCGGCGCCAATCTTGTCTGAATGCTCTGAAAAGCTAATAATTTGCGTATCACAACATCTTCTTCCTGTCGGTTAAATTTCGCGTCTGTAGCACGTCATCTTCGTGGTGTAACAATTTTAATGGCCAGCAGTGTACTAACAAAATGCATTTAATACTTTTATATTCCGATGTAGAAGATGACTCCTATAAATTTGTCTGAATTGATAGTTTCCTCTGTCTTTCTTTACGTGATAAATATGGAAGTAAATGAAGAAGTGATGACTCTCTACGTAACTTCACTTTCCTTCCGATACCAAAGACTTATGAGTCAAAACATTCAGGGAGAAACATGTTTGCTGCATAGCTTTATGTTGCCTTTAGGCTTAAAATTTTCCCTTTGCATGCAAAGACCCAGACGTTCGTTCTTCATCAGCACAAAAACGGTTAGCAATACTGTATGTCTTAAATCCAGCCTAGTTGTCAAATATGGGGTGTCTAGGAAACCTGCTTTCTCGAATCGCTAGACAACATTCAAACAAATCGTAGTAATGAGTTTTAATACAAAATGAAAAGATACAGTACTTAACTTTGACAATTACACATATGTGTTGCAAGCAGAGGGTGACATACGAAATTAACAGGCTTCTTCCGTATATACAAACCTGAGTCGCTGCTATACAAATGCCTAATCTTGAAGCTGCGATTCAACTGGGTCGCGACCACATTTTTTTAAATTCTTTGACGCAGTTTACTATTTCACAGCGTCACCGGTTCAGAGCCGGTCTAACTGTCTCGTTGGGTAAGTGAGAGGAGACTCAAAGCAACGGCTGAATAACAGCCGAGCATAGTACTTTGAAGCTGTGAAGGTGGAACTTTAGGTTCCGTGCCACCCTCCAACGGTGGAAGTACAGAAGAGGGGTGCAGTAATGCGCCAACTCTATCTTGAAGGAAAAAAGTGTCTGGACGAGAACAGGCCACTGGTAGTGACCGTACGAAGCGGACGGAAAAACGTGGTCGTATTGGGTCGCGACCTTTCGGGTGCGGTGCTTAGGGGCCGCTGCTGTCGCGTTGTCCGACTGGAGAGGGGTCGGTCACCGTGCTATTGGTTGACGTCTTCTCACAGCCATCTTTTCTCTGTCGTTCCCGACTGGCGTGCCAGCGCTTGACTATACGTCGTAATAGACAGAATATACGTAAAAATAAGGTACAAACTTCAGATTTCCGCGCGTATGTTTACTAGACATACGTAATGTCCCGTATCTTGAAATTCATAATACGTACACACAAATAAATTGAAGCAGAGATCCACTTGCATCTGCTCAGTAGTGTGATATATCTTTGTATTGAAACTGTAATTCTTTGGTCTAACCTCGAAAAATGTGTTTCCAATCTCTTCGGAATTTTGTATAACAGACTTACGTGTGGGACCAAATATTATTTCCTTTAAAATATCTTCCGGTGCAACCAGACCGCTCGGTTTCACCATTGTATTAAGAAATCCTACAGAAAATACTACAATAAAGAAAAATTATGTTTATTCCATATAACACATTCAGACAGAATCCACCCAACAAATGATCAAGACGTTGGTTTAAAAATAATGGCGTCCCAAGCGGATTACATCACATTACTCTGAAGGCAGCTACACATGTAACTGCATGCTTGACAAGCATGCATGCACAACCGTACTTGCACATGCATGTGTGAGTGTGTGTAGGATAGATTTATTCAAGTATCTTGAAGCTTGTTAGAATTTCTATTTTGTATGCACATGCAAGCATTCTAGTGTGTGCAAGCTTGAGCACCTGTAACAGAACAGGGAGGCTAATATAAGCACTCTTCACTGATTTGTTTGATTTGATTTAATTTTTTATGTAGCCATGTTTAATTACATTAGAAAAGTTGCATTTTAAAGTGGGATAAGTCAAAGAATACAATATTATATGGAGGAAAAGGGAAGAATGGCTCTGAGCACTATGGGACTTAACATCTGAGGTCATCAATCCCCTATACTTAGAACTACTTGAACCTAATTAACCTAAGGACATCACACACATCCATGCCCGAGGCAGGATTAGAACCTGCGACCGTAGCAGCAGCGTGGTTCCGGACTGAAGCGCCTAGAACCGCTCGGTCACAGCGGCCGGCAAGATTTACAAGAGGCGGAATTCTGAAGTTGTTCCCTCCCTTTAAATATCCAGACAATTCAGCCCATTGCCAAATGCTACCCGTATTTTTTATCTTTTTCCACAACATTTTTTTAAACAATGCGCTGCATAATTATGTCAAGTAATACGTAGTCTTGTTATTTATATTTTTGTACCATAGTTTATGTACAGCGTGTCTTAAACCTTTTGGGACAAATTGGAACAGGTGATAGTGCGTCCACGACCGACTATACTGAGATAGGAATCCAGTGGTCGTAAAAACACATTTATTGACGGCGCATGCAGTTCCGCTGCACTCTTGCTGAGGTCCCGGGTCTACGCTGGATGAGCAGCGGGCAATAAACAGCTTACACCCCTTACCACCAAATAGACTTGATGTACACAACTTAGCACGTAGCACGTGTGTCGTGTGGCGAACGCCACCATTGCATCGACGTATTAACCAGTGAAGCACGCACACAACTATCCCTGGTGTCGATGTTAATGTGCACGAGCACCAGAACAACACGCATAACACTATACTTGTGTTCTGTTAGTTGAGTTTGGACGCTGATGATCAAGTTGTTGAACGGCCTATATACACCCCCACCACCAACAACAACAATACATACCCTCATCGTTTGATTGGAGTGGCAGGTCCTGTTCCATAGCCAATGCGATTCCCATTCTCACGCCTCTGGACTTTTTCCTCTGGGGTTACATCAAGACGTTGCTGTATGATACCTCAGTAGAAATGGATGAAGACCTGCTTGCTATAGGGTGTTCATTATATGAATAAACCTGACGCAAACATTACACCATGTATTTTTCTGCGTTTGCTCGACTCTTATTGGATTTCGTTTCATGTGGAGCGGAAGCCAAGCTGTGTCCAGTACAGTCAAGTACGATAAAGGGGCTGGTCCAACTAAACTGCAATGATGTGAGCTGTTGCAGTTCGGACGTAAAAAGTGACGAACAGAGAAACAATACAGCTTCGAATGTCATTTAATCTTCAAAGAGAATGAAGTAACATTCGGCAAAACTCCAGTACTATCGCACGCTTCTTAGACTACCAGATGAAAAACATGAAATGCTTTCGTTCTCAACCAACATATTACTCTAATTACAAACAAAAGAGTAATGAAAACACCGAACACAGAGTAATTTTCCTGAGCGAACTATATGTGATGCAAAAGCATACTGCAGAGATTTCACCGTGTTGTTGAATACTGAAGCCTCTGAAGTTGTTAATTACAGTCAGTCGTCTGGTAATTTATTAGCTCCCTCCTTATATGAATCCGAGAAATACATTTCAATTCTGGAACTGTCGTCTGCTACGTTAATATGGAGTTCATCAGTAACAGAATCCACGAAGCCAACCAGGCGTCGCATTTTCTCCGCTTCTTATATCACGTGCCGTTCTATATCGTGCCAGCCTTCAGCAGTTAGATGTGAAAAAGCTGCATACATTAGTTCCAGTATGTCTGGCAAATCTTGTTATTTCTCGCGACAGATCCCTTGACTTGATTTCAGATCAGTTCTTTTGGGTTCATATTGTAATGGCACAGTGGCAAGAGTAAAAATATAGAATTTGATTGATGTGACGATGCTGTCAAAACAATTGTTTTTCATGTTTCTACGACACTTATCTACATCTGTGGTACAAAACAATGGACATAGTCCAAATGAAGAGTATTTGGTTTATCATTATTGTCCTTAAAAATTATTTTGTTTTCTTAATTTAAGCAACGTTTATTAAACTTTCATAAAATATCGATAATTAAGAACTGATACTTGAAATGAAAACAGGAATTTCGTGGGCAATATGTAACTAGAAACAGTAAGACGTGCATTATTGATAAGAAATGGTGAAGAATTTTACAATTACGAGATGCAGGTATTTCAAATTGGACGAAAAAAGGATGACCAAAGCGATCCATGAAATGCATAAGATTATCAATCCACTACGCTACCGATTCCGGTAGCCATCCGAGGTGTACTTGTGTCTCAACTGTATCACTTACAGGCGCTCGGAAAACTTCAAAGGTGATTTTTTCTGTAAATGTATGACAAACATTTGTCGACATTTTTTAACCGTGTTTCGCTACGAAGCAGGAAGCAGCCAAAGCCATTTTCATACAGCGTATTAACAGCGCGACAGTCAGGGCACAACTGTATGGAACCTATGACTGTACACGCTTTTTGAAATAAAAACTACATAGCTTAAGCGTGATTAAGAAAAACGTTGATGGCTGTTGATATAGTAGACTATCTTAAAGTTTCATTTAACGTAAGTCAGCAATAAGGTAATAACAAAAGTAAACCCTATTTCCAGTGGCGCAACAACACCAATGTACGTGTGCTACAGCTTCTGACCAATTATCGCGTTTGTGTTTGTTTACGTCAGGTTTATTCTTACGATAAACACAGTATAGGGTCTAAGCTGGATGTCTCCTAGTAAAACAAATACCAAGGATCGTTGAAAGAGTGCAGAAGAAGTTTATACGTCGTTACCAAGCGTTCATTGAGGCCGCCGATCGTCACTTTTAACAATTACTGTGAGCTACGTTGTTTTTATGCGATGTACGCTGTGTTTTGTCCATAATAAAATAAGAATGCATTTCCGACGATCGGTTCCCTATCTCAATATAATCAGTTGTGGATCCACTATCACCTGCTTCAGTTTGACCCAAAAGGTTTGAGACACCCCGTATACAACATTCGCCTGTCGTTTGAAACCGCTAACGCACATTTTCTTAATTTTTTGCTATTTAGCTGACAATCTTTCGGGTATCTTTCAATTTTTGATGTTCAAGAGGAATTTCCGATACTAGGCTATGGCAAGTAATGTCACTTCATGGTGGGCATATTGAATTCCATTTTTATAGAGCTATTTCTGTCATTTTCGTTGGTTTTCAATATTTTTGTGTGAGAAATATAGTACTGACCCTTTGTTTCGGAAGAAACTGTCATGTGTAATAGATGCTTTTCTCCGATACGTGGTTCGTTTACTTTCCGATAAAGGGGTAATGTTTTTTGATAACCGCGTTGATTTATTGATACGTGCACGCGAGAGTGCTCATTAATATATATTAATCTCCACTTGTGATTTACAGCTGAAGAGTATATTTTATACTAACTTCGATTCCTTTACGACCAATTGCGTTTTAGTGTGTATCATGACGCCCATTATAGCTGTCACTCTATTCCTTTTGTTCCCGATGAATAAAGGTCTTCTTGCATGATAACCATTTCCATTTCTTACTGATACATGCATATATGAGGGAGTAGCCAAAAGCAAGCCGAATTTTTTTTAAAGCTGTATATTTTCAAATTGTTCACAAAACGACCTTATCCTCTTCAAATATTCTCCATTACAACTAATACATTGCCCTATCGGTGCTACCACTGTTCGAAACATTTTTAGTAGTCATCAGCTGAAAGCTGCTCCATCGTTTTTTCATTTTTTTTCAGTGTTGTCAAATCGGTGTCCTTTCATGCCTCTTTTTATGCGCTCAGCCAGGTCAGGCGTGGGGCAGTGGAACCGTGCCATTTTTAGCCGAAAACTGTCTTCACAGAGATGGCTGTGTGTGCAGATGCGTTGTCGTGGTGGAAAAACCAGTCTCCTGCCTGCCACAAATTCACTTAACCGAGCTCCAAGATAACCCACTAATCCTTGACTGTTGATTCATTATCTGTCGATCGTCTGTGAGCACAAGCTGTCGAAATTTTTCAATATTTTTGTTGATTCAGGCAGCTGACTAACGTCCAGAACGAGGTTTGTCATCAACCGACATGTCGCCATTTTTAATTCGAGCAGACCACTCGTATGCATGAGTTTTTCCCATAGCGTCATCTTGGTAAGCTGTTTTTGACATCAAAATAGTTCAGCAGCATTTTTACTATGTAGAAAACAAATTTGGCAACTACACGTTGTTCATTTAAACTCGCCATCATAAAAGAAGAAATAAGAATTAAAAAACTAAAACAATCACCGCAAATGAACAGGACAATCCAGGTCAACAACGCAGGCGGCACTCAGCTGCAATGAGTTGTGCTATAGACACCTAGCGTCAGAAATACGTACCACACAAGGGTCGCCCTCGACAATGTTATTCTTTTTTTTTCTCGTATTCCGAACTCTTTATTTCCACGTGAGCTATATAGGCCAAGTGTACTTTTAGATGCTGATTTCAATTTATTTACTGTACATATTTTATATTCACATCGTGCTTTTCATGAAAATCTTCTTTACAGCTGTAGCGATTTCTTACGACACTCGGATTTCTTTTGTTTCCGGTGTAACCTCATTGTGGCTGTTTTACGACGGTAGTCGTCTTTCACTTTCTGACTTCGTAGTTCCAAATATTCAAATGTGTGTGATTTCCTAAGGGAACAAACTGGTAAGGTCATCGGTCCCTAGACCTATGCATTACTTAAACTAACTTACGCTAAGGATAACACACACACACCCCCGCCAGAGGGAGGCCTGGAACCTTCGGCGGGAGTGGCCGCGCAATTCGTGACATGGCGTCTCTAACCGCGTGGCTCCGTGTTTTCCTATCTCTCGTCTTCTTCATGGATATTCCTTGAATTCATCGGATCTTTAACATATTGTATGCATTTTCTAGGGATCTTCGACGTTTTCTTCTCCCCGTTGTCCATTAATAGATTATTTTTGGTCGTCGGTAATTATCCTCTCGTTGGAGGTGGTCTTGCTATCTACGACATCGAGAATAGTGTCTTCTTCTCCTATAATTTCCCGTGTTCTTTCATTTCTGACGAGTTACACTGTGGAGATGCCATAATTTCTTCGCCAAAAATCTTATCTATAAATTTATTTTTATCCTTTTTGGTTATCTCCCAGTTTTTAGCGCCTTGTATAGTGATACTAGATGCAATTGACATCTACAGTGATACCTTCCTTTTCTTTGTAATTTTGTCACTCCATAGCAAGGCGTTAAGTGGGCCAAGTACTCTTTTTACTTGGACACTTTTGTATTGTCTTGTACGCTTCTTACACTCTGTTCTAAGAATAATTCTTAAGTATTTAAATGGACACACAATTTTTAGTACTATTCGTGCAGTTACCAGGACACGTAACGGGCGTCATCTTTATCTGCTGCTATAAAGTTCTTTTCATCGGCGAAGAGTAAAGTATACAGCATTTTTTTTTCCTATAGGAATTCCCATTCCACGTCATTTCCTCTTCCAGGTTTGCAAAATTTCTTCTATGTATACTTGAAATAAAAGCGGTGCTAATGACCAACCTCCTTCAACCATATTGTTGAAATGCTCATGTAAGTTTGTGCCTGGACATAACTACTGTGCCAAGATATTGCTTTGCTACATACAAGTTAGTGGGACTGTATCATATGCGTGTTGCAAATCAATAAAAGTTAAATGAATCACCATTACCCCTTCTTACCTCTTTTAATGAGGTGTTCAGGAGTGAATGTGCCATCTGTCCATAAGCCTTCTCCTCTGAACCCATTTTGCTCGTCCGACCCTGTTATTTATGCTTCCGTTTCATGTTTTTGTTGTGACTTGTCGAGACAGCCAAGCCACTACGAGGTAGCCGAAAGGCACGCGTTTAAGCTCACGCAGGCTGGCGTGAGGTCTGGAACAGGTAAATTAATTGAGACTAGCCAAATAAAGTACGTAGCTGCTGGAATACTTAACTTTAATCCATAATTGGTGAACATGCATCACAAGATAAATAGCAAATGATAATGGCGCCTTGCTAGGTCGTAACAAATGACGTAGCTGAAGGCTATGCTAACTATCGTCTCGGCAAATGAGAGCGTAATTTGTCAGTGAACCATCGCTAGCAAAGCCGGCTGTACAACTGGGGCGAGTGCTAGGAAGTCTCTCTAGACCTGCCGTGTGGCGGCGCTCGGTCTGCAATCACTGATAGTGGCGACACGCGGGTCTGACGTATACTACCGGACCGCGGCCGATTTAAAGGCTACCTCCTAGCAAGTGTGGTGTTTGGCGGTGACACCACAGTTTTATTACTTACCTCACAAAGAACGCTGACTCCTCTAATTTGCACAATTGCATCGGTGTCATTTTGCAAATATGGATGAAATAATTGCTTTTTTCCTTTCATTTCGCTGTTTACCGCCACTTAAACATGTATTAAATATTTCTATAAACTGTTCTGGGGACTGGTTTCATGAGTTCTACAGGTAAGTTTCCTAAGCATGTAGCTTTCCCGTTATTCATTTCTTGTAGAGCTGTACTTAACATTTGCTCAGTCACTAGTTGTTGGTCGGTTTGTGTTAACAGGATGGTTTTAGAAATCAGCTGTGAATTATTCCCTTTTTTCCGTTAGGAGATTTTGTAATAGGTCTCCCACTTCCCCTTCGGTAGAAGACTCATTCCTACAATGTCTTTGTACTGCGTTTTGGATTCCTTTGATTACCTTTCGTGTCGCTTGCTTCTAGGTTTGCCTTGTGACATGTCTCTTCCCAGTAAGCCTAGCTGCCCTTAGTCTTCTTCTTACTGCACCCATCTCCCTTTGTCATGATAATTTAACCTGTATTGAGTCTTTTGTGTAGACAACCATTTCTCAAAATCAGCTTTCTTCTCATCTACAATTTTTTCTCTACCTTCATTCGCCACAGTGTCCCTGCCTATTCTATTCAGTTTCACAGCGAGCCCTATCTGGTATAAGAAACTAGTTGAGCCCTTTCTCCAACACGCGTTATTATGCTTGATATTGTTCAGTGGAGTTCCTTTTTCGTCACCTGACCTGATACGATGTAAGACTTGTTCACAGGGAAAATAAGTTTTTGCTATGACCAAGAAATGATCTGAGTCATATTCTGGGTCACACACGTCTCTGACGTCTTAAACTTTCACTTTAGTATTCTATCCGACAATAATATGGTCAGTGACCGATTTCAGGTTACGTCTGGATTGCATCCATGTATATTAGTGGATATCTGTGTGCTAAAACCATCCATTAGCAATTTCTAGCTCCTGTTGTTCACATAAGTGAATTAGCATTTCGCCATTATTATTCACAGAAGCGGCCTACTACTGGGTCAGGTAATTTGGTACACGTTCACGGTCACCAATTAGAAACACCTCCCACCGATTTACAACTTTTCCAAAGACGTCATCAGAGCAGAAAGGAAATTGCCATTCTCAGTATTTACGGCTTCGTCCGTTGCGATGTATGCTGTTCTGACAACCAAAGAATTATTTCTCATATCGATATCCATTTGTAGAAGTCTGTGATTGATTTCGTCACAGGATTGAATACACTTTTTGCACGTGTTATGGTTCCAAACCTCAATCTGTAAAGAGGGAATCCTTATAGCCTCAGTTTATTGTTCATCGGACTGTCAGTCCAACTCTCTGTCTGTGCGACTGTTAAAAACCCTTTTTCTCAGGAATGGGTAGACGTATCAATGTGAAGTTTATGTCATATGTACGTCTACGATCCCTTGGTGGCGTAAAACAGTTGAAGCTTACAAGTCAAAGGCTAGACAATTTATGCCGTTGATAGTAGCATACTCACTTATCAAAATCTATAAGGTACTTCCCATTGACCTGGTTGGTATGCGCTGCATAGGCACTACATATTGTGTAACATCACCTACGTAATCTTTGCCTATTACTCTGAATCAATCTCCTTCAACAATATCGTTGAGGGATGATTCACCGCCTTAACTACGTATGGACCATCATGCAAGTGGAAAAACTATTTTATATGTTCGTCAAGTTTGTTGCTCTTACAATGGCTTCAAATGAGAACCTGATTCCCTGTTTGTATTCTAAAGTTAGTTCCTCACGATTCATCCTTCCAAACCTGCTCCTAGCATTTCTTTGTTATCATTGAGTCATGAATTTTTCTAATTTCTTATTCCAATCAGGTTCTTTAGGGCGAGGGTCTATATTTTAGCATTAACTTATCACCTTGTAGTCTACCCATCACTATTTCCTCTGGCACGATTCTAGTAATGTCGTTCGGAGTGTCATTGGGCTCTCTCTCAAATTCCATAAGAAAAAGAGGGCATGTCTTTTGCCACAGTAATTTCTCATTAGCCAACCTAATTCTTTCGTTACTCTCTCAGAGGGATTCTCTTGCAGGTGATTCCAGGCCTTTAATAAATTTGAAAATCCCTGTTCCCTCAGGAAATCTTTAAAGTCAAGTGCTACAAACTGTGAACCATTATCCGTTATCAATCTTCTTGGTTTTCCTGCTTTGGGAAAATATTCCTTTTTATAAAAAATTGTAATCATGGTCTTGCTCGTAGCTGACTAAATGGGATACAGTTTTGCAAATTTAGACCACAACCCCAGTATGACTAGAATATAGAATACACTGCCAGTTCTGTGGGGCAGTGGGCCAAAAATGCCAACCACATTTAGATCCCACAAATGCATAGGAACAGTAGAGTAACTTCGCATGTCACTGTTCCCCTTAAAACTTTTCGTTTGTTGACAGACCTTACACTTAGGCAACTCTTTTCTAAAACCTCGAATTACACTTTTATAATAATAATAAGTTTTTATGTGGTCTAAACATGTCTTGATTCCAAAATGACCATAAATCTGATGAATATATCATACTAATTTAATAGCATCTTTCTTTGAGCAAGACTCCTTGACATTCTCTCCAGACTTTTGTCCATCGTTTTCTATCATTTTTGGATACTTAACTTTTCTCTCGCCTTACTAAAACAAGGATCATGTAGTTGAACCTTCCTAAAATTTCTTATTAGTTGTTTTAAATTTCATTCAAACTCTAATAGTTGAAACCTGCCTACCATAGACTCTTGGCCTATCTCAGCACAGTTGTTATCCTCTCCCCTTATACAAGTGTATCAGATCTCTGTATCATACTCCTGTTAGAAGTTCTCGGTGGTCTGAATATACCACTGTTTCAATTGAATAAATACTTAAATTTCTTCACGGCCCACGCAACCGCCAGTGCTTCTTTCGCAAGAGTTTAACATCCTACTGGCAAAAGTAAGCTTTACAAGCTATAGTTCATCTTTAGCGTCGGCCGGAGCGAAATTAAAACTCTTTAATTGACAGCGAAGTTGACTTCTTCAGACAAGTCGCAATGTGAATTATCAGTCATTTTGAATGTGCACCATTATCCCTACATGGGAAATTTATTTACTTGGAAATATTTACTCCTGTCACTGTGTTTGATTTTCCAAAGTAGTTTTTGATGACGTTGCTCAGTAAAACAGATTATAGGATCATGTGGGGATGGTGTCTTCGTTTTTGTAGTAAATGTGTTAACCTAATACTCAGATGAATGACTCCCTTTTTATCTTTTTTCTGACCCAAAATTCGTACGTCATATCTGTATGTGAAGCTGTGTTAAAAGTGTTTCTACTAGTTGACACCATTGCAATACTGTGTTGGACGCAATTTTACCTTTATGTTTTTTTAGATACAGTTTTCGCTAGTTTGTATCGTTTCGATCACTACAGCGCACCGTACAGAACTTACTCTCGTTAATTATATTAGATTCTGGTACTCCTACATGCAAACCCTGTCAACGCTCTGATATTTGTGCTCTGTGGGATTTCAGGGATCACGCTTTAGGTGCTGCGTAAATCGTGCGATAAACTACTTAGATTCCCAAGATTCTCCTGCACTTACGGTGTCGGCGGTTTTTAGGTGACGTGTAGGTGTTCGTAACGGTGCGATGAATCACGAAGAATGGAGGCGATCTGCGATTAGTGAGATGCAGGTAACGAATCTGATCGTGCTTCTTCTTCTGTTTCGCTTTTTCAACAAAATTGCATTGTGGGCGTGCTTCTGCGGTATGCTAATATAGGACACGGTATGTGCACATTTACGAGAACGGCATTGCTCCTCAGTTCACACGCACCAGTGTAACCTGTGTTCTTGGGTTCCTGCCTAGCTGCACCTTCGGAACTCGTTACAGATTAGTAATAAATAGCGAAGTGTTTTTAACAAGCGAGACTGTAAATGTGTGTTAAGGTGTGCTTGACTGGAAAACAAGAGGGAGTGGTATAGAATCCCGGTCGAACCTTGGATTTTTCCTTGTGCGTTTTAACCCAGCCTTCACCTCTCAACGATGTGAGGGGTCGCCATAAAAACATGTGTTTCGGATTCCACGTTAAAGTGTAGGTCTCCTTCCCCAAGTTGGATAAGTGGCCTAGATTAGGGACACGCAAGTCGCCAAAGTGGCATCCAGTTGAAAGAATTGCATCAGGCTAGTGAAGCAACCGAAATTATTATTATTATTATTGCTTTGCTTTTAGGGTACTACCTAACCACACATAGGAAGTCACTGTGTTGCAAGACACGACACATCAGCAAAAAATTAGAAACTGATTTATAAATATTAGTCTATTTCAGATAAGATGTACAAGAAAGGAAATGGAACAACGGGCAGAACTTTGTTAGAGATTGTAAACTCTTATCACTGTTTCTGTCATTGTCAGAAATTTGTGTTTTTCTTAATTCAGATAACTACGAAGAAGGAAATAGAAGAAAGCGCAGAACTCAGCTGGGGATGGTAAATTCTTTTCACTTCTTCGATAAACGTAAAAAATAATTTTTTTATGACTCCACTGTCTCCTTCACGCGCACTCAAGCAGAAACGAATTGAAGATGTTCTTGCAGTGGTTCGGTTCCCGAAATGTCCAATTTATTGCAGACCAAGTGCCCTCGGTACTGCTAGTATGAGCACCTATTTCCGGGTGTTTGAAATGGGAACAATGCGAAAAAATGGATGAAACCTTCATCCTTCAAACGTTGAATTCAAAAAAATTGAAATGCCGGTAGTTTCGGAAAGAAGGGCCTTCTGGAGTACACTAAGAAGAATACGCTTGTTTTCTTTACGAACTACTTGGAAGAAACACTTATTGCCTTGTCTCTCGACTCGTCCAAAAAATAATCCACTGACTGCTTGCGTGAAACGTCAGTTTTCCGAAATTGGATTCGTCGATCTCAATAATTTTTCCAACGTCACCCATAATTCCTAACCCAATCTGGCACACATACTTACCGACTAAAGTTTCGCCAGTCAACGACTGCGTGGCAAGACAAACGTAATTCTTGTCAGCTGAAAAGTTTGGAACATTTATTCACCCACATGAATGTCATTTCCAAAATGTCTCCCGTGGATTTTGCTGAGACTACGAGCGAAAACGCTGTCTGTTGACAAAGCCCACTTAAGTCGAAGTGAGCTTCATCCGACATCCGTAGACCTTTAATGCAATTGTCGTCATCGTGGATCTTTGCTAACATGCGGTAAGCATATTGTCTACGCCTTAGCAGATCGTTAGATCGAAGATGCAGAACGATCTGCTGCTTGTACGGATGGGACTTCACACCCACTTTCAATTTTCGTTAAACATTCGAACAATGCATCTATAGAGACTGCATGATGTTGAACAGAGAAGGCTATGGGCTTATTACGAAAGCAATTGGCACAATTTAGATATTGTCTCCTGTATGAGCGGTTTGGGGTCCCCCTCCAGATTGCCTCTTCAGCGCAGAACCGTTGCTTGGAAATTGCGTACCTAGCTGTACATTGCATTCGTTGATACTAACAGCACCACCGCTGTCGCTGGTATACTTAAAGCCTACTGGTATAACATCTACAAAGTGAACACCTGACAAGAACTGTTGTCTGTTACATTAAACAACTTCTCACGAATATTGATAGGTAGTTTGGTCTTCAATATTCGTAGTATGTTTTTGTGTGCTACGGGTTCATCCCAGTAATGTGTTTTCCTGATAGACCACTCAAAATCTTTCCTGAGACTAACTTATTTTGTGTTACACATTTCGGGAATGAAGACCTTCTTTCAGAGTCCCTTTTGTAGCTCTGGTAGGCATCCTGACCAGTATTTAGCCAGGAACATCCTCTCGAATGGATCATAGGTAGTGCAGTATTTTGGTATTACAGTCGGCACGAGGGCTGCCTTGGTTCGATTATAAACAGTGGCGAAATGAATATTTTGTTTCTCATTCCAGGTCTTGGGTAGTACCTCCTTTAAAAGGCTTTATTCGACTCCAAAAAGAATATTTGAAATTGACAATGCTTTAAAAGACGGCCTTCCTGTAGGTATTACTGTTAATGTAGAAGCTGTCCCACCAGTTCAGATGAGTATTCAGTGTATAGTCTGACTTCCTCTGCTTCATCGTGACAGACTGTTATCAGGGCTTGTTCTCTCATACATTTTACTTCTGTCAGCAGGTATGGATGATAGGAGGCTGGCCTGTATGGAGTGCTCCCCATCCTACTGTTGTAACTGTTTTAGTGGCATGTTGTGCGTGTCTGTAGGCTGGTGTCACTCTTCGCATGCTCCCACAAATTCATGGAATTACACTCTCATCACTTTAGTTATGCTGTAGGTGTACACACTGAGATGACAAAAGTCACTGGATACCTCCTAATATCGTCTCGGACCTCCTTTGCCTAGCGTAGCGCAGCAGCAAAACGTGGCATGAACTCAACAAGTCGTTGGAAGTGTTCTGTAGAAATATTGACCCATGCTGCCTGTATAGACGTCCGTAATTTCGAAAGTGTTGCCGCCGCAGGATTTTGTGCACGAACTGACCTCTCGATTATGTCCCATAAATGCTGGATGGGATTCATATCGGACGATCTGGATGGCTAAACCATTTGCTCTAGTTGTCCAGAATGTTCTTCAAACCAGTCGCAAACAATTGTGCCCTGCTGACGAGGTCAATTGTCATCTACAAATCTTCCATTGTTGTTTGGGAAAATGAAATACATGCACAGTTGTGAAATGAATATTTTGTTTCTCATTCCACGTCTTGGGTAGTACCTCCTCCAAAAGCCTTTATAAAAACCACTTTATGGGGTGGCTCCAAGTAGCTGAACAGAACCATTTCTAGTAGACATGGGCAAACTGAAACACGTAACTGTTTCGAAACAAATGAAACAGTACAATGTAATGTTTCGATACGCTGTTTCGAAACAGTGAAACAGTTTGTGTTTTGTAAGCTAATAAACCTACACATTTTATCATCTTGAATGTCTACTGTATAAGTATGTCCACATAAACACAAATGAGTTGCGAGAGCGCTAATCATATCCCAGAAAGTATGAAGTTATCACTTAGGCGTCTTGGCAGTTTCTTATTTCTGCAGAAAATGCGCTGCTTTCGTGTCTTGTGGCTTTCATACTTTTCAATTGCATGAGGACAGCCATAGCTGAAGACAGAAAGGCCACCACGAACGGAACTGGAGGTGGGAGCAAACTGCAGAAACAACGGATATGCTACTGGAATTCCCACATTCCGTTAGTATGGGTAATATACCCATCCTGCTAATTGCCATGCACACAAAGGGAATCATTGAGGATAATAGGCACAGTGACTATAGACTCACAAATAACGCCAAATAATTCGAATAAATAACAAAACATAACAGAAAAAAATTTTGTCTTTCAAGGTGTTTCGAACCGTTACTATAAATTCACCATGCTTCATAGTCCTTCCCGTTCACCATTACACTATCAGTGATATGTCAAACAGATTACTTGCAATTATACCTACATCAGATTTATGTATATGTCTAATAACTGTCACTCTACGCCTTTTTTTATTCAAAATGTAGGCTTACTTACGTTTCTTAATATGATTACTGTACATGAACAGAGAAGCGTATGTTATCAAAAAGTGTAATTTAACTGAATGATTTTCACATATTTATTATTTTGAATGTGAATAGTATGCGTTGTTTTATTGCTTGGTTAGTGTTTATAAAGCAGATATTACGCCATTTCGGAATATGACAGTAAGCTAGAACGAAGCTTTATTTTCGGATATCTTAAGCTTCATGCTATTGTTTGTCACAAAGATTTTGACACTCTTGAAAGTGTTTCATGAAGTGGTATGTTAAATGTGTTTCAGTACCTGTGCCGAGCCCGAATCTCGTCCGACACAGAGGGGGATGAAACATCACTGTTTCGATACAATTAGTCCGTTGCAAGCACTGGTGGACTGAAACAGCCTTATTCTGAAACAACGATACAGTTTCTGTGTCTGGCTCGAGACCGAATGTGGCCCAGTTATTCGAGACAGGGGTGGAATGAAACACCACTGTTTCGAAACAGTGAACCGTAGCCGTTCCGAAACACTGAAACAGTTCCACGTATCGATACACTGTATCGAAACATAGAAACAGTGACCAAGTCTAATTTCCAGTCAGTGAAATGAAGTGAACGTGTGGCATTGTTCGTTGGGAGACCCCAACCAAGGAAGATTCGGCCGCCGTATTTCAAGTCTTATTTCAGGTGACGCCACATTGAGCGACTTGCGCGTCCGTGATGATGAGACGATGATAAGGATAGTACAACACCTAGTCCACGGGCAGAGGAAAATCTCCAACCCGGTCGGTAATCTAACCCAGGGCCGCTGAATGATACGCAAACACGTTGTCACTCAGGTAAGCAGGCGGACATTTCCAGTCAGTGATCGGTTCAGTTGGACCAGAGTGCCCAGCCATTCCATATAAACACAGCCCAAGCCATTAGGAAGACACCACCAGCTTGCATAGTGCATAGTTGACAACTTGCGTCCGTGGCTTAGTGGGGTCTGAGCCACCCCCGAACCATACCATCGGATCTTACCAACACATCTGACCGGGCCACGGTTTTCCAGTCGTCTAGGGTTGAACCGATATGGTCACGAGTGCAGCAGAGGAGCCGCAAGCGATGTCGCGGTGTTAGCGAAGGCTCTCGAGTCGGTCACCTGCTGCTGTAGCTCATTAACGCTAAATTTCGCTGCAGTGTGTAATTTTCCTCTTACGTGAGGAAGACATTTTTACTAGTTTTAATAAATTATTGTCTCTCATTGATGTATTAACAATAGTTAGGAAGTGCTGTAGTCCGTAGCCGGCCATGAATCGGAGAGCATTTCCCACGCTGGCTGGCTAGGTGACGAAGCGACCATATGTAGCGCGTAGTGGGGTGAGGCTCGGCGCTGGACCGTAGCAACAAGCGTCAGACTGGGAAATATACATGGCGGGAAGTACCGCCATCTTGGCGCCAAAGTCTCCGATTTGGTTTATTTATATTTAATAATTAAAGTCATTTATGACAACATGAATACTAGGAGGAGGCTCTGGATGTTTGAAACTATTTGTCATAATTTTGCCTCATTAAAATTCACACCAGTTCATTAAAAAAATGCATATCTTAGTAAGTACGAATTTGATCGGAAATCCACGAACTATAACGAAACTAGTAAGAGATACGGACTGCGCGCAAAAGTCGGCAGTCGGCGTTAAGAGTGATGTGTTGCTAAATGTGCCAACACCTTGTAGATAGAGGAGGCCTAAATGCACGCTATCTAACGCAGACGGGCGTGAATTCTGGAACAGGATAAGTAGTGAATTCTAACAAGAAAAGTATGCAGCTCCTCGAATACTTATCTTTTATTCTTTGATGTGAATTACAGCATTCTTGATGAGACATTTCATACGATAACTATCAAACTATGTAAGGCTAATGGCGCCTTGCTAGGTCGTAGCCATGGACTTAGCTGAAGGCTATTCTAACTGTCTCTCGGCAAATGAGAGAAGGCTTCGTCAGTGTAGTCGCTAGCAAAGTCGTCGTACAACTGGGGCGAGTGCTATCCCGTATCTCGAGACCTGCCTTGTGGTGGCGCTCGGTCTGCGATCACACAGTGGCGACACGCGGGTCCGACATGTACTAAATGGACCGCGGCCGATTTAAGCTACCACCTAGCAAGTGTGGTGTCTGGCGGTGACACCACAAAGAGCTCTTCCTGTCTTGCTCTCGGTTACGAGTAGTTTGTGACATGAGTGTTATATTATTGATCTAATAGGAATAAACGTGATATTACGCCACTCTGAATGTTAATTTCGAGTAAATAGATACCCCAAAGTTGATCGACAGCAATATCAGATAATTAGCTTCCACCGACAGAGACATCCAAAGAATCTGCACGGGACATTTACGAGAGCTGCACCGCGCACAGGTAGGAGGAAATTCGAGGACACGACCCACCAAGGCGGATCAAGGAAGGTCCGACTTGTAAATTCCGGGTAGAAATGCTGACCAGTTACACTGTACGTTACATACACTACCTTCTACGGACTCGCGGCTGACAAGGGAACCTCCCCATCGCACCCCCCTCATATTTAGTTATAAGATGGCACAGTGGATAGGCCTTGAAAAACTGAACACAGATCAATCGAGAAAACAGGAAGAAGTTGTGTGGAACTATGAAAAAATAAGCAAAATATACAAACTGAATAGCCCATGCGCAAGATAGGCAACATCAAGGATAGTCTGAACTCACGTGTGCCGTGGTCTCGTGGGTAGCGTGAGCAGCTGCGAAACGGAAGGTCCTGGGTTCCAGTCTACTCTCGAGTGAAAATTTTACTTTCTTTATTTTCGCAAAGTTATGATCTGTCCGTTCGTTCATTGACGTCTCTGTTCACTGTAATAAGTTTAGTGTCTGTGTTTTGCGACCGCACCGCAGTACTGTGCGATTAGTAGACGAAAGGACGTGCCTCTCCAATGGGAACCGAAAACATTTGATCGCAAGGTCATAGGTCAACCGATTCCTCCACAGGAAAACACGTCTGATATATTCTATACGACACTGGTGACGGCATGTGCGTCACGCAACAGGAATATGTTGTCGACCCACCTAACTTATACACTTCACGAATGGGTAAAAAGATTCTTCTACCTTGCCCGATTTAGGTTTTCTTGTGGATGTGATAGTCACTCCCAAAAAGTGATGAAAACATAAGAGTTTGTCATGTAAACCGAAAATAAAAAATTAAAATTTTCACTCGAGGGATGGCTTGAACCAAGGACCTTTCGTTCCGCAGTTGCTCACGCAAACCACGGGACCACGGCGCTTCTCTGTTCAAATTTCCCTAGATATTGCCTATCTTGCGCATGGACTACTCGGTTTCTATATTTTGCTTATTTTTTCATAGTTCCACACAACTTCTTCCTGTTTTCTCGATCGATCTGTGTTCAGTTTTTCAACTTACAACTAAATCTGAGGGGGGTGCGATGGGGAGGTTCCCTTGTGAGTAATAACAGTATCAGTTTAGAAGCGAGGGGATCTTGCAAGTGCCCTAACGGATACGTTCGTCGTACGTCTCACATTGACTGCTGTGGTTATTTCACGCAGTGTTGCATGTCTGTCAGCAGTGACAACTCTACGCAAACATTGCTGTTGTCGCTCGTTAAGGGTAGGCCGTCAGCCACTGCGTTGCACGTCGTGAAAATTTGGCTAATTCTCGTCGTGCGGCCATAATTACGTCGGAAACCTTTTCACGTGAATTATCGAGTATAAATGATAGTTTCGCCAACACACTGCCCCATTATACCTAGATTATTCGATGCAACTGCTACTGTTGTATTTGCATATCGCTAACCCATGACTTTGTCACCTAAATGTATTTCTAGGTACTAGTGTTTCATTGCGACATCGTTTTGATCCGTAAGAGAGAACGGCTTGCCTTATGCGATAATGAATATTAAGAAATGGTTAGGAATTTCACAGGAAAACTGTTTAAGTGTCAACTTTTGTTGTTTTCTTAATGAAAAACCACATTTGTGTTTCTTTTATGAAACAGTTTGCTTTGTTCATTCAGAAGTATTTATCTGAACTAGACGACCTCAGAAATTAGAACAAAACAGGAATACAGTTGTCTTCAAATTGTTTGCAGTTGGCGTAATTACAATCGGTAGACTCGTTTCGTATCAAATTTGTTTCGTCCATCCTAGGTAGCTTTTCATGCCACGCAGGAGTTTCTTTCGCTAGACACAATGGAGTTGGAACATAACACATTGTTATTGCTAAATTAAGGCGTGTAGAGATGGGTCGAACTCGTTCATTCCCGTGAACTACTTCATTCATTTCACTCTTTGCCGTGAAGCGTTCAAACGAAGTAGTTCATTCATGAAGTACGGAAGCCTGGCAAAGTTGCCCAGTTCACCGCGGCTACGCTCGCTTCGCCTCGCTTGTACAATAAAGCTTCGTAATACTTCATAATTTTACCAACAGATGGCCGAACTATGCAGTAACGTGCACGCAACGTTTTACACTCTTACAGAGTCTGAGCTAACTTAAATTGAGCATGGTCGAAGGGGACAAAGGAAAGATAAACAGAGAAGCCTGTCACATGTAAAGAAGGTATTACATTTAATTTTGCTCGACATTTTCTCATGAAGCGCCCAAAAAAGTCTTTATCTGCCAAGTGAAACATTATTTGTTGTATTCATGGACTGAAAACTAGGGCTACCAACGAAATGCAGTCCAATTTTATGTTCTTTTTAAAATGTAATCCAAAATAGAATGAGTATGTTTACCACTGTCACAAAGTCTATATATCTACGTTAAGTAATGATTCAGAAGTTTTCCTGTAGATTTTATTTTTGTTGAGAATAATAACCCTCCAGATTCAAAACGTAAACTGTCACCTGTAGTCATTAGCACGATTTCAGGTAAAATCCCTCTTTGAGTGTTATTAACAAACCTTTTATTTTCATGTTGGCTGTGCGTGCTCACACAGCCAGTCTATTCATTTGTATCTGTAATATTCATTTGTCCGCAAGCGCTGCCAACGGTAGGCTACCGGTAGACGCGAAGTATAACTGAACTGCACAAATAGTCACGGGTAATGATGTCAGCACTGCAGGAAGCAGCTGACGCCGCCTTCCCCTCGCCCCTCACATCCACAACCCATCGCAAACGTATCGTTTCCCACAAACGCCGCGCGATTCGTCGACAGGCAGTAGAGGGGAGAATGAGTGACGTAGCGCCGATGTAATGGGATGAGGGAGAGGGGAAGAGAGTGAGTGAACTAGAAAAAAGTGTGGAGTGTGTTATCTGTGAAGAGTTTGAAGTACCAGTTCATTGAAATTGAGTGGTTAGTTCACACTTCACTGGAGTGAAGCGTTCATTTGAACGACTCATTCGCGAGCTCCCCATCACTAAAGGCGTGGCCAGACAGAATGCGGCCTGGCCGTCCGACCTGTGGCCTTGAACCGCAGCCGGCAGGCCGCACTGTTGAATCGCTCGTTACTGTATGGTGGCGGTCACACTGAGTGCAGCAGCTCTGACGCACCGGCACGCGGCCTGCCGCACCGGCCGCCGCCGGGTTGTCACAGACGACAGATTCGCCGCAAGCCGGAGCGGCTGCTTCCCTCTGTTGGCGCACTCAACTGCTCTGTGGTCACACTGGAGGCAGCGGTGTGAGGCGGTTTTTGTCTTGCAGCACGTGTGCATCATGGACACAGAAAGACTTATAGACGAGGTGAGAGAATACAACTTTTTGTATGATACACGCGATCCTGATTTGCAGGTAGAATACTTTTGCCCTCGATATACTCTTGATAGAAAGCTGAATTCTCAGAAATAGTGTTGTCACTGTGACGTCCATAATTTCCAATATCAACTACTGTAAACTCGCAGTATGGATCAACGATCGCAAGGAGAACCAGCGAAAAGAATTGTTTGTAACAGAAGAACTGGGATCCACTATCCCTCGGGCTTTTTAACCTGACATGCTTCCCGTCTATGCTTCCAAGGCAGTTTGGAAACCCCCAAAGTTCTAGAAATCCTTCTTCAGATTTCTTCCACATCTCTGTTGTAGAACAGTCCAAATTGCGTGGCACACTTTTTTCACAATTTCTGAGACTGTTGAACGTCCTAAACGACAAGAAGAAGCTATGGTCTGGTGACTCTCGCCTGTAGTCAAGTATCTGGAAAAGATTAAAATAAATTATGCCGATAGAATAAATAAGTCAAGGACCAAAGATATGTTTGTTTCAATTAATTGACAATGTTATGAATACAATGAAACAAAACAATCTGTTAAGTAGAAAGTTCTCTCTAGCGGGACATACGGAACTAGATGTTACTATCGTTTACTGTATTCGTAAACACTTCAAATAAATTTATCACTCCACTCGTAACTACATTGTGGGATAGCACTTTCTTCCGCCGAACCTCTCATATGATACAGCAAAATTGAAATGGAATAAATTATATGACTTCTGTTTGAAGAACAAAGAGGCCACAAATGGTAAAACGTACCTCAAACAAATGGCTAGTCTGTGCCTTGTATCAATTGGCTTTCTCCAGTTCGTTGTGCACTTCTCGGTGCTACCTTTATATCAGGCGATGCAGTTCCTCGAAACATTCTCGCGACATACGAAAATATTTGAAGAACCTATCTTCGTCAGACTCTAGATCAATACACAGACGATGGTATTCTCCTAAGCTTTCTCTCTTGCTATTAATGTCGTGGACTCAACATTTCCTCTTCTCGGTGCCATTTCGTAACGATAGTACGAGCTACTCATTTCTCGACCTCCCGCTGCGCCGTCCATCTCAGCGGCAGGCCGGATTCTGTCTGGCCAGGCCTTTAGACAGCTTTGCAAAGAGACGACAGTTAAACTTTCACCTCTCAAGCGCATCTTCTTTGTCACCACTATTGATTGTGGTTAAATGCAAATCAACCTCCTTAGTAGATTGAATATGACATGGTCCACAGTCCAGGCATTGCAAAAATAGATATTTCGTTTTTGTGCTGCTGATTACAGATGACTTCTCTCAGCTGGCCTAAATAAATATATTGACGCAAAAAATTGCAATATCAAGAAGGGGTCGTGTGACAAAAACGGAAGTTGGTAGGCGTGTTTCGATATCTGAGAGATGACGTCAATTCATTCTTCGTGTCAGTCGCAAAAGAGTGGCGGTAGCAGCTCCACTGTGATGATTCAGGTCAGGTTTCCTTTAAATGCACACTGTGAAGGTCGCGAGCGTTGTTACCTTTGAGATTGGACGTGGTGAGTTAGTGTTAGTCATGAGTGCCTTTAAGGCGACAAAGACGTCAATATCAGTATCTCACTCAGTTTGTACGAGGTCGTGTAATACGGCTACGAGAAGCTGGATGTTCCTTCTTGTGAAATTAGTATAAAAATTCTTATAATTTTGTAGGGTGTACTCATCCAACTGCTTTATTATCTGCTGGTGCCACAAGCTCTGTGTTCCTCCATGTCCACTGTAACTTGGTTTTTACACCAAGAATGACAGTACTAACATTATGTTTCAGAACCTTCATTCTATATCACGTCATAATTATTATGTTACATTAACAAAACTCAAAAATGCTGACATGCTTACAACACTGACGTACACCTTACTTAAGCAATTACATGCTTCTTGCACAAAATTTCATAAGACACTGACGTTAAATGCCAACATGGCTGCCTTTATAATTCCAAACGATCCTCGGTAATGTTATAAAGGGTTTTTTAATAAAATTACAATTAAAACTGTTGCCTCAAAATTAATGACATATTTCAAAAGTTTCACTGGCTCTTACAGAGCAAATACATATATGGATTTTCAACCATTAACATTTTAGGAGTGTGCAAATACTCAAAATATGAAATATAACAATCCTTTTACTATTTTTATAAAATGCCAAAGATACATGGTTTGGAAAACGTTCGTACCAATTACAGGACGCATACACTTCAATACAATTATAATTTGCCAGCCGGAGTGGCCTTGCGGTTCTAGGCGCTACAGTCTGAAACCGAGCGACCGCTACGGTCGCAGGTTCGAATCCTGCCTCGGGCATGGATGTGTGTGATGTCCTTAGGTTAGTTAGGTTTAATTAGTTCTAAGTTCTAGGCCACTGATAACCTCAGAAGTTACGTCGCATAGTGCTCAGAGCCATGTGAACCATTTGAATTAAAATTTAGTAACCAGTTTCATTGCAATAATTCTACAAACACAGATCCATCTTTTGTTTACGTGAGTGTTTCCTGTTTATTTCAAGTTGGATCGAAAAATACGTGTTTTAAATGGATTTCAATGGACTGTTACGTCTCATTCTGCAGTACGGCAGAAACACTTGGCAGGAATGTAGCCACTGTAGCGGTGTTCACGAGAATTTACGATTGCAGGAAGACTGTCTTCAGTCGGCCACCTGACACTATGGAGAGGGACGTGGGCCGTGGTGCGTCGTACTATTTCTGCAACAGCAAATTTGAGCACCATTTGGCACCACAGTGATATAGCGACTGTTACAAATCGGTTACTTCAAGGACAGCTCGGAGCTAGACGGCCTGTAGCGTGCTTTCCACTGGCCCCAAACCACAGCCAACTGCGAATTCGGCGTTGTCAAATAAAGGCTCATTGGAGGGCAAGGTGGAGGTTTGTTGTGTTTGCTGATGGAAGTTCGTCCTGCCTCGGTGCCACTGATGGCCGTGTATTGATTGGGAGTCCAGTCGAGGACCTGAAGCCAACCTATCCACGTGATACATACACTGGCTACGACTCTAGTGGTCATCTCACGCACCCTGACAGTAAATTTGTACGTCAGTTTGATGATTCGACCTATTTTGCGGCCATTCATGAGCAGCATTAAAGGCAGTGTCTTCCAACAAGATAACGCTCACCCACATACCGCTGTTGAAACCCAACACGCTGTACAGTGTCGACATGTTGTCTTAGCCTGCTCGATCACCACCTGTGCCTTCAATTGAGAATATATGGCACGTCATCGGACGACAATTCCAGCGTCATCCACAAACAACATTTACCGTCTTTGGAAGTGCAACAGGCATGGAATTCAATCCCACAAACTGACATTCTCTTCCTGTACAATAAAGTGCATGCGTGTTTGCACGCTTGCATTCGACATTCTGGTGGATACACCGTCTATTAATGTACCAGCATTTAACATTTCCAATGGCTTATCTCGCGCTTACCTGTAATCTCGGGATAGTAATCACTTGTATACGTTCCCTAGACAAATGGATTACCGAAATTTCATTGCTTTACATTAATTATTTTTTGGTATCGCGATTTTGTTCCGACAGTATGTAGCTTGTGTGCATTAAACAAAAAACTAGATCTACTATAATTTAAATATACCTCTGTATCTTCGGACCCTGCATTACAACGGCGTTTCAGTTTGTGCAGCCATAAGAATAGAAACATGAATTGTGGGAAATTTCTCTACCTCCAGCATTCCTATTGCATTTTTGAATGGCTTTAAAATTGTCACTAGATGTTTTGCAGTGTTGTCGTTTTTCAGAGAGGCCTCACTCCGGAAGCATATCTATGATTGTATCATACTGCCTAACGGCAGACTGTATCACTCTTAAAGAAGCTGCTACACCTGTCTTTCTCCCCATTTCCTGCTTGAAGCTCGTCTGTATAGAGTTCACGTCATATGAATCGGACAGCAATCTCACTTATCAAATAATCGTCATCCAACATGTATTTCACGACAGTGTTGAAAAGATGTGTAATGCATGCTTGGGAGTGCTGAAATGATCGCAGTGCCTTGCGTATGTTAGCACCTCGTATTTCCTCGTTGTAAATAGCCAGAATTTTCTTGTTCGCAGAAAAGTGAGTTGTCGCCAATAATCTTCATAGGGGAAGAGCGCAGTAATAGATAGCTAACGTATTTTGTGATATGTACTGATCCTTACATCCGGTATACATCCAGATGCATTCACGCCTGTGGCCTGGATAATGCTGGGCATCATTGTATTGTATTGTATGTTAACGGGAGCCCTAGAAAGGACGGAGAGGCTCCGTCGCCGCCGCAGCCGTAGTGGTCCACAACCCCACGACGACTACTGCAGTCCACTTCACCCCTCCGCTGCCCCACACCGAACCCAGGGTTATTGTGCGGTTCGGCCCCCGGTGGAACACCCCCCCCCCCCCCCCCCCCCCCCCGGGGAACGTCTCACACTAGACGATGTAACCCCTATGTTTGCGTGGTAGAGTAATGGTGGTGTACGCGTATTGTTTTCGCAGCAATCACCGACATAATGTAACTGAGGCGGGATAAGGAGAACCAGCCCGCATTCGCCGAGGCAGATGGAAAACCGCCTAAAAACCATCCACAGACTGGTCGGTTCACCGGACCTCGACACAAATCCGCCGGGCGGATTCGTGCCGGGGACCAGGCGCTCCTTCCCGCCGGGAAAGCCGTGCGCTAGACCGCACGGCCAACCTGGCGGGCTGCTAGGCATCATTCTGGCTCATATTTCATAGGAGCAAGCAATATGTTGGAGATGTCTACATGTTCCTCTTGTGAACCGATATTAACAAACTCCTGACATTTATTGACGAAGGTCTGTAGCACTCATTTCTGCACACCTTTTAATTACTGTAGCTTTCACTGAAACTAGTAATGTTCCAGAACTTACACGTTGTCATATACTGCAGACATGTGCCGTCAGATGTGCGGTGGCGGATGTGTAAGACAGGAGAGCACACTTGCCACAGTACGTGTAGCTGACATCCTGATGAAGCGCTAGTGAATATCTCTCCCAAACATCGTTACGACCAACGTCTTTTGCACTGAGGATATGTTTCTCGAAACACGTTTTACTTTCGAACACTCATTGATCTGACCTTCAATTCATCTAACCTTCACGCGACACCTTCAACGAGCAACTGAATGGCGCTCGGGTAACTACACTCCTGGGAATTGAAATAAGAACACCGTGAATTCATTGTCCCAGGAAGGGGAAACTTTATTGACACATTCCTGGGGTCAGATACATCACATGATCACACTGACAGAACCACAGGCACATAGACACAGGCAACAGAGCATGCACAATGTCGGCACTAGTACAGTGTATATCCACCTTTCGCAGCAATGCAGGCTGCTATTCTCCCATGGAGACGATCGTAGAGATGCTGGATGTAGTCCTGTGGAACGGCTTGCCATGCCATTTCCACCTGGCGCCTCAGTTGGACCAGCGTTCGTGCTGGACATGCAGACCGCGTGAGACGACGCTTCATCCAGTCCCAAACATGCTCAATGGGGGACAGATTCGGAGATCTTGCTGGCCAGGGTAGTTGACTTACACCTTCTAGAGCACGTTGGGTGGCACGGGATACATGCGGACGTGCATTGTCCTGTTGGAACAGCAAGTTCCCTTGCCGGTCTAGGAATGGTAGAACGATGGGTTCGATGACGGTTTGGATGTACCGTGCACTATTCAGTGTCCCCTCGACGATCACCAGTGGTGTACGGCCAGTGTAGGAGATCACTCCCCACACCATGATGCCGGGTGTTGGCCCTGTGTGCCTCGGTCGTATGCAGTCCTGATTGTGGCGCTCACCTGCACGGCGCCAAACACGCATACGACCATCATTGGCACCAAGGCAGAAGCGACTCTCATCGCTGAAGACGACACGTCTCCATTCGTCCCTCCATTCACGCCTGTCGCGACACCACTGGAGGCGGGCTGCACGATGTTGGGGCGTGAGCGGAAGACGGCCTAACGGTGTGCGGGACCGTAGCCCAGCTTCATGGAGACGGTTGCGAATGGTCCTCGCCGATACCCCAGGAGCAACAGTGTCCCTAATTTGCTGGGAAGTGGCGGTGCGGTCCCCTACGGCACTGCGTAGGATCCTACGGTCTTGGCGTGCATCCGTGCGTCGCTGCGGTCCGGTCCCAGGTCGACGGGCACGTGCACCTTCCGCCGACCACTGGCGACAACATCGATGTACTGTGGAGACCTCACGCCCCACGTGTTGAGCAATTCGGCGGTACGTCCACCCGGCCTCCCGCATGCCCTCGCTCAAAGTCCGTCAACTGCACATACGGTTCACGTCCACGCTGTCGCGGCATGCTACCAGTGTTAAAGACTGCGATGGAGCTCCGTATGCCACGGCAAACTGGCTGACACTGACGGCGGCGGTGCACAAATACTGCGCAGCTAGCGCCATTCGACGGCCAACACCGCGGTTCCTGGTGTGTCCGCTGTGCCGTGCGTGTGATCATTGCTTGTACAGCCCTCTCGCAGTGTCCGGAGCAAGTATGGTGGGTCTGACACACCGGTGTCAATGTGTTCTTTTTTCCATTTCCAGGAGTGTATATTAGAAGACCAGGCCATTCGAACATGAATTGGCCGAATGAGTGACAAGGAAAACCGAGTGCAGTTGCCCCCTATATCCGAATCTCCTGCACTGATATCGACTGGACTCACGCGGAATTTCGTACAATGATCTATTCGAGTGAGCGTAAACTTCAGAATCAGACCTATCCTCTTCGTATTGTGTGGGAACAGAAAAGTGAGTGTTCGCCCACAATGGCCACTGTCTTCTTGCTGTATCGTGGTTAATAACGTATGATATTCAGATTTTGACTTTTGGCTCAAATTTTCGTAGCAACAGTGAGTATTGGGATGATGATATTTTAAGTCATAAATTCACGTGAAAAACTAAATATTCCTTAAAATTTTATTTGTATTGATGATAACCTGCTGCTGCCGTGTTCAGAATCGTTAGCGTCTTCCATTTTCATATGCCACATTTCAATCTTAATTCGAACACCGTTCAGTGCAGCAACATTACTGTTCACACATTTCACACGGTCCTACTCCTAAGTGGTTTCCTTCTTCTCCCACACTCAAGATCAGCAACCTAAACTACCGGCTGTGGTCTCCATCAAAGGAGGAGAGCCCTCCACTTGATTAACGATGCAACACTCTTAAGCTTCGTTTACAATATCCAAATTGATTTCGTTCAGTAAACCACTTCCCAACTCTTTCTCTGCTATGTTTCTCAGAATATTTCCCGGTTTATATTAAGTGTTGACTTCAAATCCCCACACAACCGAATTGAAATATCCGAGCTGAAATATCCGAGCTTAGCGCACACCATTTCACTCTCACATTCACATGCTGTAGTATTTTCAGTTTTACGTGTAGAAAGAAAAAAATGGCTTTTCTCACAGGAATAGTTAATATTACAGTATAAGGAACTACAACAATTTTTTACAATTGTCTTTAAAATTGAATATCAAACTCGTTGCTGTACTTTCACTATATAACTGGGGTCCAATAAAGATTGTCTTTTAGACGTTTTCCTTTTCCCTGGAGGCAGCAGTTTTTACCGTGGTCCCAACAACGACTCTTATGCTGTGTGCAAGTATAATGAATGGCGCTCGAATGTTTCAGTTGTGCTTTCTTCTTTTCCGTCCCTCGTTAACATTTCAATACTGGTTTTAAATAACTCTCAGATAATATCTTTCTTGAAGTACTACATTCCATTAAAATGTACAAATTTTATTGTGAATTATTCAGACAGGCCCTAATTAACGTACATTTCATACGAGAACAGAGCCAAGAGGTAAAAAGTGATAAGAGAAGGTGGAAATTGCTCAGTTTTAATGAAGAGTCCTTTGACCTCTTCAGCTATATTATATCTTAACTTTCCTGTGCATCATTATACAATGTAAGGATGGCTTCTCAAAAAAAAAAAAAAAAAAAAAAAAACACTGAAATAGGTTTCAAGTTTCTAGCTGTTCCAGTATACGAACTTCTTTTGATTCTTCTGGGGGTAATCCTCACACCTTTCCTGAATTTGGGTGTCGCATCTGGGGTGTGAAATGTCAGTTATGGCCCTGAATATTAAACAGCTGCCATTTGTGATTTATTTCGCCTGTTGATATGCTTGAGATGCACGCATGGGAATATTTCTTCTCTGACCTGAAGTATGCACATATATCCTAATCTCTGACCATGTATTTTCTTCATCATTTCTGTCCTTTCACGAAGTGTTATTAATTCTTGCCTTATGCTTTTCTTTCAATAATACCTCATGCCGGGGCATTCGTGGTAATGGTTTGGCCCAGTCATCAGTTTCAATATATTAGAAAATTAACTCTTATCGGGATTAAACCAGTGGAAGTCTGGAGGAGGTAATTGACAGTTTGTTGAAATAGAGATAATTATCCATTTAGTCTATTTGTGTGCAGCATGCGTTCTAATATGTCTGTTGAATTCTCTAAACATACTCAGCACTTGCCTGTGGATGAAAATGCAGAATCCATATATGCGTTAATTGTTATTCCTTAAAAAATACTTCGGTTTACTACTTTGAGACGTAATATAGGCCGAAGTTATTGTTTCTATAGCATACATACGAAGGTGGTTGATAAAAATGTCATATAATGCAATTACATACTTCACCTGGCCCCCTGTTTAGTGGCAGTGGGTCAGCTGCATTGTGAGATATCAATTCTAATGGCTTAATAAGAATGATCAGATGCCGTTCCATCGAAGAAGATGTATTTGTGTTTTTTACCTTCTTATATATTTCACATGTTCTTAAAAGTTTTTGTACTTTGCATCGGATATTTCGAAAATAACTGTGTGACGTAATCTTGTCAGTGCATTTTGAAACACACTAATGTCCCCAAGTCTGATGGGTATACATAACAAAATCATTATCACAGTCATCAGATAAACATACGGACCACTTGCGTGACTCAGGTATGTGACTATAGAATAGTGCCTATGTGTGTAAGGTGTAGTACTTAGCCTGTTCCCGGCTGTGTTTTCCTTGGAGTTTCTGTTTTACACTCTTCCAGCTCACGCCTTCGCATAATATTTGAGGGAGGGGGGAGAGGGAGATATATGTGCCATTGTACACAAGCAAACTATGAAAATTGGAACTCCGTTTCGCGTTATCTCAATAAATTCGTTCAGACCTCGTGAAAGTCATTATAAGTGTCTTCCGACGCTTAGCCCTTACATCGTGATCGGACATTTAGTTTACCTACAAATATTGGTACTAAGTTGCGAGAGTGCTATAAATAGAAACTGGAAAATTATTCTTCCTTTTTGAAATGGTACCTCTGAATTTCTGTCATTGATTCTCGTCAACGAGTATTTTGATGAATGAAAATTTCATCGTGGATTTTTCTTTCGCTGATTCAGGACAGACCAAAGGCTGTTGCGAGTATCGGCATTTATAAGCTGAAAGTTGCTTTACTATTATTATTGGTTTGACATTTAATGTACTTTAATGCGGGACACTGTATTGTGAAAGTGCATCTACAATGATTTGTTCTCCCCTGAGTTATGTAGTTTCGGAACTGATCTCCTGTACAAAGAGGAACCAATGTACTATACGTTTGTGTAGCAGTTTGCAGGTGATAAGGTTTGACAATCACAGAATACACTCGTGTGCTTAGGTAGTATCGGAATCTTCTGAATGTCCAGACAACCGCCACGGCCTCCAGCTCCATTCCAGAATACGATCTTTCACACTCAGAAGAGGTCTAGTCGTGAAACTGATTACGTATATCGATTTTCCTAATTTTGAACAGGCAAAGCCCTACTCCCTATAGTTATGCGTCTGTGCTCAGGCGAAAATCCGTGTTCACATCAGGGTGGTATAATAAGTTGGTATAATAAGCTTCTTTGATCACATCAAAATCCTGTTGACACCGATCTGTTCATAACTCTGTAGTGTTTTTCCATAGGAAATTAAACTCTCTTGGTCTTAAGTGACAGAAAATATTTCATAGCCTCAATTTTTCCTTTCTCCAAAAGGATTCCCGCTGGGGAAATGATGTGCCCCAAAAAATCAATTTTCTCACACTAAATTCAGAGTTGTGTAGGTTTATTGTGACACCACATTTCACAACCATTTCCAGCACTTTCCCCAACGACTGTAAGCGCTCTTGGCTTGTTGTAGTTGCGGAGTCTGACCTCTGTTTTGTATTGGACCAAGTATTCCTTGGCCTATAATCAATACATATTTCATTGTTTACTCTATTATAAGCTACTAGTAGTATCGACTCGTGTCGACATGATTCGGTGGGTTCTGGTATCCGGGATTGTACCTACGATCTCCTTTCTGTTGATAATGGTAATATTCTCGATAGCCTGAATTTCTAGTTCTGTTGCCTTCTTGGTGGTGTACGGATGTTCTTATTGTTATTACTGGGCAGTGTGTCCCCATTGCCCTGAAAATTTGATTGGATGCTCGTATTGGCTCCTTGAGCTCAACTGTCTTCATAAATTAAGTCAATGGAGTTCAGCACAGAGAGAAAATATTCGAGATCTGTTTCTGGTAGTGTGACTAATTTTTCGCAGATTTGAGAGGCAACCTACGTTAGAAATGATGTGTCGACAGAAGTGCCGACACAGTGTGGTTTGAGGAGACCGAAATGCACGCTATAAGCTCACGCAGGATGGCGTGAGGTCTGAAACAGGATACATAATGAATGCTATAAAGAAAAGTACGTAGCTTCTGGAATACTTAACTTTAATCCATCATTTGTATACATCGTTGTTGATGAGACATGCTTCATACGATAACTATCAATTGCTATGGCGCCTTGCTAGGTCGTAGCCATCGACTTAGCTGAAGGCTATTCTAACTATCTTCTCTGCAAATAAACGAGGCTTCGTCCGTTGCATCGCTAGCTAAGTCGTCCGTACAACTGGGGCGAGTGCTAGTAAGTCTCTCGAGACCTGCCGTGTGGTGGCGCTCGGTCTGCGATCACTGACAGTGGCGACATGTACTAATGGACCGCGACCGATTTAAAGCTACCACCTAGCAAGTGTGGTGTCTGGCGGTGACACCACAAGAAACATTTTAGCGTTTTTCGGTGAGTGATGGGTTTGCTCCAGTATCTTGTTTTATTTATAAATTTTTCGCAATATTTTCACAATAGCCTTTCGTTACTGTTGAACATATCGGGGTTGCACACTTCTCGTCGTAATCGTTCGTGAAATCCGGGAGACCGAAATTTTTCCGGAAACGTTTGTTCAAAATCGTCATATATTTGACAACGTTCTGCCACATCCAAGAGTAATGCACCCCTTCAGGTGAATCAAACCACGTTGCGGTTTTTTTTTTCTTTTTTTTTTAATTCGGTCGAGCTATGCAGCGGTACGCTACGGAACGCTCTAACAAAAACCATGGGTGGACGTTCTTTGTCTCTGCAGAAAACGAACTAAAATTGACGATGCTTTGAGCGGCTTTCATCTACCAATACTAATGCAAGACAGGATCCTATCCCCATTTAGTTTGGTAACTGACATGTGCGGCAACAGGAGGTAACAAATTTTGTTTGTGTGACTGGCGTCGGCGATTGATCATGCGTGACGTACTCTCTTTTAGCAGCACCATGAATCCGCGGAAGTGAAAATAAATTTTCTCTTTCGTTCGTTAAACTTTCTTGTATGTTTCCCATGTTATCAGTAGTCGACTAGTTCGAACTAGCTTTGCCAGTAGCAAGTCCAGAACGAATTCGTTGTATGGCAGCTGTGATGTCCGCGTGTACTTTGATTAACAATTTTAATTTCCTTTTCGGACAGTTTTTAGACTTCTTCTACATAAGTTCGGTGCTGCAATACGAACTTCCCCGCGAGTGTGCTGTCACTGTCGAACGCCCCCACCTCTTTTACATCAGTGTAACACGTTTTTGTTCCAGCTTCATAAACCTAATTTCTTTCGATCGGTTTTTTCATTTTATCGGTTTTTTTCACTTTTTCACTGGAAAATGATTCTAGTCCTGAAACATCTGTCTGAACCTTAGATACGCTGTAAGCTAACTCGTCCTGTGCAGTTGGGAGATTTTTGGTCAGCTCATTTAACCTATAGGTAGTTCTCTTTCGTTCTTCGAGTAACTGCCAAAATTTTTGATCAAAATCGTGCGCCATATTTGTCCATTTTTGATTGAAATGATTCTACATATTTGTAAACATATATATTTTTTAAATAAAATAATGCCTTATCCCGTTCATATCGCTTGTCTCAGATGAAAAACTGTTTCTTGACATTTGTGACGCCCTATCGTCCCTAAACGTATATTTTCACATCGGTCTGTCAAAAATTCTGAGTTCTTTTAAAATACCCACCCTCCAAACTACTTTGAGAAAAAATACTTTCTAGTGTTATCTGTGATGGAAATTCTTCCATCGGTCGCATAGAAATATCTCCAATAAAATTCCCTCAGTTATACTGCGTCTAATGTGGCTCATGGCTACGTCATTCTGATAACGTTCAACTATATATATATATATATATATATATATATATATATATATATATATATATATATATGTGTGTGTGTGTGTGTGTGTGTGTGTGTGTGTGTGTGTGTGTGTGTGTGTGTGTGTTTCGTGATTCTGTTTGCTCGGGATACTTCCAGTAACGTCTTCATTTCTATGGGTTTCATTTTACACCTTATACGCAACTATTTTCACTGGTATTAATGTTGCTGTAAGTTGTGTTAATTTTGTACCTGGTAGAAGTTTCTAGTAATTCATATTCGATAAGATGGCTGCTTCTGCAACAACGTTGTTGGCTCTACCAGAATATTTGGTTCAGTAGAAATTGCACCATTACAGAATGCTAAAATATACTGGAAATTTTCACTAGATCAACTACACAGAGAGAAAAGCATCTACTGCTGTTGAATGTAGATACACTGTGTTTGCATAAATAAAGGCAAATATTGTTGTGCCTTGTGCGACGTCATTCGTCGATCATGTGTGCATTTACATATATTCATTCTGGTTAAATTTTGTAAAAAATCCTTACATATCCCAAATTACTCACTGTTACGTGATTTTCCTGTTATTCTGTTAAATAAAATTTCTCTCGTAAAATATAAGCAGAAATAAAAATTACGTTCATTATTGCTTGATAAATCAGACTTTTACAATGATTTACGCATACAAAATTATTCGTTAAAGGTACAGGCCCTGTGAGACCACCAACGGAGTATTTTTAATATTATGTATGGAAAGAAAGAAACGGCTTCCCTCAAAGGAAAGGTCAATATTGTAAGTAATTTTGCAGTTGCCTTTAAAGTTAGATTTCAAACTCCTTGCCGTATTTTCAAATGTTGCGTAGCCTGTATTACAACTCTCGTCCAATGAAGATTACCTTCAGGACGTTTTTCTTTTCCCTGGAGGTTGTAGATTTCACCGTTCTCCCAATAATAATTTTTAAGCCGTGTGCAGTTCTTATGGAAGGCAGTCGAAATTTTTTAGTTACGCTTCTCTGGTTAATACACTACTGGCCATTAAAATTGCTACACCAAGAAGAAATGCAGATGATAAGCGGGTATTCATTGGAAAAATATATTATACTAAAACTGACATCTGATTACATTTCACGTAATTTGGGTGCATAGATCCTGAGACATCAGTACCCAGAACAACCACCCCTGGCCGTAATAACGGCCTTGATACGCCTGGGCATTGAGTCAAACAGAGCTTCGATGGCGTGTACAGGTACAGCTGCCCATGCAGCTTCAACACGATACCACAGTTCATCAAGAGTAGTGACTGGCGTATTGTGACGAGCCAGTTGCTCGGCCACCATTGACCAAGCGTTTTCAATTGGTCAGAGATCTGGAGAATGTACTGCATTACCCTGCTGAAATGTAGGGTTTCGCAGGGATCTAATGAAAGGCAGAGCCACGGGTAGTAACACATCTGAAATGTAACGTCCACTGTTCAAAGTGCCGTCAATGCGAACAAGAGGTGACCGAGACTAGTAATCAATTGCACCCCATACCATCACGTCTGGTGATACGCCAGTATGGCGATGACGAATACACGCTTCCAATGTGCGTTCAGCGTGATGTCGCCAAAAACGGATGCGACCATCGTGATGTTGTAAACAGAACCTGGATTCATCCGAAAAAATGACGTTTTGTCATTCGTGCACCCAGGTTCGTCCTTGAGTACACCATCGCAGGAACTCCTGTCTGTGATGCAGCGTCAAGGGTAACCGCAGTCATGGTCTCCGAGGTGATTGTCCATGCTGCTGCAAACGTCGTCGAACTGCTCGTGTAGATGGTTGTTGTCTTGCAAATGTCCCCATCTGTTGACTCAGGGATCGAGACGTGGCTGCACGATCCGTTACAGCCATGCGGATAAGATGCCTGTCATCTCTACTGCTAGTGATACGAGGCCGTTGGGATCCAGCACGGCGTTCCGTATTACCCTCCTGAACTCACCGATTCCATGTTCTGCTAACAATCATTGGATGTCGACCATCGCGAGCAGCAATGTCGCGATACGATTAACCGCAATCGTGATAGGCTACAATAACGCGATGGTACGCTTTTCTCCTCCTTACACGAGGCATCACAACAACGTTTCACCAGGCAACGCCGGTCAACTGCTGTTTGTGTATGAGAAATCGGTTGGAAACTTTCCTCATGTCAGCACGTTGTAGGTGTCGCCACCGGCGCCAACCTTGTGTGAATGCTCTGCAAAGCTAATCATTTGCACATCACAACATGTTCTTCCTGTCGGTTAAATTTCGGGTCTGTAGCACTTCTTCTTCGTGGTTTAGCAATTTTAGTGGACAGTAGTGTATTTGCATACCGGTTTTAAATAACTCTCAGACAATAATTCGAATTTCTTGAAGCATATTTCATTAAACAGACAAATTTCATCATGGAATTATTCAGATAGGCTCTACTTAATGTGCAACTCACACGAGAATACAGAGAAGAGATAACAAGTGATAAAAGAAGACCAAAATTCTTCAGTTTTAATTAATGAGTCCTTTGGCCTCTTCGGCGGTATTATATCCAAACTATCCTGTTGATCTTTATAGAATGTAGTCGCAGAATGTTGGTAAAAATTTGTTTTTATCATCAGTCCTTGTACCATCTATCTACTATTAAAAGCTTCTCATCTCATTTTTCCCTTAGATGCGTTGTCCCCATGCCAGTACCGCTACGTACTTCACCGCAGGCTGTACGTTGTTAGTGTCAACGTCAACTTGAAAAACGTCATGAGTTTGCTGCGGTCAGAAGTTGGCTGTATGTGCGATCGTATTCATGGAAAAAGTACGGCCTGTTATTCTCTCATCGCGAATAGTGCTCCACTTCCCTATTTTCTGACTATGGGTCTTTGCCTAATGTTTTACATTAGGCTCTTCAGAGCTCCAATAAACGTTCTTTGGTGAATGAAAGTAGGTGGATTCATCGGAGAAGAAAATTAGGAGGGGGTCAATTTCTTCATAAACCCTGTTCAAAATCCATGCACAAAACTGCAACATTTTTGTTGGGTCACCCTGTTTATAAAGTTCTTGCACTGCAGTAATTTTGTAGCCGTTTCAACAATGCAACAGAAAATTACCATTTGCTGAGAAAGACGTCGAACTGATTTTCTAGACGTTTCCGGAGCATGCCGTATGTATCCAGAGTTTCTTCCGTGAGTATTGTGTGTAGCTGTCTATGTTTCCTGTCAAGAACACTTGCCGTTTCAGGAATTGTATTTATCGATCAATGTATCGTACTCTGATTAGGAACCTGATCATCAGGAAATTCCACTTCAAATAAGTTCTTTGCTGAAAACACTGATAATATATATACGTATGAATCATACGTAAATACTCCCGCCAATAGAATAATTGTATTTCCCCATTTCACGTACAACACTTTCACACAGTACACTGCATTGCGTCGCCAACAAACGCGTACCTCCTGCGCATGGTTTTTACACAAACAAAAGGCCTTGCAGCACAGGGGAAATAGCCTCCCCCCACCCCCACCCCCTTATCAGCGCCGCCACTGGCTAGCACATAGGGAACACACACGACACAAATCACAGTATTGGTGATAAGTTGAGAAAACCGTCTAGAAACACATATGCTACAAAACGCCACTGTTTCCTGCGCATGTACCCCGACAGCAGTGTGGGATATGATCACCATGCACAATGGGTTGGCATACTCTGGATGAGCTGGTCGAGCAGCTGCTGGGGAATAGCCTCCCATTCATGCACCAGTGCCTGTCGGAGTTCTTTAAGTGTCCTAGGGGTTTGAAGACGTGCAGCGATACATCGACCGAGAGCATCCCAGACGTGCTTGATGGGTTTAGGTCTGGAGAACAGGCAGGCCACTCCATTCGCCTGATATCTTCTGTTTCAAGGTACTCCTTCACGATGGCAGCTCGGTGGGCCATGCATTATCATCAATCACGAGATAGGTGTGACCCACTGCACCCCTGAAAAGGTGGACTTTACTGGTGCTAAATGATGACCCAATGCACCTGACCTGTTACAGTTCCTACGTCAAAGACATGAAGGGGTGTACGTGGACCAGTCATAATCCCACCCCACACCATCAAACTATGGCCTCCATACAGGTCCCTTTCAAGGACATGAAGGGGTTGGTATCTGGTTCCTGGTTCATGTCAGATGAAAAACCGTCGAGAATCACTATTCAGACTATACCTGGACTCGTCCGTGAACATAACCTGGGACCACTGTTCCAGTGACCATGTACTGTGTTCTTGACACCAATATTTACAGGCTCTCATGTGACCAGGGGTCAGTGGACTGTACCTTTCAGGTCTCCAGGCGAATAAACCATGTCTGTTCAGTCGTCCGTAGACTTTATGTCTGGAACAACTGTTCCAGTGGCTGCGGTAAGGTCCCGAGCAAGGCTATCTGCAGTACTCTGTGGCCATCTTCGGGCAACGATGGTGAGGTATCAGTCATCTTGTGGTGTTGTACACTGTGGACGTCCCTTACTGTAGAGCCTGGACACGTTTCCTGACTGCTGGAATCGTTGTCATAATCTTGAGGTCACACTTTGTGGTACATGGAGCGCCGGTGCTACGACCTGTGGTGTTTGACCAGCCTCCAGTCACCCTAGTATTCTACCCCTCATAACGTCATCAATATGTGTTCTTTGAACCATTTTCAACACACAGCCACCATTAGCACGTCTGAAAACGTCTGCACACTTGGTGCATCGTACTCGTGACTTCCACCAACACACATCTGCATATGTGGACTGCTGCCAGCACTACCATGTGGCGACCGCAGGTCAAATGCACCGCATGGTCATACCCCGAGGTGATTTAAACTCGCAAACCGCTCACCATGTATCAGCATTATCCTTAATTTGTGACCATGAGTGTAGAAAAATCCTCGCTAGGCGGTTGTGTTACTAGTACTCGTAGAACACCCTGCAGATTGAACTGCCATAAAGGATACTGGGAAAACCATCGAGTAGGTGGATGTCAGCTTTTCTCAAAACTTCCTTAAAAACGTGTCTGTGCACACTGTGTTTAGCACAAGTAAAGAATTATGGTTGAGATCAAAATAGGAGGTATTATCACAATCACAGTAAGGAGAATTCAGGAATATATCTGTGATTGAACCGATTCCAAATTATACTTATTCGTAATACCTTTGATAAATTTGTTTCGTGGGACCAAGGAAGCTTCGTGTATCGATACATGCCATTTGTCGATATTAGATATAGATAAATTCCAATATTCTTTCCAATAAATATTAACTTTCTTCTTAATCCGTGGATTACACTCTGCTTAAGGCACTCACGAGAGATGTATAATTCCGACTCTAAGTGCTGGCTTCACTAATTCCCCTACCTGTTCGTTGCGAGTGATGCTGGAGTGAGCAGGGTTCCAAAAGAAAGAAAAGACGATTCATTTGTCATTTAATTTGCATCACCATATGAATAATTTCGTATATCTATTTTGGGCTTTCATTAGATGAAACAACATATTTGGGAAGTGGTCTTCGCTGTCCTGTTTGTCTACCAAATGATAGTGCCTCTTTTACTGCTTTTGCTTCTGCTGCGCAGATGGATTCGAGTGCGGGGGGGGGGGGGGGGGGGATGGGGGAATAAATTGCTTGCATTGTATTGTGACAGTTGTGGGCATAAAAGCGCACAGTTCCGTAGCCTAACCTATAGATGTTAATCGAGATCTCTATAATATTGGTAGAACAGAAGGATGAGTTCTCCAACGAAAGCAAGCCACTGGCCTCGTAACATTCATAGGTTCTTCTGTTTTATTTGTAAAATAGTCTACATGGTTAATATCTGTGAGATGCATGTCTAAAACCGTACCAGGAATTTCAGAGACGATTGAATTTGAAGTTATCTTTTACCCAAGCGAATCTATCTTCTGCCTATTGATTTTGTTGTTAGTAAAGCGTACAACAAAGAACTTATTTTTCGGTATTGAAAGACCATGTTCATTGAGATATCAAATTAATGCGATGACAGCTTGATCAAACAAATATTGTAGTGTGCGTAATCTGTAGCCTGCAGCAATATGCTTATATCATTGGCATACTGAAGAAATTTTATTGATGGAGAGAAAAATATTTTCTAGATCTGAGGTATAGATTATATAAGTCGAAGAGGTTAATACAACGCCTTGGGTGAGCCTTTTTGTATCGTTGTTGGTCCATGTAACTTGCTATTATGTTAAATGAATATTTTGAAGTCACTTAAAAATGGTATTATTCTTGACACAAAATGAAAGGAACACCCATATTTAATAATTTTTGGAACAGATCTTGAAGTATCTAATAACAGAGCTTAGAAGATTTACTTTTCCTTATAAACCATTTAGATTTCAGTTGATAAAATGAAGAGGCTGTACGGAGTTCCTTTTCTCCTGCAAAAAAAATCTTTATTTTCGAAAAAGTTTTATTGACTCAAGCCATTATTCCAGTCTGTTTTTAATAATATGCTTAAGTGTTCTACTGATGTGAGATGATAACGCTATTAGTCTAAATGACTTTTCGTTAAGAGGATCAGCGTTTGGTTTTGGAACTAGTAGTATAATTTGAGTTTTTCAATCAGGAATCATTTCTCCCACCATTCATATTGTATTATAAATGCCGAGTAAACATATTCGAGTTACTTGAGACACATTACATCCACTGAATAATGTATGGATCTATTCCCAGGCAAGAATCAGTATCGTCCTTCAGTGCTTTCTGCAATTCTGCGTATTGAAACATTTGACATGGTAAGTGATCGGAATAGCCATTTGTTAGCATAGTGAAAGGTAGGTGCACTGCCGGTCTTCTTTCCATGAAGCTTCTAAACAAGTTACCTATCTGTAAGAAAGTATATCCTGCAGGCGAAATTCTGCTTCTCAGTTACTTGACACTCGGTCATACCACAGACATATTCGAGTGTTTATTCTTGTTCTCGCAGAAAGTTCACCAATAACACTCTTTTCATTGTTTTACGGTTTTTTTTTTTGTTTTCTCCTGAGTTTTGCGAAGTTTAAGATAATTATGTAGGGACGGATTGTTGTATGTGTGTAACGCAAATCATCTTCTTGCATTTTCTTTAGTACAACAGGCCTAGTAGAAGGCCGCCTATTCATGTCCTCTGTCTTTTTCCTTGGGATTAAATGGTCTGCTGCAACCAATATTGCATTTCTTAGGTCGTGATACAAATTTCTCGCTTCTGAAAAACTACAATTTTATGCGTATTTGAAGTAAGCTGGCCTAGTACACTTCCCAGTGAGTTTTTTTCTTTTTCAGAGCCAGCTGCTAAGTATATGTCAGAGAGACATGCTTATTATAATGATGCACCTGAATAGTTAGTAATAATAATCAATTAATCTTTATTAACGAGACCTTTCCGGCATTTATTACCATTGTCAAGTACGTGGGAATACAATTTTGGCGACATCATGTATAAACGTGAATGTCACTTTAATATTAAAGTGTACTCAGGTTTAGAATGAAATGACGTCCATATTATGTGGTTCAGGGAACTGTCTTCCAGCTATCAGTGTTATGATTTGATAGCAAATTACGTAAATATATTGAGAATAATACGTTAATTATGGTTTGACAGTTGTTTGACCGTTCTACTCTTAAGCCTAGTTTACACGTCGATATTGGGTTGCGCCACTCTTTGGGTGGAATGAGTTACACGCAAATGGTTTCATACTCGACTGTAGACACGGCGAAACCAGTATACACTCCAGTTTCGTCGTTTTGTGGGTCCATGAGTTGTGTCTGAAATGAAAGTTTCGGCAGCTGCACGTCGCACGAGTTGTGATGGAGTTTAAGCTTGTTGCGTGGAATCGCTACATAAGAAAAAAAAAAGGTGTTTCGATTCTTGACAGGATGAAGAAAAGACGTCAGCTCGGTTGCTCAGCATCCTTGCTGAAATAATTTGTAATGGAAGACCCAAGAAGTTCTTTTAATTATCTTAGAATGTCACCTGAACTGTTAATGTTTCTTCTAAATAGAGCTAATTACGCGATAAGGAATAAAGATACTGTAATGCATGAAGCACTTTCGCCAGAATTGAATTTTCATTTCACATTGCATGCATTACAATCGAGAACATTCGGCAGTAATTATTCGAAGCAGGGCGCATTAAGAAGAGAATGGTTTACAAACTACTCTCTTGAAGATAGATCTGTACAGTGGCAATATTTCAAAATTCAAACATGTGTGAATAGGGGCACTGCTGCGACGTTTTAAATAGGTGAATATTGAATAAAGAATGTAGCTTCTTGATAAAAAAAAAGTCGGCCAACTCGAACGGTTGGATTTTAGTCTTGTAGACAAGAGTATAACTACAGCTAGATTTACATTTGCTCGTATTTTTCTTAATTCAGTTGTATATGTGCTCCTAATTCAATAAATTTTGCCCTGCAGCTCAGATACTGTCAAACTGTTGTAATTGCATGTGAAGGTCTCAGGAGCAGCAATATGTTGCTTATTTTTGTACTCAGCATCACTGAAATCCCACAAACACCTATGCAATGCATAGATATCCAAAAAGCGAACATTATTCTCCGTTCCCCACATCATATTTAAGTTTGTCTACACACTAAGAACACACATAACCTCAAAACTCATGCAGCTAGTGTCGCCAAAGTTGTAACACGCCGAAAGTGTTTAGTTTTACCGACGAGTTGGCGCAAACGCGCGGCGCGCATGCGCAGTGGCCGTAGGGCAGTTGCATGCAACCTAGTGTCGTCGTGTAAACTAGGCTTTACAATGTTATATGATAACAAAGGTTATACGGGTGAACAGCGGTAATATTTTACTACATTTTGTCACCATTATCTTTGATTATACGTTATTTCCGATTTATCCTTTTTCGTGTCCTAAAAGTTCAATAAAGGTTTTTAGGTAGTATTTGTGTCTAAATTCCGTATGCTCGTTTAATATTTCTTGTAAGTATTTTCTAGTGTCTATAGATTTTCAATTCTTCAAGAATGTCCACTACAGGACGGTTTTGGTTTTGTGCGCAGGACTGGAGCGTATTCTCGATTGTAACAGCAGTGTGTTTTTTTTTCTATCTATGGTAAACAGAATGCTAAAATCACTGTGCTAATAACGATGACCCCAAAATCGTAGATTCTCTATTTCAGAAAGTGAAATAAAGAACCATAAATTACGATCAAAAGAAATGTACTATATATGGTATGTATGGGAAAAGTTTCCAGTAGAATTAACGGACTTTTCAAGAATACCAGCCTCGCTATTGCATTCTTACACCCTTTTAAATAAATTAGACACTGTATTAGAAACGCCAGTGCCTTTTAAATAAATTACGACCCTGTATTAGAAATGCCAATAAACATTTTTCTCGATCAGATGTATATAAACTGACCTGTGGTAATTGCGAAAAAATATACAGTGGACAGATTGGATGTAATTTTAAAACACGTTTAAGGAACATACCTCAGGAATCTCACGAAATAAAGCGATGTTTTGACAACGCCTTATAAATGAGGAATATACATAAGGTGACATCACCAATCGCCTCAAAATATTCCACACGAGTCCAAAGGTGTTACTATTGAACACACTTGCGGAGCTTCAAATTTTTATTCACCTGAAAGATAATTGGTCAGTCCCTTTAAATGAACAATTACATTTTCACGAAACGACCTTTTGCGATCTTTTGTAATAAATAATGCAAGAAAGGATTTGCTGCTTCTTCGTTTTCCCATTTAACGAGTTTCTTCTTCTTCTTCTTCTTCTTTCAATTCAACCTCTTTTGGGTACGCTGGATCATTCATTTCGTTGTTCGTTGTTCATTTCTCAGGCCCCAGTAGTTCTTCATTCTTTCTGATCTTCTTTTCCTCTCTTCTTCCAAGATGAAGGGTTTGGACTTTTGTGTGGATTTGTTTTGGAACCTTATGTTTTCACCATTAGTAATTAATTTAGCTGTTCAATCGATAAGTGAATTTTCTGAAATCTTTAATTGTACTAGGTCTTACTCAGTTTCTTTAAACCAGTGAAGTTTCGTTTTGCGGTTACGGAAAAACTCAAAGATTCATTTGGCTAATCTGCTGGAATTCATTCTGAGAAGATGACCATAAAAAAATATCCTCCTTTTTCGCACAGTATCTGAAAGTTTTTGAATTTTTTTGTTGATAGTTTTATTTTTGATGTATATAATCTTATTGTCTTGAAACTATGGTCCTATAATTTTTCTTAAAATTTTTCTTTTCTCTAGCTCAAGTTTCTCCGTTTGGCCTTTGAAATTCATGTTTGGTGTTTCTGCTTCATACAATGCTTCTGGCTTAATCACTGTAATTTTGGACCCCCATGAAAGGGATTTTTTGTTGTATGTATTTTTTGTTAGTTGGAAGCCCAATTCAAGTTTATTTTTTCTGGCTTCCATTGCTTTGCTTTCCCCAGCATTCCAACTAATCCATTCTCTGAGATATTTGAATTCTTTTTCTATTTTATTCTTTTGTTCTTGAACTTTGAGGTATTTGACGAGTTTATATGACAATTTTTTAAAAATATTTTATTGGACCTATTAGACTTGACATATTTCGTTTTTGCCAATTGATTTCGTCAGTCTTTTATATTATATTTCCTAAATCTTTTATAAATACTGATACTGTATGTTACAATACCGTATGTTACAGGAAAAAAACCTTTTAAAAACATCAATATTTTTATTTCACGGCTGACATAGCCACATAGGTATTATCGCAAATTTTAATCATTTAAATTTTTTATTGCCTCGTGCTACACTGATTTGTTCACACATTATAATTATTGCAAGTGTTGTCTAATTCTGCCAGTTATTTATAAATCACGATATTCTCTAAGCACAACTTTGAAAATTTCGAGCAGAACGCCAATTCAACCAAAGTAACCACCACCTCTATGTCTCCATGGGAACAGAGTGATCTCCATACATCTTTGGACACCAATAGGTACTATATACAACGTCGCCTAGGCAACAGCGTGCTACAGCTTGGTCTTTGATAAGCAACGGCCAACACATCGTCATTTCCATGGTAACGGTGTCGCTGTGAAGCACGAACAGGCACCACCAGCAGGCGTTCAATGTTCGCACAACACTTTGTACTGGTGCACTTCCATTTAAAATTAAGCAATTTTATTTATGACCTGCACTAAAAAAGAACCAGCAGTACTTTTATCATGATATGCATATTTATTATTATTAATCTAAAAGCGCACACTGGCAAAGAGAAATTACAAATGAATAGTTATTCCAGAGCCAGTTTTATAATTGAGGTTTACCCCATTTTGCAGTTTTGAGCGTGGTATCTCTCACAATTTTTCTTACACAAAACGCAAACACAGTCTTCGTTCGGCTGGTGAAATCTCTTGTTTTGACAGAGTTTATCATGAAATCCGTGAGTGGCGTAACGCGTTGCTACGTGTCGTAGCTTGTAGTTTGCTTGTTTCCGTTCATCCATCATTATGGCGTCTGTGGAGTAGATATCCGGCGAGGTGGCTCTGCACTTCTCTGTGAAGATTTGACCAGCTTTATGGTAGGGCTTGGTATTTTTCGGCCAAAACTGCATTTTGATGTCGTCAATGAAGTACTTTTCCTTGGTTAATTCATACGTTAGCATTGAGGGTGCAGACTTCCCGATGCCTAGACTCCTTTTCTATTGTTATCAGGTCGCTTAGGGTGAGTTTTTCCCATATAGTGCTGATGGCATTAGTAGCTATTGGAGAAATGGCTGTCTTGAACAGTACCATTGCTGTAGCCAGTGATATTTGTTGAGATTCTTGGATGTGGTAGATGGCTTTTATTGCTGCGGCCGCTCTATCTATGACTTGGTTACTGAAGGATGACAAGGTGTTTTGCAAAGTGACTCCAAGATATTTGAATTTTGGCACTATCTCTAAAGGTCTGTTGTGCAGGGACATTGTATTTCTGGGAGCGTGTTTCCCTCCTTTCCTAAAAGTCATTTGTTTGGTTTTGCTGTGGTTTATTTGCAATTCATTTCTTTCTGCCCACGATGTGAGCCTGTTGAGGACCCCTTGGAGCTCTTCTGCGTTTTCTGATATACATATAACTGTACTGTTTATTTTATACTTCATTTGCATCTCATACATATTTTAGGTAAAATGAGATCCTTTTGGATTTTAGGTAAAATGAGATCCTTTTGGCTGCAGTTTACGTAATGCAGGAAAGTGATGCGCTATCAAGCACTATTTATCGCGTGTCAGTACAGTCACTAGCAGCAATTATTGTGTAGACAACACGCAGCTGCTCAGCACGTGGCCAGCTGCAGCAAATAGGTAAAACATTACGCCTTTCTACATTTTCTGCAAGACTGACTTCCCTAATTACCAGCCACCCTTAATCTTTACAGTGAGATCAGGTTGAAGACGTCGTGCTGTATGTACCAAAACAGTCATTTTAAGTAAATGATATTTTGCAGTCGTGACTGTTTCTTCATAAGTAATTATCACAAGCAATATCGCGGACACTCCCAACCATGTTGGTCAAAATTATCAATTACTCTCGTCGGTGTGACTCTCTGGACCCTGGTGCGCGACTTACGCGCGTGAAGCTGAGGGTTCGAGCCTTGCTTCTGGCAGGCACTATTTTTTCATTGGGTCGACAGTTAACGCGTATACAGAGCTAACATTTCTAATTTATTTACCGGTCTCACGGTCTCTAGTGGTTTATTGCTAAGTACAGTACAACAAAAACCTACTGTATTGCTTAACAAGTAAGTGAGTATAATATGCTGAATTGCGTCGTTACTAGTAAATGACCTATGTTTCATTAACAAAAAATATCTGTAAACAAAAAATAGGGACAAAATGAAAAAAAAACACTAAGTAAGAACAGCTGTTACTTGCTTGCAGTGAGAACAAAAATTCTGTAACTTTACGTTTTCAGCAGGTCAGATTTATAGAAGGTGTTCGAAATTTGCACCGTTTGGTCGAATACAAGTATTATATCATTCAATCAACCCTTCTCGGCTAGGCCCAAACGCCGCAAGTGCAGCGAGGTAAGCCGTCTGGTGACTTCACATGTACACCATTTCTCATCCCGCTTTGGGGTTGGGAAATATCGGGAAAGAGTACACACTTAGTATTTAACCGCTCACATCTAGTATATGAGAAGGTTACAACGAACTTATTGCAAATTATTGCCCTTTTTATTTGAGAACAAAATATATAAGTTACAGTTGCCTAACTTTTAACACAAAGGTTAAAGGTCAACATATGTAAGGCGCTGCTCGTACGTACTCTTAGTTAGCCGCATCGTCTGGTAAGAGCTCGTGACATATAGTCAAAGAGTACGCACGAACACAAATCACAAGAAAATTCACCATGTCCTTCATAACCTGTGCAGTGTTCGTGTCACCATTGGATTACCACACTTAATCCAGTCTTCCCAGATAGGCTCCTTGCAGACTTCACTCCACGTTGAGCAATACAAAACATCAGATCTCTCCATGGATTTGGACGTAATTGTTCGTGAAGATGACGGCGCGGTTAAGCCCATATTGGCCCTAGAGATTCTGCGTTGTTGGTACTGGCCTTTTGTCTCTTCTTGGTTTTGACTGGTTAGCTTGTTCGTATAAAAATGCATTTTTGTACGGTGGCCAAGCCAAAATCTCGGATTTCTTTGCCATTTTCTTCTTTTTTTTTGTGGGTACATCATATTTCGCAGCGAATAAATACTGGACAGCCCGACGCATGTTCGTACAAGCTTTCTAGCTCTCTGAACTTCATCTGTATCACGTTCCTGATTTTTTTCCTGGAGACTACACAGACCTGAGCGGCAGAATATGTTCATGCGCTCCTGTTAAACTCGTTCTTCAGTTGTTGGAAATTCAGCTCTCTGAGTGATATCTCATGGAGAAAAGTCTTCTGCTACGAAGACATTCGGATTGAAAGTCAATATTGCCGTTGACTCGAAGGATTTCTCAGTTGTTTGGATTGCGGATAGTCTAAAATAGGCAGCTCGAAACAAAGCACTCACATCTATGTGCCTAATGGGTCCTCCTGCATTAGTAACCGTTTGAAACGAAGACGCGGGGGGTTGGGTTTAAGAGTAGGCACGTAGTCTTTTCCGCCATCTCACAGCGTACTCTTTAACCAATACGCCACACAGTTAAAAAAAAAAGAATCACGAAGGTCAGCCACTGCTTGGTTCCGCTGTTTGTCGAGCCGTGGTTTGTTCCTCCCAGAACGATAATTATTCTTTTGGCAAATAATTTTATTTTTTATTATATACCTAGATAGTGCTTATAGCTTACGTTATACAACTTAAAGATTACGTAATTTGAAACAATAACTTACGTTTACCTGCTACAGCCAATAAAAAAAAAACTTATGTTTACCCGCTACAGCCAATCTAGCGGAGCTCTTCAAAGCTACGTGTGATGTATCTATAGAACCAACAACTGAATGTAGCTTTCCGTTGTCGGTAATTGTTGCCAATTTAAGGAAAATGCCATTGCGAACTCTTACCAAACGCTTAATCTTAGTCGGCCGTTGTGGCCGAGCGGTTCTAAGCGCTTCAGTCCGGAACCGCGCTGTTGCTACGGTCGCGGGTTCGAATCCTGCCTCGGGCATGGATGTATGTGATGTCCTTGGGTTTAAGTAGTTCTAAGTCTAGGGGACGGATGACCTCAGATGTTAGTCCCATAGTGCTTAGAGCCATTTGAACCATTTGAGCTTAATCTTACCCAACCTTCTCCATTTTTCGACCTTTGCGGCCGCACGTGTCTTAAATTACTTATCTGCTTACCTCAGCATCATGTGCGTCGTTTTAGGTATTTTAAGCGTTAATACGCATCACCGTCTATATCAAGCTGTGTTTCCGTCTGAGTGGAACACACACACACACACACACACACACACACACACACACACACACACACACACACGGAATATTAACTTTCCGATCAATCTGATGATCTCTCCGCACAGAGGGAGCATAGTGTAAAATCATCAAATGAATTCTTAATTGAATAGTAATTAAAACAATTCGTGAGTGAGACGCTAACGCATATAAGGTGTTCTGCAAGTATACCAAGGAAGAGGGAATAAACCTATATGATCCAGTCTAAGCAGTTAGTAGTGATATGTGTATCTAGGACTATTTATAATGAATAAAAAGTGAGAGAGTGACACGAGTTACACGAAACTGCTGTGTCGTCCACTGAATAAGCTACATGACACTGAAAGTACGTTTCACTTACCAGTGCTGGTATGTTATGGAGGCGAACGACATTTCCACTCTCAAAAGGAGTCTTCGCTTCGTCCGCCGGCCGCGGTGGTCTCGCGGTTCTAGGCGCGCAGTCCTGAACCGTGCGACTGCTACGGTCGCAGGTTCGAATCCTGCCTCGGGCATGGATGTGTGTGATGTCCTTAGGTTAGTTAGGTTTAAGTAGTTCTGAGTTCTAGGGGACTGATAACCACAGCAGTTGAGTCCCATAGTGCTCAGAGCCATTTGAACCATTTTTTTCTTCGCTTCGTCCACTGAATAGTACCAAATCCTGGGAAAGCGATAGTGACACACAAGTCCGGAAAAAAGTAAAACAACGCTGCTTGTGTAAGCACCGGACAATCTGCCAGCAAGACGCAACTCATGCTTGTATGTTGCTCATTCTGATGGCTTAAAAGTTAGTTGCTGTCGGTGTTCTGGTTCTGATGCCTGCATTCTTAAAGCTCAACGGACAAATAGAACTGTTTTAAGGTTGAAAAACGGATGCACAGAGACACTGTATACTGTGCTTGTGTTTAGTTATTTCTAGACTGATTTATAAAATCAGTTTAAAAACTGTAAATAAACTGCGTTAAATAAAACCGGCCACGGTCAGGAAATAATATTTTGGCCTCTCAAATCATACTAATGAAAATTTCTTATAAATGCAAATGACAACGATTGGTATCGGATGAGGAGAAAACAAATTAAATGCACCCTAAAATAAACTTTTATTGTCGCACACGCAGCTAGGCCTATCTTTATTGTAATACACATCTATCTGATCCACCGATTGTTGACGTCATCATAATCTCGTAGAACCCTCTCCTGAACGGTCTCTACGTGTCCTGTCAATTAATTCCGAAAAAAATCTTTCCGATGGTGGGTCCTGAGACATCACGCAACCACGTCTGCAGTTCTACGCACCCTGTCCACCTTTTGCAGCGCCCAGGTCGTCGGCCCTACGCGGTTGAAACTCCCACTCAAAATTCTCATGAATAATATAACCCATCAATTATTACCCGAACTTCTTTACCTACAATCACTTTCGTGTTATCTTTTTCTGTCGCTTTTTCATCACAGTAATCGCAGCACCAGCTCCCACTCAAACAAGGGGATCCATAGTAGACTCTTTGCATAGTGACACAATATGTGGACGCCAGAACGCCCATGCGTACATTCGTTCGTTCCCCAAATTTTTGTGCGTGCCCCTTTATTCCCGTGAGTCTGAGATTGTGCAGAAGGGAAGATGCGTCGTGTGGACATAGCTTTATACACGCGACCTTTTTCATCCTATACTGCCATCAAACAACAATTTGCACAATCTTTTCATGGTGTCGCTGCATGCACTTGATTTTGGATTTGAGATACGAGACTTTGCCTTCATGTGAGCCCATATTTGTCAGTCTGAACTTACTATACATTACAATGAAACATACAAATATATGTAGTACTAAAAATTTACTGACTCAACTTAGGTTATTAGAAAGATCATCTCGTCTACACAGAAATATAACAGTCCCCATTTTTGCCCTACAGTTCTAAGTGTCAGGGTGAAGCACTCTTCTTGCTATACTTTGTCTCACGCTTCACAAAATAAATACTGTTCAACAGAACACAGTACACCATTAAATACTTCTTGCATTATAAAACTGTCAACTAAATCCTCAATACTACTACTAATGGTAATATCAGATACAAATACCATTAGTCTTAGACAAGATTTTGCGTTGTAAATATTCTGAATGACTTTTTATGCTTATATGCATAATTGCACAGGTCACATAGTGAAAATTAATTCTGATGACAGTACACATACGTGACAATACATTAAAACTAGACGCAGTTACAAAAAAACGCATAAGAACATAGAAATAAAAATACTTTTGCATTTGAAACATATACTCTTACTGAAAGTACTTTTTTTAAGAGGTTCCTGGTTAAACCGACCTTTAATTTTTAACGACTCAATTTAAACAAGCAGATAACACCTTTCATGTGCCATTCCCAGTATCTTTTATGGACCTGCATATAATAACTGCCATTTCTTATTACTTTTTCTGTGAAGAGTCGTCAGCAGAATATTTTCTTTAGCCTGTAATTCGTATAGTCCTGCCATTTCCTTATCATAAGCAGCTTTTCTGAGCCGGACTGATGAGCATAAAGTGATCACTGCTTGTCTGATTGTTTCCTCTAGTTATAATTTGTTCCCAGGAAACTGGGAAAGGAGATTCACCCATCCATTGCGCGCTGGCCCATCCAACATAAGAAGTACAATTATAGTATGGTGTGGAGGTGTGAGCCGGCCAGAGTGGCCGGGCGGTTCTAGGCGCTTCAGTCTGGAGCCGCGAGACCGCTACGGTCGCAGGTTCGAATCCTGTCTCGGGCATGTGTGATGTCCTTAGGTTAGTTAGGTTTAAGTAGTTCTACGTTCTAGGGGACTGATGACCTCAGATCTTACGTCCCATAGTGCTCAGAGCCATTTGAACCATTTGGAGGTGTGAGGAACATGATTTACAACTTACAACTTCCGTTGTTGGGGCACATATGTCCCGATAAATTGGTCGAATTCACGAAAAATGCGTTGAGTGGAATTAGATTCGGGATGGAACTTGGTAATCAAAATTTACTTAATGCCATTCTCTTGCAAAAAAAAAAAAAAAAAAAAAAAACCCTTGTTTGTTTCTTTCCGATAATACTTAGGGCTTTATCAGACAGAATGGCCTGAGTTTTCCGGATTGAGGAATGTAGTCTTTCTTGATTCGTTTAAGTGCTGCAGTTGAAATTTTAGTAGCATGCAACATGACATATTTTGAGAACAAGTCGTACAGGGCAACAACGTATTTTACACCTCCTCCTCCCTGAGGATGTGGGCTAGATATATCAATGGAGGCGATCTCTCCCGGTTTCCGAGTTAAAATCAGACGTAAAGCCAGCTTGTTCGAAGCATTTATGGACTTTCTCTTTTGACACACAAGGCAAGTGCGTAATAAACGGTGCACACACTGTGCAACTTCGGGATGTAACAACACTGGGCAATTTTCTACTTATATTTCACGACACCAAGGTGCCCCATGTTAAATGAGTATGCCATATAACATGGCCCTAAATACTGATGGTATGCAAATGCACCAAGAGTCCGGTTCATTCCTCGTACGGAGAAACATCACGTTATTATACAGTATATCTAGTAATACTGGGTACATATGTGGTGTGGTTGATTTGCAATGGTTTGTTTAACCTTGGCCCATCTCGGATCAGCATCCTTCAATGGTTCCATATTGCAGCACATTTCTATATAATATTTCCGATGAAGAGGATCTTTCATCAGTAACCCTTTGAAGTTAGACGTCTTTTCAAAGACGTCAGAGTATTGTGTAAGGTCTGGCAGAAGCCTAGATAAGGCGTCCACCACAACATTATCCATTCCAATGATGTGCACGATTTCGTAACTGTAATCACTTGCTAATCTTTGGTATAAATATTTGCACGTCAGTTTGAAACTTAGTTCCTGGTATTCATGGTATACTTAAGTATGCTTGCCGTTTATTTAGTAATTAAACTTTTTGAAGGACCATATTCCTGCCAATGCCTCCAACTCTGTGGCCGAGTACGACCTTTCATATTCAGTTAGTACACGACTAGCAAAGCTGATTATTCGTACCTCACGCTTTTAATCGTCTTCAAAGTTCTGGCACAAGCATCACGCAACCCACAGCCACTGTTTCTCTGATTCTCCATCGTCCCCCTGCTCGCTGTACGGCATACCACCATTCGGAATGTGTCATTCTGCAGTTTGTCTTTCAAATCCATGCTTCCAATTTTTTCGTAAGAAAGATGGGAATTACACTTCGAAATGAATTAATTTTGCAATGTACAGTTAATGACCTGTATGATTCAAACTGAGTAATGCAGTTGCAACACGAAGACTGCCTGCACAAACTGTGTGACACATCCTACACAGTTCTTTGAGGTGGGTCGTACCCTCATTGCGCCATTCTGGAAACTCGTGCTTGCCCTGCTGTGTCGAGTTCAGTCACTGCTTTTCTCCTTCTCCATTCTTCCGATGCTCGCTGTACAGCATCCCACCATTCAGGATTTGTCATTCGGCAGTTTGTCTTTCGAATCCATGCTTCCAGTTTGGTCGTAAGAAAGAAGGGAATTACACTTCGAAATGAATTAATTTTGCAATGTACAATAAAGGACCTGTATGATTCAAAGTGAGTAAAGCTGTTGCAACACGAAGACTGCCCGCACAAACTCTGTGAGACATCCTACACAGTTCTTTGAGGTGGTTCTTAACCTCATTGCGCCATTCTGGAAACTCGTGTTTGCCCTGCTGTGTCGAGTTGAGCCACTGGTTTTCTCCTTCTCCATTCTTCCCATGCTCGCTGTACGGTATCCCACCATTCGGGATTTGTCATTCTGCTGTTTGTCTTTCGAATGAGTGCCGGTTCTGTGCAATGCTTTCCCGCAGCACAACGACAAGGTGGCGTATGATCACCGTCTTCGATGCTAATATTGGCATTATATCTCAAAAGCAGTCTGCCTGCCTCTTCAAGTTCATGGCATCCGGCTACTAGCAAATGTGTCCATCCATCATGGGAAACTATGTTAGGATCAGCACACGGCTTGAGGAGTATGTGCAGTGAAGCAGTTTGGTTGTTTTGTACAGCATAATGTAGAGGTGCGAACCCTCCATAATCACGTGCATCAAGGTCTGCCCCATATGCTATTAAGCCATAGACGGAAAGAGGGTCTCCTGACATTGCTGCCAAATGTAATGCTGTATTATTTAGCCAGTCTCTTGTCCAGGTGTCTGCGCCTTGCTCAAGGAGCTTCCGTGCCACTCTGACCGGCTATTTTCAACAACTTTTGATTTAACTCCTCCTGGTTGGGCTTAGGAGTTACTGGTGCAGTAGCGATGGCATTTCTGAAAAAAACAGAGACAATCTTACACTCACACACAAAATATTTTCACAACATTTAAGATTCAAAAGCCTCAAAACAAGATAGTGCAACCATGTGCTTACCTGAGGGCAGCTGCATTCGCCCTGTACTTATCACAAAGGGCTGCCCTTGTTTAATCCGCCAAGAATGGCGGCTTTGCAGTTACTGCGTCTCCTACAAATTGGAATTTAATCTACTATTTTTTTATATGTAGTTCTTTTAGGCTATCGAATAACTTGAGGTTCTTACAATCACATTTGCATATTATTATATATATTTGTACCTGGGGCCACTTCTAGACCTAGGTACAAGGCCATTGTAAAACTAAATGAGACAGTGCATAATTTTCAAAATAAATGTAAATCACAAAAGGAAACTTTCAGTTGATAATAAATTGTTGCAAAAACTCTGCTTAGGTCTGAAATACTTTAAAAAAATAGTGGTATTTAAAGGTATCATTATTTAATTGTTGTGAGAATCCTACAGTCAGGTACAGAATCTTGACTAATTCGCCATAAAAGTTACAGATACTTGCAGCAAAGTTAGCAAAAGAAGCTAAGTTAGCTAAGAAGCTTGTTGACAAGCCTTTCTGAAAACCAAACTGACATTTTGTTAGTACTTTATTTTTACAGATATTTGAAGCTACTCTTAAATACATTACTTTCTCAAAAATTTGGATAAAATCTGTTAGAACAGAGATTGGATGATAGTTGTTGACATCAGACCTATCACTTTTTTTTATGCAAAAGTTTAACAAAACCATATTTCAGTCTATCAGGAAAAACGCCCTGTTTAAGAGAGCTATTACACAAGTGGCTGAGAATCCTACTTATCTGCTGGGAACAAGCTTTCAGTATTTTGCTGGAAATGCCATCAATTCCATGTGAGTTTTTGCTTTTAAGTGAATTTATTAGTTTCCCCTGCCAATTAGTTTCAGAATTATGACTTGTGTAAGAAGGTGGCGTGACCCAGAAATTCAACCCGCATCTGGCAATCTGTCTTCAGACCCTACTTCAGGCCTTAAAAACCTTGTAACTATTCCACACGGTCCAGTGAAATTTTTACAACCCAGTAACATCCATTTAGAGAACACACTCCATGAATCAAAACACCAACAACATATTCCTGAGGGAAATTAAAAAATTCCAAAATGTGATTAAAAATATGTAATACGTTAAAGGGTACATCTTGTAGGTGCCCTCTATCAAATGTAATTCACTCAAAAAGAGTATAATTTTTTTTGTGGTAAGCTTAATATGGCCTAAACACACACAGAGCTCATCATGCCCATGTCAGTCCCAAAACCGAGTTACATGCACACAAATATACAAAAATTTGAAAAATTATCTGAAAAACATGCATCTTAAGTAGACCATAATGATATATATCTCAAAATTTCAGCATGTTATTGCAAGACATTTGTGTACAATGGAAGCTGACAGATGTATGTAGTGATGTGGCCATTGTTCTACAACACAATTTTGTAAAAACATATCATAAACAGTTCTGCCTTTTCTTATCCAACACCTGTCTGCCAAACGTGGCCAATGAAATGATCTTGCTGGTCCTGTTGGTGCCATGAAGTTCAAACAAATACATCACCTTCTGCTTCACAGCACTCTGCAACCCATCCTAAGTACCATTTGTCATCATAAACAGCAATAACATAGCAACCTGGTTGTATGTTGCTGTTTTTGCTTCTGAATCCTGAGTCAGACACACTGTGAAGACACATGTTGTACATGAAGCTATAGTTATAACCGGGCAGTCTGCTCATCTGCACATTGTCAGCGTCTGCTGGAGAGAACTGATGATGGCTCCTTGTGCCTGCAACAGTTTTAACGTTTTCTAGTGTGCTTTTTAGCAACTCTTCGACTGATTTCCCCTCACCTTTTGAAACATAGAATGACTGTATGCCAGAGATATTTTTCTGTACCCAGGTAAATAATTGAAGAGGTGTTAGAATGTTGTGAACTTCATGGCACCAGCAGGACCAGCAAGATCATTTCATTGGCCACGTTTGGCAGACAGGTGTTGGATTCCTTTTGAACATATTCTTATGACAGTTCCAATTCCTACTACAGTGTTAGGAAGACAGTACAATTTGCCACTCAATGTACAGAGTACAGTAGCTAAAGTGTGGGAGAAGCACAATCGACTGGTTTTTAGCAGTTAAGAATCCTACAGTCAGGTACAGAATCTTGACTAATTCGCCATAAAAGTTACGGATACTTGCAGCTAAGTTAGCAAAAGAAGCCAAGTTAGCTAAGAAGCCCCTGAAAATAAACATCAACACAAAAAATATGCGTGAAGGTCCCACAAAGAAAAGGTTGAAATTCAAGCAGCTTCAGATGACAGCACAGAAACTGATTCAGACTCTACAAATGGCTGTGAACTGCTATCTGTTATTGAACAAACAGGGGAAACAGATTATCATCTCGGAGACCTTTGCCTAACAACACAGGCTGGGAAGAGTGTATTTTACCAATGACAATTATTATTACGAACCTTTGCTCAGCTATTCCGTCATCAATATGAGAAGTATCCCCACACACACAGTCTTCTTTTTCAACATTGCAATTAATCAAATTATCAAAATTCAGTGATAGTCCATTTGCAGAGACGGACAGCACTCTGGTGATTGAGAAACATTTATTTCTCCTCTCTTCGGCGAGGCGTCTCCATACACCACACATAACACAATGACAATAACACGTAAGCGACGCCACTTCAACAATACTCGCGCCTCGAATAGCAAGTCGATTAAATTTACTACGACTTAACCAAATTCAGTAAATCGTACATGACTTTAGTGAGAAAAATACAATTAGCATCTGATTAAAATTACGAAATTCATTATCAGAATTATTATTATATTAATTATGATCGATTATATGATTATTATTAATATTGCGTATAAATTGACAAATGTGCTTAAGCAAAAAATATCTTTAATCAGAAGTGTCTGCCGTGAAGTCTAGTTTATGTGTATTAATCGATCATATGTTTAATCGATCATATCTCGGATATGCATGGAGGGGTAAACTTGAGTTACGGCATCTGCAAAAACTCACATGGAGTTGATGGCATTTCCAGCAATATACTAAAAGCTTGTTCTCAACAGATAGCGTTTCAGAGGAGCACTATTGTTACCAGTCATTAGAAAGATTAGATCAGATTAGTACTTGTTCCATAGATCATGAATACGACACTTCGTAATGATGTGGAACGAGTCAGGTTAATAAAAGGTGTCTGTACAAGATATTATATTACACAAAATATTACGTAACACTGTAGCAGTATTCACGTTCAAACGAACACTATGCTAAAATTGGCTGAGACGCGAAACACGAAGCACAATGTTTTCGTTTGTGTCTCGAATTGTGCAAATTACTCGTCATATAACGTAACACATAACATTTCCCGAATCAGAAGAGATTGGCCTACAAACTAGGCTCAACCGCCACTTCCTATATGCCACAGTTTTAGCAGTATTCGCGTTTAAACGAACCTTCTGCGAATACACGATTTTCGTGAATAAACGCGACACTCTCCTTTGAATTTTTTTGATACAAGGGATTCTCGTCCATTTAGACTGTAGTATTAATAATTTTCGGTAATATTTAGGCTTTCGGGTGTCTCACAATTGTCGCGTATGTTCGAAGTAGAGTTCAAAAGACCAAACGTCAGACAATTTCCGAAAATTATTAATGCTATAGTCTAAATGGACGAGAATCTCTTGTAGATTGCAATAGCGAAAACCGCAACTCTTTATTATCTTTCCAGTGACACAGGCCGCAAGTTCGTATCTGCAACAGTTTCTAATACGCACACGTTTGAACAGTTGGCTGTGTTTGTGCGGCCGGTATCGAGACGCCTTCCCGGAGAGAGGGGACGCCTCTCCGGAGGAAAGAAACGCAAAAGGTGAAAAAGACTATTATTGTCACATTAGAATGTCTCAATATATCAAGTTAATCACTGCACAAATTGTAAATTAAAGACTTACTCAGCTGGCTGCCAAGTAAATAACAAATGTGTAATATCAGTCCATGCTTGGCTTGGCTCTGAGCACTATGGGACTCAACTGCTGAGGTCATTAGTCCCCTAGAACTTAGAACTAGTTAAACCTAACTAACCTAAGGACATCACAAACATCCATGCCCGAGGCAGGATTCGAACCTGCGACCGTAGCAGCCTTGCGGTTCCAGACTGCAGCGCCTTTAACCGCACGGCCACTTCGGCCGGCATCAGTCCATGATTTTGAAGAAATAGTAATTGTTGAGAGAATATAAATATCCCAGTTTTGCCAAGCATGAAGATTCTGCCACTGCCACTGTCACTTTGTGCTTGTGCAAAGTTTTTATCAATTAATCCAAAGAAGTTTAACCGGAAATCAGTGTTTCACTTCAAGTAGTTAGCAGTTTCATATCACGTATTGTTATAGTTCTTTCTCATCACCATGTAAATGTCATGTTCTGTTATAAATTGGCACTGAGAACACAGAGATTACAAAATTTGAGATATAATGCAGGCTATGATAAAAAGAAATTTCAGTGGCCGCCTTGTAGCTTTCTGTGGACCTAGTGGCGACAGGCTGCAGCCTTACACCGCTTTCGGGGCTGGAACCCGGCTCTCTGTACCCAGCTGTCCTCCTCCTGCAGGAAACGTAGTACATCACCACCACCATAACACACACCACTGCCACCTGCAACCAAAACATCAATTGTGACAGAAAAGTGATCCACAGGTACCAGTAGGTTGTCAGTTTGCATGCAGTAGGTATGTGTTATTTTTAATTTATTTATTTGTTCCGTAGGACCAAATTAAGGACCAATTCTCCATGCTCATGGAACGAGTCAGTACATGAAATTATGACACAAAAGTAGAAACAGATAAAATGAAACAAAAGAAACATACTCAGGTGAGTAATCGTAACTTTAAAATATACAAAATCAACAATGTAGCACTGGAATTAGCACAGGAATTTTTTTAGCTCTTCCAGGAGTTCCTCAACGGAATAGAAGGAATGAGCCACGATGAAACTCCTCAGTTTAGACTTAAAAGTGTTTGGGCTACTGCTAAGATTTCTGAGTTCTTGTGGTAGCTTATTGATAATGGATGCATCAGAATACTGCCCTTCTTTCTGCACAAGGGTTAAGGAGGTGCATTCCAGATGCAGATTTGATTTCTGCCTAGTATTAACTGAGTTAAAGAAAAAACAAGAAAACTAAGTACTTAAATTCTGCTACTACAATAAGACGATATTAAAAAACTAACTACAGTAATCACAAATTTGACTATACAAGGGAATTAACTACTATTATTAACAGTATTAATCAAATTTCACAAGGAAACACCAAGGGCAATAGTTGAAGCCTACTAAAATTCCTGCTCTGCAAGCTGCATCTTGTGCAGTACTAACGGAGACTCCAAATATGATGGTTTTGGTGTACGCAGCCGGCGGATCACTTTGCCCCTTTTTCACCAGCACACACAGACCACACCCTTAGCAATCTCTCCTCAGCTAGACTCACTTGGTGGGCCTGGTGTAAAAACTGTTTATAAATCAAAGGTACTCTAACTATGATGTTGGTATTGTTGCCAGGTGTAGCCACTGTAAGGAATAGCATCACCACCAGCTAACAGTAGGACAATTAATTAATTTGTACGGCATCCCACCACTAGGCATTTGTCATTCGGCAGTTTGTCTTTCGAATCCATGCTACCAGATTGGTCGTAAGAAAGAAGGGAATTACACTTCCAAAAAAATTAATTTAGCAATATACAATAAATGACCTCTAAGGTTCAATATGAGTAAAGCTGTTGCAACTCGAAGACTGCCTGCACAGACTCTGTGAGACATCCTACACAGTTCTTTGAGGTATGTCGTAACCTGATTGCGCCATTCTGGAAACTCGTGTTTGCCCTGCTGTGTCGAGTTCAGCCAGTGCTTTTCTCCTTCTCCATTCTTCCCCTGCTTGCTGTACGGCATACCACCATTCTGATCATTCTGCAGTTTGTGTTTCGAATCCATGCTTCCAGTTTGGTCATAAGAAAGAAGGGAATTACACAACGAAATAAATTAATTTTGCAATGTACATACAATGACCTGTATGATTCAAACTTAGTAAAGCTGTTGCAACACGAAGACTGCCTACACAGAGTCTGTGAGACATCCTACACAGATCTTTGAATTGGGTCAAAACCTCATTGCACCATTCTGGAAACTCGTGTTTGCCCTGCTGTGTCGAGTTCTGCCACTGTTTCTCTGATTCTCCATCCTCCCCCTATTTGCTGTACGGCCTCCGACCATTCGCAATTTGTCATTCTGCAGTTTGTCTTCCGAATCCATGCTTCCAGTTTGGTCATAAGAAAGAAGGGAATTACACTTCGAAATGAATTAATTTAGCAATGTACAACAAATGACCTGTATGATTCAAAGTGAGTAAATCTGTTGCAACACGAAGTCTGCCTGCACAAATTCTGTGAGACATCCTACACTGTTCTTTGAGGTTGTTCGTAATCTCATTGCGCCATTGTGGAAACTCGTGTTTGCCCTGCTGTGCCGAGTTCAGCCACTGTTTCTCTGATTCTCCATCCTCCCCCTTCTCGCTGTACGGCATCCGACCCTTCGGAGTTGGGCAATCTGCAGTTTGTCTTTCGAATCCATGCTTCCAGTTTGGTCGTAAAAAAGAAGCGATTTACACTTCGAAATAAATTAATTTTGCAATGTACAATAAATTACCTGTATGATCCAATGTGAGTAAAGCTGTTGCAACACGAATAGTGCCTGCACAAACTCTGTGAGACATCCTACACAGTTCTTTGAGGTGGGTCGTAACCTCATTGCGCCATTCTGGAAACTCGTGTTTGCCCTACTGTGTCGAGTTCAGCCACTGCTTTTGTTTTTCTCCATTCTTCCCATGCTCGCTGTACGGCATTCCCCATTCGGGATTTGTTAACCTGCAGTCCTGCAGTTAGTCTTTCGAATCCATGCTTACAGTTTGGTCGTAAGGAAGAAGGGAATTACACTTGGAAATGAAATAATTTTGCCATGTACAATAAATGACCTGTATGATTCAAAGTGAGTAATGCTGTTGCAACACGACGACTGCCTGTACAAACTCTGTGAGACATCCTACACAGTTCTTTGAAATGGGTCGTAACCCATTGCGCCTGACCCAACTGCCCGACAGCAAGCTATTACTAGTACTACTACAGCAAACACTGGTCTGAGATTGTATTCTAGCTACCACATCACAGGCAGCGCGTGAGCATTCCATCGAAGTTACATCTGCTCGAGTGCGCTAGCAACAAAGTCCTTGGTCATGGACTTATCATGGACTTATTACGAGCGTTATTGGTGGAAGTCAAGTCCACAATGTAGGACTCTAAGAAATGGTGGATATTTACTTAATGAACTGGTGCGCTAAGCTATTGATCCAAAAATTCAGAGAGAAATGAAGGCAAAGTCTTTGTGTTACAGGGAATGCAGCAGACAAAAATACGTGGTATATCACACTGAGAAACCTGTCATGGCCTCAGCCGGGATCTAAGGTAAACTGGAGTTGTTTAGTTATTTATTTGGTCTCGACTAGTGTCATGGTCTCCCACTTGTTTTTTTCCTGTTGCCTCGGGGTCGACATGGTTAGGAACTGGTTCGGCAACATTAAGTGAAGGGCTGAAGGGATGCAAGGCGCTTTCTATCAGCTCACTCTCCATCCTCTCCAACTCACGTTCCCCTGGGAGAAACGGTGGGTATTCACATAAACAGCTGGTGCGCCTAGCTATTGATTCAAAAATTCAGAGAGATGGAAGGCTATCGATTCGTGTTACAACTGGTGCGCCTAGCTATTGATTCAAAAATTCAGAGAGATGGAAGGCAATGGCTTTGCGTTACAGAGATTCCAGCAGACAAAATTACGTGGTATATCACACTGAGTAACCTGTTAGGGTCTCAGCTGGGATCTAAGGTAAACAGGAGTTTCTTTGTTATTTATTCGGTCTTCACTAGTGTCATGGTCTCCCTCTTGTTTTTTTTCTGTTACGTCGGGGGTCGGCATGGATAGGAACTGACGCGGCAACATTAAGTTAAGGGCTGAAGGAATGTGAAGTGCTTTCTATCACCTCACTCTCCATCCTCTCCTACTCCCGTCCCCCTGGGAGAAACGGTGGGTATTCACGTAAAGAACTGGTGCGCCAAGCTATTGCAAGCTAATGATACAAAAAATCAGAAAGAAAGGAAGGCAATGGGTTTATGTTACAGAGATTCCAGTAGACAAAATTACGTCGTTTATCACACTGAGAAACCTGTCAGGGTCTCATACCGGTTCTAATTGTAAACCGGAGTTGCTTTATTATTTATTCGTTCTCTACTAGCATCATGATCTCCCTCTTCTTATTATCCTGTTGCCTCGGAGATCGTCACAGTTAGGAATCGTTTCGGCAACATTAAGTTAATGGCTGGTGTGATGTGAGGCACTTTCTATCAGCTCACTCTCGATCCTCTACTACTCCCGTCCCCCTGGGAGAAACGGTGGGTATTCACATAAAGAACTCGTGCGCCAAAATATTGAAAAAAAATTGAGAGAAAAAGGAAGGCATTGGCTTTGTGTTACAGAGTTTCTAGCACACAGAATCATGTGGTATATCACACTGAGAAACCCATCAGGTTCTTAGCCGGGTTCTAAGGTATACAAGAGTTGCTTTGTCATTTTCCTGTCTCGACTAGTGTCATGGTCTCCCTCTGCATTGGTAGCAACAGATTCAGCTACAATAAGTTAATGGCTGGTGGGATGCGAGGAATTATCTATCAGCTCACTCTCCATCCTCTCCTACTCTCGTCCCCCTGGGAGAAACGGTGGGTATTGACGTAAAGAACTGGTGCGTTAACTATTGATCCAAAAATTCAGAGAGAAAGGAAGGCAAAGGCTTTGTGTTACAGACATTCCAAAAGTCAAAATTACGTGGTATATCACACTGAGAAACCTGTCAGGGTCTCAGCCGGGATCTAAGGTAAACAGGGGTTGCTTTGTTACTTATTCGGTCTCGACTTGTGTCATACTCCCCCTCTTGTTTTTCTGTTGCCTCGGGGGTCGGCATGGTTAGGAACTGATTCGGCATCATTAAGTTAATGGCTGAAGGGATTCGAGGCGCTTTCTATCAGATCACTTTCCATCCCCACCTACTCCTGTCCCCCTGGGAGAAACGGTGGTTATTCACGTAAAGAACTGGTGCACCAAGTTATTGATCCAAAAATTCAGAGAGAAAGAAAGGCAATGGCTTTGTGTTATAGAGATTACAGTAGGCAAAATTACGTGATATATCACACAGAGAAACTTGTCAGTGTCTCAGCCGGAGTCTAAGGTAAACAGGAGATTTTTTGCTATTTATTCGGTCTCGACTACTCTCATGGTCTCCCTCTTCTTTTGTTCATGTTCCTTCGGGGGCGGCGTGGTTAAGGACTGATTCGGCAACATTATGTTAAGGGCTGAAGGGATGCGAGGCGCTTTCTATCAGCTCCTTCTCCATGCTCTCCTAGTCCCATCCCCCTGGGAGAAACCGTGGGTATTCACGTAAAGAACTGATGCACCAAGCTATTGATCCAAAAATTCAGAGAGAGGAAGGCAATGGCTTTATGTTACAGATATTCCAGCAGACAAAATTACGTGGTACATCACACTTAGAAACCTGTCAGGGTCCTAGCCAAGATATAAGGTAAACAGGTGTTGCTTTGTTATTTATTCGTTCTGTACTAGCATCATGGTATCCCTCTTGTTTTTTTCCGGTTGCCTTGGAGATCGTGATGTTTAGGAACTTATTCGGCAACATTAAGTTAATGGCTGGTGTGATGTGAGGCACTTTCTATCAGCTCACTCTCCATCCTCTCCTACTCCAGTCCCCTTAGGAGAAACGGTGGGTATTCACGTAAACAACTGGTGCGCCAAGACATTGATCGAAAAATTCAGACAGCTAGGAAATCAATAATTTTGTGTTACATAGATTCCAGCAGACAAAATTACGTGGTATATCTCACTGACTAACCTGTCAGGTCAGGTTCTCAGCTGTGATCTGAGGTAAACAGGAGTTGCTTTGTTATTTATTCGGTCTCTACTAGCATCATGGTATCCCTCTTGTTTTTTTTCCTGTTGCCTTGGAGATCGTGATGGTTAGGAACTTATTCGGCATCATTAAGTTAATGGCTGGTGTGATGCGAGGCGCTCTCTATCAGCTCACTCTCCTTCCTCTCCTACTCCAGTCCCCTTGGGAGAGACGGTGGGTATTCACGTAAAGAACTGGTGCGCCAAGAGATTGATCCAAAAATTCAGAGAGCAAGGAAGTCAATGGGTTTGTGTTACATAGATTCCAGCAGACAAAATTACGTGGTATATCTCACTGACTAACCTGTCAGGTCAGGTTCTCAGCTGTGATCTAAGGTAAAAAGGAGTTGCTCTGTTATTTACGCGGTCTCGACAAGTGTCATGATCTCCCACTTGTTTTTTCCCATTGCTTCGGTAGTCGGCATGGTCAGGAACTGATTTGGCAACATTAAGTTAAGGGCTGAAGTGCTGCAAGGCACTTTCTATCTGCTCCCTCTCCATCCTCTCCTACTCCCGTCCCCCTGGGATAAACCGTGGGTATTCACGTAAAGAACTGGCGCGCCGTGCTATCAAACAAAAATTCAGAGAGATAGGAAGGCAATGGCTTTGTGTTACCTAGATTTGGGCAGAGAAAATTACGTGGTACATCACACTGAGAAACCTGTCAGCGCCTCAGCCGGGCTCTAAGGTATATTGCAGTTGCTTTGTTATTTACTCGGTCTCGACAAGTGTCATGATCTCCCTCTTGTTTTTTCCCATTGCTTCGGTAGTCGGCATGGTTAGGAACTGATTTGGCAACATTAAGTTAAGGGCTGAAGTGATGCAAGTCGCTTTCTATCAGCTCACTCTCCGTCCTCTCCAACTCCTGTCCCCATGGGAGAAACGGTGGATATTCACGTAAAGAACTGATGCACCAAGCTATCGATCCAAAAATTCAGAGAGATAGGAAGGCAGTGGCTTTATGTTACAGATATTCCAGCAGACAAAATTACGTGGTACATCACACTGAGAAACCTGTCAGGGTCTCAGCCAAGATCTAACCTAAACAGGAGTTACTTTGTTATTAATTCGGTCTCTACTAGCATCATGGTATCCCTCTTGTTTTTTTCCTGTTGCCTTGGAGATAGTGATGGTTAGGAACTTATTCAGCAACATTAAGTTAATGGCTGGTGTGATGCGAGGCGCTTTCTATCAGCTCACTCTCCATCCTCTCCTACTCCAGTCCCTTTAGGATAAACGGTGGGTATTCATGTAAACAACTGGTGCGCCAAGACATTGATCGAAAAATTCAGACAGCTAGGAAATCAATAATTTTGTGTTACATAGATTCCAGCAGACAAAATTACGTGGTATATCTCACTGACTAACCTGTCAGGTCAGGTTCTCAGCTGTGATCTAAGGTAAACAGGAGTTGCTTTGTTATTTATTCGGTCTCTACTAGCATCATGGTATCCCTCTTGTTTTTTTCCTGTTGCCTTGGAGATCGTGATGGTTAGGAACTTATTCGGCATCATTAAGTTAATGGCTGGTGTGATGCGAGGCGCTCTCTATCAGCTCACTCTCCATCCTCTCCTACTCCAGTCCCTTTAGGATAAACGGTCGGTATTCACGTAAAGAACTGGTGCGTCAAGACATTGATCCAAAAATTCAGAGAGCAAGGAAGTCAATGGCTTTGTGTTACATAGATTCCAGCAGACAAAATTACGTGGTATATCTCACTGACTAACCTGTCAGGTCAGGTTCTCAGCTGTGATCTAAGGTAAAAACGAGTTGCTCTGTTATTTACTCGATCTCGACAAGTGTCATGATCTCCCTCTTGTTTTTTCCCATTGTTTCGGTAGTCGGCATGGTTAGGAACTGATTTGGCAACATTAAGTTAAGGGCTGAAGAGATGCAAGGCGCTTTCTATCAGCTCACTCTCTGTCCTCTCCTACTCCCGTCCTCTTGGGAGAAACGGTGGATATTCACGTAAAGAACTGATGCACCAAGCTATTGATCCAAAAATTCAGGGAGATAGGAAGGCAATGGCTTTATGTTACAGATATTCCAGCAGACAAAATTACGTGGTACATCACACTGATAAACCTGTCAGGGTCTCAGCCAAGATCTAAGGTAAACAGGAGTTGCTTTGTTATTTACTCGGTCTCGACAAGTGTCATGATCTCCCTCTTGTTTTTTCCCATTGCTTCGGTAGTCGGCATGGAACTGATTTGGCAACATTAAGTTAAGGGCTGAAGTGATGCAAGGCGCTTTCTATCAGCTCACTCTCCGTGCTCTCCTACTCCCGTCCCCATGGGAGAAACGGTGGTTATTCACGTAAAGAACTGATGCACCAAGCTATTGATCCAAAAATTCAGAGAGATAGGAAGGCAATGGCTTTATGTTACAGATATTCCAGCAGACAAAATTGCGTGGTACATCACACTAAGAAACCTGTCAGGGTCTCAGCCAAGATCTAAGGTAAACAGGAGTTGCTTTAATATTTATTCGGTCTCTACTAGCATCATGGTATCCCTCTTTTTTTTTTTCCTGTTGCCTTGGAGATCGTGATGGTTAGGAACTTATTCGGCATCATTAAGTTAATGGCTGGTGTGATGCGAGGCGCTCTCTATCGGCTCACTCTCCTTCCTCTTCTACTCCAGTCCCCTTGGGAGAAACGGTGGGTATTCACGTAAAGAACTGGTGCGCCAAGAGATTGATCAAAAAATTCAGAGAGCAAGGAAGTCAATGGCTTTGTGTTACATAGATTCCAGCAGACAAAATTACGTGGTATATCTCACTGACTAACCTGTCAGGTCAGGTTCTCAGCTGTGATCTAAGGTAAAAGGTGTTGCTCTGTTATTTACTCGGTCTCGACAAGTGTCATGATCTCCCTCTTGTTTTTTCCCATTGCTTCGGTAGTCGGCATGGTTTGGAACTGATTTGGCAACATTAAGTTAAGGGCTGAAGTGATGCAGGGCGCTTTCTATCAGCTCACTCTCCGTGCTCTCCTACACCCGTCCCCATGGGAGAAACGGTGGATATTCACGTAAAGAACTGATGCACCAAGCTATTGATCCAAAAATTCAGAGAGATAGGAAGGCAATGGCTTTATGTTACAGATATTCCAGCAGACAAAATTACGTGGTACATCACACTGAGAAACCTGTCAGGGTCTCAGCCAAGATCTAAGGTAAACAGGAGTTGCTTTGTTATTTATTCGGTCTCTACTAGCATCATGGTATCCCTCTTGTTTTTTTCCTGTTGCCTTGGAGATCGTGATGGTTAGGAACTTATTCGGCATCATTAAGTTAATGGCTGGTGTGATACGAGGCGCTTTCTATCAGCTCACTCTCCTTCCTCTCCTACTCCTGTCCCCTTGGGAGAAACGGTGGCTATTCACGTAAAGAACTGGTGCGCCAAGAGATTGATCAAAAAATTCAGAGAGCAAGGAAGTCAATGGCTTTGTGTTACATAGATTCCAGCAGACAAAATTACGTGGTATATCTCACTGACTAACCTGTCAGGTCAGGTTCTCAGCTGTGATCTAAGGTAAAAAGGTGTTGGTCTGTTATTTACTCGGTCTCGACAAGTGTCATGATCTCCCTCTTGTTTTTTCCCATTGGTTCGGTAGTCGGCATGGTTTGGAACTGATTTGGCAACATTAAGTTAAGGGCTGAAGTGATGCAAGGCTCTTTCTATCAGCTCACTCTCCGTGCTCTCCTACTCTTGTCCCCATGGGAGAAACGGTGGATATTCACGTAAAGAACTGATGCACCAAGCTATTGATCCAAAAATTCAGAGAGATAGGAAGGCAATGGCTTTATGTTACAGATATTCCAGCAGACAAAATTACGTGGTACATCACACTAAGATACCTGTCAGGGTCTCAGCCAAGATCTAAGGTAAACAGGAGTTGCTTTGTTATTTATTCGGTCTCTACTAGCATCATGGTATCCCTCTTGTTTTTTTCCTGTTGCCTTGGAGATCGTGAAGGTTAGGAACTTATTCGGCATCATTAAGTTAATGGCTGGTGTGATGCGAGGCGCTCTCTATCAGCTCACTCTCCTTCCTCTTCTACTCCAGTCCCCTTGGGAGAAACGGTGGGTATTCACGTAAAGAACTGGTGCGCCAAGACATTGATCCAAAAATTAAGAGAGCAAGGAAGTCAATGGCTTTGTGTTACATAGATTCCAGCAGACAAAATTACGTGGTATATCTCACTGACTAACCTGTCAGGTCAGGTTCTCAGCTGTGATCTAAGGTAAAAAGGAGTTGCCCTGTTATTTACTCGGTCTCGACAAGTGTCATGATCTCCCTCTTGTTTTTTCCCATTGCTTCGGTAGTCGGCATGGTTAGGAACTGATTTGGCAACATTAAGTTAAGGACTGAAGTGATGCAAGGCGCTTTCTATCAGCTCACTCTCTGTCCTCTCCTACTACCATCATGGTGGGAGAAACGGTGGATATTCACGTAAAGAACTGATGCACCAAGCTATTGATCCAAAAATTCAGAGAGATAGGAAGGCAATGGCTTTATGTTACAGATATTCCAGCAGACAAAATTACGTGGTACATCACACTGAGAAACCTGTCAGGGTCTCAGCCAAGGTCTAAGGTAAACAGGAGTTGCTTTGTTATTTATTCGGTCTCTACTAGCATCATGGTATCCTTCTTGTTTTTTTCCTGTTGCCTTGGAGATCGTGATGGTTAGGAACTTATTCGGCATCATTAAGTTAATGGCCGGTGTGATGCGAGGCGCTTTCTATCTGCTCACTCTACATCCTCTCCCACTCCTGTCCCCTTGAAGGAAACGGTGGATATTCACGTAAAGTACTGGTGCGCCAAGACATTGATCCAAAAATTCAGAGAGCAAGGAAGTCAATGGCTTTGTGTTACATAGATTTTAGCAGACAAAATTACGTGGTATATCTTACTGACTAACCTGTCAGGTCAGGTTCTCAGCTGTGATCTAAGGGAAAAAGGTGTTGCTCTGTTATTTACTCGTTCTCGACAAGTGTCATGATCTCCCTCTTGTTTTTTCCCATTGCTTCGGTAGTCGGCATGGGTAGGAACTGATTTGGCAACATTAAGTGAAGGTCTGAAGTGATGCAAGTCGCTTTCTATCAGCTCACTCTCCATGCTCTCCTACTCCCGTCCCAATGGGAGAAACGGTGGATATTCACGTAAAGAACTGATGCACCAAGCTATTGATCCAAAAATTCAGAGAGATAGGAAGGCAATGGCTTTATGTTACAAATATTCCAGCAGACAAAATTACGTGGTACATCACACTGAGAAACCTGTCAGGGTGTCAGCCACGATCTAAGGTAAACAGGAGTTGCTTTGTTATTTATTCGGTCTCTACTAGCATCATGGTATCCCTCTTGTTTTTTTCCTGTTGCCTTGGAGATCGTGATGGTTAGGAACTTATTCGGCATCATTAAGTTAATGGCTGGTGTGATGCGAGGCGCTTTCTATCAGCTCACTCTCCATCCTGTCCTACTCCAGTCCCCTTGGGAGAAACGGTAGGTATTCACGTAAAGAACTGGTGTGCCAAGACATTGATCCAAAAATTCAGAGAGCAAGGAAGTCAATGGCTTTGTGTTACATAGATTCCAGCAGACAAAATTACGTGGTATATCTCACTGACTAACCTGTCAGGTCAGGTTCTCAGCTGTGATCTAAGGTAAGAAGGTGTTGCTCTGTTATTTACTCGGTCTCGACAAGTGTCATGATCTCCCTCTTGTGTTTTCCCATTGCTTCGGTAGTCGGCATGGTTAGGAACTGATTTGGCAACATTAAGTTAAGGGCTGAAGTGATGCAAGACGCTTTCTATCAGCTCACTCTCTGTCCTCTGCTACTCCCGTTCTCTTGGGAGAAACGGTGGATATTCACGTAAAAAACTGATGCACCAAGCTATTGATCCAAAAATTCAGAGAGATAGGAAGGCAATGGCTTTATGTTACAGATATTCCAGCAGACAAAATTACGTGGTACATCACTCTGATAAACCTGTCAGGGTCTCAGCCAAGATCTAAGCTAAACAGGAGTTGCTTTGTTATTTATTCGGTCTCTACTAGCACCATGGTATCCCTCTTGTTTTTTTCCTGTTGCCTTGGAGATCGTGATGGTTAGGAACTTATTCGGCATCGTTAAGTTAATGGCTGGTGTGATACGAGGCGCTTTCTATCAGCTCACTCTCCTTCCTCTCCTACTCCTGTCCCCTTGGGAGAAACGGTGGCTATTCACGTAAAGAACTGGTGCGCCAAGAGATTGATCAAAAAATTCAGAGAGCAAGGAAGTCAATGGCTTTGTGTTACATAGATTCCAGCAGACAAAATTACGTGGTATATCTCACTGACTAACCTGTCAGGTCAGGTTCTCAGCTGTGATCTAAGGTAAAAAGGTGTTGCTCTGTTATTTACTCGGTCTCGACAAGTGTCATGATCTCCCTCTTGTTTTTTCCCATTGCTTCGGTAGTCGGCATGGTTTGGAACTGATTTGGCAACATTAAGTTAAGGGCTGAAGTGATGCAAGGCGCTTTCTATCAGCTCACTCTCCGTGCTCTCCTACTCCCATCCCCATGGGAGAAACGGTGGATATTCACGTAAAGAACTGATGCACCAAGCTATTGATCCAAAAATTCAGAGAGATAGGAAGGCAATGGCTTTATGTTACAGATATTCCAGCAGACAAAATTACGTGGTACATCACACTAAGAAACCTGTCAGGGTCTCAGCCAAGATCTAAGGTAAACAGGAGTTGCTTTGTTATTTATTCTGTCTCTACTAGCATCATGGTATCCCTCTTGTTTTTTTCCTGTTGCCTTGGAGATTGTGATGGTTAGGAACTTATTCGGCATCATTAAGTTAATGGCTGGTGTGATGTGAGGCGCTCTCTATCAGCTCACTCTCCTTCCTCTTCTACTCCAGTCCCCTTGGGAGAAACGGTGGGTATTCACGTAAAGAACTGGTGCGCCAAGACATTGATCCAAAAATTAAGAGAGCAAGGAAGTCAATGGCTTTGTGTTACATAGATTCCAGCAGACAAAATTACGTGGTATATCTCACTGGCTAACCTGTCAGGTCAGGTTCTCAGCTGTGATCTAAGGTAAAAAGGAGTTGCCCTCTTATTTACTAGGTCTCGACAAGTGTCATGATCTCCCTCTTGTTTTTTCCCATTGCTTCGGTAGTCGGCATGGTTAGGAACTGATTTGGCAACATTAAGTTAAGGACTGAAGTGATGCAAGGCGCTTTCTATCAGCTCACTCTCTGTCCTCTCCTACTACCATCCTCTTGGGAGAAACGGTGGATATTCACGTAAAGAACTGATGCACCAAGCTATTGATCCAAAAATTCAGAGAGATAGGAAGGCAATGGCTTTATGTTACAGATATTCCAGCAGACAAAATTACGTGGTACATCACACTGAGAAACCTGTCAGGGTCTCAGCCAAGGTCTAAGGTAAACAGGAGTTGCTTTGTTATTTATTCGGTCTCTACTAGCATCATGGTATCCTTCTTGTTTTTTTCCTGTTGCCTTGGAGATCGTGATGGTTAGGAACTTATTCGGCATCATTAAGTTAATGGCCGGTGTGATGCGAGGCGCTTTCTATCTGCTCACTCTACATCCTCTCCTACTCCTGTCCCCTTGGGGGAAACGGTGGATATTCACGTAAAGTACTGGTGCGCCAAGACATTGATCCAAAAATTCAGAGAGCAAGGAAGTCAATGCGTTTGTGTTACATAGATTTTAGCAGACAAAATTACGTGGAATATCTCACTGACTAACCTGTCAGGACAGGTTCTCAGCTGTGATCTAAGGGAAAAAGGTGTTGCTCTGTTATTTACTCGTTCTCGACAAGTGTCATGATCTCCCTCTTGTTTTTTCCCATTGCTTCGGTAGTCGGCATGGTTAGGAACTGATTTGGCAACATTAAGTTAAGGACTGAAGTGATGCAAGGCGCTTTCTATCAGCTCACTCTCTGTCCTCTCCTACTACCATCCTCTTGGGAGAAACGGTGGATATTCACGTAAAGAACTGATGCACCAAGCTATTGATCCAAAAATTCAGAGAGATAGGAAGGCAATGGCTTTATGTTACAGATATTCCAGCAGACAAAATTACGTGGTACATCACACTGAGAAACCTGTCAGGGTCTCAGCCAAGGTCTAAGGTAAACAGGAGATGCTTTGTTATTTATTCGGTCTCTACTAGCATCATGGTATCCTTCTTATTTTTTTCCTGTTGCCTTGGAGATCGTGATGGTTAGGAACTTATTCGGCATCATTAAGTTAATGGCCGGTGTGATGCGAGGCGCTTTCTATCTGCTCACTCTACATCCTCTCCTACTCCTGTCCCCATGCGAGAAACGGTGGGTATCCACGTAAAGTACTGGTGCGCCAAGACATTGATCCAAAAATTCAGAGAGCAAGAAAGTCAATGGCTTTGTGTTACATAGATTTTAGCAGACAAAATTACGTGGTATATCTCACTGACTAACCTGTCAGGTCAGGTTCTCAGCTGTGATCTAAGGTAAAAAGGTGTTGCTCTGTTATTTACTCGGTCTCGTCAAGTGTCATGATCTCCCTCTTGTTTTTTCCCATTGCTTCGGTAGTCGGCATGGAACTGATTTGGCAACATTAAGTTAAGGGCTGAAGTGATGCAAGGCGCTTTCTATCAGCTCACTCTCCGTGCTCTCCTACTCCCGTCCCCATGGGAGAAACGGTGGATATTCACGTAAAGAACTGATGCACCAAGCTATTGATCCAAAAATTCAGAGAGATAGGAAGGCAATGGCTTTATGTTACAGATATTACAGCAGACAAAATTACGTGGTACATCACACTAAGAAACCTGTCAGGGTCTCAGCCAAGATCTAAGGTAAACAGGAGTTGCTTTGTTATTTATTCGGTCTCTACTAGCATCATGGTATCCCTCTTGTTTTTTTCCTGTTGCCTTGGAGATCGTGATGGTTAGGAACTTATTCGTCATCATTAAGTTAATGGCCGGTGTGATGCGAGGCGCTCTCTATCAGCTCACTCTCCTTCCTCTCCTACTCCAGTCCCCTTGGGAGAAACGGTGGGTACTCACGTAAAGAACTGGTGCGCCAAGAGATTGATCAAAAAATTCAGAGAGCAAGGAAGTCAATGGCTTTGTGTTACATAGATTCCAGCAGACAAAATTACGTGGCATATCTCACTGACTAACCTGTCAGGTCAGGTTCTCAGCTGTGATCTAAGGTAAAAAGGAGTTGCTCTGTTATTTACTCGGTCTCGACAAGTGTCATGATCTCCCTCTTGTTTTTTCCCATTGCTTCGGTAGTCGGCATGGTTAGGAACTGATTTGGCAACATTAAGTTAAGGGCTGAAGTGATGCAAGTCGCTTTCTATCAGCTCACTCTCTGTCCTCTCCTACTCCCGTCCTCTTGGGAGAAACGGTGGATATTCACGTAAAGAACTGATGCACCAAGCTATTGATCCAAAAATTCAGAGAGATAGGAAGGCAATGGCTTTATGTTACAGATATTCCAGCAGACAAAATTACGTGGTACATCACACTAAGAAACCTGTCAGGGTCTCAGCCAAGATCTAAGGTAAACAGGAGTTGCTTTAATATTTATTCGGTCTCTACTAGCATCAGGGTATCCCTCTTGTTTTTTTCCTGTTGCCTTGGAGATCGTGATGGTTAGGAACTTATTCGGCATCATTAAGTTAATGGCTGGTGTGATACGAGGCGCTTTCTATCAGCTCACTCTCCTTCCTCTCCTACTCCAGTCCCCTTGGGAGAAACGGTGGGTATTCACGTAAAGAACTGGTGCGCCAAGAGATTGATCAAAAAATTCAGAGAGCAAGGAAGTCAATGGCTTTGTGTTACATAGATTCCAGCAGACAAAATTACGTGGTATATCTCACTGACTAACCTGTCAGGTCAGGTTCTCAGCTGTGATCTAAGGTAAAAAGGTGTTGCTCTGTTTTTTACTCGGTCTCGACAAGTGTCATGATCTCCCTCTTGTTTTTTCCCATTGCTTCGGTAGTCGGCATGGTTTGGAACTGATTTGGCAACATTAAGTTAAGGGCTGAAGTGATGCAAGGCGCTTTCTATCAGCTCACTCTCCGTGCTCTCCTACTCCCGTCCCCATGGGAGAAACGGTGGATATTCACGTAAAGAACTGATGCACCAAGCTATTGATCCAAAAATTCAGAGAGATAGGAAGGCAATGGCTTTAAGTTACAGATATTCCAGCAGACAAAATTACGTGGTACATCACACTGATAAACCTGTCAGGGTCTCAGCCAAGGTCTCAGGTAAACAGGAGTTGCTTTGTTATTTATTCGGTCTCTACTAGCATCATGGTATCCTTCTTGTTTTTTTCCTGTTGCCTTGGAGATTGTGATGGTTAGGAACTTATTCGGCATCATTAAGTTAATGGCCGGTGTGATGCGAGGCGCTTTCTATCTGCTCACTCTACATCCTCTCCTACTCCTGTCCCCTTGGGAGAAACGGTGGATATTCACATAAAGTACTGGTGCGCCAAGACATTGATCCAAAAATTCAGAGAGAAAGGAAGTCAATGGCTTTGTGTTACATAGATTTTAGCAGACAAAATTACGTGGAATATCTCACTGACTAACCTGTCAGGTCAGGTTCTCAGCTGTGATCTAAGGGAAAAAGGTGTTGCTCTGTTATTTACTCGTTCTCGACAAGTGTCATGATCTCCCTCTTGTTTTTTCCCATTGCTTCGGTAGTCGGCATGGGTAGGAACTGATTTGGCAACATTAAGTGAAGGTCTGAAGTGATGCAAGTCGCTTTCTATCAGCTCACTCTCCGTGCTCTCCTACTCCCGTCCCCATGGGAGAAACGGTGGATATTCACGTAAAGAACTGATGCACCAAGCTACTGATCCAAAAATTCAGAGAGATAGGAAGGCAATGGCTTTATGTTACAGATATTCCAGCAGACAAAATTACGTGGTACATCACACTGAGAAACCTGTCAGGGTCTCAGCCAAGGTCTAAGGTAAACAGGAGTTGCTTTGTTATTTATTCGGTCTCTACTAGCATCATGGTATCCTTCTTGTTTTTTTCCTGTTGCCTTGGAGATCGTGATGGTTAGGAACTTATTCGGTATCATTAAGTTAATGGCCGGTGTGATGCGAGGCGCTTTCTATCTGCTCACTCTACATCCTCTCCTACTCCTGTCCCCTTGGGAGAAACGGTGGGTATTCACGTAAAGTACAGGTGCGCCAAGACATTGATCCAAAAATTCAGAGAGCAAGAAAGTCAATGGCTTTGTGTTACATAGATTTTAGCAGACAAAATTACGTGGTATATCTCACTGACTAACCTGTCAGGTCAGGTTCTCAGCTGTGATCTAAGGTAAAAAGGTGTTGCTCTGTTATTTACTCGGTCTCGACAAGTGTCATGATCTCCCTCTTGTTTTTTCCCATTGCTTCGGTAGTCGGCATGGAACTGATTTGGCAACATTAAGTTAAGGGCTGAAGTGATGCAAGGCGCTTTCTATCAGCTCACTCTCCGTGCTCTCCTACTTCCGTCCCCATGGGAGAAACGGTGGATATTCACGTAAAGAACTGATGCACCAAGCTATTGATCCAAAAATTCAGAGAGATAGGAAGGCAATGGCTTTATGTTACAGATATTACAGCAGACAAAATTACGTGGTACATCACACTAAGAAACCTGTCAGGGTCTCAGCCAAGATCTAAGGTAAACAGGAGTTGCTTTGTTATTTATTCGGTCTCTACTAGCATCATGGTATCCCTCTTGTGTTTTTCCTGTTGCCTTGGAGATCGTGATGGTTAGGAACTTATTCGGCATCATTAAGTTAATGGCTGGTGTGATACGAGGCGCTTTCTATCAGCTCACTCTCCTTCCTCTCCTACTCCAGTCCCCTTGGGAGAAACGGTGGGTATTCACGTAAAGAACTGGTGCGCCAAGAGATTGATCAAAAAATTCAGAGAGCAAGGAAGTGAATGGCTTTGTGTTACATAGATTCCAGCAGACAAAATTACGTGGTATATCTCACTGACTAACCTGTCAGGTCAGGTTCTCAGCTGTGATCTAAGGTAAAAAGGTGTTGCTCTGTTTTTTACTCGGTCTCGACAAGTGTCATGATCTCCCTCTTGTTTTTTCCCATTGCTTCGGTAGTCGGCATGGTTTGGAACTGATTTGGCAACATTAAGTTAAGGGCTGAAGTGATGCAAGGCGCTTTCTATCAGCTCACTCTCCGTGCTCTCCTACTCCCGTCCCCATGGGAGAAACGGTGGATATTCACGTAAAGAACTGATGCACCAAGCTATTGATCCAAAAATTCAGAGAGATAGGAAGGCAATGGCTTTAAGTTACAGATATTCCAGCAGACAAAATTACGTGGTACATCACACTAAGAAACCTGTCAGGGTCTCAGCCAAGATCTAAGATAAACAGGAGTTGCTTTGTTATTTATTCGGTCTCTACTAGCATCATGGTATCCCTCTTGTTTTTTTCCTGTTGCCTTGGAGATCGTGATGGTTAGGAACTTATTCGGCATCATTAAGTTAATGGCTGGTGTGATGCGAGGCGCTCTCTATCAGCTCACTCTCCTTCCTCTTCTACTCCAGTCCCCTTGGGAGAAACGGTGGGTATTCACGTAAAGAACTGGTGCGCCAAGACATTGATCCAAAAATTAAGAGAGCAAGGAAGTCAATGGCTTTGTGTTACATAGATTCCAGCAGACAAAATTACGTGGTATATCTCACTGACTAACCTGTCAGGTCAGGTTCTCAGCTGTGATCTAAGGTAAAAAGGAGTTGCCCTGTTATTTACTCGGTCTCGACAAGTGTCATGATCTCCCTCTTGTTTTTTCCCATTGCTTCAGTAGTCGGCATGGTTAGGAACTGATTTGGCAACATTAAGTTAAGGACTGAAGTGATGCAAGGCGCTTTCTATCAGCTCACTCTCTGTCCTCTCCTACTCCCATCCTCTTGGGAGAAACGGTGGATATTCACGTAAAGAACTGATGCACCAAGCTATTGATCCAAAAATTCAGAGAGATGGGAAGGCAATGGCTTTATGTTACAGATATTCCAGCAGACAGAATTACGTGGTACATCACACTGAGAAACCTGTCAGGGTCTCAGCCAAGGTCTAAGGTAAACAGGAGTTGCTTTGTTATTTATTCGGTCTCTACTAGCATCATGGTATCCCTCTTGTTTTTTTCCTGTTGCCTTGGAGATCGTGATGGTTAGGAACTTATTCGGCATCATTAAGTTAATGGCTGGTGTGATGCGAGGCGCTCTCTATCAGCTCACTCTCCTTCCTCTTCTACTCCAGTCCCCTTGGGAGAAACGGTGGGTGAGAGCAAGGAAGTCAATGGCTTTGTGTTACATAGATTCCAGCAGACAAAATTACGTGGTATATCTCACTGACTAACCTGTCAGGTCAGGTTCTCAGCTGTGATCTAAGGTAAAAAGGAGTGGCCCAGTTATTTACTCGGTCTCGACAAGTGTCACGATCTCCCTCTTGTTTTTTCCCATTGCTTCGGTAGTCGGCATGGAACTGATTTGGCAACATTAAGTTAAGGGCTGAAGTGATGCAAGGCGCTTTCTATCAGCTCACTCTCCGTGCTCTCCTACTCCCGTCCCCATGTGAGAAACGGTGGATATTCACGTAAAGAACTGATGCACCAAGCTATTGATCCAAAAATTCAGAGAGATAGGAAGGCAATGGCTTTATGTTACAGATATTCCAGCAGACAAAATTACGTGGTACATCACACTGAGAAACCTGTCAGGGTCTCAGCCAAGATCTAAGGTAAACAGGAGTTGCTTTGTTATTTAGTCGGTCTCTACCAGCATCATGGTATCCCTCTTGTTTTTTTCCTGTTGCCTTGGAGATCGTGATGGTTAGGAACTTATTCAGCATCATTACGTTAATGGCTGGTGTGATACGAGGCGCTTTCTATCAGCTCACTCTCCTTCCTCTCCTACTCCAGTCCCCTTGGGAGAAACGGTGGATATTCTCGTAAAGAACTGGTGCGCCAAGAGATTGATCAAAAAATTCAGAGAGCAAGGAAGTCAATGGCTTTGTGTTACATAGATTCCAGCAGACAAAATTACGTGGTATATCTCACTGACTAACCTGTCAGGTCAGGTTCTCAGCTGTGATCTAAGGGAAAAAGGTGTTGCTCTGTTATTTACTCGTTCTCGACAAGTGTCATGATCCCCCTCTTGTTTTTTCCCATTGCTTCGGTAGTCGGCATGGGTAGGAGCTGATTTGGCAACATTAAGTGAAGGTCTGAAGTGATGCAAGTCGCTTTCTATCAGCTCACTCTCCGTGCTCTCCTACTCCCGTCCCCATGGGAGAAACGGTGGATATTCACGTAAAGAACTGATGCACCAAGCTATTGATCCAAAAGTTCAGAGAGATAGGAAGGCAATGGCTTTATGTTACAGATATTACAGCAGACAAAATTACGTGGTACATCACACTAAGAAACCTGTCAGGGTCTCAGCCAAGATCTAAGGTAAACAGGAGTTGCTTTGTTATTTATTCGGTCTCTACTAGCATCATGGTATCCCTCTTGTTTTTTTCCTTGCTTTGGAGATCGTGATGGTTAGGAACTTATTCGGCATCATTAAGTTAATGGCTGGTGTGATGCGAGGCGCTTTCTATCAGCTCACTCTCTGTCCTCTCCTACTCCCGTCCTCTTGGGAGAAACGGTCGATATTCACGTAAAGAACTGATGCACCAAGCTATTGATCCAAAAATTCAGAGAGATAGGAAGGCAATGGCTTTATGTTACAGATATTCCAGCAGACAAAATTACGTGGTACATCACTCTGATAAACCTGTCAGGGTCTCAGCCAAGATCTAAGGTAAACAGGAGTTGCTTTGTTAATTATTCGGTCTCTACTAGCATCATGGTATCCCTCTTGTTTTTTTCCTGTTGCCTTGGAGATCGTGATGGTTAGGAACTTATTCGGCATCATTAAGTTAATGGCTGGTGTGATACGAGGCGCTTTCTATCAGCTCACTCTCCTTCCTCTCCTACTCCAGTCCCCTTGGGAGAAACGGTGGGTATTCACGTAAAGAACTGGTGCGCCAAGAGATTGATCAAAAAATTCAGAGAGCAAGGAAGTCAATGGCTTTGTGTTACATAGATTCCAGCAGACAAAATTACGTGGTATATCTCACTAACTAACCTGTCAGGTCAGGTTCTCAGCTGTGATCTAAGGTAAAAAGGTGTTGCTCTGTTTTTTACTCGGTCTCGACAAGTGTCATGATCTCCCTCTTGTTTTTTCCCATTGCTTCGGTAGTCGGCATGGTTAGGAACTGATATGGCAACATTAAGTTAAGGGCTGAAGTGATGCAAGGCGCTTTCTATCAGCTCACTCTCTGTCCTCTCCTACTCCCATCCTCTTGGGAGAAACGGTGGATATTCACGTAAAGAACTGATGCACCAAGCTATTGATCCAAAAATTCAGAGAGATGGGAAGGCAATGGCTTTATGTTACAGATATTCCAGCAGACAGAATTATGTGGTACATCACACTGAGAAACCTGTCAGGGTCTCAGCCAAGGTCTAAGGTAAACAGGAGTTGCTTTGTTATTTATTCGGTCTCTACTAGCATCATGGTATCCCTCTTGTTTTTTTCCTGTTGCCTTGGAGATCGTGATGGTTAGGAACTTATTCGGCATCATTAAGTTAATGGCCGGTGTGATGCGAGGCGCTCTCTACCTGCTCACTCTCCTTCCTCTTCTACTCCAGTCCCCTTGGGAGAAACGGTGGGTATTCACGTAAAGAACTGGTGCGCCAAGACATTGATCCAAAAATTAAGAGAGCAAGGAAGTCAATGGCTTTGTGTTACATAGATTCCAGCAGACAAAATTACGTGGTATATCTCACTGACTAACCTGTCAGGTCAGGTTCTCAGCTGTGATCTAAGGTAAAAAGGAGTTGCCCAGTTATTTACTCGGTCTCGACAAGTGTCATGATCTCCCTCTTGTTTTTTCCCATTGCTTCGGTAGTCGGCATGGAACTGATTTGGCAACATTACGTTAAGGGCTGAAGTGATGCAAGGCGCTTTCTATCAGCTCACTCTCCGTGCTCTCCTACTCCCGTCCCCATGGGAGAAACGGTGGATATTCACGTAAAGAACTGATGCACCAAGCTATTGATCCAAAAATTCAGAGAGATAGGAAGGCAATGGCTTTATGTTACAGATATTCCAGCAGACAAAATTACGTGGTACATCACACTGAGAAACCTGTCAGGGTCTCAGCAAAGATCTAAGGTAAACAGGAGTTGCTTTGTTATTTAGTCGGTCTCTACTAGCATCATGGTATCCCACTTGTTTTTTTCCTGTTGCCTTGGAGATCGTGATGGTTAGGAACTTATTCGGCATCATTAAGTTAATGGATGGTGTGATACGAGGCGCTTTCTATCAGCTCACTCTCCTTCCTCTCCTACTCCAGTCCCCTTGGGAGAAACGGTGGATATTCTCGTAAAGAACTGGTGCGCCAAGAGATTGATCAAAAAATTCAGAGAGCAAGGAAGTCAATGGCTTTGTGTTACATAGATTCCAGCAGACAAAATTACGTGGTATATCTCACTGACTAACCTGTCAGGTCAGGTTCTCAGCTGTGATCTAAGGTAAAAAGGTGTTGCTCTGTTATTTACTCGGTCTCGACAAGTGTCATGATCTCCCTCTTGTTTTTTCCCATTGCTTCGGTAGTCGGCATGGTTTGGAACTAATTTTGGCAACATTAAGTTAAGGGCTGAAGTGATGCAAGGCGCTTTCTATCAGCTCACTCTCCGTGCTCTCCTACTCCCGTCCCCATGGGAGAAACGGTGGATATTCACGTAAAGAACTGATGCACCAAGCTATTGATCCAAAAATTCAGAGAGATAGGAAGGCAATGGCTTTAAGTTACAGATATTCCAGCAGACAAAATTACGTGGTACATCACACTAAGAAACCTGTCAGGGTCTCAGCCAAGATCTAAGGTAAACAGGAGTTGCTTTGTTATTTATTCGGTCTCTACTAGCATCATGGTATCCCTCTTGTTTTTTTCCTGTTGCCTTGGAGATCGTGATGGTTAGGAACTTATTCGGCATCATTAAGTTAATGGCTGGTGTGATGCGAGGCGCTCTCTATCAGCTCACTCTCCTTCCTCTTCTACTCCAGTCCCCTTGGGAGAAACGGTGGGTATTCACGTAAAGAACTGGTGCGCCAAGACATTGATCCAAAAATTAAGAGAGCAAGGAAGTCAATGGCTTTGTGTTACATAGATTCCAGCAGACAAAATTACGTGGTATATCTCACTGACTAACCTGTCAGGTCAGGTTCTCAGCTGTGATCTAAGGTAAAAAGGAGTTGCCCTGTTATTTACTCGGTCTCGACAAGTGTCATGATCTCCCTCTTGTTTTTTCCCATTGCTTCGGTAGTCGGCATGGTTAGGAACTGATTTGGCAACATTAAGTTAAGGGCTGAAGTGATGCAAGGCGCTTTCTATCAGCTCACTCTCTGTCCTCTCCTACTCCCATCCTCTTGGGAGAAACGGTGGATATTCACGTAAAGAACTGATGCACCAAGCTATTGATCCAAAAATTCAGAGAGATAGGAAGGCAATGGCTTTATGTTACAGATATTACAGCAGACAAAATTACGTGGTACATCACACTGAGAAACCTGTCAGGGTCTCAGCCAAGGTCTAAGGTAAACAGGAGTTGCTTTGATATTTATTCGGTCTCTACTAGCATCATGGTATCCTTCTTGTTTTTTTCCTGTTGCCTTGGAGATCGTGATGGTTAGGAACTTATTCGGCATCATTAAGTTAATGGCCGGTGTGATGCGAGGCGCTTTCTATCTGCTCACTCTACACCCTCTCCTACTCCAGTCCCCTTGGGAGAAACGGTGGATATTCACGTAAAGTACTGGTGCGCCAAGACATTGATCCAAAAATTCAGAGAGCAAGGAAGTCAATGGCTTTGTGTTACATAGATTTTAGCAGACAAAATTACGTGGAATATCTCGCTGACTAACCTGTCAGGTCAGGTTCTCAGCTGTGATCTAAGGGAAAAAGGTGTTGCTCTGTTATTTACTCGTTCTCGACAAGTGTCATGATCCCCCTCTTGTTTTTTCCCATTGCTTCGGTAGTCGGCATGGGTAGGAGCTGATTTGGCAACATTAAGTGAAGGTCTGAAGTGATGCAAGTCGCTTTCTATCAGCTCACTCTCCGTGCTCTTCTACTCCCGTCCCCATGGGAGAAACGGTGGATATTCACGTAAAGAACTGATGCACCAAGCTATTGATCCAAAAATTCAGAGAGTTAGGAAGGCAATGGCTTTATGTTACAGATATTACAGCAGACAAAATTACGTGGTACATCACACTAAGAAACCTGTCAGGGTCTCAGCCAAGATCTAAGGTAAACAGGAGTTGCTTTGTTATTTATTCGGTCACTACTAGCATCGTGGTATCCCTCTTGTTTTCTTCCTGTTGCCTTGGAGATCGTGATGGTTAGGAACTTATTCGTCATCATTAAGTTAATGGCTGGTGTGATGCGAGGCGCTCTCTATCAGCTTACTCTCCTTCCTCTTCTACTCCAGTCCCCTTGGGAGAAACGGTGGGTATTCACGTAAAGAACTGGTGCGCCAAGACATTGATCCAAAAATTAAGAGAGCAAGGAAGTCAATGGTTTTGTGTTACATAGATTCCAGCAGACAAAATTACGTGGTATATCTCACTGACTAACCTGTCAGGTCAGGTTCTCAGCTGTGATCTAAGGTAAAAAGGAGTTGCCCAGTTATTCACTCGGTCTCGACAAGTGTCATGATCTCCCTCTTGTTTTTTCCCATTGCTTCGGTAGTCGGCATGGAACTGATTTGGCAACATTAAGTTAAGGGCTGAAGTGATGCAAGGCGCTTTCTATCAGCTCACTCTCCGTGCTCTCCTACTCCCGTCCCCATGGGAGAAACGGTGGATATTCACGTAAAGAACTGATGCACCAAGCTATTGATCCAAAAATTCAGAGAGATAGGAAGGCAATGGCTTTATGTTAGAGATATTACAGCAGACAAAATTACGTGGTACATCACACTGAGAAACCTGTCAGGGTCTCAGCCAAGATCTAAGGTAAACAGGAGTTGCTTTGTTATTTAGTCGGTCTCTACTAGCATCATGGTATCCCTCTTGTTTTTTTCCTGTTGCCTTGGAGATCGTGATGGTTAGGAACTTATTCGGCATCATTAAGTTAATGGATGGTGTGATACGAGGCGCTTTCTATCAGCTCACTCTCCTTCCTCTCCTACTCCAGTCCCCTTGGGAGAAACGGTGGATATTCTCGTAAAGAACTGGTGCGCCAAGAGATTGATCAAAAAATTCAGAGAGCAAGGAAGTCAATGGCTTTGTGTTACATAGATTCCAGCAGACAAAATTACGTGGTATATCTCACTGACTAACCTGTCAGGTCAGGTTCTCAGCTGTGATCTAAGGTAAAAAGGTGTTGCTCTGTTATTTACTCGGTCTCGACAAGTGTCATGATCTCCGTCTTGTTTTTTCCCATTGCTTCGGTAGTCGGCATGGTTTGGAACTAATTTTGGCAACATTAAGTTAAGGGCTGAAGTGATGCAAGGCGCTTTCTATCAGCTCACTCTCCGTGCTCTCCTACTCCCGTCCCCATGGGAGAAACGGTGGATATTCACGTAAAGAACTGATGCACCAAGCTATTGATCCAAAAATTCAGAGAGATAGGAAGGCAATGGCTTTAAGTTACAGATATTCCAGCAGACAAAATTACGTGGTACATCACACTAAGAAACCTGTCAGGGTCTCAGCCAAGATCTAAGGTAAACAGGAGTTGCTTTGTTATTTATTCGGTCTCTACTAGCATCATGGTATCCCTCTTGTTTTTTTCCTGTTGCCTTGGAGATCGTGATGGTTAGGAACTTATTCGGCATCATTAAGTTAATGGCTGGTGTGATGCGAGGCGCTCTCTATCAGCTCACTCTCCTTCCTCTTCTACTCCAGTCCCCTTGGGAGAAACGGTGGGTATTCACGTAAAGAACTGGTGCGCCAAGACATTGATCCAAAAATTAAGAGAGCAAGGAAGTCAATGGCTTTGTGTTACATAGATTCCAGCAGACAAAATTACGTGGTATATCTCACTGACTAACCTGTCAGGTCAGGTTCTTAGCTGTGATCTAAGGTAAAAAGGAGTTGCCCTGTTATTTACTCGGTCTCGACAAGTGTCATGATCTCCCTCTTGTTTTTTCCCATTGCTTCGGTAGTCGGCATGGTTAGGAACTGATTTGGCAACATTAAGTTAAGGACTGAAGTGATGCAAGGCGCTTTCTATCAGCTCACTCTCTGTCCTCTCCTACTCCCATCCTCTTGGGAGAAACGGTGGATATTCACGTAAAGAACTGATGCACCAAGCTATTGATCCAAAAATTCAGAGAGATGGGAAGGCAATGGCTTTATGTTACAGATATTCCAGCAGACAGAATTATGTGGTACATCACACTGAGAAACCTGTCAGGGTCTCAGCCAAGGTCTAAGGTAAACAGGAGTTGCTTTGTTATTTATTCGGTCTCTACTAGCATCATGGTATCCCTCTTGTTTTTTTCCTGTTGCCTTGGAGATCGTGATGGTTAGGAACTTATTCGGCATCATTAAGTTAATGGCTGGTGTGATGCGAGGCGCTCTCTATCAGCTCATTCTCCTTCCTCTTCTACTCCAGTCCCCTTGGGAGAAACGGTGGGTATTCACGTAAAGAACTGGTGCGCCAAGACATTGATCCAAAAATTAAGAGAGCAAGGAAGTCAATGGCTTTGTGTTACATAGATTCCAGCAGACAAAATTACGTGGTATATCTCACTGACTAACCTGTCAGGTCAGGTTCTCAGCTGTGATCTAAGGTAAAAAGGAGTTGCCCAGTTATTTACTCGGTCTCGACAAGTGTCATGATCTCCCTCTTGTTTTTTCCCATTGCTTCGGTAGTCGGCATGGAACTGATTTGGCAACATTAAGTTAAGGGCTGAAGTGATGCAAGGCGCTTTCTATCAGCTCACTCTCCGTGCTCTCCTACTCCCGTCCCCATGGGAGAAACGGTGGATATTCACGTAAAGAACTGATGCACCAAGCTATTGATCCAAAAATTCATAGAGATAGGAAGGCAATGGCTTTATGTTACAGATATTACAGCAGACAAATTCACTTGGTACATCACACTGAGAAACCTGTCAGGGTCTCAGCCAAGATCTAAGGTAAACAGGAGTTGCTTTGTTATTTAGTCGGTCTCTACTAGCATCATGGTATCCCTCTTGTTTTTTTCCTGTTGCCTTGGAGATCGTGATGGTTAGGAACTTATTCGGCATCATTAAGTTAATGGATGGTGTGATACGAGGCGCCTTCTATCAGCTCACTCTCCTTCCTCTCCTACTCCAGTCCCCTTGGGAGAAACGGTGGATATTCTCGTAAAGAACTGGTGCGCCAAGAGATTGATCAAAAAATTCAGAGAGCAAGGAAGTCAATGGCTTTGTGTTACATAGATTCCAGCAGACAAAATTACGTGGTATATCTCACTGACTAACCTGTCAGGTCAGGTTCTCAGCTGTGATCTAAGGTAAAAAGGAGTTGCCCTGTTATTTACTCGGTCTCGACAAGTGTCATGATCTCCCTCTTGTTTTTTCCCATTGCTTCGGTAGTCGGCATGGTTAGGAACTGATTTGGCAACATTAAGTTAAGGGCTGAAGTGATGCAAGGCGCTTTCTATCAGCTCACTCTCTGTCCTCTCCTACTCCCATCCTCTTGGGAGAAACGGTGGATATTCACGTAAAGAACTGATGCACCAAGCTATTGATCCAAAAATTCAGAGAGATAGGAAGGCAATGGCTTTATGTTACAGATATTACAGCAGACAAAATTACGTGGTACATCACACTGAGAAACCTGTCAGGGTCTCAGCCAAGGTCTAAGGTAAACAGGAGTTGCTTTGATATTTATTCGGTCTCTACTAGCATCATGGTATCCATCTTGTTTTTTTCCTGTTGCCTTGGAGATCGTGATGGTTAGGAACTTATTCGGCATCATTAAGTTAATGGCCGGTGTGATGCGAGGCGCTTTCTATCTGCTCACTCTACATCCTCTCCTACTCCTGTCCCCTTGGGAGAAACGGTGGATATTCACGTAAAGTACTGGTGCGCCAAGACATTGATCCAAAAATTCAGAGAGCAAGGAAGTCAATGGCTTTGTGTTACATAGATTTTAGCAGACAAAATTACGTGGAATATCTCACTGACTAACCTGTCAGGTCAGGTTCTCAGCTGTGATCTAAGGGAAAAAGGTGTTGCTCTGTTATTTACTCGTTCTCGACAAGTGTCATGATCCCTCTCTTGTTTTTTCCCATTGCTTCGGTAGTCGGCATGGGTAGGAGCTGATTTGGCAACATTAAGTAAAGGTCTGAAGTGATGCAAGTCGCTTTCTATCAGCTCACTCTCCGTGCTCTCCTACTCCCGTCCCCATGGGAGAAACGGTGGATATTCACGTAAAGAACTGATGCACCAAGCTATTGATCCAAAAATTCAGAGAGTTAGGAAGGCAATGGCTTTATGTTACAGATATTACAGCAGACAAAATTACGTGGTACATCACACTAAGAAACCTGTCAGGGTCTCAGCCAAGATCTAAGGTAAACAGGAGTTGCTTTGTTATTTATTCGGTCACTACTAGCATCATGGTATCCCTCTTGTTTTTTTCCTGTTGCCTTGGAGATCGTGATGGTTAGGAACTTATTCGTCATCATTAAGTTAATGGCTGGTGTGATGCGAGGCGCTCTCTATCAGCTTACTCTCCTTCCTCTTCTACTCCAGTCCCCTTGGGAGAAACGGTGGGTATTCACGTAAAGAACTGGTGCGCCAAGACATTGATCCAAAAATTCAGAGAGCAAGGAAGTCAATGGCTTTGTGTTACATAGATTCTAGCAGACAAAATTACGTGGAATATCTCACTGACTAACCTATCAGGTCAGGTTCTCAGCTGTGATCTAAGGGAAAAAGGTGTTGCTCTGTTATTTACTCGTTCTCGACAAGTGTCATGATCTCCCTCTTGTTTTTTCCCATTGCTTCGGTAGTCGGCATGAGTAGGAACTGATTTGGCAACATTAAGTGAAGGTCAGAAGTGATGCAAGTCGCTTTCTATCAGCTCACTCTCCGTGCTCTCCTACTCCCGTCCCCGTCGGAGAAACGGTGGATATTCACGTAAAGAACTGATGCACCAAGCTATTGATCCAAAAATTCAGAGAGATAGGAAGGCAATGGCTTTATGTTTACAGATATTCCAGCAGACAAAATTACGTGGTACTTCACACTGAGAAACCTGTCAGGGTCTCTGCCAAGATCTAAGGTAAACAGGAGTTGCTTTGTTATTTATTCGGTCTCTACTAGCATCATGGTATCCCTCTTGTTTTTTTCCTGTTGCCTTGGAGATCGTGATGGTTAGGAACTTATTCGGCATCATTAAGTTAATGGCTGGTGTGATGCGAGGCGCTCTCTATCAGCTCACTCTCCTTCCTCTTCTACTCCAGTCCCCTTGGGAGAAACGGTGGGTATTCACGTAAAGAACTGGTGCGCCAAGACATTGATCCAAAAATTCAGATAGCAAGGAAGTCAATGGCTTTGTGTTACATAGATTTTAGCAGACAAAATTACGTGGAATATCTCACTGACTAAGCTGCCAGGTCAGGTTCTCAGCTGTGTTCTAAGGTAAAAAGGAGTTGATCTGTTATTTACTCGGTCTCGACAAGTGTCATGATCTCCCTCTTGTTTATTCCCATTGCTTCGGTAGTCGGCATGGTTGGGAACTGATTTGGCAACATTAAGTTAAGAGCTGAAGTGATGCAAGGCGCTTTCTATCAGCTCACTCTCTGTCCTCTCCTACTCCCGTCCTCTTGGGAGAAACGGTGGATATTCACGTAAAGAACTGATGCACCAAGCTATTGATCCAAAAATTCAGAGAGATAGGTAGGCAATGGCTTTATGTTACAGACATTCCAGTAGACAAAATTACGTGGTACATCACACTGATAAACCTGTCAGGGTCTCAGCCAAGATCTAAGGTAAACAGGAGTTGCTTTGTTATTTATTCGGTCTCTACTAGCATCATGGTATCCCTCTTGTTTTTTTCCTGTTGCCTTGGAGATCGTGATGGTTAGGAACTTATTCGGCATCATTAAGTAAATGGCTGGTGTGATGCGAGGCGCTTTCTATCAGCTCACTCTCCTTCCTCTCCTACTCCAGTCCCCTTGGGAGAAACGGTGGGTATTCACGTAAAGAACTGGAGCGCCAAGAGATTGATCAAAAAATTCAGAGAGCAAGGAAGTCAATGGCTTTGTGTTACATAGATTCCAGCAGACAAAATTACGTGGTATATCTCACTGACTAACCTGTCAGGTCAGGTTCTCAGCTGTGATCTAAGGTAAAAAGGTGTTGCTCTGTTATTTACTCGGTCTCGACAAGTGTCATGATCTCCCTCTTGTTTTTTCTCATTGCTTCGGTAGTCGGCATGGAACTGATTTGGCAACATTAAGTTAAGGGCTGAAGTGATGCAAGGCGCTTTCTATCAGCTCACTCTCCGTGCTCTCCTACTCCCGTCCTAATCGGAGAAACGGTGGATATTCACGTAAAGAACTGATGCACCAAGCTATTGATCCAAAAATTCAGAGAGATAGGAAGGCAATGGCTTTATGTTACAGATATTCCAGCAGACAAAATTACGTGGTACATCACACTAAGAAACCTGTCAGGGTCTCAGCCAAGATCTAAGGTAAACAGGAGTTGCTTTGTTATTTATTCGGTCTCTACTAGCATCATGGTATCCCTCTTGTTTTTTTCCTGTTGCCTTGGAGATCGTGATGGTTAGGAACTTATTCGTCATCATTAAGTTAATGGCTGGTGTGATGCGAGGCGCTCTCTATCAGCTCACTCTCCTTCCTCTTCTACTCCAGTCCCCTTGGGAGAAACGGTGGGTATTCACGTAAAGAACTGGTGCGCCAAGACATTGATCCAAAAATTAAGAGAGCAAGGAAGTCAATGGCTTTGTGTTACATAGATTCCAGCAGACAAAATTACGTGGTATATCTCACTGACTAACCTGTCAGGTCAGGTTCTCAGCTGTGATCTAAGGTAAACAGGAGTTGCTCTGGTATTTACTCGGTCTCGACAAGTGTCATGATCTCCCTCTTGTTTTTTCCCATTGCTTCGGTAGTCGGCATGGTTAGGAACTGATTTGGCAACATTACGTTAAGGGCTGAGGTGATGCAAGGCGCTTTCTATCAGCTCACTCTCTGTCCTCTCCTACTCCCGTCCTCTTGGGAGAAACGGTGGATATTCACGTAAAGAACTGATGCACCAAGCTATTGATCCAAAAATTCAGAGAGATAGGAAGGCAATGGCTTTATGTTACAGATATTCCAGCAGACAAAATTACGTGGTACATCACACTGAGAAACCTGTCAGGATCTCAGCCAAGGTCTAAGGTAAACAGGAGTTGCTTTGTTATTTATTCGGTCTCTACTAGCATCATGGTATCCTTCTTGTTTTTTTCCTGTTGCCTTGGAGATCGTGATGGTTAGGAACTTATTCGGCATCATTAAGTTAATGGCCGGTGTGATGCGAGGCGCTTTCTATCTGCTCACTCTACATCCTCTCCTACTCCTGTCCCCTTGGGAGAAACGGTGGGTATTCACGTAAAGTACTGGTGCGCCAAGACATTGATCCAAAAATTCAGAGAGCAAGGAAGTCAATGGCTTTGTGTTACATAGATTTTAGCAGACAAAATTACGTGGAATATCTCACTGACTAACCTGTCAGGTCAGGTTCTCAGCTGTGATCTAAGGGAAAAAGGTGTTTCTCTGTTATTTACTCGTTCTCGACAAGTGTCATGATCTCCCTCTTGTTTTTTCCCATTGCTTCGGTAGTCGGCATGGGTAGGAACTGATTTGGCAACATTAAGTGAAGGTCTGAAGTGGTTAAGTCGCTTTCCATCAGCTCACTCTCCGTGCTCTCCTACTCCCGTCCCCATGGGAGAAACCGTGGATATTCACGTAAAGAACTGATGCACCAAGCTATTGATCCAAAAATTCAGAGAGATAGGAAGGCAATGGCTTTATGTTACAGATATTCCAGCAGACAAAATTACGTGGTACATCACACTGAGAAACCTGTCAGAGTCTCAGCCAAGATCTAAGGTAAACAGGAGTTGCTTTGTTATTTATTCGGTCTCTACTAGCATCATGGTATCCCTCTTGTTTTTTTTCTGTTGCCTTGGAGATCGTGATGGTTAGGAACTTATTCGGCATCATTAAGTTAATGGCTGGTGTGATGCGAGGCGCTTTCTATCAGCTCACTCTCCATCCTGTCCTACTCCAGTCCCCTTGGGAGAAACGGTAGGTATTCACGTAAAGAACTGGTGCGCCAAGACATTGATCCAAAAATTCAGAGAGCAAGGAAGTCAATGGCTTTGTGTTACATAGATTCCAGCAGACAAAATTACGTGGTATATCTCACTGACTAACCTGTCAGGTCAGGTTCTCAGCTGTGATCTAAGGTAAAAAGTTGTTGCTCTGTTATTTACTCGGTCTCGACAAGTGTCATGATCTCTCTCTTGTTTTTTCCCATTGCTTCGGTAGTCGGCATGGAACTGATTTGGCAATATTAAGTTAAGGGCTGAAGTGATGCAAGGCGCTTTCTATCAGATCACTCTCCGTGCTCTCCTACTCCCGTCCCCATGGGAGAAACGGTGGATATTCACGTAAAGAACTGATGCACCAAGCTATTGATCCAAAAATTCAGAGAGATAGGAAGGCAATGGCTTTATGTTACAGATATTACAGCAGACAAAATTACGTGGTACATCACACTGAGAAACCTGTCAGGGTCTCAGCCAAGGTCTAAGGTAAACAGGAGTTGCTTTGTTATTTATTCGGTCTTTACTAGCATCATGGTATCCCTCTTGTTTTTTTCCTGTTGCCTTGGAGATCGTGATGGTTAGGAACTTATTCGGCATCATTAAGTTAATGGCCGGTGTGATGCGAGGCGCTTTCTATCTGCTCACTCTACATCCTCTCCTACTCCTGTCCCCTTGGGAGAAACGGTGGGTATTCACGTAAAGTACTGGTGCGCCAAGACATTGATCCAAAAATTCAGAGAGCAAGGAAGTCAATGGCTTTGTGTTACATAGATTCTAGCAGACAAAATTACGTGGAATATCTCACTGACTAACCTATCAGGTCAGGTTCTCAGCTGTGATCTAAGGGAAAAAGGTGTTGCTCTGTTATTTACTCGTTCTCGACAAGTGTCATGATCTCCCTCTTGTTTTTTCCCATTGCTTCGGTAGTCGGCATGAGTAGGAACTGATTTGGCAACATTAAGTGAAGGTCAGAAGTGATGCAAGTCGCTTTCTATCAGCTCACTCTCCGTGCTCTCCTACTCCCGTCCCCGTCGGAGAAACGGTGGATATTCACGTAAAAAACTGATGCACCAAGCTATTGATCCAAAAATTCAGAGAGATAGGAAGGCAATGGCTTTATGTTTACAGATATTCCAGCAGACAAAATTACGTGGTACTTCACACTGAGAAACCTGTCAGGGTCTCTGCCAAGATCTAAGTTAAACAGGAGTTGCTTTGTTATTTATTCGGTCTCTACTAGCATCATGGTATCCCTCTTGTTTTTTTCCTGTTGCCTTGGAGATCGTGATGGTTAGGAACTTATTCGGCATCATTAAGTTAATGGCTGGTGTGATGCGAGGCGCTCTCTATCAGCTCACTCTCCTTCCTCTTCTACTCCAGTCCCCTTGGGAGAAACGGTGGGTATTCACGTAAAGAACTGGTGCGCCAAGACATTGATCCAAAAATTCAGATAGCAAGGAAGTCAATGGCTTTGTGTTACATAGATTTTAGCAGACAAAATTACGTGGAATATCTCACTGACTAAGCTGCCAGGTCAGGTTCTCAGCTGTGTTCTAAGGTAAAAAGGAGTTGATCTGTTATTTACTCGGTCTCGACAAGTCTCATGATCTCCCTCTTGTTTATTCCCATTGCTTCGGTAGTCGGCATGGTTAGGAACTGATTTGGCAACATTAAGTTAAGAGCTGAAGTGATGCAAGGCGCTTTCTATCAGCTCACTCTCTGTCCTCTCCTACTCCCGTCCTCTTGGGAGAAACGGTGGATATTCACGTAAAGAACTGATGCACCAAGCTATTGATCCAAAAATTCAGAGAGATAGGTAGGCAATGGCTTTATGTTACAGATATTCCAGTAGACAAAATTACGTGGTACATCACACTGATAAACCTGTCAGGGTCTCAGCCAAGATCTAAGGTAAACAGGAGTTGCTTTGTTATTTATTCGGTCTCTACTAGCATCATGGTATCCCTCTTGTTTTTTTCCTGTTGCCTTGGAGATCGTGATGGTTAGGAACTTATTCGGCATCATTAAGTAAATGGCTGGTGTGATGCGAGGCGCTTTCTATCAGCTCACTCTCCTTCCTCTCCTACTCCAGTCCCCTTGGGAGAAACGGTGGGTATTCACGTAAAGAACTGGAGCGCCAAGAGATTGATCAAAAAATTCAGAGAGCAAGGAAGTCAATGGCTTTGTGTTACATAGATTCCAGCAGACAAAATTACGTGGTATATCTCACTGACTAACCTGTCAGGTCAGGTTCTCAGCTGTGATCTAAGGTAAAAAGGTGTTGCTCTGTTATTTACTCGGTCTCGACAAGTGTCATGATCTCCCTCTTGTTTTTTCTCATTGCTTCGGTAGTCGGCATGGAACTGATTTGGCAACATTAAGTTAAGGGCTGAAGTGATGCAAGGCGCTTTCTATCAGCTCACTCTCCGTGCTCTCCTACTCCCGTCCTAATCGGAGAAACGGTGGATATTCACGTAAAGAACTGATGCACCAAGCTATTGATCCAAAAATTCAGAGAGATAGGAAGGCAATGGCTTTATGTTACAGATATTCCAGCAGACAAAATTACGTGGTACATCACACTGAGAAACCTGTCAGGATCTCAGCCAAGGTCTAAGGTAAACAGGAGTTGCTTTGTTATTTGTTCGGTCTCTACTGGCATCATGGTATCCTTCTTGTTTTTTTCCTGTTGCCTTGGAGATCGTGATGGTTAGGAACTTATTCGGCATCATTAAGTTAATGGCCGGTGTGATGCGAGGCGCTTTCTATCTGCTCACTCTACATCCTCTCCTACTCCTGTCCCCTTGGGAGAAACGGTGGGTATTCACGTAAAGTACTGGTGCGCCAAGACATTGATCCAAAAATTCAGAGAGCAAGGAAGTCAATGGCTTTGTGTTACATAGATTTTAGCAGACAAAATTACGTGGAATATCTCACTGACTAACCTGTCAGGTCAGGTTCTCAGCTGTGATCTAAGGGAAAAAGGTGTTGCTCTGTTATTTACTCGTTCTCGACAAGTGTCATGATCTCCCTCTTGTTTTTTCCCATTGCTTCGGTAGTCGGCATGGGTAGGAACTGATTTGGCAACATTAAGTGAAGGTCTGAAGTGGTTAAGTCGCTTTCCATCAGCTCACTCTCCGTGCTCTCCTACTCCCGTCCCCATGGGAGAAACGGTGGATATTCACGTAAAGAACTGATGCACCAAGCTATTGATCCAAAAATTCAGAGAGATAGGAAGTCAATGGCTTTATGTTACAGATATTCCAGCAGACAAAATTACGTGGTACATCACACTGAGAAACCTGTCAGAGTCTCAGCCAAGATCTAAGGTAAACAGGAGTTGCTTTGTTATTTATTCGGTCTCTACTAGCATCATGGTATCCCTCTTGTTTTTTTTCTGTTGCCTTGGAGATCGTGATGGTTAGGAACTTATTCGGCATCATTAAGTTAATGGCTGGTGTGATGCGAGGCGCTTTCTATCAGCTCACTCTCCATCCTGTCCTACTCCAGTCCCCTTGGGAGAAACGGTAGGTATTCACGTAAAGAACTGGTGCGCCAAGACATTGATCCAAAAATTCAGAGAGCAAGGAAGTCAATGGCTTTGTGTTACATAGATTCCAGCAGACAAAATTACGTGGTATATCTCACTGACTAACCTGTCAGGTCAGGTTCTCAGCTGTGATCTAAGGTAAAAAGTTGTTGCTCTGTTATTTACTCGGTCTCGACAAGTGTCATGATCTCCCTCTTGTTTTTTCCCATTGCTTCGATAGTCGGCATGGAACTGATTTGGCAATATTAAGTTAAGGGCTGAAGTGATGCAAGGCGCTTTCTATCAGATCACTCTCCGTGCTCTCCTACTCCCGTCCCCATGGGAGAAACGGTGGATATTCACGTAAAGAACTGATGCACCAAGCTATTGATCCAAAAATTCAGAGAGATAGGAAGGCAATGGCTTTATGTTACAGATATTACAGCAGACAAAATTACGTGGTACATCACACTGAGAAACCTATCAGGGTCTCAGCCAAGGTCTAAGGTAAACAGGAGTTGCTTTGTTATTTATTCGGTCTCTACTAGCATCATGGTACCCTCTTGTTTTTTTCCTGTTGCCTTGGAGATCGTGATGGTTAGGAACTTATTCGGCATCATTAAGTTAATGGCTGGTGTGATGCGAGGCGCTCTCTATCAGCTCACTCTCCTTCCTCTTCTACTCCAGTCCCCTTGGGAGAAACGGTGGGTATTCACGTAAAGAACTGGTGCGCCAAGACATTGATCCAAAAACTCAGATAGCAAGGAAGTCAATGGCTTTGTGTTACATAGATTCCAGCAGACAAAATTACGTGGTATATCTCACTGACTAACGTGTCAGGTCAGGTTCTCACCTGTGATCTAAGGTAAAAAGGAGTTGCTCTGTTATTTACTCGGTCTCGACAAGTGTCATGATCTCCCTCTTGTTTTTTCGCATTGCTTCGGTAGTCGGCATGGTTAGGAACTGATTTGGCAACATTAAGTTAAGGGCTGAAGTGATGCAAGGCGCTTTCTATCAGCTCACTCTCTGTCCTCTCCTACTCCCGTCCTCTTGGGAGAAACGGTGGATATTCACGTAAAGAACTGATGCACCAAGCTATTGATCCAAAAATTCAGAGAGATAGGAAGGCAATGGCTTTATGTTACAGATATTCCAGCAGACAAAATTACGTGGTACATCACACTGAGAAACCTGTCCGGGTCTCAGCCAAGGTCTAAGGTAAACAGGAGTTGCTTTGTTATTTATTCGGTCTCTACTAGCATCATGGTATCCCTCTTGTTTTTTTCCTGTTGCCTTGGAGATCGTGATGGTTAGGAACTTATTCGGCATCATTAAGTTAATGGCTGGTGTGATGCGAGGCGCTTTCTATCTGCTCACTCTACATCCTCTCCTACTCCAGTCCCCTTGGGAGAAACGGTGGGTATTCACGTCAAGAACTGGTGCGCCAAGACATTGATCCAAAAATTCAGAGAGCAAGGAAGTCAATGGCTTTGTGTTACATAGATTGTAGCAGACAAAATTACGTGGAATATCTCACTTACTAACCTGTCAGGTCAGGTTCTCAGCTGTGATCTGTTATTTACTCGGTCTCGACAAGTGTCATGATCTCCCTCTTGTTTTTTCCCATTGCTTCGGTAGTCGGCATGGTTAGGAACTGATTTGGCAACATTAAGTTAAGGGCTGAAGTGATGCAAGGCGCTTTCTATCAGCTCACTCTCTGTCCTCTCCTACTCCCGTCCTCTTGGGAGAAACGGTGGATATTCACGTAAAGAACTGATGCACCAAGCTATTGATCCAAAAATTCAGAGAGATAGGAAGGCAATGGCTTTATGTTACAGATATTCCAGCAGACAAAATTACGTGGTACATCACACTGAGAAACCTGTCAGGGTCTCAGCCAAGATCTAAGGTAACCAGCAGTTGCTTTGTTATTTATTCGGTCTCTATTAGCATCATGGTATCCCTCTTGTATTTTTCCTGTTGCCTTGGAGATCGTGATGGTTAGGAACTTATTCGGCATCATTAAGTAAATGGCTGGTGTGATGCGAGGCGCTTTCTATCAGCTCACTCTCCTTCCTCTCCTACTCCAGTCCCCTTGGGAGAAACGGTGGGTATTCACGTAAAGAACTGGTGCGCCAAGAGATTGATCAAAAAATTCAGAGAGCAAGGAAGTGAATGGCTTTGTGTTACATAGATTCCAGCAGACAAAATTACGTGGTATATCTCACTGACTAACCTGTCAGGTCAGGTTCTCAGCTGTGATCTAAGGTAAAAAGGTGTTGCTCTGTTATTTACTCGGTCTCGACAAGTGTCATGATCTCCCTCTTGTTTTTTCCCATTGCTTCGGTAGTCGGCATGGAACTGATTTGGCAACATTAAGTTAAGGGCTGAAGTGATGCAAGGCGCTTTCTATCAGCTCACTCTCCGTGCTCTCCTACTCCCGTCCCCATGGGAGAAACGGTGGGTATTCACGTAAAGAACTGGTGCGCCAAGACATTGATCCAAAAATTCAGATAGCAAGGAAGTCAATGGCTTTGTGTTACATAGATTCCAGCAGACAAAATTACGTGGTATATCTCACTGACTAACGTGTCAGGTCAGGTTCTCACCTGTGATCTAAGGTAAAAAGGAGTTGCTCTGTTATTTACTCGGTCTCGACAAGTGTCATGATCTCCCTCTTGTTTTTTCGCATTGCTTCGGTAGTCAGCATGGTTAGGAACTGATTTGGCAACATTAAGTTAAGGGCTGAAGTGATGCAAGGCGCTTTCTATCAGCTCACTCTCTGTCCTCTCCTACTCCCGTCCTCTTGGGAGAAACGGTGGATATTCACGTAAAGAACTGATGCACCAAGCTATTGATCCAAAAATTCAGAGAGATAGGAAGGCAATGGCTTTATGTTACAGATATTCCAGCAGACAAAATTACGTGGTACATCACACTGAGAAACCTGTCCGGGTCTCAGCCAAGGTCTAAGGTAAACAGGAGTTGCTTTGTTATTTATTCGGTCTCTACTAGCATCATGGTATCCCTCTTGTTTTTTTCCTGTTGCCTTGGAGATCGTGATGGTTAGGAACTTATTCGGCATCATTAAGTTAATGGCTGGTGTGATGCGAGGCGCTTTCTATCTGCTCACTCTACATCCTCTCCTACTCCAGTCCCCTTGGGAGAAACGGTGGGTATTCACGTCAAGAACTGGTGCGCCAAGACATTGATCGAAAAATTCAGAGAGCAAGGAAGTCAATGGCTTTGTGTTACATAGATTGTAGCAGACAAAATTACGTGGAATATCTCACTTACTAACCTGTCAGGTCAGGTTCTCAGCTGTGATCTAAGGTAAAAAGGAGTTGCTCTGTTATTTACTCGGTCTCGACAAGTGTCATGATCTCCCTCTTGTTTTTTCCCATTGCTTCGGTAGTCGGCATGGTTAGGAACTGATTTGGCAACATTAAGTTAAGGGCTGAAGTCATGCAAGGCGCTTTCTATCAGCTCACTCTCTGTCCTCTCCTACTCCCGTCCTCTTGGGAGAAACGGTGGATATTCACGTAAAGAACTGATGCACCAAGCTATTGATCCAAAAATTCAGAGAGATAGGAAGGCAATGGCTTTATGTTACAGATATTCCAGCGGACAAAATTACGTGGTACATCACACTGAGAAACCTGTCAGGGTCTCAGCCAAGATCTAAGGTAAACAGGAGTTGCTTTGTTATTTATTCGGTCTCTACTAGCATCATGGTATCCCTCTTGTTATTTTCCTGTTGCCTTGGAGATCGTGATGGTTAGGAACTTATTCGGCATCATTAAGTTATTGGCTGGTGTGATGCGAGGCGCTTTCTATCAGCTCACTCTCCTTCCTCTCCTACTCCAGTCCCCTTGGGAGAAACGGTGGGTATTCACGTAAAGAACTGGTGCGCCAAGAGATTGTTCAAAAAATTCAGAGAGCTAGGAAGTCAATGGCTTTGTGTTACATAGATTCCAGCAGACACAATTACGTGGTATATCTCACTGACTAACGTGTCAGGTCAGGTTCTCACCTGTGATCTAAGGTAAAAAGGAGTTGCTCTCTTATTTACTCGTTCTCGACAAGTGTCATGATCTCCCTCTTGTTTTTTCCCATTGTTTCGGTAGTCGGCATGGTTAGGAACTGATTTGGCAACATTAAGTTAAGGGCTGAAGTGATGCAAGGCGCTTTCCATCAGCTCACTCTCCGTCCTCTCCTACTTCCGTCCTCTTGGGAGAAACGGTGGATATTCACGTAAAGAACTGATGCACCAAGCTCTTGATCCAAAAATTCAGAGAGATAGGAAGGCAATGGCTTTATGTTACAGATATTCCAGCAGACAAAATTACGTGGTACATCACGCTGAGAAACCTGTCAGGGTCTCAGCCAATGTCCAAGGTAAACAGGAGTTGCTTAGTTATTTACTGGTCTCTACTAGCATCATGGTATCCCTCTTGTTTTTTTCTTGTTGCCTTGGAGATCGTGATGGTTAGGAACTTATTCGGCAACATTAAGTTAAAGGCTGGTGTGATGCGAGGCGCTTTATATCTGCTCACTCTACATCCTCTCCTACTCCTGTCCCCTTGGGAGAAACGGTGGGTATTCACGTAAAGAACTGGTGCGCCAAGACATTGATCCAAAAATTAAGAGAGCAAGGAAGTCAATGGCTATGTGTTACATTGATTTTAGCAGACAAAATTACGTGGAATATCTCACTGACTAATCTGTCAGGTCAGGTTCTCAGCTGTGTTCTAAGGTAAAAAGGAGTTGCTCTGTTATTTACTCGGTCTCGACAAGTGTCATGATCTCCCTCTTGTTTTTTCCCATTGCTTCGGTAGTCGGCATGGTTAGGAACTGATTTGGCAACATTAAGTGAAGGGCTGAAGTGATGCAAGGCGCTTTCTATCAGCTCACTCTCTGTCCTCTCCTACTCCCGTCCTCTTGGGAGAAACGGTGGATATTCACGTAAAGAACTGATGCACCAAGCTATTGATCCAAAAATTCAGAGAGATAGGAAGGCAATGGCTTTATGTTACAGATATTCCAGCAGACAAAATTACGTGGTACATCACACTGATAAACCTGTCAGGGTCTCAGCCAAGATCTAAGGTAAACAGGAGTTGCTTTGTTATTTATTCGGTCTCTATTAGCATCATGGTATCCCTCTTGTATTTTTCCTGTTGCCTTGGAGATCGTGATGGTTAGGAACTTATTCGGCATCATTAAGTAAATGGCTGGTGTGATGCGAGGCGCTTTCTATCAGCTCACTCTCCTTCCTCTCCTACTCCAGTCCCCTTGGGAGAAACGGTGGGTATTCACGTAAAGAACTGGTGCGCCAAGAGATTGATCAAAAAATTCAGAGAGCAAGGAAGTGAATGGCTTTGTGTTACATAGATTCCAGCAGACAAAATTACGTGGTATATCTCACTGACTAACCTGTCAGGTCAGGTTCTCAGCTGTGATCTAAGGTAAAAAGGTGTTGCTCTGTTATTTACTCGGTCTCGACAAGTGTCATGATCTCCCTCTTGTTTTTTCCCATTGCTTCGGTAGTCGGCATGGTTTGGAACTGATTTGGCAACATTAAGTTAAGGGCTGAAGTGGTGCAAGTCGCTTTCTATCAGCTCACTCTCCGTGCTCTCCTACTCCCGTCCCCATGGGTGAAACGGTGGATATTCACGTAAAGAACTGATGCACCAAGCTATTGATCCAAAAATTCAGAGAGATAGGAAGGCAATGGCTTTATATTACAGATACTCCAGCAGACAAAATTACGTGGTACATCACACTGAGAAACCTGTCAGGGTCTCAGCCAAGATCTAAGGTAACCAGGAGTTGCTTTGTTATTTATTCGGTCTCTATTAGCATCATGGTATCCCTCTTGTTTTTTTCCTGTTGCCTTGGAGATCGTGATGGTTAGGAACTTATTCGGCATCATTAAGTAAATGGCTGGTGTGATGCGAGGCGCTTTCTATCAGCTCACTCTCCTTCCTCTCCTACTCCAGTCCCCTTGGGAGAAACGGTGGGTATTCACGTAAAGAACTGGTGCGCCAAGAGATTGATCCAAAAATTCAGAGAGCAAGGAAGTCAATGGGTTTGTGTTACATAGATTCCAGCAGACAAAATTACATGGAATATCTCACTGACTAACCTGTCAGGTCAGGTTCTCAGCTGTGATCTAAGGTAAGAAGGAGTTGCTCTGTTATTTACTCGGTCTCGACAAGTGTCATGATCTCCCTCTTGTTTTTTCCCATTGCTTCGGTAGTCGGCATGGTTAGGAACTGATTTGGCAACATTAAGTTAAGGGCTGAAGTGATGCAAGGCGCTTTCTATCAGCTCACTCTCTGTCCTCTCCTACTCCCGTCCTCTTGGGAGAAACGGTGGATATTCACGTAAAGAACTGATGCACCAAGCTATTGATCCAAAAATTCAGAGAGATAGGAAGGCAATGGCTTTATGTTACAGATATTCCAGCAGACAAAATTACGTGGTACATCACACTGAGAAACCTGTCAGGGTCTCAGCCAAGATCTAAGGTAACCAGCAGTTGCTTTGTTATTTTTTCGGTCTCTATTAGCATCATGGTATCCCTCTTGTTTTTTTCCTGTTGCCTTGGAGATCGTGATGGTTAGGAACTTATTCGGCATCATTAAGTAAATGGCTGGTGTGATGCGAGGCGCTTTCTATCAGCTCACTCTCCTTCCTCTCCTACTCCAGTCCCCTTGGGAGAAACGGTGGGTATTCACGTAAAGAACTGGTGCGCCAAGAGATTGATCAAAAAATTCAGAGAGCAAGGAAGTGAATGGCTTTGTGTTACATAGATTCCAGCAGACAAAATTACGTGGTATATCTCACTGACTAACCTGTCAGGTCAGGTTCTCAGCTGTGATCTAAGGTAAAAAGGTGTTGCTCTGTTATTTACTCGGTCTCGACGAGTGTCATGATCTCCCTCTTGTTTTTTTCCATTGCTTCGGTAGTCGGCATGGTTAGGAACTGATTTGGCAACATGAAGTTAAGGGCTGAAGTGATGCAAGGCGCTTTCTATCAGCTCACTCTCTGTCCTCTCCTACTCCCGTCCTCTTGGGGGAAACGGTGGATATTCACGTAAAGAACTGATGCACCAAGCTATTGATCCAAAAATTCAGAGAGATAGGAAGGCAATGGCTTTATATTACAGATATTCCAGCAGACAAAATTACGTGGTACATCACACTGAGAAACCTGTCAGGTTCTCTGCCAAGATCTAAGGTAAACAGGAGTTGCTTTGTTATTTAGTCGGTCTCTACTAGCATCATGGTATCCCTCTTGTATTTTTCCTGTTGCCTTGGAGATCGTGATGGTTAGGAACTTATTCAGCAACATTAAGTTAATGGCTGGTGTGATGCGAGGCGCTTTCTATCAGCTCACTCTACATCCTGTCCTATTCCAGTCCCCTTGGGAGAAACGGTGGGTATTCACGTAAAGAACTGGTGCGCCAAGACATTGATCCAAAAATTCAGAGAGCAAGGAAGTCAATGGCTTTGTGTTACATAGATTCCAGCAGACAAAATTACGTGGTATATCTCACTGACTAACCTGTCATGTCAGGTTCTCAGCTGTGATCTAAGGTAAAAAGGTGTTGCTCTGTTATTTACTCGGTCTCGACAAGTGTCATGATCTCCCTCTTGTTTTTTCCCATTGCTTCGGTAGTCGGCATGGTTTGGAACTGATTTGGCAACATTAAGTTAAGGGCTGAAGTGATGCAAGGCGCTTTCTATCAGCTCACTCTCCGTGCTCTCCTACTCCCGTCCCCATGGGAGAAACGGTGGATATTCACGTAAAGAACTGATGCACCAAGCTATTGATCCAAAAATTCAGAGAGATAGGAAGGCAATGGCTTTATGTTACAGATATTCCAGCAGACAAAATTACGTGGTACATCACACTAAGAAACCTGTCAGGGTCTCAGCCAAGATCTAAGGTAAACATGAGTTGCTTTGTTATTTATTCGGTCTCTATTAGCATCATGGTATCCCTCTTGTTTTTTTCCTGTTGCCTTGGAGATCGTGATGGTTAGGAACTTATTCGGCATCATTAAGTAAATGGCTGGTGTGATGCGAGGCGCTTTCTATCAGCTCACTCTCCATCCTGTCCTATTCCAGTCCCCTTGGGAGAAACGGTGGGTATTCACGTAAAGAACTGGTGCGCCAAGACATTGATCCAAAAATTCAGAGAGCAAGGAAGTCAATGGCTTTGTGTTACATAGATTCCAGCAGACAAAATTACGTGGTATATCTCACTGACTAACCTGTCAGGTCAGGTTCTCAGCTGTGATCTAAGGTAAAAAGGAGTTGCTCTGTTATTTACTCGTTCTCGACAAGTGTCATGATCTCCCTCTTATTTTTTTCCATTGCTTCGGTAGTCGGCATGGTTAGGAACTGATTTGGCAACATTAAGTTAAGGGCTGAAGTGATGCAAGGCGCTTTCTATCAGCTCACTCTCTGTCCTCTCCTACTCCCGTCCTCTTGGGAGAAACGGTGGATATTCACGTAAAGAACTGATGCACCAAGCTATTGATCCAAAAATTCAGAGAGATAGGAAGGCAATGGCTTTATGTTACAGATATTCCAGCAGACAAAATTACGTGGTACATCACACTGAGAAACCTGTCAGGGTCTCAGCCAAGATCTAAGGTAACCAGGAGTTGCTTTGTTATTTATTCGGTCTCTATTAGCATCATGGTATCGCTCTTGTTTTTTTCCTGTTGCCTTGGAGATCGTGATGGTTAGGAACTTATTCGGCATCATTAAGTAAATGGCTGGTGTGATGCGAGGCGCTTTCTATCAGCTCACTCTCCTTCCTCTCCTACTCCAGTCCCCTTGGGAGAAACGGTGGGTATTCACGTAAAGAACTGGTGCGCCAAGAGATTGATCAAAAAATCCAGAGAGCAAGGAAGTGAATGGCTTTGTGTTACATAGATTCCAGCAGACAAAATTACGTGGTATATCTCACTGACTAACCTGTCAGGTCAGGTTCTCAGCTGTGATCTAAGGTAAAAAGGTGTTGCTCTGTTATTTACTCGGTCTCGACAAGTGTCATGATCTCCCTCTTGTTTTTTCCCATTGCTTCGGTAGTCGGCATGGTTAGGAACTGATTTGGCAACATTAAGTTAAGGGCTGAAGTGATGCAAGGCGCTTTCTATCAGCTTACTCTCCGTGCTCTCCTACTCCCGTCCCCATGGGAGAAACGGTGGATATTCACGTAAAGAACTGATGCACCAAGCTATTGATCCAAAAATTCAGAGAGATAGGAAGGCAATGGCTTTATGTTACAGATATTCCAGCAGACAAAATTACGTGGTACATCACACTAAGAAACCTGTCAGGGTCTCAGCCAAGATCTAAGGTAAACAGGAGTTGCTTTGTTATTTATTCGGTCTCTACTAGCATCATGGTATCCCTCTTGCTTTTTCCTGTTGCCTAGGAGATCGTGATGGTTAGGAACTTATTCGGCATCATTAAGTAAATGGCTGGTGTGATGCGAGGCGCTTTCTATCAGCTCACTCTCCTTCCTCTCCTACTCCAGTCCCCTTGGGAGAAACGTTGGGTATTCACGTAAAGAACTGGTGCGCCAAGAGATTGATCAAAAAATCCAGAGAGCAAGGAAGTGAATGGCTTTGTGTTACATAGATTCCAGCAGACAAAATTACGTGGTATATCTCACTGACTAATCTGTCAGGTCAGGTTCTCAGCTGTGATCTAAGGTAAAAAGGTGTTGCTCTGTTATTTACTCGGTCTCGACAAGTGTCATGATCTCCCTCTTGTTTTTTCCCATTGCTTCGGTAGTCGGCATGGTTTGGAACTGATTTGGCAACATTAAGTTAAGGGCTGAAGTGGTGCAAGTCGCTTTCTATCAGCTCACTCTCCGTGCTGTCCTACTCCCGTCCCCATGTGTGAAACGGTGGATATTCACGTAAAGAACTGATGCACCAAGCTATTGATCCAAAAATTCAGAGAGATAGGAAGCCAATGGCTTTATATTACAGATATTCCAGCAGACAAAATTACGTGGTACATCACACTGAGAAACCTGTCAGGTTCTCTGCCAAGATCTAAGGTAAACAGGAGTTGCTTTGTTATTTAGTCGGTCTCTACTAGCATCATGGTATCCCTCTTGTTTTTTTCCTGTTGCCTTGGAGATCGTGATGGTTAGGAACTTATTCAGCAACATTAAGTTAATGGCTGGTGTGATGCGAGGCGCTTTCTATCAGCTCACTGTCCATCCTGTCCTATTCCAGTCTCCTTGGGAGAAACGGTGGGTATTCACGTAAAGAACTGGTGCGCCAAGAGATTGATCCAAAAATTCAGAGAGCAAGGAAGTCAATGGCTTTGTGTTACATAGATTCCAGCAGACAAAATTACGTGGTATATCTCACTGACTAACCTGTCAGGTCAGGTTCTCAGCTGTGATCTAAGGTAAAAAGGTGTTGCTCTGTTATTTACTCGGTCTCGACAAGTGTCATGATCCCCCTCTTGTTTTTTCCCATTGCTTCGGTAGTCGGCTGGTTAGGAACTGATTTGGCAACATTAAGTTAAGGGCTGAAGTGATGCAAGGCGCTTTCTATCAGCTCACTCTCCGTGCTCTCCTACTCCCGTCCCCATGGGAGAAACGGTGGATATTCACGTAAAGAACTGATGCACCAAGCTATTGATCCAAAAATTCGGAGAGATAGGAAGGCAATGGCTTTATGTTACAGATATTCCAGCAGACAAAATTACGTGGTACATCACACTAAGAAACCTGTCAGGTTCTCAGCCAAGATCTAAGGTAAACAGGAGTTGCTTTGTTATTTATTCGGTCTCTACTAGCATCATGGTATCCCTCTTGCTTTTTCCTGTTGCCTAGGAGATCGTGATGGTTAGGAACTTATTCGACATCATTAAGTTAATGGCTGGTGTGATGCGAGGCGCTCTCTATCAGCTCACTCTCCTTCCCCTTCTACTCCAGTCCTCTTGTTTGAAACGGTGGGTATTCACGTAAAGAACTGGTGCTCCAAGACATTGATCCAAAAATTAAGAGGGCAAGGAAGTCAATGGCTTTGTGTTACATAGATTCCAGCAGACAAAATTACGTGGTATATCTCACTGACTAACCTCTAAGGTCAGGTTCTCAGCTGTGATCTAAGGTAAAAAGGTGTTACTCTGTTATTTACTCGGTCTCGACAAGTGTCAAGATCTCCCTCTTGTTTTTTCCCATTGCTTCGGTAGTCGGCATGGGTAGGAACTGATTTGGCAACATTAAGTGAAGGTCTGAAGTGATGCAATTCGCTTTCTATCAGCTCACTCTTCGTGCTCTCCTACTCCCGTCCCCATGAGAGAAACGGTGGATATTCACGTAAAGAACTGATGCACCAAGCTATTGATCCAAAAATTCAGAGAGATAGGAAGGCAATGGCTTTATGTTACAGATATTCCAGCAGACAAAATTACGTGGTACATCACACTGAGAAACCTGTCAGGGTCTCAGCCAAGATCTAAGGTAAACAGGAGTTGCTTTGTTATTTATTCGGTCCCTACTAGCATCATGGTATCCCTCTTGTTTTTTTCCTGTTGCCATGGAGATCGTGATGGTTAGGAACTTATTCGGCATCATTAAGTTAATGGCTGGTGTGATGCGAGGCGCTTTCTATCAGCTCACTCTCCTTCCTCTCCTACTCCAGTCCCCTTGGGAGAAACGGTGGGTATTCACGTAAAGAACTGGTGCGCCAAGAGATTGATCCAAAAATTCAGAGAGCAAGGAAGTCAATGGGTTTGTGTTACATAGATTCCAGCAGACAAAATTACGTGGTATATCTCACTGACTAACCTGTCAGGTCAGGTTCTCAGCTGTGATCTAAGGTAAAAAGGAGTTGCTCTGTTATTTACTCGGTCTCGACAAGTGTCATGATCTCCCTCTTGTTTTTTCCCATTGCTTCGGTAGTCGGCATGGTTAGGAACTGATTTGGCAACATTAAGTTAAGGGCTGAAGAGATGCAAGGCGCTTTCTATCAGCTCACTCTCTGTCATCTCCTACTCCCGTCCTCTTGGGAGAAACGGTGGATATTCACGTAAAGAACTGATGCACCAAGCTATTGACCCAAAAATTCAGAGAGATAGGAAGGCAATGGCTTTATGTTACAGATATTCCAGCAGACAAAATTACGTGGTACATCACACTGAGAAACCTGTCAGGGTCTCAGCCAAGATCTAAGGTAACCAGGAGTTGCTTTGTTATTTATTCGGTCTCTATTAGCATCATGGTATCCGTCTTGTTTTTTTCCTGTTGCCTTGGAGATCGTGATGGTTAGGAACTTATTCGGCATCATTAAGTAAATGGCTGGTGTGATGCGAGGCGCTTTCTATCAGCTCACTCTCCTTCCTCTCCTACTCCAGTCTCCTTGGGAGAAACGGTGGGTATTCACGTAAAGAACTGGTGCGCCAAGAGATTGATCAAAAAATCCAGAGAGCAAGGAAGTGAATGGCTTTGTGTTACATAGATTCCAGCAGACAAAATTACGTGGTAAATCTCACTGACTAACCTGTCAGGTCAGGTTCTCAGCTGTGATCTAAGGTAAAAAGGTGTTGCTCTGTTATTTACTCGGTCTCGAGAAGTGTCATGATCTCCCTCTTGTTTTTTCCCATTGCTTCGGTAGTCGGCAAGGTTTGGAACTGATTTGGCAACATTAAGTTAAGGGCTGAAGTGGTGCAAGTCGCTTTCTATCAGCTCAGTCTCCGTGCTCTCCTACTCCCGTCCCCATGGGTGAAACGGTGGATATTCACGTAAAGAACTGATTCACCAAGCTATTGATCCAAAAATTCAGAGAGATAGGAAGGCAATGGCTTTATATTACAGATATTCCAGCAGACAAAATTACGTGGTACATCACACTGAGAAACCTGTCAGGTTCTCAGCCAAGATCTAAGGTAAACAGGAGTTGCTTTGTAATTTAGTCGGTCTCTACTAGCATCATGGTATCCCTCTTGTTTTTTTCCTGTTGCCTTGGAGATCGTGATGGTTAGGAACTTATTCAGCAACATTAAGTTAAATGGCTGGTGTGATGGGAGGCGCTTTCTATCAGCTCACTGTCCATCCTGTCCTATTCCAGTCCCCTTGGGAGAAACGGTGGGTATTCACGTAATGAACTGGTGCGCCAAGACATTGATCCAAAAATTCAGAGAGCAAGGAAGTGAATGGCTTTGTGTTACATAGATTCCAGCAGACAAAATTACGTGGTATATCTCACTGACTAACCTCTCAGGTCAGGTTCTCAGCTGTGATCTAAGGTAAAAAGGAGTTGCTCTGTTATTTACTCGGTCTCGACAAGTGTCATGATCTCCCTCTTGTTTTTTCCCATTGCTTCGGTAGTCGGCATGGTTAGGAACTGATTTGGCAACATTAAGTTAAGGACTGAAGTGATGCAAGGCGCTTTCTATCAGCTCACTCTCTGTCCTCTCCTACTCCCGTCCTCTTGGGAGAAACGGTGGATATTCACGTAAAGAACTGATGCACCAAGCTATTGATCCAAAAATTCAGAGAGATAGGAAGGCAATGGCTTTATGTTACAGATATTCCAGCAGACAAAATTACGTGGTACATCACACTGAGAAACCTGTCAGGGTCTCAGCCAATGTCTAAGGTAAACAGGAGTTGCTTTGCTATTTATTCGGTCTCTACTAGCATCATGGTATCCCTCTTGTTTTTTTCCTGTTGCCTTGGAGATCGTGATGGTTAGGAACTTATTCGGCATCATTAAGTTAATGGCCGGTGTGATGCGAGGCGCTTTCTATCTGCTCACTCTACATCCTCTCCTACTCCTGTCCCCTTGGGAGAAACGGTGGGTATTCACGTAAAGTACTGGTGCGCCAAGACATTGATCCAAAAATTCAGAGAGCAAGGAAGTCAATGGCTTTGTGTTACATAGATTTTAGCAGACAAAATTACGTGCAATATCTCACTGACTAACCTCTCAGGTCAGGTTCTCAGCTGTGATCTAAGGGAAAAAGGTGTTGCTCTGTTATGAACTCGTTCTCGACAAGTGTCATGATCTCCCTCTTGTTTTTTCTCATTGCTTCGGTAGTCGGCATGGGTAGGAACTGATTTGGCAACATTAAGTGAAGGTCTGAAGTGATGCAATTCGCTTTCTATCAGCTCACTCTCCGTGCTCTCCTACTCCCGTCCCCATGGGAGAAACGGTGGATATTTACGTAAAGAACTGATGCACCAAGCTATTGATCCAAAAATTCAGAGAGATAGGAAGGCAATGGCTTTATGTTACAGATATTCCAGCAGACAAAATTACGTGGTACATCACAGTGAGAAACCTGTCAGGGTCTCAGCCAAGATCTAAGGTAAACAGGAGTTGCTTTGTTATTTATTCGGTCTCTACTAGCATCATGGTATCCCTCTTGCTTTTTCCTGTTGCCTTGGAGATCGTGATGGTTAGGAACTTATTCGGCATCATTAAGTTAATGGCTGGTGTGATGCGAGGCGCTCTCTATCAGCTCACTCTCCTTCCTCTTCTACTCCAGTCCCCTTGGGAGAAACGGTGGGTATTCACGTAAAGAACTGGTGCGCCAAGACATTGATCCAAAAATTCAGATAGCAAGGTAGTCAATGGCTTTGTGTTACATAGATTCCAGCAGACAAAATTACGTGGTATATCTCACTGACTAACCTGTCAGGTCAGGTTCTCACCTGTGATCTAAGGTAAAAAGGAGTTGCTCTGTTATTTGCTCGGTCTCGACAAGTGTCATGATCTCCATCTTGTTTTTTCCCATTGCTTCGGTAGTCGGCATGGTTTGGAACTGATTTGGCAACATTAAGTTAAGGGCTGAAGTGGTGCAAGTCGCTTTCTATCAGCTCACTCTCCGTGCTCTCCTACTCCCGTCCCCATGGGTGAAACGGTGGATATTCACGTAAAGAACTGATGCACCAAGGTATTGATCCAAAAATTCAGAGAGATAGGAAGGCAATGGCTTTATATTACAGATATTCCAGCAGACAAAATTACGTGGTACATCACACTGAGAAACCTGTCAGGGTCTCAGCCAAGATCTAAGGTAAGCAGGAGTTGCTTTGTTATTTATTCGGTCTCTATTAGCATCATGGTATCCCTCTTGTTTTTTTCCTGTTGCCTTGGAGATCGTGATGGTTAGGAACTTATTCGGCATCATTAAGTAAATGGCTGGTGTGATGCGAGGCGCTTTCTATCAGCTCACTCTCCTTCCTCTCCTACTCCAGTCCCCTTGGGAGAAACGGTGGGTATTCACGTAAAGAACTGGTGCGCCAAGAGATTGATCAAAAAATTCAGAGAGCAAGGAAGTGAATAGCTTTGTGTTACATAGATTCCAGCAGACAAAATTACGTGGTAAATCTCACTGACTAACCTGTCAGGTCAGGTTCTCAGCTGTGATCTAAGGTAAAAAGGTTTTGCTCTGTTATTTACTCGGTCTCGACAAGTGTCATGATCTCCCTCTTGTTTTTTCCCATTGCTTCAGTAGTCGGCATGGTTTGGAACTGATTTGGCAACATTAAGTTAAGGGCTGAAGTGGTGCAAGTCGCTTTCTATCAGCTCACTCTCCGTGCTCTCCTACTACCGTCCCCATGGGTGAAACGGTGGATATTCACGTAAAGAACTGATGCACCAAGCTATTGATCCAAAAATTCAGAGAGATAGGAAGGCAATGGCTTTATGTTACAGATATTCCAGCAGACAAAATTACGTGGTACATCACACTGAGAAACCTGTCAGGGTCTCAGCCAAGATCTAAGGTAAACAGGAGTTGCTTTGTTATTTATTCGGTCTCTACTAGCATCATGGTATCCCTCTTGTTTTTTTCCTGTTGCCTTGGAGATCGTGATGGTTAGGAACTTATTCGGCATCATTAAGTTAATGGCTGGTGTGATGCGAGGCGCTCTCTATCAGCTCACTCTCCTTCCCCTTCTACTCCAGTCCCCTAGGGAGAAACGGTGGGTATTCACGTAAAGAACTGGTGCGCCAAGACATTGATCCAAAAATTAAGAGAGCAAGGAAGTCAATGGCTTTGTGTTACATAGATTTTAGCAGACAAAATTACGTGCAATATCTCACTGACTAACCTCTCAGGTCAGGTTCTCAGCTGTGATCTAAGGGAAAAAGGTGTTGCTCTGTTATGAACTCGTTCTCGACAAGTGTCATGATCTCCCTCTTGTTTTTTCTCATTGCTTCGGTAGTCGGCATGGGTAGGAACTGATTTGGCAACATTAAGTGAAGGTCTGAAGTGATGCAATTCGCTTTCTATCAGCTCACTCTCCGTGCTCTCCTACTCCCGTCCCCATGGGAGAAACGGTGGATATTCACGTAAAGAACTGATGCACCAAGCTATTGATCCAAAAATTCAGAGAGATAGGAAGGCAATGGCTTTATTTTACAGATATTCCAGCAGACAAAATTACGTGGTACATCACACTGAGAATCCTGTCAGGGTCTCAGCCAAGATCTAAGGTAAACAGGAGTTGCTTTGTTATTTATTCGGTCTCTACTAGCATCATGGTATCCCTCTTGCTTTTTCCTGTTGCCTTGGAGATCGTGATGGTTAGGAACTTATTCGGCATCATTAAGTTAATGGCTGGTGTGATGCGAGGCGCTCTCTATCAGCTCACTCTCCTTCCTCTTCTACTCCAGTCCCCTTGCGAGAAACGGTGGGTATTCACGTAAAGAACTGGTGCGCCAAGACATTGATCCAAAAATTCAGATAGCAAGGTAGTCAATGGCTTTGTGTTACATAGATTCCAGCAGACAAAATTACGTGGTATATCTCACTGACTAACCTGTCAGGTCAGGTTCTCACCTGTGATCTAAGGTAAAAAGGAGTTGCTCTGTTATTTGCCCGGTCTCGACAAGTGTCATGATCTCCATCTTGTTTTTTCCCATTGCTTCGGTAGTCGGCATGGTTTGGAACTGATTTGGCAACATTAAGTTAAGGGCTGAAGTGGTGCAAGTCGCTTTCTATCAGCTCACTCTCCGTGCTCTCCTACTCCCGTCCCCATGGGTGAAACGGTGGATATTCACGTAAAGAACTGATGCACCAAGGTATTGATCCAAAAATTCAGAGAGATAGGAAGGCAATGGCTTTATATTACAGATATTCCAGCAGACAAAATTACGTGGTACATCACACTGAGAAACCTGTCAGGGTCTCAGCCAAGATCTAAGGTAAGCAGGAGTTGCTTTGTTATTTATTCGGTCTCTATTAGCATCATGGTAACCCTCTTGTTTTTTTCCTGTTGCCTTGGAGATCGTGATGGTTAGGAACTTATTCGGCATCATTAAGTAAATGGCTGGTGTGATGCGAGGCGCTTTCTATCAGCTCACTCTCCTTCCTCTCCTACTCCAGTCCCCTTGGGAGATACGGTGGGTATTCACGTAAAGAACTGGTGCGTCAAGAGATTGATCAAAAAATTCAGAGAGCAAGGAAGTCAATGGCTTTATGTTACATAGATTCCAGCAGACAAAATTACGTGGTATATCTCACTGACTAACCTGTCAGGTCAGGTTCTCAGCTGTGATCTAAGGTAAAAAGAAGTTGCTCTCTTATTTACTCGTTCTCGACAAGTGTCATGATCTCCCTCTTGTTTTTTCCCATTGCTTCGGTAGTCGGCATGGTTAGGAACTGATTTGGCAACATTAAGTTAAGGGCTGAAGTGATGCAAGGCGCTTTCTATCAGCTCACTCTCCGTCCTCTCCTACTCCCGTGCTCTTGGGAGAAACGGTGGATATTCACGTAAAGAACTGATGCACCAAGCTATTGATCCAAAAATTCAGAGAGATAGGAAGGCAATGGCTTTATGTTACAGATATTCCAGCAGACAAAATTACGTGGTACATCACACTGAGAAACCTGTCAGGGTCTCAGCCAAGGTCCAAGGTAAACAGGAGTTGCTTTGTTATTTACTGGTCTCTACTAGCATCATGGTATGCCTCTTGTTTTTTTCCTGTTGCCTTGGAGATCGTGATGGTTAGGAACTTATTCGGCACCATTAAGTTAAAGGCTGGTGTGATGCGAGGCGCTTTCTATCTGCTCTCTCTACATCCTCTCCTACTCCTGTCCCCTTGGGAGAAACGGTGGGTATTCACATAAAGAACTGGTGCGCCAAGACATTGATCCAAAAATTCAGAGTGCAAGGAAGTCAATGCCTTTGTTTTACATAGATTTTAGCAGACAAATTTACGTGGAATATCTCACTGACTAACCTGTCAGGTCAGGTTCTCAGCTGTGATCTAAGGTAAAAAGGAGTTGCTCTGTTATTTACTCGGTCTCGACAAGTGTCATGATCTCTCTCTTGTTTTTTCCCATTGCTTCGGTAGTCGGCATGGTTAGGAACTGATTTGGCAACATTAAGTGAAGGGCTGAAGTGAGGCAAGTCGCTTTCTATCAGCTCACTCTCCGTGCTCTCCTACTCCCGTCCGCATGGGAGAAACGGTGGATATTCACGTAAAGAACTGATGCACCAAGCTATTGATCCAAAAATTCAGAGAGATAGGAAGGCAATGGCTTTATGTTACAGATATTCCAGCAGACAAAATTACGTGGTACATCACACTGATAAACCTGTCAGGGTCTCAGCCAAGATGTAAGGTAAACAGGAGTTGCTTTGTTATTTATTCGGTCTCTACTAGCAACATGGTATCCCTCTTGTTTTTTTTCCTGTTGCCATGGAGATCGTGATGGTTAGGAACTTATTCGGCATCATTAAGTTAATGGCTGGTGTGATGCGAGGCGCTTTCTATCAGCTCACTCTCCTTCCTGTCCTACTCCAGTCCCCTTGGGAGAAACGGTGGGTATTCACGTAAAGAACTGGTGCGCCAAGAGATTGATCCAAAAATTCAGAGAGCAAGGAAGTCAATGGCTTTGTGTTACATAGATTCCAGCAGACAAAATTACGTGGTATATCTCACTGACTAACCTGTCAGGTCAGGTTCTCAGATGTGATCTAAGGTAAAAAGGAGTTGCTCTGTTATTTACTCGGTCTCGACAAGTGTCATGATCTCCCTCTTGTTTTTTCCCATTGCTTCGGTAGTCGGCATGGTTAGGAACTGATTTGGCAACATTAAGTTAAGGGCTGAAGTGATGCAAGGCGCTTTCTATCAGCTCACTCTCTGTCCTCTCCTACTCCCGTCCTCTTGGGAGAAACGGTGGATATTCACGTACAGAACTGATGCACCAAGCTATTGATCCAAAAATTCAGAGAGATAGGAAGGCAATGGCTTTATGTTACAGATATTCCAGCAGACAAAATTACGTGGTACATCACACTGAGAAACCTGTCATGGTCTCAGCCAAGATCTAAGGTAACCAGGTGTTGCTTTGTTATTTACTGGTCTCTACTAGCATCATGGTATCCCTCTTGTTTTTTTCCTGTTGTCTTGGAGATCGTGATGGTTAGGAACTTATTCGGCATCATTAAGTAAATGGCTGGTGTGATGCGAGGCGCTTTCTATCAGCTCACTCTCCTTCCTCTCCAACTCCAGTCCCCTTGGGAGAAACGGTGGGTATTCACGTAAAGAACTGGTGCGCCAAGAGATTGTTCAAAAAATTCAGAGAGCAAGGAAGTCAATGGCTTTGTGTTACATAGATTCCAGCAGACAAAATTACGTGGTATATCTCACTGACTAACCTGTCAGGTCAGGTTCTCAGCTGTGATCTAAGGTAAAAAGGAGTTGCCCTGTTATTTACTCGGTCTCGACAAGTGTCATGATCTCCCTCTTGTTTTTTCCCATTGCTTCGGTAGTCGGCATGGTTAGGAACTGATTTGGCAACATTAAGTTAAGGACTGAAGTGATGCAAGGCGCTTTCTATCAGCTCACTCTCTGTCCTCTCCTACTCCCATCCTCTTGGGAGAAACGGAGGATATTCACGTAAAGATCTGATGCACCAAGCTATTGATCCAAAAATTCAGAGAGATAGGAAGGCAATGGCTTTATGTTACAGATATTCCAGCAGACAAAATTACGTGGGACATCACACTGAGAAACCTGTCAGGGTCTCAGCCAAGGTCCAAGGTAAACAGGAGTTGCTTTGTTATTTACTGGTCTCTACTAGCATCATGGTATCCCTCTTGTTTTTTTCCTGTTGCCTTGGAGATCGTGATGGTTAGGAACTTATTCGTCATCGTTAAGTTAATGGCTGGTGTGATACGAGGCGCTCTCTATCAGCTCACTCTCCTTCCTCTTCTACTCCTGTCCCCTTGGGAGAAACGGTGGGTATTCACGTAAAGAACTGGTGCGCCAAGACATTGATCCAAAAATTCAGAGAGCAAGGAAGTCAATGGGTTTGTGTTACATAGATTCCAGCAGACAAAATTACGTGGTATATCTCACTTACTAACCTGTCAGGTCAGATTCTCAGCTGTGATCTAAGGTAAAAAGGAGTTGCTCTGTTATTTACTCGGTCTCGACAAGTGTCATGATCTCCCTCTTGTTTTTTCCCATTGCTTCGGTAGTCGGCATGGTTAGGAACTGATTTGGCAACATTAAGTTAAGGGCTGAAGTGATGCAAGGCGCTTTCTATCAGCTCACTCTCTGTCCTCTCCTACTCCCGTCCTCTTGGTAGAAACGGTGGATATTAACGTAAAGAACTGATGCCCCAAGCTATTGATCCAAAAATTCAGAGAGATAGGAAGGCAATGGCTTTATGTTACAGATATTCCAGCAGACAAAATTACGTGGTACATCACACTGAGAAACCTGTCAGGTTCTCAGCTGTGATCTAAGGTAAAAAGGAGTTGCTCTGTTATTTACTCGTTCTCGACAAGTGTCATGATCTCCCTCTTGTTTTTTCCCATTGCTTCGGTAGTCGGCATGGTTAGGAACTGATTTGGCAACATTAAGTTAAGGGCTGAAGTCATGCAAGGCGCTTTCTATCAGCTCACTCTCTGTCCTCTCCTACTCCCGTCCTCTTGGAAGAAACGGTGGATATTCACGTAAAGAACTGATGCACCAAGCTATTGATCCAAAAATTCAGAGAGATAGGAAGGCAATGGCTTTATGTTACAGATTTTCAAGCAGACAAAATTACGTGGTACATCACACTGGGAAACCTGTCAGGGTCTCAGCCAAGGTCTAAGGTAAACAGGAGTTGCTTTGTTATTTACTAGTCTGTACTAGCATCATGGTATCCCTCTTGTTTTTTTCCTGTTGCCTTGGGGATCGTGATGGTTAGGAACTTATTCGGCAACATTAAGTTAGTGGCTGGTGTGATGCGAGGCGCTTTCTATCTGCTCACTCTACATCCTCTCCTACTCCTGTCCCCTTGGGAGAAACGGTGGGTATTCACGTAAAGAACTGGTGCGCCAAGACATTGATCCAAAAATTCAGAGTGCATGGAAGTCAATGGCTTTGTTTTACATAGATTTTAGCAGACAAACTTACGTGGAATGTCTCACTGACTAACCTGTCAGGTCAGGTTCTCAGCTGTGATCTAAGGTAAAAAGGAGTTGCTCTGTTATTTACTCGGTCTCGACAAGTGTCATGATCTCCCTCTTGTTTTTTCCCATTGCTTCGGTAGTCGGTATGGTTAGGAACTGATTTGGCAACATTAAGTGAAGGGCTGAAGTGAGGCAAGTCGCTTTCTATCAGCTCACTCTCCGTGCTCTCCTACTCCCGTCCGCATGGGAGAATGGTGGATATTCACGTAAAGAACTGATGAACCAAGCTATTGATCCAAAAATTCAGAGAGATAGGAAGGCAATGGCTTTATGTTACAGATATTCCAGCAGACAAAATTACGTGGTACATCACACTGATAAATCTGTCAGGGTCTCAGCCAAGATCTAAGGTAAACAGGAGTTGCTTTGTTATTTATTCGGTCTCTACTAGCATCATGGTATCCCTCTTGTTTTTTTCCTGTTGCCATGGAGATCGTGATGGTTAGGAACCTATTCGGCATCATTAAGTTAATGGCTGGTGTGATGCGAGGCGCTTTCTATGAGCTCACTCTCCTTCCTCTCCTACTCCAGTCCCCTTGGGAGAAACGGTGGGTATTCACGTAAAGAACTGGTGCGCCAAGAGATTGATCCAGAAATTCAGAGAGCAAGGAAGTCAATGGGTCTGTGTTACATAGATTCCAGCAGACAAAATTACGTGGTATATCTCACTGACTAACCTGTCAGGTCAGGCTCTCAGCTGTGATCTAAGGTAAAAAGGTGTTGCTCTGTTATTTACTCGGTCTCGACAAGTGTCATGATCTCCCTCTTGTTTTTTCCCATTGCTTCGGTAGTCGGCATGGTTTGGAACTGATTTGGCAACATTAAGTTAAGGGATGAAGTGGTGAAAGTCGCTTTCTATCAGCTCACTCTCCGTGCTCTCCTACTCCCGTCCCCATGGGAGAAACGGTGGATATTCACGTAAAGAACTGATGCACCAAGCTATTGATCCAAAAATTCAGAGAGATAGGAAGGCAATGGCTTTATATAACAGATATTCCAACAGACAAAATTACGTGGTACATCACACTGAGAAACCTGTCAGGGTCTCAGCCAAGATCTAAGGTAAACAGGAGTTGCTTTGTTATTTATTCGGTCTCTACTAGCATCATGGTATCCCTCTTGTTTTTTTCCTGTTGCCTTGGAGATCGTGATGGTTAGGAACTTATTCAGCAACATTAAGTTAATGGCTGGTGTGATGCGAGGCGCTTTCTATCAGCTCACTCTCCATCCTGTCCTACTCCAGTCCCCTTGGGAGAAACGGTGGGTATTCACGTAAAGAACTGGTGCGCCAAGACATTGATCCAAAAATTCAGAGAGCAAGGATGTCAATGGCTTTGTGTTACATAGATTCCAGCAGACAAAATTACGTGGTATATCTCACTGACTAACCTGTCAGGTCAGGTTCTCAGCTGTGATCTAAGGTAAAATGGTGTTGCTCTGTTATTTACTCGGTCTCGACAAGTGTCATGATCTCCCTCTTGTTTTTTCCCATTGCTTCGGTAGTCGGCATGGAACTGATTTGGCAACATTAAGTTAAGGGCTGAAGTGATGCAAGGCGCTTTCTATCAGCTCACTCTCTGTCCTCTCCTACTCCCGTCCTCTTGGGAGAAACGGTGGATATTCACGTAAAGAACTGATGCACCAAGCTATTGATCCAAAAATTCAGAGAGATAGGAAGGCAATGGCTTTATGTTACAGATATTCCAGCAGACAAAATTACGTGGTACATCACACTGAGAAACCTGTCAGGGTCTCAGCCAAGATCTAAGGTAAACAGGAGTTGCTTTGTTATTTATTCGGTCTCTACTAGCATCATGGTATCCCTCTTGTTTTTTTTTCCTGTTGCCTTGGAGATCGTGATGGTTAGGAACTTATTCAGCAACATTAAGTTAATGGCTGGTGTGATGCGAGGCGCTTTCTATCAGCTCACTCTCCATCCTGTCCTACTCCAGTCCCCTTGGGAGAAACGGTGGGTATTCACGTAAAGAACTGGTGCGCCAAGACATTGATCCAAAAATTCAGATAGCAAGGAAGTCAATGGCTTTGTGTTACATAGATTCCAGCAGACAAAATTACGTGGTATATCTCACTGACTAACCTGTCAAGTCAGGTTCTCACCTGTGATCTAAGGTAAAAAGGATTTGCTCTGTTATTTACTCGGTCTCGACAAGTGTCATGATCTCCCTCTTGTTTTTTCCCATTGCTTCGGTAGTCCGCATGGTTAGGAACTGGTTTGGCAACATTAAGTTAAGGGCTGAAGTCATGCAAGGCGCTTTCTATCAGCTCACTCTCTGTCCTCTCTTACTCCCGTCCTCTTGGGAGAAACGGTGGATATTCACGTAAAGAACTGATGCACCAAGCTATTGATCCAAAAATTCAGAGAGATAGGAAGGCAATGGCTTTATGTTACAGATATTCCAGCAGACAAAATTACGTGGTACATCACACTGAGAAACCTGTCAGGGTCACAGCCAAGGTCTAAGGTAAACAGGAGTTGCTTTGTTATTTATTCGGTCTCTACTAGCATCATGGTATCCCTCTTGTTTTTTTTCCTGTTGCCTTGGAGATCGTGATGGTTAGGAACTTATTCGGCATCATTAAGTTAATGGCTGGTGTGATGCGAGGCGCTTTCTATCTGCTCACTCTACATCCTCTCCTACTCCTGTCCGCTTGGGGGAAACGGTGGGTATTCACGTAAAGAACTGGTGCGCCAAGACATTGATCCAAAAATTAAGAGAGCAAGGATGTCAATGGCTTTGTGTTACATTGATTTTAGCAGACAAATTTACGTGGAATATCTCACTGGCTAACCTGTCAGGTCAGGTTCTCAGCTGTGATCTAAGGTAAAAAGGAGTTGCTCTGTTATATACTCGGTCTCGACAAGTGTCATGATCTCGCTCTTGTTTTTTCCCATTGCTTCGGTAGTCGGCATGGGTAGGAACTGATTTGGCAACATTAAGTTAAGGGCTGAAGTGATGCAAGTCGCTTTCCATCAGCTCACTCTCTGTGCTCTCCTACTCCCGTCCCCATGGGAGAAACGGTGGATATTCACGTAAAGAACTGATGCACCAAGCTATTGATCCAAAAATTCAGAGAGATAGGAAGGCAATGGCTTTAAGTTACAGATATTCCAGCAGACAAAATTACGTGGTATATCTCACTGACTAACCTGTCAAGTCAGGTTCTCACCAGTGATCTAAGTTAAAAAGGATTTGCTCTGTTATTTACTCGGTCTCGACAAGTGTCATGATCTCCCTCTTGTTTTTTCCCATTGCTTCGGTAGTCCGCATGGTTAGGAACTGATTTGGCAACATTAAGTTAAGGGCTGAAGTCATGCAAGGCGCTTTCTATCAGCTCATTCTCTGTCCTCTCCTACTCCCGTCCTCTTGGGAGAAACGGTGGATATTCACGTAAAGAACTGATGCACCAAGCTATTGATGCAAAAATTCAGAGAGGTAGGAAGGCAATGGCTTTATGTTACAGATATTCCAGCAGACAAAATTACGTGGTACATCACACTGATAAATCTGTCAGGGTCTCAGCCAAGATCTAAGGTAAACAGGAGTTGCTTTGTTATTTATTCGGTCTCTACTAGCATCATGGTATCCCTCTTGTTTTTTTCCTATTGCCATGGAGATCGTGATGGTTAGGAACCTATTCGGCATCATTAAGTTAATGGCTGGTGTGATGCGAGGCGCTTTCTATGAGCTCACTCTCCTTCCTCTCCTACTCCAGTCCCCTTGGGAGAAACGGTGGGTATTCACGTAAAGAACTGGTGCGCCAAGAGATTGATCCAAAAATTCAGAGAGCAAGGAAGTCAATGGGTTTGTGTTACATAGATTCCAGCAGACAAGATTACGTGGTATATCTCACTGACTAACCTGTCAGGTCAGGTTCTCAGCTGTGATCTAAGGTAAAAAGGAGTTGCTCTGTTATTTACTCGGTCTCGACAAGTGTCATGATCTCCCTCTTGTTTTTTCCCATTGCTTCGGTAGTCGGCATGGTTAGGAACTGATTTGGCAACATTATTTAAGGGCTGAAGTGATGCAAGGCGCTTTCTATCAGCTCACTCTCTGTCCTCTCCTACTCCCGTCCTCTTGGGAGAAACGGTGGATATTCACGTAAAGAACTGATGCACCAAGCTATTGATCCAAAAATTCAGAGAGATAGGAAGGCAATGGCTTTATGTTACAGATATTCCAGCAGACAAAATTACGTGATACATCACACTGAGAAAGCTGTCAGGGTCACAGCCAAGGTCTAAGGTAAACAGGAGTTGCTTTGTTATTTATTCGGTCTCTACTAGCATCATGGTATCCCTCTTGTTTTTTTCCTGTTGCCTTGGAGATCGTGATGGTTAGGAACTTATTCGGCATCATTAAGTTAATGGCTGGTGTGATGCGAGGCGCTTTCTATCTGCTCACTCTACATTCTCTCCTACTCCTGTCCACTTGGGGGAAACGGTGGGTATTCACGTAAAGAACTGGTGCGCCAAGACATTGATCCAAAAATTCAGAGAGCAAGGAAGTCAATGGCTTTGTGTTACATTGATTTTAGCAGACAAAATTACGTGGAATATTTCACTTACTAACCTGTCAGGTCAGGTTCTCAGCTGTGATCTAAGGTAAAAAGGAGTTGCTCTGTTATTTACTCGGTCTCGACAAGTGTCATGATCTCCCTCTTGTTTTTTCCCATTGCTTCGGTAGTCGGCATGGTTAGGAACTTATTTGGCAACATTAAGTTAAGGGCTGAAGTCATGCAAGGCGCTTTCTATCAGCTCACTCTCCGTGCTCTCATACTCCCGTCCCCATGGGAGAAACGGTGGATATTCACGTAAAGAACTGATGCACCAAGCTATTGATCCAAAAATTCAGAGAGATAGGAAGGCAATGGCTTTATGTTACAGATATTCCAGCAGACAAAATTACGTGGTACATCACACTGAGAAACCTGTCAGGGTCTCAGCCAAGATCTAAGGTAAACAGGAGTTGCTTTGTTATTTATTCGGTCTCTACTAGCATCATGGTATCCCTCTTGTTTTTTTTTCCTGTTGCCTTGGAGATCGTGATGGTTAGGAACTTATTCAGCAACATTAAGTTAATGGCTGGTGTGATGCGAGGCGCTTTCTATCAGCTCACTCTCCATCCTGTTCTACTCCAGTCCCCTTGGGAGAAACGGTGGGTATTCAGGTAAAGAACTGGTGCGCCAAGCCATTGATCCAAAAATTCAGAGTGCAAGGAAGTCAATGGCTTTGTGTTACATAGATTCCAGCAGACAAAATTACGTGGTATATCTCACTGACTAACCTGTCAGGTCAGGTTCTCAGCTGTGATCTAAGGTAAAAAGGAGTTGCTCTGTTATTTACTCGGTCTCGACAAGTGTCATGATCTCCCTCTTGTTTTTTCCCATTGCTTCGGTAGTCGGCATGGTTAGGAACTGATTTGGCAACATTAAGTTAAGGGCTGAAGTGATGCAAGGCGCTTTCTATCAGCTCACTCTCTGTCCTCTCCTACTCCCGTCCTCTTGGGAGAAACGGTGGATATTCACGTAAAGAACTGATGCACCAAGCTATTGATCCAAAAATTCAGAGAGATAGGAAGGCAATGGCTTTATGTTACAGATATTCCAGCAGACAAAATTACGTGGTACATCACACTGAGAAACCTGTCAGGGTCTCAGCCAAGATCTAAGGTAAACAGGAGTTGATTTGTCATTTGTTCGGTCTCTACTTGCATCATGGTATCCCTCTTGTTTTTTTCCTGTTGCCTTGGAGATCGTGATGGTTAGGAACTTATTCGGCATCATTAAGTTAATGCCCGGTGTGATGCGAGGCGCTTTCTATCTGCTCACTCTACATCCACTCCTACTCCTGTCCCCTTGGGAGAAACGGTGGGTATTCTCGTAAAGTACTGGTGCGCCAAGACATTGATCCAAAAATTCAGAGAGCAAGGAGGTCAATGGCTTTGTGTTAGATAGATTTTAGCAGACAAAATTACGTGGAATATCTCACTGACTAACCTGTCAGGTCAGGTTCTCAGCTGTGATCTAAGGGAAAATGGTGTTGCTCTGTTATTTACTCGTTGTCGACAAGTGTCATGATCTCCCTCTTGTTTTTTCCCATTGCTTCGGTAGTCGGCATGGGTAGGAACTGATTTGGCAACATTAAGTGAAGGTCTGAAGTGATGCAAGTCGCTTTCTATCAGTTCACTCTCCGTGCTCTCCTACTCCCGTCCTCGTGGGAGAAACGGTGGATATTCACGTAAAGAACTGATGCACCAAGCTATTGATCCAAAAATTCAGAGAGATAGGAAGGCAATGGCTTTATGTTACAGATATTCCAGCAGACAAAATTACGTGGTACATCACACTGAGAAATCTGTCTGGGTCTCAGCCAAGATCTAAGGTAAACAGGAGTTGCTTTGTTATTTATTCGGTCTCTACTAGCATCATGGTATCCGTCTTGTTTTTTTCCTGTTGCCTTGGTGATCGTGATGGTTAGGAACTTATTCGGCATCATTAAGTTAATGGCTGGTGTTATGCGAGGCGCTCTCTATCAGCTCACTCTCCTTCCTCTTCTACTCCAGTCCCCTTGGGAGAAACAGTGGGTATTCACGTAAAGAACTGGTGCGCCAAGACATTGATCCAAAATTTCAGATAGCAAGGAAGTCAATGGCTTTGTGTTACATAGATTCCAGCAGACAAAATTACGTGGTATATCTCACTGACTAACCTGTCAAGTCAGGTTCTCACCTGTGATCTAAGGTAAAAAGGATTTGCTCTGTTATTTACTCGGTCTCGACAAGTGTCATGATCTCCCTCTTGTTTTTTCCCATTGCTTCGGTAGTCCGCATGGTTAAGAACTGATTTGGCAACATTAAGTTAAGGGCTGAAGTCATGCAAGGCGCTTTCTATCAGCTCACTCTCTGTCCTCTCCTACTCCCGTCCTCTTGGGAGAAACGGTGGATATTCACGTAAAGAACTGATGCACCAAGCTATTGATCCAAAAATTCAGAGAGATAGGAAGGCAATGGCTTTATGTTACAGATATTCCAGCAGACAAAATTACGTGGTACATCACACTGAGAAACCTGTCAGGGTCTCAGCCAAGGTCCAAGGTAAACAGGAGTTACTTTGTTATTTACTGGTCTCTACTAGCATCATGGTATCCCTCTTGTTTTTTTCCTGTTGCCTTGGAGATCGTGATGGTTAGGAACCTATTCGGCATCATTAAGTTAAAGGCTGGTGTGATGCGAGGCGCTTTCTATCTGCTCACTCTACATCCTCTCCTACTCCTGTCCCCTTGGGAGAAACGGTGGGTATTCACGAAAAGAACTGGTGCGCCAAGAGATTGATCCAAAAATTCAGAGAGCAAGGAAGTCAATGGGTTTGTGTTACATAGATTCCAGCAGACAAAATTACGTGGTATATCTCACTGACTAACCTGTCAGGTCAGGTTCTCAGCTGTGATCTAAGCTAAAAAGGAGTTGCTCTGTTATTTACTCGGTCTCGACAAGTGTCATGATCTCCCTCTTGTTTTTTTCCCATTGCTTCGGTAGTCGGCATGGTTAGGAACTGATTTGGCAACATTATTTAAGGGCTGAAGTGATGCAAGGCGCTTTCTATCAGCTCACTCTCTGTCCTCACCTACTCCTGTCCTCTTGGGAGAAACGGTGGATATTCACGTAAAGAACTGATGCACCAAGCTATTGATGCAAAAATTCAGAGAGGTAGGAAGGCAATGGCTTTATGTTACAGATATTCCAGCAGACAAAATTACGTGGTACATCACACTGATAAATCTGTCAGGGTCTCAGCCAAGATCTAAGGTAAACAGGAGTTGCTTTGTTATTTATTCGGTCTCTACTAGCATCATGGTATCCCTCTTGTTTTTTTCCTATTGCCATGGAGATCGTGATGGTTAGGAACCTATTCGGCATCATTAAGTTAATGGCTGGTGTGATGCGAGGCGCTTTCTATGAGCTCACTCTCCTTCCTCTCCTACTCCAGTCCCCTTGGGAGAAACGGTGGGTATTCACGTAAAGAACTGGTGCGCCAAGAGATTGATCCAAAAATTCAGAGAGCAAGGAAGTCAATGGGTTTGTGTTACATAGATTCCAGCAGACAAGATTACGTGGTATATCTCACTGACTAACCTGTCAGGTCAGGTTCTCAGCTGTGATCTAAGGTAAAAAGGAGTTGCTCTGTTATTTACTCGGTCTCGACAAGTGTCATGATCTCCCTCTTGTTTTTTCCCATTGCTTCGGTAGTCGGCATGGTTAGGAACTGATTTGGCAACATTATTTAAGGGCTGAAGTGATGCAAGGCGCTTTCTATCAGCTCACTCTCTGTCCTCTCCTACTCCCGTCCTCTTGGGAGAAACGGTGGATATTCACGTAAAGAACTGATGCACCAAGCTATTGATCCAAAAATTCAGAGAGATAGGAAGGCAATGGCTTTATGTTACAGATATTCCAGCAGACAAAATTACGTGGTACATCACACTGAGAAAGCTGTCAGGGTCACAGCCAAGGTCTAAGGTAAACAGGAGTTGCTTTGTTATTTATTCGGTCTCTACTAGCATCATGGTATCCCTCTTGTTTTTTTCCTGTTGCCTTGGAGATCGTGATGGTTAGGAACTTATTCGGCATCATTAAGTTAATGGCTGGTGTGATGCGAGGCGCTTTCTATCTGCTCACTCTACATTCTCTCCTACTCCTGTCCACTTGGGGGAAACGGTGGGTATTCACGTAAAGAACTGGTGCGCCAAGACATTGATCCAAAAATTCAGAGAGCAAGGAAGTCAATGGCTTTGTGTTACATTGATTTTAGCAGACAAAATTACGTGGAATATTTCACTTACTAACCTGTCAGGTCAGGTTCTCAGCTGTGATCTAAGGTAAAAAGGAGTTGCTCTGTTATTTACTCGGTCTCGACAAGTGTCATGATCTCCCTCTTGTTTTTTCCCATTGCTTCGGTAGTCGGCATGGTTAGGAACTTATTTGGCAACATTAAGTTAAGGGCTGAAGTCATGCAAGGCGCTTTCTATCAGCTCACTCTCCGTGCTCTCATACTCCCGTCCCCATGGGAGAAACGGTGGATATTCACGTAAAGAACTGATGCACCAAGCTATTGATCCAAAAATTCAGAGAGATAGGAAGGCAATGGCTTTATGTTACAGATATTCCAGCAGACAAAATTACGTGGTACATCACACTGAGAAACCTGTCAGGGTCTCAGCCAAGATCTAAGGTAAACAGGAGTTGCTTTGTTATTTATTCGGTCTCTACTAGCATCATGGTATCCCTCTTGTTTTTTTTTCCTGTTGCCTTGGAGATCGTGATGGTTAGGAACTTATTCAGCAACATTAAGTTAATGGCTGGTGTGATGCGAGGCGCTTTCTATCAGCTCACTCTCCATCCTGTTCTACTCCAGTCCCCTTGGGAGAAACGGTGGGTATTCAGGTAAAGAACTGGTGCGCCAAGCCATTGATCCAAAAATTCAGAGTGCAAGGAAGTCAATGGCTTTGTGTTACATAGATTCCAGCAGACAAAATTACGTGGTATATCTCACTGACTAACCTGTCAGGTCAGGTTCTCAGCTGTGATCTAAGGTAAAAAGGAGTTGCTCTGTTATTTACTCGGTCTCGACAAGTGTCATGATCTCCCTCTTGTTTTTTCCCATTGCTTCGGTAGTCGGCATGGTTAGGAACTGATTTGGCAACATTAAGTTAAGGGCTGAAGTGATGCAAGGCGCTTTCTATCAGCTCACTCTCTGTCCTCTCCTACTCCCGTCCTCTTGGGAGAAACGGTGGATATTCACGTAAAGAACTGATGCACCAAGCTATTGATCCAAAAATTCAGAGAGATAGGAAGGCAATGGCTTTATGTTACAGATATTCCAGCAGACAAAATTACGTGGTACATCACACTGAGAAACCTGTCAGGGTCTCAGCCAAGATCTAAGGTAAACAGGAGTTGATTTGTCATTTGTTCGGTCTCTACTTGCATCATGGTATCCCTCTTGTTTTTTTCCTGTTGCCTTGGAGATCGTGATGGTTAGGAACTTATTCGGCATCATTAAGTTAATGCCCGGTGTGATGCGAGGCGCTTTCTATCTGCTCACTCTACATCCACTCCTACTCCTGTCCCCTTGGGAGAAACGGTGGGTATTCTCGTAAAGTACTGGTGCGCCAAGACATTGATCCAAAAATTCAGAGAGCAAGGAGGTCAATGGCTTTGTGTTAGATAGATTTTAGCAGACAAAATTACGTGGAATATCTCACTGACTAACCTGTCAGGTCAGGTTCTCAGCTGTGATCTAAGGGAAAATGGTGTTGCTCTGTTATTTACTCGTTGTCGACAAGTGTCATGATCTCCCTCTTGTTTTTTCCCATTGCTTCGGTAGTCGGCATGGGTAGGAACTGATTTGGCAACATTAAGTGAAGGTCTGAAGTGATGCAAGTCGCTTTCTATCAGTTCACTCTCCGTGCTCTCCTACTCCCGTCCTCGTGGGAGAAACGGTGGATATTCACGTAAAGAACTGATGCACCAAGCTATTGATCCAAAAATTCAGAGAGATAGGAAGGCAATGGCTTTATGTTACAGATATTCCAGCAGACAAAATTACGTGGTACATCACACTGAGAAATCTGTCTGGGTCTCAGCCAAGATCTAAGGTAAACAGGAGTTGCTTTGTTATTTATTCGGTCTCTACTAGCATCATGGTATCCGTCTTGTTTTTTTCCTGTTGCCTTGGTGATCGTGATGGTTAGGAACTTATTCGGCATCATTAAGTTAATGGCTGGTGTTATGCGAGGCGCTCTCTATCAGCTCACTCTCCTTCCTCTTCTACTCCAGTCCCCTTGGGAGAAACAGTGGGTATTCACGTAAAGAACTGGTGCGCCAAGACATTGATCCAAAATTTCAGATAGCAAGGAAGTCAATGGCTTTGTGTTACATAGATTCCAGCAGACAAAATTACGTGGTATATCTCACTGACTAACCTGTCAAGTCAGGTTCTCACCTGTGATCTAAGGTAAAAAGGATTTGCTCTGTTATTTACTCGGTCTCGACAAGTGTCATGATCTCCCTCTTGTTTTTTCCCATTGCTTCGGTAGTCCGCATGGTTAAGAACTGATTTGGCAACATTAAGTTAAGGGCTGAAGTCATGCAAGGCGCTTTCTATCAGCTCACTCTCTGTCCTCTCCTACTCCCGTCCTCTTGGGAGAAACGGTGGATATTCACGTAAAGAACTGATGCACCAAGCTATTGATCCAAAAATTCAGAGAGATAGGAAGGCAATGGCTTTATGTTACAGATATTCCAGCAGACAAAATTACGTGGTACATCACACTGAGAAACCTGTCAGGGTCTCAGCCAAGGTCCAAGGTAAACAGGAGTTACTTTGTTATTTACTGGTCTCTACTAGCATCATGGTATCCCTCTTGTTTTTTTCCTGTTGCCTTGGAGATCGTGATGGTTAGGAACCTATTCGGCATCATTAAGTTAAAGGCTGGTGTGATGCGAGGCGCTTTCTATCTGCTCACTCTACATCCTCTCCTACTCCTGTCCCCTTGGGAGAAACGGTGGGTATTCACGAAAAGAACTGGTGCGCCAAGAGATTGATCCAAAAATTCAGAGAGCAAGGAAGTCAATGGGTTTGTGTTACATAGATTCCAGCAGACAAAATTACGTGGTATATCTCACTGACTAACCTGTCAGGGCAGGTTCTCAGCTGTGATCTAAGCTAAAAAGGAGTTGCTCTGTTATTTACTCGGTCTCGACAAGTGTCATGATCTCCCTCTTGTTTTTTTCCCATTGCTTCGGTAGTCGGCATGGTTAGGAACTGATTTGGCAACATTATTTAAGGGCTGAAGTGATGCAAGGCGCTTTCTATCAGCTCACTCTCTGTCCTCACCTACTCCTGTCCTCTTGGGAGAAACGGTGGATATTCACGTAAAGAACTGATGCACCAAGCTATTGATGCAAAAATTCAGAGAGGTAGGAAGGCAATGGCTTTATGTTACAGATATTCCAGCAGACAAAATTACGTGGTACATCACACTGATAAATCTGTCAGGGTCTCAGCCAAGATCTAAGGTAAACAGGAGTTGCTTTGTTATTTATTCGGTCTCTACTAGCATCATGGTATCCCTCTTGTTTTTTTCCTATTGCCATGGAGATCGTGATGGTTAGGAACCTATTCGGCATCATTAAGTTAATGGCTGGTGTGATGCGAGGCGCTTTCTATGAGCTCACTCTCCTTCCTCTCCTACTCCAGTCCCCTTGGGAGAAACGGTGGGTATTCACGTAAAGAACTGGTGCGCCAAGAGATTGATCCAAAAATTCAGAGAGCAAGGAAGTCAATGGGTTTGTGTTACATAGATTCCAGCAGACAAGATAACGTGGTATATCTCACTGACTAACCTGTCAGGTCAGGTTCTCAGCTGTGATCTAAGGTAAAAAGGAGTTGCTCTGTTATTTACTCGGTCTCGACAAGTGTCATGATCTCCCTCTTGTTTTTTCCCATTGCTTCGGTAGTCGGCATGGTTAGGAACTGATTTGGCAACATTATTTAAGGGCTGAAGTGATGCAAGGCGCTTTCTATCAGCTCACTCTCTGTCCTCTCCTACTCCCGTCCTCTTGGGAGAAACGGTGGATATTCACGTAAAGAACTGATGCACCAAGCTATTGATCCAAAAATTCAGAGAGATAGGAAGGCAATGGCTTTATGTTACAGATATTCCAGCAGACAAAATTACGTGGTACATCACACTGAGAAAGCTGTCAGGGTCACAGCCAAGGTCTAAGGTAAACAGGAGTTGCTTTGTTATTTATTCGGTCTCTACTAGCATCATGGTATCCCTCTTGTTTTTTTCCTGTTGCCTTGGAGATCGTGATGGTTAGGAACTTATTCGGCATCATTAAGTTAATGGCTGGTGTGATGCGAGGCGCTTTCTATCTGCTCACTCTACATTCTCTCCTACTCCTGTCCACTTGGGGGAAACGGTGGGTATTCACGTAAAGAACTGGTGCGCCAAGACATTGATCCAAAAATTCAGAGAGCAAGGAAGTCAATGGCTTTGTGTTACATTGATTTTAGCAGACAAAATTACGTGGAATATTTCACTTACTAACCTGTCAGGTCAGGTTCTCAGCTGTGATCTAAGGTAAAAAGGAGTTGCTCTGTTATTTACTCGGTCTCGACAAGTGTCATGATCTCCCTCTTGTTTTTTCCCATTGCTTCGGTAGTCGGCATGGTTAGGAACTTATTTGGCAACATTAAGTTAAGGGCTGAAGTCATGCAAGGCGCTTTCTATCAGCTCACTCTCCGTGCTCTCATACTCCCGTCCCCATGGGAGAAACGGTGGATATTCACGTAAAGAACTGATGCACCAAGCTATTGATCCAAAAATTCAGAGAGATAGGAAGGCAATGGCTTTATGTTACAGATATTCCAGCAGACAAAATTACGTGGTACATCACACTGAGAAACCTGTCAGGGTCTCAGCCAAGATCTAAGGTAAACAGGAGTTGCTTTGTTATTTATTCGGTCTCTACTAGCATCATGGTATCCCTCTTGTTTTTTTTTCCTGTTGCCTTGGAGATCGTGATGGTTAGGAACTTATTCAGCAACATTAAGTTAATGGCTGGTGTGATGCGAGGCGCTTTCTATCAGCTCACTCTCCATCCTGTTCTACTCCAGTCCCCTTGGGAGAAACGGTGGGTATTCAGGTAAAGAACTGGTGCGCCAAGCCATTGATCCAAAAATTCAGAGTGCAAGGAAGTCAATGGCTTTGTGTTACATAGATTCCAGCAGACAAAATTACGTGGTATATCTCACTGACTAACCTGTCAGGTCAGGTTCTCAGCTGTGATCTAAGGTAAAAAGGAGTTGCTCTGTTATTTACTCGGTCTCGACAAGTGTCATGATCTCCCTCTTGTTTTTTCCCATTGCTTCGGTAGTCGGCATGGTTAGGAACTGATTTGGCAACATTAAGTTAAGGGCTGAAGTGATGCAAGGCGCTTTCTATCAGCTCACTCTCTGTCCTCTCCTACTCCCGTCCTCTTGGGAGAAACGGTGGATATTCACGTAAAGAACTGATGCACCAAGCTATTGATCCAAAAATTCAGAGAGATAGGAAGGCAATGGCTTTATGTTACAGATATTCCAGCAGACAAAATTACGTGGTACATCACACTGAGAAACCTGTCAGGGTCTCAGCCAAGATCTAAGGTAAACAGGAGTTGATTTGTCATTTGTTCGGTCTCTACTTGCATCATGGTATCCCTCTTGTTTTTTTCCTGTTGCCTTGGAGATCGTGATGGTTAGGAACTTATTCGGCATCATTAAGTTAATGCCCGGTGTGATGCGAGGCGCTTTCTATCTGCTCACTCTACATCCACTCCTACTCCTGTCCCCTTGGGAGAAACGGTGGGTATTCTCGTAAAGTACTGGTGCGCCAAGACATTGATCCAAAAATTCAGAGAGCAAGGAGGTCAATGGCTTTGTGTTAGATAGATTTTAGCAGACAAAATTACGTGGAATATCTCACTGACTAACCTGTCAGGTCAGGTTCTCAGCTGTGATCTAAGGGAAAATGGTGTTGCTCTGTTATTTACTCGTTGTCGACAAGTGTCATGATCTCCCTCTTGTTTTTTCCCATTGCTTCGGTAGTCGGCATGGGTAGGAACTGATTTGGCAACATTAAGTGAAGGTCTGAAGTGATGCAAGTCGCTTTCTATCAGTTCACTCTCCGTGCTCTCCTACTCCCGTCCTCGTGGGAGAAACGGTGGATATTCACGTAAAGAACTGATGCACCAAGCTATTGATCCAAAAATTCAGAGAGATAGGAAGGCAATGGCTTTATGTTACAGATATTCCAGCAGACAAAATTACGTGGTACATCACACTGAGAAATCTGTCTGGGTCTCAGCCAAGATCTAAGGTAAACAGGAGTTGCTTTGTTATTTATTCGGTCTCTACTAGCATCATGGTATCCGTCTTGTTTTTTTCCTGTTGCCTTGGTGATCGTGATGGTTAGGAACTTATTCGGCATCATTAAGTTAATGGCTGGTGTTATGCGAGGCGCTCTCTATCAGCTCACTCTCCTTCCTCTTCTACTCCAGTCCCCTTGGGAGAAACAGTGGGTATTCACGTAAAGAACTGGTGCGCCAAGACATTGATCCAAAATTTCAGATAGCAAGGAAGTCAATGGCTTTGTGTTACATAGATTCCAGCAGACAAAATTACGTGGTATATCTCACTGACTAACCTGTCAAGTCAGGTTCTCACCTGTGATCTAAGGTAAAAAGGATTTGCTCTGTTATTTACTCGGTCTCGACAAGTGTCATGATCTCCCTCTTGTTTTTTCCCATTGCTTCGGTAGTCCGCATGGTTAAGAACTGATTTGGCAACATTAAGTTAAGGGCTGAAGTCATGCAAGGCGCTTTCTATCAGCTCACTCTCTGTCCTCTCCTACTCCCGTCCTCTTGGGAGAAACGGTGGATATTCACGTAAAGAACTGATGCACCAAGCTATTGATCCAAAAATTCAGAGAGATAGGAAGGCAATGGCTTTATGTTACAGATATTCCAGCAGACAAAATTACGTGGTACATCACACTGAGAAACCTGTCAGGGTCTCAGCCAAGGTCCAAGGTAAACAGGAGTTACTTTGTTATTTACTGGTCTCTACTAGCATCATGGTATCCCTCTTGTTTTTTTCCTGTTGCCTTGGAGATCGTGATGGTTAGGAACCTATTCGGCATCATTAAGTTAAAGGCTGGTGTGATGCGAGGCGCTTTCTATCTGCTCACTCTACATCCTCTCCTACTCCTGTCCCCTTGGGAGAAACGGTGGGTATTCACGAAAAGAACTGGTGCGCCAAGAGATTGATCCAAAAATTCAGAGAGCAAGGAAGTCAATGGGTTTGTGTTACATAGATTCCAGCAGACAAAATTACGTGGTATATCTCACTGACTAACCTGTCAGGTCAGGTTCTCAGCTGTGATCTAAGCTAAAAAGGAGTTGCTCTGTTATTTACTCGGTCTCGACAAGTGTCATGATCTCCCTCTTGTTTTTTTCCCATTGCTTCGGTAGTCGGCATGGTTAGGAACTGATTTGGCAACATTATTTAAGGGCTGAAGTGATGCAAGGCGCTTTCTATCAGCTCACTCTCTGTCCTCACCTACTCCTGTCCTCTTGGGAGAAACGGTGGATATTCACGTAAAGAACTGATGCACCAAGCTATTGATGCAAAAATTCAGAGAGGTAGGAAGGCAATGGCTTTATGTTACAGATATTCCAGCAGACAAAATTACGTGGTACATCACACTGATAAATCTGTCAGGGTCTCAGCCAAGATCTAAGGTAAACAGGAGTTGCTTTGTTATTTATTCGGTCTCTACTAGCATCATGGTATCCCTCTTGTTTTTTTCCTATTGCCATGGAGATCGTGATGGTTAGGAACCTATTCGGCATCATTAAGTTAATGGCTGGTGTGATGCGAGGCGCTTTCTATGAGCTCACTCTCCTTCCTCTCCTACTCCAGTCCCCTTGGGAGAAACGGTGGGTATTCACGTAAAGAACTGGTGCGCCAAGAGATTGATCCAAAAATTCAGAGAGCAAGGAAGTCAATGGGTTTGTGTTACATAGATTCCAGCAGACAAGATTACGTGGTATATCTCACTGACTAACCTGTCAGGTCAGGTTCTCAGCTGTGATCTAAGGTAAAAAGGAGTTGCTCTGTTATTTACTCGGTCTCGACAAGTGTCATGATCTCCCTCTTGTTTTTTCCCATTGCTTCGGTAGTCGGCATGGTTAGGAACTGATTTGGCAACATTATTTAAGGGCTGAAGTGATGCAAGGCGCTTTCTATCAGCTCACTCTCTGTCCTCTCCTACTCCCGTCCTCTTGGGAGAAACGGTGGATATTCACGTAAAGAACTGATGCACCAAGCTATTGATCCAAAAATTCAGAGAGATAGGAAGGCAATGGCTTTATGTTACAGATATTCCAGCAGACAAAATTACGTGGTACATCACACTGAGAAAGCTGTCAGGGTCACAGCCAAGGTCTAAGGTAAACAGGAGTTGCTTTGTTATTTATTCGGTCTCTACTAGCATCATGGTATCCCTCTTGTTTTTTTCCTGTTGCCTTGGAGATCGTGATGGTTAGGAACTTATTCGGCATCATTAAGTTAATGGCTGGTGTGATGCGAGGCGCTTTCTATCTGCTCACTCTACATTCTCTCCTACTCCTGTCCACTTGGGGGATACGGTGGGTATTCACGTAAAGAACTGGTGCGCCAAGACATTGATCCAAAAATTCAGAGAGCAAGGAAGTCAATGGCTTTGTGTTACATTGATTTTAGCAGACAAAATTACGTGGAATATTTCACTTACTAACCTGTCAGGTCAGGTTCTCAGCTGTGATCTAAGGTAAAAAGGAGTTGCTCTGTTATTTACTCGGTCTCGACAAGTGTCATGATCTCCCTCTTGTTTTTTCCCATTGCTTCGGTAGTCGGCATGGTTAGGAACTTATTTGGCAACATTAAGTTAAGGGCTGAAGTCATGCAAGGCGCTTTCTATCAGCTCACTCTCCGTGCTCTCATACTCCCGTCCCCATGGGAGAAACGGTGGATATTCACGTAAAGAACTGATGCACCAAGCTATTGATCCAAAAATTCAGAGAGATAGGAAGGCAATGGCTTTATGTTACAGATATTCCAGCAGACAAAATTACGTGGTACATCACACTGAGAAACCTGTCAGGGTCTCAGCCAAGATCTAAGGTAAACAGGAGTTGCTTTGTTATTTATTCGGTCTCTACTAGCATCATGGTATCCCTCTTGTTTTTTTTTCCTGTTGCCTTGGAGATCGTGATGGTTAGGAACTTATTCAGCAACATTAAGTTAATGGCTGGTGTGATGCGAGGCGCTTTCTATCAGCTCACTCTCCATCCTGTTCTACTCCAGTCCCCTTGGGAGAAACGGTGGGTATTCAGGTAAAGAACTGGTGCGCCAAGCCATTGATCCAAAAATTCAGAGTGCAAGGAAGTCAATGGCTTTGTGTTACATAGATTCCAGCAGACAAAATTACGTGGTATATCTCACTGACTAACCTGTCAGGTCAGGTTCTCAGCTGTGATCTAAGGTAAAAAGGAGTTGCTCTGTTATTTACTCGGTCTCGACAAGTGTCATGATCTCCCTCTTGTTTTTTCCCATTGCTTCGGTAGTCGGCATGGTTAGGAACTGATTTGGCAACATTAAGTTAAGGGCTGAAGTGATGCAAGGCGCTTTCTATCAGCTCACTCTCTGTCCTCTCCTACTCCCGTCCTCTTGGGAGAAACGGTGGATATTCACGTAAAGAACTGATGCACCAAGCTATTGATCCAAAAATTCAGAGAGATAGGAAGGCAATGGCTTTATGTTACAGATATTCCAGCAGACAAAATTACGTGGTACATCACACTGAGAAACCTGTCAGGGTCTCAGCCAAGATCTAAGGTAAACAGGAGTTGATTTGTCATTTGTTCGGTCTCTACTTGCATCATGGTATCCCTCTTGTTTTTTTCCTGTTGCCTTGGAGATCGTGATGGTTAGGAACTTATTCGGCATCATTAAGTTAATGCCCGGTGTGATGCGAGGCGCTTTCTATCTGCTCACTCTACATCCACTCCTACTCCTGTCCCCTTGGGAGAAACGGTGGGTATTCTCGTAAAGTACTGGTGCGCCAAGACATTGATCCAAAAATTCAGAGAGCAAGGAGGTCAATGGCTTTGTGTTAGATAGATTTTAGCAGACAAAATTACGTGGAATATCTCACTGACTAACCTGTCAGGTCAGGTTCTCAGCTGTGATCTAAGGGAAAATGGTGTTGCTCTGTTATTTACTCGTTGTCGACAAGTGTCATGATCTCCCTCTTGTTTTTTCCCATTGCTTCGGTAGTCGGCATGGGTAGGAACTGATTTGGCAACATTAAGTGAAGGTCTGAAGTGATGCAAGTCGCTTTCTATCAGTTCACTCTCCGTGCTCTCCTACTCCCGTCCTCGTGGGAGAAACGGTGGATATTCACGTAAAGAACTGATGCACCAAGCTATTGATCCAAAAATTCAGAGAGATAGGAAGGCAATGGCTTTATGTTACAGATATTCCAGCAGACAAAATTACGTGGTACATCACACTGAGAAATCTGTCTGGGTCTCAGCCAAGATCTAAGGTAAACAGGAGTTGCTTTGTTATTTATTCGGTCTCTACTAGCATCATGGTATCCGTCTTGTTTTTTTCCTGTTGCCTTGGTGATCGTGATGGTTAGGAACTTATTCGGCATCATTAAGTTAATGGCTGGTGTTATGCGAGGCGCTCTCTATCAGCTCACTCTCCTTCCTCTTCTACTCCAGTCCCCTTGGGAGAAACAGTGGGTATTCACGTAAAGAACTGGTGCGCCAAGACATTGATCCAAAATTTCAGATAGCAAGGAAGTCAATGGCTTTGTGTTACATAGATTCCAGCAGACAAAATTACGTGGTATATCTCACTGACTAACCTGTCAAGTCAGGTTCTCACCTGTGATCTAAGGTAAAAAGGATTTGCTCTGTTATTTACTCGGTCTCGACAAGTGTCATGATCTCCCTCTTGTTTTTTCCCATTGCTTCGGTAGTCCGCATGGTTAAGAACTGATTTGGCAACATTAAGTTAAGGGCTGAAGTCATGCAAGGCGCTTTCTATCAGCTCACTCTCTGTCCTCTCCTACTCCCGTCCTCTTGGGAGAAACGGTGGATATTCACGTAAAGAACTGATGCACCAAGCTATTGATCCAAAAATTCAGAGAGATAGGAAGGCAATGGCTTTATGTTACAGATATTCCAGCAGACAAAATTACGTGGTACATCACACTGAGAAACCTGTCAGGGTCTCAGCCAAGGTCCAAGGTAAACAGGAGTTACTTTGTTATTTACTGGTCTCTACTAGCATCATGGTATCCCTCTTGTTTTTTTCCTGTTGCCTTGGAGATCGTGATGGTTAGGAACCTATTCGGCATCATTAAGTTAAAGGCTGGTGTGATGCGAGGCGCTTTCTATCTGCTCACTCTACATCCTCTCCTACTCCTGTCCCCTTGGGAGAAACGGTGGGTATTCACGAAAAGAACTGGTGCGCCAAGAGATTGATCCAAAAATTCAGAGAGCAAGGAAGTCAATGGGTTTGTGTTACATAGATTCCAGCAGACAAAATTACGTGGTATATCTCACTGACTAACCTGTCAGGGCAGGTTCTCAGCTGTGATCTAAGCTAAAAAGGAGTTGCTCTGTTATTTACTCGGTCTCGACAAGTGTCATGATCTCCCTCTTGTTTTTTTCCCATTGCTTCGGTAGTCGGCATGGTTAGGAACTGATTTGGCAACATTATTTAAGGGCTGAAGTGATGCAAGGCGCTTTCTATCAGCTCACTCTCTGTCCTCACCTACTCCTGTCCTCTTGGGAGAAACGGTGGATATTCACGTAAAGAACTGATGCACCAAGCTATTGATCCAAAAATTCAGAGAGATAGGAAGGCAATGGCTTTATGTTACAGATATTCCAGCAGACAAAATTACGTGGTACATCACACTGAGAAAGCTGTCAGGGTCACAGCCAAGGTCTAAGGTAAACAGGAGTTGCTTTGTTATTTATTCGGTCTCTACTAGCATCATGGTATCCCTCTTGTTTTTTTCCTGTTGCCTTGGAGATCGTGATGGTTAGGAACTTATTCGGCATCATTAAGTTAATGGCTGGTGTGATGCGAGGCGCTTTCTATCTGCTCACTCTACATCCTCTCCTACTCCTGTCCACTTGGGGGAAACGGTGGGTATTCACGTAAAGAACTGGTGCGCCAAGACATTGATCCAAAAATTCAGAGAGCAAGGAAGTCAATGGCTTTGTGTTACATTGATTTTAGCAGACAAAATTACGTGGAATATTTCACTTACTAACCTGTCAGGTCAGGTTCTCAGCTGTGATCTAAGGTAAAAAGGAGTTGCTCTGTTATATACTCGGTCTCGACAAGTGTCATGATCTCCCTCTTGTTTTTTCCCATTGCTCCGGTAGTCGGCATGGGTAGGAACTGATTTGGCAACATTAAGTTAAGGGCTGAAGTGATGCAAGTCGCTCTCTATCAGCTCACTCTCTGTGCTCTCCTACTCCCGTCCCCATGGGAGAAACGGTGGATATTCACGTAAAGAACTGATGCACCAAGCTATTGATCCAAAAATTCAGAGAGATAGGAAGGCAATGGCTTTATGTTACAGATATTCCAGCAGACAAAATTACGTGGTACATCACCCTGCGAAACCTGTCAGGGTCTCAGCCAAGATCTAAGGTAAACAGGAGTTGCTTTGTTATTTATTCGGTCTCTGCTAGCATCATGGTATCCTTCTTGTTTTTTTCCTGTAGCCTTGGAGATCGTAATGGTTAGGAACTTATTCGTCATCATTAAGTTAATGGCTGGTGTGATGCGAGGCGCTCTCTATCAGCTCACTCTCCTTCCTCTCCTACTCCAGTCCCCTTGGGAGAAACGGTGGGTACTCACGTAAAGAACTGGTGCGCCAAGACATTGATCCAAAAATTCAGAGAGCCAGGAAGTCAATGGCTTTGTGTTACATATATTCCAGCAGACAAAATTACGTGGTATATCTCACTGACTAACCTGTCAGGTCAGGTTCTCAACTGTGATCTAAGGTAAAAAGGAGTTGTTCTGTTATTTACTCGGTCTCGACAACTGTCATGATCTCCCTCTTGTTTTTTCCCATTGCTTCGGTAATCGGCATGGTTAGGAACTTATTTGGCAACATTAAGTTAAGGGCTGAAGTGATGCAAGGCGCTTTCTATCAGCTCACTCTCTGTCCTCTCCTACTCCCGTCCTCTTGGTGGAAACGGTGGATATTCACGTAAAGAACTGATGCACCAAGCTATTGATCCAAAAATTCAGAGAGATAGGAAGGCAATGGCTTTATGTTACAGATATTCCAGCAGACAAAATTACGTGGTACATCACACTGAGAAACCTGTCAGGGTCTCAGCCAAGATCTAAGGTAAACAGGAGTTGCTTTGTTATTTATTCGGTCTCTACTAGCATCATGGTATCCCTCTTGTTTTTTCCTGTTGCCTTGGAGATCGTGATGGTTAGGAACTTATTCGGCATCATTACTTTAATGACTAGTGTGATGCGAGGCACCTTCTATCAGCTCACTCTCCTTCCTCTCCTACTCCAGTCCCCTTAGGAGAAACGGTGGGTATCACGTAAAGAACTGGTGCGCCAAGAGACTGATCAAAAAATTCAGAGAGCAAGGAAGTCAATGGCTTTGTGTTACATAGATTCCAGCAGACAAAATTACGTGGTATATCTCACTGACTAACCTGTCAGGACAGGTTCTCAGCTGTGATCTAAGGTAAAAAGGAGTTGCTCTGTTATTTACTCGTTCTCGGCAAGTGTCATGATCTCCCTCTTGTTTTTTCCCATTGCTTCGGTAGTCGGCATGGTTAGGAACTGATTTGGCAACATTAAGTTAAGGGCTGAAGTCATGCAAGGCGCTTTCTATCAGCTCACTCTCTGTCCTCTCCTACTCCCGTCCTCTTGGAAGAAACGGTGGATATTCACGTAAAGAACTGATGCACCAAGCTATTGACCCAAAAATTCAGAGAGATAGGAAGGCAATGGCATTATGTTACAGATTTTCCAGCAGACAAAATTACGTGGTACATCACACTGCGAAACCTGTCAGGGTCTCAGCCAAGTTCTAAGGTAAACAGGAGTTGCTTTGTTATTTACTGGTCTCTACTAGCATCATTGTATCCCTCTTGTTTTTTTCCTGTTGCCTTGGGGTTCGTGATGGTTAGGAACTTATTCGGCAACATTAAGTTAGTGGCTGGTGTGATGCGAGGCGCTTTCTATCTGCTCACTCTACATCCTCTCCTACTCCTGTCCCCTTGGGAGAAACGGTGGGTATTCACGTAAAGAACTGGTGCGCCAAGACATTGATCCAAAAATTCAGAGTGCAGCGAAGTCAATGGCTTTGTCTTACATAGATTTTAGCAGTCAAAATTACGTGGAATATCTCACTGACTAACCTGTCAGGTCAGGTTCTCAGCTGTGATCTAAGGTAAAAAGGAGTTGCTCTGTTATTTACTCGGTCTCGACAAGTGTCATGATCTCCCTCTTGTTTTTTCCCATTGCTTCGGTTGTCGGCATGGTTAGGAACTGATTTGGCAACATTAAGTGAAGGGCTGAAGTGAGGCAAGTCGCTTTCTATCAGCTCACTCTCCGTGCTCTCCTACTCCCGTCCCCATGGGAGAAACGGTGGATATTCACGTAAAGAACTGATGCGCCAAGCTATTGATCCAAAAATTCTGAGAGATAGGAAGGCAATGGCTTTATATTACAGATATTCCAGCAGACAAAATTGCGTGGTACATCACACTGAGAAACCTTTCAGGGTCTCAGGCAAGATCTAAGGTAAACAGGAGTTGCTTTAATATTTATTCGGTCTCTACTAGCATCATGGTATCCCTCTTGTTTTTTTCCTGTTGCCTTGGGGATCGTGATGGTTAGGAACTTATTCGGCAACATTAAGTTAGTGGCTGGTGTGATGCGAGGCGCTTTCTATCTGCTCACTCTACATCCTCTCCTACTCCTGTCCCCTTGGGAGAGACGGTGGGTATTCACGTAAAGAACTGGTGCGCCAAGACATTGATCCAAAAATTCAGAGTGCAAGGAAGTCAAAGGCTTTGTGTTACATAGATTTTAGCAGTCAAAATTACGTGGAATATCTCACTGACTAACCTGTCAGGTCAGGTTCTCAGCTGTGATCTAAGGTAAAAAGGATTTGCTCTGTTATTTACTCGGTCTCGACAAGTGTCATGATCTCCCTCTTGTTTTTTCCCATTGCTTCGGTAGTCGGCATGGTTAGGAACTGATTTGGCAACATTAAGTGAAGGGCTGAAGTGAGGCAAGTCGCTTTCTATCAGCTCACTGTCCGTGCTCTCCTACTCCCGTCCCCATGGGAGAAACGGTGGATATTCACGTAAAGAACTAATGCACCAAGCTATTGATCCAAAAATTCAGAGAGATAGGAAGGCAATGGCTTTATGTTACAGATATTCCAGCAAAAGGAAGGCAATGGCTTTATGTTGCAGATATTCCAGCAGACAAAATTACGTGGAACATCACACTGAGAAACCTGTCAGGGTCTCAGCTAAGATCTATGGTAAACAGGAGTTGCTTTGTTATTTATTCGGTCTCTACTAGCATCATGGTATCCCTCTTGTTTTTTTTTTGTTGCCTTGGAGATCGTGATGGTTAGGAACTTCTTCGGCATCATTAAGTTAATGGCTGGTGTGATGCGAGACGCTTTCTATCAGCTCACTCTCCTTCCTCTGCTACTCCAGTCCCCTTGGGAGAAACGGTGGGTAATCACGTAAAGAACTGGTGCGCCAAGACATTGATCCAAAAATTCAGAGTGCAAGGAAGTCAATGGCTTTGTGTTACATAGATTCCAGCAGACAAAATTACGTGGTATCTCTCACTGACTGACCTGTCAGGTCAGGTTCTCAGATGTGATCTAAGGTAAAAAGGAGTTGCTTTGTTATTTACTCGGTCTCGACAAGTGTCATGATCTGCCTCTTGTTTTTTCCCATTGCTTCGGTAGTCGGCATGGTTAGGAAGTGATTTGGCAACATTAAGTTAAGGGCTGAAGTGATGCAAGGCGCTTTCTATCAGCTCACTCTCTGTCCTCTCCTACTCCCGTCCTCTTGGGAGAAACGGTGGATATTCACGTAAAGAACTGATGCACCAAGCTATTGCTCCAAAAATTCAGTGAGATAGGAAGGCAATGGCTTTATGTTACAGATATTCCAGCAGACAAAGTTACGTGGTACATCACACTGAGAAACCTGTCAGGGTCTCAGCCAAGGTCTAAGGTAAACAGGAGTTGCTTTGTTATTTATTCGGTCTCTACTAGCATCATGGTATCCCTCTTGTTTTTTTCCTGTTGCCTTGGAGATCATGATGGTTAGGATCTTATTCAGCAACATTAAGTTAATGGCTGGTGTGATGCGAGGCGCTTTCTATCAGCTCACTCTCCATCCTCTCCTACTCCAGTGCCCTTAGGAGAAACGGTGGGTATTCACGTAAAGAACTGGTGCGCCAAGACATTGATCCAAAAATTCAGAGAGCAAGGAAGTCAATGGCTTTGTGTTACATAGATTACAGCAGACAAAATTACGTAGTATGCCTCACTGACTAACCTGTCAGCTCAGGTTCTCAGCTGTGATCTAAGGTAAAAAGGTGTTGCTGTGTTATTTACTCGGTCTCGACAACTGTCATGATCTCCCTCTTGTTTTTTCCCATTGCTTCGGTAGTCGGCATGGTTGGGAACTGATTTGGCAACATTAAGTTAAGGGCTGAAGTGATGCAAGGCGCTTTCTATCAGCTCACTCTCTGTCCTCTCCTACTCCCGTCCTCTTGGGAGAAACGGTGGAAATTCACGTAAAGAACTGATGCACCAAGCTATTGATCCAAAAATTCAGAGAGATAGGAAGGCAATGGCTTTATGTTACAGATATTCCAGCAGACAAAATTACGTGGTACATCACACTGAGAAACCTGTCAGGGTCTCAGCCAAGGTCCAAGATAAACTGGAGTTGCTTTGTTATTTGCTAATCTCTACTAGCATCATGGTATCCCTCTTGTTTTTTTCCTGTTGCCTTGGAGATCGTGATGGTTAGGAACTTATTCGGCATCATTAAGTTAATGCCTGGTGTGATGCGAGGCGCTTTCTATCAGCTCACTCTCCATCCTCTTCTACTCCTGTCCCCTTGAGAGAATCAGTGGGTACTCACGTAAAGAACTGGTGCGCCAAGACATTGATCGAAAAATTCAGACAGCTAGGAAATCAGTAATTTTGTGTTACATAGATTCCAGCAGACAAAATTACGTGGTATATCTCACTGACTAACCTGTCAGGTCAGGTTCTCAGCTGTGATCTAAGGTAAACAGGAGTTCCTCTGTTATTTACTCGGTCTCGACAACTGTCATGATCTCCCTCTTGTTTTTTCCCATTGCTTCGGTAGTCGGCATGGTTGGGAACTGATTTGGCAACATTAAGATAAGGGCTGAAGTGATGCAAGGCGCTTTCTATCAGCTCACTCTCCGTGCTCTCCTACTCCCGTCCCCCTGGAAGCCACGGTGGATATTCACGTAAAGAACTGATGCACCAAGCTATTGATCCAAAAATTCAGAGAGATAGGAAGGCAATGGCTTTATATTACAGATATTCCAGCAGACAAAATTGCGTGGTACATCACACTGAGAAACCTTTCAGGGTCTCAGGCAAGATCTCAGGTAAACAGGTGTTGCTTTGTTATTCATTCGATCTCTACTAGCATCATGGTATCCCTCTTGTTTTTTTCCTGTTGCCTTGGGGATCGTGATGGTTAGGAACTTATTCGGCAACATTAAGTTAATGGCTGGTGTGATGCGAGGCGCTTTCTATCAGGTCACTCTACATCCTCTCCTACTCCTGTCCCCTTGGGAGAAACGGTGGGTATTCACGTAAAGAACTGGTGCGCCAAGACATTGATCCAAAAATTCAGAGAGCAAGGAAGTCAATAGCTTTGTCTTACATAGATTCCAGCAGACAAAATTACGTGGTATATCTCACTGACTAACCTGTCAGGTCAGGTTCTCAGCTGTGATCTAAGGTAAAAAGGAGTTGCTCTGTTATTTACTCGTTCACGACAAGTGTCATGATCTCCCTCTTGTTTTTTCCCATTGCTTCGGTAGTCGGCATGGTTAGGAACTGATTTGGCAACATTAAGTTAAGGGCTGAAGTGATGCAAGGCGCTTTCTATCAGCTCACTCTCTGTCCTCTCCTACTCCCGTCCTCTTGGAAGAACGGTGGATATTCACGTAAAGAACTGATGCACCAAGCTATTGACCCGAAAATTCAGAGAGATAGGAAGGCAATGGCTTTATGTTACAGATTTTCCAGCCGACAAAATTACGTGGTACATCACACTGGGAAACCTGTCAGGGTCTCAGCCAAGATCTAAGGTAAAAAGGAGTTGCTTTGTTATTTACTCGTCTCTACTAGCATCATGGTATCCCTCTTGTTTTTTTCGTGTTGCCTTGGGGATCGTGATGGTAAGGAACTTATTCGGCAACATTAAGTTAGTGGCTGGTGTGATGCGAGGCGCTTTCTATCTGTCCACTCTACATCCTCTCCTACTCCTGTCCCCTTGGGAGAAACGGTGGGTATTCACGTAAAGAACTGGTGCACCAAGACATTGATCCAAAAATTCAGAGAGCAAGTAAGTCAATGGCTTTGTGTTACATAGATTCCAGCAGACAAGATTACGTGGTATATCTCACTGACTAACCTGTCAGGTGAGGTTCTCATCTGTGATCTAAGGTAAAAAGGAGTTGCTCTGTTATTTACTCGGTCTCGACAAGTCTCATGATCTCCCTCTTGTTTTTTCCCATTGCTTCGGTAGTCGGCATGGTTAGGAACTGATTTGGCAACATTAAGTTAAGGGCTGAAGTGATGCAAGGCGCTTTCTATCAGCTCACTCTCCGTTCTCTCCTACTCCCGTCCTCTTGGGAGAAACGGTAGATATTCACGTAAAGAACTGATGCACCAAGCTATTGATCCAAAAATTCAGAGAGATAGGAAGGCAATGGCTTTATGTTACAGATATTCCAGCAGACAAAATTACGTGGTACATCACACTGAGAAACCTGTCAGGGTCTCAGCCAAGGTCCAAGGTAAACAGGAGTTGCTTTGTTATTTACTGGTCTCTACTAGCATCATGGTATGCCTCTTGTTTTTTTCCTGTTGCCTTGGAGATCGTGATGGTTAGGAACTTATTCGGCAACATTAAGTTAATGGCTGGTGTGATGCGAGGCGCTTTCTATCTGCTCTCTCTACATCCTCTCCTACTCCTGTCCCCTTGGGAGAAACGGTGGGTATTCACGTAAAGAACTGGTGCGCCAAGACATTGATCCAAAAATTCAGAGTGCAAGGAAGTCAATGCCTTTGTTTTACATAGATTTTAGCAGACAAAATTACGTGGAATATCTCACTGACTAACCTGTCAGGTCAGGTTCTCAGCTGTGATCTAAGGTAAAAAGGAGTTGCTCTGGTATTTACTCGGTCTCGACAAGTGTCATGATCTCCCTCTTGTTTTTTCCCATTGCTTCGGTAGTCGGCATGGTTAGGAACTGATTTGGCAACATTACGTTAAGGGCTGAGGTGATGCAAGGCGCTTTCTATCAGCTCACTCTCTGTCCTCTCCTACTCCCGTCCTCTTGGGAGAAACGGTGGATATTCACGTAAAGAACTGATGCACCAAGCTATTGATCCAAAAATTCAGAGAGATAGGAAGGCAATGGCTTTATGTTACAGATATTCCAGCAGACAAAATTACGTGGTACATCACACTGAGAAACCTGTCAGGGTCTCAGCCAAGGTCCAAGGTAAACAGGAGTTGCTTTGTTATTTACTGGTCTCTACTAGCATCATGGTATCCCTCTTGTTTTTTTCCTGTTGCCTTGGAGATCATGTTGGTTAGGATCTTATTCGGCAACATTAAGTTAATGGCTGGTGTGATGCGAGGCGCTTTCTATCAGCTCACTCTCCATCCTCTCCTACTCCAGTGCCCTTAGGAGAAACGGTGGGTATTCACGTAAAGAAATGGTGCGCCAAGACATTGATCCAAAAATTCAGAGAGCAAGGAAGTCAATGGCTTTGTGTTACATAGATTCCAGCAGACAAAATTACGTGGTATATCTCACTGACTAACCTGTCAGGTCAGGTTCTCAGCTGTGATCTAAGGTAAAAAGGTGTTGCTGTGTTATTTACTCGGTCTCGACAACTGTCATGATCTCCCTCTTGTTTTTTCCCATTGCTTCGGTAGTCGGCATGGTTGGGAACTGATTTGGCAACATTAAGTTAAGGGCTGAAGTGATGCAAGGCGCTTTCTATCAGCTCACTCTCCGTGCTCTCCTACTCCCGTCCCCCTGGAAGACACGGTGGATATTCACGTAAAGAACTGATGCACCAAGCTATTGATCCAAAAATTCAGAGAGATGGGAAGGCAATGGCTTTATGTTACAGATATTCCAGCAGACAAAATTACGTGGTACATCACACAGAGAAACTTGTCAGGGTCTCAGCCAAGATCTAAGGTAAACAGGAGTTGCTTTGTTATTTATTCGGTCTCTACTGGCATCATGGTATCCCTCTTGTTTTTTCCTGTTGCCTTGGAGATCGTGATGGTTAGGAACTTATTCGGCATCATTAAGTTAATGGCTGGTGTGATGCGAGGCGCTTTCTATTGGCTCACTCTCCTTCCTCTCCTCCTCCAGTCCCCTTGGGAGAAACGGTGGGTATTCACGTAAACAACTGGTGCGCCAAGACATTAATCCAAAAATTCAGAGAGCAAGGAAGTCAAAGGCTTTGTGTTACATAGATTCTAGCAGACAAAATTACGTGGTATATTTCACTGACTAACCTGTCAGGTCAGGTTCTCAGCTGTGATCTAAGGTAAAAAGGTGTTGCTCTGGTATTTACTCGGTCTCGACAAGTGTCATGATCTCCCTCTTGTTTTTTCCCATTGCTTCGGTAGTCGGCATGGTTAGGAACTGATTTGGCAACATTACGTTAAGGGCTGAGGTGATGCAAGGCGCTTTCTATCAGCTCACTCTCTGTCCTCTCCTACTCCCGTCCTCTTGGGAGAAACGGTGGATATTCACGTAAAGAACTGATGCACCAAGCTATTGATCCAAAAATTCAGAGAGATAGGAAGGCAATGGCTTTATGTTACAGATATTCCAGCAGACAAAATTACGTGGTACATCACACTGAGAAACCTGTCAGGGTCTCAGCCAAGGTCTAAGGTAAACAGGAGTTGCTTTGTAATTTATTCGGTCTCTACTAGCATCGTGGTATCCCTCTTGTTTTTTTCCTGTTGCCTTGGAGATCGTGATGGTTAGGAACTTATTCGGCAACATTAAGTTAATGGCTAGTGTGATGCGAGGCGCTTTCTATCTGCTCACTCTACATCCTGTCCTACTCCTGTCCCCTTGGGAGAAACGGTGGGTATTCACGTAAAGAACTGGTGGGCCAAGACATTGATCCAAAAATTCAGAGAGCAAGGAAGTCATTGGCTTTGTGTTACATAGATTCCAGCAGACAAAATTACGTGGTATATCTCACTGGCTAACCTGTCAGGTCAAGTTCTCAGCTGTGAACTAGGGTAAACAGGAGTTCCTCTGTTATTTACTCGGTCTCGACAAGTGTCATGATCTCCCTCTTGTTTTTTCCCATTGCTTCGGTAGTCGGCATGGTTAGGAACTGATTTGGCAACATTAAGTTAAAGGCTGAAGTGATGCAAGTTGCTCTCTATCAGCTCACTCTCCGTCCTCTCCTACTCCCGTGCCCCTGGAAGACACGGTGGATATTCACGTAAAGAACTGATGCACCAAGCTATTGATCCAAAAATTCAGAGAGATGGGAAGGCAATGGCTTTATGTTACAGATATTCCAGCAGACAAAATTACGTGCTACATCACACTGAGAAACCTGTCATAGCCTCAGCGAAGATCTAAGGTAAACAGGAGTTGCTTTGTAATTTATTCGGTCTCTACTAGCATCATGGTATCCCTCTTGTTTTTTTCCTGTTGCCTTGGAGATCGTGATGGTTAGGAACTTATTCGGCATCATTAAGTTAATGCCTGGTGTGATGCGAGGCGCTTTCTATCAGCTCACTCTCCTTCCTCTCCTTCTCCAGTCCCCTTGGGAGAAACGGTGGGTATTCACGTAAAGAACTGGTGCGCCAAGACATTGATCCAAAAATTCAGAGAGCAAGGAAGTCAATGGCTTTGTGTTACATAGATTACAGCAGACAAAATTACGTAGTATGTCTCACTGACTGACCTGTCAGGTCAGGTTCTCAGCTGAGATCTACGGTAAAAAGGAGTTGCTCTGGTATTTACTCGGTCTCGACAAGTGTCATGATCTCCCTCTTGTTTTTTCCCATTGCTTCGGTAGTCGGCATGGTTAGGAACTGATTTGGCAACATTACGTTAAGGGCTGAGGTGATGCAAGGCGCTTTCTATCAGCTCACTCTCTGTCCTCTCCTACTCCCGTCCTCTTGGGAGAAACGGTGGATATTCACGTAAAGAACTGATGCACCAAGCTATTGTTCCAAAAATTCAGAGAGATAGGAAGGCAATGGCTTTATGTTACAGATATTCCAGCAGACAAAATTACGTGGTACATCACACTGTGAAACCGGTCAGGGTCTCAGCCAAGGTCCAAGGTAAACAGGAGTTGCTTTGTTATTTACTGGTCTCTACTAGCATCATGGTATCCCTCTTGTTTTTTTCCTGTTGCCTTGGAGATCGTGATGGTTAGGAACTTATTCGGCATCATTAAGTTAATGCCTGGTGTGATGCGAGGCGCTTTCTATCAGCTCACTCTCCATCCTCTCCTACTCCAGTGCCCTTAGGAGAAACGGTGGGTATTCACGTAAAGAACTGGTGCGCCAAGACATTGATCCAAAAATTCAGAGAGCAAGGAAGTCAATGGCTTTGTGTTACATAGATTCCAGCAGACAAAATTACGTGGTATATCTCACTGACTAACCTGTCAGGTCAGGTTCTCAGCTGTGATCTAAGGTAAAAAGGTGTTGCTGTGTTATTTACTCGGTCTCGACAAGTGTCATGAACTCCCTGTTGTTTTTCCCCATTGCTTCGGTAGTCGGCATGGTTAGGAACTGATTTGGCAACATTAAGTTAAGGGCTGAAGTGATGCAAGGCGCTTTCTATCAGCTCACTCTCTGTCCTCTCCTACTCCCGTCCTCTTGGGAGAAACGGTGGATATTCACGTAAAGAACTGATGCACCAAGCTATTGATCCAAAAATTCAGAGAGATATAAAGGCAATGGCTTTATGTTACAGATATTCCAGCAGACAAAATTACGTAGTACATCACATTGAGAAACCTGTCAGGGTCTCAGCCGAGATCAAAGGTAAACAGGAGTTGCTTTGTTATTTATTCGGTCTCTACTAGCATCATGGTATCCCTCTTGTTTTTTTCCTGTTGCCTTGGAGATCGTGATGGTTAGGAACTTATTCAGCAACATTAAGTTAATGGCTGGTGTGATGCGAGGCGCTTTCTATCAGCTCACTCTCCATCCTCTCCTACTCCAGTCCCCTTAGGATAAACGGTGGGTATTCACGTAAAGAACTGGTGCGCCAAGACATTGATCGAAAAATTCAGACAGCTAGGAAATCAGTAATTTTGTGTTACATAGATTCCAGCAGACAAAATTACGTGGTATATCTCACTGACTAACCTGTCAGGCCAGGTTCTCAGCTGTGATCTAAGGTAAACAGGAGTTCCTCTGTTATTTACTCGGTCTCGACAACTGTCATGATCTCCCTCTTGTTTTTTCCCATTGCTTCGGTAGTCGGCATGGTTAGGAACTGATTTGGCAACATTAAGTTAAGGGCTGAAGTGATGCAAGGCGCTTTCTATCAGCTCACTCTCCGTGCTCTCCTACTCCCGTCCCCCTGGAAGACACGGTGGATATTCACGTAAAGAACTGATGCACCAAGCTATTGATCCAAAAATTCAGAGAGATGGGAAGGCAATGGCTTTATGTTACAGATATTCCAGCAGACAAAATTACGTGGTACATCACACAGAGAAACTTGTCAGGGTCTCAGCCAAGATCTAAGGTAAACAGGAGTTGCTTTGTTATTTATTCGGTCTCTACTGGCATCATGGTATCCCTCTTGTTTTTTCCTGTTGCCTTGGAGATCGTGATGGTTAGGAACTTATTCGGCATCATTAAGTTAATGGCTGGTGTGATGCGAGGCGCTTTCTATTGGCTCACTCTCCTTCCTCTCCTTCTCCAGTCCCCATGGGAGAAACGGTGGGTATTCACGTAAAGAACTGGTGCGCCAAGACATTGATCCAAAAATTCAGAGAGCAAGGAAGTCAAAGGCTTTGTGTTACATAGATTCTAGCAGACAAAATTACGTGGTATATTTCACTGACTAACCTGTCAGGTCAGGTTCTCAGCTGCGATCTAAGGTAAAAAGGTGTTGCTCTGGTATTTACTCGGTCTCGACAAGTGTCATGATCTCCCTCTTGTTTTTTCCCATTGCTTCGGTAGTCGGCATGGTTAGGAACTGATTTGGCAACATTACGTTAAGGGCTGAGGTGATGCAAGGCGCTTTCTATCAGCTCACTCTCTGTCCTCTCCTACTCCCGTCCTCTTGGGAGAAACGGTGGATATTCACGTAAAGAACTGATGCACCAAGCTATTGATCCAAAAATTCAGAGAGATAGGAAGGCAATGGCTTTATGTTACAGATATTCCAGCAGACAAAATTACGTGGTACATCACCCTGAGAAACCTGTCAGGGTCTCAGCCAAGGTCTAAGGTAAACAGGAGTTGCTTTGTAATTTATTCGGTCTCTACTAGGATCGTGGTATCCCTCTTGTTTTTTTCCTGTTGCCTTGGAGATCGTGATGGTTAGGAACTTATTCGGCAACATTAAGTTAATGGCTAGTGTGATGCGAGGCGCTTTCTATCTGCTCACTCTACATCCTGTCCTACTCCTGTCCCCTTGGGAGAAACGGTGGGTATTCACGTAAAGAACTGGTGGGCCAACACATTGATCCAAAAATTCAGAGAGCAAGGAAGTCATTGGCTTTGTGTTACATAGATTCCAGCAGACAAAATTACGTGGTATATCTCACTGGCTAACCTGTCAGGTCAAGTTCTCAGCTGTGAACTAAGGTAAACAGGAGTTCCTCTGTTATTTACTCGGTCTCGACAAGTGTCATGATCTCCCTCTTGTTTTTTCCCATTGCTTCGGTAGTCGGCATGGAACTGATTTGGCAACATTAAGTTAAGGGCTGAAGTGATGCAAGGCGCTTTCTATCAGCTCACTCTCCGTTCTCTCCTACTCCCGTCCTCTTGGGAGAAACGGTAGATATTCACGTAAAGAACTGATGCACCAAGCTATTGATCCAAAAATTCAGAGAGATAGGAAGGCAATGGCTTTATGTTACAGATATTCCAGCAGACAAAATTACGTGGTACATCACACTGAGAAACCTGTCAGGGTCTCAGCCAAGGTCCAAGGTAAACAGGAGTTGCTTTGTTATTTACTGGTCTCTACTAGCATCATGGTATGCCTCTTGTTTTTTTCCTGTTGCCTTGGAGATCGTGATGGTTAGGAACTTATTCGGCAACATTAAGTTAATGGCTGGTGTGATGCGAGGCGCTTTCTATCTGCTCTCTCTACATCCTCTCCTACTCCTGTCCCCTTGGGAGAAACGGTGGGTATTCACGTAAAGAACTGGTGCGCCAAGACATTGATCCAAAAATTCAGAGTGCAAGGAAGTCAATGCCTTTGTTTTACATAGATTTTAGCAGACAAAATTACGTGGAATATCTCACTGACTAACCTGTCAGGTCAGGTTCTCAGCTGTGATCTAAGGTAAAAAGGAGTTGCTCTGGTATTTACTCGGTCTCGACAAGTGTCATGATCTCCCTCTTGTTTTTTCCCATTGCTTCGGTAGTCGGCATGGTTAGGAACTGATTTGGCAACATTACGTTAAGGGCTGAGGTGATGCAAGGCGCTTTCTATCAGCTCACTCTCTGTCCTCTCCTACTCCCGTCCTCTTGGGAGAAACGGTGGATATTCACGTAAAGAACTGATGCACCAAGCTATTGATCCAAAAATTCAGAGAGATAGGAAGGCAATGGCTTTATGTTACAGATATTCCAGCAGACAAAATTACGTGGTACATCACACTGAGAAACCTGTCAGGGTCTCAGCCAAGGTCCAAGGTAAACAGGAGTTGCTTTGTTATTTACTGGTCTCTACTAGCATCATGGTATCCCTCTTGTTTTTTTCCTGTTGCCTTGGAGATCATGTTGGTTAGGATCTTATTCGGCAACATTAAGTTAATGGCTGGTGTGATGCGAGGCGCTTTCTATCAGCTCACTCTCCATCCTCTCCTACTCCAGTGCCCTTAGGAGAAACGGTGGGTATTCACGTAAAGAAATGGTGCGCCAAGACATTGATCCAAAAATTCAGAGAGCAAGGAAGTCAATGGCTTTGTGTTACATAGATTCCAGCAGACAAAATTACGTGGTATATCTCACTGACTAACCTGTCAGGTCAGGTTCTCAGCTGTGATCTAAGGTAAAAAGGTGTTGCTGTGTTATTTACTCGGTCTCGACAACTGTCATGATCTCCCTCTTGTTTTTTCCCATTGCTTCGGTAGTCGGCATGGTTGGGAACTGATTTGGCAACATTAAGTTAAGGGCTGAAGTGATGCAAGGCGCTTTCTATCAGCTCACTCTCCGTGCTCTCCTACTCCCGTCCCCATGGAAGACACGGTGGATATTCACGTAAAGAACTGATGCACCAAGCTATTGATCCAAAAATTCAGAGAGATGGGAAGGCAATGGCTTTATGTTACAGATATTCCAGCAGACAAAATTACGTGGTACATCACACAGAGAAACTTGTCAGGGTCTCAGCCAAGATCTAAGGTAAACAGGAGTTGCTTTGTTATTTATTCGGTCTCTACTGGCATCATGGTATCCCTCTTGTTTTTTCCTGTTGCCTTGGAGATCGTGATGGTTAGGAACTTATTCGGCATCATTAAGTTAATGGCTGGTGTGATGCGAGGCGCTTTCTATTGGCTCACTCTCCTTCCTCTCCTCCTCCAGTCCCCTTGGGAGAAACGGTGGGTATTCACGTAAACAACTGGTGCGCCAAGACATTGATCCAAAAATTCAGAGAGCAAGGAAGTCAAAGGCTTTGTGTTACATAGATTCTAGCAGACAAAATTACGTGGTATATTTCACTGACTAACCTGTCAGGTCAGGTTCTCAGCTGTGATCTAAGGTAAAAAGGTGTTGCTCTGGTATTTACTCGGTCTCGACAAGTGTCATGATCTCCCTCTTGTTTTTTCCCATTGCTTCGGTAGTCGGCATGGTTAGGAACTGATTTGGCAACATTACGTTAAGGGCTGAGGTGATGCAAGGCGCTTTCTATCAGCTCACTCTCTGTCCTCTCCTACTCCCGTCCTCTTGGGAGAAACGGTGGATATTCACGTAAAGAACTGATGCACCAAGCTATTGATCCAAAAATTCAGAGAGATAGGAAGGCAATGGCTTTATGTTACAGATATTCCAGCAGACAAAATTACGTGGTACATCACACTGAGAAACCTGTCAGGGTCTCAGCCAAGGTCTAAGGTAAACAGGAGTTGCTTTGTAATTTATTCGGTCTCTACTAGCATCGTGGTATCCCTCTTGTTTTTTTCCTGTTGCCTTGGAGATCGTGATGGTTAGGAACTTATTCGGCAACATTAAGTTAATGGCTAGTGTGATGCGAGGCGCTTTCTATCTGCTCACTCTACATCCTGTCCTACTCCTGTCCCCTTGGGAGAAACGGTGGGTATTCACGTAAAGAACTGGTGGGCCAAGACATTGATCCAAAAATTCAGAGAGCAAGGAAGTCATTGGCTTTGTGTTACATAGATTCCAGCAGACAAAATTACGTGGTATATCTCACTGGCTAACCTGTCAGGTCAAGTTCTCAGCTGTGATCTAAGGTAAAAAGGAGTTGCTCTGTTATTTACTCGTTCACGACAAGTGTCATGATCTCCCTCTTGTTTTTTCCCATTGCTTCGGTAGTCGGCATGGTTAGGAACTGATTTGGCAACATTAAGTTAAGGGCTGAAGTGATGCAAGGCGCTTTCTATCAGCTCACTCTCTGTCCTCTCCTACTCCCGTCCTCTTGGAAGAACGGTGGATATTCACGTAAAGAACTGATGCACCAAGCTATTGACCCGAAAATTCAGAGAGATAGGAAGGCAATGGCTTTATGTTACAGATTTTCCAGCCGACAAAATTACGTGGTACATCACACTGGGAAACCTGTCAGGGTCTCAGCCAAGATCTAAGGTAAAAAGGAGTTGCTTTGTTATTTACTCGTCTCTACTAGCATCATGGTATCCCTCTTGTTTTTTTCGTGTTGCCTTGGGGATCGTGATGGTAAGGAACTTATTCGGCAACATTAAGTTAGTGGCTGGTGTGATGCGAGGCGCTTTCTATCTGTCCACTCTACATCCTCTCCTACTCCTGTCCCCTTGGGAGAAACGGTGGGTATTCACGTAAAGAACTGGTGCACCAAGACATTGATCCAAAAATTCAGAGAGCAAGTAAGTCAATGGCTTTGTGTTACATAGATTCCAGCAGACAAGATTACGTGGTATATCTCACTGACTAACCTGTCAGGTGAGGTTCTCATCTGTGATCTAAGGTAAAAAGGAGTTGCTCTGTTATTTACTCGGTCTCGACAAGTCTCATGATCTCCCTCTTGTTTTTTCCCATTGCTTCGGTAGTCGGCATGGTTAGGAACTGATTTGGCAACATTAAGTTAAGGGCTGAAGTGATGCAAGGCGCTTTCTATCAGCTCACTCTCCGTTCTCTCCTACTCCCGTCCTCTTGGGAGAAACGGTAGATATTCACGTAAAGAACTGATGCACCAAGCTATTGATCCAAAAATTCAGAGAGATAGGAAGGCAATGGCTTTATGTTACAGATATTCCAGCAGACAAAATTACGTGGTACATCACACTGAGAAACCTGTCAGGGTCTCAGCCAAGGTCCAAGGTAAACAGGAGTTGCTTTGTTATTTACTGGTCTCTACTAGCATCATGGTATGCCTCTTGTTTTTTTCCTGTTGCCTTGGAGATCGTGATGGTTAGGAACTTATTCGGCAACATTAAGTTAATGGCTGGTGTGATGCGAGGCGCTTTCTATCTGCTCTCTCTACATCCTCTCCTACTCCTGTCCCCTTGGGAGAAACGGTGGGTATTCACGTAAAGAACTGGTGCGCCAAGACATTGATCCAAAAATTCAGAGTGCAAGGAAGTCAATGCCTTTGTTTTACATAGATTTTAGCAGACAAAATTACGTGGAATATCTCACTGACTAACCTGTCAGGTCAGGTTCTCAGCTGTGATCTAAGGTAAAAAGGAGTTGCTCTGGTATTTACTCGGTCTCGACAAGTGTCATGATCTCCCTCTTGTTTTTTCCCATTGCTTCGGTAGTCGGCATGGTTAGGAACTGATTTGGCAACATTACGTTAAGGGCTGAGGTGATGCAAGGCGCTTTCTATCAGCTCACTCTCTGTCCTCTCCTACTCCCGTCCTCTTGGGAGAAACGGTGGATATTCACGTAAAGAACTGATGCACCAAGCTATTGATCCAAAAATTCAGAGAGATAGGAAGGCAATGGCTTTATGTTACAGATATTCCAGCAGACAAAATTACGTGGTACATCACACTGAGAAACCTGTCAGGGTCTCAGCCAAGGTCCAAGGTAAACAGGAGTTGCTTTGTTATTTACTGGTCTCTACTAGCATCATGGTATCCCTCTTGTTTTTTTCCTGTTGCCTTGGAGATCATGTTGGTTAGGATCTTATTCGGCAACATTAAGTTAATGGCTGGTGTGATGCGAGGCGCTTTCTATCAGCTCACTCTCCATCCTCTCCTACTCCAGTGCCCTTAGGAGAAACGGTGGGTATTCACGTAAAGAAATGGTGCGCCAAGACATTGATCCAAAAATTCAGAGAGCAAGGAAGTCAATGGCTTTGTGTTACATAGATTCCAGCAGACAAAATTACGTGGTATATCTCACTGACTAACCTGTCAGGTCAGGTTCTCAGCTGTGATCTAAGGTAAAAAGGTGTTGCTGTGTTATTTACTCGGTCTCGACAACTGTCATGATCTCCCTCTTGTTTTTTCCCATTGCTTCGGTAGTCGGCATGGTTGGGAACTGATTTGGCAACATTAAGTTAAGGGCTGAAGTGATGCAAGGCGCTTTCTATCAGCTCACTCTCCGTGCTCTCCTACTCCCGTCCCCCTGGAAGACACGGTGGATATTCACGTAAAGAACTGATGCACCAAGCTATTGATCCAAAAATTCAGAGAGATGGGAAGGCAATGGCTTTATGTTACAGATATTCCAGCAGACAAAATTACGTGGTACATCACACAGAGAAACTTGTCAGGGTCTCAGCCAAGATCTAAGGTAAACAGGAGTTGCTTTGTTATTTATTCGGTCTCTACTGGCATCATGGTATCCCTCTTGTTTTTTCCTGTTGCCTTGGAGATCGTGATGGTTAGGAACTTATTCGGCATCATTAAGTTAATGGCTGGTGTGATGCGAGGCGCTTTCTATTGGCTCACTCTCCTTCCTCTCCTCCTCCAGTCCCCTTGGGAGAAACGGTGGGTATTCACGTAAACAACTGGTGCGCCAAGACATTAATCCAAAAATTCAGAGAGCAAGGAAGTCAAAGGCTTTGTGTTACATAGATTCTAGCAGACAAAATTACGTGGTATATTTCACTGACTAACCTGTCAGGTCAGGTTCTCAGCTGTGATCTAAGGTAAAAAGGTGTTGCTCTGGTATTTACTCGGTCTCGACAAGTGTCATGATCTCCCTCTTGTTTTTTCCCATTGCTTCGGTAGTCGGCATGGTTAGGAACTGATTTGGCAACATTACGTTAAGGGCTGAGGTGATGCAAGGCGCTTTCTATCAGCTCACTCTCTGTCCTCTCCTACTCCCGTCCTCTTGGGAGAAACGGTGGATATTCACGTAAAGAACTGATGCACCAAGCTATTGATCCAAAAATTCAGAGAGATAGGAAGGCAATGGCTTTATGTTACAGATATTCCAGCAGACAAAATTACGTGGTACATCACACTGAGAAACCTGTCAGGGTCTCAGCCAAGGTCTAAGGTAAACAGGAGTTGCTTTGTAATTTATTCGGTCTCTACTAGCATCGTGGTATCCCTCTTGTTTTTTTCCTGTTGCCTTGGAGATCGTGATGGTTAGGAACTTATTCGGCAACATTAAGTTAATGGCTAGTGTGATGCGAGGCGCTTTCTATCTGCTCACTCTACATCCTGTCCTACTCCTGTCCCCTTGGGAGAAACGGTGGGTATTCACGTAAAGAACTGGTGGGCCAAGACATTGATCCAAAAATTCAGAGAGCAAGGAAGTCATTGGCTTTGTGTTACATAGATTCCAGCAGACAAAATTACGTGGTATATCTCACTGGCTAACCTGTCAGGTCAAGTTCTCAGCTGTGAACTAGGGTAAACAGGAGTTCCTCTGTTATTTACTCGGTCTCGACAAGTGTCATGATCTCCCTCTTGTTTTTTCCCATTGCTTCGGTAGTCGGCATGGTTAGGAACTGATTTGGCAACATTAAGTTAAAGGCTGAAGTGATGCAAGTTGCTTTCTATCAGCTCACTCTCCGTCCTCTCCTACTCCCGTGCCCCTGGAAGACACGGTGGATATTCACGTAAAGAACTGATGCACCAAGCTATTGATCCAAAAATTCAGAGAGATGGGAAGGCAATGGCTTTATGTTACAGATATTCCAGCAGACAAAATTACGTGCTACATCACACTGAGAAACCTGTCATAGCCTCAGCGAAGATCTAAGGTAAACAGGAGTTGCTTTGTAATTTATTCGGTCTCTACTAGCATCATGGTATCCCTCTTGTTTTTTTCCTGTTGCCTTGGAGATCGTGATGGTTAGGAACTTATTCGGCATCATTAAGTTAATGCCTGGTGTGATGCGAGGCGCTTTCTATCAGCTCACTCTCCTTCCTCTCCTTCTCCAGTCCCCTTGGGAGAAACGGTGGGTATTCACGTAAAGAACTGGTGCGCCAAGACATTGATCCAAAAATTCAGAGAGCAAGGAAGTCAATGGCTTTGTGTTACATAGATTACAGCAGACAAAATTACGTAGTATGTCTCACTGACTGACCTGTCAGGTCAGGTTCTCAGCTGAGATCTACGGTAAAAAGGAGTTGCTCTGGTATTTACTCGGTCTCGACAAGTGTCATGATCTCCCTCTTGTTTTTTCCCATTGCTTCGGTAGTCGGCATGGTTAGGAACTGATTTGGCAACATTACGTTAAGGGCTGAGGTGATGCAAGGCGCTTTCTATCAGCTCACTCTCTGTCCTCTCCTACTCCCGTCCTCTTGGGAGAAACGGTGGATATTCACGTAAAGAACTGATGCACCAAGCTATTGTTCCAAAAATTCAGAGAGATAGGAAGGCAATGGCTTTATGTTACAGATATTCCAGCAGACAAAATTACGTGGTACATCACACTGTGAAACCGGTCAGGGTCTCAGCCAAGGTCCAAGGTAAACAGGAGTTGCTTTGTTATTTACTGGTCTCTACTAGCATCATGGTATCCCTCTTGTTTTTTTCCTGTTGCCTTGGAGATCGTGATGGTTAGGAACTTATTCGGCATCATTAAGTTAATGCCTGGTGTGATGCGAGGCGCTTTCTATCAGCTCACTCTCCATCCTCTCCTACTCCAGTGCCCTTAGGAGAAACGGTGGGTATTCACGTAAAGAACTGGTGCGCCAAGACATTGATCCAAAAATTCAGAGAGCAAGGAAGTCAATGGCTTTGTGTTACATAGATTCCAGCAGACAAAATTACGTGGTATATCTCACTGACTAACCTGTCAGGTCAGGTTCTCAGCTGTGATCTAAGGTAAAAAGGTGTTGCTGTGTTATTTACTCGGTCTCGACAAGTGTCATGAACTCCCTGTTGTTTTTCCCCATTGCTTCGGTAGTCGGCATGGTTAGGAACTGATTTGGCAACATTAAGTTAAGGGCTGAAGTGATGCAAGGCGCTTTCTATCAGCTCACTCTCTGTCCTCTCCTACTCCCGTCCTCTTGGGAGAAACGGTGGATATTCACGTAAAGAACTGATGCACCAAGCTATTGATCCAAAAATTCAGAGAGATATAAAGGCAATGGCTTTATGTTACAGATATTCCAGCAGACAAAATTACGTAGTACATCACATTGAGAAACCTGTCAGGGTCTCAGCCGAGATCAAAGGTAAACAGGAGTTGCTTTGTTATTTATTCGGTCTCTACTAGCATCATGGTATCCCTCTTGTTTTTTTCCTGTTGCCTTGGAGATCGTGATGGTTAGGAACTTATTCAGCAACATTAAGTTAATGGCTGGTGTGATGCGAGGCGCTTTCTATCAGCTCACTCTCCATCCTCTCCTACTCCAGTCCCCTTAGGATAAACGGTGGGTATTCACGTAAAGAACTGGTGCGCCAAGACATTGATCGAAAAATTCAGACAGCTAGGAAATCAGTAATTTTGTGTTACATAGATTCCAGCAGACAAAATTACGTGGTATATCTCACTGACTAACCTGTCAGGCCAGGTTCTCAGCTGTGATCTAAGGTAAACAGGAGTTCCTCTGTTATTTACTCGGTCTCGACAACTGTCATGATCTCCCTCTTGTTTTTTCCCATTGCTTCGGTAGTCGGCATGGTTAGGAACTGATTTGGCAACATTAAGTTAAGGGCTGAAGTGATGCAAGGCGCTTTCTATCAGCTCACTCTCCGTGCTCTCCTACTCCCGTCCCCCTGGAAGACACGGTGGATATTCACGTAAAGAACTGATGCACCAAGCTATTGATCCAAAAATTCAGAGAGATGGGAAGGCAATGGCTTTATGTTACAGATATTCCAGCAGACAAAATTACGTGGTACATCACACAGAGAAACTTGTCAGGGTCTCAGCCAAGATCTAAGGTAAACAGGAGTTGCTTTGTTATTTATTCGGTCTCTACTGGCATCATGGTATCCCTCTTGTTTTTTCCTGTTGCCTTGGAGATCGTGATGGTTAGGAACTTATTCGGCATCATTAAGTTAATGGCTGGTGTGATGCGAGGCGCTTTCTATTGGCTCACTCTCCTTCCTCTCCTTCTCCAGTCCCCATGGGAGAAACGGTGGGTATTCACGTAAAGAACTGGTGCGCCAAGACATTGATCCAAAAATTCAGAGAGCAAGGAAGTCAAAGGCTTTGTGTTACATAGATTCTAGCAGACAAAATTACGTGGTATATTTCACTGACTAACCTGTCAGGTCAGGTTCTCAGCTGCGATCTAAGGTAAAAAGGTGTTGCTCTGGTATTTACTCGGTCTCGACAAGTGTCATGATCTCCCTCTTGTTTTTTCCCATTGCTTCGGTAGTCGGCATGGTTAGGAACTGATTTGGCAACATTACGTTAAGGGCTGAGGTGATGCAAGGCGCTTTCTATCAGCTCACTCTCTGTCCTCTCCTACTCCCGTCCTCTTGGGAGAAACGGTGGATATTCACGTAAAGAACTGATGCACCAAGCTATTGATCCAAAAATTCAGAGAGATAGGAAGGCAATGGCTTTATGTTACAGATATTCCAGCAGACAAAATTACGTGGTACATCACCCTGAGAAACCTGTCAGGGTCTCAGCCAAGGTCTAAGGTAAACAGGAGTTGCTTTGTAATTTATTCGGTCTCTACTAGGATCGTGGTATCCCTCTTGTTTTTTTCCTGTTGCCTTGGAGATCGTGATGGTTAGGAACTTATTCGGCAACATTAAGTTAATGGCTAGTGTGATGCGAGGCGCTTTCTATCTGCTCACTCTACATCCTGTCCTACTCCTGTCCCCTTGGGAGAAACGGTGGGTATTCACGTAAAGAACTGGTGGGCCAACACATTGATCCAAAAATTCAGAGAGCAAGGAAGTCATTGGCTTTGTGTTACATAGATTCCAGCAGACAAAATTACGTGGTATATCTCACTGGCTAACCTGTCAGGTCAAGTTCTCAGCTGTGAACTAAGGTAAACAGGAGTTCCTCTGTTATTTACTCGGTCTCGACAAGTGTCATGATCTCCCTCTTGTTTTTTCCCATTGCTTCGGTAGTCGGCATGGAACTGATTTGGCAACATTAAGTTAAGGGCTGAAGTGATGCAAGGCGCTTTCTATCAGCTCACTCTCCGTTCTCTCCTACTCCCGTCCTCTTGGGAGAAACGGTAGATATTCACGTAAAGAACTGATGCACCAAGCTATTGATCCAAAAATTCAGAGAGATAGGAAGGCAATGGCTTTATGTTACAGATATTCCAGCAGACAAAATTACGTGGTACATCACACTGAGAAACCTGTCAGGGTCTCAGCCAAGGTCCAAGGTAAACAGGAGTTGCTTTGTTATTTACTGGTCTCTACTAGCATCATGGTATGCCTCTTGTTTTTTTCCTGTTGCCTTGGAGATCGTGATGGTTAGGAACTTATTCGGCAACATTAAGTTAATGGCTGGTGTGATGCGAGGCGCTTTCTATCTGCTCTCTCTACATCCTCTCCTACTCCTGTCCCCTTGGGAGAAACGGTGGGTATTCACGTAAAGAACTGGTGCGCCAAGACATTGATCCAAAAATTCAGAGTGCAAGGAAGTCAATGCCTTTGTTTTACATAGATTTTAGCAGACAAGATTACGTGGAATATCTCACTGACTAACCTGTCAGGTCAGGTTCTCAGCTGTGATCTAAGGTAAAAAGGAGTTGCTCTGGTATTTACTCGGTCTCGACAAGTGTCATGATCTCCCTCTTGTTTTTTCCCATTGCTTCGGTAGTCGGCATGGTTAGGAACTGATTTGGCAACATTACGTTAAGGGCTGAGGTGATGCAAGGCGCTTTCTATCAGCTCACTCTCTGTCCTCTCCTACTCCCGTCCTCTTGGGAGAAACGGTGGATATTCACGTAAAGAACTGATGCACCAAGCTATTGATCCAAAAATTCAGAGAGATAGGAAGGCAATGGCTTTATGTTACAGATATTCCAGCAGACAAAATTACGTGGTACATCACACTGAGAAACCTGTCAGGGTCTCAGCCAAGGTCCAAGGTAAACAGGAGTTGCTTTGTTATTTACTGGTCTCTACTAGCATCATGGTATCCCTCTTGTTTTTTTCCTGTTGCCTTGGAGATCATGTTGGTTAGGATCTTATTCGGCAACATTAAGTTAATGGCTGGTGTGATGCGAGGCGCTTTCTATCAGCTCACTCTCCATCCTCTCCTACTCCAGTGCCCTTAGGAGAAACGGTGGGTATTCACGTAAAGAAATGGTGCGCCAAGACATTGATCCAAAAATTCAGAGAGCAAGGAAGTCAATGGCTTTGTGTTACATAGATTCCAGCAGACAAAATTACGTGGTATATCTCACTGACTAACCTGTCAGGTCAGGTTCTCAGCTGTGATCTAAGGTAAAAAGGTGTTGCTGTGTTATTTACTCGGTCTCGACAACTGTCATGATCTCCCTCTTGTTTTTTCCCATTGCTTCGGTAGTCGGCATGGTTGGGAACTGATTTGGCAACATTAAGTTAAGGGCTGAAGTGATGCAAGGCGCTTTCTATCAGCTCACTCTCCGTGCTCTCCTACTCCCGTCCCCCTGGAAGACACGGTGGATATTCACGTAAAGAACTGATGCACCAAGCTATTGATCCAAAAATTCAGAGAGATGGGAAGGCAATGGCTTTATGTTACAGATATTCCAGCAGACAAAATTACGTGGTACATCACACAGAGAAACTTGTCAGGGTCTCAGCCAAGATCTAAGGTAAACAGGAGTTGCTTTGTTATTTATTCGGTCTCTACTGGCATCATGGTATCCCTCTTGTTTTTTCCTGTTGCCTTGGAGATCGTGATGGTTAGGAACTTATTCGGCATCATTAAGTTAATGGCTGGTGTGATGCGAGGCGCTTTCTATTGGCTCACTCTCCTTCCTCTCCTCCTCCAGTCCCCTTGGGAGAAACGGTGGGTATTCACTTAAACAACTGGTGCGCCAAGACATTGATCCAAAAATTCAGAGAGCAAGGAAGTCAAAGGCTTTGTGTTACATAGATTCTAGCAGACAAAATTACGTGGTATATTTCACTGACTAACCTGTCAGGTCAGGTTCTCAGCTGTGATCTAAGGTAAAAAGGTGTTGCTCTGGTATTTACTCGGTCTCGACAAGTGTCATGATCTCCCTCTTGTTTTTTCCCATTGCTTCGGTAGTCGGCATGGTTAGGAACTGATTTGGCAACATTACGTTAAGGGCTGAGGTGATGCAAGGCGCTTTCTATCAGCTCACTCTCTGTCCTCTCCTACTCCCGTCCTCTTGGGAGAAACGGTGGATATTCACGTAAAGAACTGATGCACCAAGCTATTGATCCAAAAATTCAGAGAGATAGGAAGGCAATGGCTTTATGTTACAGATATTCCAGCAGACAAAATTACGTGGTACATCACACTGAGAAACCTGTCAGGGTCTCAGCCAAGGTCTAAGGTAAACAGGAGTTGCTTTGTAATTTATTCGGTCTCTACTAGCATCGTGGTATCCCTCTTGTTTTTTTCCTGTTGCCTTGGAGATCGTGATGGTTAGGAACTTATTCGGCAACATTAAGTTAATGGCTAGTGTGATGCGAGGCGCTTTCTATCTGCTCACTCTACATCCTGTCCTACTCCTGTCCCCTTGGGAGAAACGGTGGGTATTCACGTAAAGAACTGGTGGGCCAAGACATTGATCCAAAAATTCAGAGAGCAAGGAAGTCATTGGCTTTGTGTTACATAGATTCCAGCAGACAAAATTACGTGGTATATCTCACTGGCTAACCTGTCAGGTCAAGTTCTCAGCTGTGAACTAGGGTAAACAGGAGTTCCTCTGTTATTTACTCGGTCTCGACAAGTGTCATGATCTCCCTCTTGTTTTTTCCCATTGCTTCGGTAGTCGGCATGGTTAGGAACTGATTTGGCAACATTAAGTTAAAGGCTGAAGTGATGCAAGTTGCTTTCTATCAGCTCACTCTCCGTCCTCTCCTACTCCCGTGCCCCTGGAAGACACGGTGGATATTCACGTAAAGAACTGATGCACCAAGCTATTGATCCAAAAATTCAGAGAGATGGGAAGGCAATGGCTTTATGTTACAGATATTCCAGCAGACAAAATTACGTGCTACATCACACTGAGAAACCTGTCATAGCCTCAGCGAAGATCTAAGGTAAACAGGAGTTGCTTTGTAATTTATTCGGTCTCTACTAGCATCATGGTATCCCTCTTGTTTTTTTCCTGTTGCCTTGGAGATCGTGATGGTTAGGAACTTATTCGGCATCATTAAGTTAATGCCTGGTGTGATGCGAGGCGCTTTCTATCAGCTCACTCTCCTTCCTCTCCTTCTCCAGTCCCCTTGGGAGAAACGGTGGGTATTCACGTAAAGAACTGGTGCGCCAAGACATTGATCCAAAAATTCAGAGAGCAAGGAAGTCAATGGCTTTGTGTTACATAGATTACAGCAGACAAAATTACGTAGTATGTCTCACTGACTGACCTGTCAGGTCAGGTTCTCAGCTGAGATCTACGGTAAAAAGGAGTTGCTCTGGTATTTACTCGGTCTCGACAAGTGTCATGATCTCCCTCTTGTTTTTTCCCATTGCTTCGGTAGTCGGCATGGTCAGGAACTGATTTGGCAACATTACGTTAAGGGCTGAGGTGATGCAAGGCGCTTTCTATCAGCTCACTCTCTGTCCTCTCCTACTCCCGTCCTCTTGGGAGAAACGGTGGATATTCACGTAAAGAACTGATGCACCAAGCTATTGTTCCAAAAATTCAGAGAGATAGGAAGGCAATGGCTTTATGTTACAGATATTCCAGCAGACAAAATTACGTGGTACATCACACTGTGAAACCGGTCAGGGTCTCAGCCAAGGTCCAAGGTAAACAGGAGTTGCTTTGTTATTTACTGGTCTCTACTAGCATCATGGTATCCCTCTTGTTTTTTTCCTGTTGCCTTGGAGATCGTGATGGTTAGGAACTTATTCGGCATCATTAAGTTAATGCCTGGTGTGATGCGAGGCGCTTTCTATCAGCTCACTCTCCATCCTCTCCTACTCCAGTGCCCTTAGGAGAAACGGTGGGTATTCACGTAAAGAACTGGTGCGCCAAGACATTGATCCAAAAATTCAGAGAGCAAGGAAGTCAATGGCTTTGTGTTACATAGATTCCAGCAGACAAAATTACGTGGTATATCTCACTGACTAACCTGTCAGGTCAGGTTCTCAGCTGTGATCTAAGGTAAAAAGGTGTTGCTGTGTTATTTACTCGGTCTCGACAAGTGTCATGAACTCCCTGTTGTTTTTCCCCATTGCTTCGGTAGTCGGCATGGTTAGGAACTGATTTGGCAACATTAAGTTAAGGGCTGAAGTGATGCAAGGCGCTTTCTATCAGCTCACTCTCTGTCCTCTCCTACTCCCGTCCTCTTGGGAGAAACGGTGGATATTCACGTAAAGAACTGATGCACCAAGCTATTGATCCAAAAATTCAGAGAGATATAAAGGCAATGGCTTTATGTTACAGATATTCCAGCAGACAAAATTACGTAGTACATCACATTGAGAAACCTGTCAGGGTCTCAGCCGAGATCAAAGGTAAACAGGAGTTGCTTTGTTATTTATTCGGTCTCTACTAGCATCATGGTATCCCTCTTGTTTTTTTCCTGTTGCCTTGGAGATCGTGATGGTTAGGAACTTATTCAGCAACATTAAGTTAATGGCTGGTGTGATGCGAGGCGCTTTCTATCAGCTCACTCTCCATCCTCTCCTACTCCAGTCCCCTTAGGATAAACGGTGGGTATTCACGTAAAGAACTGGTGCGCCAAGACATTGATCGAAAAATTCAGACAGCTAGGAAATCAGTAATTTTGTGTTACATAGATTCCAGCAGACAAAATTACGTGGTATATCTCACTGACTAACCTGTCAGGCCAGGTTCTCAGCTGTGATCTAAGGTAAACAGGAGTTCCTCTGTTATTTACTCGGTCTCGACAACTGTCATGATCTCCCTCTTGTTTTTTCCCATTGCTTCGGTAGTCGGCATGGTTAGGAACTGATTTGGCAACATTAAGTTAAGGGCTGAAGTGATGCAAGGCGCTTTCTATCAGCTCACTCTCCGTGCTCTCCTACTCCCGTCCCCCTGGAAGACACGGTGGATATTCACGTAAAGAACTGATGCACCAAGCTATTGATCCAAAAATTCAGAGAGATGGGAAGGCAATGGCTTTATGTTACAGATATTCCAGCAGACAAAATTACGTGGTACATCACACAGAGAAACTTGTCAGGGTCTCAGCCAAGATCTAAGGTAAACAGGAGTTGCTTTGTTATTTATTCGGTCTCTACTGGCATCATGGTATCCCTCTTGTTTTTTCCTGTTGCCTTGGAGATCGTGATGGTTAGGAACTTATTCGGCATCATTAAGTTAATGGCTGGTGTGATGCGAGGCGCTTTCTATTGGCTCACTCTCCTTCCTCTCCTTCTCCAGTCCCCTTGGGAGAAACGGTGGGTATTCACGTAAAGAACTGGTGCGCCAAGACATTGATCCAAAAATTCAGAGAGCAAGGAAGTCAAAGGCTTTGTGTTACATAGATTCTAGCAGACAAAATTACGTGGTATATTTCACTGACTAACCTGTCAGGTCAGGTTCTCAGCTGCGATCTAAGGTAAAAAGGTGTTGCTCTGGTATTTACTCGGTCTCGACAAGTGTCATGATCTCCCTCTTGTTTTTTCCCATTGCTTCGGTAGTCGGCATGGTTAGGAACTGATTTGGCAACATTACGTTAAGGGCTGAGGTGATGCAAGGCGCTTTCTATCAGCTCACTCTCTGTCCTCTCCTACTCCCGTCCTCTTGGGAGAAACGGTGGATATTCACGTAAAGAACTGATGCACCAAGCTATTGATCCAAAAATTCAGAGAGATAGGAAGGCAATGGCTTTATGTTACAGATATTCCAGCAGACAAAATTACGTGGTACATCACCCTGAGAAACCTGTCAGGGTCTCAGCCAAGGTCTAAGGTAAACAGGAGTTGCTATGTAATTTATTCGGTCTCTACTAGGATCGTGGTATCCCTCTTGTTTTTTTCCTGTTGCCTTGGAGATCGTGATGGTTAGGAACTTATTCGGCAACATTAAGTTAATGGCTAGTGTGATGCGAGGCGCTTTCTATCTGCTCACTCTACATCCTGTCCTACTCCTGTCCCCTTGGGAGAAACGGTGGGTATTCACGTAAAGAACTGGTGGGCCAACACATTGATCCAAAAATTCAGAGAGCAAGGAAGTCATTGGCTTTGTGTTACATAGATTCCAGCAGACAAAATTACGTGGTATATCTCACTGGCTAACCTGTCAGGTCAAGTTCTCAGCTGTGAACTAAGGTAAACAGGAGTTCCTCTGTTATTTACTCGGTCTCGACAAGTGTCATGATCTCCCTCTTGTTTTTTCCCATTGCTTCGGTAGTCGGCATGGAACTGATTTGGCAACATTAAGTTAAGGGCTGAAGTGATGCAAGGCGCTTTCTATCAGCTCACTCTCTGTCCTCTCCTACTCCCGTCCTCTTGGGAGAAACGGTGGATATTCACGTAAAGAACTGATGCACCAAGCTATTGATCCAAAAATTCAGAGAGATGGGAAGGCAATGGCTTTATGTTACAGATATTCCAGCAGACAAAATTACGTGCTACATCACACTGAGAAACCTGTCATAGCCTCAGCGAAGATCTAAGGTAAACAGGAGTTGCTTTGTAATTTATTCGGTCTCTACTAGCATCATGGTATCCCTCTTGTTTTTTTCCTGTTGCCTTGGAGATCGTGATGGTTAGGAACTTATTCGGCATCATTAAGTTAATGGCTGGTGTGATGCGAGGCGCTTTCTATCAGCTCACTCTCCTTCCTCTCCTTCTCCAGTCCCCTTGGGAGAAACGGTGGGTATTCACGTAAAGAACTGGTGCGCCAAGACATTGATCCAAAAATTCAGAGAGCAAGGAAGTCAATGGCTTTGTGTTACATAGATTACAGCAGACAAAATTACGTAGTATGTCTCACTGACTGACCTGTCAGGTCAGGTTCTCAGCTGAGATCTACGGTAAAAAGGAGTTGCTCTGGTATTTACTCGGTCTCGACAAGTGTCATGATCTCCCTCTTGTTTTTTCCCATTGCTTCGGTAGTCGGCATGGTTAGGAACTGATTTGGCAACATTACGTTAAGGGCTGAGGTGATGCAAGGCGCTTTCTATCAGCTCACTCTCTGTCCTCTCCTACTCCCGTCCTCTTGGGAGAAACGGTGGATATTCACGTAAAGAACTGATGCACCAAGCTATTGATCCAAAAATTCAGAGGGATAGGAAGGCAATGGCTTTATGTTACAGATATTCCAGCAGACAAAATTACGTGGTACATCACACTGTGAAACCGGTCAGGGTCTCAGCCAAGGTCCAAGGTAAACAGGAGTTGCTTTGTTATTTACTGGTCTCTACTAGCATCATGGTATCCCTCTTGTTTTTTTCCTGTTGCCTTGGAGTTCGTGATGGTTAGGAACTTATTCGGCATCATTAAGTTAATGCCTGGTGTGATGCGAGGCGCTTTCTATCTGCTCACTCTCCATCCTCTCCTACTCCTGTCCCCTTGGGAGAAACGGTGGGTATTAACGTAAAGAACTGGTGCGCCAAGACATTGATCGAAAAATTCAGACAGCTAGGAAATCAGTAATTTTGTGTTACATAGATTCCAGCAGACAAAATTACGTGGTATATCTACCTGACTAACCTGTCAGGTCAGGTTCTCAGCTGTGATCTAAGGTAAACAGGAGTTCCTCTGCTATTTACTCGGTCTCGACAACTGTCATGATCTCCCTCTTGTTTTTTCCCATTGCTTCGGTAGTCGGCATGGTTAGGAACTGATTTGGCAACATTAAGTTAAGGGCTGAAGTGATGCAAGGCGCTTTCTATCAGCTCACTCTCCGTGCTCTCCTACTCCCGTCCCCCTGGAAGACACGGTGGATATTCACGTAAAGAACTGATGCACCAAGCTATTGATCCAAAAATTCAGAGAGATAGGAAGGCAATGGCTTTATGTTACAGATATTCCAGCAGACAAAATTACGTGGTACATCACACAGAGAAACTTGTCAGGGTCTCAGCCAAGATCTAAGGTAAACAGGAGTTGCTTTGTTATTTATTCGGTCTCTACTAGCATCATGGTATCCCTCTTGTTTTTTCCTGTTGCCTTGGAGATCGTGTTGGTTAGGAACTTATTCGGCATCATTAAGTTAATGCCTGGTGTGATGCGAGGCGCTTTCTATCAGCTCACTCTCCTTCCTCTCCTTCTCCAGTCCCCTTGGGAGAAACGGTGGGTATTCACGTAAAGAACTGGTGCGCCAAGACATTGATCCAAAAATTCAGAGAGCAAGGAAGTCAAAGGCTTTGTTTTACATAGATTCTAGCAGACAAAATTACGTGGTATATTTCACTGACTAACCTGTCAGGTCAGGTTCTCAGCTGTGATCTAAGGTAAAAAGGAGTTGCTCTGGTATTTACTCGGTCTCGACAAGTGTCATGATCTCCCTCTTGTTTTTTCCCATTGCTTCGGTAGTCGGCATGGTTAGGAACTGATTTGGCAACATTACGTTAAGGGCTGAGGTGATGCAAGGCGCTTTCTATCAGCTCACTCTCTGTCCTCTCCTACTCCCGTCCTCTTGGGAGAAACGGTGGATATTCACGTAAAGAACTGATGCACCAAGCTATTGATCCAAAAATTCAGAGAGATAGGAAGGCAATGGGTTTATGTTACAGATATTCCAGCAGACAAAATTACGTGGTACATCACACTGAGAAACCTGTCAGGGTCTCAGCCAAGGTCTAAGGTAAACAGGAGTTGCTTTGTTATTTATTCGGTCTCTACTAGCATCATGGGTATCCCTCTTGTTTTTTTCCTGTTGCCTTGGAGATCGTGATGGTTAGGAACTTATTCGGCAACATTAAGTTAATGGCTGGTGTGATGCGAGGCGCTTTCTATCTGCTCACTCTACATCCTGTCCTACTCCTGTCCCCTTGGAAGAAACGGTGGGTATTCACGTAATGAACTGGTGCACCAAGACATTGATCCAAAAATTCAGAGAGCAAGGAAGTCATTGGCTTGTGTTACATAGATTCCAGCAGACAAAATTACGTGGTATATCTCACTGGCTAACCTGTCAGGTCAAGTTCTCAGCTGTGAACTAAGGTAAACAGGAGTTCCTCTGTTATTTACTCGGTCTCGACAAGTGTCATGATCTCCCTCATGTCTTTTCCCATTGCTTCGGTAGTCGGCATGGTTAGGAACTGATTTGGCAACATTAAGTTAAAGGCTGAAGTGATGCAAGTTGCTTTCTATCAGCTCACTCTCCGTCCTCTCCTACTCCCGTCCCTCTGGAAGTCACGGTGGATATTCACGTAAAGAACTGATGCACCAAGCTATTGATCCAAAAATTCAGAGAGATGGGAAGGCAATGGCTTTATGTTACAGATATTCCAGCAGACAAAATTACGTGCTACATCACACTGAGAAACCTGTCATAGTCTCAGCGAAGATCTAAGGTAAACAGGAGTTGCTTGGTTATTTATTCGGTCTCTACTAGCATCATGGTATCCCTCTTGTTTTTTCCTGTTGCCTTGGAGATCGTGATGGTTAGGAACTTATTCGGCATCATTAAGTTAATGCTTGGTGTGATGCGAGGCGCTTTCTATCAGCTCACTCTCCTTCCTCTCCTACTCCAGTCCCCTTGGGAGAAACGGTGGGTATTCACGTAATGAACTGGTGCGCCAAGACTTGGATCCAAAAATTCAGAGAGCAAGGAAGACAATGGCTTTGTGTTACATAGATTCCAGCAGACAAAATTACGTGGTATATTTCACTGACTAACCTGTCAGGTCAGGTTCTCAGCTGTGATCTAAGGTAAAAAGGAGTTGCTCTGTTATTTACTCGGTCTCGACAAGTGTCATGATCTCCCTCTTGTTTTTTCCCATTGCTTCGGTAGTCGGCATGGTTAGGAACTGATTTGGCAACATTAAGTGAAGGGCTGAAGTGATGCAAGTCGCTTTCTATCAGCTCACTCTCCGTGCTCTCCTACTCCCGTCCCAATGGGAGAAACGGTGGATATTCACGTAAAGAACTGATGCACCAAGCTATTGATCCAAAAATACAGAGAGATAGGAAGGCAATGGCTTTATGTTACAGATATTCCAGCAGACAAAATTACGTGTTACATCACACTGAGCAACCTGTCAGGGTCTCAGCTAAGATCTAAGGTAAACAGGAGTTGCTTTGTTATCTATTCGGTCTCTACTAGCATCATGGTATGCCTCTTGTTTTTTTCCTGTTGCCTTGGAGATCATGATGGTTAGGATCTTATTCAGCAACATTAAGTGAATGGCTGGGGTGAGGCGAGGCGCTTTCTATCTGCTCACTCTTCATCCTCTCCTACTCCAGTCCCCTTAGGAGAAACGGTGGGTATTCACGTAAAGAACTGGTGCGCCAAGACATTGATCGAAAAATTCAGTCAGCAAAAAAATCAGTAATTTTGTGTTACATAGATTCCAGCAGACAAAATTACGTGGTATATCTCTCTGACTAACCTGTCAGGTCAGGTTCTCAGCTGTGATCTAAGGTAAAAAGGAGTTGCTCTGTTATTTACTCGGTCTCGACAACTGTCATGATCTCCCTCTTGTTTTGCCCATTGCTTCGGTAGTCGGCATGGTTAGGAACTGATTTGGCAACATTAAGTTAAGGGCTGAAGTGATGCAAGTCGCTTTCTATCAGCTCACTCTCCTTCCTCTCCTACTCCAGTCCCCTTGGGAGAAACGGTGGGTATTCACCTAAAGAACTGGTGCGCCAAGACATTGATCCAAAAATTCAGAGAGCAAGGAAGCAAAGGCTTTGTGTTACATAGATTCTAGCAGACAAAATTATGTGGTATATTTCACTGACTAACCTGTCAGGTCAGGTTCTCAGCTGTGATCTAAGGTAAAAAGGAGTTGCTCTGGTATTTACTCGGTCTCGACAAGTGTCATGATCTCCCTCTTGTTTTTTCCCATTGCTTCGGTAGTCGGCATGGTTAGGAAGTGATTTGGAAACATTACGTTAAGGGCTGAGGTGATGCAAGGCGCTTTCTATCAGCTCACTCTCTGTCCTCTCCTACTCCCGTCCTCTTGGGAGAAACGGTGGATATTCACGTAAAGAACTGATGCACCAAGCTATTGATCCAAAAATTCAGAGGGATAGGAAGGCATTGGCTTTATGTTACAGATATTCCAGCAGAAAAATTACGTGGTACATCACACTGAGAAACCTGTCAGGGTCTCAGCCAAGGTCTAAGGTAAACAGGAGTTGCTTTGTTATTTATTCGGTCTCTACTAGCATCATGGGTATCCCTCTTGTTTTTTTCCTGTTGCCTTGGAGATCGTGATGGTTAGGAACTTATTCGGCAACATTAAGTTAATGGCTGGTGTGATGCGAGGCGCTTTCTATCTGCTCACTCTACATCCTGTCCTACTCCTGTCCCCTTGGAAGAAACGGTGGGTATTCACGTAATGAACTGGTGCACCAAGACATTGATCCAAAAATTCAGAGAGCAAGGAAGTCATTGGCTTGTGTTACATAGATTCCAGCAGACAAAATTACGTGGTATATCTCACTGGCTAACCTGTCAGGTCAAGTTCTCAGCTGTGAACTAAGGTAAACAGGAGTTCCTCTGTTATTTACTCGGTCTCGACAAGTGTCATGATCTCCCTCATGTCTTTTCCCATTGCTTCGGTAGTCGGCATGGTTAGGAACTGATTTGGCAACATTAAGTTAAAGGCTGAAGTGATGCAAGTTGCTTTCTATCAGCTCACTCTCCGTCCTCTCCTACTCCCGTCCCTCTGGAAGTCACGGTGGATATTCACGTAAAGAACTGATGCACCAAGCTATTGATCCAAAAATTCAGAGAGATGGGAAGGCAATGGCTTTATGTTACAGATATTCCAGCAGACAAAATTACGTGCTACATCACACTGAGAAACCTGTCATAGTCTCAGCGAAGATCTAAGGTAAACAGGAGTTGCTTGGTTATTTATTCGGTCTCTACTAGCATCATGGTATCCCTCTTGTTTTTTCCTGTTGCCTTGGAGATCGTGATGGTTAGGAACTTATTCGGCATCATTAAGTTAATGCTTGGTGTGATGCGAGGCGCTTTCTATCAGCTCACTCTCCTTCCTCTCCTACTCCAGTCCCCTTGGGAGAAACGGTGGGTATTCACGTAATGAACTGGTGCGCCAAGACTTTGATCCAAAAATTCAGAGAGCAAGGAAGACAATGGCTTTGTGTTACATAGATTCCAGCAGACAAAATTACGTGGTATATTTCACTGACTAACCTGTCAGGTCAGGTTCTCAGCTGTGATCTAAGGTAAAAAGGAGTTGCTCTGTTATTTACTCGGTCTCGACAAGTGTCATGATCTCCCTCTTGTTTTTTCCCATTGCTTCGGTAGTCGGCATGGTTAGGAACTGATTTGGCAACATTAAGTGAAGGGCTGAAGTGATGCAAGTCGCTTTCTATCAGCTCACTCTCCGTGCTCTCCTACTCCCGTCCCAATGGGAGAAACGGTGGATATTCACGTAAAGAACTGATGCACCAAGCTATTGATCCAAAAATACAGAGAGATAGGAAGGCAATGGCTTTATGTTACAGATATTCCAGCAGACAAAATTACGTGTTACATCACACTGAGCAACCTGTCAGGGTCTCAGCTAAGATCTAAGGTAAACAGGAGTTGCTTTGTTATCTATTCGGTCTCTACTAGCATCATGGTATGCCTCTTGTTTTTTTCCTGTTGCCTTGGATATCATGATGGTTAGGATCTTATTCAGCAACATTAAGTGAATGGCTGGGGTGAGGCGAGGCGCTTTCTATCTGCTCACTCTTCATCCTCTCCTACTCCAGTCCCCTTAGGAGAAACGGTGGGTATTCACGTAAAGAACTGGTGCGCCAAGACATTGATCGAAAAATTCAGTCAGCAAAAAAATCAGTAATTTTGTGTTACATAGATTCCAGCAGACAAAATTACGTGGTATATCTCACTGACTAACCTGTCAGGTCAGGTTCTCAGCTGTGATCTAAGGTAAAAAGGAGTTGCTCTGTTATTTACTCGGTCTCGACAACTGTCATGATCTCCCTCTTGTTTTTCCCATTGCTTCGGTAGTCGGCATGGTTAGGAACTGATTTGGCAACATTAAGTTAAGGGCTGAAGTGATGCAAGTCGCTTTCTATCAGCTCACTCTCCTTCCTCTCCTACTCCAGTCCCCTTGGGAGAAACGGTGGGTATTCACGTAAAGAACTGGTGCGCCAAGACATTGATCCAAAAATTCAGATAGCAAGGAAGTCAATGGCTTTGTGTTACATAGATTTTAGCAGACAAAATTACGTGGAATATCTCACTGACTAACCTGCCAGGTCAGGTTCTCAGCTGTGTTCTAAGGTAAAAAGGAGTTGCTCTGTTATTTACTCGGTCTCGACAAGTGTCATGATCTCCCTCTTGTTTTTTCCCATTGCTTCGGTAGTCGGCATGGTTAGGAACTGATTTGGCAACATTAAGTTAAGAGCTGAAGTGATGCAAGGCGCTTTCTATCAGCTCACTCTCTGTCCTCTCCTACTCCCGTCCTCTTGGGAGAAACGGTGGATATTCACGTAAAGAACTGATGCACCAAGCTATTGATCCAAAAATTCAGAGAGATAGGTAGGCAATGGCTTTACGTTACAGATATTCCAGTAGACAAAATTACGTGGTACATCACACTGATAAACCTGTCAGGATCTCAGCCAAGATCTAAGGTAAACAGGAGTTGCTTTGTTATTTATTCGGTCTCTACTAGCATCATGGTATCCCTCTTGTTTTTTTCCTGTTGCCTTGGAGATCGTGATGGTTAGGAATTTATTCGTCATAATTAAGTTAATGGCTGGTGTGATGCGAGGCGCTCTCTATCAGCTCACTCTCCTTCCTCTTCTACTCCAGTCCCCTTGGGAGAAACGGTGGGTATTCACGTAAAGAACTGGTGCGCCAAGACATTGATCCAAAAATTAAGAGAGCAAGGAAGTCAATGGCTTTGTGTTACATAGATTCCAGCAGACAAAATTACGTGGTATATCTCACTGACTAACCTGTCAGGTCAGGTTCTCAGCTGTGATCTAAGGTAAAAAGGAGTGGCCCAGTTATTTACTCGGTCTCGACAAGTGTCATGATCTCCGTCTTGTTTTTTCCCATTGCTTCGGTAGTCGGCATGGTTAGGAACTGATTTGGCAACATTAAGTTAAGGACTGAAGTGATGCAAGGCGCTTTCTATCAGCTCACTCTCTGTCCTCTCCTACTCCCATGCTCTTGGGAGAAACGGTGGATATTCGCGTAAAGAACTGATGCACCAAGCTAATGATCCAAAAATTCAGAGAGATAGGAAGGCAATGGCTTTATATTACAGATATTCCAGCAGACAAAATTACGTGGTACATCACACTGAGAAACCTGTCAGGGTCTCAGCCAAGGCCTAAGGTAAACAGGAGTTGCTTTGTTATTTATTCGGTCTCTACTGGCATCATGGTATCCTTCTTGTTTTTTTCCTGTTGCCTTGGAGATCGTGATGGTTAGGAACTTATTCGGCATCATTAAGTTAATGGCCGGTGTGATGCGAGGCGCTTTCTATCTGCTCACTCTACATCCTCTCCTACTCCTGTCCCCTTGGGAGAAACGGTGGGTATTCACGTAAAGTACTGGTGCGCCAAGACATTGATCCAAAAATTCAGAGAGCAAGGAAGTCAATGGCTTTGTGTTACATAGAATTTAGCAGACAAAATTACGTGGAATATCTCACTGACTAACCTGTCAGGTCAGGTTCTCAGCTGTGATCTAAGGGAAAAAGGTGTTGCTCTGTTATTTACTCGTTCTCGACAAGTGTCATGATCTCCCTCTTGTTTTTTCCCATTGCTTCGGTAGTCGGCATGGGTAGGAACTGATTTGGCAACATAAAGTGAAGGTCTGAAGTGGTGCAAGTCGCTTTCTATCAGCTCACTCTCCGTGCTCTCCTACTCCCGTCCCCATGGGAGAAACCGTGGATATTCACGTAAAGAACTGATGCACCAAGCTATTGATCCAAAAATTCAGAGAGATAGGAAGGCAATGGCTTTATGTTACAGATATTCCAGCAGACAAAATTACGTGGTACATCACACTGAGAAACCTGTCAGGGTCTCAGCCAAGATCTAAGGTAAACAGGAGTTGCTTTGTTATTTATTCGGTCTCTACTAGCATCATGGTATCCCTCTTGTTTTTTTTCTGTTGCCTTGGAGATCGTGATGGTTAGGAACTTATTCGGCATCATTAAGTTAATGGCTGGTGTGATGCGAGGCGCTTTCTATCAGCTCACTCTCCATCCTGTCCTACTCCAGTCCCCTTGGGAGAAACGGTAGGTATTCACGTAAAGAACTGGTGCGCCAAGACATTGATCCAAAAATTCAGAGAGCAAGGAAGTCAATGGCTTTGTGTTACGTAGATTCCAGCAGACAAAATTACGTGGTATATCTCACTGACTAACCTGTCAGGTCAGGTTCTCAGCTGTGATCTAAGGTAAAAAGTTGTTGCTCTGTTATTTACTCGGTCTCGACAAGTGTCATGATCTCCCTGTTGTTTTTTCCCATTGCTTCGGTAGTCGGCATGGAACTGATTTGGCAATATTAAGTTAAGGGCTGAAGTGATGCATGGCGCTTTCTATCAGCTCACTCTCCGTGCTCTCCTACTCCCGTCCCCATGGGAGAAACGGTGGATATTCACGTAAAGAACTGATGCACCAAGCTATTGATCCAAAAATTCAGAGAGATAGGAAGGCAATGGCTTTATGTTACAGATATTACAGCAGACAAAATTACGTGGTACATCACACTGAGAAACCTGTCAGGGTCTCAGCCAAGGTCTAAGGTAAACAGGAGTTGCTTTGTTATTTATTCGGTCTACTAGCATCATGGTATCCCTCTTGTTTTTTTCCTGTTGCCCTGAAGATCGTGATGGTTAGGAACTTATTCGGCATCATTAAGCTAATGGCCGGTGTCATGCGAGACGCTTTCTATCTGCTCACTCTACATCCTCTCCTACTCCTGTCCCCTTGGGAGAAACGGTGGGTATTCACGTAAAGTACTGGTGCGCCAAGACATTGATCCAAAAATTAAGAGAGCAAGGAAGTCAATGGCTTTGTGTTACATAGATTCCAGCAGACAAAATTACGTGGTATATCTCACTGACTAACCTGTCAGGTCAGGTTCTCAGCTGTGATCTAAGGTAAAAAGGTGTTGCTCTGTTATTTACTCGGTCTCGACAAGTGTCATGATCTCCCTCTTGTTTTTTCCCATTGCTTCGGTAGTCGGCATGGAACTGATTTGGCAACATTAAGTTAAGGGCTGAAGTGATGCAAGGCGCTTTCTATCAGCTCACTCTCCGTGCTCTCCTACTCCCGTCCCCATGGGAGAAACGGTGGATATTCACGTAAAGAACTGATGCACCCAGCTATTGATCCAAAAATTCAGAGAGATAGGAAGGCAATGGCTTTATGTTACAGATATTCCAGCAGACAAAATTTCGTGGTACATCACACTGAGACGCCTGTCAGGGTCTCAGCCAAGATCTAAGGTAAACAGGAGTTGCTTTGTTATTCATTCGGTCTCTACTAGCATCATGGCACCCTCTTGTTTTTTTCCTGTTGCCTTGGAGATCGTGATGGTTAGGAACTTATTCGGCATCATTAAGTTAATGGCTGGTGTGATGCGAGGCGCTCTCTATCAGCTCACTCTCCTTCCTCTTCTACTCCAGTCCCCTTGGGAGAAACGGTGGGTATTCACGTAAAGAACTGGTGCGCCAAGACATTGATCCAAAAATTCAGATAGCAAGGAAGTCAATGGCTTTGTGTTACATAGATTCCAGCAGACAAAATTACGTGGTATATCTCACTGACTAACCTGTCAGGTCAGGTTCTCACCTGTGATCTAAGGTAAAAAGGAGTTGCTCTGTTATTTACTCGGTCTCGACAAGTGTCATGATCTCCCTCTTGTTTTTTCCCATTGCTTCGGTAGTCGGCATGGTTAGGAACTGATTTGGCAACATTAAGTTAAGGGCTGAAGTGATGCAAGGCGCTTTCTATCAGCTCACTCTCCGTGCTCTCCTACTCCCGTCCCCATGGGAGAAACGGTGGATATTCACGTAAAGAACTGATGCACCAAGCTATTGATCCAAAAATTCAGAGAGATAGGAAGGCAATGGCTTTATGTTACAGATATTCCAGCAGACAAAATTACCTGGTACATCACACTAAGAGACCTGTCAGGGTCTCAGCCAAGATCTAAGGTAAACAGGAGTTGCTTTGTTATTTATTCGGTCTCTACTAGCATCATGGTATCCCTCTTGTTTTTTTCCTGTTGCCTTGGAGATCGTGATGGTTAGGAACTTATTCGTCATCATTAAGATAATGGCTGGTGTGATGCGAGGCGCTCTCTATCAGCTCACTCTCCTTCCTCTTCTACTCCAGTCCCCTTGGGAGAAACGGTGGGTATTCACGTAAAGAACTGGTGCGCCAAGACATTGATCCAAAAATTAAGAGAGCAAGGAAGTCAATGGCTTTGTGTTACATAGATTCCAGCAGACAAAATTACGTGGTATATCTCACTGACTAACCTGTCAGGTCAGGTTCTCAGCTGTGATCTAAGGTAAAAAGGAGTGGCCCAGTTATTTACTCGGTCTCGACAAGTGTCATGATCTCCCTGTTGTTTTTTCCCATTGCTTCGGTAGTCGGCATGGTTAGGAACTGATTTGGCAACATTAAGTTAAGGACTGAAGTGATGCAAGGCGCTTTCTATCAGCTCACTCTCTGTCCTCTCCTACTCCCATCCTCTTGGGAGAAACGGTGGATATTCACGTAAAGAACTGATGCACCAAGCTATTGATCCAAAAATTCAGAGAGATAGGAAGGCAATGGCTTTATGTTACAGATATTCCAGCAGACAAAATTACGTGGTACATCACACTGAGAAACCTGTCAGGGTCTCAGCCAAGATCTAAGGTAAACAGGAGTTGCTTTGTTATTTATTCGGTCTCTACTAGCATCATGGTATCCCTCTTGTTTTTTTCCTGTTGCCTTGAAGATCGTGATGGTTAGGAACTTATTCGGCATCATTAAGTTAATGGCCGGTGTCATGCGAGGCGCTTTCTATCTGCTCACTCTACATCCTCTCCTACTCCTGTCCCCTTGGGAGAAACGGTGGGTATTCACGTAAAGTACTGGTGCGCCAAGACATTGATCCAAAAATTAAGAGAGCAAGGAAGTCAATGGCTTTGTGTTACATAGATTCCAGCAGACAAAATTACGTGGTATATCTCACTGACTGTCAGGTCAGGTTCTCAGCTGTGATCTAAGGTAAAAAGGTGTTGCTCTGTTATTTACTCGGTCTCGACAAGTGTCATGATCTCCCTCTTGTTTTTTCCCATTGCTTCGGTAGTCGGCATGGAACTGATTTGGCAACATTAAGTTAAGGGCTGAAGTGATGCAAGGCGCTTTCTATCAGCTCACTCTCCGTGCTCTCCTACTCCCGTCCCCATGGGAGAAACGGTGGATATTCACGTAAAGAACTGATGCACCAAGCTATTGATCCAAAAATTCAGAGAGATAGGAAGGCAATGGCTTTATGTTACAGATATTCCAGCAGACAAAATTTCGAGGTACATCACACTGAGACACCTGTCAGGGTCTCAGCCAAGATCTAAGGTAAACAGGAGTTGCTTTGTTATTCATTCGGTCTCTACTAGCATCATGGAACCCTCTCGTTTTTTTCCTGTTGCCTTGGAGATCGTGATGGTTAGGAACTTATTCGGCATCATTAAGTTAATGGCTGGTGTGATGCGAGGCGCTCTCTATCGGCTCACTCTCCTTCCTCTCCTACTCCAGTCCCCTTGGGAGAAACGGTGGGTACTCACGTAAAGAACTGGTGCGCCAAGACATTGATCCAAAAATTCAGATAGCAAGGAAGTCAATGGCTTTGTGTTACATAGATTCCAGCAGACAAAATTACGTGGTATATCTCACTGACTAACCTGTCAGGTCAGGTTCTCACCTGTGATCTAAGGTAAAAAGGAGTTGCTCTGTTATTTACTCGGTCTCGACAAGTGTCATGATCTCCCTCTTGTTTTTTCCCATTGCTTCGGTAGTCGGCATGGTTAGGAACTGATTTGGCAACATTAAGTTAAGGGCTGAAGTGATGCAAGGCGCTTTCTATCAGCTCACTCTCTGTCCTCTCCTACTCCCGTCCTCTTGGGAGAAACGGTGGATATTCACGTAAAGAACTGATGCACCAAGCTATTGATCCAAAAATTCAGAGAGATAGGAAGGCAATGGCTTTATGTTACAGATATTCCAGCAGACAAAATTATGTGGTACATCACACTGAGAAACCTGTCCGGGTCTCAGCCAAGGTCTAAGGTAAACAGGAGTTGCTTTGTTATTTATTCGGTCTCTACTAGCATCATGGTATCCCTCTTGTTTTTTTCCTGTTGCCTCTGAGATCGTGATGGTTAGGAACTTATTCGGCATCATTAAGTTAATGGCTGGTGTGATGCGAGGCGCTCTCTATCGGCTCACTCTCCTTCCTCTCCTACTCCAGTCCCCTTGGGAGAAACGGTGGGTACTCACGTAAAGAACTGGTGCGCCAAGACATTGATCCAAAAATTCAGAGTGCAAGGAAGTCAATGGCTTTGTGTTACATAGATTCCAGCAGACAAAATTACGTGGTATATCTCACTGACTAACCTGTCAGGTCAGGTTCTCAGCTGTGATCTAAGGTAAAAAGGAGTTGCTCTGTTATTTACTCGGTCTCGACAAGTGTCATGATCTCCCTCTTGTTTTTTCCCATTGCTTCGGTAGTCGGCATGGTTAGGAACTGATTTGGCAAAAATAAGTTAAGGGCTGAAGTGATGCAAGGCGCTTTCTATCAGCTCACTCTCTGTCCTCTCCTACTCCCGTCCTCTTGGGAGAAACGGTGGATATTCACGTAAAGAACTGATGCACCATGCTATTGATCCAAAAATTCAGAGAGATAGGAAGGCAATGGCTTTATGTTACAGATATTCGAGCAGACAAAATTACGTGGTACATCACACTGATAAACCTTTCAGGGTCTCAGCCAAGATCTAAGATAAACAGGAGTTGCTTTGTTATTTATTCGGTCCCTACTAGCATCATGGTATCCCTCTTGTTTTTTTCCTGTTGCCATGGAGATCGTGATGGTTAGGAACTTATTCGGCATCATTAAGTTAATGGCTGGTGTGATGCGAGGCGCTTTCTATCAGCTCACTCTCCTTCCTCTCCTACTCCAGTCCCCTTGGGAGAAACGGTGGGTATTCACGTAAAGAACTGGTGCGCCAAGAGATTGATCAAAAAATTCAGAGAGCAAGGAAGTGAATGGCTTTGTGTTACATAGATTCCAGCAGACAAAATTACGTGGTATATCTCACTGACTAACCTGTCAGGTCAGGTTCTCAGCTGTGATCTAAGGTAAAAAGTTGTTGCTCTGTTATTTACTCGGTCTCGACAAGTGTCATGATCTCCCTCTTGTTTTTTCCCATTGCTTCGGTAGTCGGCATGGTTAGGAACTGATTTGGCAACATTAAGTTAAGGGCTGAAGTGGTGCAAGTCGCTTTCTATCAGCTCACTCTCCGTGCTCTCCTACTCCCGTCCCCATGGGTGAAACGGTGGATTTTCACGTAAAGAACTGATGCACCAAGCTATTGATCCAAAAATTCAGAGAGATAGGAAGGCAATGGCTTTATATTACAGATACTCCAGCAGACAAAATTACGTGGTACATCACACTGAGAAACCTGTCAGGGTCTCAGCCAAGATCTAAGGTGACCAGGAGTTGCTTTGTTATTTATTCGGTCTCTATTAGCATCGTGGTATCCCTCTAGTCTTTTTCCTGTTGCCTTGGAGATCGTGATGGTTAGGAACTTATTCGGCATCATTAAGTAAATGGCTGGTGTGATGTGAGGCGCTTTCTATCAGCTCACTCTCCTTCCTCTCCTACTCCAGTCCCCTTGGGAGAAACGGTGGGTATTCACGTAAAGAACTGGTGCGCCAAGAGATTGATCGAAAAATTCAGAGAGCAAGGAAGTCAATGGCTTTGTGTTACATAGATTCCAGCAGACAAAATTACGTGGTATATCTCACTGACTAACCTGTTAGGTCAGGTTCTCAGCTGTGATCTAAGGTAAAAAGGAGTTGCTCTGTTATTTACTCGGTCTCGACAAGTGTCATGATCTCCCTCTTGTTTTTTCCCATTGCTTCGGTAGTCGGCATGGTTAGGAACTGATTTGGCAACATTAAGTTAAGGGCTGAAGTGATGCAAGGCGCTTTCTATCAGCTCACTCTCTGTCCTCTCCTACTCCCGTCCTCTTGGGAGAAACGGTGGATATTCACGTAAAGAACTGATGCACCAAGCTATTGATCCAAAAATTCAGAGAGATAGGAAGGCAATGGCTTTATGTTACAGATATTCCAGCAGACAAAATTACGTGGTACATCACACTGAGGAACCTGTCATGTTCTCAGCCAAGATCTAAGGTAAACAGGAGTTGCTTTGTTATTTAGTCGGTCTCTACTAGCATCATGGTATCCCTCTTGTTTTTTTCCTGTTGCCTTGGAGATCGTGTCGGTTAGGAACTTATTCAGCAACATTAAGTTAATGGCTGGTGTGATGCGAGGCGCTTTCTATCAGCTCACTGTCCATCCTGTCCTATTCCAGTCCCCTTGCTAGAAACGGTGGGTATTCACGTAAAGAACTGGTGCGCCAAGACATTGATCCAAAAATTCAGAGAGCAAGGAAGTCAATGGCTTTGTGTTACGTAGATTCCAGCAGACAAAATTACGTGGTATATCTCACTGACTAACCTGTCAGGTCAGGTTCTCAGCTGTGATCTAAGGTAAAAAGTTGTTGCTCTGTTATTTACTCGGTCTCGACAAGTGTCATGATCTCCCTGTTGTTTTTTCCCATTGCTTCGGTAGTCGGCATGGAACTGATTTGGCAATATTAAGTTAAGGGCTGAAGTGATGCAAGGCGCTTTCTATCAGCTCACTCTCCGTGCTCTACTACTCCCGTCCCCATGGGAGAAACGGTGGATATTCACGTAAAGAACTGATGCACCAAGCTATTGATCCAAAAATTCAGAGAGATAGGAAGGCAATGGCTTTATGTTACAGATATTACAGCAGACAAAATTACGTGGTACATCACACTGAGAAACCTGTCAGGGTCTCAGCCAAGGTCTAAGGTAAACAGGAGTTGCTTTGTTATTTATTCGGTCTACTAGCATCATGGTATCCCTCTTGTTTTTTTCCTGTTGCCCTGAAGATCGTGATGGTTAGGAACTTATTCGGCATCATTAAGCTAATGGCCGGTGTCATGCGAGACGCTTTCTATCTGCTCACTCTACATCCTCTCCTACTCCTGTCCCCTTGGGAGAAACGGTGGGTATTCACGTAAAGTACTGGTGCGCCAAGACATTGATCCAAAAATTAAGAGAGCAAGGAAGTCAATGGCTTTGTGTTACATAGATTCCAGCAGACAAAATTACGTGGTATATCTCACTGACTAACCTGTCAGGTCAGGTTCTCAGCTGTGATCTAAGGTAAAAAGGTGTTGCTCTGTTATTTACTCGGTCTCGACAAGTGTCATGATCTCCCTCTTGTTTTTTCCCATTGCTTCGGTAGTCGGCATGGAACTGATTTGGCAACATTAAGTTAAGGGCTGAAGTGATGCAAGGCGCTTTCTATCAGCTCACTCTCCGTGCTCTCCTACTCCCGTCCCCATGGGAGAAACGGTGGATATTCACGTAAAGAACTGATGCACCAAGCTATTGATCCAAAAATTCAGAGAGATAGGAAGGCAATGGCTTTATGTTACAGATATTCCAGCAGACAAAATTTCGTGGTACATCACACTGAGACACCTGTCAGGGTCTCAGCCAAGATCTAAGGTAAACAGGAGTAGCTTTGTTATTCATTCGGTCTCTACTAGCATCATGGCACCCTCTTGTTTTTTTCCTGTTGCCTTGGAGATCGTGATGGTTAGGAACTTATTCGGCATCATTAAGTTAAAGTTAATGGCTGGTGTGATGCGAGGCGCTCTCTATCAGCTCACTCTCCTTCCTCTTCTACTCCAGTCCCCTTGGGAGAAACGGTGGGTATTCACGTAAAGAACTGGTGCGCCAAGAGATTGATCAAAAAATCCAGAGAGCAAGGAAGTGAATGGCTTTGTGTTACATAGATGCTAGCAGACAAAATTACGTGGTACATCACACTGAGGAACCTGTCATGTTCTCAGCCAAGATCTAAGGTAAACAGGAGTTGCTTTGTTATTTAGTCGGTCTCTACTAGCATCATGGTATCCCTCTTGTTTTTTTCCTGTTGCCTTGGAGATCGTGTCGGTTAGGAACTTATTCAGCAACATTAAGTTAATGGCTGGTGTGATGCGAGGCGCTTTCTATCAGCTCACTGTCCATCCTGTCCTATTCCAGTCCCCTTGCTAGAAACGGTGGGTATTCACGTAAAGAACTGGTGCGCCAAGACATTGATCCAAAAATTCAGAGAGCAAGGAAGTCAATGGCTTTGTGTTACGTAGATTCCAGCAGACAAAATTACGTGGTATATCTCACTGACTAACCTGTCAGGTCAGGTTCTCAGCTGTGATCTAAGGTAAAAAGTTGTTGCTCTGTTATTTACTCGGTCTCGACAAGTGTCATGATCTCCCTGTTGTTTTTTCCCATTGCTTCGGTAGTCGGCATGGAACTGATTTGGCAATATTAAGTTAAGGGCTGAAGTGATGCAAGGCGCTTTCTATCAGCTCACTCTCCGTGCTCTCCTACTCCCGTCCCCATGGGAGAAACGGTGGATATTCACGTAAAGAACTGATGCACCAAGCTATTGATCCAAAAATTCAGAGAGATAGGAAGGCAATGGCTTTATGTTACAGATATTACAGCAGACAAAATTACGTGGTACATCACACTGAGAAACCTGTCAGGGTCTCAGCCAAGGTCTAAGGTAAACAGGAGTTGCTTTGTTATTTATTCGGTCTACTAGCATCATGGTATCCCTCTTGTTTTTTTCCTGTTGCCCTGAAGATCGTGATGGTTAGGAACTTATTCGGCATCATTAAGCTAATGGCCGGTGTCATGCGAGACGCTTTCTATCTGCTCACTCTACATCCTCTCCTACTCCTGTCCCCTTGGGAGAAACGGTGGGTATTCACGTAAAGTACTGGTGCGCCAAGACATTGATCCAAAAATTAAGAGAGCAAGGAAGTCAATGGCTTTGTGTTACATAGATTCCAGCAGACAAAATTACGTGGTATATCTCACTGACTAACCTGTCAGGTCAGGTTCTCAGCTGTGATCTAAGGTAAAAAGGTGTTGCTCTGTTATTTACTCGGTCTCGACAAGTGTCATGATCTCCCTCTTGTTTTTTCCCATTGCTTCGGTAGTCGGCATGGAACTGATTTGGCAACATTAAGTTAAGGGCTGAAGTGATGCAAGGCGCTTTCTATCAGCTCACTCTCCGTGCTCTCCTACTCCCGTCCCCATGGGAGAAACGGTGGATATTCACGTAAAGAACTGATGCACCAAGCTATTGATCCAAAAATTCAGAGAGATAGGAAGGCAATGGCTTTATGTTACAGATATTCCAGCAGACAAAATTTCGTGGTACATCACACTGAGACACCTGTCAGGGTCTCAGCCAAGATCTAAGGTAAACAGGAGTAGCTTTGTTATTCATTCGGTCTCTACTAGCATCATGGCACCCTCTTGTTTTTTTCCTGTTGCCTTGGAGATCGTGATGGTTAGGAACTTATTCGGCATCATTAAGTTAAAGTTAATGGCTGGTGTGATGCGAGGCGCTCTCTATCAGCTCACTCTCCTTCCTCTTCTACTCCAGTCCCCTTGGGAGAAACGGTGGGTATTCACGTAAAGAACTGGTGCGCCAAGACATTGATCCAAAAATTCAGATAGCAAGGAAGTCAATGGCTTTGTGTTACATAGATTCCAGCAGACAAAATTACGTGGTATATCTCACTGACTAACCTGTCAGGTCAGGTTCTCACCTGTGATCTAAGGTAAAAAGGAGTTGCTCTGTTATTTACTCGGTCTCGACAAGTGTCATGATCTCCCTCTTGTTTTTTCCCATTGCTTCGGTAGTTGGCATGGTTAGGAACTGATTTGGCAACATTAAGTTAAGGGCTGAAGTGATGCAAGGCGCTTTCTATCAGCTCACTCTCCGTGCTCTCCTACTCCCGTCCCCATGGGAGAAACGGTGGATATTCACGTAAAGAACTGATGCACCAAGCTATTGATCCAAAAATTCAGAGAGATAGGAAGGCAATGGCTTTATGTTACAGATATTACAGCAAACAAAATTACGTGGTACATCACACTAAGAAACCTGTCAGGGTCTCAGCCAAGATCTAAGGTAAACAGGAGTTGTTTTGTTATTTATTCGGTCTCTACTAGCATCATGGTATCCCTCTTGTTTTTTTCCTGTTGCCTTGGAGATCGTGATGGTTAGGAACTTATTCGGCATCATTAAGTAAATGGCTGGTGTGATGCGAGGCGCTTTCTATCAGCTCACTCTCCTTCCTCTCCTACTCCAGTCCCCTTGGGAGAAACGGTGGGTATTCACGTAAAGAACTGGTGCGCCAAGAGATTGATCAAAAAATCCAGAGAGCAAGGAAGTGAATGGCTTTGTGTTACATAGATTCCAGCAGACAAAATTACGTGGTATATCTCACTGACTAACCTGTCAGGTCAGGTTCTCAGCTGTGATCTAAGGTAAAAAGGTGTTGCTCTGTTATTTACTCGGTCTCGACAAGTGTCATGATCTCCCTCTTGTTTTTTCCCATTGCTTCGGTAGTCGGCATGGTTTGGAACTGATTTGGCAACATTAAGTTAAGGGCTGAAGTGGTGCAAGTCGCTTTCTATCAGCTCACTCTCCGTGCTCTCCTACTCCCGTCCCCATGGGTGACACGGTGGATATTCACGTAAAGAACTGATGCACCAAGGTATTGATCCAAAAATTCAGAGAGATAGGAAGGCGACGGCTCTATATTACAGATATTCCAGCAGACAAAATTACGTGGTACATCACACTGAGAAACCTGTCAGGGTCTCAGCCAAGATCTAAGGTAAACAGGAGTTGCTTTGTTATTTAGTCGGTCTCTACTATTATCATGGTATCCCTCTTGTTTTTTTCCTGTTGCCTTGGAGATCGTGATGGTTAGGAACTTATTCAGCAACATTAAGTTAATGGCTGGTGTGATGCGATGCGCTTTCTATCAGCTCACTGTCCATCCTGTCCTATTCCAGTCCCCTTGGGAGAGACGGTGGGTATTCACGTAAAGAACTGGTGCGCCAAGACATTGATCCAAAAATTCAGAGAGCAAGGAAGTCAATGGCTTTGTGTTACATAGATTCCAGCAGACAAAATTACGTGGTATATCTCACTGACTAACCTGTCAGTTCAGGTTCTCAGCTGTGATCTAAGGTAAAATGGTGTTGCTGTGTTATTTACTCGGTCTCGACAAGTGTCATGATCTCCCTCTTGTTTTATCCCATTGCTTCGGTAGTCGGCATGGAACTGATTTGGCAACATTAAGTTAAGGGCTGAAGTGATGCAAGGCGCTTTCTATCAGCTCACTCTCCGTGCTCTCCTACTCCCGTCCCCATGGGAGAAACGGTGGATATTCACGTAAAGAACTGATGCACCAAGCTATTGATCCAAAAATTCAGAGAGATAGGAAGGCAATGGCTTTATGTTACAGATATTCCAGCAGACAAAATTACGTGGTACATCACACTGAGAATTCTGTCAGGGTCTCAGCCAATGTCTAAGGTAAACAGGAGTTGCTTTGTTATTTATTCGGTCTCTACTAGCATCATGGTATCCCTCTTGTTTTTTTCCTGTTGCCTTGGAGATCGTGATGGTTAGGAACTTATTCGGCATCATTAAGTTAATGGCCGGTGTGATGCGAGGCGCTTTCTATCTGCTCACTCTACATCCTCCCCTACTCCTGTCCCCTTGGGAGAAACGGTGGGTATTCACGTAAAGTACTGGTGCGCCAAGACATTGATCCAAAAATTCAGAGAGCAAGGAAGTCAATGGCTTTGTGTTACATAGATTTTAGCAGACAAAATTACGTGGAATATCTCTGACTAACCTCTCAGGTCAGGTTCTCAGCTATGATCTAAGTGAAAAAGGTGTTGCTCTGTTATTTAGTCGTTCTCGACAAGTGTCATGATCTCCCTCTTGTTTTTTCCCATTGCTTCGGTAGTCGGCATGGGTAGGAACTGATTTGGCAACATTAAGTGAAGGTCTGAAGTAATGCAATTCGCTTTCTATCAGCTCACTCTCCGTGCTCTCCTACTCCCGTCCCCATGGGAGAAACGGTGGATATTCACGTAAAGAACTGATGCACCAAGCTATTGATCCAAAAATTCAGAGAGATAGGAAGGCAATGGCTTTATGTTACAGATATTCCAGCAGACAAAATTACGTGGTACATCACACTGAGAAACCTGTGAGGGTCTCAGCCAAGATCTAAGGTAAACAGGAGTTGCTTTATTATTTATTCGGTCTCTACTAGCATCATGGTATCCCTCTTGCTTTTTCCTGTTGCCTTGGAGATCGTGATGGTTAGGAACTTATTCGGCATCATTAAGTTAATGGCTGGTGTGATGCGAGGCGCTCTCTATCAGCTCACTCTCCTTCCTCTTCTACTCCAGTCCCCTTGGGAGAAACGGTGGGTATTCACGTAAAGAACTGGTGCGCCAAGACATTGATCCAAAAATTCAGATAGCAAGGAAGTCAATGGCTTTGTGTTACATAGATTCCAGCAGACAAAATTACGTGGTATATCTAACTGACTAACCTGTCAGGTCAGGTTCTCACCTGTGATCTAAGGTAAAAAGGAGTTGCTCTGTTATTTACTCGGTCTCGACAAGTGTCATGATGTCCATCTTGTTTTTTCCCATTGCTTCGGTAGTCGGCATGGTTTGGAACTGATTTGGCAACATTAAGTTAAGGGCTGAAGTGGTGCAAGTCGCTTTCTATCAGCTCACTCTCCGTGCTCTCCTACTCCCGTCCCCATGGGTGAAACGGTGGATTTTCACGTAAAGAACTGATGCACCAAGGTATTGATCCAAAAATTCAGAGAGATAGGAAGGCAATGGCTTTATATTACAGATATTCCAGCAGACAAAATTTCGTGGTACATCACACTGAGAAACCTGTCAGGGTCTCAGCCAAGATCTAAGGTAAACAGGAGTTGCTTTGTTATTTATTCGGTCTCTACTAGCATCATGGTATCCCTCTTGTTTTTTTCCTTTTGCCTTGGAGATCGTGATGGTTAGGGACTTATTCAGCAACATTAAGTTAATGGCTGGTGTGATGCGAGGCGCTTTCTATCAGCTCACTCTCCATCCTGTCCTACTCCAGTCCCCTTGGGAGAAACGGTGGGTATTCAGGTAAAGAACTGGTGCGCCAAGACATTGATCCAAAAATTAAGAGAGCAAGGAAGTCAATGGCTTTGTGTTACATAGATTCCAGCAGACAAAATTACGTGGTATATCTCACTGACTAACCTGTCAGGTCAGCTTCTCAGCTGTGATCTAAGGTAAAAAGGAGTTGCTCTGTTATTTACTCGGTCTCGACAAGTGTCATGATCTCCCTCTTGTTTTTTCCCATTGCTCCGGTAGTTGGCATGGTTAGAAACTGATTTGGCAACATTAAGTTAAGGGCTGAAGTGATGCAAAGTGCTTTCTATCAGCTCACTCTCTGTCCTCTCCTACTCCCGTCCTCTTGGGAGAAACGGTGGATATTCACGTAAAGAACTGATGCACCAAGCTATTGATCCAAAAATTCAGAGAGATAGGAAGGCAATGGCTTTATGTTACAGATATTCCAGCAGACAAAATTACGTGGTACATCACACTGAGAAACCTGTCAGGGTCTCAGCCAAGATCTAAGGTAACCAGGAGTTGCTTTGTTATTTATTCGGTCTCTACTAGCATCATGGTATCCCTCTTGTTTTTTTCCTGTTGCCTTGGAGATCGTGATGGTTAGGAACTTATTCGTCATCATTAGGTTAATGGCTGGTGTGATACGAGGCGCTCTCTATCAGCTCACTCTCCTTCCTCTCCTACTCCAGTCCCCTTGGGAGAAAAGGTGGGTATTCACGTAAAGAACTGGTGCGCCAAGACATTGATCCAAAAATTCAGAGAGCAAGGAAGTCAATGGGTTTGTGTTACATAGATTCCAGCAGACAAAATTACGTGGTATATCTCACTGACTAACCTGTCAGGTCAGATTCTCAGCTGTGATCTAAGGTAAAAAGGAGTTGCTCTGTTATTTACTCGGTCTCGACAAGTGTCATGATCTCCCTCTTGTTTTTTCCCATTGCTTCGGTAGTCGGCATGGTTAGGAACTGATTTGGCAACATTAAGTTAAGGGCTGAAGTGATGCAAGGCGCTTTCTATCAGCTCACTCTCTGTCCTCTCCTACTCCCGTCCTCTTGGTAGAAACGGTGGATATTCACGTAAAGAACTGATGCCCCAAGCTATTGATCCAAAAATTCAGAGAGATAGGAAGGCAATGGCTTTATGTTACAGATATTCCAGCAGACAAAATTACGTGGTACATCACACTGAGAAACCTGTCAGGAACTCAGCTAAGATCTAAGGTAAACAGGAGTTGCTTTGTTATTTATTCGGTCTCTACTAGCATCATGGTATCCCTCTTGTTTTTTTCCTGTTGCCTTGGAGATTGTGATGGTTAGGAACTTATTCGGCATCATTAAGTAAATGGCTGGTGTGATGCGAGGCGCTTTCTATCAGCTCACTCTCCTTCCTCTCCTACTCCAGTCCCCTTGGGAGAAACGGTGGGTATTCACGTAAAGAACTGGTGCGCCAAAAGATTGTTCAAAAAATTCAGAGAGCAAGGAAGTCAATGGCTTTGTGTTACATAGATTCCAGCAGACAAAATTACGTGGTATATCTCACTGACTAACCTGTCAGGTCAGGTTCTCAGCTGTGATTTAAGGTAAAAAGGTGTTGCTCTGTTATTTACTCGGTCTCGACAAGTGTCATGATCTCCCTCTTGTTTTTTCCCATTGCTTCGGTAGTCGGCATGGTTTGGAACTGATTTGGCAACATTAAGTTAAGGGATGAAGTGGTGCAAGTCGCTTTCTATCAGCTCACTCTCCGTGCTCTCCTACTCCCGTCCCCATGGGAGAAACGGTGGATATTCACGTAAAGAACTGATGCACCATGCTATTGATCCAAAAATTCAGAGAGATAGGAAGGCAATGGCTTTATATAACAGATATTCCAACAGACAAAATTACGTGGTACATCACACTGAGAAACCTGTCAGGGTCTCAGCCAAGATCTAAGGTAAACAGGAGTTGCTTTGTTATTTATTCGGTCTCTACTAGCATCATGGTATCCCTCTTGTTTTTTTCCTGTTGCCTTGGAGATCGTGATGGTTAGGAACTTATTCAGCAACATTAAGTTAATGGCTGGTGTGATGCGAGGCGCTTTCTATCAGCTCACTCTCCATCCTGTCCGACTCCAGTCCCCTTGGGAGAATCGGTGGGTATTCACGTAAAGAACTGGTGCGCCAAGACATTGATCCAAAAAGTCAGAGAGCAATGATGTCAATGGCTTTGTGTTACATAGATTCCAGCAGACAAAATTACGTGGTATATCTCACTGACTAACCTGTCAGGTCAGGTTCTCAGCTGTGATCTAAGGTAAAATGGTGTTGCTCTGTTATTTACTCGGTCTCGACAAGTGTCATGATCTCCCTCTTGTTTTTTCCCATTGCTTCGGTAGTCGGCATGGAACTGATTTGGCAACATTAAGTTAAGGGCTGAGGTGATGCAAGGCGCTTTCTATCAGCTCACTCTCCGTGCTCTCCTACTCCCGTCCCCATGGGAGAAACGGTGGATATTCACGTAAAGAACTGATGCACCAAGCTATTGATCCAAAAATTCAGAGAGATAGGAAGGCAATGGCTTTATGTTACAGATATTCCGGCAGACAAAATTACGTGGTACATCACACTAAGAAACCTGTCAGGGTCTCAGCCAAGATCTAAGGTAAACAGGAGTTGCTTTGTTATTTATTCGGTCTCTACTAGCATCATGGTATCCCTCTTGTTTTATTCATGTTGCCTTGGAGATCGTGATGGTTAGGAACTTATTCGGCATCATTAAGTTAATGGCTGGTGTGATGCGAGGCGCTCTCTATCAGCTCACTCTCCTTCCTCTTCCACTCCAGTCCCCTTGGGAGAAACGGTGGGTATTCACGTTAAGAACTGGTGCGCCAAGACATTGATCCAAAAATTAAGAGAGCAAGGAAGTCAATGGCTTTGTGTTACATAGATTCCAGCAGACAAAATTACGTGGTATATCTCACTGACTAACCTGTCAGGTCAGGTTCTCAGCTGTGATCTAAGGTAAAAAGGAGTTGCTCTGTTATTTACTCGGTCTCGACAAGTGTCATGATCTCCCTCTTGTTTTTTCCCATTGCTTCGGTAGTCGGCATGGTTAGGAACTGATTTGGCAACATTAAGTTAAGGGCTGAAGTGATGCAAGGCGCTTTCTATCAGCTCACTCTCTGTCCTCTCCTACTCCCGTCCTCTTGGGAGAAACGGTGGATATTCACGTAAAGAACTGATGCACCAAGCTATTGATCCAAAAATTCAGAGAGATAGGAAGGCAATGGCTTTATGTTACAGATATTCCAGCAAACAAAATTACGTGGTACATCACACTGAGAAACCTGTCAGGGTCTCAGCCAAGGTCTAAGGTAAACAGGAGTTGCTTTGTTATTTATTCGGTCTCTACTAGCATCATGGTATCCCTCTTGTTTTTATCCTGTTGCCTTGGAGATCGTGATGGTTAGGAACTTATTCGGCATCATTAAGTTAATGGCCGGTGTGATGCGAGGCGCTTTCTATCTGCTCACTCTACATCCTCTCCTACTCCTGTCCCCTTGGGAGAAACGGTGGGTATTCACGTAAAGTACTGGTGCGCCAAGACATTGATCCAAAAATTCAGAGAGCAAGGAAGTCAATGGCTTTGTGTTACATAGATTCCAGCAGACAAAATTACGTGGTATATCTCACTGACTAACCTGTCAGGTCAGGTTCTCAGCTGTGATCTAAGGTAAAAAGGAGTTGCTCTGTTATTTACTCGGTCTCGACAAGTGTCATGATCTCCCTCTTGTTTTTTCCCATTGCTTCGGTAGTCGGCATGGTTAGGAACTGATTTGGCAACATTAAGTTAAGGGCTGAAGTCATGCAAGGCGCTTTCTATCAGCTCACTCTCTGTCCTCTCCTACTCCCGTCCTCTTGGGAGATACGGTGGATATTCACGTAAAGAACTGATGCACCAGGCTATTGATCCAAAAATTCAGAGAGATAGGAAGGCAATGGCTTTATGTTACAGATATTCCAGCAGACAAAATTACGTGGTACATCACACTGAGAAACCTGTCAGGGTCTCAGCCAAGGTCTAAGGTAAACAGGAGTTGCTTTGTTATTTATTCGGTCTCTACTAGCTTCATGGTATCCCTCTTGTTTTTTTCCTGTTGCCTTGGAGATCGTGATGGTTTGGAACTTACTCGGCATCATTAAGTTAATGGCTGGTGTAATGCGAGGCGCTCTCTATCAGCTCACTCTCCTTCCTCTTCTACTCCAGTCCCCTTGGGAGAAACGGTGGGTATTCACGTAAAGAACTGGTGCGCCAAGACATTGATCCAAAAATTCAGAGAGCAAGGAAGTCAATGGCTTTGTGTTACATAGATTCCAGCAGACAAAATTACGTGGTATATCTCACTGACTAACCTGTCAGGTCAGGTTCTCAGCTGTGATCTAAGGTAAAAAGGAGTTGCTCTGTTATTTACTCGGTCTCGACAAGTGTCATGATCTCCCTCTTGTTTTTTCCCATTGCTTCGGTAGTCGGCATGGTTAGGAACTGATTTGGCAACATTAAGTTAAGGGCTGAAGTCATGCAAGGCGCTTTCTATCAGCTCACTCTCTGTCCTCTCCTACTCCCGTCCTCTTGGGAGAAACGGTGGATATTCACGTAAAGATCTGATGCACCAAGCTATTGATCCAAAAATTCAGAGAGATAGGAAGGCAATGGCTTTATGTTACAGATATTCCAGCAGACAAAATTACGTGGTACATCACCCTGCGAAACATGTCAGGGTCTCAGCCAAGATCTAAGGTAAACAGGAGTTGCTTTGTTATTTATTCGGTCTCTACTAGCATCATGGTATCCCTCTTGTTTTTTTCCTGTTGCCTTGGAGATCGTGATGGTTAGGAACTTATTCGTCATCATTAAGTTAATGGCTGGTGTGATACGAGGCGCCCTCTATCAGCTCACTCTCCTTCCTCTCCTACTCCAGTCCCCTTAGGAGAAACGGTGGGTATTCACGTAAAGAACTGGTGCGCCTAGACATTGATCCAAAAATTCAGAGAGCAAGGAAGTCAATGGGTTTGTGTTACATAGATTCCAGCAGACAAAATTACGTGGTATATCTCACTGACTAACCTGTCAGGTCAGATTCTCAGCTGTGATCTAAGGTAAAAAGGAGTTGCTCTGTTATTTACTCGGTCTCGACAAGTGTCATGATCTCCCTCTTGTTTTTTCCCATTGCTTCGGTAGTCGGCATGGTTAGGAACTGATTTGGCAACATTAAGTTAAGGGCTGAAGTGATGCAAGGCGCTTTCTATCAGCTCACTCTCTGTCCTTTCCTACTCCCGTCCTCTTGGTAGAAACGGTGGATATTCACGTAAAGAACTGATGCCCCAAGCTATTGATCCAAAAATTCAGAGAGATAGGAAGGCAATGGCTTTATGTTACAGATATTCCAGCAGACAAAATTACGTGGTACATCACACTGAGAAACCTGTCAGGAACTCAGCTAAGATCTAAGGTAAACAGGAGTTGCTTTGTTACTTATTCGGTCTCTACTAGCATCATGGTATCCCTCTTATTTTTTTCCTGTTGCCTTGGGGTTCGTGATGGTTAGGAACTTATTCGGCATCATTAAGTAAATGGCTGGTGTGATGCGAGGCGCTTTCTATCAGCTCACTCTCCTTCCTCTCCTACTCCAGTCCCCTTGGGAGAAACGGTGGGTATTCACGTAAAGAACTGGTGCGCCAAGAGATTGTTCAAAAAATTCAGAGAGCAAGGAAGTCAATGGCTTTGTGTTACATAGATTCCAGCAGACAAAATTACGTGGTATATCTCACTGACTAACCTGTCAGGTCAGGTTCTCAGCTGTGATCTAAGGTAAAAAGGTGTTGTTCCGTTAATTACTCGGTCTCGACAAGTGTCATGATCTCCCTCTTGTTTTTTCCCATTGCTTCGGTAGTCGGCATGGTTTGGAACTGATTTGGCAACATTAAGTTAAGGGATGAAGTGGTGCAAGTCGCTTTCTATCAGCTCACTCTCCGTGCTCTCCTACTCCCGTCCCCATGGGAGAAACGGTGGATATTCACGTAAAGAACTGATGCACCATGCTATTGATCCAAAAATTCAGAGAGATAGGAAGGCAATGGCTTTATGTTACAGATATTCCAGCAGACAAAATTACGTGGTACATCACACTGAGAAACCTGTCAGGGTCTCAGCCAAGATCTAAGGTAAACAGGAGTTGCTTTGTTATTTATTCGGTCTCTACTAGCATCATGGTATCCCTCTTGTTTTTTTTCCTGTTGCCTTGGAGATCGTGATGGTTTGGAACTTATTCAGCAACATTAAGTTAATGGCTGGTGTGATGCGAGACGCTTTCTATCAGCTCACTCTCCATCCTGTCCTACTGCAGTCCCCTTGGGAGAAACGGTGGGTATTCACGTAAAGAACTGGTGCGCCAAGACATTGATCCAAAAATTCAGAGTGCAAGGAAGTCAATGGCTTTGTGTTACATAGATTCCAGCAGACAAAATTACGTTGTATATCTCACTGACTAACCTGTCAGGTCAGGTTCTCAGCTGTGATCTAAGGTAAAAAGGAGTTGCTCTGTTATTTACTCGGTCTCGACAAGTGTCATGATCTCCCTCTTGTTTTTTCCCATTGCTTCGGTAGTCGGCATGGTTAGGAACTGATTTGGCAACATTAAGTTAAGGGCTGAAGTGATGCAAGGCGCTTTCTATCAGCTCACTCTCTGTCCTCTCCTACTCCCGTCCTCTTGGGAGAAACGGTGGATATTCACGTAAAGAACTGATGCACCAAGCTATTGATCCAAAAATTCAGAGAGATAGGAAGGCAATGGCTTTATGTTACAGATATTCCAGCAGACAAAGTTACGTGGTACATCACACTGAGAAACCTGTCAGGGTCTCAGCCAAGATCTAAGGTAAACAGGAGTTGCTTTGTTATTTGTTCGGTCTCTACTAGCATCATGGTACCCCTCTTGTTTTTTTCCTGTTTCCTTGGAGATCATGATGGTTAGGAACTTATTCGGCATCATTAAGTTAATGGCTGGTGTGATGCGAGGCGCTTTCTATCTGCTCACTCTACATCCTCTCCTACTCCTGTCCCCTTGGGGGAAACGGTGGGTATTCACGTAAAGAACTGGTGCGCCAACACATTGATCCAAAAATTCAGAGAGCAAGGAAGTCAATGGCTTTGTGTTACATTGATTTTAGCAGACAAAATTACGTGGAATATTTCACTTACTAACCTGTCAGGTCAGGTTCTCAGCTGTGATCTAAGGTAAAAAGGAGGTCTCTGTTATTTACTCGGTCTCGACAAGTGTCATGGTCTCCCTCTTGTTTTTGCCATTGCTTCGGTAGTCGGCATGGTTAGGAACTGATTTGGCAACATTAAGTTAAGGGCTGAAGTGATGCAAGTCGCTTTCTATCAGCTCACTCTCCGTGCTCTCCTACTCCCGTCCCCATGGGAGAAACGGTGGATATTCACGTAAAGAACTGATGCACCAAGCTATTGATCCAAAAATTCAGAGAGATAGGAAGGCAATGGCTTTATGTTACAGATATTCCAGCAGACAAAATTACGTGGTACATCACACTGAGAAATCTGTCTGGGTCTCAGCCAAGATCTAAGGTAAACAAGAGTTGCTTTGTTATTTATTCGGTCTCTACTAGCATCATGGTATCCCTCTTGTTTTTTTCCTGTTGCCTTGGTGATCGTGATGGTTAGGAACTTATTCGGCATCATTAAGTTAATGGCTGGTGTGATGCGAGGCGCTCTCTATCAGCTCACTCTCCTTCCTCTTCAACTCCAGTCCCCTTGGGAGAAACAGTGGGTATTCACGTAAAGAACTGGTGCGCCAAGACATTGATCCAAAAATTCAGATAGCAAGGAAGTCAATGGGTTTGTGTTACATAGATTCCAGCAGACAAAATTACGTGGTATATCTCACTGACTAACCTGTCAGGTCAGGTTCTCACCTGTGATCTAAGGTAAAAAGGATTTGCTCTGTTATTTACTCGGTCTCGACAAGTGTCATGATCTCCCTCTTGTTTTTTCCCATTGCTTCGGTAGTCCGCATGGTTAGGAACTGATTTGGCAACATTAAGTTAAGGGCTGAAGTCATGCAAGGCGCTTTCTATCAGCTCACTCTCTGTCCTCTCCTACTCCCGTCCTCTTGGGAGAAACGGTGGATATTCACGTAAAGAACTGATGCACCAAGCTATTGATCCAAAAATTCAGAGAGATAGGAAGGCAATGGCTTTATGTTACAGATATTCCAGCAGACAAAATTACGTCGTACATCACACTGAGAAACCTGTCAGGGTCTCAGCCAAGGTCTAAGGTAAACAGGAGTTGCTTTGTTATTTATTCGGTCTCTACTAGCATCATGGTATCCCTCTTCATTTTTTCCTGTTGCCTTGGAGATCGTGATGGTTAGGAACTTATTCGGCATCATTAAGTTAATGGCTGGTGTGATGCGAGGCGCTTTCTATCTGCTCACTCTACATCCTCTCCTACTCCTGTCCCCTTGGGGGAAACGGTGGGTATTCACGTAAAGAACTGGTGCGCCAAGACATTGATCCAAAAATTCAGAGAGCAAGGAAGTCAATGGCTTTGTGTTACATTGATTTTAGCAGACAAAATTACGTGGAATATTTCACTTACTAACCTGTCAGGTCAAGTTCTCAGCTGTGATCTAAGGTAAAAAGGAGTTGCTCTGTTATTTACTCGGTCTCGACAAGTGTCATGGTCTCCCTCTTGTTCTTTCCCATTGCTTCGGTAGTCGGCATGGTTAGGAACTGATTTGGCAACATTAAGTGAAGGTCTGAAGTGATGCAAGTCGCTTTCTATCAGCTCACTCTCCGTGCTCTCCTACTCCCGTCCCCATGGGAGAAACGGTGGATATTCACGTAAAGAACTGATGCACCAAGCTATTGATCCAAAAATTCAGAGAGATAGGAAGGCAATGGCTTTATGTTACAGATATTCCAGCAGACAAAATTACGTGGTACATCACACTGAGAAACCTGTCAGGGTCTCGGCCAAGATCTAAGGTAAACAGGAGTTGCTTTGTTATTGATTCGGTCTCTACTAGCATCATGGTATCCCTCTTGTTTTTTTCCTGTTGCCTTGGAGATCGTGATGGTTAGGAACTTATTCGGCATCATTAAGTTAATGCCTGGTGTGATGCGAGGCGCCTTCTATCAGCTCACTCTCCTTCCTCTTCTACTCCAGTCCCCTTGGGAGAAACGGTGGGTATTCACGTAAAGAACTGGTGCGCCAAGACATTGATCCAAAAATTCAGAGAGCAAGGAAGTCAATGGCTTTGTGTTACATAGATTCCAGCAGACAAAATTACGTGGTATATCTCACTGACTAACCTGTCAGGTCAGCTTCTCAGCTGTGATCTAAGGTAAAACGGAGTTGCTCTGTTATTTACTCGGTGTCGACAAGTGTCATGATCTCCCTCTTGTTTTTTCCCATTGCTTCGGTAGTCGGCATGGTTAGGAACTGATTTGGCAACATTAAGTTAAGGGCTGAAGTGATGCAAGGCGCTTTCTATCAGCTCACTCTCTGTCCTCTCCTACTCCCGTCCTCTTGGTAGAAACGGTGGATATTCACGTAAAGAACTGATGCCCCAAGCTATTGATCCAAAAATTCAGAGAGATAGGAAGGCAATGGCTTTATGTTACAGATATTCCAGCAGACAAAATTACGTGGTACATCATCCTGCGAAACCTGTCGGGGTCTCAGCCAAGATCTAAGGTAAACAGGAGTTGCTTTGTTATTTATTCGGTCTCTACTAGCATCATGGTATCCCTCTTGTTTTTTTCCTGTTGCCTTGGGGTTCGTGATGGTTAGGAACTTATTCGGCAACATTAAGTTAGTGGCTGGTGTGATGCGAGGCGCTTTCTATCTGCTCACTCTACATCCTCTCCTACTCCTGCCCCTTGGGAGAAACGGTGGGTATTCACGTAAAGAACTGGTGCGCCAAGACATTGATCCAAAAATTCAGAGTGCAGCGAAGTCAATGGCTTTGTCTTACATAGATTTAACAGTCAAAATTACGTGGAATATCTCACTGACTAACCTGTCAGGTCAGGTTCTCAGCTGTGATCTAAGGTAAAAAGGAGTTGCTCTGTTATTTACTCGGTCTCGACAAGTGTCATGATCTCCCTCTTGTTTTTTCCCATTGCTTCGGTAGTCGGCATGGTTAGGAACTGATTTGGCAACATTAAGTGAAGGGCTGAAGTGAGGCAAGTCGCTTTCTATCAGCTCACTCTCCGTGCTCTCCTACTCCCGTCCTCTTGGAAGAAACGGTGGATATTCACGTAAAGAACTGATGCACCAAGCTATTGACCCAAAAATTCAGAGAGATAGGAAGGCAATGGCTTTATGTTACAGATTTTCCAGCAGACAAAATTACGTGGTACATCACACTGGGAAACCTGTCAGGGTCTCAGCCAAGTTCTAAGGTAAAGAGGAGTTGCTTTGTTATTTACTGGTCTCTACTAGCATCATGGTATCCCTTTTGTTTTTTTCCTGTTGCCTTCGGGATCGTGATGGTTAGGAACTTATTCGGCAACATTAAGTTAGTGGCTGGTGTGATGCGAGGCGCTTTCTATCTGCTCACTCTACATCCTCTCCTACTCCTGTCCCCTTGGGAGAAACGGTGGGTATTCACGTAAACAACTGGTGCGCCAAGACATTGATCCAAAAATTCAGAGTGCAAGGAAGTCAAAGGCTTTGTGTTACATTGATTTTAGCAGTCAAAATTACATGGAATATCTCACTGACTAACCTGTCAGGTCAGGTTCTCAGCTGTGATCTAAGGTAAAAAGGAGTTGCTCTGTTATTTACTCGGTCTCGAAAAGTGTCATGATCTCCCTCTTGTTTTTTCCCATTGCTTCGGTAGTCGGCATGGTTAGGAACTGATTTGGCAACATTAAGTGAAGGGCTGAAGTGAGGCAAGTCGCTTTCTATCAGCTCACTCTCCGTGCTCTCCTACTCCCGTCCCCATGGGAGAAACGGTGGATATTCACGTAAAGAACTAATGCACCAAGCTATTGATCCAAAAATTCAGAGAGATAGGAAGGCAATGGCTTTATGTTACAGATATTCCAGCAGAAGGAAGGCAATGGCTTTATGTTACAGATATTCCAGCAGACAAAATTACGTGGAACATCACACTGAGAAACCTGTCAGGGTCTCAGCTAAGATCTAAGGTAAACAGGAGTTGCTTTGTTATTTATTCGGTCTCTACTAGCATCATGGTATCCCTCTTGTTTTTTTCCTGTTGCCTTGGGGATCGTGATGGTTAGGAACTTATTCGGCAACATTAAGTTAATGGCTGGTGTGATGCGAGGCGCTTTCTATCAGCTCACTCTACATCCTCTCCTACTCCTGTCCCCTCGGGAGAAACGGTGGGTATTCACGTAAAGAACTGGTGCGCCAAGACATTGATCCAAAAATTCAGAGAGCAAGGAAGTCAATAGCTTTGTCTTACATAGATTCCAGCAGACAAAATTACGTGGTATATCTCACTGACTAACCTGTCAGGTCAGGTTCTCAGCTGTGATCTAAGGTAAAAAGGAGTTGCTCTGTTATTTACTCGTTCTCGACAAGTGTCATGATCTCCCTCTTGTTTTTTCCCATTGCTGTGGTAGTCGGCATGGTTAGGAACTGATTTGGCAACATTAAGTTAAGGGCTAAAGTGATGCAAGGCGCTTTCTATCAGCTCACTCTCTGTCCTCTCCTACTCCCGTCCTCTTGGAAGAAACGGTGGATATTCACGTAAAGAACTGATGCACCAAGCTATTGACCCAAAAATTCAGAGAGATAGGAAGGCAATGGCTTTATGTTACAGATATTCCAGCAGAAGGAAGGCAATGGCTTTATGTTACAGATATTCCAGCAGACAAAATTACGTGGAACATCACACTGAGAAACCTGTCAGGGTCTCAGCTAAGATCTAAGGTAAACAGGAGTTGCTTTGTTATTTATTCGGTCTCTACTAGCATCATGGTATCTCTCTTGTTTTTTTTTTTTTTTTTGTTGCCTTGGAGATCGTGATGGTTAGGAACTTATTCGGCATCATTAAGTTAATGGGTGGTGTGATGCGAGACGCTTTCTATCAGCTCACTCTCCTTCCTCTCCTACTCCAGTCCCCTTGGGAGAAACGGTGGGTAATCACGTAAAGAACTGGTGCGCCAAGACATTGATCCAAAAATTCAGAGTGCAAGGAAGTCAATGGCTTTGTGTTACATAGATTCCAGCAGACAAAATTACGTGGTATCTCTCACTGACTGACCTGTCAGGTCAGGTTCTCAGATGTGATCTAAGGTAAAAAGGAGTTGCTCTGTTATTTACTCGGTCTCGACAAGTGTCATGATCTGCCTCTTGTTTTTTCCCATTGCTTCGGTAGTCGGCATGGTTAGGAACTGATTTGGCAACATTAAGTTAAGGGCTGAAGTGATGCAAGGCGCTTTCTATCAGCTCACTCTCTGTCCTCTCCTACACCCGTCCTCTTGGGAGAAACGGTGGATATTCACGTAAAGAACTGATGCACCAAGCTATTGATCCAAAAATTCAGAGAGATACTAAGGCAATGGCTTTATGTTACAGATATTCCAGCAGACAAAATTACGTGGTACATCACACTGAGAAACCTGTCAGGGTCTCAGCCAAGGTCTAAGGTAAACAGGAGTTGCTTTGTTATTTATTCGGTCTCTACTAGCATCATGGTATCCCTCTTGTTTTTTTCCTGTTGCCTTGGAAATCGTGATAGTTAGGAACTGATTCGGCAAAATTAAGCTAATGGCTGGTGTGATGCGAGGCGCTTTCTATCTTCTCACTCTACATCCTCTCCTACTCCTGTCCCCTTGGGAGAAACGGTGGGTATTCACGTATAGAACTGGTGCGCCAAGACATTGATCCAAAAATTAAGAGAGCACGGAAGTCAATGGCTTTGTGTTACATAGATTTTAGCAGACAAAATTACGTGGAATATCTCACTGACTAACCTGTCACTTCAGGTTCTCATCTGTGTTCTAAGGTAAAAAGGAGTTGCTCTGTTATTTACTCGGTCTCAACAAGTGTCATGATCTCCCTCTTGTTTTTTCCCATTGCTTCGGTAATCGGCATGGTTAGGAACTGATTTGGCAACATTAAGTGAAGGGCTGAAGTGATGCAAGTCGTTTTCTATCAGCTCACTCTCCGTGCTCTCATACTCCCGTCCCCATGGGAGAAACGGTGGATATTCACGTAAAGAACTGATGCACCAAGCTATTGATCCAAAAATTCAGAGAGATAGGAAGGCAATGGCTTTATGTTACAGATATTCCAGCAGACATAATTACGTGGTACATCACGCTGCGAAACCTGTCAGGGTCTCAGCCAAGATATAAGGTAAACAGGAGTTGCTTTGTTATTTTTTCGGTCTCTAGTAGCATCATGGTATCCCTCTTGTTTTTTTTTCCTGTTGCCTTGGAGATCGTGATGGTTAGGAACTTATTCGGCATCATTAAGTTAATCACTGGTGTGATGCGAGGCGCTCTCTATCAGCTCACTCTCCTTCCTCTCCTACTCCAGTCCCTTGGGAGAAACGGTGGGTATTCACGTAAAGAACTGGTGCACCAAGACATTGATCCAAAAATTCAGAGAGCAAGTAAGTCAATGGCTTTGTGTTACATAGATTCCAGCAGACAAAATTACGTGGTATATCTCACTGACTAACCTGTCAGGTCAGGTTCTCAGCTGTGATCTAAGTTAAAAAGGAGTTGCTCTGTTATTTACTCGGTCTCGACAAGTGTCATGATCTCCCTCTTGTTTTTTCCCATTGCTTCGGTAGTCGGCATGGTTAGGAACTGATTTGGCAACATTAAGTTAAGGGCTGAAGTGATGCAAGGCGCTTTCTATCAGCTCACTCTCTGTCCTCTCCTACTCCCGTCCTCTTGGGAGAAACGGTGGATATTCACGTAAAGAACTGATGCACCAAGCTATTGATCCAAAAATTCAGAGAGATAGGAAGGCAATGGCTTTATGTTACAGATATTCCAGCAGCAAAATTACGTGGTACATCACACTGAGAAACCTGTCAGGGTCTCAGCCAAGATCTAAGGTAAACAGGAATTGCTTTGTTATTTATTCGGTCTCTACTAGCATCATGGTATCCCTCTTGTTTATTTCCTGTTGCCTTGGAGATCATGATGGTTACGATCTTATTCAGCAACATTAAGTTAATGGCTGGTGTGATGCGAGGCGCTTTCTATCACCTCACTCTCCATCCTCTCCTACTCCAGTGCCCTTAGGAGAAACGGTGGGTATTCACGTAAAGAACTGATGCACCAAACTATTGATCCAAAAATTCAGAGAGATAGGAAGGCAATGGCTTTATGTTACAGATATTCCAGCAGACAAAATTACATGGTACATCACACTGAGAAACCTGTCAGGGTCTCAGCCAAGGTCCAAGATAAACAGGAGTTGCTTTGTTATTTGCTGGTCTCTCCTCGCATCATGGTATCCCTCTTGTTTTTTTCCTGTTGCCTTGGAGATCGTGATGGTTAGGAACTTATTCGGCATCATTAAGTTAATGCCTGGTGTGTTGCGAGGCGCTTTCTATCAGCTCACTCTCCATCCTCTCCTACTCCTGTCCCCTAGAGAGAAACGGTGGGTATTCACGTAAAGAACTGGTGCGCCAAGACATTGATCCAAAAATTCAGAGAGCAAGGAAGTCAATGGCTTTGTGTTACATAGATTACAGCAGACAAAATACGTAGTATGTCTCACTGACTAACCTGTCAGGTCAGGTTCTCAGCTGTGATCTAAGGTAAAAAGGAGTTGCTCTGGTATTTACTCGGTCTCGACAAGTGTCATGATCTCCCTCTTGTTTTTTCCCATTGCTTCGGTAGTCGGTATGGTTAGGAACTGATTTGGCAACATTACGTTAAGGGCTGAGGTGATGCAAGGCGCTTTCTATCAGCTCACTCTCTGTCCTCTCCTACTCCCGTCCTCTTGGGAGAAACGGTGGATATTCACATAAAGAACTGATGCACCAAGCTATTGATCCAAAAATTCAGAGAGATAGGAAGGCAATGGCTTTATGTTACAGATATTCCAGCAGACAAAATTACGTGGTACATCACACTGAGAAACCTGTCAGGGTCTCAGCCAAGGTCCAAGGTAAACAGGAGTTGCTTTGTTATTTACTGGTCTCTACTAGCATCATGGTATCCCTCTTGTTTTTTTCCTGTTGCCTTGGAGATCGTGATGGTTAGGAACTTATTCGGCATCATTAAGTTAATGCCTGGTGTGATGCGAGGCGCTTTCTATCAGCTCACTCTCCTTCCTCTCTTTCTCCAGTCCCCTTGGGAGAAACGGTGGGTATTCACGTAAAGAACTGGTGCGCCAAGACATTGATCCAAAAATTCAGAGAGCAAGGAAGTCAATGGCTTTGTGTTACATAGATTTTAGCAGACAAAATTACGTGGTATATCTCACTGACTAACCTGTCAGGTCAGGTGCTCAGCTGTGTTCTAATGTAAAAAGGAGTTGCTCTGTTATTTACTCGGTCTCGACAAGTGTCATGATCTCCCTCTTGTTTTTTCCCATTGCTTCGGTAGTCGGCATGGTTAGGAACTGATTTGGCAACATTAAGTGAAGGGCTGAAGTGAGGCAAGTCGCTTTCTATCAGCTCACTCTCCGTGCTCTCCTACTCCCGTCCCCATGGGAGAAACGGTGGATATTCACGTAAAGCACTGATGCACCAAGCAATTGATCCAAAAATTCAGAGAGATAGGAAGGCAATGGCTTTATGTTACAGATATTCCAGCAGACAAAATTACGTGGTACATCACACTGAGAAACCAGTCAGGGTCTCAGCTAAGATCTAAGGTAAACAGGAGTTGCTTTGTTATTTATTCGGTCTCTACTAGCATCATGGTATCCCTCTTGTTTTTTTTCCTGTTGCCTTGGAGATCATGATGGTTAGGATCTTATTCGGCAACATTAAGTTAATGGCTGGTGTGATGCGAGGCGCTTTCTATCAGCTCACTCTCCATCCTCTCCTACTCCAGTGCCCTTAGGAGAAACGGTGGGTATTCACGTAAAGAACTGGTGCGCCAAGACATTGATCCAAAAATTCAGAGAGCAAGGAAGTCAATGGCTTTGTGTTACATAGATTCCAGCAGACAAAATTACGTGGTATATCTCACTGACTAACCTGTCAGGTCAGGTTCTCAGCTGTGATCTAAGGTAAAAAGGTGTTGCTGTGTTATTTACTCGGTCTCGACAAGTGTCATGATCTCCCTGTTGTTTTTCCTCATTGCTTCGGTAGTCAGCATGGTTAGGAACTGATTTGGCAACATTAAGTTCAGGGCTGAAGTGATGCAAGGCGCTTTCTATCAGCTCACTCTCTGTCCTCTCCTACTCCCGTCCTCTTGGGAGAAACGGTGGATATTCACGTAAAGAACTGATGCACCAAGCTATTGATCCAAAAATTCAGAGAGATGGGAAGGCAATGGCTTTATGTTACAGATATTCCAGCAGACAAAATTACGTAGTACATCTCACTGAGAAACCTGTCAGGGTCTCAGCCGAGATCAAAGGTAAACAGGAGTTGCTTTGTTATTTATTCGGTCTCTACTAGCATCATGGTATCCCTCTTGTTTTTTTCCTGTTGCCTTGGAGATCGTGATGGTTAGGAACTTATTCAGCAACATTAAGTTAATGGCTGGTGTGATGCGAGGCGCTTTCTATCAGCTCACTCTCCATCCTCTCCTACTCCTGTCCCCTTGGGAGAAACGGTGGGTATTCACGTAAAGAACTGGTGCGCCAAGACATTGATCCAAAAATTCAGAGAGCAAGGAAGTCAATAGCTTTGTCTTACATAGATTCCAGCAGACAAAATTACGTGGTATATCCCACTGACTAACCTGTCAGGTCAGGATCTCAGCTGTGATCTAAGGTAAAAAGGAGTTGCTCTGTTATTTACTCGTTCTCGACAAGTGTCATGATCTCCCTCTTGTTTTTTCCCATTGCTTCGGTAGTCGGCATGGTTAGGAACTGATTTGGCAACATTAAGTTAAGGGCTGAAGTGATGCAAGGCGCTTTCTATCAGCTCACTCTCTGTCCTCTCCTACTCCCGTCCTCTTGGAAGAAACGGTGGATATTCACGTAAAGAACTGATGCACCAAGCTATTGACCCGAAAATTCAGAGAGATAGGAAGGCAATGGCTTTATGTTACAGATTTTCCAGCATACAAAATTACGTGGTACATCACACTGGGAAACCTGTCAGGGTCTCAGCCAAGTTCTAAGGTAAAAAGGAGTTGCTTTGTTATTTACTGGTCTCTACTAGCATCATGGTATCCCTCTTGTTTTTTTCCTGTTGCCTTGGGGATCGTGATGGTTAGGAACTTATTCGGCAACATTATGTTAGTGGCTGGTGTGATGCGAGGCGCTTTCTATCTGTCCATTCTACATCCTCTCCTACTCCTGTCCCCTTGGGAGAAACGGTGGGTATTCACGTAAAGAACTGGTGCGCCAAGACATTGATCCAAAAATTCAGAGAGCAAGGAAGTCAATGGCTTTGTGTTACATAGATTTTAGCAGACAAAATTACGTGGTATATCTCACTGACTAACCTGTCAGGTCAGGTTCTCAGCTGTGTTCTAAGGTAAAAAGGAGTTGCTCTGTTATTTACTCGGTCTCGACAAGTGTCATGATTTCCCTCTTGTTTTTTCCCATTGCTTCGGTAGTCGGCATGGTATGGAACTGATTTGGCAACATTAAGTGAAGGGCTGAAGTGAGGCAAGTCGCTTTCTATCAGCTCACTCTCCGTGTTCTCCTACTCCTGTCCCCATGGGAGAAACGGTGGATATTCACGTAAAGAACTGATGCCCCAAGCAATTGATCCAAAAATTCAGAGAGATAGGAAGGCAATGGCTTTATGTTACAGATATTCCAGCAGACAAAATTACGTGGTACATCACACTGAGAAACCAGTCAGGGTCTCAGCTAAGATCTAAGGTAAACAGGAGTTGCTTTGTTATTTATTCGGTCTCTACTAGCATCATGGTATCCCTCTTGTTTTTTTCCTGTTGCCTTGGAGATCATGATGGTTAGGATCTTATTCGGCAACATTAAGTTAATGGCTGATGTGATGCGAGGCGCTTTCTATCAGCTCACTCTCCATCCTCTCCTACTCCAGTGCCCTTAGGAGAAACGGTGGGTATTCACGTAAAGAACTGGTGCGCCAAGACATTGATCCAAAAATTCAGAGAGCAAGGAAGTCAATGGCTTTGTGTTACATAGATTCCAGCAGACAAAATTACGTGGTATATCTCACTGACTAACCTGTCAGGTCAGGTTCTCAGCTGTGATCTAAGGTAAAAAGGAGTTGCTCTGTTATTTACTCGGTCTCGACAAGTGTCATGATCTCCCTCTTGTTTTTTCCCATTGCTTCGGTAGTCGGCATGGTTAGGAACTGATTTGGCAACATTAAGTTAAGGGCTGAAGTGATGCAAGGCGCTTTCTATCAGCTCACTCTCTGTCCTCTCCTACTCCCGTCCTCTTGGGAGAAACGGTGGATATTCACGTAAAGAACTGATGCACCAAGCTATTGATCCAAAAATTCAGAGAGATAGGAAGGCAATGGCTTTATGTTACAGATATTCCAGCAGCAAAATCACGTGGTACATCACACTGAGAAACCTGTCAGGGTCTCAGCCAAGATCTAAGGTAAACAGGAATTGCTTTGTTATTTATTCGGTCTCTACTAGCATCATGGTATCCCTCTTGTTTATTTCCTGTTGCCTTGGAGATCATGATGGTTACGATCTTATTCAGCAACATTAAGTTAATGGCTGGTGTGATGCGAGGCGGTTTCTATCAGCTCACTCTCCATCCTCTCCTACTCCAGTGCCCTTAGGAGAAACGGTGGGTATTCACGTAAAGAACTGATGCACCAAGCTATTGATCCAAAAATTCAGAGAGATAGGAAGGCAATGGCTTTATGTTACAGATATTCCAGCAGCAAAATTACGTGGTACATCACACTGAGAAACCTGTCAGGGTCTCAGCCAAGGTCCAAGATAAACAGGAGTTGCTTTGTTATTTGCTGGTCTCTCCTCGCATCATGGTATCCCTCTTGTTTTTTTCCTGTTGCCTTGGAGATCGTGATGGTTAGGAACTTATTCGGCATCATTAAGTTAATGCCTGGTGTGTTGCGAGGCGCTTTCTATCAGCTCACTCTCCATCCTCTCCTACTCCTGTCCCCTAGAGAGAAACGGTGGGTATTCACGTAAAGAACTGGTGCGCCAAGACATTGATCCAAAAATTCAGAGAGCAAGGAAGTCAATGGCTTTGTGTTACATAGATTACAGCAGACAAAATACGTAGTATGTCTCACTGACTAACCTGTCAGGTCAGGTTCTCAGCAGTGATCTAAGGTAAAAAGGAGTTGCTCTGGTATTTACTCGGTCTCGACAAGTGTCATGATCTCCCTCTTGTTTTTTCCCATTGCTTCGGTAGTCGGCATGGTTAGGAACTGATTTGGCAACATTACGTTAAGGGCTGAGGTGATGCAAGGCGCTTTCTATCAGCTCACTCTCTGTCCTCTCCTACTCCCGTCCTCTTGGGAGAAACGGTGGATATTCACATAAAGAACTGATGCACCAAGCTATTGATCCAAAAATTCAGAGAGATAGGAAGGCAATGGCTTTATGTTACAGATATTCCAGCAGACAAAATTACGTGGTACATCACACTGAGAAACCTGTCAGGGTCTCAGTCAAGGTCCAAGGTAAACAGGAGTTGCTTTGTTATTTACTGGTCTCTACTAGCATCATGGTATCCCTCTTGTTTTTTTCCTGTTGCCTTGGAGATCGTGATGGTTAGGAACTTATTCGGCATCATTAAGTTAATGCCTGGTGTGATGCGAGGCGCTTTCTATCAGCTCACTCTCCTTCCTCTCTTTCTCCAGTCCCCTTGGGAGAAACGGTGGGTATTCACGTAAAGAACTGGTGCGCCAAGACATTGATCCAAAAATTCAGAGAGCAAGGAAGTCAATGGCTTTGTGTTACATAGATTTTAGCAGACAAAATTACGTGGTATATCTCACTGACTAACCTGTCAGGTCAGGTGCTCAGCTGTGTTCTAATGTAAAAAGGAGTTGCTCTGTTATTTACTCGGTCTCGACAAGTGTCATGATCTCCCTCTTGTTTTTTCCCATTGCTTCGGTAGTCGGCATGGTTAGGAACTGATTTGGCAACATTAAGTTAAGGGCTGAAGTGATGCAAGGCGCTTTCTATCAGCTCACTCTCTGTCCTCTCCTACTCCCGTCCTCTTGGAGGAAACGGTGGATATTCACGTAAAGAACTGATGCACCAAGCTATTGACCCGAAAATTCAGAGAGATAGGAAGGCAATGGCTTTATGTTACAGATTTTCCAGCAGACAAAATTACGTGGTACATCACACTGGGAAACCTGTCAGGGTCTCAGCCAAGTTCTAAGGTAAAAAGGAGTTGCTTTGTTATTTACTGGTCTCTACTAGCATCATGGTATCCCTCTTGTTTTTTTCCTGTTGCCTTGGGGATCGTGATGGTTAGGAACTTATTCGGCAACATTATGTTAGTGGGTGGTGTGATGCGAGGCGCTTTCTATCTGTCCATTCTACATCCTCTCCTACTCCTGTCCCCTTGGGAGAAACGGTGGGTATTCACGTAATGAACTGGTGCGCCAAGACATTGATCCAAAAATTCAGAGAGCAAGGAAGTCAATGGCTTTGTGTTACATAGATTTTAGCAGACAAAATTACGTGGTATATCTCACTGACTAACCTGTCAGGTCAGGTTCTCAGCTGTGTTCTAAGGTAAAAAGGAGTTGCTCTGTTATTTACTCGGTCTCGACAAGTGTCATGATCTCCCTCTTGTTTTTTCCCATTGCTTCGGTAGTCGGCATGGTTAGGAACTGATTTGGCAACATTAAGTGAAGGGCTGAAGTGAGGCAAGTCGCTTTCTATCAGCTCACTCTCCGTGTTCTCCTACTCCTGTCCCCATGGGAGAAACGGTGGATATTCACGTAAAGAACTGATGCACCAAGCAATTGATCCAAAAATTCAGAGAGATAGGAAGGCAATGGCTTTATGTTACAGATATTCCAGCAGACAAAATTACGTGGTACATCACACTGAGAAACCAGTCAGGGTCTCAGCTAAGATCTAAGGTAAACAGGAGTTGCTTTGTTATTTATTCGGTCTCTACTAGCATCATGGTATCCCTCTTGTTTTTTTCCTGTTGCCTTGGAGATCATGATGGTTAGGATCTTATTCGGCAACATTAAGTTAATGGCTGGTGTGATGCGAGGCGCTTTCTATCAGCTCACTCTCCATCCTCTCCTACTCCAGTGCCCTTAGGAGAAACGGTGGGTATTCACGTAAGGAACTGGTGCGCCAAGACATTGATCCAAAAATTCAGAGAGCAAGGAAGTCAATGGCTTTGTGTTACATAGATTCCAGCAGACAAAATTACGTGGTATATCTCACTGACTAACCTGTCAGGTGAGGTTCTCAGCTGTGATCTAAGGTAAACTGGAGTTCCTGTGTTATTTACTCGGTCTCGACAACTGTCATGATCTCCCTCTCGTTTTTTCCCATTGCTTCGGTAGTCGGCATGGTTAGGAACTGATTTGGCAACATTAAGTTAAGGGCTGAAGTGATGCAAGGCGCTTTCTATCAGCTCACTCTCTGTCCTCTCCTACTCCCGTCCTCTTGGGAGAAACGGTGGATATTCACGTGAAGAACTGATGCACCAAGCTATTGATCCAAAAATTCAGAGAGATATAAAGGCAATGGCTTTATGTTACAGATATTCCAGCAGACAAAATTACGTAGTACATCACACTGAGAAACCTGTCAGGGTCTCAGCCGAGATCAAAGGTAAACAGGAGTTGCTTTGTTATTTATTCGGTCTCTACTAGCATCATGGTATCCCTCTTGTTTTTTTCCTGTTGCCTTGGAGATCGTGATGGTTAGGAACTTATTCGGCATCATTAAGTTAATGGCTGGTGTGATGCGAGGCGCTTTCTATCAGCTCACTCTCCATCCGCTCCTACTCCAGTCCCCTTAGGATAAACGGTGGGTATTCACGTAAAGAACTGGTGCGCCAAGACATTGATCGAAAAATTCAGACAGCTAGGAAATCAGTAATTTTGTGTTACATAGATTCTAGCAGACAAAATTACGTGGTATATTTCACTGACTAACCTGTCAGGTCAGGTTCTCAGCTGTGATCTAAGGTAAACAGGAGTTGCTCTGGTATTTACTCGGTCTCGACAAGTGTCATAATCTCCCTCTTTTTTTTTCCCATTGCTTCGGTAGTCGGCATGGTTAGGAACTGATTTGGCAACATTACGTTAAGGGCTGAGGTGATTCAAGGCGCTTTCTATCAGCTCACTCTCTGTCCTCTCGTACTCCCGTCCTCTTGGGAGAAACGGTGGATATTAACGTAAAGAACTGATGCATCAAGCTATTGATCCAAAAATTCAGAGAGATAGGAAGGCAATGGCTTTATGTTATAGATATTCCAGCAGACAAAATTACGTGGTACATCACACTGAGAAACCTGTCAGGGTCTCAGCCAAGGTCTAAGGTAAACAGGAGTTGCTTTGTTATTTATTCGGTCTCTACTAACATCATGGTATCCCTCTTGTTTTTTTCCTGTTGCCTTGGAGATCGTGATGGTTAGGAACTTATTCGGCAACATTAAGTTAATGGCTGGTGTGATGCGAGGCGCTTTCTATCTGCTCACTCTACATCCTGTCCTACTCCTGTCCCCTTGGGAGAAATGCTGGTTATTTACGTAAAGAACTGGTGGGCCAAGACATTGATCCAAAAATTCAGAGGGCAAGGAAGTCATTGGCTTTGTGTTACATAGATCCCAGCAGACAAAATTACGTGGTATATCTCACTGGCTAACCTGTCAGGTCAAGTTCTCAGCTGTGAACTAAGGTAAACAGGAGTTCCTCTGTTATTTACTCGGTCTCGACAAGTGTCATGATCTCCCTCTTGTTTTTTCCCATTTCTTCGGTAGTCGGCATGGTTAGGAACTGATTTGGCAACATTAAGTTAAAGGCTGAAGTGATGCAAGTTGCTTTCTATCAGCTCACTCTCCGTCCTCTCCTACTCCCGTCCCCCTGGAAGACACGGTGGATATTCACGTAAAGAACTGATGCACCAAGCTATTGATCCAAAAATTCAGAGAGATGGGAAGGCAATGGCTTTATGTTACAGATATTCCAGCAGACAAAATTACGTGCTACATCACCCTGAGAAATCTGTCATAGCCTCAGCGAAGATCTAAGGTAAACAGGAGTTGCTTTGTTATTTATTCGGTCTCTACTAGCATCATGGTATCCCTCTTGTTTTTTTCCTGTTGCCTTGGAGATCGTGATGGTTAGGAACTTATTCGGCATCATTAAGTTAATGCCTGGTGTGATGCGAGGCGCTTTCTATCAGCTCACTCTCCTTCCTCTCCTTCTCCAGTCCCCTTGGGAGAAACGGTGGGTATTCACGTAAAGAACTGGTGCGCCAAGACATTGATCCAAAAATTCAGAGAGCAAGTAAGTCAATGGCTTTGTGTTACATAGATTCCAGCAGACAAAATTACGTGGAATATCTCACTGACTAACCTGTCACTTCAGGTTCTCATCTGTGTTCTAAGGTAAAAAGGAGTTGCTCTGTTATTTACTCGGTCTCAACAAGTGTCATGATCTCCCTCTTGTTTTTTCCCATTGCTTCGGTAATCGGCATGGTTAGGAACTGATTTGGCAACATTAAGTGAAGGGCTGAAGTGATGCAAGTCGTTTTCTATCAGCTCACTCTCCGTGCTCTCATACTCCCGTCCCCATGGGAGAAACGGTGGATATTCACGTAAAGAACTGATGCACCAAGCTATTGATCCAAAAATTCAGAGAGATAGGAAGGCAATGGCTTTATGTTACAGATATTCCAGCAGACATAATTACGTGGTACATCACGCTGCGAAACCTGTCAGGGTCTCAGCCAAGATATAAGGTAAACAGGAGTTGCTTTGTAATTTTTTCGGTCTCTAGTAGCATCATGGTATCCCTCTTGTTTTTTTTCCTGTTGCCTTGGAGATCGTGATGGTTAGGAACTTATTCGGCATCATTAAGTTAATCACTGGTGTGATGCGAGGCGCTCTCTATCAGCTCACTCTCCTTCCTCTCCTACTCCAGTCCCTTGGGAGAAACGGTGGGTATTCACGTAAAGAACTGGTGCACCAAGACATTGATCCAAAAATTCAGAGAGCAAGTAAGTCAATGGCTTTGTGTTACATAGATTCCAGCAGACAAAATTACGTGGTATATCTCACTGACTAACCTGTCAGGTCAGGTTCTCAGCTGTGATCTAAGGTAAAAAGGAGTTGCTCTGTTATTTACTCGGTCTCGACAAGTGTCATGATCTCCCTCTTGTTTTTTCCCATTGCTTCGGTAGTCGGCATGGTTAGGAACTGATTTGGCAACATTAAGTTAAGGGCTGAAGTGATGCAAGGCGCTTTCTATCAGCTCACTCTCTGTCCTCTCCTACTCCCGTCCTCTTGGGAGAAACGGTGGATATTCACGTGAAGAACTGATGCACCAAGCTAATGATCCAAAAATTCAGAGAGATATAAAGGCAATGGCTTTATGTTACAGATATTCCAGCAGACAAAATTACGTAGTACATCACACTGAGAAACCTGTCAGGGTCTCAGCCGAGATCAAAGGTAAACAGGAGTTGCTTTGTTATTTATTCGGTCTCTACTAGCATCATGGTATCCCTCTTGTTTATTTCCTGTTGCCTTGGAGATCATGATGGTTACGATCTTATTCAGCAACATTAAGTTAATGGCTGGTGTGATGCGAGGCGCTTTCTATCAGCTCACTCTCCATCCTCTCCTACTCCAGTGCCCTTAGGAGAAACGGTGGGTATTCACGTAAAGAACTGATGCACCAAGCTATTGATCCAAAAATTCAGAGAGATAGGAAGGCAATGGCTTTATGTTACAGATATTCCAGCAGACAAAATTACATGGTACATCACACTGAGAAACCTGTCAGGGTCTCAGCCAAGGTCCAAGATAAACAGGAGTTGCTTTGTTATTTGCTGGTCTCTCCTCGCATCATGGTATCCCTCTTGTTTTTTTCCTGTTGCCTTGGAGATCGTGATGGTTAGGAACTTATTCGGCATCATTAAGTTAATGCCTGGTGTGTTGCGAGGCGCTTTCTATCAGCTCACTCTCCATCCTCTCCTACTCCTGTCCCCTAGAGAGAAACGGTGGGTATTCACGTAAAGAACTGGTGCGCCAAGACATTGATCCAAAAATTCAGAGAGCAAGGAAGTCAATGGCTTTGTGTTACATAGATTACAGCAGACAAAATACGTAGTATGTCTCACTGACTAACCTGTCAGGTCTGGTTCTCAGCAGTGATCTAAGGTAAAAAGGAGTTGCTCTGGTATTTACTCGGTCTCGACAAGTGTCATGATCTCCCTCTTGTTTTTTCCCATTGCTTCGGTAGTCGGCATGGTTAGGAACTGATTTGGCAACATTACGTTAAGGGCTGAGGTGATGCAAGGCGCTTTCTATCAGCTCACTCTCTGTCCTCTCCTACTCCCGTCCTCTTGGGAGAAACGGTGGATATTCACATAAAGAACTGATGCACCAAGCTATTGATCCAAAAATTCAGAGAGATAGGAAGGCAATGGCTTTATGTTACAGATATTCCAGCAGACAAAATTACGTGGTACATCACACTGAGAAACCTGTCAGGGTCTCAGCCAAGGTCCAAGGTAAACAGGAGTTGCTTTGTTATTTACTGGTCTCTACTAGCATCATGGTATCCCTCTTGTTTTTTTCCTGTTGCCTTGGAGATCGTGATGGTTAGGAACTTATTCGGCATCATTAAGTTAATGCCTGGTGTGATGCGAGGCGCTTTCTATCAGCTCACTTTCCTTCCTCTCTTTCTCCAGTCCCCTTGGGAGAAACGGTGGGTATTCACGTAAAGAGCTGGTGCGCCAAGACATTGATCCAAAAATTCAGAGAGCAAGGAAGTCAATGGCTTTGTGTTACATAGATTTTAGCAGACAAAATTACGTGGTATATCTCACTGACCAACCTGTCAGGTCAGGTGCTCAGCTGTGTTCTAATGTAAAAAGGAGTTGCTCTGTTATTTACTCGGTCTCGACAAGTGTCATGATCTCCCTCTTGTTTTTTCCCATTGCTTCGGTAGTCAGCATGGTTAGGAACTGATTTGGCAACATTAAGTGAAGGGCTGAAGTGAGGCAAGTCGCTTTCTATCAGCTCACTCTCCGTGCTCTCCTACTCCCGTCCCCATGGGAGAAACGGTGGATATTCACGTAAAGCACTGATGCACCAAGCAATTGATCCAAAAATTCAGAGAGATAAGAAGGCAATGGCTTTATGTTACAGATATTCCAGCAGACAAAATTACGTGGTACATCACACTGAGAAACCAGTCAGGGTCTCAGCTAAGATCTAAGGTAAACAGGAGTTGCTTTGTTATTTATTCGGTCTCTACCAGCATCATGGTATCCCTCTTGTTTTTTTCCTGTTGCCTTGGAGATCATGATGGTTAGGATCTTATTCGGCAACATTAAGTTAATGGCTGGTGTGATGCGAGGCGCTTTCTATCAGCTCACTCTCCATCCTCTCCTACTCCAGTGCCCTTAGGAGAAACGGTGGGTATTCACGTAAAGAACTGGTGCGCCAAGACATTGATCCAAAAATTCAGAGAGCAAGGAAGTCAATGGCTTTGTGTTACATAGATTCCAGCAGACAAAATTACGTGGTATATCTCACTGACTAACCTGTCAGGTCAGGTTCTCAGCTGTGATCTAAGGTAAAAAGGTGTTGCTGTGTTATTTACTCGGTCTCGACAAGTGTCATGATCTCCCTGTTGTTTTTCCTCATTGCTTCGGTAGTCGGCATGGTTAGGAACTGATTTGGCAACATTAAGTTAAGGGCTGAAGTGATGCAAGGCGCTTTCTATCAGCTCACTCTCTGTCCTCTCCTACTCCCGTCCTCTTGGGAGAAACGGTGGATATTCACGTAAAGAACTGATGCACCAAGCTATTGATCCAAAAATTCAGAGAGATGGGAAGGCAATGGCTTTATGTTACAGATATTCCAGCAGACAAAATTACGTAGTACATCTCACTGAGAAACCTGACAGGGTCTCAGCCGAGATCAAAGGTAAACAGGAGTTGCTTTGTTATTTATTCGGTCTCTACTAGCATCATGGTATCCCTCTTGTTTTTTTCCTGTTGCCTTGGAGATCGTGATGGTTAGGAACTTATTCAGCAACATTAAGTTAATGGCTGGTGTGATGCGAGGCGCTTTCTATCAGCTCACTCTCCATCCTCTCCTACTCCTGTCCCCTTGGGAGAAACGGTGGGTATTCACGTAAAGAACTGGTGCGCCAAGACATTGATCCAAAAATTCAGAGAGCAAGGAAGTCAATAGCTTTGTCTTACATAGATTCCAGCAGACAAAATTACGTGGTATATCCCACTGACTAACCTGTCAGGTCAGGATCTCAGCTGTGATCTAAGGTAAAAAAGAGTTGCTCTGTTATTTACTCGTTCTCGACAAGTGTCATGATCTCCCTCTTGTTTTTTCCCATTGCTTCGGTAGTCGGCATGGTTAGGAACTGATTTGGCAACATTAAGTTAAGGGCTGAAGTGATGCAAGGCGCTTTCTATCAGCTCACTCTCTGTCCTCTCCTACTCCCGTCCTCTTGGAAGAAACGGTGGATATTCACGTAAAGAACTGATGCACCAAGCTATTGACCCGAAAATTCAGAGAGATAGGAAGGCAATGGCTTTATGTTACAGATTTTCCAGCAGACAAAATTACGTGGTACATCACACTGGGAAACCTGTCAGGGTCTCAGCCAAGTTCTAAGGTAAAAAGGAGTTGCTTTGTTATTTACTGGTCTCTACTAGCATCATGGTATCCCTCTTGTTTTTTTCCTGTTGCCTTGGGGATCGTGATGGTTAGGAACTTATTCGGCAACATTATGTTAGTGGCTGGTGTGATGCGAGGCGCTTTCTATCTGTCCATTCTACATCCTCTCCTACTCCTGTCCCCTTGGGAGAAACGGTGGGTATTCACGTAAAGAACTGGTGCGCCAAGACATTGATCCAAAAATTCAGAGAGCAAGGAAGTCAATGGCTTTGTGTTACATAGATTTTAGCAGACAAAATTACGTGGTATATCTCACTGACTAACCTGTCAGGTCAGGTTCTCAGCTGTGTTCTAAGGTAAAAAGGAGTTGCTCTGTTATTTACTCGGTCTCGACAAGTGTCATGATCTCCCTCTTGTTTTTTCCCATTGCTTCGGTAGTCGGCATGGTTAGGAACTGATTTGGCAACATTAAGTGAAGGGCTGAAGTGAGGCAAGTCGCTTTCTATCAGCTCACTCTCCGTGTTCTCCTACTCCTGTCCCCATGGGAGAAACGGTGGATATTCACGTAAAGAACTGATGCACCAAGCAATTGATCCAAAAATTCAGAGAGATAGGAAGGCAATGGCTTTATGTTACAGATATTCCAGCAGACAAAATTACGTGGTACATCACACTGAGAAACCAGTCAGGGTCTCAGCTAAGATCTAAGGTAAACAGGAGTTGCTTTGTTATTTATTCGGTCTCTACTAGCATCATGGTATCCCTCTTGTTTTTTTCCTGTTGCCTTGGAGATCATGATGGTTAGGATCTTATTCGGCAACATTAAGTTAATGGCTGGTGTGATGCGAGGCGCTTTCTATCAGCTCACTCTCCATCCTCTCCTACTCCAGTGCCCTTAGGAGAAACGGTGGGTATTCACGTAAGGAACTGGTGCGCCAAGACATTGATCCAAAAATTCAGAGAGCAAGGAAGTCAATGGCTTTGTGTTACATAGATTCCAGCAGACAAAATTACGTGGTATATCTCACTGACTAACCTGTCAGGTCAGGTTCTCAGCTGTGATCTAAGGTAAACTGGAGTTCCTGTGTTATTTACTCGGTCTCGACAACTGTCATGATCTCCCTCTCGTTTTTTCCCATTGCTTCGGTAGTCGGCATGGTTAGGAACTGATTTGGCAACATTAAGTTAAGGGCTGAAGTGATGCAAGGCGCTTTCTTATCAGCTCACTCTCTGTCCTCTCCTACTCCCGTCCTCTTGGGAGAAACGGTGGATATTCACGTGAAGAACTGATGCACCAAGCTATTGATCCAAAAATTCAGAGAGATATAAAGGCAATGGCTTTATGTTACAGATATTCCAGCAGACAAAATTACGTAGTACATCACACTGAGAAACCTGTCAGGGTCTCAGCCGAGATCAAAGGTAAACAGGAGTTGCTTTGTTATTTATTCGGTCTCTACTAGCATCATGGTATCCCTCTTGTTTTTTTCCTGTTGCCTTGGAGATCGTGATGGTTAGGAACTTATTCGGCATCATTAAGTTAATGGCTGGTGTGATGCGAGGCGCTTTCTATCAGCTCACTCTCCATCCGCTCCTACTCCAGTCCCCTTAGGATAAACGGTGGGTATTCACGTAAAGAACTGGTGCGCCAAGACATTGATCGAAAAATTCAGACAGCTAGGAAATCAGTAATTTTGTGTTACATAGATTCTAGCAGACAAAATTACGTTGTATATTTCACTGACTAACCTGTCAGGTCAGGTTCTCAGCTGTGATCTAAGGTAAACAGGAGTTGCTCTGGTATTTACTCGGTCTCGACAAGTGTCATAATCTCCCTCTTTTTTTTTCCCATTGCTTCGGTAGTCGGCATGGTTAGGAACTGATTTGGCAACATTACGTTAAGGGCTGAGGTGATTCAAGGCGCTTTCTATCAGCTCACTCTCTGTCCTCTCGTACTCCCGTCCTCTTGGGAGAAACGGTGGATATTAACGTAAAGAACTGATGCACCAAGCTATTGATCCAAAAATTCAGAGAGATAGGAAGGCAATGGCTTTATGTTATAGATATTCCAGCAGACAAAATTACGTGGTACATCACACTGAGAAACCTGTCAGGGTCTCAGCCAAGGTCTAAGGTAAACAGGAGTTGCTTTGTTATTTATTCGGTCTCTACTAACATCATGGTATCCCTCTTGTTTTTTTCCTGTTGCCTTGGAGATCGTGATGGTTAGGAACTTATTCGGCAACATTAAGTTAATGGCTGGTGTGATGCGAGGCGCTTTCTATCTGCTCGCTCTACATCCTGTCCTACTCCTGTCCCCTTGGGAGAAATGCTTGTTATTCACGTAAAGAACTGGTGGGCCAAGACATTGATCCAAAAATTCAGAGGGCAAGGAAGTCATTGGCTTTGTGTTACATAGATCCCAGCAGACAAAATTACGTGGTATATCTCACTGGCTAACCTGTCAGGTCAAGTTCTCAGCTGTGAACTAAGGTAAACAGGAGTTCCTCTGTTATTTACTCGGTCTCGACAAGTGTCATGATCTCCCTCTTGTTTTTTCCCATTGCTTCGGTAGTCGGCATGGTTAGGAACTGATTTGGCAACATTAAGTTAAAGGCTGAAGTGATGCAAGTTGCTTTCTATCAGCTCACTCTCCGTCCTCTCCTACTCCCGTCCCCCTGGAAGACACGGTGGATATTCACGTAATAAACTGATGCACCAAGCTATTGATCCAAAAATTCAGAGAGATGGGAAGGCAATGGCTTTATGTTACAGATATTCCAGCAGACAAAATTACGTGCTACATCACCCTGAGAAACCTGTCATAGCCTCAGCGAAGATCTAAGGTAAACAGGAGTTGCTTTGTTATTTATTCGGTCTCTACTAGCATCATGGTATCCCTCTTGTTTTTTTCCTGTTGCCTTGGAGATCGTGATGGTTAGGAACTTATTCGGCATCATTAAGTTAATGCCTGGTGTGATGCGAGGCGCTTTCTATCAGCTCACTCTCCTTCGTCTCCTTTTCCAGTCCCCTTGGGAGAAACGGTGGGTATTCACGTAAAGAACTGGTGCGCCAAGACATTGATCCAAAAATTCAGAGAGCAAGGAAGTCAATGGCTTTGTGTTACATAGATTACAGCAGACAAAATTACGTAGTATGTCTCACTGACTGACCTGTCAGGTCAGGTTCTCAGCTGTGATCTAAGGTAAAAAGGAGTTGCTCTGGTATTTACTCGGTCTCGACAAGTGTCATGATCTCCCTCTTGTTTTTTCCCATTGCTTCGGTAGTCGGCATGGTTAGGAACTGATTTGGCAACATTACGTTAAGGGCTGAGGTGATGCAAGGCGCTTTCTATCAGCTCACTCTCTGTCCTCTCCTACTCCCGTCCTCTTGGGGGAAACGGTGGATATTCACGTAAAGAACTGATGCACCAAGCTATTGATCCAAAAATTCAGAGAGATGGGAAGGCAATGGCTTTATGTTACAGATATTCCAGCAGACAATATTACGTGGTACATCACACAGAGAAACTTGTCAGGGTCTCAGCCAAGATCTAAGGTAAACAGGAGTTGCTTTGTTATTTATTCGGTCTCTACTATTATCATGGTATCCCTCTTGTTTTTTCCTGTTGCCTTGGAGATCGTGATGGTTAGGAACTTATTCGGCATCATTAAGTTAATGCCTGGTGTGATGCGAGGCGCTTTCTATCAGCTCACTCTCCTTCCTCTCCTTCTCCAGTCCCCTTGGGAGAAACGGTGGGTATTCACGTAAAGAACTGGTGCGCCAAGACATTGATCCAAAAATTCAGAGAGCAAGGAAGTCAAAGGCTTTGTGTTACATAGATTCTAGCAGACAAAATTACGTGGTATATTTCACTGACTAACCTGTCAGGTCAGGTTCTCAGCTGTGATCTAAGGTAAAAAGGAGTTGCTCTGGTATTTACTCGGTCTCGACAAGTGTCATGATCTCCCTCTTGTTTTTTCCCATTGCATCGGTAGTCGGCATGGTTAGGAACTGATTTGGCAACATTACGTTAAGGGCTGAGGTGATGCAAGGCGCTGTCTATCAGCTCACTCTCTGTCCTCTCCTACTCCCGTCCTCTTGGGAGAAACGGTGGATATTCACGTAAAGAACTGATGCACCAAGCTATTGATCCAAAAATTCAGAGAGATAGGAAGGCAATGGCTTTATGTTACAGATATTCCAGCAGACAAAATTACGTGGTACATCACACTGAGAAACCTGTCAGGGTCTCAGCCAAGGTCTAAGGTAAACAGGAGTTGCTTTGTTATTTATTCGGTCTCTACTAGCATCATGGTATCCCTCTTGTTTTTTTCCTGTTGCCTTGGAGATCGTGATGGTTAGGAACTTATTCGGCAACATTAAGTTAATGGCTGGTGTGATGCGAGACCTTTCTATCTGCTCACTCTACATCCTGTCCTACTCCTGTCCCCTTGGGAGAAACGGTGGGTATTCACGTAAAGAACTGGTGCGCCAAGACATTGATCCAAAAATTCAGAGAGCAAGGAAGTCATTGGCTTTGTGTTACATAGATTCCAGCAGACAAAATTACGTGGTATATCTCACTGGCTAACCTGTCAGGTCAAGTTCTCAGCTGTGAACTAAGGTAAACAGGAGTTCCTCTGTTATTTACTCGGTCTCGACAAGTGTCATGATCTCCCTCATGTTTTTTCCCATTGCTTCGGTAGTCGGCATGGTTAGGAACTGATTTGGCAACATTAAGTTAAAGGCTGAAGTGATGCAAGTTGCTTTCTATCAGCTCACTCTCCGTCCTCTCCTACTCCCGTCCCCCTGGAAGTCACGGTGGATATTCACGTAATGAACTGATGCACCAAGCTATTGATCCAAAAATTCAGAGCGATGGGAAGGCAATGGCTTTATGTTACAGATATTCCAGCAGAGAAAATTACGTGCTACATCACACTGAGAAACCTGTCATAGTCTCAGCGCAGATCTAAGGTAAACAGGAGTTGCTTTGTTATTTATTCGGTCTCTACTAGCATCATGGTATCCCTCTTGTTTTTTCCTGTTGCCTTGGAGATCGTGATGGTTAGGAACTTATTCGGCATCATTAAGTTAACGCTTGGTGTGATGCGAGGCGCTTTCTATCAGCTCACTCTCCTTCCTCTCCTACTCCAGTCCCCTTGGGAGAAACGGTGGGTATTCACGTAAAGAACTGGTGCGCCAAGACTTTGATCCAAAAATTCAGAGAGCAAGGAAGTCAATGGCTTTGTGTTACATAGATTCCAGCAGACAAAATTACGTGGTATATTTCACTGACTAACCTGTCAGGTCAGGTTCTCAGCTGTGATCTAAGGTAAAAAGGAGTTGCTCTGTTATTTACTCGGTCTCGACAAGTGTCATGATCTCCCTCTTGTTTTTTCCCATTGCTTCGGTAGTCGGCATGGTTAGGAACTGATTTGGCAACATTACGTTAAGGCCTGAGGTGATGCAAGGCGCTTTCTATCAGCTCACTCTCTGTCCTCTCCTACTCCCGTCCTCTTGGGAGAAACGGTGGATATTCACGTAAAGATCTGATGCACCAAGCTATTAATCCAAAAATTCAGAGAGATAGGAAGGCAATGGCTTTATGTTACAGATATTCCAGCAGACAAAATTACGTGGTACATCGCACTGGGAAACCTGTCAGGGTCTCAGCCAGGGTCTAAGGTAAACAGGAGTTGCTTTGTTATTTACTGGTCTCTACTAGCATCATGGTATCCCTCTCGTTTTTTTCCTGTTGCCTTGGGGATCGTGATGGTTAGGAACTTATTCGGCAACATTAAGTTAATGGCTGGTGTGATGCGAGGCGCTTTCTATCAGCTCACTCTACATCCTCTCCTACTCCTGTCCCCTTGGGAGAAACGGTGGGTATTCACGTAAAGAACTGGTGCGCCAAGACATTGATCCAAAAATTCAGAGAGCAAGGAAGTCAATGGCTTTGTGTTACATAGATTTTAGCAGACAAAATTACGTGGTATATCTCACTGACTAACCTGTCAGGTCAGGTTCTCAGCTGTGTTCTAAGGTAAAAAGGAGTTGCTCTGTTATTTACTCGGTCTCGACAAGTGTCATGATCTCCCTCTTGTTTTTTCCCATTGCTTCGGTAGTCGGCATGGTTAGGAACTGATTTGGCAACATTAAGTGAAGGGCTGAAGTGAGGCAAGTCGCTTTCTATCAGCTCACTCTCCGTGTTCTCCTACTCCTGTCCCCATGGGAGAAACGGTGGATATTCACGTAAAGAACTGATGCACCAAGCAATTGATCCAAAAATTCAGAGAGATAGGAAGGCAATGGCTTTATGTTACAGATATTCCAGCAGACAAAATTACGTGGTACATCACACTGAGAAACCAGTCAGGGTCTCAGCTAAGATCTAAGGTAAACAGGAGTTGCTTTGTTATTTATTCGGTCTCTACTAGCATCATGGTATCCCTCTTGTTTTTTTCCTGTTGCCTTGGAGATCATGATGGTTAGGATCTTATTCGGCAACATTAAGTTAATGGCTGGTGTGATGCGAGGCGCTTTCTATCAGCTCACTCTCCATCCTCTCCTACTCCAGTGCCCTTAGGATAAACGGTGGGTATTCACGTAAAGAACTGGTGCGCCAAGACATTGATCGAAAAATTCAGACAGCTAGGAAATCAGTAATTTTGTGTTACATAGATTCTAGCAGACAAAATTACGTGGTATATTTCACTGACTAACCTGTCAGGTCAGGTTCTCAGCTGTGATCTAAGGTAAACAGGAGTTGCTCTGGTATTTACTCGGTCTCGACAAGTGTCATAATCTCCCTCTTTTTTTTTCCCATTGCTTCGGTAGTCGGCATGGTTAGGAACTGATTTGGCAACATTACGTTAAGGGCTGAGGTGATGCAAGGCGCTTTCTATCAGCTCACTCTCTGTCCTCTCGTACTCCCGTCCTCTTGGGAGAAACGGTGGATTTTAACGTAAAGAACTGATGCACCAAGCTATTGATCCAAAAATTCAGAGAGATAGGAAGGCAATGGCTTTATGTTATAGATATTCCAGCAGACAAAATTACGTGGTACATCACACTGAGAAACCTGTCAGGGTCTCAGCCAAGGTCTAAGGTAAACAGGAGTTGCTTTGTTATTTATTCGGTCTCTACTAGCATCATGGTATCCCTCTTGTTTTTTTCCTGTTGCCTTGGAGATCGTGATGGTTAGGAACTTATTCGGCAACATTAAGTTAATGGCTGGTGTGATGCGAGGCGCTTTCTATCTGCTCACTCTACATCCTGTCCTACTCCTGTCCCCTTGGGAGAAACGCTGGTTATTCACGTAAAGAACTGGTGGGCCAAGACATTGATCCAAAAATTCAGAGGGCAAGGAAGTCATTGGCTTTGTGTTACATAGATCCCAGCAGACAAAATTACGTGGTATATCTCACTGGCTAACCTGTCAGGTCAAGTTCTCAGCTGTGAACTAAGGTAAACAGGAGTTCCTCTGTTATTTACTCGGTCTCGACAAGTGTCATGATCTCCCTCTTGTTTTTTCCCATTGCTTCGGTAGTCGGCATGGTTAGGAACTGATTTGGCAACATTAAGTTAAAGGCTGAAGTGATGCAAGTTGCTTTCTATCAGCTCACTCTCCGTCCTCTCCTACTCCCGTCCCCCTGGAAGACACGGTGGATATTCACGTAAAGAACTGATGCACCAAGCTATTGATCCAAAAATTCAGAGAGATGGGAAAGCAATGGCTTTATGTTACAGATATTCCAGCAGACAATATTACGTGGTACATCACACAGAGAAACTTGTCAGGGTCTCAGCCAAGATCTAAGGTAAACAGGAGTTGCTTTGTTATTTATTCGGTCTCTACTATTATCATGGTATCCCTCTTGTTTTTTCCTGTTGCCTTGGAGATCGTGATGGTTAGGAACTTATTCGGCATCATTAAGTTAATGCCTGGTGTGATGCGAGGCGCTTTCTATCAGCTCACTCTCCTTCCTCTCCTTCTCCAGTCCCCTTGGGAGAAACGGTGGGTATTCACGTAAAGAACTGGTGCGCCAAGACATTGATCCAAAAATTCAGAGAGCAAGGAAGTCAATGGCTTTGTGTTACATAGATTTTAGCAGACAAAATTACGTGGTATATCTCACTGACTAACCTGTCAGGTCAGGTTCTCAGCTGTGTTCTAAGGTAAAAAGGAGTTGCTCTGTTATTTACTCGGTCTCGACAAGTGTCATGATCTCCCTCTTGTTTTTTCCCATTGCTTCGGTAGTCGGCATGGTTAGGAACTGATTTGGCAACATTAAGTGAAGGGCTGAAGTGAGGCAAGTCGGTTTCTATCAGCTCACTCTCCGTGTTCTCCTACTCCTGTCCCCATGGGAGAAACGGTGGATATTCACGTAAAGAACTGATGCACCAAGCAATTGATCCAAAAATTCAGAGAGATAGGAAGGCAATGGCTTTATGTTACAGATATTCCAGCAGACAAAATTACGTGGTACATCACACTGAGAAACCAGTCAGGGTCTCAGCTAAGATCTAAGGTAAACAGGAGTTGCTTTGTTATTTATTCGGTCTCTACTAGCATCATGGTATCCCTCTTGTTTTTTTCCTGTTGCCTTGGAGATCATGATGGTTAGGATCTTATTCGGCAACATTAAGTTAATGGCTGGTGTGATGCGAGGCGCTTTCTATCAGCTCACTCTCCATCCTCTCCTACTCCAGTGCCCTTAGGAGAAACGGTGGGTATTCACGTAAGGAACTGGTGCGCCAAGACATTGATCCAAAAATTCAGAGAGCAAGGAAGTCAATGGCTTTGTGTTACATAGATTCCAGCAGACAAAATTACGTGGTATATCTCACTGACTAACCTGTCAGGTCAGGTTCTCAGCTGTGATCTAATGTAAACTGGAGTTTCTGTGTTATTTACTCGGTCTCGACAACTGTCATGATCTCCCTCTCGTTTTTTCCCATTGCTTCGGTAGTCGGCATGGTTAGGAACTGATTTGGCAACATTAAGTTAAGGGCTGAAGTGATGCAAGGCGCTTTCTATCAGCTCACTCTCTGTCCTCTCCTACTCCCGTCCTCTTGGGAGAAACGGTGGATATTCACGTGAAGAACTGATGCACCAAGCTATTGATCCAAAAATTCAGAGAGATATAAAGGCAATGGCTTTATGTTACAGATATTCCAGCAGACAAAATTACGTAGTACATCACACTGAGAAACCTGTCAGGGTCTCAGCCGAGATCAAAGGTAAACAGGAGTTGCTTTGTTATTTATTCGGTCTCTACTAGCATCATGGTATCCCTCTTGTTTTTTTCCTGTTGCCTTGGAGATCGTGATGGTTAGGAACTTATTCGGCATCATTAAGTTAATGGCTGGTGTGATGCGAGGCGCTTTCTATCAGCTCACTCTCCATCCGCTCCTACTCCAGTCCCCTTAGGATAAACGGTGGGTATTCACGTAAAGAACTGGTGCGCCAAGACATTGATCCAAAAATTCAGACAGCTAGGAAATCAGTAATTTTGTGTTACATAGATTCTAGCAGACAAAATTACGTGGTATATTTCACTGACTAACCTGTCAGGTCAGGTTCTCAGCTGTGATCTAAGGTAAACAGGAGTTGCTCTGGTATTTACTCGGTCTCGACAAGTGTCATAATCTCCCTCTTTTTTTTTCCCATTGCTTCGGTAGTCGGCATGGTTAGGAACTGATTTGGCAACATTACGTTAAGGGCTGAGGTGATGCAAGGCGCTTTCTATCAGCTCACTCTCTGTCCTCTCGTACTCCCGTCCTCTTGGGAGAAACGGTGGATATTAACGTAAAGAACTGATGCACCAAGCTATTGATCCAAAAATTCAGAGAGATAGGAAGGCAATGGCTTTATGTTATAGATATTCCAGCAGACAAAATTACGTGGTACATCACACTGAGAAACCTGTCAGGGTCTCAGCCAAGGTCTAAGGTAAACAGGAGTTGCTTTGTTATTTATTCGGTCTCTACTAGCATCATGGTATCCCTCTTGTTTTTTTCCTGTTGCCTTGGAGATCGTGATGGTTAGGAACTTATTCGGCAACATTAAGTTAATGGCTGGTGTGATGCGAGGCGCTTTCTATCTGCTCACTCTACATCCTGTCCTACTCCTGTCCCCTTGGGAGAAACGCTGGTTATTCACGTAAAGAACTGGTGGGCCAAGACATTGATCCAAAAATTCAGAGGGCAAGGAAGTCATTGGCTTTGTGTTACATAGATCCCAGCAGACAAAATTACGTGGTATATCTCACTGGCTAACCTGTCAGGTCAAGTTCTCAGCTGTGAACTAAGGTAAACAGGAGTTCCTCTGTTATTTACTCGGTCTCGACAAGTGTCATGATCTCCCTCTTGTTTTTTCCCATTGCTTCGGTAGTCGGCATGGTTAGGAACTGATTTGGCAACATTAAGTTAAGGGCTGAAGTGATGCAAGTTGCTTTCTATCAGCTCACTCTCCGTCCTCTCCTACTCCCGTCCCCCTGGAAGACACGGTGGATATTCACGTAAAGAACTGATGCACCAAGCTATTGATCCAAAAATTCAGAGAGATGGGAAGGCAATGGCTTTATGTTACAGATATTCCAGCAGACAAAATTACGTGGTACATCACACTGAGAAACCGGTCAGGGTCTCAGCCAAGGTCCAAGGTAAACAGGAGTTGCTTTGTTATTTACTGGTCTCTACTAGCATCATGGTATCCCTCTTGTTTTTTTCCTGTTGCCTTGGAGATCGTGATGGTTAGGAACTTATTCGGCATCATTAAGTTAATGCCTGGTGTGATGCGAGGCGCTTTCTATCAGCTCACTCTCCATCCTCTCCTACTCCAGTCCCCTTAGGATAAACGGTGGGAATTCACGTAAAGAACTGGTGCGCCAAGACATTGATCGAAAAATTCAGACAGCTAGGAAATCAGTAATTTTGTGTTACATAGATTCCAGCAGACAAAAATACGTGGTATATCTCTCTGACTAACCTGTCAGGTCAGGTTCTCAGCTGTGATCTAATGTAAACAGGAGTTCCTCTGTTATTTACTCGGTCTCGACAACTGTCATGATCTCCCTCTTGTTTTTTCCCATTGCTTCGGTAGTCGGCATGGTTAGGAACTGATTTGGCAACATTAAGTTAAGGGCTGAAGTGATGCAAGGCGCTTTCTATCAGCTCACTCTCCGTGCTCTCCTACTCCCGTCCCCCTGGAAGACACGGTGGATATTCACGTAAAGAACTGATGCACCAAGCTATTGATCCAAAAATTCAGAGAGATGGGAAAGCAATGGCTTTATGTTACAGATATTCCAGCAGACAATATTACGTGGTACATCACACAGAGAAACTTGTCAGGGTCTCAGCCAAGATCTAAGGTAAACAGGAGTTGCTTTGTTATTTATTCGGTCTCTACTATTATCATGGTATCCCTCTTGTTTTTTCCTGTTGCCTTGGAGATCGTGATGGTTAGGAACTTATTCGGCATCATTAAGTTAATGCCTGGTGTGATGCGAGGCGCTTTCTATCAGCTCACTCTCCTTCCTCTCCTTCTCCAGTCCCCTTGGGAGAAACGGTGGGTATTCACGTAAAGAACTGGTGCGCCAAGACATTGATCCAAAAATTCAGAGAGCAAGGAAGTCAAAGGCTTTGTGTTACATAGATTCTAGCAGACAAAATTACGTGGTATATTTCACTGACTAACCTGTCAGGTCAGGTTCTCAGCTGTGATCTAAGGTAAAAAGGAGTTGCTCTGGTATTTACTCGGTCTCGACAAGTGTCATGATCTCCCTCTTGTTTTTTCCCATTGCTTCGGTAGTCGGCATGGTTAGGAACTGATTTGGCAACATTACGTTAAGGGCTGAGGTGATGCAAGGCGCTGTCTATCAGCTCACTCTCTGTCCTCTCCTACTCCCGTCCTCTTGGGAGAAACGGTGGATATTCACGTAAAGAACTGATGCACCAAGCTATTGATCCAAAAATTCAGAGAGATAGGAAGGCAATGGCTTTATGTTATAGATATTCCAGCAGACAAAATTACGTGGTACATCACACTGAGAAACCTGTCAGGGTCTCAGCCAAGGTCTAAGGTAAACAGGAGTTGCTTTGTTATTTATTCGGTCTCTACTAGCATCATGGTATCCCTCTTGTTTTTTTCCTGTTGCCTTGGAGATCGTGATGGTTAGGAACTTATTCGGCAACATTAAGTTAATGGCTGGTGTGATGCGAGACCTTTCTATCTGCTCACTCTACATCCTGTCCTACTCCTGTCCCCTTGGGAGAAACGGTGGGTATTCACGTAAAGAACTGGTGCGCCAAGACATTGATCCAAAAATTCAGAGAGCAAGGAAGTCATTGGCTTTGTGTTACATAGATTCCAGCAGACAAAATTACGTGGTATATCTCACTGGCTAACCCGTCAGGTCAAGTTCTCAGCTGTGAACTAAGGTAAACAGGAGTTCCTCTGTTATTTACTCGGTCTCGACAAGTGTCATGATCTCCCTCATGTTTTTTCCCATTGCTTCGGTAGTCGGCATGGTTAGGAACTGATTTGGCAACATTAAGTTAAAGGCTGAAGTGATGCAAGTTGCTTTCTATCAGCTCACTCTCCGTCCTCTCCTACTCCCGTCCCCCTGGAAGTCACGGTGGATATTCACGTAAAGAACTGATGCACCAAGCTATTGATCCAAAAATTCAGAGAGATGGGAAGGCAATGGCTTTATGTTACAGATATTCCAGCAGAGAAAATTACGTGCTACATCACACTGAGAAACCTGTCATAGTCTCAGCGCAGATCTAAGGTAAACAGGAGTTGCTTTGTTATTTATTCGGTCTCTACTAGCATCATGGTATCCCTCTTGTTTTTTCCTGTTGCCTTGGAGATTGTGATGGTTAGGAACTTATTCGGCATCATTAAGTTAATGCTTGGTGTGATGCGAGGCGCTTTCTATCAGCTCACTCTCCTTCCTCTCCTACTCCAGTCCCCTTGGGAGAAACGGTGGGTATTCACATAAAGAACTGGTGCGCCAAGACTTTGATCCAAAAATTCAGAGAGCAAGGAAGTCAATGGCTTTGTGTTACATAGATTCCAGCAGACAAAATTACGTGGTATATTTCACTGACTAACCTGTCAGGTCAGGTTCTCAGCTGTGATCTAAGGTAAAAAGGAGTTGCTCTGTTATTTACTCGGTCTCGACAAGTGTCATGATCTCCCTCTTGTTTTTTCCCATTGCTTCGGTAGTCGGCATGGTTAGGAACTGATTTGGCAACATTACGTTAAGGCCTGAGGTGATGCAAGGCGCTTTCTATCAGCTCACTCTCTGTCCTCTCCTACTCCCGTCCTCTTGGGAGAAACGGTGGATATTCACGTAAAGATCTGATGCACCAAGCTATTAATCCAAAAATTCAGAGAGATAGGAAGGCAATGGCTTTATGTTACAGATATTCCAGCAGACAAAATTACGTAATACATCACACTGGGAAACCTGTCAGGGTCTCAGCCAGGGTCTAAGGTAAACAGGAGTTGCTTTGTTATTTACTGGTCTCTACTAGCATCATGGTATCCCTCTCGTTTTTTTCCTGTTGCCTTGGGGATCGTGATGGTTAGGAACTTATTCGGCAACATTAAGTTAATGGCTGGTGTGATGCGAGGCGCTTTCTATCAGCTCACTCTACATCCTCTCCTACTCCTGTCCCCTTGGGAGAAACGGTGGGTATTCACGTAAAGAACTGGTGCGCCAAGACATTGATCCAAAAATTCAGAGTGCAAGGAAGTCAATGGCTTTGTGTTACATAGATTTTAGCAGACAAAATTACGTGGAATATCTCACTGACTAACCTGTCAGGTCAGGTTCTCAGCTGTGATCTAAGGTAAAAAGGTGTTGCTCTGTTATTTACTCGGTCTCGACAACTGTCATGATCTCTCTCTTGTTTTTTCCCATTGCTTCGGTAGTCGGCATGGTTAGGAACTGATTTGGCAACATTAAGTGAAGGGCTGAAGCGATGCAAGTCGCTTTCTATCAGCTCACTCTCTGTCCTCTCCTACTCCCGTGCTCTTGGGAGAAACGGTGGATATTCACGTAAAGAACTGATGCACCAAGCTATTGATCCAAAAATTCAGAGAGGTAGGAAGGCAATGGCTTTATATTACAGATATTCCAGCAGACAAAATTACGTGGTACATCACACTGAGAAACCTGTCAGGGTCTCAGCTAAGATCTAAGGTAAACAGGAGTTGCTTTGTTATCTGTTCGGTCTCTACTAGCATCATGGTATGCCTCTTGTTTTTTTCCTGTTGCTTTGGAGATCATGATGGTTAGGATCTTATTCAGCAACATTAAGTGAATGGCTGGGGTGATGCGAGGCGCTTTCTATCAGCTCACTCTCCATCCTCTCCTACTCCAGTTCCCTTAGGAGAAACGGTGGGTATTCACGTAAAGAACTGGTGCGCCAAGACATTGATCGAAAAATTCAGACAGCTAGGAAATCAGTAATTTTGTGTTACATAGATTCCAGCAGACAAAATTACGTGGTATATCTCACTGACTAAGCTGTCAGTTCAGGTTGTCAGCTGTGATCTATGGTAAACAGGAGTTCCTCTGTTATTTACTCGGTCTCGACAACTGTCATGATCTCCCTCTTGTTTTTTCCCATTGCTTCGGTAGTCGGTATGGTTAGGAACTGATTTGGCAACATTAAGTTAAGGGCTGAAGTGATGCAAGTTGCTTTCTATCACCTCACTCTCCGTCCTCTCCTACTCCCGTCCCCCTGGAAGACACGGTGGATATTCACGTAAAGAACTGATGCACCAAGCTATTGATCCAAAAATTCAGAGAGATGGGAAGGCAATGGCTTTATGTTACAGATATTCCAGCAGACAAAATTACGTGGTACATCACACTGAGAAACCTGTCAGGGTCTCAGCCTAGATCTAAGGTAAACAGGAGTTGCTTTGTTATTTATTCGGTCTCTACTAGCATCATGGTATCCCTCTTGTTTTTTCCTGTTGCCTTGGAGATCGTGATGGTTAGGAACTTATTCGGCATCATTAAGTTAATGGCCGGTGTGATGCGAGGCGCTTTCTATCTGCTCACTCTACATCCTCTCCTACTCCTGTCCCCTTGGGAGAAACGGTGGGTATTCACGTAAAGAACTGGTGCGCCAAGACATTGATCGAAAAATTCAGAGAGCAAGGAAGTCAATGGCTTTGTGTTACATAGATTCCAGCAGACAAAATTACGTGGTATATCTCACTGACTAACCTGTCAGGTCAAGTTCTCAGCTGTGAACTAAGGTAAACAGGAGTTCCTCTGTTGTTTACTCGGTCTCGACAACTGTCATGATCTCCCTCTTGTTTTTTCCCATTGCTTCGGTAGTCGGCATGGTTAGGAACTGATTTGGCAACATTAAGTTAAAGGCTGAAGTGATGCAAGTTGCTTTCTATCAGCTCACTCTCCGTCCTCTCCTACTCCCGTCCCCCTGGAAGACACGGTGGATATTCACGTAAATAACTGATGCACCAAGCTATTGATCCAAAAATTCAGAGAGATGGGAAGGCAATGGCTTTATGTTACAGATATTCCAGCAGACAAAATTACGTGCTACATCACACTGAGAAACCTGTCAGGGTCTCATCCAAGATCTAAGGTAAACAGGAGTTGCTTTGTTATTTATTCGGTCTCTACTAGCATCATGGTATCCCTCTTGTTTTTTCCTGTTGCCTTGGAGATCGTGATGGTTAGGAACTTATTCGGCATCATTTAGTTAATGCCTGGTGTGATGCGAGGCGCTTTCTATCAGCTCACTCTCCTTCCTCTCCTACTCCAGTCCCCTTGGGAGAAACGGTGGGTATTCACGTAAAGAACTGGTGCGCCAAGAGATTGATCAAAAAATTCAGAGAGCAAGGAAGTCAATGGCTTTGTGTTACATAGATTCCAGCAGACAAAATTACGTGGTATATCTCACTGACTAACCTGTCAGGTCAGGTTCTCAGCTGTGATCTAAGGTAAAAAGGAGTTGCTCTGTTATTTACTTGGTCTCGACGAGTGTCATGATCTCCCTCTTGTTTTCTCCCATTTCTTCGGTAGTCGGCATGGTTAGGAACTGATTTGGCTACATTAAGTTAAGGGCTGAAATGATGCAAGTCGCTTTCTATCACCTCACTCTCCGTTCTCTCCTACTCCCGTCCCCATGGGAGAAACGGTGGATATTCACGTAAAGAACTGATGCACCAAGCTATTGATCCAAAAATTCAGAGAGACAGGAAGGCAATGGCTTTATGTTACAGATATTCCAGCAGACAAAATTACGTGGTACATCACACTGAGAAACCTGTCAGGGTCTCAGCCAAGATCTAAGGTAAACAGGAGTTGCTTTGTTATTTATTCGGTCTCTAGTAGCATCATAGTATCCCTCTTGTTTTTTTCCTGTTGCCTTGGAGATTGTGATGGTTAGGAACTTATTCAGCAACATTAAGTTAATGGCTGGTGTGATGCGAGGCGCTTTCTATCTGCTCACTCTCCATCCTCTCCTACTCCAGTCCCTTTAGGAGAAACGGTGGGTATTCACGTAAAGAACTGGTGCGCCAAGACATTGATACAAAAATTCAGACAGCTAGGAAATCAGTAATTTTGTGTTACATAGATTCCAGCAGACAAAATTACATGGTATATCTCACTGACTAACCTGTGAGGTCAGGTTCTCAGCTGTGATCTAAGGTAAAAAGGAGTTGCTCTGTTATTTACTTGGTCTCGACGAGTGTCATGATCTCCCTCTTGTTTTTTCCCATTGCTTCGGTAGTCGGCATGGTTAGGAACTGATTTGGCAACATTAAGTTAATGGCTGGTGTGATGCGAGACCCTTTCTATCAGCTCATTCTCCATCCTCTCGTACTCCAGTCCCTTTAGGAGAAACGGTGGGTATTCACGTAAAGAACTGGTGCGCGAAGACATTGATACAAAGATTCAGACAGCTAGGAAATCAATAATTTTGTGTTACATAGATTCCAGCAGACAAAATTACGTGGTATATCTCACTGACTAACCTGTCAGGTCAGGTTCTCAGCTGTGATCTAAGGTAAAAAGGAGTTGCTCTGTTATTTACTTGATCTCGACGAGTGTCATGATCTCCCTCTTGTTTTTTCCTATTGCTTCGGTAGTCGGCATGGTTAGGAACTGATTTGGCAAAATTAAGTTAAGGGCTGAAGTGGAGCAAGGCCCTTTCTATCAGCTCACTCTCTGTCCTCTCCTACTCCCGTCCTCTTGGGAGAAACGGTGGATATTCACGTAAAGAACTGATGCACCAAGCTATTGATCCAAAAATTCAGAGAGATAGGAAGGCAATGGCTTTATGTTGCAGATATTCCAGCAGACAAAATTACGTGGTACATCACACTGAGAAACCTGTCAGGGTCTCAGCCAAGATCTAAGGTAAACAGGAGTTGCTTTGTTATTTATTCGGTCTCTACTAGCATCATGGTATCCCTCTTGTTTTTTTCCTGTTGCCTTGGAGATCGTGATGGTTAGGAACTTATTCGGCATCATTAAGTTAATGGCTGGTGTGATGCGAGGCGCTCTCTATCAGCTCAGTCTCCTTCCTCTCCTACTCCAGTCCCCTTGGGAGAAACGGTGGGTATTCACGTAAAGAACTGGTGCGCCAAGAGATTGATCAAAAAATTCAGAGAGCAAGGAAGTCAATGGCTTTGTGTTACATAGATTCCAGCAGACAAAATTACGTGGTATATCTCACTGACTTATCTGTCAGGTCAGGTTCTCAGCTGTGATCTAAGGTAAAAAGGAGTTGCTCTGTTATTTACTCGGTCTCAACAAGTGTCATGATCTCCCTCTTGTTTTTTCCCATTGCTTCGGTAGTCGGCATGGTTAGGAACTGATTTGGCAACATTAAGTTAAGGGCTGAAGTGATGCAAGGCGCTTTCTATCAGCTCACTCTCCATCCTCTCCTACTCCCGTCCCCATGGGAGAAACGGTGGATATTCACGTAAAGAACTGATGCACCAAGCTATTGATCCACAAATTCAGAGAGATAGGAAGGCAATGGCTTTATGTTACAGATATTCCAGCAGACAAAATTACGTAATACATCACACTGAGAAACCTGTCAGGGTCTCAGCCAAGATCTAAGGTAAACAGGAGTTGCTTTGTTGTTTATTCGGTCTCTACTAGCATCATGGTATCCCTCTTGTTTTTTTCCTGTTGCCTTGGAGATCTGATGGTTAGGAACTTATTCAGCAACATTAAGTTAACGGCTGGTGTGATGCGAGGCGCTTTCTATCAGCTCACTCTCCATCCTCTCCTACTCCAGTCCCCTTAGGAGAAACGGTGGGTATTCACGTAAAGAACTGGTGCGCCAAGACATTGATACAAAAATTCAGACAGCTAGGAAATCAATAATTTCATGTTACATGGATTCCAGCAGACAAAATTACGTGGTATATCTCACTGTCTAACCTGTCAGGTCAGGTTCTCAGCTGAGATCTTAGGTAAAAAGGAGTTGCTCTGTTATTTACTCGGTCTCAACAAGTGTCATGATCTCCCTCTTGTTTTTTCCCATTGCTTCGGTAGTCGGCATGGTTAGGAACTGATTTGGCAAAATTAAGTTAAGGGCTGAAGTGATGCAAGGCGCTTTCTATCAGCTCACTCTCCGTCCTCTTCTACTCCCGTCCCCATGGGAGAAACGGTGGATATTCACGTAAAAAACTGATGCACCAAGCTATTGATTCATAAATTCAGAGAGATAGGAAGGCAATGGCTTTATGTTACAGATATTCCAGCAGGCAAAATTACGTAATACATCACACTGAGAAACCTGTCAGGGTCTCAGCCAAGATCTAAGGTAAACAGGAGTTGCTTTGTTATTTATTCGGTCTCTACTAGCATCATGGTATCCCTCTTGTTTTTTTCCTGTTGCCTTGGAGATCGTGATGGTTAGGAACTTATTCAGCAACATTAAGTTAATGGCTGGTGTGATGCGAGGCGCTTTCTATCAGCTCACTTTCCATCCTCTCCTACTCCAGTCCCCTTAGGGGAAACGGTGGGTATTCACGTAAAGAACTGGTGCGCCAAGAGATTGATCAAAAAATTCAGAGAGCAAGGAAGTCAATTGCTTTGTGTTACATAGATTCCAGCAGACAAAATTACGTGGTATATCTCACTGACTTATCTGTCAGGTCAGGTTCTCAGCTGTGATCTAAGGTAAAAAGGAGTTGCTCTGTTATTTACTCGGTCTCGACAAGTGTCATGATCTCCCTCTTGTTTTTTCCCATTGCTTCGGTAGTCGGCATGGTTAGGAACTGATTTGGCAACATTAAGTTAAGGGCTGAAGTGATGCAAGGCGCTTTCTATCAGCTCACTCCCCATCCTCTCCTACTCCCGTCCCCATGGGAGAAACGGTGGATATTCACGTAAAGAACTGATGCACCAAGCTATTGTTCCATAAATTCAGAGAGATAGGAAGGCAATGGCTTTATGTTACAGATATTCCAGCAGACAAAATTACGTAATGCATCACACTGAGAAACCTGTCAGGGTCTCAGCCAAGATCTAAGGTAAACAGGAGTTGCTTTGTTATTTATTCGGTCTCTACTAGCATCATGGTATCCCTCTTGTTTTTTTCCCGTTGCCTTGGAGATCGTGATGGTTAGGAACTTATGCGGCATCATTAAGTTAATGACTGGTGTGATGCGAGGCGCTTTCTATCAGCTCACTCTCCTTCCTCTCCTACTCTAGTCCCCTTGGGAGAAACGGTGGGTATTCACGTTAAGAACTGGTGCGCCAAGACATTGATCCAAAAATTCAGAGAGCAAGGAAGTCAATGGCTTTGTGTTACATAGATTCCAGCAGACAAATTTGCGTGGTATATCTCACTGACTAACCTGTCAGGTCAGGTTCTCAGCTGTGATCTAAGGTAAAAAGGAGTTGCTCTGTTATTTACTCGGTCTCGACAAGTGTCATGATCCCCCTCTTGTTTTTTCCCACTGCTTCGGTAGTCGGCATGGTTAGGAACTGATTTGGCAACATTAAGTTAAGGGCTGAAGTGATGGAAGGCGCTTTCTATAAGCTCACTCTCTGTCCTCTCCTACTCCCGTGCTCTTGGGAGAAACGGTGGATATTCACGTAAAGAACTGATGCACCAAGCTATTGATCCAAAAATTCAGAGAGATAGGAAGGCAATGGCTTTATGTTACAGATATTCCAGCAGACAAAATTACGTGGTACATCACACTGAGAAACCTGTCAGGGTCTCAGCCAAGGTCTAAGGTAAACAGGAGTTGCTTTGTTATTTATTCGGTCTCTACTAGCATCATGGTATCCCTCTTGTTTTTTTCCTGTTGCCTTGGAGATCGTGATGGTTAGGAACTTATTCGGCAACATTAAGTTAATGGCTGGTGTGATGCGAGGCGCTTTCTATCTGCTCACTCTACATCCTCTCCTACTCCAGTCCCCTTGGGAGAAACGGTGGGTATTCACGTAAGGAACTGGTGCGCCAAGACATTGATCCAAAAATTCAGAGAGCAAGGAAGTCAATGGCTTTGTGTTACATAGATTTTAGCAGACAAAATTACGTGGTATATCTCACTGACTAACCTGTCAGGTCAGGTTCTCAGCTGTGATCTAAGGTAAAGAGGAGTTGCTCTGTTATTTACTCGGTATCGACAAGTGTCATGATCTCCATCTTGTTTTTTCCCATTGCTTCGGTAGTCGGCATGGTTAGGTACTGATTTGGCAACATTAAGTTAAGGGCTGAAGTGATGCAAGTCGCTTTCTATCAGCTGGTAATTCTTCAGGACAGTGTACTGGTGTTACTAAAAGACTGAGATAGGAAGCCCAGGCCACTATGTACGAGGATCATTCAATAAGTAACGCCCGATTTTTTTTTTCTAGGAACGTATTTGTCGTTAAGAGTGGGAATTTGGTGGCAATATACATCAACATGTCCATGTCATATTTTTCTACATAGCGTCGTTCACGTTCTATGGACGTACGCCGACGTTGTGGAAGAGCATGTATTCCCTGCTGGTAAGAGCTCTTGACCTGTAGTCGTAGCCATGTTTTCATTGCATGAATGACACTCTCGTCATCTTCAAAGAGTGTTCGCCAAAGAGAATCTGTAAGCGGCCCGAGACACGGAAGTCAGAGGATGGGAGGTCTGAAATGTAGAGTGCATGAGGCAATGATGTCCATCCCATTTGGCGATGTGTTCCTGGGTTCCCAGATTTGTCAGTGGGCGTGCATTATCGTCTTGGAGCAAGATTTTTGCTGGATTGTTGCCGGATCGAACACGTCGGAAACGGGTCTTCAGTTTCTTCAGGGTCTTCAGTATGCCTCTGAATTGATGGTTGAACCTCTTGGCATCACATCCTCGTGGATGATGCCATCACAATCCGAGAAGACTGTCACTATGACTTTCACGGCAGAGGGGGTTGTCTTAATGACTTGGTGTTTCAAACAGCTGATACAATATTTCAAAGAAAAATTGTGTAGTTTGATTATGTGACAGGGATTTCAGAAGCTCTGAGGAAGCCATTAGGATTAGCAACATTGATTAGAACCGCTTTACTGACTCAGTCACATCTAATAGCATGGTTCTCTTTTTTTCGCTTGTTTCCCACATGTATAAGAGATTGGCGTGTTTTGGAAGCAGGTCCACCAGACGCCTATAATGTCGCCACCTCATTATCCCTCCAGGACGGAGATGTGTACCCCAACTGTCTGTGTATAGTGTTACCTTTGTGAAAGTCTGTGAATGTTTATCTAAATATTTTCGAAACTTGTAACTCACTCATCACTTAGCTACTAGTCTGACATTGAGCAATTGATAATTCGGAAAACACCTAAAAACAACATCCACGCTGGCTGGCGAACTGTTTCTCGTCGTTAATCTGGCACTCGGATTCAGTCCAGGTCGAGTTAGTTGTTTGTCCTCGTAAAAGCTATTTTTCGTTCTCCACATAAACGCAGTCCAAGTTTTTCCATATTTTTAACGTATTGCAATCGTTAAGAAAGGTCTCTCAGGAATATACATTAAGCTTTTTTCTAACATATGTAAGGAATAGGCTTATCGGCGTATCGCCTCTCTTCACCCTAGGTGGCACTGTTCGCTGGTGCATCATAAAGACATAATTTTTTTCTTTCCAAGCAAGAACATGTCTTACTTTTTCTAAAATTATCGCTTTGTAGTATCCTTATTTCTTAACCACTGTTGAATATTCCCAGTATATAGAGATACTGTGTACTTTAAACCTGAAGAAAAATTCCACTCTCAAATGAAGCTTATTACAGATCACCCTGATTTTTCTATTTGTATAAGATCTACATCTCGTAACTGAGCCCGGAACACCCATTTCTGCTTTGGACATAACAAAAATAGATTATTATATCACTTGTATGGTTACTTGTTAACTGAATGCCCCATACATACAATATCTGTGATCATAAACTTTGTCCAGCGATATACCTCTTTCATCCTTGTAGACTGTTCAACCAGAACTAATTAACTTATACATATTACAGAATATGCTTTCTGCCTAAAGCCCTCAAACCCTCTGGAGTAATGACAAGATAACTTTTCGTATTCTGCTGGTGTTTCTTCTGGGTGATCTATGAGTCCTTTTGGAGGGTTGAGACGGAAAACCAAGGCCACAGTGTAGGACTCAAAGGACCAATGCATGTTGGTTTAATGACCTGGTGTTTCATACAGTTGATACAGAATTTCAAAGAGAAGTAAGGGTAGTTGGTTCATGTGACTGGAATTTCAGAAGCAAAATGTATATTGTATATCGCACTTAGGAAGCTTTTAGTATTAGAAACATCGATTAGAACCACATTATTGACTCAATCACATCTAATAGCATGGTTCTTTTTTTTTCGCTTGTGTTCCACCTGTACACGAGATCGGCATGTTTAGGAAATAGGTCCACCAGACGCCTTTAATGTCGCCACCCCATTATCCCTCCAGGATGGAGATGTATACCCCAACTGTCTGTGTATAGTGTTAGCTTCGTGAAATTCTGTGAATGTTTGTCTACTTTTTTTCGAAGCTGGTTATTCACACATCACTTAGCTACTATTCTGATATTCAGCAATTGTTAATTGGGAAACCGCCTATAAACCGTATCAAGGCTGGCTAGCATACTGTTTCTCGTCGTTAACCTGGTAGCCGGATTCAGTCCATGGTGGATGCCCCATCCCAGGTCCCAGAAGCGATGCCGTAACACACACGGCTATGCAGGCTGGTATCTTTTATCATTGTCTGGTCTGGAAAACCCCTAACATGTTTTCTTTGCTGTGCTACGCTCTGTTGTGCAGAAGTATAGCCTCATCTCTAGTACCATCATTGCAAAGAGTCAGCCTTTCTTTGCTCTCCCTATATTCTGTGGAAAACAGTGATATTCGGCATAGTTTGGGACGTCACCATATCGCTTATCTCCTTGACTGTCTTGGTAGTTTTTATTGGTATCTCTTTTAACCCTTCCTGCATGTGGTAGGGTCCTCTGTGTGCTTACTTAACCTTTGCTGGCAACACATAGCTCGTAATTCTGAAGGAGGTCGAGCTAGTTGTTTGCGCTCGTAACAGCTTTGTATCGTTCTCTACATAATCACAGTAAAATTGTTTCCTAAATTCTAACATAATCCAATCGTTAAAAAAGATTTCTCAGGAGTATACATTACGAAGTTTCGTAATGTCTATAAGGAATAGGCTTATTCGTGCGTATCTCCTCTCTTTACCCTAGGTGGCGCTGTGAGCCGGTGCATTAGAGAGACGTATATTTTTTCTTTTCAAGCAAGAACATGTCTTACTTTTCGTACGGCAATGCGTCTTAAAACTCTCAGAGTCCATGCATTCCTTTCTGGCGAGATATACGTGGTAAAGGTGGTTATGTTTGCTCCCAGTGCTTTCACACCCACTTCTCCTCTGATGCATAATTAGCTCAGCATATTATGCGTAATTCTTCTTCTTGCCCTTCTTCTTCTTTCAGTGCCTATCCGGTTCGGATGCCGGATATAATTATGACTATTCTTCTCTTCTTAGTAGATAGAGGTTCATACCTTTTTCACATAATTACGCAGATATCTCGTAGATATAAAAGCCTTTTGTCACAAGTTAAAACTTTCACGAATTGAGAGATTTTCGGTTCCATTAACAGTGAAATTCGGTTCATAGATATTATAAAATAAAACTGCCGTAACTTGCACATTAGGGAGCAGTTTTGAAACCCTTTTTAATATTTTACTCCTGCCGTTAAAATGTGCCTTTTTACATCTACTGCGCAATTGTACTCACATGTTCGCTGAATAAAAACAATCTATTACCCGTTAACAGTGTTACACGTGATTGCAAACACATCGACGTGTTAGCACCCATTCGCTTTAGTTAGTAGGTACTAATAGTACATGTTGACATGACTTGCAGAGGTCCTACATTCACGAAATTTTATTTATAATTATTTTGCAACCGTATAAATAAATTAAGCAAGTATGTGTTCAAACCAACAACTTCCATTTCTTTCTGAAATCTTAATGAACAGTAATCTATTGCAGTAAGTCAGGTTCCGCAATTAGTCTCAGTAGTAATGCCTAGTTGGTTAAGGATTTTGTAAACAGTCTCCACATTCGTGCAAGAATATCTTCCTGGCCTCCTGTGAAGCAGGACTCTCGATCAGGAGAATGGTCAGCCATTGGATACAGTAACTTACATGCCTGGTTGTCTCCTTGTCCAATCATATAACTTCTTTTCCCTGTGGATTTTGCAACAAGAACTAGTAAATCAATTCTTATTAGAGACTATCCTTTCTGCTTCAGACCTACAAATCCTCCGGCATGATCGTGCCATAAAATTTGACATTCTGCAGGTTTCTCTTCAGGACAGTGTATTGGTGTTATTGGAGGTCTGAGAGGGGAAGCCCAGTCCACTATGCACAAGGGTCATTCAAGAAGTAACGCCAGAATTTTTTTTTTTCTCAGAACATATTTATTGTAAAGAGTCAGAATTTGGTGGCAATATACATCAACATATCTTGTCCATGTCCTATCTTTCTCCATAGTCTCCTTCACATTCTATGGTTGTACGCCGACGTTGTGGAAGACCATGTATTCCCTGCCGGTAAGAGCTCTTGTCCTGTAGGCGTAGCCATGTTTTCACTGCATGAATGACACTCTCCTCACCTTCAAAAAGTATTCCCCATAGAGAATCTGTAAGCGGCCCAAGAGACCAAAGCCCGAGGCTGGGGGGTCTGAAATGTAGGGTGAATGAGACAATGATGTCCATCGCATTTGGCGATGTGTTTCTGGGTTCTTAGTCCTGTATTTGGGCGTGCATTATCGTGTTGGAGCAAGAATTCTGCTGTATTGTTGCCTGATCGAACACGTCGGACACGTGTGTTCAGTTTATTCAGGGTCTCCAGTATGCCTATGAATTAATGGTTGACCCTCTTGGCATCACATCCTCGAGAACGTTGCCATCAGGATCACGGAAGACTGTCACCGTGACTTTTCCGGCAGAGGGAGTTGTCTTGAATTTCTTCTTTTGTAATGAATGAGGATGATACAACTCCATGGACTGCCTTTTTGTTTCCGGCGCAAAATGGTGCACCCAATTTTGTCCTCCGTAACAATCTGTGACAGAGGCCTCTCCGTCGGCCTCATAATGCTCCAACAATTCATATGAAATGGCCTTTCTTTGAATCTTGTGGTCCGCTGTTTGCATTCGTCGAACCCGTCGTGAGCACCTCTTTGAATATCCAAGAGTCTCAGTAATTGCAGACGCACTTCCAATGCTGACCGACAACTTTAGACAACTGTAGAGTTGTGATAGGCCGGTCGACACGAATAATGGCATCCACACGGTTCAGCATTTCTGCAGCTGTGGCTGTGACAGGACGTCCCGAGCGTGGCTGATCGTGGAGTTGTGTTTCTGCGTTTCCTGAGGCTGTAACTTCTTTTACCCATCGACCAGCTGTACTCCTTCCAACTGCAGCACAAAAACGTTTATGGATGTTCCTTTTCTGCACACAAGAATTTAATAAAAGCACGCTGCGAGTCGTATGTAGACGTCATTTTTACGATATACTACGGCTTTGCTATCTCCAGAACGGTTCGAAACTTCACCGGCACGCAGAAAAAACATCAAATGTGAAGCATCAAGGAGGTTTCTATGTAATTTTTTTTTTCTTATGTGGGGCATTACTTATTGAACGACCTTCGTAGGACTGTAGGAACCACTGAGTATCGGCGTAAATAGCCGGTGTTTCAAACAGTTGAACCAGAAATCCAAACAAAAAGAAATACAATGACATTGTGTGATAGATATTCCAGGAGTCAAAATCTAAATGGTGTATGATAACATTTCTTTTGCATTTGTCTGTCATTTTCATGGGGTCGGCATGCATCTACATCTACATGGATAATCCGCAAGCCACCATACGGTGCGTGGCGGAAGGTAGCCTGTACCACTAGTAGTCACCTCCTGTTCCACCCACGAAAAGAGCAAGCTAGAAACGACCATCAAGATTCCTCGGAATGAGCCGTAATTTCTTGTGTCTTATATTCGTGGTCCTTACAACTGGGAACTGATTGGCACCCAGAAGTTTAATGGCTGACAAGCTCCTCTTCCTGTCACCGCCACATTACTCCCAGGAGGTGGATGTATATCATAACTGTCTCTGTATAGTGTCAGCCATGTGAAAATGTTTTTCTAAATTCTTGCAAATCCTTAACTGAGATGAGACTTGGAAAGGAGTCTGGTATTTACCACATTGGGTGTAGGGAACTTTCTAAAAACCACATCCAGTCTGGTTAAAACCACAGCCCTCATCATTAATCTCCCAGAAAGATTCAGTCCAGAATCCGGCGCACATGCTCGAATCCTGGAAATGGTGAGTTAACACATGTGGCAGTCCATGCCCGTGTCTAGTATCAGTGTCTGTTGTGGGAAATATCTAATATACCTGTTGTCTTGGGTATGGTAATCTCAGTAGCGCAAAAGTATAATCTCATTTCGAGGACCATCATAGTAAAGCGAAGATTTTTAACTACGCCTCTTTTGTGTGGATAACAAAGATTTCCCAATATTTGGCATAGTTTGGGACGCCACCAAATCAAAAATCTCCTTGAATGTCGGGGTAAATCTTCTAAAAATGAATTCTAACACCCTTCTGCTAGTGGTAGCATTGACTGAGTGGTTACTTAACGTTTGCAGGCTCGTAGTTCAGCTAGTGATTATTCGTCTAATAATTTTGTATAGATCGCTATATAATCTTACTCGAATTCCTTCCTAATCTTTAATATAGTCAACTGGTGAAGGACGTGCTCTGAGAAGCATATATTAGACTTTTCCTAATATATCAGAGTATTAGTTTTGCTTGTTCACAGCGCATTGTTTCACTAATGGAAGTGACGTCAAATGTCTGTGCATCAAGAAGATACAAAATAGTCTTTTCTAAACAATAATGTTTTCAGAACACAAGATACATCGGGAACATGTCTTCCTTTGCCAGAAAATGTTCGCTTTGTGACACCCTTCTTTCTCGCTCTCAGCTGAATGTTCCCAGCTCATATAGGTCCGATGTACTTCTGTCTGTACTTAAAACCCGGTGAAAATCCCACTTCAAAATGAAAACTACTTGTAGAGCCCCTGATTTTCTCTGGTTATACGAGATCTGCATCCCTTAACTGTGCTCAGGATACCATTTTCTTCCTTGAACATGCCAAAAATAACATGTTAATCACTTTTTGGGCTCCTTGTTCTCTGAATAAGCCATACATAGGATATCTATGATCTCACACTTTTTTGGAGGAGTCAATACCCCACTGGAACTATATCCATCATTATCTTATGTGTTCAAACCAATAAGTTCCATTTCTTTCTGTTATCTTAACAACAGTAATCCATTACAGTAGGTCATATTCCCTAATTAGTCACACTAGTAATGCCTGGTTGGTTAAGGATTTTATAAACAGTCCACACTTTCATGCAAGAATATCGTCTTGGCCTCCTGTGAAGCAGGACTCTTGACCAGGAGAATGGTCAGCCAGTGGCAACAGAAACTTACACACCTGGTTGTCACCTTGTCCAGTAATATAAATTCTTCTCCCTGTGGATTCTTGTAAACCAATTGTTATTAGAAGACTATCCTTTCCGCTTCAAACCTTCAAAACCTCCTCCATGATCGTACCATAAAATGTGTCATTCTGCTGGTGTTTCTTCAGGACAGTGTACTGGTGTTACTAAAAAGATGAGATAGGAAGCCCAGGCCACTATGTACGAGGATCATTCAATAAGTAACGCCCGATTTTTTTTTTCTAGGAACGTAGGAAGTGCGAAAGATTCTTGCTGTAACTTTTTTCTCTTTTGATATGGTTTTCAAGCATTTTCCAATGTTTATTGTTTACACTGTGCTAAAATTTTTACACCTGCTGCGTTAGGTGCACTGTCTTCGTGATCAAATCTTTTTTCTCAACGCTGTTTGTTGCTGGTTCGAGCTTCCCCAAAGCTAATCACATTCAGTACATTGCTTAGACATTTACGTACCAACTTTTTTTTCTTTTCCTTTCTTTCTTCAAACCTCACAGCTCAGTTTTTCTTGGTGCAATAAGCCAATATTTTTTTTTTTACAAAACTCGGTCTTTTGTTCAAACCTCCAACAGTCTGGTAACTGTTAATCGCCGTCCTTGACGTCCTCAGTAGAAGGAGGTAAGGTGCCACTGAATGAAGCAGGCACTGGTAACTCCGTTTGAACTTTTCCACTGACTGCCTCGGTCATTTTTCAGCTTCTTCGCCTAGTTTTTGTTCTTGAGGTGTTTTACTCAAATAACTAGTAATTTTAGCTATTGTACACAACAAACGAACACTTGATGCACATGGATTTTATAGCTTTACTCGACAGAACTGAGCAAGCACAACATAATAGTGACA